>NC_141876.1:261937246-263350580 GCF_056163025.1 Triticum urartu
ACATAGTCTTTCAGAAGCGCTAGCACCTTACGAACGGGTAGATTGTTACACCTACTTTCCCCTACATTTGCTAGTCTACCACTGTAAGAGTTCGCATGACTTAATCAACTATGCCAGAGCCCATAGTAGTTTGTGGCTACGCACGGAAGTTTCTAGTATGAATAATCTCATGATCCCTTTGAGCTTGGGTGGCGGTCCATAAAGAAAAACAGGCAATCGCTGGAATACCCAGGTGCCTCAATCCACCCAGATGTGTGTTTAAGTTGCCACCTTAAATAAACCATTAATTTAACAATCTCACGTCTGTCATGGATACACTCACCCAATCCACGTCTACTAGCATAGCATGTCAATATAAGCAAGCGTAGAAGTAACTCCCAAAGGTTTGATAATAAAACAGGTAATAGGTGCTACCTCATCTACTTCCCAAAACCCACAATTTAATTAGATCCTAATCATGCAATTGTTTGAGGATTGATCTAATGCAATAAAACTGGGTAGTAGGAGGTATGATCAAAGTGTTACTTGCCTTGCTGATGATCCGCGAAACCTAGCGATTCGAAGTAGCAAGCGGCGCACTCCAGGTACTCTATCGCAAACAAACAAGCATGCAATAAGAACTCATCTAATGCACAGGTAAAACTCAAATAAGAGATCTAACCAGAAAGTTCAAATTAAGAACTCCGGTTTGCAAAAAGAATCAAATCGAATGAAGCAACGAAAGTCAAACGGCGAAAGAAACAAGCTTCATTTACTAATCTGGATCTAAGTCAAATTTTACAGAAGCAAAAACTTGTTTGAGTTAGTTAAACGGAAAGAGGGTTTCGAGATGAAACTCTAGGCGCTTGAATTGCCTGATTCCGATAAACAAGCGAAAAGTTATACTAGATCAAAAATCGGATTAGAAATCACATTCAGAAATAACCGCGGAAAATCCGAGAAAAAGAAAAACGACGAACAGATTAACGAACGAACGTTCGTTTTCTGGAACTAAATGATGAATGCGTCCGTTAAAACGAACGAGCGAGCGAACGCTCGCTAAATAAACTAAACCGGAAATGAACCGATCTAAATAAAAAAACGGATCTAAAAAACCGAACGAAAAACCGGCGGAAAACCGAATGGTTTTCTAGGGAAAACCGGCGGCGGCGGGGGGGTCAACCTTGGCGGGCGGCGGGGTCCGGCGGCGGCTCTGGCGTGCGGCGGCGCGGGGCGGCGGCGTCGGGCAGCGCGGGGCGGCTACGGCGGCAGGGCGGCGTGCGGCGGCGCAGGCGGCGGGGTTCGGCGGCTCCGGCGGCGGCGGGCTAGGGTTAGGGCACGGCGCGGCTTGGGGCTTAACGGCTCAGGGCGGCGCCTTTTAAAGGCCCGGCCGGACAGAGTCCTAGCCGAACACGGCCAAAGTCGGTTACGCGTTTTTTTAAATAATTTCGCGTAGAAAAACAAAGAAAAGAAATACCAAACGGACTCCAAAGATCCCGAAATAAATTTTCCTCGACTTCTAAAATCAAGCCGAATAGGATGAAAATTTATTTGGGGCCTAAATGCAACTTCGAAAAACATGCATTTTTCCTAAATTCAAATAAAATAGCAAATAACTCCAAAATAAACTCTTATTTGATTTTATTATTAAATCCTCAATTTTTCTTTATTTTGGGAAAGTCATTTTATTCCCTCTCACATATTTATATGATAGTGATAATTGAAGATAAAATAAATAAAATCAAATGATCCTATTTTCAAAATTTGAGAAAACTCAAATATGAACATAACGAAATCCCCAACTCTCTCCGAGGGTCCTTGAGTTGCGTAGAATTTCTAGGATCAAACCAAAAGCAAATAAAATATGATATGCAGTGATGATGTAATGTATAAGATTCAAAATTGAAAATTTGGGATGTTATAGATCTGCTTCCCCTCCGCCGATATACGGCCACGGCAACACAGTCAACAATTTGGCCATGGGTTTGTCCAAGGATCCACGGTTCTCCAAAACATCGGTTCCCCCGGGAGAAAAAAGAAGATCGCCGCGACATATGGAGGAGACCACACTGGCAACCGATAAGGGTACTCCTCTTCCCTTATCGTGCAAATCTTACATGTCTGCTTGCACGATATTCATCCCACAGAAGACACTAGTTGACCGCTTCTTCTTGATACTAGATGTTCCTAGTAACTCGCGATGCACAAGGTTTCTCCTCATATACTATTTCACCTTAGCTAGAGGTCTGTCGCCTCCCTGAATTGCAATTCCTGGTCAGTTGATTCCCAATTAACGGAAGCATTCCCCGGCGTAACAGGCGCTAGTCCGCCTATTACACCAGGGAAGCAGCGCCTTGGTGTTTATCTTAGGGGTGTGTGGGGCCTAGAGCTGCTAGCGCCCGATCTGGAGGTCGGCCGGGATTAAAGGGATGGCCTGGGGGTGCTGCCAAGAACGGCGGTGGTGTGAGGTCGAGGGGAGGGCGAGGCGGCGGAGGCAGGGGTCTGGGCCGGTGGTCGCTGGCGGTTCAAGAAAGATCATCAACAGTGACTGGCGGGAGGTAGACGAAGGCCATCTGCCCGATCCTTATAGATCGGGTGGTTCATTAAAAAAATCAACTGGCCTATTTATTTTCAATCAACGGTTATCTTGATATGACCACATGTGGTGGTGTGCTGGAGGAGTACCTACATTTCCTGTGCTCATATATTACAAAATCATATGGAGTAGAATCTAATTTTGTTTGCCATGCAATGTTGTAGAGCTATCATATGTCTCCTATCATTTATTTTTTAGCTACCTGCTATCTGCTACTTTTATAGTGCACTAGTTTTGCACACACTTCACCCATACTCTCACTATTGTGTTTTTATGCAAGGGTATTTCAGAATCTTCCTCGAGAGAATCAGAAAAGAAAAGAGAGAAGTTGCTCCAGCTTTCTACGCGGGTAAGCACGGCACGTTACAGCGCTATAAAGGGTGCAGTGTCAGCAGATGGAGACGGTAAACGTAGCTCTAGAGTTGATGACCTCGCTCGCAATGAACCACCATCCCAGGTGCTTGCTTTAACTTCGTGGTGTCATATGTGGTTGCATGTTCCATATGGTGTCTAGCTTGTATTCGAAAGGCCGAAGTCAGTCTTTATTAAGATAAGGAAAGATATTTTTTACATGAACCACCATCCCGTGAGCACTAGAAGACAAATAGCTAGTCAGGGCACTGTCCGAGCCAGTGACAAGCCTAGCAAAGACAGGCATCACCTGCAAGCCAACTAAAAAGCCGCGATAGTGGCGAAGCAGTCCGCCTCCCACCAGGTTCTCAGGTCCTAGATGATCATGCTCACCACTCCAATCGGATGTCTAGCTTGTATTGCTTCCAATTTGGTTAAATTGCATCTGCTTAGCTTACACATTATACCTTTGAATATGACATGCCTTTCTGTTTTTGGTACATACTAGTACATCTGTGTATTAACCATGTTCTTACATCAAACTAATGTTCTTGTGTATCCCTCATCAATCACTTATGATGAGGCAGTCAGGCAAGTGGACTACTCCTCATTTAAAGAATGCAGTGTCAGCCTCCCGACATGATTCTCAAGAAATAGCAAGGCTAGATGAAGATAGTGAACGTAGCTCTGTAGTTGATTACCGCATTTCCCCTACACTAGCATCATAGGTGCTTGCTCTAACTTGGTAGCGTAATATGTGGTTGCATGTTGCATATGGTGTCTAGATTGTAATTCTTCCAATCTGGTTAAACTGCATGTGCTATTCTGATTAGCTTATACATTATACTTGTTAATGTGACATGCCTTCCTGTATTTAGTACATAGTACATATGTCTATTAAGCATGTCCTTACATAAAACTATTTTTTTGTATCCCGCATCAATCAATATGATGAGACAACTTTAGTATATGCAGTGCGATATTAGTTGCATCTTTCATATGATTTATAGCATGCGCTGCTTCTAATTTGTTGAAATTCCATTTATGATGGGAGCTTTTAACTTGGCAGAGTTATATTGGTTGCATCTTTCATGTGATGTCTAGCTTGCATTGCTTCTTATTTGTTGGAATGGTTTCTCCATAGTTTACACAAACAGTTGTGAACATGTCATGTCGTCCTGTTTTTCGTACATATTCCATCCTGGTATCATGTGTTTACCTTACATCAAAGTAGTGATTGTCAGTATCATGCATGAATGAGTTCTGAAGAGAGAATTTTATTGCTTTTTCTTGTTGGTTTGACTTGACAATTCAAAATCAATAAAGCGGAAGGAAGTTAGCAAGGCAGCGGATAAAGGTGCTCCTTCCAAACGGAGGGCCTCTACAGTTTCTACTCCTCCGTCCCCAAGATGATTTCCAGGACAACACATGCATAGACACTCAACGTAGCTATGTTTATGATGAGCACGTCTCCCCTAGTGTACCATCACCGGTGCTCCCTCTAACATGGCACTGTTATATGTGGTTGCATGTTATGTGTGATGTCTAGTTTGTATTGCTTCGAAATTTTGTTGAATTCCATCTGCTTACTTTACACATTATACTTGAATAAGACACGTGTTCCTGTTTCTTGAACATACAATATCTATCTATCACACCATGTTCTTACATCAAATTACTACTGTTGTGTAACCTACAACAATCACTTATCATAAGACACGTTTGACTTCGGAGTGTGATATAGGTTACATCTCGCATTATTTTCTAGATTGTACTACTAATTTGTTGAAATGGCACTTATGACGAGACAGTTTTAACTTGGTAGAGTGATATTCGTTGCATCTTT
The DNA here is from genome assembly GCF_056163025.1 of Triticum urartu. Classification (NCBI taxonomy): domain Eukaryota; kingdom Viridiplantae; phylum Streptophyta; class Magnoliopsida; order Poales; family Poaceae; genus Triticum; species Triticum urartu. Next base: position 261,942,019 of record NC_141876.1, read on the forward strand.
CATATGGTGTCTAGCTTTCATTGCTTCTAATTTGTTGAGATGCCTTCTCCTTAGTTTACACATCATAAGCTGTGAATATGCAATGGCACTAATGACGAGAGACCTCTAACTTGGTAGTGTGATGTTGTTTGCATCTTGCATATTGAGGGAGTCCTGGATTAGGGGGTGTTCGGATAGCCGGACTATACCTTCAGCCGGACTCCTGGACTATGAAGATACAAGATTGAAGACTTCGTCCCGTGTCTGGAAGGGACTTTCCTTGGCGTGGAAGGCAAGCTTGGCGATACGGATATGAAGATCTCCTACCATTGTAACCGACTTTGTGTAACCCGAACCCTCTCCGGTGTCTATAAACCGGAGGGTTTTAGTCCGTAGGACAACGTACACATCAACAATCATACCATAGGCTAGCTTCTAGGGTTTAGCCTCCTCGATCTCGTGGCAGATTACTCTTGTACTACCCATATCATCAATATTAATCAGGCAGGACGTCGGGTTTTACCTCCATTGAGAAGGCCCGAACCTGGGTAAAACTTCATGTCCCTTGTCTCCTATTACCATCCGGCCTAGACGCATAGTTCGGGACCCCCTACCCGAGATCCGCCAGTTTTGACACCGACATTAGTGCTTTCATGGAGAGTTCCTCTGTGTTGTCGCCGTCAGGCTCGATGGCTCCTACGATCATCGATAGCGATGCAGTCCAGGGTGAGACCTTCCTCCCCGGACAGATCTTCATCTTCGGCGGCTTCGCACTGCGGGCCAATTTGCTTGGCCGTCTGGAGCAGATCGAAAGCTACGCCCCTGGCTGTCAGGTCAGATTTGGAAGTTTAATCTACACGGCTGACATCCGCGAGGACTTGATATTCGACGGATTCGAGCCACTGCCGAGCGCGCCGCACTATCACGACGAGCATGATCTAGCTCTGCTGCCAAACAGTGCCCTGGAGGCTGCACCCACATCGGCTCCGACCCTTAATTCGGAGCCAACTGCGCCGATCGAGGATGGGCGGTTGGACGCCACCTCGGGGGCTGCGACCCCAACGGCGATTGAGCCAAACACCAGCCCCGTACTCTGCGAGACTCGTGACTCCAAGGAGCCGGACTCCTCTCCGGACTCCGAACCCTCCGCGCCCCTGCCGATCGAATCCGATTGGGTGCCGATCATGGAGTTCACTGCCGTGGACATCTTTCAGCACTCGCCTTTCGGCGATATCCTAAAGTCACTGAAGTCTCTCTCTTTATCAGGAGAGCCCTGGCCAGACTACGGTCAGCAAGGTTGGGGTACGGACGATGAAGAAATTCAAAGCCCACCCACCACCCACTTTGTAGCCACTGTCGACGACTTAACCGACATGCTCGACTTCGACTCCGAAGATATCGACGGTATGGACGCCGATGAAGGAGATGAAGAAGAACCAGCGCCTACTAGGCCTTGGAAGACCACCTCATCATATGACATACACATGGTGGACACCCCAAAAGAGGGAGATGGCGATGGAACAGCGGAGGATGACCCCTCCAAGAAATAGCCTAAGCACCGGCATCAGCGGCGCCGCTCAAAATCCCGCCAAAACAAACACGGTGATTCCGGCACGGGAGATAATAATACTCCGGAAAGCGCCAAAGAAAACCCCCTCCAGCAAGATTTAGCACAAGAGGATGGAGAATGTAGCCCTCATGAGAGAGCGGCAGACAGAGAGGTCGAGGACAATAATTATATGCCTCCCTCCGAAGACGAGGCAAGCCTCGACGACGACGAATTCATTGTGCCAGAGGATCCCGTCGAGCAAGAGCGTTTTCAAAGAAGGCTTATGGCCACGACAAGAAGCCTCTATAAAAAATAGTAACAGCTTAGAGCTGATCAAGATTTGCTAGTCGACAGATGGACTGAAGTCCTCGCGGCCGAAGAGCATAAACTCGAACGCCCCTCCAAGAGCTACCCAAAGCGCAGGTTGCTACCCCGATTAGAGGAGGAAGCACTTGATGCAGCCGACCGGCCACCTTGTGGTCGCGACAGAGAGGCCTCTCGGCCCTCCACTCAAGCCGCACCCTGTACCATGGCACGGGAATATGCGCCGGACTTATGAGACATGTTGGAGGACAAGGCAAGGCAAACAAGATCGATCTACGGATCGCGTGGGCGCCCCACAGCTCGAGATGGTAACCGTCACGCCGTCCACAAATTCTGCGGGGCCGAACACAGTAGACAAGGCTCATTGGAGCTACGTCATGATATAGCCCAGTATAGAGGCGCCGCACACCCACTCTGCTTTACAGACGAAATAATGGATCATCAAATCCCCGAGGGTTTCAAACCCGTAAACATCGAATCATATGACGGCACAACAGATCCTGCGGTATGGATCGAGGATTATCTCCTTCATATCCACATGGCCCGCGGTGATGATTTCCACGCTATCAAATACCTCCCACTCAAGCTTAAACAACCAGCTCAGCATTGGCTTAACAGCTTGCCAACAGGATCAATCAGTTGTTGGGAGGACCTAGAAGCCGCATTCCTCGATAATTTCCAGGGCACTTATGTGCGACCCCCAGACGCCGATGACCTAAGTCACGTAATTCAGCAGCCAGAGGAATCGGCCAGGCAATTCTGGACACAGTTCCTAACAAAGAAAAATCAAATAGTCGACTTTCCTGTAAGTGCATCTAGTGCCACCCCTAGTTGGTTTTGGAGTATTGACGACAAACCTAGTTGAGGGACTAATGTGTTTGTGAGAATTGCAGGATAACATAGGTAGAAGTCCCTCATTGATTCGGTTTTCCTACCAGAGATGACCCCTAAAAATGTATGAAGACATTGAAGTCAAAGGTGGTATATGAAGACATTCACATTGAAGACTATGACAAGAGAACACATCGCATGAAGCCTATGGAGCTCGAAGACTTAGATCTTTCGTAGTTCTTTTTATTCTTTGTTGAGTCATAGGAACCACCATACTGTTAAGTGGGGTCCAAGAGAACTAGTCAGAATGACTGAAGTGATGCTTAATCAAAACCTATGTCTTCGAGTGAAGACTATGAGAGCGAATCTTGTCCAGAGTCGGACATGTCAGCTTTGCTTGTAGCCCAAGTAAAGTTGCCGTGTGAGTTTGAAATCTGACCGTTGGAACACGTGTCAGTTCCTTAGTGACTCAAGGTCATTTCGGACAAATCAGGTCGGGTTGCCTAGTGGCTATAAATAGCCCACCCCCTACAACCATAAAAGGGTTGGCTGCTCAGAGTTAGTGTACGGCTTTTGTCGTTTGAGAGCAACCCACCTTGAAGCCTTTGAGAGAGAATTCCTTGCGAGGATAAAGCCCTAACCACCTAGAGCCAAAGAGAATTAGGCATCACTTAAGTCTTCTTGTCTGTGTGATCTGAAGACTTATTACACTTGAGGACTGTGAATCCTCCAGCCGGTTAGGCGTCGCATTCTGAGCATCGAAGAGACATTGTGGATTGCCGGTGAACGAAGTCTGTGAAGGTTTGGGAGTCTACCTTGAAGACTTACCAGAGTGATTGGGCGAGGTCTATGTGACCTTAGCTCAAGGGGAATACGGTGAGGACTGGGTGTCCTGAGCTACGTGTTCAGGACTGGGTGTCCGGGACTGTGTGTCCTCAGGTTTAAATACCTAGCCGCCCTAACCAGACGTACAGTTGTCACAGCAACTGGAACTGGTCCAACACATCATTGTCTTCAACGAGTCACTGTTTTCATCCTTCCCTTCTCTTTACGTACTGTTACTCCTAGTGAAGTCATTGTATGATTGCACTATCTTTTATCTTCACTGAGTGACTGCGTGTTCTGTTTGGCTTCATAATATCATCCTACCTGATCCTTACTACATTGCTACTATTAGTCATCGTGCTTTCACTCTATTGAATACTTGACTATGGCTTGCCTAGTGTAGTCTACCTTCCGCTGCAGGGTAATAGGTTTATTTCTATCGTTTGTCTTCATAACTTCCACGTTTTGAAGACTTTCATAAAAATCACCTATTCACCCCCCTCTAGTCGATATAACGCACTTTCAATTGGTACCAGAGCAAGGTACTCCCTTGTTCTGTGTGATTCGGTTTAACCACCTGGAGTTTTAGCTATGTCGACTGCAGGGATAATCAAAGTCTCCGCTGCGTGCCCCGTCTTCGATGGAATTGAATATCCCTACTGGAAGAATAAGATGCGCATGCATCTTGAAGCCATTGACGTCGACCTATGGTATGTCATCAAGAACGGCGTTCCCAAGGCTGGAGAAGGTGTCACTGCTGCTGACGTCAAGAAGTTCGTTCAACTAGACTCTACTGCCAAGAATATCATCTGTGGTCATCTGACCAAAGGACAGTATGGCCGCGTGAGTGCTTTGGAAACATCTAAGCTAGTCTAGGACATGCTCTCCAAGGTCAACGAAGGCGTCTCAACCCGAGAGATCAAAGAATCAGTGTCCTTCGCAACCTCTTCAACCGCTTCAAGAGAAATGACAATGAGAATGTCTAGCTCACATTTGATCGACTCACTGACATCACGAATGAGCTTCAAGCCCTTGGCGCTACTGAGATCACCAAGCATGAAGTCGTCAAGACACTACTGAGATCACTTGACAGTTCGTTTGACACCCTAGCCCTGATGATTCAAGAACGTCCTGATTTCAAGACACTCGATCCGTCTGACATACTTGAGAGGCTCAACACACATGAGTTTCAGCTTTCTGAGAAAAGAGATATCTACGGTCCAAACTATGGGCGAACTCGTGCCTTGAAGGCAAAAGCGGTCTCCTCATCTGAAGAAGAATCTGACAGCAGTTCTGATGATCCTGAAGACATTGGAAGGGAACTTGCTATGCTTGTGAAGAAGTTCCAAAAATTCACCAAGAAGAAAGGCTTCAGAAAGTCTTCCCGATCAAGATCAAGGAATGATGAAGCTTCTGCTCATGACTACAAGAAGAAAACATGTCACAAGTGCAAGAAACCTGGCCACTTCATCTCTGAGTGTCCGCAGTGGGACAATGAGAACAAAAAGAAGAACAAGAGCAAGGAATATGACTCTGACGACAAGAAGAAGAAGAAATACTCAAAGTCTTCTTCCAAGTCTTCTTCAAAGTCTTCATCACACAAGAAGAGCTCATCTGGCAAGGCACGTGCGTTTGTTGGCAAGGAAATGGATTCAGAGGAGGAGTCCGCTTCTAAGGAGGCGGAGGTGGAGTCTGAGGAGGAGTCTGATTCTGGCGTCGCAAGTCTGGCTACAGCATACGTTGCCAAGTCCATCTTCAACACTGAAGACAATGACCTCATCACAGACACCGATGCAAATGACAAGGACTACTCCGCTCCTACCTACTGCTTCATGGCACGCGGTGCCAAGGTAAACACACACACTACTCACTATCAAACATCTAGTGACGATGACTCTGATTGTGGTTCAAAACCCAGCTACAAAACACTTGCTAAAATTGCAACTGAACAACAGAAAGCCATGGAACATATTCAAAAACTGTTAGACAAAAGCGATGATCTGTTAGGCGCTGAAATGACTCGATCTGAGTCCTTAATTGAAGACATAAAAAATCTTCACGATAAGTATGAGGAACTTGAAAGTCATCATGAAACGCTCTCAACAACTCATGAAAAGATTTCCTATGATTATCTTCAAAGGAAGCAAGATTTGGAGAAATTGAGAGCGGCTCATGAAGATCTTCAAAAGGAAAATGAGTCACTTCGCTCCAAACAGATCAGTTCTGCTCAGGAAGGATTTGAACCACCATGTCTTAAGTGCATTGAGCGTGATAATGCTACTACTGTTGCTGAATGTTTTACTGCTGCTACTGTTGCAATATCTTCAACTGTTGATGTGGGAACTAACCCCTCTGTTGAGGATTCCACTGCTATTGCTGATGAGAATGCTAGGTTGAAGACATTGCTTGAAACAGGGATGTACAAAAGTCTTAAAGGGCATCAGACACTATGTGATGTCCTCAAAAAGCAGATCTTGAACCGAAACCCGAGGAAAGAGGGTGTTGGGTTCGTAAGGAAAATGAATGCTGATGGCTCTTACTGGAAACCTGAGCAGTACCCCAAAACCACATGGGTTGCTGCAAAGGAATCTTCAGCAGATCTATCCAATCTATCTGGCTTCACTTGTGCAAACCCCATTGTCATTGATGAATCCTTTGATGCAAACTATAAACTATTTAAGAATCAGAATGGTGAAGTGTTTGCCAGGTACATTGGTACTAACTGCAGGAATGGACCACCTATGAAGAAGATCTGGGTTCTGAAAGAGTATCTGGAGAATCTTCCTGTGAATGTCATCATGACACCACACGTGAAGAAGAAAAACCTCAGACCACAGGCTTCATACGGTCCAAAGGCTTCATACAGACAGAGGACTCACCTGAGTCGCACTAACGCAAATGTTTTGCAGGGAAACCATACTCAGGCCTATGAATATGAGCGCGGTTCATCAAACCGCCATGTTCATAAGACCAAGAACTATTCTGCTTATTCTTATGAGTACTATTGTCCGCCTGCAAGACTTTTTGCTAGGGCTCCAAAGCCAAAGTTCTCAGACGCTGCACTTAGACTTATTGCTTCTAAGCCACCCTTGAAGATGTGGGTGGCTAAGAAAGCTTAACTCTCTTTTGCAGGGAAAGGTCTCCAGCAGAAAGCCAAAATCGGCTGACGCTATTGCTGGGGACCTTAAACATCTTGTAGGGCGCAAGATCAAATGCCCGAATGGTCTTACTATGTACTTCGTTCCTGAATCGCTTGCTACTCTCCCTATCAGTCCTAATCTGGATCTAAGTTTTCATAAGCCACTGGCTCGTCAAATGTTTTTTCTTCACAATTCTCTTCATGAAGCCTATCCCCCTAACTGCACTGTAGGGTACGACACCAGCGTCTTCAGAATGGATTATTGATAGTGGGTGTACCAACCACATGACCGGCAAAACAAGCCTTCTTATGGACTCAACCTTACGTCCATCCGACAAGAGTCACATCACATTTGCTGACACTGGTAAAAGTAAGGTATTGGGTCTAGGTAGAGTTGCAATCTCAAAGGATCAACACATGGATAAAGTCATGCTTGTTGAATCCCTTGTCTTCAACTTAATGTCTGTCTCAATGCTTTGCGATTTGAACATGATCGTAATATTTGGAAAATATCGCTGCCTTGTACTAATGGAATCTGACAAGTCTCTAGTGTTTGAAGGGTGTCGGAAAGATGATTTGTACATGGTAGATTTTTCGGCACGACCACAGCTTGCCGTATGTCTTCTAGCAAAGGCTTCAGAATGCTGGCTCTGGCATCGGAGGCTAGGGCATGCTGGCATGAGGAACCTCCACACCCTTGCAAAGAAGAAGCATGTCATAGGCATCGATGGCGTCAAGTTCAAGAAAGATCACTTATGCGGTGCCTGTGAAGCAGGGAAGATGACAAGGGCCAAACATCCCTCGAAGACAATCATGACAACCACTCGACCCTTCGAACTGCTCCACATGGATCTTTTCGGTCCCACTCATTACTCAACTCTTACTACTACTGCTTGCCTCTATGGCTTTGTTATTGTTGATGATTATTCTAGATATACTTGGGTGCACATAATCCTCTACAAGACTGAAGTGCAGGATGTCTTCAGACGCTTCGCCAATCGAGCAATCAACAACTATGGCGCCAGGATAAAGCACATCAGAAGTGACAATAGCACTGAATTCAAGAACACTGGCCTTGATACATATCTAGATACCTTGGGCATCACACATGAATTCTCAGCCCCATACACGCCACAGCAGAATGGTGTCGTCGAACGCAAGAACAGAACACTCATTGAGATGGCCCGAACGATGCTTGATGAATACAAGACTCCAAGAAAATTCTGGCCTGAAGCCATTGATACTGCATGCCATACAATCAATCGTGTTTATCTTCACAAGCTTCTGAACAAGACATCTTATGAGCTCCTTACTGGCAAGAAGCCAAATGTCAGTTACTTCAGAGTATTTGGTGCCAGGTGCTGGATCAAGGATCCACATCACACTTCAAAATTTGCACCAAAAGCACATGAGGGTTTTATGCTTGGATATGGAAAGGATTCGCACTCCTACAGAGTCTTCAATCTCTTTCTTTATAAAGTGGTTGAAACAGTGGATGTGCGATTTGATGAGACTAACGGTTCACAAAGAGAGCACCTGCCAAATGTGCTAGATGAAGTTCCATCCAGCGAATCAATCAAGCTAATGGGAACTGGAGAAATTATACCCTCTGAAGCTCAACCTGAAGAGGAACTTATCATCTCCGCACCTGATCAACCCGAAGACAATGCTTAGCCTGAAGACAATCCCACTAACCATGACAATGATCAGCAAGAGCAAAATCTTCGCCCTGTACATCCTCGTGTTGCCAATGAAGTGCAGATTGAGAGAATAATTGATAGCATCAATGCACCTGGTCCGCTTACTCGTTCAAGGGCGACTCAGCTGGCAAATTTCTGTGGGCACTTCGCATTCATCTCAATAACAGAACCCAAGAAAGTTGAAGAAGCCTTCATGGAACCTGAATGGATTCAAGCTATGCAAGAAGAGCTTCAACAGTTTGAGCTGAATAATGTATGGGAACTGGTTAAGCGTCCTGATCCTCGGAAGCACAACATAATTGGCACCAAATGGATATACCGCAACAAGCAAGATGAGCATGGTCAAGTTGTCAGAAACAAAGCTCGTCTCGTTGCTCAAGGATATACTCAAGTGGAAGGCATTGACTTCGATGAAACATTTGCTCCGGTGGCTCGACTTGAAGCCATACGCATACTGCTGGCCTATGCAAATCATCATAACATACTTCTATATCAAATGGATGTGAAGAGTGCTTTTCTCAATGGCAAGATTGAAGAAGAAGTGTATGTTGCACAACTGCCTGGCTTTGAAGATCCAAAACATCCTGACATGGTATACAAGCTCAACAAGGCGCTGTATGGCCTCAAACAAGCCCCTCGGGTTTGGTATGACACACTCAAATACTTCCTGAAGAGCAAAGGCTTCATACCTGGTTCCCTCGACCCCACTCTCTTCACGAAGACATATGATGGTGAACTGATTGTGTGCCAAATATATGTGGATGACATTATCTTCGGCTGCACCAATCAGAAGTACAGTGAAGAGTTTGGATATATGATGCAAGAGCAATATCAGATGTCCATGATGGGAGAGCTGAAGTTCTTCCTCGGTCTTCAAATACGACAACAACGCAACGGCATCTTCATATCTCAAGAGAAGTATCTCAAAGATTGCCTGAACAAGTTTGGTATGCAAGACTGCAAAGGCTTCACGACGCCAATGCCAGCCAAACATCATCTGGGTCCCGACGACAATGGTAAAGAGTTCGATCAAAAGGTATACCGCTCCATGATTGGTTCTTTACTTTATCTATGTGCATCTAGGCCAGATATTATGCTTAGTGTTTGCATGTGTGCTCGATTTCAAGCGGCACCAAAGGAGTCGCATCACTTAGCTGTCAAGCGAATTCTTTGATATTTGGCTCACACCCCAACTCTAGGATTATGGTATCCAAAGGGCTCAGAGTTTGATCTGGTTGGATTGTCGGATGCTGATTATGCTGGTGACAAGGTGGATCGCAAGTCTACATCAGGCACATGTCATTTTCTGGGACGATCACTTGTATGTTGGTCTTCAAAGAAGCAGAACTGTGTATCTCTCTCCACTGCTGAATCTGAATACATTGCTGCTGGATCTTGCTGCGCTCAGCTTCTGTGGATGAAGCAAACACACAAGGACTATGGCATTCATCTGAAGCAAGTGCCACTCTACTGCGACAACAAAAGCGCCATCAAGATTGCCAACAACCCAGTTCAGCACTCGAAGACAAAGCACATTGAAATTCGTCATCACTTTCTCAGAGATCATGTTGTGAAGGAAGATATTGATATCATACACGTCAACATTGAAGAGAAATTGGCTGATATCTTCACCAAATCCTTGGATGAGAAGAGATTTTGCAAGTTACGGTGTGAGCTAAATATCCTGGAATCCTCAAATGTCCTGTGATCAGGCACACATCCTAACACTTATGCATATTGATGACTTAGATGTGCAACACATGAAGTAAAGTATATCTTCAATCAATGAAGACATACATTCTAAGTGTGAATACATTAATGTGGAATTTGACATCGGAGCGCCAAGATAATTGTGCGCCGTGTCTGGGTCTAATACTTCCTATACGGTGGGTAACGCCACCACCAAAAGTTCTGTTCGAAGTGTTTCACTCATGGCGTTACATTTGCTATGTCTTCACATTTGGTTTGGCTTAAATCTCAACATGTCTTCATGATTATCTTCACTATGTTGGATATATATATACTAGTGTTCTGTCCTCTACAGCATTCACTTATAGCTATGTCTTCTTGTTGAATCTTTTGAACTAAGTGAATGTGATCGGACCCTAACCTATCTATGCTTTCTATCTCAAACTCTATCTCTCCAAATCATATGCATTCTATTGAAACTGTCAAATGTATTCTCTGCGTCCTTGTCAGCAGAAGATACAGAGACAACCATTAAGTCCGTTTTCAATGCTCATTCCTCCACCTGAAACCCGAAGAAGTCGGAACGACCACCCGACAATCCAGGCGTGCGTGGGACGTGGAACAAACCCCAATATGTTGCATGATGGCCATGTGTTCCTCAGATGCGAATCGCCAGGGGCACCTGTGTAATAACGCAGTGCCGCCCTTGTACCTATAAATACACACCTCACAGCAGTCATTATCTCTTCTTCCACTCCCGCACGAACCCTAGCGCCACTGCTAGCCCTCGACGACGCCGGCGACAAAGCGCTTCGCTGTCGCAACCTCTCCGACGCCGTCTTCACGCCGACCGCGGACATCGCCTTCTCCGCCGTCGCCGTAGGTGTCCTCCGTCGCCAAGTTAGGGCACGGATGATCGAACTGCTCGGCCTCCTCTTCCACTCCGTCTAGCAGTTCTTCGTGTGGTAAATAAAAACTCCTTTTTACGGCCTCTTTGATCCTATAGCTTTATCACTTTCTACCACAAGCAGTTTCTATTCACACAAGTTGGATCTCTTTCATACTGCATCTCATAACATGCCTAGTATATTCACTTATGCTTCACAAAGTAGTTAGATTCCTCACTTGTACTGATCCGTGGATTCGTACAAATCTGGAACCAACTCCTTATCTATGAGTGAATGTCTTCGCATGATGAGGTCAATGTCTTCTAAACTGATTTATCTTCAAAATCTTCTGAGAATGCATATGACCTCTTCCCCTTCCCTCGCACCTTAATGCTGTCATAGATACATGTCCGTGGGAGAATCCCTTGGTTCTCATAGTCTGCATTCATTTGCAGAATTCTTACAGCATCACATAAATTCTCCCGAAGCCAGTTCCTGTTTGTCCAGCAAGTGAAAACCTGTGAAGCCTCTGAACGTATTGAAGCCTTTCAGTTTAAAGTTCATGGCTTCAGAGAAATCAGCAAGGAAGGGTGGCAGAAAGCGTCGAGGAGAAACATCAAGAGATCTGCCCGATGACCTCTCAGAGCTGTACAAGATAGATCCTGAAGAGAATTACAATTAGCACAAGACGCGAATCCAATGGATTTGACGCTATTAGGCAGAACAGTGGTTCAAGTACAGATTTGTGACCAAGGAATATGCTGAAAAGAATGCCATCAAGCGACAATGGGGAGACATCCTCTACAAAAATCTTCAACCCAGGACCAGAGATGAAGCCATTGAACAAGGCTTCTATCCCTGCATGGTCCGTGGACCACAGCCTGCGGATGCTGACCCATCGCCCCTGCTATGGTGTCGTGACGACATTCTATTCAAGCCCAGAACTCAGCAAAGCAGAACAAGAAGACATTGGGACTAGACTTCAACCCTGGTCCTTCTGCTCCAAGTGATGACGGCACACGTGATGCAGAACCCAATGTCGTCGGTCCTTTCTACAACCTTGAAGGTCTCATCACCCATATCTTGGTTCAAGGGACAGCCGTGGATGAGCCTGCAGATGACGCTGAATTAGATGAAGCGCCTGCAGCGCCGAAGCCAAAGAAGCTGAAGCAGCCAAAAGCTTCAAAGCCGGCCTCTGCACCCAAAATCTCACGGGCGAAGCCACTAGCAATTGCACCACCTAAAGACAGTGTGTAGTCTGAAGATTTGTCACGCATCTCCAAGCCCCAGAAGGTCAAGATGCCTCTGCCACACACCGGCCAAGAACTAACAGCTGCTGCCATTCTGCGCAATGATGCCATTGATCTGTCAAGTGATGAAGATCTTGCAGATGAAGCTCTTGAGCAAATCATCAAGAGCAAAGAAGAAGCAGAAATCTTTAATGATCTGCCTCTCTTTGATCTAAAAATCATCCACAACTTCATTGATGAATGGTTTGACACGCCAAACATCAGCTTCAAAGATCTGCAGCTACCCATTGGCCTCAGTGTCGCCTTCCATGGCGCCATTGCTTCAGAGCTAGCTATCGCCCAGCGCATTGTTGAACTGAAGCAGAAGATTGACTTTGAAAAGGCTTAGTTCAAGAAGCATATGGCCAAGCTCAGCGTGCAAGAGGTGAAGAACTTCAAGATTATGCTGCATGAGCTCAAGGAAGCCTTTCTCAAGAAACGTGCAGAAGCTCAGGGTTCTCGTGAGCGCATGAAGGTTCTGGCTGACAGATGTGTGCAAGCCTATAATGAGGCTGAGAAGCGCAAGGCCCTTGGGCGTCCTGGCATCGACCCCAGGATGGCTGCAAAGAAGAAGAAGCCCGCTATGGCTGAACCCGACGCACCAAGGCAGGAAGCAGATCCCATTGTCTTCCCAACTAGAATGACTGGCTCGAAGCCAAAAGCCCGGTCAACCGCTTCAGAGCTAAAGAAGACAAGGACTGCTGAGGCTGAAGCCAGGAAGAGGAAACATCCTGAAGCCTCTCCTACTTCCCCCTCCAAGAAGAAGAGGAAGACCAAGAAAGAATGGGCTGCTCCCACGGAGCCCTTGATTGTTGAACCCATTTCCATGGTTCGTCCTGACGCTGAACGCCAACTGACAATCCATGAGCCTGCTTTCACAGAGGCTCATGAAGCTGAAGACTTTCCAGTAGCTGATCCCATCGCTACTGAAGACATTTGTCACCATGACCATGTAGAAGATGGTGCAGTCCTTCCTCAGCTCGAGCACAGCGAACTCATCAGCATTGGTCGTCCTCTGACGCCAATTGCTCAGGATGCTTCATGGGCTGATCGCCCACAAGAGGAAGGAGACTTTGAGGCCCAGCCAACTCCAACTACACAGGCATCGCCTGCGTTGCGCAGGCTTCGCAAAGGTTGGATTGCTGCCGTTCGTCACTGACCAAGAGCATTGGAATGAAGAGTTGCTGCTCCAATTCTATGCCACACTTCACATCCGCGGGTATAACAGAGATCCGAAGACTTGGGTCCTGGAGTGGATGACAGGAAATGTTCATCACGAAGCCAAAGCCTTTGACATCATTGAGCTCACTGGTCTACCCACTCCCGGCGATCTCTACGAATCTGGCTGTCAACTTCACAGTGAAGCTGTGGAGAGCATCTTTCAGAAGCCTGAACCTAACATGAGTCAGATGCTCAGTATGATGAAGCCATTACCCCAAGATGCTGCATATCCCAAAGAGTTCTTCGTTGAAGACCTAGAGTATCTACCAAGGACTATTTATCACATCATAAGGCAAACTCTATGGCTCATCAAAGGGCACTCTCCACATGGCAAGCTAGAAGGTGCAATGAAGACTTTGGTCTTCTATATTCTTCATGGAAAATGCTTCAATGCACAAGACTTCTTCATTCGCCAACTTGCTGCATCAGGCTCTGATCTGTTTGACTTGAAGTTCTATGCCCCATGGGTAATGCGGCTGATCAAACTTCACTCCGCTATCTCATATCAGCCATCTGCTCGCAATCATCTGATTTTTCTGCCTGATATGGATATGTCTATTGAAGCCATCTATCCTGAGCCTGCCAAGGAACCTCTAAGTCTTCAGAATGCAGAGCATCAAAGTTTTTCTCAGAACATTGAAGGAGTTGAAGCAGTCACTCGTGTGTATCCTTTGGCTGGCACTACACGTGCACCGCATCCTGCTCTCACTGAAGCCACTGACCGTACAACTGCCCCACGACCCAAGAAGCGCACTCGTGTTCTCAATGACCGAGAGCTTCTTGTGGCTCTTCATCAGAAATAGGATAGGCATCATGACTGGCTGAAGCGTCAAATGCAAAGCCTCTTGGTGGATATTAATCGCATTCGCAATCTTGCCATCAAGAATGCCTTTGTTTCCCATGAAACCTCTTGCCGCACATGGAAAGGGCTGACGCTGATGTGTTCTGAAGATGATCTTCAAGAGGATGGCTTCTCTAAGCGCTTCAAGTTTGACTCCACACCTCCTCGAAGGGCAGTGCTGCGACGAAATCCATCTCTTGAAGACTCTGAGTTCTCTTCCTCTGTTGCAACTATAAATGCCAGAGTGATCGAGGATGACGACGATGCTACTTCACCGCCGCCTCCTTCAGCACGCTTCGACACTGCTCCAAGCTCTTCTGCACCACCAAACACCACCGATGACACTGCTGCTTCACCTACTCTTCATGGGAACGAGTAGATGCTCTATGTCTTCAAACCTTTTTGGTCCTTACTGACAAAAGGGGGAGAAGCATATGAGTTTGATAGTCTTCAAGCGGGTCCATATGGGCAGGTGCTTCATATTTTGCTTCGTGTTTACAACTCTCGTTTTGATACATTTGGTTCTTTGAGTTGTAACACTTAAAACTCGATGGTCGTCTGCTACTTATTTGCCACCTTGTGATGCGTTGATAAATTCCGCATGTGCGACGACAAATTCCGCACTTAGATCATTTTGCAGACGTCCATTTTCCATTATACATGTCATTATCTTCGCATACCTTCACATGCATAGTGGATTGTCATCATAAGTTGAAGAGGATCTCCACAAGCACAACCTGCCATGTGCATTTGCATTCCAAAAGCAAATTATTTATATGCACCTCTTTAGGGGGAGCCCTTGCAACTTATGAAGCCAATTCCTTATCCTTTACAATTTCACATATTATATTCCCCGTTGAAAACTTCAACTAGTTTGTCATCAATCACCAAAAAGGGGGAGATTGTAAGTGCATCTAGTGCCACCCCTAGTTGGTTTTGGAGTATTGACGACAAACCTAGTTGAGGGACTAATGTGTTTGTGAGAATTGCAGGATAACACAGGTAGAAGTCCCTCATTGATTCGGTTTTCCTACCAGAGATGACCCCTAAAAATGTATGAAGACATTGAAGTCAAAGGTAGTATATGAAGATATTCACATTGAAGACTATGACAAGAGAAGACATCACATGAAGCCTATGGAGCTCGAAGACTTAGATCTTTCGTAGTTCTTTTTCTTCTTTATTGAGTCATAGGAACCACCGTACTGTTAAGTGGGGTCCAAGAGAACCAGTCAGAATGACTGAAGTGATGCTTAATCAAAACCTATGTCTTTGAGTGAAGACTATGAGAGCGAATCTTGTCCAGAGTCGGACAAGTCAGCTTTGCTTGTAGCCCAAGTAAAGTTGACGTGTGAGTTTGAAATCGGACTGTTGGAACACGTGTCAGTTCCTTAGTGACCCAGGGTCATTTCGGATAAATCAGGTCGGGTTGCCTAGTGGCTATAAATAGCCCACCCCCTACAACCATAAAAGGGTTGGTTGCTCAGAGTTAGTATACAGATTTTGTTGTTTGAGAGCAACCCACCTCGACGCCTTTGAGAGAGAATTCCTTACGAGGATAAAGCCCTAACCACCCAGAGCCAAAGAGAATTAGGCATCACTTAAGTCTTCTTGTCTGTGTGATCTGAAGACTTATTACACTTGAGGACTGTGAATCCTCCAGCCGGTTAGGAGTCGCGTTCTGAGCATCCAAGAGACATTGTGGATTGCCGGTGAACGAAGTCTGTGAAGGTTTGGGAGTCTACCTTGAAGACTTACCAGAGTGATTGGGCGAGGTCTGTGTGACCTTAGCTCAAGGGGAATACGGTGAGTACTGGGTGTCCTGAGCTGCGTGTTCAGGACTGGGTGTCCGGGACTGTGTGTCCTCAGGTTTAAATACCTAGCCGCCCTAACCAGACGTACAGTTGTCACAGCAACTGGAACTGGTCCAACACATCATTGTCTTCAATGAGTCACTGGTTTCATCCTTCCCTTCTCTTTACATACTGTTACTCCTTGTGAAGTCATTGTATGATTGCACTATCTTTTATCTTCACTGAGTGACTGCATGTTCTGTTTGGCTTCATAATATCTTCCTACCTGATCCTTACTACATTTCTGCTATTAGTCATCGTGCTTTCACTCTATTGAATACTTGACTATGGCTTGCCTAGTGTAGTCTACCTTCCGCTGCAGGGTAATAGGTTTATTTCTATCGTTTGTCTTCATAACTTCCATGTTTTGAAGTCTTTCATAAAAATCGCCTATTCACGCCCCCCCTCTAGTCGATATAACGCACTTTCATGTCCGGACGCTGAGGCCCTAGCAGCCTTCAAGCACAATATCCGCGACGAGTGGCTGGCCCGGCACCTTGGACAGGAAAAGCCGAAATCTATGGCAGCACTCACGATACTCATGACCCGCTTTTGCGTGGGAGAAGACAGCTGGCTTGCTCATAGCAACAATATGACCAAGAACCCTGGTAATTCGGACACCAGGGATAGTAGTGGCAGGTCGCGTCGCAACAAGCAGAAGCGCCGCATTAACGGCGACAATGTTGAGGATACGGCAGTTAATGCCGGATTCAGAGGCTCTAAATCTGGTCAGCGGAAAAAGCCATTCAAAAGGAACCCTAGGGACCCGTCTAGTTTGGACCGAATACTCGACCGCTTGTGCCAGATACATGGCACCCCCGAAAAGCCGGCCAATCACACCAACAGGGATTGTTGGGTGTTCAAGCAGGCAGGCAAGTTAACCACCGAAAATGAAGACAAGGGGCTGCATAGCGATGACGACGAGGAGCCCCGGCCGCCGAACAACAGTGGACAGAAGGGTTTTCCCCCACAAGTGCGGACGGTGAACAGGATATACACAACCCACGTCCCCAAAAGGGAGCGAAAGCGCGCGTTATGGGATGTATACGTGGTAGAGCCAGTCGCCCCAAAGTTCAACCCATGGTCCTCCTGCCCGATCACCTTTGATCGAAGGGACCATCCCACTAGCATCCGTCATGGTGGATTCGCCGCATTGGTCCTAGACCAAATTATCGACGGATTTCATCTCACTAGAGTCCTTATGGACAGCGGCAGCAGCCTAAACCTGCTTTACCAGGATACAGTGCGGAAAATGGGCATAGATCCCTCGAGGATTAAGCCCACCAAAACGACCTTTAAAGGCGTAATACCAGGTGTAGAGGCCAACTACACAGGGGCTTTAGTACCCCTCAATATGGTGTAAGAAGTCCGAACACTTTAACAAGTGCGGCACCCCAAACTTATAGCATTATATGCATCGGCTCCAAATCATGTCTTGGGTCAATAGTTGGGTTTGCCCGGCTCCTATGTTTTGGTGCCTTACGTTCCACTATATCGGCTAAGGTAGCACTAGGAGAACCACTGCGATTGTGCCCCAGTTGAGCTGGGTCGAGCACCTTAGTGGAGAAAGCTAAAACTGACTGTCATGATGAAGCGAGAGCTGGTCGCTGTTCGAGAGGTTTTTTTTAGTCCCTAAAGACTTATGCCACTTAGGGCGAGGAGCCGGCTCTGTCCGGCCAAGGCGTGGATAGCGCCCCGAATTCGGTCTTCCGAATACCAGGGGCTTCGCCAAAATTTAAAATTATAGAATTCTATGGCTAAGTGAGAGTGTTCACGCACTATAGTTTGATTGCCTTGTTCGTTGGGCTGAGCGCCTCCCTCGAAGGAGCCAAGCATGGGAAAAAGAGCGCTCAGGTTTATCCCCAAACACCCCAGCACTAGCGGAACGGGGGCAGAAGCCGACGACTCGCCATCTCTCAGAATTGATAAACAGCTGCACAGAAGGTAATATTTTAAATTCCAACAGCATTGCTTAGCGCATATAAACAAGTTTTCAGCGCACAGGACAAAACGAGCAAGTTTCACTCAAAAATTACATCCCTAGAACATTCATCCGCCACAAGGCAGGCACCCTTCAGAACATCCTTATAGTAATTCTCGGGCTTGCGATGCTCTTTCCCCGGTGGTGGCCCGTCCTTCACAAGCTTCTCAGCATCCAGCTTGCCCAAGTGCACCTTAGCACGGGCAAGGGCCCTACGGGCACCCTCAATGCGGACGGAGCGCTTGATGACTTCGAGCCTTGGACAGGCCTCCACCAGCCGCCGCACCAGCCCGAAATAGCTCCCAGGCAGAGCCCCTCCAGGCCATAGCCAAACAATGAGGCCCTTCATGGCCTGTTCGGCCGCCTTGTGGAGCTCAACCAGTTGCTTCAGCTGGTCGCTCAGGGGCACGGGGTGTCCGGCCTCAATGTACTGAGACCAGAACACCTTCTCCGTTGAGCTGCCCTCCTCGGCTCGATAGAATGCGGCGGCATCGGACACACTCCGGGGAAGATCTGCGAACGCTCCTGGAGAGCTCTGGATTCTGGTAAGTAACAAGTAACTCATGTTTATGTGTTTGCTTTGCATAAAGAATGCCTTACCCGCCGCTATCTTCTTCACCCCATCCAACTCCTGGAGGGTCTTCTGGGATTCGGCCTTGGCAGACTTGGCATTTTCAATAGCCACCGCGAGCTCGGACGCTTGCGTCTTCGAGTCAAGCTCCAAACTCTCATGTTTTTCCATGAGAGCATGTTGCTCTTGCCGCACCTTGCCAACCTCGGCCTCATACTTCTCCCGCTCGGTGCGCTCCGAGGCCGCCCTCTTCTCGGCCTCGACCAGCGCCTGCTTAAAGGTCGCCACTTCAGACGTGGCCCCTACAATAGCCACGATAATCCTGTCATTCTTTGCAATTGCACCTTTTTATATATATTTCAAAACAAGGTATTTCTCACCTTCATTGTCCTTGAGCTGCTTCTTGGCACGCGCGAGCTCTTGCTCGGACCGCTCGAGGTTCTGCTTTAGCGTGTCCACTTCCGCAGTCAGTGCGGCGGACGCAAGCAGAGAAGCTTGCACATGCATATTGACTCATTTTTGTTAGACTCCTATGAATTCTATTTGATCCTCTATTCGGCTTTTCTTCCCGAACGCCAAACAGAGCATCAGGGGCTACTGTCTATGCGGTACTATTATTTACACATTCTTTACTTACCTCAAAGCCTGTCAAAAGGCTAGTACAAGCTTCAGTCGGTCCGCTCTTGGCGGACTGAACCTTCTAGACCACCGCACTCATAATAGTGCGGTGCTCCTCGTCGATGGAGGCGCCTTGGAGCGCCTCCAACATATTGTCCGGCACCTCCGGTTGGACGATGGCCGCCGGCATGGTGGACTTGCTCCTCTTGGAAGGAGGTCCCCCGCCGGACTCTGGAACCTTTGAAGGTAACAGAGCGGTGTCCGGCCTAGAGCCGGACTTGGATCCCTGGGGGGTTTCATCCCCTTTACTCCTGGAGGTCGCCTTGCGACGCCTCCAGGACCACCTCCTCCCGGCTTGGAACCTATTGGGACAACACTTCGGTGTCGTCCGTAGGGCGGGGGAGGAAGCCGTCTGAAGCGAGTTCACATTCGACGAGTCCAGTGAGCCGCTCGACGACGCGTCGAGCCGGTCTTTGGGTGGGCTGCATAAACATATTCGACGTAAGGGAAAGCTGTGCAATAAACGAATACTATGAATTACTCTGGTATCCGGATACTTACGATTTTGCTAGGGGCTTGGCCCTGGGCTGCCACTCCTCTCTGCCGTCGGCTTCGGTGGAGTAGTCCGGAGGAAGGGTTTTCCCCTTCCTAGACCCTCCGGCCTCCCCAGAGAGGGCGGCCTTCCTTTTCTTCTCTCCTCCCGCTGGAGGGGGAGAGTTCTCCTCTTCTTCCTCCTCGTCTTCATGGGAGGAATGCGCCTTGGAACCATCGGATGATGGATCCGACACCTCCTAGCATCGGGCACTCTTTCGAGTCCCCACAGCCTTTTTCGCGGCCTTCTTCTCCGGCACCACATAGGGTGCCGGAACCAACAGCTTTGCCAAGCGAGCGTCCGCTGGGCCTTCGGGCAAAGGAGCTGGACAGTTGATCTGTCCGGACATCACCTGCCAATCCTGTCAAAGGTAAGGGAGCTTAGATCCCGCATGGAGTCAAACTATGAAAAACTGATACCCTGTAAAAGGAAAAAAACATCTTACCGCGAGAGCGTGATGCTGCGCACTGAATCCGCGATCCTCGGTAGCGGATGCGGGAGCCTCGGCGTCTTTGAAAAGCACCTTCCAGGCATCTTCGTACATCGTGTCGAAGAGACTGCTTAGAGTTTGGTACCGCGCCGGGTCGAACTCCCACAGGTTGAAAGCCCGTTGTTGACACGGGAGGATCAGGTGGATGAGCATAACCTGGACTACATTGACAAGTTTGAGCTTCTTGTCCGCCAGGGTTTGGATGCATGTTTGGAATCCGGTCAGTTCTCCTTTTTTACCCCAAGATAGGCCCGTCTCCTTCCAGGAGGTGAGCTGCGTAGGGGGTCTGGATCGAAACTCGGGGGGTGCGACCCATTCAGCGTCGCGCGGCTCAGTGATGTAAAACCACCCTGATTGCCACCCCTTCAGGGTCTCCACAAAGGAGCCCTCGAGCCATAGGACGTTGGCCATCTTTCCCACCATGGCGCCTCCACACTCCGCCTGGTTGCCGCGCACCACCTTCGGCTTGACATTGTAAGTCTTGAGCCGTAGGCCGAAATGGGGGCGGATGCGGAGGAAGGCCTCGCACACGACGATAAATGCCGAGATGTTGAGGACGAAGTTCGGGGCCAGATCGTGGAAATCCAGGCCGTAGTACAACATGAGCCTTCGGACAAATGGGTGGAGAGGGAAGCCCAGTCCGCGGAGGAAATGGGGGAGGAACACCACCCTCTCATGGGGCCTAGGGGTGGGGATGAGCTGCCCCTTTTTGGGGAGCCGGTACGCGATGTAGTTAGACAGGTATCCGGCCTTCCTTAGCTTTTTGATATGTCCCTCCGTGACGGAGGAGACCATCCACTTGCCTCCCGCTCCGGACATGGCTGGAGAAGGTTGAGGTGGGGAGTGCGGACTTGGGCGCTGGAGCTCGAGTGCGCAAGAATGGATAGGCGAAGGAGGAAGAAGGCGTAGGTGAAAAGGTGGATCTTTATCCCCTTATATGGGTGGACGCAACTACATGTCCCCACCCGCCTGGTAAGACTCGCTTATCTCCAAGCACCGTAATCAATGGTGCGGTTGGGTTACCCACGCCCGTATTGATGAGAATCCCGGGATAAGGGGACACGATCTCTGCTTTAACAAGAGGTGCCAAGGAAACTGCCTCGCATAACGCACTAAGAAGGAATAATGAAACGACTCGGATAAAGGCTTGGCCGTGGTGTGTCACGCTATGGAATACGTCAGCAGATTAGATTGGTGTAAATATTATTCTCTCTATGGCAATATGTGGAAACTTATTTTGCAGAGCCGGACACTACCTTTGTGTTCAAAATCTTCTACGAAGTACTTGGAGGAGGAACCCGCCTTGCAATGCCGAAGACAATCTGCGCGCCGGACTCGTCGTCATTGAAGCCTGGTTCAGGGGCTACTGAGGGAGTCCTGGATTAGGGGGTGTTCGGATAGCCGGACTATACCTTCAGCCGGACTCCTGGACTATGAAGATACAAGATTGAAGACTCCGTCCTGTGTCCGGAAGGGACTTTCCTTGGCGTGGAAGGCAAGCTTGGCGATACGGATATGAAGATCTCCTACCATTGTAACCGACTTTGTGTAACCCTAACCCTCTTCGGTGTCTATATAAACCGGAGGGTTTTAGTCCGTAGGACAACATACACATCAACAATCATACCATAGGCTAGCTTCTAGGGTTTAGCCTCCTCGATCTCGTGGTAGATCTACTCTTGTACTACCCATATCATCAATATTAATCAAGCAGGACGTAGGGTTTTACCTCCATCGAGAGGGCCCGAACCTGGGTAAAACTTCGTGTCCCTTGTCTCCTGTTACCATCCGGCCTAGACGCACAGTTCGGGACCCCATACCCGAGATCCGCCGGTTTTGACACTGACACATATGATTTATTTCTTGTACTGCTTCACATTTGTTTAAACGCCATTTATGATGAGACACTGTTAACTTGGCAGAGCGATATTTGTAGCATCTTTCATATGGTGTCTACCTTCCATTGCATTGCTTCTAATTTAGTGAAATGTCTTCTACTTAGTTTACACATCATAGTTCTGGTTATCTCTTCCGTCCTGTTTTTCGTACATATTACATCCTCCTATCATGTGGTTTTCTAACATCGAAGTTCAGTTCGTCTATATGACACATCAATTTGTTCTGAAGAACTAAATTGTTATTCATTTGTCTTGTCGGCTTGACTTAACATGGCATAGAGAAAGAGGAAGAAACACATAATGGCAGGGAATGGGAACCGGAAGAATCCTGTAGATTCTGCTGGTACTGATGGTGCAATAGAAGGTCAAAGTCCAGCAGAAAATTCTACAAATAGGGTATCCCATGCTACACGAGCTGCAGAAAAAGCCAAACAGAAACAAATAGCTGCCACCAAACAAGCAGAGACAACCCTAGTTCTTGCAACACCTTCCACAGTACTACCAGCTGCACAAGTTACTCGTGCGTCAACTGAGCTAGCAGCACGTTCCCAAGCTCCCTTTCCACCTGACACTACTTCCCAAGCACTCTTGACACAAGACGAGTTGGTAAGATCAGATGAACCTTGTGAGCTTGAACAGCAAGAAGGTAGTTGCTGGAGTTAAGTTACAGTTGCATGCTTCTTTATATGTAGTCTCATAGTTTGATGTACACTAACACTTCCTATGTTCGTTGTTGTACTAGCACCTAGGCGCAAGAGGAAACAAACATCAGGGATAATGCTCGATAGGTTAACTAAATCTAGAGGAGGAAGAATGGAGATCCGTTTTGAGGCAGGTTTAAAAAGGCCACGTGATGCTATAGAGTCAGCCAAGTTAGTATCAAAGGCAGCAGTTGCCGTTAGGTGTCATGTACATATCCTCCCAACATGGATTCAGTACAGGAATGACAAAGACGAAACCCAGTTCAACACCTTCCTCGACCATTTATCTGTAAGTATGGTTATGTATGGAAACTAGTAATATCGTCTTGCTCTGTCCCATACTTTCTAGGTTGCTGATAATGGGACTCCCATAATTTTCAACAGACAAGGTTCAAGTTGGATAGCCAAGATGATGCAACCAGACAAGCTTGCACACATGTTTTCAAGTCTGCTCTGCGACAGTATCGGTATAACTTGAGGAAAACTCACTTTGAAGGCAAGGCTAAGAGTGAACTTTCCCAAACATCTCCAGTGGAAAATATATCGGATGAAGACTGGAGGGGCCTTGTTAAACACTAGTCTGATCTGAAGTATCAGGTACATTATATATATGTGATCAGGTCACATGTTGAAGTCTATTTACGCATGTGCCACACAAATCTATCTTCTTGTAGGTGAACTGTTCAAAGAACAAGGCCAACCGTACGAAAGTGAAATTCCAACAGACGACAGGATCTCATAGCTATATTGCACACTGCGAGGCTCTTGTAATTAGTTGTTGTTTCACTCTTTTCGTTGTACCATATTATCAGATCTATATTGACTTGTTCCAAATGCAGAGGAAAGCCCGCAAGGACCAAAAAGTACCTGAACCAAATGCTATGGAAATCTTCAAGGACTGTCACACCAGCAAGAAGAAGGGCATGACTACACCAGTCAAAGCCGCTATTGTAAGTCCTTAATCCCCATGCCTTTTAACTACTACTTACTCTGTCTTGTGCCTTGAACTGCATGGTTTGCAGCCAATGTCTATTACTCTTTTCAATTTTATACACAATTGTCTTAGCGTATCATTGCACCTTACAAGGTTTAAAAGAGAGGAGTGATGTTCTTTTGATCTTGACCTGTAATCTAGTTCCGTGCTGGACTTGCCCACACAACGTTACAATTGCTATTTGTGTGTTCTCAGTTGTTTTGTGATATGAATGATGTCATACTATGCTTACCGTATTATAAACTTCGTCTCTTTATCCTTAGCGCTCAATACAATGTGAAGAAATAGACAATACATTAGCGATGGTACATGGTCATATGTTTGGAACCTGGTTTTATTATGTACTTTGCAATAAAATACAACTAATATTTTACATGGGTTCACCAGAATAAGTTCTGTATATAGACCAAAGCTATTTTGTTTGGTTTTGCTACCTCCTTAATATCTTCTGTTCTAGTACTACTAATGTAAAACCTCAACTTTTCAGCGAGCTATGGAAAAAATGGTGGAACCACCACCTTCTGAAGGTGGCGAGGCAACTATAACCGCAATGTCAGCTCTTGCTGCAGTGGGTCAGTACATGTCCACTAACAGTGCCAAAAGCACGTTCCTGCGTAATACTGGGTTGGTTGTGAAGGCAATCTCGTCCAAACTGCCTCATGATCAAGATATGCAAGCTCAAAA
This sequence comes from Triticum urartu, assembly GCF_056163025.1. Classification (NCBI taxonomy): domain Eukaryota; kingdom Viridiplantae; phylum Streptophyta; class Magnoliopsida; order Poales; family Poaceae; genus Triticum; species Triticum urartu. The sequence goes on from NC_141876.1 coordinate 261,966,675, forward strand.
CAATGTTGTATATGCGCTCCAGACACAAGTCCATTCCCTAACAGAGACCCTATAAAACAAGGAGAGACATTGTTCGATGTTGTCAAGATATGCATGGTTTTGAAACCAGACTATCAGACATTTGCTATGTTGTTCAGGAGCCTAGGAGAACTGAAGGTGAAGGTTATGGTGCTCCATCGGACAATACAGCATGAAAACATAACAGTCAGGTCAAATGAACTGAGCTTCTGAACTTCTGGTGGTGCATTTATCTGCTAGACTGTTAACTTTTATGCCAACCTTCCTTTTTTTATAGTTGTAATTTGTTTTGGTGCGATACAAAATTTGTTCTTAACGTGCAGCCACCGGCTGAAGAAAACAGCAAGCCATTTTTGTATAGTGTAGGGTGTTCCCTATATTTGCACTGGTGGCGAACTTTGATGCCCAGTGGATGTAATATGTGTAATAGCCGTGATAGCCTAGCGTAAGTTGCTTTCTTATTTATTTCCTTATTTTCTTGTTTATTTGTTTTCTCGTAGTCAGTGCCGTTCTTTTTCCGTGGTTTTCTTGTGGCCGCAATAACCTATTTTTTTAAACTAGGCCACATTAACCATGGGCCTCCTATGGGCCATAGAAACAATGGGCCTTCTAAGGGCCGTAGAAACAATGGGCCTTCTATGGGGCATAGAAGCAATGGGCCTTATATGGGTCGTAGACACAATGGGCCTTCTATGGGCCGTATCATCAATGGGCCTTCTACAGGGCGTATGATCGGTTGGCCAAACATGGGCCAATAACAGACCACATCATGGCCATAAATGGGCTAGAGTTGAAATCGTCCGTTCATGGGCCGACCACAACGGGCCGTCATTAATCGGTCGTGTTTGATGACGCTATGAAAACGGCCCAACGTATTAACGGGCCACAAACGGGCCGACTGTAACCACGGGCTAAATTTGGCCCACAAGCAGAAAATGACATTAACGGGCCAAAAGTAAACTAATGCTGGAAATGAGCCCAAGAATAAATGGGTCCTGAGAAGGCCGAAATATAACATGGGCTGGAAATGGCCCAACAGAATAATGGGTCGTTAATGGGTATAAAGTGATACACTGTTCATTACGGGCCAGTTTTACCACGGGTCGTTAATAGGTCGAGGGTTACTATGGGCCTCATATGGGCCAAAAGACTTCATGGGCCATACATGGCCGGAAGTTAAAACAGGCTGGAATTATATTGGACGGCCCAGATGACGCTACTGGGCCTAATTCGGATAGGCCATAAACAGGCCCTGGGTTAGCGGGCTGTAAATGGGTTATATCTGAACAGGCCATTAACAGGCTTGTCGTGGGCCGGGCCGCCACCTTTTGACCAAGTCAAACAGGCCGGCCTTTTCACAGGAATGGGCCTCTGTTGGGTCATGCCATGTGTCGGCGTATCATAGGCGCTTTGGGTCCAATGAGTGGATGACATCTGTCCCAACGGTGAGCCGACATGTGTTTCCTCCAACCAATGATGATTTTACACGTGGAAAATCCCCATTGGTTGGGGCTGTTAATGGGTTATCGGATCCAAAACCGGACCCGATAACTTAACGGCGTTCCGTTACGGTGGATGCCACGTGTCGGTCACCCTTGACAAAAGCACTTCTGTGACGCGCGATTTATCGTCATGGAAGTGGACACTTCCGTGATGATAATTTTGGTAATGTCACGGAACAGTTCTACGACAGCACAGGTATGACTATCTTGATTCTGTCATAAATTTGTCATGGATGTACATGCATGACAGAAAACGTGACCTACTGTGACAAACATGTATCATCACGGAAGTGTATTTTTTGTAGTGCTTTTGGGGTACGGCGCCTCAAGATAGGAAAACGGACATGACATAAATTTGTAGTAGATTGATAGAATGAACGCCAAATAAAATAAATAAGGGAAAATCACAGCAAAGTATTTTTTGGGTTTTTGGTTTAGTAGATCTGAAAGTAAAAACAAATAAAAAGTAGATTGCAAAGGCAAATATATGAGAAAGAAGACCCGGGGCTGTAGGTTTCACTAGTGGCTTCTCTCGAGAAAAATAGCAAATGGTGGGTAGACAAAATATTGTTGGGAAATTGATAGAACCTCAAATAATTATGACGATATCCAGGCAATGATCATTATATAGGCATCACGTCTAAGATTAGTAGACCGACTCCTGACTGCATCTACTACTATTACTCCACACATCGACCGCTATCTAGCATGCATCTAGTGTATTAAGTTCATGGAGAAACGGAGTAATGCAATAAGAATGATGACATGATGTAGACAACATCTATCTATGTAGAGATAGACCCCATTGTTTTATCCTTAGTAGCAATGATACATACGTGACGTTTCCCTTTCTGTCACTGGGATTACTAAGAATCAAGTTTATTTTATCCAATGATCTTCACAAAAGTTTTTATTATATCCTTCATGGATATCTATCACTTTGGGACTAATTTTCATGTGTTCCTTTTGACAAGCTCCAACAAGTATAAGTGAAGATCATGAGCATAATATATTTTTCTTTCTCTCAAATTAATTTAAGTGAAGCAAGAGAGAATTTCTTGAAAACTTTACTAACTCTCGAAGAAATCTAAGTGAAGCAAGAGAGCATTTCTTCAAAAATACTAAAGTAGACCATGCTCAAAAAAGATATAAGTGAAGCACTAGAGCAAGTCCATTGCTCATAAAAATTTAAGTGAAGCATAGAGAGCAATTCTAACAAGTCTTGACATAATTTTGGCTCTCTCAAATAGGTGTGTCCAGCAAGGATTGATAATTTAAAACACAAAATAAAACAATTGAAGACTCATATGATACAAGACGCTCCAAGCAAAACACATATCATGTGACGAATAAAAATATAGTTTCAAGTAAAATACCGATGATCGTTGGAAGAAAGCGGGGATGCCCAAGCTTAGTTGGTTGCTCATTTTTGGATAAAAGCTTGGGATGTCGGGGCATCCCCAAGCTTAGTCTCTTCCATCCTTCCTTCATCCATCGTAAGATAACACAAAACTTCAAAAACTTCAATCACACAAAACTCAACAAAACCTTCGTGAGATTCTTTAGTATAAGAATAATAAATCACTACTATAAGTACTGTATCAAACCTATTCATATTTTTTGTATTATATCTATTGTATTCCAACTTTTCTATGGCAAAAACTCAACAAACAAAACCATAGAGCCATCAAAATAAGCACACAACACAAAGAAAACAGAATCTATCAAAACAGAACAATCTGTAGCAATCTGACTATTTGAAATACTTATGTAACTCCAAAAATTCTGAAAAATTAGGACGGCCTGAGAAATTTGTATATTGATCTACTGCAAGTGGAATGGGTATTTTATTGCTCTCTGGTAAAAAAATGAAAATTAATTTCGTGAGCGTAAAAGTTTCTGTTTTTTCAGCAAGATCAAACAACTATCACCCAAGAAGATCCTAAAGACTTTACTTGGCACAAACACTAATTAAAACATAAAAAACACAATCATAACAGTAGTGTAATTGTCCTAACACACAAAAACAGGAAACAAAAAGAAAAAATAAATTTTATTCATTGGGTTGCCTCCCAACAAGCACTATAGTTTTACGCCCTTAGCTGGGCATAAAGCAAGGATCTAAGTTTTGTCATCTTTCTTCTTAACTTTCTTAGAGGTATTCTCATCATGGGGCTTTGTAAACACAACATAAGAAATGTTATCCATAGAGGCATTAGAAATCCTCAGTTTGTTTTCATCATACCCCTTTTGATTTCCCGCAACAATCCAAGAGTAATGTTGATTAACATTATTGAAAACTTGTTGGATTATATCTAGAACTGGGACTTCCTTTTTAAGATTCTCATCAAAGATTTTATTGTCCCCAAGAAAATGTCTTCAAGCATAGTCACTATTGTAAAGAATTTCATCTATCACGGGTTTTTCACGATTCATACCATAAAAGTCAAAGATATACCTAGCTTCCCGTATTATGTAGTCAAACTCATTCATAAGAACAAGAATGGCCAACTTTTTAGCTCTAGGATTCTTTATAATGGGGAGCACAAAAAATAATCTTTGCAAGTTAGGATGGGTACGAATAAATTTACTTTCAAGTTTCAGAACTAGTGCTGAAATAGCATCTGCATACGATCTAGTCATTTTAAGTATAGGGGCATCATCAAGACAAAGCTTCCCAACAAAATTGAAAAATTCTTGGATACATTCTTTTCCCATAACGTTCCCTTGCCCCAAAATAAAGGTTTTAGCATCCATATTGCCCGTACGTCCAATTTTAAGAGTTAGGACATCATCTATTGGTGTACCAAAATCATGCATGATTGCAAGCAAAGGATAGACCTGACAAGAAAACGGTGAACGGAAAAGAGAGGCGAATAAAACAACAATTTTTTATGAAGTGGGGGAGATGAAAACGAGAGGAAAATGGCACATAATGTAAATTGCAAGGAGATGAGATTTGTGATAACCAGGTATATGTTGAAGATCCTCCCCGGCAACGGCGATAGAAATTCCTTTTGATGTCGCTTGAAGCTCCGTCGGTGTTTCCCCAAAGAGGAAGGGATATGAAACCAAGGTTATCGACCCAGTAGGAGAACCAAGCAACACAATGTAAATAGCCCCAGCACACAGATAACAAATCCTCGCAACCCGATGTGTTAAAGGGCTTGTCAATCCATTTCGGGGTACGGCGCCTCAAGATAGGCAAACAGACGTGAGATAAATTTGTAGTAGATTAATAAATCAAACGCCAAATAAAATAAATAAGGGAAAATCACAGCAAAGTATTTTTTGGGTTTTTGGTTTAGTAGATCTGAAAGTAAAAGCAACTAAAAAGTAGATTGCAAAGGCAAATATATGAGAAAGAAGACCCGGGGTTGTAGGTTTCACTAGTAGCTTCCCTCGAGAAAAATAGCAAACGGTGGGTAGACAAAATACTGTTGGGAAATTGATAGAACCTCAAATAATTATTAAGATATCCAGGCAATGATCATTATATAGGCATGACATCTAAGATTAGTAGACCGACTCCTGACTGCATCTACTACTATTACTCCACACATCGACCGCTATCCAGCATGCATCTGGTGTATTAAGTTCATGGAGAAACGAAGTAATGCAATAAGAATGATGACCTGATGTAGACAACATCTATCTATGCATAGATAAACCCCATTGTTTTATCCTTAGTAGCAATGATACATACGTGACGTTTCCCTTTCTGTCACTGGGATTAAGCACTGTAAGATTGAACCCACTATAAAGCACCTCTTCCCATTGCAAGATAAATAGATCAAGTTGGCCAAACAAAACCCAAATATCGGAGAAGAAATACGAGGCTATAAGCAATCATACATATAAGAGATCAAAGAAACTCAAATAAATTTCATGTATATAAAAAGATAGATCTAATCGTAAACTCAAAGTTCATCGATCCCAACAAACACACCGCAAAAGAGTTACATCATATGGATCTCCAAGAGACCATTGTATTAATAATCAATAGAGAGAGATGAAGCCATCTAGCTACTAACTACGGACGCCGAAGGTCTTCAAAGAACTACTCACGCATCATCGGAGAGGCATCAACGGAGGTGGTCATCCCCATCCGAGATGGTGTCTAGATTGGATCTGGTGGTTCTAGACTCTGCGAGGGCTGCATGAATATTTCATTGACTCCCATAGGGTTCTGGGATTTTTGGAGTATTTATAGAGCAAAGAGGTGGCCCGGGGGGCACCCGAGGTGGGCACAACCCACCAGGGCGCGCCTGGGCCTCCTGGCACGCCCTGGTGGGTTGTACCCCCTCAGGGCACCCCCCCCAGGCGCAGCCAAGGCCCGTTGTGTTCCTTTTGGCCCATAAAAATTCTCCGTAAAGTTTCGTGGCATTTGGACTCCGTCTGATATTGATTTTCTACGATGTAAACAAACACGAAAAAAAACAGGAACTGGCACTTGGCACTATGTCAATAGGTTAGTACCAAAAAATGATATAAAATGACTATAAAATGATTATAAAACATCCAAGATTGATAATATAATAGCATGGAACAATCAAAAATTATAGATACGTTGGAGACATATCACTTCCCTCCTTGGCTTTGCCTCAAAGCCAGCCCAATCGCACCTTGGGCCCGTGGGCTACTGTCGGCGTTCTGAGATTGGGGGTACCCAGACCTACCTGCCTGCGGCCCACGGTTTGGCTCCCTCGACGACATGGTATGGCCCAGCGGCAAGGCCTCCAAGAAAATACCCTCATGAGGTCCCCGGGCCTCATGAGGAGAACGACATCAAGACCTCCCGAGGGGCGGCTTCCCTAGGTTGCCACCCGAGGAGCGGAGATTTCTATGCAAGTACCCAGCCTCAGGAGGATGGGATCCATTCCACCCTCACCACCAGAGCCCTCGCGAGGCAGTTCATATGCTATACTAGTTCATCCTTAGCCTCCTCGTGAGGCCAATCCACCATAAAGCAGGAGTAGGGTTTTACACTGCAAGGTGGCCCGAACCTGGGTAAACTGTTGTGTTCACCTTTCCCCCGCTCGCGCAAACTCAACGAGGCTAGGTTGTAGGGTAGCGAGCTTGAGACTTGAGCTGGTTGAGATCTTCGCACATGCCCCAGAGTTTGAACCTTCTTGGGTCTACGAAGGCCTGAATCCAACATCGGTATCTCCACACCTAGTTCAATCTCGTTACCAGCAAGTCTCTTTACTCGTTCTGTAATACAAGATCCATGACTAACTCCTTAGTCTCATTGCTTGCAAGCCTGTTGTGATGTTGTATTACCGAGTGGGCCCTGAAATATCTCCCATCACACAGAGTGACAAATCCTAGTCTTGATCCATGCCAACTCGACAGACACCCTCAGAGATACCTGTAGAGTATCTTTATAGTCACCCAGTTACGTTCCAACATTTAATACACACAAGGTATTCCTCCGGTGTCAGGAAAGTTCATGATCTCATGGTCTTAGGAATAGATACTTGACATGAAGAAACCAGTAGCAATAAACTAATACGATCAAATGCTATGCTTATGGTTGGGTCTTGTCCATCACATCATTCCCCTAATGATGTGATCCCGTTATCAAATGACAACTCATGTCTATGGTTAGGAAACCTTAACCATCTTTGATCAACGAACTAGTCTAGTAGAGGCTCAATAGGGACACATTGTTGTCTATGTATCCACACATGTATCTGAGTTTCCGATCAATACAATTCTAGCATGGATAACAAACGATTATCATGCACAAGGAAATATGATAATAACCAATTTATTATTGCCTCTAGGGCATATTTCCAACAGTCTCCCACTTGCATTAGAGTCAATAATCTAGTTCACATCGCCATGTGATTAACACCCAATGAGTTGTGGGGTTTGATCATGTTTTGCTTGTGAGAGAGGTTTTAGTCAACGGGTCTGCAACATTCAGATCCGTGTGTACTTCGCAAATCTCTATTTCATATTGTAGATGCTGCTACCATGCTCCACTTGGAGCTATTCCAAATGGCCGCTCCACTATATGTATCCGGTTTGCTACTTAGAGTCATCTCGATTGCTGTCAAAGCCAGCATCAACGTAAACCTTTACGCTGAACTCTTTATCACCTCCACGATCGAGAAACATTTCCTTCTTACTCTAAGAATAATTTTTACCACTGTCCAGTGATCCACTCCTGGATCACTTTTGTACCCCATTGCCAGACAAGTGGCAAGGTGCTACTTCTTGAGCTTGTGTTGGTCTTTCCCTCGAAGAGGAAAGAGTGATGCAGCAAAGTAGAGATAAGTATTTCCCTCAGTTAGAGAACCAAGGTATCAATCCAGTAGGAGACAATGCACAAATCACCAAAACCTGCACAAACAATCAAACAACTTGCACCCAACGCGATAAAGGGGTTGTCAATCCCTTCACGGTCACTTGCAAAAGTGAGATCTGATGGAGATAGATAAAACTAAACAAACGATAAAGTAAATATTTTGGGGGTTTTTGGTTTATAGATCGGAAAGTAAAAGATTGCAAAATAGTAGATCGGAAACTTATATGATGGAAAATAGAAGATCAGAAACTTATATGATGGAAAATAGACCTGGGGGCCATAGGTTTCACTAGAGGCTTCTCTCAAGATATCAAATAATACGGTGGGTCAACAAATTACTGTCGAGCAATTGATAGAAAAGTGCAAAGTCATGACGATATCTAAGGAAATGATTATGAAATATAGGCATCACGTCCATGTCAAGTAGACTGAAACGATTCTACATTACATCTACTACTATTACTCCACACATCGACCGACTCCTGCCTGCATCTAGAGTATTAAGTTCACGAAGAACAGAGTAACACATTAAGTAGGATGACATGATGTAGAGGAATAAACTCAAGCAATATATATGATGTAAACCCCATCTTTTTATCCTCGATGGCAACAATACAATACGTGCCTTGCTACCCCTACTGTCACTGGGAAAGGACACCGCAAGATTGAACCCAAAGCTAAGCACTTCTCTCATTGCAATAAAAACCAATCTAGTTGGCCAAACTAAACCGATAGTTCGAAGAGAATTATAAAGATATCAAATCATGCATATAAGAATTAAGAGAAGATTCAAATAATATTCATAGATAAGCTGATCAGAAATCCACAATTCATCGGATCTCGACAAACACACCTCAAATGAAGATTACATCAGATATATCTCTAAGAACATCGAGGAGAACATGGTATTGAGAATCAAAGAGAGAGAAGGAGCCATATAACTACTAGCTATGGACCCGTAGGTCTGAGGTAAACTACTCATGCTTCATCGGAAGGGCAATATAGTTGATGTAGAAGCCCTCCGTGATCGAATCCACCTCCAGCAAGATGCCGAAAAGGCCCCAAGATGGGATCTCACGGGAACAGAAGGTTGCGGCGGTAGAAAAGTGTTTTCGTGGATACTTCGGGTGGTTTGGGAATATATGTGAATATATAGGAGGAAGATCTAGGTGAGGGGGTGATGTCTACTACACAACCTTCTTCTTGTAGACGTTGTTGGGCCTCCAAGTGAAGAGGTTTGTAGGACAGTAGCAAATTTCCCTCAAGTGGATGACCTAAGGTTTATCAATCCATGGAAGGCGTGGGATGAAGATGGTCTCTCTCAAACAACCCTGCAACCAAATAACAAAGAGTCTCTTGTGTCCCCAACACACCCAATACAATGGTAAATTATATAGGTGCACTAGTTCGGCAAAGAGATGGTGATACAAGTGCAATATAGACGGTAGATATAGGTTTTTATAATCTGAAAATATAAAAACAGCAAGGTAGCAAGTGGTAAAAGTGAGCGAAAACGGTATTGCAATGCTTTGAAACAAGGCCTAGGGTTCATACTTTCACTAGTGCAAGTTCTCTCAACAATAATAACATAATTGGATCATATAACAATGCCTCAAAATGCAACAAAGAGTCACTCCAAAGTCACTAATAGCGGAGAACAAACAAAGAGATTATTGTAGGGTACGAAACCACCTCAAAGTTATTCTTTCCGATCAATCCATTGGGCTATTCCTATACGTGTCACAAACAGCCCTAGAGTTCATAGTAAAATAACACCTTAAGACACAAATCAACTAAAACCTTAATGTCACCTAGATACTCCAATGTCACCACAAGTATCCGCGGGTATGATTATACGATATGCATCACACAATCTCAGATTCATCTATTCAATCAACACAAAGAACTTCAAAGAGTGCCCCAAAGTTTCTACCAGAGAGTCAAGACGAAAATGTGTGCCAACCCCTATGCATAGATTCCCAAGGTCACGGAACCCGCAAGTTGATCACCAAAACATACATCACGTGAATCAATAGAATACCCATTGTCACCACGAGTATCCCACGCAAGACATACATCAAGTGTTCTCAAATCCTTAAAGACTCAATCCGATAAGATAACTTCAAAGGGAAAACTCAATCCATTACAAGAGATAGAGGGGGAGAAACATCATAAGATCCAACTATAATAGCAAAGCTCGGGATACGTCAAGATCGTGCCAAATCAAGAACACGAGAGAGAGATCAAACACATAGCTACTAGTACATACCCTCAGCCCCAAGGGTAAACTACTCCCTCCTCGTCATGGAGAGCGCCAAGATGATGAAGATGGCCACCGGTGATGGATCCCCCCTCCGGCAGGGTGACGGAACAGGGTCCCGATTGGTTTTTGGTGGCTATAGGGCTTGTGGTGGCAGAACTCTCGATCTAGGTTTCTTTTCGGGGGTTTCTGTATATATATGAATTTTTGGTGTCGGTCTCACATCAGGGGGTCTCCGAGTCATCCACGAAGTAGGGGCGAGCCCCAGGGGGGTGGGAGCGCCCTCCACCCTCGTGGGGCCCACGGGCCTCCCCTCCAGTAACTCAACGATCCAGTATTTTTTATATTTTCCAGAAAAAATCTCCATTGATTTTCAGCGCATTTCGAGAACTTTCATTTCTACACAAAAACACCACCACTGTAGTTCTGCTGAAAACAACGTCAGTCCGGGTTAGTTCTAACCAAATCATACCAAAATCATGTAGAAATATTATAAACATGGCATGAATACATAAAAAATTATAGATACGTTGGAGACGTATCAACATCCCCAAGTTCATGCTTGTCCTCAAGTAGGTAAATGATAAAAACAGAATTTTTGATGTGGAATGCTACCTAACATATTTGTCAGTGTAATATCTCTTTATTGTGGCAAGAATATTCAGATCCATAAGATTCAAAACAAAAGTTTAACATTGACATAAAAATAGTAATACTTCAAGCATACGAACAAAGCAATCATGTCTTCTCAAAATAACATGGCCAAAGAAAGCTATCCCTATAAAATCATATAGTCTGGCTATGCTCTATCTTCATCACACAAAATATTTAAATCATGCACAACCCCGATGACAAGCGAAGAAATTGTTTCATACGTTTGATGTTCTCAAAAATTTTCAATCTTCGCGCAATACATGAGCGTGAGCCATGGACATGGCACTATAGGTGGAATAGAATATGGTGGTTGTGGAGAAGACAAAAAGGAGGAAGATAGTCTCACATCAACTAGGCGTATCAACGGGCTATGGAGGTGCCCATCAATAGATATCAATGTGAGTGAATAGGGTTTGCCATGCAACAAATGCACTAGAGCTATAATTGTATGAAAGCTCAAAAGGAAACTAAGTGGGTGTGCATCCAACTTGCTTGCTCACGAAGACCTAGGGCACTTTGAGGAAGCCCATCATTGGAATATACAAGCCAAGTTCTATAATGAAAAAGTCCCACTAGTATATGGAAGTGACAACATAGGAGACTCTCTATCACGAAGATCATGGTGCTACTTTGAAGCACAAGTGTGGTAAAAGGATAGTAGCATTGCCCCTTCTCTCTCTTTTTTTTGTTTTTTCGTCCGGAGTCTCAACCCGACTTCTGGGGGAATCATAGTCTCCATCATCCTTTCCTCACTGGGACAATGCTCTAATAATGATGATCATCACACTTTTATTTACTTACAAATCAAGAATTACAACTCAATACTTAGAACAAAATATGACTTTATATGAATGCCTCCAGTGGTGTACCAGGATGTGCAATGACTCAAGAGTGACATGTATGAAAGAATTATGAAAGCTGGCTTTGCCACAAATACGATGTCAACTACATGATCATGAAAAGCAATATGAGAATGATGAAGCGTGTCATAATAAACAGAACGATGGAAAGTTGCATGGCAATATATCTCGGAATGGCTATGGAAATGCCATAATATGTAGGTATGGTGGCTGTTTTGAGGAAGGTAATGGTGGGTGTTATGGTACCGGCGAAAATTGCGTGACACAAGAGAGGCTAGCAATGGTGGAAGGGTGAGAGTGTGCATAATCCATGGACTCAATATTAGTCATAAAGAACTCACATACTTATTGCAAAATTCTATTAGTTATCAAAACGAAGTACACGCGCATGCTCCTAGCGGGATAGATTTGTATGAAAAGACCATTGCTCGTCCCCGGCCGCCACTCATAAGGAAGACAATCAAAAAAAATCATGCTCTGACTTCATCACATAACAGTTCACCATACGTGCATGCTACGGGAATCACAAACTTTAACACAAGTATATCTCAAATTCACAACTACTCACTAGCATGAATCTAATATTACCATCCTCATATCTCAAAACAATCATAAGGAATCAAACTTCACATAGTATTCAATGCACTTTATATGAAAGTTTTTATTATATCCCTCTTGGATGCCCATCATATTAGGACTAAATTCATAACCAAAGCAAATTACCATGTTGTTCTAAAAGACTCTCAAAATAATATAAGTGAAGCACTGAGAGTTCATCAATTTCTTCAAAAATAAAACTACCATCGTGCTCTAAAAAGGTATAAGTGAAGCACTAGAGCAAATGACAAACTACTCCAAAAGATATAAGTGAAGATCAATGAGTAGTTGAATAATTATGAAACTATGTGAAGACTCTCTAATATTTAAAAATTTCAGATCTTGGGATATTATTCAAATAGCAAGCAAAACAAAATAAAATAAATTGACGCTCCAAGCAAAACACATATCATGTGGCGAATAAAAATATAGCTCCAAGTAAAGTTACCGATGAACGAAGACGAAAGAGGGGATGCCATCTGGGGCATCCCCAAGCTTAGGCTCTTGGTTGTCCTTGAATATTAACTTGGGGTGCCTTGGGCATACCCAAGCTTAGGGCTCTTGCCACTCCTTATTCCATAGTCCATCGAATCTTTACCCAAAACTTGAAAACTTCACAACACAAAACTCAACAGAAAACTCGTAAGCTCCATTAGTATAAGAAAATAAAATCACCACTTTTTGTACTGTTGTGAACTCATTCTTTATTTATATTTGTGAAATATATACTATATTCCAAATTCTCTATGGTTCATACCCTCCGATACTACTCATAGATTCATCAAAATAAGCAAACAACACATAGAAAACAGAATCTATCAAAAACAGAACAGTCTATAGTAATCTGTAACTCTCGAATACTTCTGTAACTCAAAAACTTCTGAAATAAATTGGCGGACGTGAGGAATTTGTCTATTAATCTTCTCCAAAAATAATCAACTCCAAAGCGCTCTTCTGTAAAAAAAATGACAGCTAATCTTGTGAGCACAAAGTTTTTGTTTTTTGACAGCAAGATCACATAAACTTTCACCCAAGTCTTTCCAAAGGTTCTACTTGGCACTTTATTGAAACAAAAGCTATGAAACATGATTACTACAGTAGCTTAATCATGTGAAGACACAAAAATAGTAGGGGTAAATATTGGGTTGTCTCCCGACAAGCGCTTTTCTTTAATGCCTTTCTAGCTAGGCATGATGATGACAATGATGCTGACATAAAAGATAAGAATTTAAACATAACGGGAGCATCATGAAGCATATGACTAGCACATTTAAGCCTAACCCACTTCCTATGTGTAGGGATTTTGTGAGCAAACAACTTATGGGAACAAGAATCAACTAGTATAGGAAAGCAAAACAAGCATAGCTTCAAGATTTTCAACACATAGAGAGGAAACTTGATATTATTGCAATTCCTACAAGCATATATTCCTTCCTCATAAAAAATTTCAGTAGCATCATGAATGAATTCAACAATATAACCATCACATAAAGCATTATTTTGATGATCCCCAAGCATAGAAAATTTACTACTATCCACATAAGCAAAATTCTTCTCATTTGGAATAGTGGGAGTATCATAAGAAACTCGAATACTATAAATTGTTTCCACATTAAAAGAGTAATGTTCAGAAAAAGGGTAATCGTAATCATGACAAGTTTTATAAATATAATCATCACTACTTTTTATAGCATAAGTGTCATCACAATAATCATCATAAGTAGCAACTTTGTTCTCATCATAATCAATTGAAACCTCTTCCAAGATAGTGGAATCATTACTAAATAAAGTCATGACCTCTCCAAATCCACTTTCATAATTGTCACAATAAGATTCAACACCCTCCAAAATAGTGGGATCATTACTTCCTAAAGTTGACACTCTTCCAAACCCACTTTCATCAATATAAACGTCATAAATAGGAGGCATGCTATCATCATAATAAATTTGCATATCAAAACTTGGGAGGTTAAAAATATCATCTTCATAAAACATAGCATCCCCAAGCTTGGGAAAAACATTAATTGTAGCAAATAAATTCTCAAACATGTCATTCTCATCAAACATAGCATCCGCAAGCTTGGGCCTTTGCATATCATAAGCATAATCACTCTCATAATTAATAGTATGGATAGCACCAATAGTATAGCAATTATCATCATCACAATGATTAATAGGAGCAACATCATTTTGGAGGGATACCTTTTTACCTTTGCTTCTCTGTCTTTCTTTTTCTTCTTCGCATTATGTGTGGGTTTAATCCTCTTTTTGGAGCTCCTTATTAATGAGATTGGTTGAATAGAAAGCTCCTCCTCATTACATGATTCATCATAAGAAAGAATAGGAGGATACGGGGAAATGTCTTCCATTTCATTAGTATTCTCTTCATCTTCTATTTTTTTCTTCTCTTTATGTAATTGGCAATATAAGGATTTTCAATGCAATTCACCGCACAATACATATAAATTTCCTCTAGATCAAAATCAAGAACTTTATCAAGGACAAATTCTGGAAGATCCTTAGTTATACGTTTCATTTCTTCATAACCCACAAGCAAACTAAGTTCATTATGATGTGCAAGGGAACAGTCATCACAATTTTTGGACATGATTCAATCATGAAACAATTTGCATTGGAGATGTAAATAATCACGTTCATTGCAAAGTTCACAAGGATGGCAAAGAAATTTTAAATTTTCAGCACAAGCATCTAGCCTCTCTTGCAACCATTTAGTTTCTAAATACTTATGCCTCTTGCAAAATCTATCTTCCCTATTTGGTGTGTGCTTGCAAGCTCTATGCACTCCAAAAAAATTGACATGTTTATAAGAGACATTTTTATCATTACTAGTGCAATCCTCATTAGTACTATGTATATTCAAAGAGTTCATACTAACAACATTGCAATCATGCTCATCATTCAAAGATTGTATGCCAAACATTTTTTTGCATTCTTATTCTAACACTTTGGCACAATTATCGGAATCCTTATTTTCATGAAAGACATTAAAAAGATGCAGCATATGAGCCACACTCAGTTCCATTTTATTTTTGTAGTTTTCTTTTATAAACTAACTAGTGATAAAACAAGAAACTAAAAGATTCGATTGCAAGATCTAAAGATATGCCTTCAAGCACTAACCTCCCCGGCAATAGCGCCAGAAAAGAGCTTGATGTCTACTACACAACCTTCTTCTTGTAGACGTTGTTGGGCCTCCAAGTGTAGAGGTTTGTAGGATAGTAGCAAATTTCCCTCAAGTGGATGACCTGAGGTTTATCAATCCATGGGAGGCGTAGGATGAAGATGGTCTCTCTCAAACAACCCTGCAACCAAATAATAAAGAGTCTCTTGTGTCCCCAACACACCCAATACAATGGTAAATTGTATAGGTGCACTAGTTCGGCGAAGAGATGGTGATACAAGTGCAATATGGATGGTGGATATATGTTTTTATAATCTGAAAATATAAAAACAGCAAGGTAGCAAGTGGTAAAGTGAGCAAAAACGGAATTTCAATGCTTCGAAACAAGGCCTAGGGTTCATACTTTCACTAGTGCAAGTTCTCTCAACAATAATAACATAATTGGATCATATAACAATCCCTCAAAATGCAACAAAGAGTCACTCCAACGTCACTAATAGCGGAGAACAAATGAAGAGATTATTGTAGGGTATGAAACCACCTCAAAGTTATTCTTTCCGATCAATCCATTGGGCTATTCCTATAAGTGTGACAAACAGCCCTAGAGTTCGTAGTAAAATAACACATTAAGACAAAAATCAACCAAAACCCTAATGTCACCTAGATACTCCAATGTCACCACAAGTATTCGCGGGATTATACGATATGCATAACACAATCTCAGATTCATCTATTCAACCAACACAAAGAACTTCAAAGAGTTCCCCAAAGTTTCTACCGGAGAGTCAAGACGAAAACGTGTGCCAACCCCTATGCATAGATTCCCAAGGTCACGGAACCCACAAGTTGATCACCAAAACATACATCAAGTGAATCAATAGAATACCCCATTGTTACCACGGGTATCCCAGGCAAGACATATATCAAGTGTTCTCAAATCCTTCAAAACTCAATCCAATCAGATAACTTCAAAGGGAAAAATCAATCCATTACAAGAGATAGAGGGGGAGTAACATCATAAGATCCAACTATAATAGCAAAGCTCGCGATACATCAAGATTGTGCCAAATCAAGAACACGAGAGAGAGAGAGAGAGATATCAAACACATAGCTACTAGTACATACCCTCAACCCCGACGGTGAACTACTCCCTCCTTGTCATGGAGAGCGCTGGGATGATGAAGATGGCCACCGGTGATGGATCCCCCCTCCGGCAGGGTGCCGGAACAAGGTCCCGATTGGTTTTTGGTGGCTATAGAGGCTTGCGGTGGCGGAACTCCCGATATAGGTTTATTTTCAGGGGTTTCTGTATTTATAGGAATTTTTGGCGTCGGTATCACGTCAAGGGGGTCTCTGAGTCATCCACGAGGTAGGGGCGCGCACCAGGGGGTGGGCGCGCCCTCCACCCTCATGGGGCCCACCGGCCTCCCCTCCAATAACTCTTCGTTCTAGTATTTTTTATATTTTCCAAAAAAAATCTCCGTTGATTTTCAGCGCATTCCGAGAACTTTTATTTCTGCACAAAAACAACACCACAGTAGTTCTGCTGAAAACAGCGTCAGTTCGGGTTAGTTCTAACCAAATCATACCAAAATCATGTAGAAATATTATAAACATGGCATGAATACATCAAAAATTATAGATACATTGGAGACGTATCAGGGGGTCACCGAGGGGCCCTCAAGGTAGGGGCGCGCCCTCCACCCTTGTGGCCGCCTCGTGGCTCTTCTAACTTGCACTCCAAGTCTCCAGGGTGTCTTGTGGTCCAAGAAAAATCATCGCAAAGGTTTTATTCCGTTTGGTATTCCTTTTCTGCGAAGCTCAAAAACAAGGAAAAGAAGAAACTGGTACTGGGCTCTAGGTTAATAGGTTAGTCCCAAAAATAATACAAAATAGCATATTAATGCATCTAAAACAGATAATATAATAGCATGGAACAATCAAAAATTATAGATACGTTGGAGACGTATCAAGCATCCCCAAGCTTAATTCCTGCTCATCCTCGAGTAGGTAAATGATAGAAACAGAATTTTTGATGTGGAATGCTACCTCACATATTTATCCATGTAATTTTTCTTTATTGTGGCATGAATGTTCAAATCCATAAGATTCAAAACATAAGTTTAATATGGACATAAAAACAATAATACTTCAAGCATAATAACTAGGTAATTATGTCTTCTCAAAATAACATGGCCAAAGAAAGCTCATCCCTACAAAATCATATAGTTTGGCTGTTGGGGAACGTAGCATGCAATTTCAAAAAAATTCCTACGATCATGCAAGATCTATCAAGGAGATGCATAGTAACGAGATGGGAAGAGTGTCTCCACGTACCCCCCGTAGACCGAATGCGGAAGAATTAGGTTAACACGGTTGATGTAGTCGAACGTCTTCACAATCCAACCAATCCAAGTGCCGAAGGTATGGCACCCCCGTGTTCAGCACACGTTCAGCTCGATGATGTCCCTCGAACTCTTGGTCCAGTAGAGGTTCGAGGGAGAGTTCTGTCAGCACGACGGCATGGTGACGGTGATGGTGATGTGATCCACGCAAGGCTTCGCCTAAGCACTATGACGCTATGACCAGAGGAGTACACTGCACAGGGGGGCACCGCACACGGCTAAGAGAACAATTGATGTGCCTTTGGGGTCCCCCCCCCCCGCCCCCGTATATAAAGGATAGGGGGAGGAGGTGGCCGACCGGGAGGAGGCGCGCCAAGGGGGGAGTCCTACTAGGACTCGACTCCTAGTAGGATTCGGCTCCCCTTCCTTCCAACGGAGAGGGGGAAAGGGGAAAGAGGGGAGAGGGAGAAGGAAAGGGGGGCCACTCCCCCACCCCTTGTCCAATTCGGATTCGGCAAGGGGGAGGCGCGCGCCACCCCTTGTGGCCTCCCTCTCACCACTATGGCTCATGAGGCCCATTAACTTTCCCGGGGGGTTCTGGTAACCTCCCGGTACTCTGAAAAATCCCCGAATCTCATCGGAACCATTCTGGTGTCCGTATATAACCTTCCAATATATCAATCTTTAACTCTCGACCATTTAGAGACTCCTCGCCATGTCCGTGATCTAATCTGGGACTCTAAACAAACTTCGGTCACCAAAACACATAGCTCATAATACAAATCGTCATCGAACGTTAAGCGTGCGGACCCTACGAGTTCGAGAACTATGTAGACATGACCGAGACACATCTCCGGTCAATAACCAATAGCGGAACCTGGATGCTCATATTGGGTCCTACATAGTCTCCGAAGATATTTATTGGTTAAACTGCATAACAACATACATCATTCCCTTTGTCATCGGTATGTTACTTGCCCAAGATTCGATCGTCGGTATCATCATACCTAGTTCAATCTCATTACCACCAAGTCTCTTTACTCGTTTTGTAATACATCATCCCGCAACTAACTCATTAGTCACATTGCTTGCAAGGCTTATAGTGATGTGCATTACTGAGAGGGCCCAAAGATACCTCTCCGATACTCGGAGTGACAAATTCTAATCTTGATCTATGCCAACCCAACAAACACCTTCAGACACACCTCTAGAGCATCTTTATAATCACCCAGTTACGTTGTGATGTTTTATAGCACGCAAGGTGTTCCTCCGGTATTCGGGAGTTGCATAATCTCATAGTTAGAGGAATATGTATAAGTCATGAAGAAAGCAATAGCAATGAAACTAAATGATCATAATGCTAAGCTAACAGATGGGTCTTGTCCATCACATAATTCTCTAATGATGTGATCTCATTCATCAAATGACAACACATGTCTATGGTCAGGAAACTTAACCATCTTTGATTAACGAGCTAGTCAAGTAGAGGCATACTAGGGACACGATGTTTTGTCTATGTATCCACACATGTATCAAGCTTTCGGTTAGTACAATTCTAACATGAATAATAAACATTTATCATGATATAAGGAAATGTAAAATAACAACTTTATTATTGCCTCTAGGGCATATTTCCTTCAGTCTCTCACTTGCACTAGAGTCAATAATCTAGTTTACATCGTCATGTGATTTAACACCAATAGTTCAAATCTTTATGTGATTAATACCCATAGTTCACATCGCCATGTGACAACACCCAAAGGGTTTACTAGAGTCAATAATCTAGTTCACATCGATATGTGATTAACACCCAAAGAGTACTAAGGTGTGATCATGTTTTGCTTGTGAGAGAAGTTTAGTCAGCGGTTCTGCCACATTCAGATCTGTATGTATTTTGCAAATTTTCTATGTCTACGATGCTCTGCATGGAGCTACTCTAGATAATTGCTCCCACTTTCAATATGTATCCAGATCGAGACTTAGAGTCATCTGGATTAGTGTCAAATCTTGCATCGACATAACTCTTTATGAAGAACTCTTTATCTTTATCACCTCTATAACCGAGAAATATTTCCTTAGTCCTCTTAGGTAACTAAGGATAACTTTGACTAATGTCCAGTGATCCACTCCTGGATCACTATCGTACCCCTTGCCAAACTCATGGTAAGGTACACAATAGGTCTGGTACACAGCATAGCATAATTTATGGAACCTATGGCTGAGGCATAGGGAATGACTTTCATTCCCTCTATATATTCTGTTGTGGTCGGGTTTTGAGTCTTACTCAACTTCACACCTTGTAACACAGGTAAGAACCCTTTCTTTGATTGATCCATTTTGAACTCTTTCAAAATCTTGTCAAGGTATGTGCTTTGTGAAAGTCCTATCAAGCGTTTTGATCTATCACTATAGATCTTGATGCTCAATATATAAGCAGCTTCACCGAGGTCTTTCTTTGAAAAATTCCTTTCAAACACTCCTTTATGCTTTCCAGAAAATTCTACAAAATTTCTGATCAACAGTATGTCATTCACATATACTTATTAGAAAGGTTGTAGTGCTCCCATCACTTTCTTGTAAATACAGGCTTCACCATAAGTCTATATAAAACCGTATGCTTTGATCATCTTATCAAAGTGTATATTCCAACTCCGAGATGCTTGCACCAGTCCATAGATGGATTGCTGGAGTTTGCATACTTTGTTAGCACCTTTTAGGATCGACAAAACCTTTTGGTTGCATCATATACAAGTCTTCTTTAAGAAATCCATTAAGGAATGCAGTTTGGACATCCATTTGCCAGATTTCATAAAATGCAGCAATTACTAACATGATTCGGACAAACTTAAGCATCGCTACGAGTGAGAAAATCTCATCGTATTCAACATCTTCAACTTGTCAAAAACCTTTTGCGACAAGTCAAGCTTTGTAGATAGTAATACTACCATCAGCGTCCTCTTCCTCTTGAAAATCCATTTATTCTCAATGGCTTGCCGGTCATTGGGCAAGTCAACCAAAGTCCATACTTTGTTCTCGTACATGGAGCCCATCTCAGATTTCATGGCCTCAAGCCATTTCGTGGAATCTAGGCTCATCATCGCTTCCTAATAGTTCGTAGGTTCGTCATGGTCTAGTAACATGACTTCCAGAACAGGATTACCGTACCACTATGGTGCGGAACGTGCTCTGGTTGAACTACGAGGTTCAGTAGTAACTTGATCCTAAGTTTCATGATCGTTATCATTAGCTTCCTCACTAGTTGGTGTAGGCATCACGGGAACGATTTTCTGTGATGAGCTACTTTCCAATTCGAGAGAAGGTACAATTACCTCATCAAGTTCTACTTTCCTCACATTCACTTCTTTCGATAGAAACTCCTTCTCTAGAAAGGATCCATTCTTAGCAACAGAGATCTTGCTTTCGGATCTACGATAGAAGGTGTACCCAGCAGTTTCTTTTGGGTATCCTATGAATACGCACTTCTCCGATTTGGGTTCGAGCTTATCAGGCTGAAGCCTTTTCATATAAGCATCGCAACCCCGAACTTAAAGAAACGACATCTTAGGTTTCTTGCCAAACCACAGTTCATATGGTGTCGTCTCAACGGATTTAGATGGTGCCCTACTTAACGTGAATGCAGCTGTCTCTAATGCATAACCCCAAAATGATAGTGGTAAATCAGTACGAGACATCATAGATCACACCATATCCAATAAAGTACGGTTACGACGTTCGGACACACCATTACAGTATGGTGTTCCAGGTGGCGTGAGTTGTGAAACTATTCCACATTGTTTTAAATGAAGGCCAAACTCGTAACTTAAATATTCTCCTCCACGATCAGATCGTAGAAACTTTATTTTCTTGTTACAATGATTCTCTACTTCACTCTAAAACTCTTTGAACTTTTCAAATGTTTCAGCCTTGTGTTTCATTAAGTAGACATACCCATATCTGCTCAAATCATCTGTGAAGGTTAGAAAATAATGATACCCGCCGCGAGCCTCAACACTCATCGGACCGCATACATCGGTATGTATTATTTCCAATAAGACAGTGGCTCACTCCATTGTTCCGGAGAACGGAGTCTTAGTCATCTTGCACATGAGGCATGGTTCGCAAGCATAAAATGATTCATAATCAAGTGTTTCCAAAAGTCCATCCGCATGGAGTTTCTTCATGTGCTTTACACCAATATGACCTAAACGACAGTGCCACAAGTGTGTTGCACTATCATTATAAACTTTGCATTTTTTGGCATTAATATTATGAATATGTGTATCACTACGATCGAGATTCAATAAATCATTTATATTGAGTGTATGACCATAGAAGGTTTTATTCATGTAAACAGAACAACAATTATTATCTGACTTGCATGAATAACCGTATCACAATAAACATGATCCAATCATATTCATGCTCAATGCAAACACCAAATAACATTTATTTAGGTCCAACACTAATCCCGAAGGTAGAGGGAGTGTGCCATGGTGATCGTATCAACCTTGGAATCACTTCCAACACACATCATCACTTCGCTCTTAACTAGTCTCTATTCATTCTGCAACTCCTGTTTTGAGTTACTAATCTTAGCAACTGAACTAGCATCAAATACACTGGGGTTACTATGAACACTAGTAGAGTACATATCAATAACATGTATATCAAATATATCCTTGTTCACTTTGCCATCCTTCTTATCCGCCAAATATTTAGGGTAGTTTCGCTTCCAGTGACCATTTCCTTTGCACAAGAAGCACTCAATTTTAGGCTTAGGTCTAGCTTTGGTCTTCTTCACGGGAGTGGCAACTTGCTTGCCATTCTTCTTGAAGTTCCCTTTCTTTCCTTTGCCCTTTTACTTGAAACTAGTGGTCTTGTCGACCATCAACACTTGATGCTCTTTCTTGATTTCTACCTTCGCTGATTTTAGCATCGCGAAGAGCTCGGGAATCATTTTCGTCATCCCTTGCATATTATAGTTCATCACGAAGTTCTTGTAGCTTGGTGATAGTGACTAGAGAACTCTGTCAATCACTATCTTATCTGGAAGATTAACTCCCACATTATTCAAGCGATTGTACTACCCAAACATTCTGAGTACATGCTCACTGGCCGAGCCATTCTCCTCCATCTTGTAGGCAAAGTACTTGTCGGAGGTCTCTAACCTCTCGACATGGGCATGAGCCTGAAATACCAATTTCAACTCTTGGAACATCTCATATGCTCTGTGGCGTTCAAAACATTTATGAAGTCCTGGTTCTAAGTCGTAAAGCATGGTGCACTAAACTATCAAGTAGTCATCATACTGAGCTTGTCAAACATTCATAACATCTGCATTTGCTCCTGTAATAGGTCTGTCACCTAGAAGTGCATCAAGGACAAAATTCTTCTGTGCAGCAACGAGGATAATCCTCAAATCATGGACCCAGTCCAAATCATTGCTACTATCATCTTTCAACTTAGTTTTCTCTAGGAACATATCAAAATAAAACAAGGGAGTTATACACGAGCTATTGATCTATAACATAGATATGCAAATACTATCAGGACTAAGTTCATGATAAATTAAGTTCAATTAATCATATTACTTAAGAACTCCCACTTAGATAGACATCCCTCGAGTCATGTAAATGATCACGTGATCCATATCAACTAAACCATGTCTGATCATCACGTGAGATGGAGTAGTTTTCAATGGTGAACATCTCTATGTTGATCATGTCTACTATATGATTCACGTTCGACCTTTCAGTCTCAAGTGTTCCAAGGCCATGTCTGTACATGCTAGGCTAGTCAAGTTTAACCCGAGTATTCCGCATGTGCAAAACTGTCTTGCACCCATTGTATGTGAACGTAGAGCTTATCACACCCGATCATCATGTGGTGTATCGGCTGATGAACTGTCGCAATGGTGCATACTCAGGGAGAACACTTATACCTTGAAATTTCAGTGAGGGGTCATCTTATAATGCTACTGCCGAACTAAGTAAAATAAGATGCATAAAAGATAAACATCAAATGCAATCAAAATATGTGACATGATGCGGCCATCATCATCTTGTGCCTTTGATCTCCATCTCCAAAGCGCTGTCATGACCTCCATCGTCACCGGCTTGACACCTTGATCTCCATCGTAGCGTCGTGGTCGTCTTGCCAACTATTGCTTCTACAACTATCGCTAACGCATAGTGATAAAGTAAAGCAATTACATGGCGTTTGCATTTCATACAATGAAGCGACAACCATAAGGCTCCTGCCAGTTGCCGATAACTTCTACAAAACATGATCATCTCATACAATAATGTATATCACATCATGTCTTGACCATATCACATCACAACATGCCCTGCAAAAACAAGTTAGATGTCCTCTACTTTGTTGTTGCAGGTTTTATGTGGCTGCAACGGGCTTCTAGCAAGAACTGTTCTTAACTACGCATCAAAACCACAATGATTTTTCATCAATTGTGTTGTTTTAACCTTCAACAAGGAATGGCCGTAGTCAAATTCGATTCAACTTAAGTTGGAGAAACAGACACCTGCCGGCCACCTGTGTGCAAAGCACGTCGGTAGAACCGATCTCATGAACGTGGTCATGTAATGTTTGTCCGGGCCGCTTCATCCAACAATACCGCCGAATCAAAATAAGACATTGGCGGTAAGAATTATAACTATTATCGCCCACAACTCATTGTGTTCTACTCGTGCATACCATCTACGAATAGACCTGGCTTGGATTCCACTGTTGGGGAACATAGCATGCAATTTCAAAAAAACTCCTACGATCATGCAAGGTCTTTCTAGGAGATGCATATCAACGAGAGGGGGAGAGTGTTCCACGTACCCTCGTAGACCGAAAGCGGAAGCGTTAGGTTAACGCGGTTGATGTAGTCCAACGTCTTCACGATCCAACTGATCCAAGTACCGAACGTACGGCACCTCCGTGTTTAGCACACGTTCAGCTCAATGACGTCCCTCGAACTCTTGATCCAGTAGAGGTTCGAGGGAGAGTTCCGTCAGCACGACGGTGTGGTGACGGTGATGGTGATGTGATCCGTGCAGGGCTTCGCCTAAGCACTACGACGCTATGACCAGAGGAGTAAACTCTGGAGGGGAGCACCGCACACGGCTAAGAGAACAATTGATGTGCCTTTGGGGTGCCCCCCACCCCTGTATATAAAGGAGAGGGGAGGAGGTGGCCGGCCAGGAGGAGGCGCGCCGAGGGGGGAGTCCTACTAGGACTCCACTCCTAGTAGGAATCGGCCCCCCTTCCTTCCAACGAAGAGGGGTAACGGGGAAAGAGGGGAGAGGGAGATGGAAAGGGGCGGCCGTGCCCCCACCCCTTGTCTAATTCGGATTGGGCAGGGGGGAGGGGCGTGCCACCTCTTGTGGCCTTCCTCCCTCTCTCCACTATGGCCCATGAGGCCCATTAACTTTCCCAGGGGGTTCCGGTAACCTCCCGGTACTCCAAAAATCCCTGAATCTCTTCAGAACCATTCTGGTGTCCGTATATAACCTTCCAATATATCAATCTTTACCTCTCAACCATTTCGAGACTCCTCGTAATGTCTGTGATCTCATCCGGGACTCAGAACAAACTTCGGTCACCAAAACACATAACTCATAATACAAATCGTCATCGAATGTTAAGCGTGCGGACCCTACGGGTTCGAAAACTATGTAGACATGACCGAGACACATCTCTGGTAAATAACCAATAGCGGAACCTGGATGCTCATATTGGTTCCTACATATTCTACGAAGATATTTATCGGTCAAACCGCATAACAACATACGTCATTCCATTTGTCATCGGTATGTTACTTGCCCGAGATTCGATCGTCGGTATCATCATACCTAGTTCAATCTTGTTACCGGCAAGTCTCTTTACTCGTTTCGTAATACATCATCCCGCAACTAACTCATTTGTCACATTGCTTGCAAGGCTTATAGGGATGGGCATTACCGAGAGGGCCGAGAGATACCTCTCCGATACTCGGAGTGACAAATCCTAATCTTGATCTATGCCAACCCAACAAACACCTTCGGAGACACCTTTAGAGCATCTTTATAATCACCCAGTTACTTTATGACGTTTCATAGCACACAAGGTGTTCCTCCGGTATTTGGGAGTTGCATAATCTCATAGTCAAAGCAATATGTATATGTCATGAAGAAGGAAATAGCAAAAAAACTAAATGATCATAATGCTAAGCCAACGGATGGGTCTTGTCCATCACATCATTATCTAATGATGTGATCCCATTCATCAAATGACAACACATGTCTATGGTTAGGAAACTTAACCATCTTTGATTAACGAGCTAGTCAATTAGAGGCATACTAAGGACACTCTGTTTGTCTATGTATTAACACATATACTAAGTTCCCGGTTAATACAATTCTAGCATGAATAATAAACATTTATCATGATTTAAGGAAATATAAAATAACAACTTTATTATTTCCTCTAGGGCATATTTCCTTCACTGGCTATTCTCCATCTTCATCACACGAAATATTCAAATCATGCACAACCCTCATGACAAGCCAAGCAAATGTTTCATACTTTTGGTGTTCTCAAACCTTTTCAACTTTCACGCAATAGAGGAGTGTGAGCCATGGGCATAGCACTATAGGTGGAATAGAATATCGTGGTTGTGGAGAAGACAAAAAGAAGGAGATAGTCTCACATCAACTAGGCGTATCAATGGGATATGGAGATGCCCATCAATAGATATCAATGTGAGTGAGTAGGGCGCGACGCCCCGAGACCGATGCGCCAGGTGTCTTCCAATTATTCGTTGTTGTTGCTATGTATTTTGCTTGCGTGTTGCATCTTGCCATGTCATCATCTGCATTGCATCTGCATATTTTCAAAACGTGCATTCGTCCGGGTTCTCCCAGTTCTCTCCGTTGTCTGTTCTCAGCCCAATCACACTCGCACGCGCCCACGGCATGTCTGAAATAGTATTTTATAAGTGGCTGGAAAATTTTCTCGGAATGGGTTGAAAGTTGGCGTGCGGTGTTGTTATGTTGTTAGTAGGTCGCCCGCCAAGTTTCAATGCATTCGGAGTTCGTTTGACTCCCCAACGGATAACTATAGCGACAATATAATCGGTCTATCGTTGGACGTTTTCGGTCTCCGAAAACTGTTGCCGGGCTTTCCCTCTCTTTCCTCCCTAGACCGTCTACACAGTCCACTACCGACCGCTAGGCCAAACCTAAGCTCTCTCTTCGGCCCACGGACCTCCTCGCGCGCGCGTCCGAAAGCTTCCCCGGACCCGACCCGGGCAGTCGTCATCGTTGCGTCCGGATCATCCCCAAACATCTACAAAACATCACCGTTTTCTTAATTGGACTCCCTAGCCTATTTTTCCTGACCATCCGATTTTAATCGAGGGCCCAGATGCACCCCAAATCCACTTGCTATATATACTTGAGGCCCAACCCTAAAAATTAGGAGGCTTGTCCCATCAGTCCAATCCCGCCGCCGCCACCTGGACTCGATCCATCTCGGGATCCATCCCCTCCTCCTCGATTTCAGCAACCAGCCACCCATCGCTCTCCATTTCTTCATCCATCGATCCAATCGACCCACCCCACCCGGCCGAACCAACCACCTCCTCGTTTTGCATCCCCGACCAACCAAGCAGCCCAGCCCCTCGCGCTGCTCCTTCCTCGAGCAGGAGCTCAACCTGCTGCCGGCGATCACCACCGGCGACAAGAACAAGACCGCTACCCCGTTCCCCTTCCCCTTCTTTTCCCTCTCTGGTTTCCTCTCCCATTGCTCATCCCTCTGCTCGTTTCCTTTGGACAGGGGACCTCCATGGACGAACGCCAAGGCTATTGAGGGAGTCCTGGATTAGCAGGTCTCCGGACAGCCGGACTATCTCATTGGCCGGACTGTTAGACTATGAAGATACAAGATTGAAGACTTCGTCTTGTGTCCGGATGGGACTCTACTTGGCGTGGAAGGCAAGCTAGGCAATACGTATATGGATATCTCCTCCTTTGTAACCGACCTTGTGTAACCCTAACCCTCTCCGGTGTCTATATAAACCGAAGGGTTTCGGTCAGTAGGAGAACAGCAATCATACCATAGGCTAGCTTCTAGGGTTTGGCCTCTCTGATCTCATGGTAGATCTACTCTTGTACTACCCATATCATCAATATTAATCAAGCAGGACGTAGGGTTTTACCTCCATCAAGAGGGCCCGAACCTGGGTAAAACTTCGTGTCCCCTGCCTCCTGTTACCATCCGGCCTAGACGCACAGTTCGGGACCCCCTACCCGAGATCCGCCGGTTTTGACACCGACATTGGTGCTTTCATTGCGAGTTCCTCTGTGTCGTCGCCGTTAGGCTTGATGGCTCCTACTATCATCGATGGCGATGCTGTCCAAGGTGAGACTTTTCTCCCCGGACAGATCTTCGTATTCGGCGGCTTTGCACTGCGGGTAAATTCGCTTGGCCATCTGGAGTAGATTGAAAGCTACGCCCCTGGCCATCAGGTCAGATTTGGAAGTTTGAACTACACGGCTGACATCTGCGGAGACTTGATCTTTGACGGATTCGAGCCATAGCCGGGCACGCCGCACTGTCGCGATGGGTATGACCTAGCTCTGCCGCCGAACAGTACCCCAGAGGCCGCGCCCGCATCAGCTCCGACCCTTAGTTCGGAGCCAAGTGCGCCAATCGAGGACGGGTGGTTAGACACCGCCTCAGGGGCCGCAATCTCAACGGCGGTCGAGCCAAACACCTGCCTAACCCTCTGCGCAGCCCGTGACTCCAAGGTGCCGGACTCTTTTCCGGACTCCGAACCATCCGCGCCCCTACCAATCGAATCCGATTGGGCTCCGGTCATGCAATTCACCGCCGCAGATATCTTTCAGCACTCGCCCTTCGGCGACATTCTGAATTCACTAAAGTCTCTCTCTTTGTCAGGAGAGCCCTCGCAAGATTATGGCCAACAGGATTGGGATACGGACGACGAAGAATTCGACGCCCACCCACCACCCACTTAATAGCCACTGTCGATGACTCAACCGACATGCTTGACTTCGACTCCGAAGACATCAACGGTATGGACGACGATGCGGGAGGCGAAGAGGAACCACCGCCCATAGGGCGCTGGACGTCCACCTCATCATATGACGTATACATGGTGGACACACCAAAAGAAGACGACGACGAGGAACGCAAGGACGCACCGAAGGCTTGTTCCCTCGAGAAGCAGTCAAAGAGGCGGCGCAAGCGCCGCCCCAAACCCCACCTCGGCAGAAACAACGATCATACAGACCCAGCGTTGGAGCAGGGCGAAACACTGCCGGACCACGGCAATACGGAGAATCAAACCGAACAAACCAATTCTATCAAAGATAATAGTCCGGACGACATAACGCCGGACAGGCACCCGGAGCAGCAGAACGCCCGTCAATGGCTTGTTGCCACCGCGAGGAGCCTGAAAAAGCAGAAGCAAAGGCTCAAGGTTGCACAGAACACACTCCAAATCAGATGGAGCAAAGTACTCAACACAGCAGCGAAGTACGGCGGCAATCTCCCCACCAAGAGCTACCCAAAGCAGAAGCTACTACCTGAATTCGATGAGGAGGCCTTAGACCCCCCACAACCAAAAATTAAAACAGCCATCTAGCCGGATAGACGACCTCACGGCCAACATAAAGCGGCAAGCAACGCCACACATAAGCTAATACGCGGTCTACGCGAGGGATCGCATCAAAAGGACGGCGAAACAAGATCCATCTATGGACCACGCAAGCATGCTCCAGCATACGATGCAACACAACAAACACTCGAACAACGCGGTACACCCAGATATAGGGGTGCCGCACACCCCCTATGTTTCACCGATGAGGTGCTGGACCATGAATTTCCAGAGGGATTCAAACCCGTAAACATAGAGGCATACGACGGACAACAGACCCTGGGGTCTGGATTGAGGACTATATCCTCCATATCCACATGGCTCGAGGAGATGATCTCCACGCCATCAAGTATTTACCCTCAAACTCAAAGGGCCAGCTCGGCACTGGCTTAAAAGCCTCCCCGAAAACTCCATTGGAAGCTAGGAAGAGCTCGAAGACGCTTTTCGGGCAAATTTCCAAGGGACTTATGTCCGACCTCCGGACTTGGACGATTTGAGTCATATAACTCAACAGCCCAGAGAGTCAGCCCGAAAACTTTGGAACAGGTTTCTTACTAAAAAGAACCAAATTGTCGACTGTCCGGACGCCGAAGCCTTCGCAGCTTTTAAGCATAGCGTCCATGACGAATGGCTTGCTAGACACCTCGGCCAAGAAAAGCCGAGAACAATGGCAGCATTAATGAGCCTCATGACCCGCTTTTGCGCGGGTGAGGACAGCTAGCTAGCTAGATGCAGCACCAGCGACCCCAGTACATCTGAAGTTAGAGATGGAAACGGGAAATCACGGCGCAACAACAATAACAAACGCCGAAATAAAGAAGACAGCACGAAGAGCACAGCAGTAAACGCCGGATTCAAAAGCTCTCGGCCAGGTCAGCAAAAGCCGCCCTCTAAAGGCGCCAGAGATGAACTGTCCAGCCTAAACAAAATTCTGGACCAAATATGTCAGATCCATAGCACCCCTGGTAAACCCGCTAATCATACCCACAGAGAATGTTGGGTCTTCAAGCAGTCCGGCAAACTCAACGCCGTACACAAGGGGGAGGATACACCAAGCGAAGACGAGGATGAGCCTCTCAAGCGAGACACTGGGGAACAAAAGAAATTCCCACCAGAAGTCAAAAAAGTCAACGTGTTACACGTGATCAAAGGAAGAAACAAAACGGCACTCCCAGAAAAATATGCCCAAGGGCCTATCACCGCGAAGTCCTGCCACTGGTCGTCTCAACCGATCATTTTCGATCATCGTGATTACTCAGCAAGTATCCGGCGTGCAGGATGGGCTGCCCTAGTATTAGACCCAATAATTGACGGATACCACTTCACACGAGTCCTGATGGACGGTGGCAGCATTCTAAACCTGATATACCAGGACACAATCCGCGAAATGGGGATAGACCCAACAAAAATTCGCCATAGCAATACTACCTTTAAAGGAGTAACGCCAGGCCCAGGGGCTCATTGTACGGGCTCCCTGCTACTAAAGGTTATATTCGGCTTCCCCGATAACTTCCTTAGCGAACATTTAACCTTCCACATCCCTCCGTTCCAAAGTGGCTATCAAGCACTACTTGGACGCGAAGCTTTCACTCGCTTTAATGCAATACCGCATTACGCTTCCCTCACGCTCAAGATGCCCGGTCCATGTGGCATCATTACAGTGAATGGAAATATTGAGCGATCTTTGCACGCCGAAGAGAGTGCGGCGGCCTTGGCAGCCGCACACTAAAAACGGCCTCACCAACTAAAGCATTTAACAGGTCGTCAAGACCTCGGACACGGTTAGACGAGTCCGGCGCAGCCATATGTAATTCATACCGGATCGATGGCCACACCCCTATTACAAATACAAGGGGCTCAACGCACGCAGACAACTGGCAATTTTTACTCATCTTGAATTATACATGGTTTTTAAAAAAAAACTATATTTTTGCATGACAACTTTTTCACCTAAGTTCCTCTCTTTTACAGATGATCATCGTGCTACACCCATCCAGGATACGGCACAACGGAGACACAGGCGCAGACGTGCAGCAGGGACCCGCTCCAAGGATTCTTTTTAGATTAAGACCATGTGTAAACCTTTTTTACTGTCTCTTGTTGATACATATCCACCGAATTCTTAGCACAGTTGAGAAGGATGCTGACGTCTTGGCATGTGGCCACGCCAGAATAATGCACGTACCTGGACACAAGGGGCTTCCTACAAAGGGCACTATTTAGGCCCGGTTTATAACATAAAGACCGAATACCTTAGGGAGTGTTCGGCGTCGCGAGTTTGGCCTTATATGCATCAGCTCCGAATCATTGTCTTTGGTCAAATGTTGGGTTTGCCCGGCTCCTGTGTTTTGGTGCCTTACGTTCCGCTTTACCGGCTAAGGCAGCACCAGGAGAACTACTGCGATTGTGCCCTGGTTCATCCGGACGAGCACTCAGTAGAGAAAGCCGAAAACTGACTGTCATGATATAGCGTGAGACTGGTCAACCACTCGATGACCTATAGGGATGTTAGAATTCCTCCACCTTAACGAAGGGCCGTTTCCCGGCCAGGCATGTACTAACCATGAGATCGGGAGAGTGCGGAGCAACCAGGGGCTATCTAGTAGCCCCACTGTCAAACTCCTATGGCCAAGTGAAAGTGTTAAAGCATTATAGTCCGGTTGCCTCGTTCGCTGCGCTATCACCTCCTTAATAGGACCAAGACGTTGGGTTAAGTGTGAACACGCGTTTTTTGCGAGCACCTCCGCATTATATGCATGGGGGCTGAAGCCGACGACTGCAATCTTTCAGGTTATACACATGTATACATAAACAGCCGCGCAGGAGGCATCATATTACTTTCGGGCAAAGGTATAAACACAGCCTTATAAAATTTCATAAAACATTGTGTTTACAATGGGAATACATGTCACTCAAACATAATATTCTTCGAGCACTGGGCCTCTATCAAACGAGCACCCTCGAGAATCTCCTTGAAATAGTGCTCGACAGCCACTCGGCCTATGGCCGAACCCTGCGCCGCAACAGTGGCAGCGTCCATCTCCGCCCAGTATGCTTTAACACGGGCAAGGGCCATCCGCGAGCCTTCTATGCACGCCGACCTCTTCATCGCATCAATGCGTGGCACCGCACCAAGGACCTGCTGCACTAAGCTAAAATAGCTATTCGGCTTTGGCCTTTCTGGCCATAGCTGATCCACGACAGACCTCATGGCGAGTTCGGACAACCTATTTAGTTCGGCCCATTCAGCTAGCTGATCAGTCAGAGGAAGCGGACGCTCTGGAACATTGAATTGCGACCAAAACAGCTTGTCCACCCCACGATCTTCTTGACCTTGGAAGTATTTGGCCGCATCGGCAGCGCTCGCCGCGAAGTCCATATATGCATCTGTCGAACTCCACAGCCGATCCAGAGGGGCATACCGTGGATCTCCGAACTTCCTCCGTAGCATGAAGGGCTTCCCAGCTGCAATATCCCCGGCTTCCTGCAGCTCCTCCTTCTTCGCTCTCATAGCAGAGCGGGTGTCTTTGTCCGCCATCGTGGCCTTCTCAAGGTCCGTTGCCTTTGCTTGGTTTTATTTTTCAAGAAGCCGGCAACGGTCGCTAGTGTCTTTTAATTCTACGGCCATCTTGGCCATCTTCTCTTTGCTCTCGCCATGTGCAGCCTTCTTGGCTTTCAACTCTTCGGCCGCCTTCAAAGCAGCTGCATTACTAATCCTCGCTTGTTCCTTGGCTCGGGCAAGTTCTGCCCGCAAGGTTTCCACAGCGGCAGCTCCATATGCAGTCACAAGATATTAAAGATACTGGCATCATGCTGCTCTTACTATGTGGCGTTCACCAGATAATAACACTTACCCTGTGCCTCATTAAGCCTCTTGTTAACAAGCTCGATGTCGGCGTCTGCCGCATCCAGTTGTCGTTTTAATTTGGCAAACTCACTAGTCCAGCTAGCCACCGGAGCTTCCACCACCTGCACATAGGGGCAGTCTGGTTATTGCCTGGGACTGTGATCCTCTGTTCGCCGCCATTCTCGTCGACAACCAGAGTCTCAGGGGCTACTATCTACACAGGGCACACCTAACATGTGCAGTACTATCACATATTATCTCACATACCTCAAAGCCTGTCAGTAGACTCATAAAAGCTTCATGTAATCCGCTTTCGGTGGACGAGATTCTCTCCATCACCGTACGCATCAGCATATGGTGTTCTTCTGAGATGGCCGCTTGCCCCACCAACTCCCTCAGAATGTCCGACCGCACACCAGATGGTGTCGGATTCTTTTGTCTGCTCTCTTCGGGAGCCGGATGCTGGGGACTTCGGGGGTCTATGGGATTATCTTCTCGCCTCACCGGATCCGGAGAGGCCCTCCGTGACGACACTTTGGGGTCGCCCGCTTCTTGAGCGGAGGAGTCCGGGGGAGGCGTTTCGCTCTCCATCATCTCTGGAAGAAGATCACCCGAAGACGAGCTCATCTGAGAGGGGCTAAGGCCCGAACTACAAGATATATGCGGTGGCTATTTTCTCAAAAAAAGATAGCATACCTTTACTATTAAAGTATTTTGGATCACTTACGACTCGTTGGAGGGCTGATCCCCCCGCGGACTTTGTGCGGCAAAAGCACCCCCTGAGGCAGGACCGTCTGTGGGAGACTTCTTCTCCCGTTTGGAGGCTTCGGCTTCCAGATCCTCGGAAGCAGTCCTTTTCCTCCCCCGATTGTCCTCCTTCGTGGAGATGCTCATTCCCTCGGTTGGAACGGGCAGCGATGGGGGCCCACGTCCTCCCGTATTATCCCCCCCCCCCCGGTATCTTCCTTCAAGGGCTCCGGGCAAGGTGCGACCTCAAGCATCTTTTCCAATACCGGATTTTCCAAACCCTCAGGGAGGGGGGCCAAACACCGAATCATCTTTGCCTTTGTTAGCTAGTCCTGGTCAAAAGGCGAACTCTCAGAAATAACTTCGTAGCGAATAAAAGACAGTGTGTTCGGCCAGAGGATTTCTTACTTGTTCGGCGCCGCGGTTACTACTCAGGCCCACATCCTCGGTAATATCCGGACACTCTACTTGAGGTCCGAAGAATGACTTGTACATCTCCTCGTGCGTCAGGCCGAGGAAACTTTGAATGGCACGTGGTCCCTCTGGGTTGAACTCCCACAAGCGAAGGGGCCGGCGTTTGCAAGGCTGGACTTGACGAACCAGCATAACTTGTATCACCGCAACCAAATTAAAATCTCCCTCAAAGAGATCTCAGATGCGGCTTTGTAGTATAGGCACGTCCTTGGCTGGACCCCAACTCAGACCGCTGCTAATCCATGACATCAGTTATAGTGGGGGGGCCCGAGCGGAAAGCAGGGGCAGCCGCCCACTTGGCACTTCTGGGAGCTGTGACATAAAACCACTCCTGCTGCCATAATTCGGACACCTCTGGGAAGTAACCTTTCGGCCATGGAGCTCCTGCCATCTTGCCTATTGATGCACCTCTGCACGCTGCCTGTTGCCCCTCGATCATCTTCGGCTTCACTTCAAAGGTCTTGAACCACAAGCCGAATTGGGGGGTGATGCAGAGGAAGGCCTCGCACACGACAATAAATGTCGAGATGTGAAGAAAGGAGTCCGGAGCTAGATCATGGAAATCTAGCCCATAATAGAACATCAAACCCCTGACGAAGGAATCCAGAGTGAGGCCTAGATCTCGGACGAAGTGGGAGACAAACACGAAGTTCTCGTTGGGTTCGGGAGTAGGGACGATGTGCCCTCGAGCAGGCAGCCGATGCGAAACCTCGGCGGTCAGGTATCTTGCCTCCCTCAACTTCTTAATGTCCTCTTCCGTAACGGAGGAGGGAGTCCATCGGCCTTGAAGGCTGGATCCAGACATGATTGAAGATCCGGAGCACCTAAACCTGGGCTTTGGGTGTTAGAACTCGAGGCGGGGGAAGGGTTCAATTGAGCACGAGAGGGAAAAAAGCGAAAACCTTGTCCCTTTATAAAGAGGGTGAATATCAAGCGTCCTCTCCGTAGCCGTTTAGGACTTGCCTATAATCTAGGAGTCCTAGACACGGTTGGGTTACCCACGCCCATATTAATGAGAATCCCGTAATAAGGGGGCACGATCTCTGCTTTGACAAGACGTGTCAAAAAACTGCCTCGCGTTATGTGCGGGGCTGGTTAAAAGAAACGGTTCGAATAATCACCAGGCCATGACATAACGTCACGCTGCCAAAACAAGCCAGCAAATTAGATCTGCGAAAATATTATTCTCTCTACGGTGGAATTTGGAACTTATTTCGCAGGGTCGGACACTATCCTCGTATTCAAATTCTTCTGTGATGTATTCGGAGAAGGAACCCGCCTTGCAATGCCGAAGACAATAATGCGCGCCGGACTCATCATCATTGAAGCCTGGTTCAGGGGCAACTGAGGGAGTCCTGGATTAGGGGGTCTCCAGACAGCCGGACTATCTCCATTGGCCAGAGTGTTAGACTATGAAGATACAAGATTGAAGACTTTGTCTCTTGTCCGGATGGGACTCTACTTGGCCTGGAAGGCAAGCTAGGCAATACGTATATGGATATCTCCTCCTTTGTAACCGACCTTGTGTAACCCTAACCCTCTCCGGTGTCTATATAAACCGAAGGGTTTCAGTCCGTAGGACAACAACAATCATACCATAGGCTAGCTTCTAGGGTTTGGCCTCTCTGATCTCGTGGTAGATCTACTCTTGTACTACCCATATCATCAATATTAATCAAGTAGGACGTAGGGTTTTACCTCCATCAAGAGGGCCCGAACCTAGGTAAAACTTCGTGTCCCCTGCCTCCTGTTACCATCCAGCCTAGACGCACAGTTCGGGACCCCCTACCCGAGATCCGCCTGTTTTGACACCGACAGCTGCCAAGAGGATCCGGACGCCGCCGGCTTGCCTCTGCTCCACCTCCCCTCTCCAAATTTGCTCCGTTCCCGGCGCCCTCCGCCTCGCCTATGACCTCCTCTGCACCGGTTCCGGCCCCGACGCCCCATCCCCAAGGCTCCCTCTTCAGCCTCCTGCAGACCACCGCTGCCTCTGCTTCAGGAAACCATGCCTTGCCGCCCTGGCAAGCATGGCCTCGCCTTCACGCCTCCGACGACCGGCCTAGTCGTCACCGGCAACCCCAGGAAGGCCCCATCACGCCCCTAGCATCTCCCTCGCCGTCTCTTTCTTCTCCACTTCCTCATTTGCTTCTCTGAATTCCCTGTCTTCGTTCTTCAGGCAACAACCAACGCCGTGGACGCCAACCGCCAAGCCGTCGCCTTCCACCGCCGCCCTTGCCTCGGATCCGGCCGGTTCCCATGGTCCCTCGCCCCGCCGAGTCCCTCTGCTGCTTCTCTGCTCCGCGCCGCTGCCTCCCGGCGTCCAGAGGAGGACGAACGCCTCCGCACCCCGCGTCTCATTCTGTCCAGGAACGAGCGATTGCGCCCGTTGACCTGGCCTCGTGGGCCTCGTCCCTGCCAGCAGCCTCCAAGCCCAGCACCCTCCACTGTCCCTGGCCTCAGCCCGTGGTGCGTAGCCCAGCCATTTCAGTTTTGGCCTGCCTTGTTTTTTTATGTTATGGAGGAATTTGTCTATTTATCCAGGAATTACTTATTTGCAAAACAACCCTCATACTTCATGCATTTAATATCTCCACAACCGTGCATCGGATTAAAACAACTTACATACATAAACTGCCTAGAATTTTGTGTAGTTTCATAGTATGCCACTTTTATCCATGTTTAACATGTTTCAAATGATGTTTGCTTTAATTTCCTTAAATAACATGCTAAAATGATTTAATTCATAACTAATTAACCGTAGCTCGGATTTAATTAATCTTTATATGTAAATGGGGTAGAATTTTACCTAGTTTAACATGGTGACATTGCTTTGCATGTATAAAAACTATAAAATATGCTTTAGGGCAAAACAGCTCCAAATCTAATATATGCTCATGAGGATTTCTCTGGACTTGTTGCTTGTTGTTCCGGCCTCATTTAAATTTGCCTAGATAGGTAGTTTTCATATGCTCCACCTCTTGCCATGTTTAACAACATTTAATATTGTTGGGTACCTAAACGAGAGTGAACTAAATAAGTTACGTGGTGTTCCGTCAATATGCAATGGAGTTGCATATTGAGCTCCACTTAATTCGTAGGATTGTTTGTGCACTTTGCCATGACATGCCTCATTAAACCGAACATGCATCATACTTGGTTGTGCATCATGCCATGCTTATGTGATGGTTTTTTACTATGTTGCTTGCTTCTTTTTGGTGCTGCTTCTTTGGGTTAGTTTCGATAATGTCGCGTTTGTGAGGATCCATTCGACTACGTCCATTTGTCTTCTTCATGGACTCGTTCTTCTTCCTTGCGGGATCTCAGGCAAGATGACCATACCCTCGAAATCACTTCTATCTTTTCTTGCTAGTTGCTCGCTCTTTTGCTATGCCGCGATACCTACCACTTTCTTTATCATGCCTCCCATATTGCCATGTCAAGCCGCTAACCCACCTTTCCTAGCAAACCGTTGTTTGGCTATGTTACCGCTTTGCTCAGCCCCTCTTATAGTGTTGCTAGTTGCAGGTGAGGATGAAGTTTGTTCCATGTTGGAACATCGATTTGGTTGGGATATCACTATATATACATTGCTTAATTAATGCATCTATATACTTGGTAAAGGGTGGAAGGCTCGGCCTTATGCCTGGTGTTTTGATCCACTCTTGCCGCCCTAGTTTCCGTCATACCGGTGTTATGTTCCTTGAATTTGCGTTCCTTACGCGGTTGGGTATTATGGGAACCCCTTGACAGTTCGCTTTGAATAAAACTCCTCCAGCAAGGCCCAACCTTGGTTTAACATTTGCCACACCTAGCCTTTTTTCCCTTGGGAGTCGCGCTCCCGAGGGTCATCTTTATTTTAACCCCCCTGGGCCAGTGCTTCTCTAAGTGTTGGTCCAACCTGAGCGATGTCCGGCGCCCCCTGGGCAACCAGGGTCTATGCCAACCCGACGTCTTGCTCATCCGGTGTGCCCTGAGAACGAGATATGTGCTGCTCCTATTGGGATTTGTCGGCACATTCGGGTGGCTTTGTTGGTCTTGTTTTACCATTGTCGAAATGTCTTGTAACCTGGATTCCGAGTCTGATCGGGTCTTCCTGGGAGAAGGAATATCCTTTGTTGACCGTGAGAGCTTGTGATGGGCTAAGTTGGGACACCCCTGCAGGGTTTGAACATTCGAAAGCCGTGCCCGCGGTTATGGACAGATGGGAATTTGTTAATGTCCGGTTGTAGAGAACTTGACACTTAACTTAATTAAAATGCATCAACCGCGTGTGTAGCCATGATGGTCTCTTTCCGGCGGAGTCCGGGAAGTGAACACGGTTCTGGTGTTATGCTTGAACGTAAGTAGTTTCAGGATCACTTCTTGATCACTTCTAGTTCACGACCGTCGCGTTGCTTCTCTTCTCGCTCTTATTTGCGTATGTTAGCCACCATATATGCTTAGTGCTTGTTGCAGCTCCACCTCACTACCTTTTCCTACCCATAAGCTTAAATAGTCTTGATCTCGCAGGTGTGAGATTGCTGAGTCCCCGTGACTCACAGATTACTTCAAACAGTTGCAGGTGCCGATGATAACCATGCAGGTGACGCAATCGAGCTCAAGGAGGAGCTCGATGAAGATCATGTTCATTGTGTTGTTTCATTTCCAGTTGATCAATAGTGGAGCCCAGTCGGGGCGATCGGGGATCTATGCATTTGGGGTTGTCTTTCTTTATTCGGTTCCGTAGTCAGACCTTGATTGTATTCTGGATGATGTAATGCTATATTTATGTATTGTGTGAAGTGGCGATTGTAAGCCAACTCTTTATCCCTTTCTTATTCAGTACGTGGGATGTGTAAAGATTACCCCTCTTGCGACATGCCTACTATGCGGCTATGCCTCTAAGTCGTGCTCCGACACGTGGGAGATATAGCCGCATCGTGGGTGTTACAAGTTGGTAATCAAAGCCATCCCCAACTTAGGATCCCCCTGCTTGATCGAATCGCTGATGTTGTTGAGTCTAGAAAAAATGTTTTGAGTTTATAGGATTATATATATCAGAGAGTAGGATTCTTTTTACTCCCCAGTCCCTTCGTCGCTCTGGTGAGGCCTCCTGACGTAGAAGTTTTGACTTTTCTCTTCTCAAATTTCATGAAAAAAATTTAGGATCACGCAGGTATCTTAGAATCGTTCCGATGGTTTTGTGACGAGAACATTGTTCTTGGTGCCTCCTGGCATTTAGGGGTTGTGGCAGTGTCCCGGGGAGTTGAGCTCCGAGGTGTTGTCGTCACAATTTTATCGTTGCAGTTCTGGAATACCTGAGTTCACCGACATTGAAAATCTCTTTTATGCAGTTGTTGGTGAGATAACCTCGACGCCACCAAGTACTGGGGCGGGAGTTCGGGAGTATTGCCATAACTCGTATAACAGATGCTTTTCGAAGGTTGAGGTAAATGATTTTCGAAGGTTTCTTGGTTATGTGTTGAAGGATGGATACAGTTGAATGTAGGATTTGCTAGTTTCAGGTGAGATATTATGCTTCCCGTGTATCCCCAACACCTGATTGCATTACCAGAAAGTTTCGGGAGTTTATAAGTGGGAATTCAAGTAACTCCTAGGATATCTTTTCGATAGATGTATGATATGAAATTGGGGTTCGACGTCTAGTGGTCCGCCTATCCACGGTTTGTTTTACAATGGTCTCGTTGTGTCTTAAAGAGTCCTTGGCTATGCTGACTCGGGGACGCTTCGTATGTCATGTGCACTGCCTTGTACATGATGGTGTTGTACGATCGAGCCCGTGTGGGCCCCACCATGAAAACTTTGGATGAAATCTCTATCATATGTTTATTCCGGCTTATTTTGCAAGCCAATCCTTTGTTTTGTTTTTCAGATGTGGTATTCGAGTTGCTTCAAAGTCAAATGTTGATTCCATACCTTTCCTAAACAGTGTTCTCATATTTCTATGTGAATACTAATCCTTCATGATAATCGAGATTGTCATGTCAATCCTTTTCAACCGGCGTGTTTTCGCTTCAAGTGGATCCGATCTTTTTCAACATCCGCAAGATCAACTCAGGTCTTCTCAACGTTATTTGTTTCATCCGTCCCAAGTTGCCTTGGTTTTTTCCCGCCCTCCCACCCTTTTTCTTCAAGAATTCAGATTTCTTGATCAACTATCCATTTTATTAATGGAAGTCTCTCCATTGTTTTCCTTCATGTTCTTATCCGGTGATTCTCAGGAAGATACTAAGGAAGCTTCAAGTTCATCATTCTTTGTTACTTTTTCTTCTCCGGTGGATTCAAATCAAGCTTTTGGTGTTGATCGTATTCTTTTCCTCGTTTCAAATGTTTTCTCATGCCGTTGCACCTCTTAGTCTTTCACCTCTCGCTATTCATTTGTTCTGGAGTGCTGAAGATATCTCAGAAGATTCGTGTTTTCAGTCCAAACCGTTCAAACTATTTTGAGGTGGTTATCTCTTTCAAGCGATTTAACTCAACCAGAGCATTCTCTCTTTTAAATCATTTCAACGGTGTTTCTCTTGAGTGGGCCCTAACCCACAGGTCTTTTCCCGGGATCTTACCTGACTCTTCTAATTTTACCGGAGCTATTCTCAAATCTTTCAAAGTTTGACGTAAGAATGGATTATCATCAGTCAAATGTCTTTCTCCAAGATCTTTCAAATTCTTTTCATCGTTGGTTCAACTTTCTATTCTTCATTATTCCGGAGTGTCTCAACAATTCTTGGTGGTGTTTCTCATCATCATTCTCGAATTTGAAGACTGAAGAAGTGTTTCCTCTAAATCTTTTGCCTTCTCTCGAGGATTCTCAGTTCAAGCGTGATGCCATCCTCTCATAATTGTTTTGACTATGAGAATTCTTTTCATCCATCCGGAGCAATTAAGGAGTCTTTCAGTTTGATTCTATGAAGCCCATCAACTCAGAATTATTCATTCCAGCCTTCAGCTCTCGTTGTCCAAATCTTACCAGTGCATCATTCAAATATTAATTCCCTCAAGTATCTTCATTCGTTCTTTAATTCTTCTCGGTGTTTCTTTATCTTTATTCAATCGTTTTCAATTCTTACGGTGGTCTGTTCAAAGATTCTTCTTCCTTCCTCATCATATCATCTCATTCGTTGTTTCCAAATCCTACCGGTGGTCCATTGAGTTTACGCTATATATCTCATTTATATTTCCAATCATAATGGGTAGTATGCAAAATCTGTTGCCTGTCATCAAGTTAATTGATGAAGGATAAGCATAATGTAATTCTTATTCTTGTTTCATCGAGTATATTCAACTCCTTATTCCAGAGGCTAATCAAATTCTCGTTTTCAAGTGTTTCATCTTTTCTTTTCTGGAGTTGCAAGTTTTTCTCGGTTATATCATCGTGAACCTCCATCTAATCATCGCAAGGATTCACCTTGTGTATTCAACTTCAATTTCCTTATATCATACTTTTATGACCGGAGTTCTTCATGGAGGCTCTACATGAGGTTTCATCAAGGATTTAATTCCTTCTCGAAGTGTTCATCGAGATTCTTTTCAGAGGAGCTCATGTTTTCTTAATATTATTCCGAAGTGCAATTCATTCTATTTTATTTTTCGAGGTGGTGTTATGTCATTTTTGACAATTTCTCTTCGTGTTTCATGATTCACAAGTTGTCAGGAATGAGATATTTTAAACCCATCATTTTCATTTCGTTCACGAGATCTTTTTAACCCAATAATCTATTCATTGGAGTTATCTTGGCTTAGATTTCACCTAAAACCTTCCCTAAGGAATGTTGCTATTATGGTGTTTATCAATGACCCAAGTTCTTCATTTATCCTTCCAATGAAATAACTTCTCATCTCCTTGTTGATATTAATCCAATCTATTGTTTCCGTTAGTGACAGAATTTCACCTCATAGTTTTGAGATGTTCTCCATAAGCCCACTACAACCTTGTTCTTTTCGTTGTTGGTTTTCCAACAATTCCATTCGACCCTTCTCCTAAAGATGCTTTTCAAGCTCATTTGAGGTAGAATATGTTGTTTTCCCCTCCGTTCTTTTGATTCCATTCTTACATTCGTTCCGGAGGCATGGTATTGTTGCTATATTCAACCATCATCTCGTTTTGTCAAGCTCATGTTCTATTCCTTCCATTTACAGTCGGAGTGATGTCCAAATTATATCATTCTTATTCCTTCTTTATCTTGTTTTAACCGGAGTGTTGTGTCTATCATTCCTCTTCTCTCATCCAAGCGCTTTCATTTTACCAAGCTCATATTCTTTACCTTCCTTTTCCAACCGGAGTGTTGTCGTAATTGGTCTTTATTGTCCCTTGTACATCTCGTTTCAACCGGAGTGCTTGCATATACTTCTTGTCCATTGTAACCTTTTCCTTATATCTTTCTACCCACAAGGTTCTAGTAAGGTTCATTGTTCCACTTTTGAACGGAGTGTTTTCAACTTTGTTCATCTTTGTTATTGTTCTTTCTTTCAATTTGTTCAACCTCTCAAGGTTTGTGGTTTCATTCGTTTGCCCAAGAAGTAACTTTGTTTTACCTCTTCTCTTACTCTTCCGTTTCTCTCCGTTGGCATCCTAGATCTCGGGGCGAGATCCTCTCGTAGTGGTGGAGTGTTGTGACGCCCCGAGACCGATGCGCTAGGTGTCTTCCAATTATTCGTTGTTGTTGCCATGTCTTTTGCTTGCGTGTTGCATATTGCCATGTCATCATCCACATTGCATCTGCATATTTTCAAAACGTGCATTCGTCTGGGTTCTCCCAGTTCTCTCCGTTGTCCATTCTGAGCCCAATCACACTCACACGCGCCCGCGGCACGTCTGAAATAGTATTTTATAAGTGGCCGGAAAATGTTCTCGGAATGGGTTGAAAGTTGGTGTGCAGTGTTGTTATGTTGTTAGTAGGTCGCCCGCCAAGTTTCATCGCATTCGGAGTTCGTTTGACGCCCCAACGGATAACTAATAGCGACAATATAGTCGGTCTACGGTCAGACATTTTCGGTCTCCGAAAACTGTTGCCGGGCTTTCCCTCTCTTTCCTCCCTGGACCGTCTACACAGTCCACTACCGACCGCCAGGCCCAACCTAAGCTCTCTCGTCAGCCCGCGGACCTCCTCGTGCGCGCGTCCGAAAGCTTCCCCGGACCCGACCCGGGCAGTTGTCACTGTTGCGTCCGAATCATCCCCAAACATCTACAAAACATCACCGTTTTCTTAATTGGACTCCCTAGCCTATTTTTCCTGACCGTCCGATTTTAATCGATGGCCCAGATGCACCCCAAATCCACTTGCTATATATACTTGAGGTCCAACCCTAAAAATTAGGAGGCTTGACCCATCAGTCCAATCCGGCCGCCGCCACCTGGACTCGATCCATCTTGGGATCCATCCCCTCCTCCTCGATTTCAGCCACCAGCCACCCATCGCTCTCCACTGCTTCATCCATCGATCCAATCCATCCACCCCACCCGGCCGAACCAACCACCTC
Source organism: Triticum urartu (assembly GCF_056163025.1). Classification (NCBI taxonomy): domain Eukaryota; kingdom Viridiplantae; phylum Streptophyta; class Magnoliopsida; order Poales; family Poaceae; genus Triticum; species Triticum urartu. The sequence goes on from NC_141876.1 coordinate 262,010,582, forward strand.
CTCGTTTTGCATCCCCGACCAACCAAGCAGCCCAGCCCCTCGCGCTGCTCCTTCCTCGAGCAGGAGCTCAACCTGCTGTCGGCGATCACCACCGGCGACAAGAAAAAGACCGCTACCCTGTTCCCCTTCCCCTTCTTTTCCCTCTCTGGTTTCCTCTCCTGCTGCTCATCCATATGCTCATTTCCTTTGGACAGGGGACCTCCATGGACGAACGCCAAGGCTGCCAAGAGGATCCGGACGCCACTGGCTTGCCTCTGCTCTGCCACCCCTCTCCAAATCTGCCCCATTCCGGCGCCCTCCGCCTCGCCTGTGACCTCCTCTGCACCGGTTCCAGCCCTGACGCCCCATCCCTGAGGCTCCCTCTTAAGCCTCCTGCAGACCGCCGCGGCCTCTGCTTCAAGAAACCACGCCTTGCCGCCCAGGCAAGCATGGCCTCGCCTTTGCACCTCCGACGACCGACCTCGTCATCGACGGCGACCCCAGGCAGGCCCCATCGCGCCCCTGGCATCTCCCTCGCCATCTATTTCCTCTCCACTTCCTCGTTTGCTTCTCTGAATTCCCTGTCATCGTTCTTCAGGCAACAGCCGACGTCGTGGATGCCAACCGCCAAGCCATCGCCTTCCACCGCCGCCCTTGCCTCGGATCCGGCCGGTTCCCGTGGTCCCTCGCCCCGCCGAGTCCCTCTGCTGCTTCTTTGCTCCGCGCCACTGCCTCCCCGGCGTCCAGAGGAGGACGAACGCCTCCGCGCCCCGTGTCTCATTCTGTTCAGGAACGAGTGATTGCGCCCGATGACCTAGCCTCGTGGGCCTCGTCCCTGCCGGCAGCCTCCAAGCCCAGCACCCTCCACCGTCCTGGGCCTCAGCCCATGGTACCTAAACGAGAGTGAACTAAATAAGTTATGTGGTGTTCCGTTAATATGCAACGGAGTTGCATATTGAGCTCCACTTAATTCGTAGGATTGTTTGTGCACTTTGCCATGCCATGCCTCATTAAACCGGACATGCATCATACTTGGTTGTGCATCATGCCATGCTTATGTGATGGTTGTTTACTATGTTGCTTGCTTCTTTCTGGTATTGCTTCTTCGGGTTAGTTCCAATAACGTCGCATTTGTGAGGATCCGTTCGACTATGTCCGTCTGTCTTCTTCATGGACTCGTTCTTCTTCCTTGCGGGATCTCAGGAAAGATGACCATATCCTCGAAATCACTTCTATCTTTGCTTGATAGTTGCTCGCTCTTTTGCTACGCCGGGATACGTACCACTTGCTTTATCATGCCTCCCATATTGCCATGTCAAGCCGCTAACCCACCTTCCCTAGCAAACCGTTGTTTGGCTATGTTACCTCTTTGCTCAGCCCCTCTTATAGCGTTGCTAGTTGCAGGTGAAGATGAAGTTTGTTCCATGTTGGAACATCGATTTGGTTGGGATATCACTATATATACATTGCTTAATTAATGCATCTATATACTTGGTAAAGGGTGGAAGGCTCGGCCTTATGCCTGGTATTTTGTTCCACTCTTGCCGCCCTAGTTTCCATCATGCCGGTGTTATGTTCCTTGATTTTGCGTTCCTTACGCGGTTGGGTATTATGGGAACCCCTTGACAGTTCGCTTTGAATAGAACTCCTCAAGCAAGGCCCAACCTTGGTTTTACATTTGCCTCACCTAGCCTTTTTCCCCTTGGGAGTCGCGCTCCCGAGGGTCATCTTTATTTTAACCCCAATGGGCCAGTGCTTCTCTAAGTGTTGGTCCAACCTGAGCGATGTCCGGTGCCCCCTGGGCAACTAGGTTCTATGCCAACCCGACGTCTTGCTCATCCGGTGTGCCCTAAGAACGAGATATGTGCAGCTCCTATCGGGATTTGTCGGCACATTCGGGTGGCTTTGCTAGTCTTGTTTTACCATTGTCGAAATGTCTTGTAACCTGGATTCCGAGTCTGATCGGGTCTTCCTGGGAGAAGGAATATCCTTCGTTGACCGTGAGAGCTTGTGATGGGCTAAGTTGGGACACCCCTGCAGGGTTTGAACTTTCGAAAGCCTTGCGCACAGTTATGGACATATGGGAATTTGTTAATGTCCGGCTGTAGAGAATTGACACTTAACTTAATTAAAACTCATCAATCGCGTGTGTAGCCATGATGGTCTCTTTCCGGCGGAGTCCGGGAAGTGAACACGGTTCTGGTGTTATGCTTGAACGTAAGTAGTTTTAGGATCACTTCGTGATCACTTCTAGTTCTCGACCGCCGCGTTGCTTCTCTTCTCGCACTTATTTGCATATGTTAGCCACCATATATGCTTAGTGCTTGCTGTAGCTCCACCTCACTACCTTTTCCTACCCATAAGCTTAAATAGTCTTGATCTCGCGGGTGTGAGATTGCTGAGTCCCCGTGACTCACAGATTAGTTCAAACAGTTGCAGATGCCGATGATAACCGTGCAGGTGACACAATCGAGCTCAAGGAGGAGCTCGATGAAGATCATGTTCGTTGTGTTGTTTTGTTTCCAGTTGATCAGTAGTGGAGCCCAGTCGGGGCGATCGGGGATCTATGCATTTGGGGTTGTCTTTCTTTATTTGGTTCTGTAGTCAGACCTTGATTGTATTCTGGATGATGTAATGCTATATTTATGTATTATGTGAAGTGGCGATTGTAAGCCAACTCCTTATCCCTTTCTTATTCAGTACATGGGATGTGTAAAGATTACCCCTCTTGCAACATGCCTACTATGCGGCTATGCCTCTAAGTCATGCTCCAGCACGTGGGAGATATAGCCGCGTCGTGGGTGTTACATAGGGATTGGCATGCAACGGATGCACTAGAGCTATAAGTTTATGAGAGATCAAAATAAAACTAAGTGGGTGTGCATCCAACTTGCTTGCTCATGAATACCTAGGGCAATTTGAGGAAGCCCATCATTGGAATATACAAGCCAAGTTCTGTAATGAAAAATTCCCACTAGTATATGAAAGCGACAACATAGGAAACTCTCTATCATGAAGACCATGGTGCTACTTTGAAGCACAAGTGTGGAAAAGGATTGTAACATTGCCCCTTCTCTCTTTTTCTCTTTTTTTGTTTGGCTTCTTTGGCCGCCCTTTTATTTTTTTTCCTCACATGGGACAATGCTCTAATAATGAAGACCATCACAGTTTTATTTACTTATAACTCAAGAATTACAACTCGATACTTAAAACAAAATATGACTCTATATGAATTCCTTCGGCGGTGTACTAGGATCTGCAATGACTCAAGAGTGACATGTATGAAAGAATTATGAAAGGGGCTTTGCCACAAATACGATGTCAACTACATGATCATGCAAAGCAATATAACAATGTGGAACGTGTCATAATAAAATGGAACGGTGGAAAGTTGCATGGCAATATATCTCGGAATGGCTATGGAAATGCCACAATAGGTAGGTATGGTGGCTATTTTGAGCAAGGTATATGGTGGGTGTATGGTACCGGCGAAAGTTGTGCGGCACTACAGAGGCTAGCAATGGTCGAAGTGAGAGAGTGCGTATAATCCATGGACTCAACATTAGTCATAAAGAACTCACATATTTATTGCAAAAATCTATTAGTCATCGAAACAAAGTACAACGCGCATGCTCCTAGGGGGTAGATTGGTAGGAAAAGACAATCAAAAAATACCTCATGCTCCAACTTTGTTACATAACGGTTCACCATACGTGCATGCTACGGGAATCACAAACCTTAACACAAGTATTTATCCAATTCACAATTACTCACTAGCATGAATCTACTATCATCATCTCTATATCTCATAACAATCATAAGAAATCAAACTTCTCATAGAATTCAATGCACTTTATATGAAAGTTTTTATTATATCCCTCTTGGATGTCTATCATATTAGGACTAAATTCATAACCAAAGCAAATTACCATGATGTTTAGAGATTCTCAAAATAATATAAGTGAAGCATGAGAGTTTAATAATTTCTACAAAATGAAGCCACTGTCGTGCTCTAAAAAGATATAAGTGTAGCACTAGAGCAAAATTGCCTAGCCCAAAAGATATAAGTAAAGCACATAGAGTATTCTAATAAATCACGACTCATGCGTGTACCACTCAAAAGGTGTGTGCAGGAAGGATGATTGTGGCAAACTAAAAGTAAAGAATCAAATCATACAAGATGCTCCAAGCAAAACACATATCATGTGGTGAAAAAAAATATAGCCTCAAGTAAAGTTACCGATAGACGAAGACGAAAGAGGGGATGCCTGTCAGGGCAACCCCAAGCTTAGGCTCTTGGTTATCCTTGAATATTACCTTGGGATGCCTTGGGCATCCCCAAGCTTAGGCTCTTGCCACTCCTTATTCCATAGTCCATCAAATCCTTACCCAAAACTTGAAAACATCACAACACAAAACTCAACAGAAAATCTCATGAGATCCGTTAGTATAAGAAAATAAATCACCACTTTTGGTAATTTTGAATATTGGTATAATATCTACTGTATTCCAACTTTTCCATGGTTCATACCCCCCCCGATACTACCCATAGATTCATCAAAATAAGCAAACAACACATAGAAAACAGAATCTGTCAAAAACAGAACACTCTGTAGTAATCTGTAACTCTCGAATACTTCTGTAAATCCAAAAATTCTGAAAACTTAGGACAACCTAGGAAATTTGTATATTAATCTTCTGCAAAAATAATCAGTATTTTACCACGCTTGTGTTAAAACTAAGAATTGTTTTACTAAGTGTAAAAGTTTCTGTTTTCAGCAAGATCAAATCAACTATCACCGTAAGCCATTCCAAAGGTCTTACTTGGCACAAACACTAATTAAAACACAAGAAACATCTAACAAAGGCTAGATGAATTGTTTATTGCAAAACATCAAGGAAAATATTGTGTTGTCTCCCAACAAGAATTTTTCTTTAAAGCCTTTTAGCTAGGCATTGATAATTTTAATGATGCTCGCATGAAAGATAGAAATTGAAACACGAAGAGAGCATCATGTAGCATGTGAAAAACACATCTAAGTTTAACATACTTCCTATGCATAGGCATCTTATAAGCAAACAAATTATCAAGGCAAGCAAAAACTAGCATATGCAAGGAAGGAGAAAGGAACAATAGCAATCTCAACATAATGAGAGGTAATTTAGTAACATGAAAATTTCTACACCAATATTTTCCTCTCTCATAATAATTACATGTGGGGTCATATTCAAATTCAACAATATAACTATCACATAAAATATTCTCTTCATGATCCACATGCATGCAAAGTTGACACTCATCCAAAATAGTGGGATCATCAAATAAAGTCATGAGTTCTTCAAACCCACTTTTATCAAAAAATCATAAGACTTATCAATCTCCAAAGTATTGGGATCATTATTTCCTAAAGTTGACACTCTTCCAAACCCACTTTCAATATTGTAGCAAACATATTCATCATGAGGCTTAAATAAATTTTCAAGATCATAAGAAGCATTATCACCCCAATCATGATCATTGCAATAAGTAGAGGACATAGAAAAACTAGCATCCCCAAGCTTGGGGTTTTGCATATCATTAGCACAATTGACTTTAATAGAATTTATAATAACATCACTGTAATCATGCTTTTGATTCAAGGAACTATCAAGTATGGGTGCAATAGCAATAATCTCGTGTTTAACATAAGGAACTATAGCAAATTCATCTCCATAAATATTGGCATCATGGCCACAAGAATAGCAAGCATCTTGTTCATCAAGGGATATTTCAATCAAATCAACGGAATCATAATTATCTTGTTCATGCATATCATAATTTTCTTCCAAAGCAACGGTCATTCTCTCAATAAATTCTTTGACATAGGCATTGTGAGCATAGTTTTCATAGCAATATTTAAGTATGTCAAAAAAATAGATTTGTAGAGAGTAAAATCATACTTTTGAATCAAATAAGCAACTTCATAAGCGCCCTTAAAAGCAACAAATTCTTTAATTTGTTCGATATCACAGTAACTATAAACACCCTTTTCATAAGAAGATAAGATTTCATTATCATTAAACTCACATAAGTAGGGAAGGTGTTTTTTAGGGTTCTTAGAGCAACAAGTAAAATCACAAAGTTCACAAAGATTCCAAGCATAGCATAGCAAAAAAATTATTTGATTCCATAGGAGTCTCTCTTTTCTGGCAAACAGTGACGCACAAAATGAGCATGCTCATCTAAAGATTTTCCCTCAACTAAACTCATTGGAGTTTCAGCATGAGCACATGTCGATCGAAGATGATCCAAGTAGAAAACTTTAAGTGGATCCGTAACAATAGATTTTTAGCAAGCAAAGATGCAAGCAAATAGAAGGCATGTGGCATCACAAGAAAAGATAGCAAACGAGCAAAAAGGCATACAGAAAGAAGGGCAAAAAATTCGAAAATCGTTTTAGAAGTGGGGGAGAGGAAAACAAGAGGAAAATGGCGAATAATGTAATGCAAGAGATGAGAGTTTTATGATGGGTACTTGATATGTCTTGACTTGGCGTAGATCTCCCCGGCAACGGCGCCACAAATTATTCCTGCTACTTCTTGAGCTTGCTTAGGTTTTTCCCTTAAAGAGGAAAGGGTGATGCAGCAAAGTAGAGATAAGTATTTCCCTTAGTTAGAGAACCAAGGTATAAATCCAGTAGGAGAGAACACACAAATCACCAATACATTCACAAACAATCAAACAACTTGCACCTAACATCATAAAGGGGTTGTCAACCCCTTCACGGTCACTTGCAAAAGTGAGATCTGATAGAGATGGATAAAACTAAACAAACGATAAAGTAAATATTTTTGGGTTTTTTGGTTTATAGATTGGAAAGTAAAAGATTGCAAAATAGTAGATCAGAAACTTATATGTTGGAAAATAGAAGATCAGGAACTTATATGATGGAAAATAGACCCGGGGACCATAGGTTTCACTAGAGGCTTCTCTCAAGATAGCAAATAATACGGCGGGTCAACAAATTATTGTCGAGCAATTGATAGAAAAGCGCAAAGTTATGGCGATATCTAAGGCAATGATTATGAAATATAGGAATCACATCCATGTCAAGTAGACTAAAATGATTCTACATCTACTGCTATTACCCCACACATCGACCGACTCCTGCCTGCATCTAGAGTATTAAGTTCACGAAGAAAAGAGTAACGCATTAAGTAGGATGAGATGACATTGGGGAATAATCTCAAGCAATATATATGATGTAAAACCCATCTTTTTATCCTCGATGGCAACAATACAATACGTGCCTTGCTGCCCCTACTATCACTGGGAAAGGACACCGCAAGATTATGATAATAACCCAAAGTTAAGCACTTCTCTCATTGCAAGAAAAACCAATCTAGTTGGCCAAACTAAACCTATAGTCCGAAGAGAATTACAAAGATATCAAATCATGCATATAAGAATTCAGAGACGGTTCAAATAATATTCATAGATAAGCTGATCATAAATCCACACATCATCAGATCTTAACAAACACACCGCAAAATAAGATTACATCGGATATATCTCCAAGAACATCGAGGAGAACATGGTATTGAGAATCAAAGAGGGAGAAAAAGCCATCTAGCTACTAGCTATGGACTGATGACCCACAAATATAGGGGATCAATCGTAGTCTTTTTGATAAGTAAGAGTGTCGAACCCAACGAGGAGCAGAAAGAAATGACAAATAGTTTTCAGCAAGGTAATGTCTGCAAGCACTAAAATTGTAGGTAATGAGTAGTTTGATAGCAAGATAATTTGTAATGAGCAAGTAACAATAATATTAACAAAAGTGCAGCAAGGTAGCCCAATCCTTTTCAGGCAAAGGACAAGCCAAAACGGTCTCTTATGATAAGCAAAGTGTTCTTGAGGGTACACGGGAATTTCGTGTAGTCACTTTCATCATGTTGGTTTGATTTGTGTTCGCTACTTTGATAATTTGATATGTGGGTGCATCGATGCTTAGGTGTTGTTCTTACTCTAACAAGCCTCCTACTTATGATTAACAATCTGCAACTACGAGAAAAGTATCAAGAATAAATTCTAACCATAGCATTAAACTTTTGGATCCAATCTGTCCCTTACGGAATAGCGCATAAACTAGGGTTTAAGCTTCTGTCACTATCGCAACCCATCATCTAATAACAACTCCACAATGCATTCCCTTAGGCCCAAATTATGGTGAAGTGTCATGTAGTCAACGTTCACATGACACCACTTAGGGAAGCACAACATACATACCATCAAAATATCGAACACATATAAAGTTCACATGATTACTTGCAACAAGATTTCTCCCGTTGCCTCAAGAACAAAAGTAACTACTCACAAATGATAATCATGCTCAAGATCAAAGGAATATTAAATAGCATATTGGATCCGAACATATAATCTTCCACCAAATAAACCATATAGTAATCAACTACAAGATGTAATCAACACTACTAGTCACCACAAGTACCAATCTATAGTTCCGGTACAAAGATTGAACACGCGAGATGAACTAGGGTTTGAGAGGAGATGGTGTTGTCGAAGATATTGATGGAGATTACCCTCCCCAAGATGGGAGAGTTGTTGGTGATGATGATGACGATGATTTCCTCCTCCGGGAGGGAAGTTCCCCCGATGGAATCGCTCTGCCGAAGGGCAAAAGTGCTCCTGCCCAAATTCCGCCTCGAGACGGCAGCACTTCATCCCAAAAGTCCTCTCCTTATTTTTTTTCTAGGTCAAAATGACTTTTATACCAGAAGATGGGCACCAGAAGTGGGCTGGGCTGAGCACAACCCACCAGGGCGCGCCGAGGGGGCCTGGCGCGCCCTGGTGTCTTATGCTCACTAGGTAGCCCCCCTCTGGTAGTTATTTGCTCCAGTATTTCATATTTATTCCATAAAAATTCCCCGTGAAGTTTCAGCTCATTTGGAGTTGTGCAGAATAGGTAGCCTAACGTAGCTTTTTCATGTCCAGATTTCCAGCTGCCGGAATTCTCCCTCTTTGTGTGAACCTTGCATATCATGGGAGAAAAGGCATTAGAATTACTCCAAAAAGCATTATTATGCATAAAAATATTATAAATAACAGTAGGTAAACATGATGCAAAATGAACGTATCATGGACCCATAGGTCTGAGGTAAACTACTCACGCTTCATTGGAAGGGCAATAGAGTTGATGTAGAAGCCCTCCGTGATCGAATCCCCCTCTGGGAGGATGCCGGAAAAGGCCCCAAGATGGGATCTCATGGGAACAGAAGGTTGCGGCGGTGGAGAAGTGTTTTCGTGGATGCTTCTGGTGGTTTGGGAATATATGTGAATATATAGGAGGAAGATCTAGGTCAGGGAGTCATCGAGGGGCCCACAAGGTAGGGGGCGCGCCCTACCCCCTGGGCATGCCCTCCACCCTTGTGGCCGCCCCATGGCTCTTCTGACTTGCACTCCAAGTCTCCTGGGTGTCTTCTGGTCCAAGAAAAATCATCGCAAAGGTTTTATTCCGTTTGGACTCCGTTTGGTATTCCTTTTATGCAAAGCTCAAAAACAAGGAAAAACAGAAACTGGCACTGAGCTCTAGGTTAATAGGTTAGTCCCAAAAATAATATGAAATAGCATATAAATGCATATAAAACATCCAAAACAGATAATATAATAGCATGGAACAATCAAAAATTATAGATACGTTGGAGACGTATCATGTACATATGTGCAGCCGCACCGTGTGTGACGCTTGGCCTCGCTACTTGTTGTACCATCGAACCTAAGTATCTATAAAGCAGTTGTCTTTCTGTACCAAGTTGTTGTGTGTTGCCAGAAGACTTGATCTCTGGGCTGGCAATGCAAGGTAAACCAGTTGCTCTGAGGCGGGATGCCACATAAATCGTCACTATCGTCATCACCAACAACCCTCTCATCTTTGAGAGGCCAATCTTCATCAACATCTACAACACACCATCTCCTCTCAAACCCTAGTTCATCTCTTGTGTTCAATCTTTGCACCAGAACCTCAGATTAGTACCTGTGGGTGACTAGTAGTGTTGATTACATCTTGTAGTTTTTTTTGATAGAAAGACTGTAATGGAACCCCCTACAGTATAATTGGCGCAACAAACCCAAATTGCAAGTACCGTGCCTTGAACCTGGGTGGGTGGGAAGGCATCAGCCCCTTCCCACCACTAGGCTATGCCTTAGTCTGTGATTACATCTTGTAGTTGATTAGTATATGGTTTATTTGGTGGAAGATTATATGTTTAGATCCATTGTGCTATTTAATACCCCTCTAATCTTGAGCATGATTATCATTTGTGAGTAGTTACTTTTGTTCTTGAGGTCATGGGACAAGTCATGATGCAAGTAATCATGTGAACTTGTGCGCGAGGATTGTTAGGGTTCAAACCCCGTCTAATGTTGCCCTCGCCCTCCTTTTATAGCTCAAGGGGTTACCAGAATGGCAAAAAGATCATTACAGGGGTGATTAGACTGATGTAGAACTATCATACCTAACTCTTGCATTTAGGGCAAAATGCATTAAATGCGCTGCTAGGTGTCGTGTGGAGGTTGAAGCCCTGCAAGGCTGCCACGCCGCTTATCCAACTGCCTTCTATCAGCGTGACACGCCATCAGGGTACGTGTAAAAAAAGTGTTTTACCCCCTCAGCATGTTGACACGCGTGGGTTACGTCCACCTAAGCACCTGCGGGCTCGACACCTCATTGATCTAGCAATTAGCTGATGAAAGAGGCGGAGCGCTGGTGTTTGGCAGGAAGCCCACGTCTGAGGAGCTTGTCGTGGCTTGACTTACCGGAGTTGGTTGCTTCCATTTGAGGTATTTGTAGCTTATCTTAAAGCTTGGTCTTCTTAATGCTCTCCTTGATCTCACGAAGAGCAGTTTCTCTGGCTTGGTTGTGTATGAGGCTTAGTACTTGACATAAGAACTTGTAATACGTTTGTGCATAAGTGAGGAAGACAAACACTCATGTTTGCTTCACCGACACTTCGAGATCGGTAAACCTAATAGGGACTGACGCCACCTGGGGCCCGGCCTTAAAGCTTGACCCCGTTTATTCATCCAACTTATTTCCGGCCAAATACCACTTGGGCGTGATTTCGAACGTCCCCGGAGCGGCTATACTATAGGTCAATCCTGAATGCTCAGAGAGTATGGACCCAACAGACCTCTCATCATTTAACAATCTACTAGACCGGATCCGATCCATGGGACTCTCCAGCGGCCATCCTCGGTCTATGATCAGATCGGGCTTAAACCAGATAATAGGGAAATTCACATCGTGCCTGTCACACACCTCGTCGCCACCATCGAGGATTTGGCTGAAGGCTCGCAGTCACCAAAGTTAAAAACAAATTATGTCCGGGTTCCCGATCATCTCGCCCATGTTGTTACTACTCCACTAGTACTACTACTCCTACTACTATTGGACAGGGGTCTTAAAAATTTACTATTGGACTGGCTACACATGGCGAAATCCTAGTAGGAAGAGCATGTGCGAGAACAAGAATTCATGTATTTGAATACAAATAGGAAACAATTTTTGTTTGAAAACAAATCTAGGAGTACATATGAATCTAACAATATTGATTGGGCGTTGTTGAATGTTGATATTTTTTTCTATAAGTTTGGTTAAAGTATAGATACTTTGACTACACAAAAAACTTATGTGTAAACTAAAAAGGATCGGAGGGAATATATTGTACGTTCAAAAGCGAAACGAACATTGAATACTGATAACTCACAAGTATAGGGGATCAATTGTATCCTCTTCCGATAAGTAAGAGCGTCGAACCAAACGAGGAGCTAAAGGTAGAACAAATATTCCCTCAAGTTCTATCGACCACCGATACAACTCTACGCATGCTTAATGTTCGCCTTACCTAGAACAAGTATGAAACTATAATTACTTTGTAGGTGTTGTAGGCTAGGTTTGCAAGATAATAAAGAGCATGTAAATAAAAGCTAGGGGCTGTTTAGATAAAGACACAACTAAATTAGTTTCAGTAGAAAGCTTTTTGTCACGAGAAAGTTATTTGTCCCTAGACAATCGATAACTAGACCGGTAATCATTATTGCAATTTTATTTGAGGGAGAGGCATAAGCTAACATACTTTCTCTTCTTGGATCATATGCACTTATGATTGGAACTCTAGCAAGCATCTGCAACTACTAAAGATCATTAAGGTAAAACCCAACCGTAGCATTATAAGGCATCAAGTCCTCTTTACTCCCATATGCAAACTGTCGGATTTCGAGTTCCAGCAAAACCCTTGAGGTTCGAACAGTGGGGTGCGCACGAAGATCTCCCCCTCTCTAGCTCGCACACTCAACGATATCACCACCTAGCTTCGTCGAACTCAAAGAACACGAGACACAAGATTTATACTAGTTCGGGCCACCGTTGTGGTGTAATACCCTACTCCAGTGTGGTGTGGTGGATTGCCTCTTGGGCTGAGGATGAGCAGTTACAAGGGAAGAACAGCCTCCTGAGGAGAGGTGTTCTTGTGCTTAGTGAACTGGCGTGAGGCTAAGGATGGAATGGCTCCGATCCAAGATGAGATCGATCGCTTAGCCATGGTGGTGGCTAGTCCTATTTATAGAGGCCCTGGTCCTCTTCCCAAATATTGAGCGGGAAGGGATCCCACAACGGCCAATTTGAAGGGAGACAACTAGTACAAGTTATCCTAACAAAGGTAGTCTTTGCCTGCAAAGGCTCTGGTGGTGACGTTGTCTTGGGCTCCACGGTGACCTCCGTCATGCCGTCCTGCTGGTCTTGGTCTTATTGCACCGATATGGAAACCTTTGCCTGATGCTTTGGAACTCCTCGCCTGCACTTGCCTCCTTAGCACCAAAGAGGAAACGAGGACACTGCGCTTGCTGGCGCCCTCCTGGCGCCCGCCTGGTCTCACTCATCATGGCTTACGTCATTGGAACCTCGCGAGGTTCGCCTTGCCTTGATATCTCCGCCCCTCGCGAGCCAGCCTGGTGAGGCCGCCCCTGAGGAGGTCTTGCGTCGTCCGCCTCGTGAGGGTCTTGGGTGTTCGCTGGTGAAGATGGGTCGTACGGGGCCGCTGGAGGAGCCACGCTGCGGGCCGCAGGCAAGCAAGTCTGGGGACCCCTGTTCCCAGAACACCGACAGTAGCCCCTGGGCCCAAGGCATGCTAGGGATTGGCTTTGAGGTGAAGGCAAATGGCAAGTGCGGAGCGCCGCGGGTCCCAACAGCCTCCGGCCTTGGTCGATGCGTGGCGACAGATTGGACGTGGGCGTCTCCGCTTCCCCACGTAGCCTCGGCAACTGCCCGACTTGACAAAAGACTGGCGCGGGCTACGCTCGTCTTCATTGCTTTCCTCCGCCTTGCTCTAGATCCCCTTTTCGCCCCTTGCTTCTAAAACCTCCAGATCTGCTCCGACCCCCTTCCAAGATTCCGTCCGATGGCACCCCGAAAGACCAAGGTTGACTCACCGCCCGCCTGGTACGAGCCGGGCCTAGAGGCGCCCAATGTCTCGGCGAAGAACCTTGCCGTCACGTAGCTGCTGACGGCGAGGGAGAACAACGAGAAGGGGGAGACCGTGCTCTGGCCTGGCTCCGCCGTGCCCGAAGCCCTGAAGAGCTTCTTCTACCCCTTCTTTATGGGCAGCATCGCCGCTGGCCTCATTCCCCCCTTCTCCGACTTCTTCTACGCGGTCCTCCAGCACTATGTGTTACAAGCTCTTCATCTCCATCCCAACTCCATTCTTCTCTTGTCCATCTTTGCCTTCTACTATGAGGCGTATGTCGGGGTGATGCCGTCCGTGGCATTGCTGTGCCACTTCTTCTACCTCCGGATCAACGAAGGCCACACCATGGGGTGCGCCAATTTCATCGCAGCCGGCAAGGCCAACGTGATTTCGAAGACCGGGAAGAAGGCCGATGGCTTCAAGAGCAAGTGGGTTATGATGGATGCCAAGTGTGTCCACCCACGGCTGAACCTGCCGATGGGGATGCCCCAGCCTGATGAGGGGTGGTCCTGCATGAAGCTTACTGACGAGCGGGCTAAGCTGGTGCTGGAGAAGATGAATGCCGACCTGAGGGCGGGCAGCGCGAAGGCGGCAAAACTGACAGGGGCCATGCTCCTGAAGGAATTCTTGGCGCAGCGGATGGCTCCCCACCAGGCGCGCACGCGCCCCCTGTGGACGCTTGAGGATGGAGAAGACAAGCTCCGCTTGAGCACGAAGACCTTGTCCGACGAGGAGCTGGCCGCGGCCCTCCGTCTCCTGGTCGGAGACGACCAAGAGTATCCACCGAATCCCCACGCTCCCTTGTTCCTCCGGAAGGACGGGGCGCAGGTTGCGGCCGCCATGCCCACCTTTGACGGGCGCGGCCTGGTGTCGCCGGCGCCTTCTATAGTCCATGTGGCGACGGCGACGGTGGACGTATCTTCTGGTGAGTCCCGCAGGGACGAAGAGGAGGAGGAGAAGGAGGAGGACGAGGAGCATGACCCAGAGGCAGCCCCCGAGGAGATGGGGGAGACCTCCCCCTTGCGCAAGGCCGACATCCTCCGCTTCCTGCCTGACGACGATGGCGAGGACGATATCTTCCCGGAGAAGGGGGAGCCGCCGGTGATTCCGACGAAGAGCAGGCCAGCGCTGCTTTCCCGGGACAATGCTCCTGCCTCACCGTTGCCTGGAGCTGCTTCCAGCCCAGCTGTTGCCCCTGCTTCTGCTCCCGGAGCTGGCTCGCCCGCACCTCGGGTCGCGAACCTCTCCAGCTTCAAGCTCCTGAAGCGGAGGGACTATGCAGCGGTGGATCAGTAAGCATTCTCGTCCCGCCTTGTTCTTGCTTCTGACGCTTGCTTCTGACTCTTCCTCTTCATCGTGCAACTAGGCCTGCGGCGAAGAGGAGAAGGGAGGACGAGGTGGTGCCGCTTGAGCCCAGATCACCTCCTGCTGCCGCACCCCACCCCATGAGTGGAGGTGGAGACTGTGCCCGTGCTTCTTCAACCCGATCATTCTCGCGAGGCGGGGTGGAGCATTCTCGGGAGAGGTCAGCCCCTGAGGCCCCACTGGTCCCGGAGGTGCCAACGTCCGGCACAGGTGCTGGGGCCCCAGAGGCTCAGGAGCCTCCTGCTTCCCAGGCCATGGTGACGACAACGCCTCTTCCTCCTCCTTCTGCCGTGCTGCTGACCCGAGGCTCCTATCCTTCTCCTAACATCCTAGAGCGGGCCCTTTCTGAGATGGCCCGGCTGCGAGAAGATCTTCAGGGCGCCGACCCCCTCCTGGCAGCTGGGTGCCTAGACCTGGTCTCTGGCTGGCTTCATTCTGATGTGTCCGTTCGAGCGGCACTGAGCCAGGCCGCGGCGACCTTCGAAGGGGAGAAGTGAAAGTGTGTTATATCGACTAGAGGGGGGTGAATAGGCGATTTTTATGAAAGTCTTCAAAACGTGAGATTTGTGAAGACAAACAGTGAAGATCATGCCTATTACTATGCAGCGGAAGTTAGATTACACTAGGCCAGCCATGGTCATGTATTCAATAGAGTGAAAGCGCAATGACAAACAGCTTCAGTGTAATAAGGATCAGGTAGGAAGAAGTTATGAAGCCAAACAAATCATACATTCATGTTGTGAAGACAAAAGATAAAGCAAGCATGCAATGGCTTCACAATGAATAACTGTAAGCGAGAGGAAGTGAAGATGAAACCAGTGACACGTTGAAGACAATGATTTGTTGGACCAGTTCCAGTTGCTGTGACAACTATACGTCTGGTTGGAGCGGCTAGGTATTTAAACCAAAGGACACACAGTCCCGGACACCCAGTCAAGGACACTTAGTCCAAGACACCCAGTCCTCACCGTTTTCTCCTTGAGCTAAGGTCACACAGACCTCGCCCAATCACTCAGGTAAGTCTTCAAGGTAGACTCCCAAACCTTCACAGACTTCGTTCACTGACAATCCACAATTTCTCTTGGATGCTCAGAACGCGACGCCTAACCGTCTGGAGGATGCACAGTCCTCAAGTGTAATAAGTCTTCAAATCACACAGACACGAAGACTTAAGTGATGCCCAATTTACTCTGGCTCTGGGTGGTTAGGGCTTTTCTCCTCACTGGGAATTTTTCTTTCAAAGGCTTCGAGGTGGGTTGCTCTCAAACGACAAAAGCCGTGCACTGAAATCTGAGCAGCCAACCGTTTATGGTTGTGGGGGGTGGACTATTTATAGCCACTTGGCAACCTGACCTGATCTGTCCGAAATGACCCTGGGTCACTAAGGAACTGACACGTGTACCAACGGTCGAATTTTGAACTCACACGACAACTTTACTTGGGCTACAAGTAAAGCTGACTTGTCTGACTCTGGACAAGATTTTCTCTCAAAGTCTTCGCTCGAAGACATAGGATTTGAATTAGGCATCACTTCAGTCATTCTGACTGGTTCTCTTCGACCCCACTTAACAGTACGGTGGTTCCTATGACACAACATGAATGAAATAAAACTACGAAGGATCTAGGTCTTCGAGTTCCAAAAGCTTCATAGGGAGTCTTCTCATGTCATTGTCTTCAATATGAATATCTTCATAAACCACCATTGTCTTCAATGTCTTCGTACATTTTTAGGGGTCATCTCTGGTAGTAAAGCCGAATCAATGAGGGACTTCTACCTGTGTTTTCCTGCAATTCTCACAAACACATTAGTCCCTCAACTAGGTTTGTCGTCAATACTCCAAAACCAACTAGGGGTGGCACTAGATGCACTTACAATCTCCCCCTTTTTGGTGATTGATGACAAACTAGTTGAAGTTTTCAACGGGAAACATAATTTGTGAAATTGTAAAAGAATTGTCTTCATAAGTTGCAAGGGCTCCCCCTGAAGATGTGCATATAAGTAATTTGCTTCTTGAATGCAAATGCACATGGCAGGTTGTACTTGTGGAGATCCACTTCAACTTATGACAATGCACTATGCATGTGAAAGTATATGAAGATAATGACATGCATAATGGAAAATGGACGTCTGCAGAATGAGATGAGTGCGGAATTTATCGTCGCACATGCGGAATTTATCTTCGCAAAACGGAGTGACAAACAGGTAGCAGACGACCATCAAGGCTAAGTGTTACAACTCAATGAAGCAAATGTAGCAAAAAAGGGAGTTGTAAGCACGAAGCAAAATGTAGCAAAATATGAAGGCACCCGCCCATAGTGACCCGCTTGAAGACTATAACCATCATATGCTTCTCCCCCTTTTGTCAGTGATGACCAAAAAGGTTTGAAGACATAGAGGTTTCTACGCGTTCCCAGGCGCAGCAGGGTCGGTGGAGTTGTTTGGCGACGGTGCAGACGAGCTTGGTGCAGATTCGACGCGCGTTGAAGTAGGTGGAGATGATGTCGCGTCGTCTTCTTCTTCAATAATCCGGGCAGACACGGCGGCAGCAGAAGAAGAGAACTCTGACTCTTCAAGTGATGGTGTGCTGCGCATCACCGCTCTTCTTGGAGGCGTGGAGTCAAATTTGAAGTGCTCTGTGAAGCCATCCTCATGCAGTTCAGCTTCAGGGCACATCACAGTGAGGCCCTTCCAAGTGCGGCGACAGGTCTCGTGTGTGACAAATGCATTCTTGGTTTGCCAGATTTCTGATGCGATTGACTTCTTGCATGATGCTTCTCATCTGCCTCTTGAGCCAGTCGTGATGCCTATCTTGCTTTTGGTGAAGAGCCACAAGAAGCTCTCTGTCATTGAGTGTACGAGCGCGCTTCTTGGGTCTCTTTGCAGCTGTGCTGTTGGTGGCTTCAGTTGATGCAGGGGCACGTGTGGTGCCAGCCATTGGATACACTCGGGAGAGAGCTTCAACACCTTCAATATTTTGAGTGAAGCTCTGGTGTTCTGCATTCTGAAGACTTAGTGGTTGCTTGGCCGGTTCTGGATATATTGCTTCAGCAGATGTGTCCACATCTAGCAAAAATATCCTATGATTGCGGGCTGAGGGTTGATAGGAGATTGCAGAGTGAAGCTTGATCAGCCTCATAACCCAAGGAGCATAAAACTTTAATCCAAACAGTTCTGAAGCAGACGCTGCAAATTGACGGATGAAGAGATCCTGTGTATTGAAGCATTTGCCGTGAAGAATGCAGAAGATGAGAGTCTTCATTGCACCATCAATCGTTGCATATCGAGAGTGTCCCTTGACTAGCCAGAGAGTCCGCCTTATGATGTGATATATTGTTCTGGGCAAGTACTCTAAGTCTTCAATGAAGAACTTAGTTGGATAGGGTGCATTTGGAGGAAATGGCTTCATCATTGAGAGCATCTGACTCATATCTGGCTCAGGACGCTGAAATATGCTCTCAATTGCTTTAGCATGGAGTTGGCACCCTTCTTCAAAGAATTCGCCAGGAGTGGGAAGGCCGGTAAGCTCAATTAGATCGAAAGCATTGGCTTCATGATGGATATTTCCTGTCATCCACTCCAGGATCCATGTCTTCGGATCTCTGTTATAGCCTTTGATATGCAAGGTGGCATAGAACTGGAGCAGAAGCTCTTCGTTCCAGTGCTCTTCGTCAGTGATAAATGGCAGCAAACCCACTTGCTTGAAGCAATCCAGTGCTTCTTCCAGACCAGGCAGACCTGCAATAGCTTCAACCTCAAGGCGCTTGTGAGGAAAGATGCGGCCTTGGTTGTAGAGGATGCATGAATAATAGCTGCGCTGTTGATGGCTCCAGAACCTATCTGATACAATCCGTTCCCTTGAATAAGGGTTCTTGGAGCGGTCGAAAAACGTGTTATCTGCCCTGAAGCCGTTGATGTTGAAGGAACCAGGAGCTGATGCAGGACCTGGGAACCTTGGTAGTCGTGGGATCGGCTTTTGGACCTGGGGCCTGTGCGCAATATGATAGTTGAATTGTGGTCCGGCAGCAGACTCAGGCACAGAATGTTCAGGAGCAGTAGCTTCGGTGTCTTCGGAAGCTATTGTTGGGGAGGGCTCCACACTTGCTTCGGCGTTGTTTGTGGCAGCCTCAACATTTTCAGCTTCAGGCACGTTCTCCTTGAGAACTGCTTCTTGTTGGTGCGGGGGAGTTGGAGCTTGTGGTATTTCTACTTGCTCTTCGGCTGATGCAGCCGGAATGTCTTCAGCAGCCTGAGCCCTTGGCCCTTTGCGAAGCCTATGGAGTGTAGGCGCTGGTGGAGTTGCAGTGGGTTGGGGCTCATCTTCCTCCTGTGGGCGATCTGCCCACGATGCATTTTGTGTGATTGGCGTCAATGGACGACCAATACTGATCTGTTCGCTTGTCTCAAGCTGAGGAAGGGCTGCATCACCTTGCACATTGTCTTGGGGACCAATGTCTTCAGCAGCATTGGGGTTGGCTGCTGGAATGTCTTCAGCGTGCGGAGCCTCTATGTAAGCAGGCTCATGCACTGTCAACTGACGGTCTGCGTCAGGATAGCGGACGCAGAGTGGTTCAACTATCAGGGGCTCTGTGGGAGCAGCCCGAGTCTTCTTGGTCTTGCGCTTCTTGATGATGGGTTCAGAAGGAGAGGCTTCAGAATGTTTTCTCTTCTTAGCTTTAGCCTCTGCAGTCCGTGTCTTCTTGTGCTGTGAGGCGGTTGATCGACTCTTTGGCTTCGAGCCAGTCGTTGCAGCTGGGAAGACAATCGGAGCATCAGGTTCTGACCTTAGCGCTTCAGGTTCGGGCACAGCCGCCTTCTTTTTCTTCTTTGCGGCCATCCTGGGGTCAATGCCGGGACGCCCAAGTGCCTTGCGCTTTTCTGCCTCATTGTAGGCTTGCACGCAGCAATCAGCCAAAGTCTTCATGCATTCTCGCGAGCCTTGAGCTTCGGCACGCGTCTTCAGGAAGTTTTCTTTCAGCTCGTGCAACATGATCTTGAAGTTTTTCACTTCTTGCACACTGAGCTTGGCCATGTGCTTCTTGAACTGAGCCTTTTCATGATCAATTTTCTGCTTCAGTTCTACAATTCGCTGGGCTATTGCAAGTTCTGAAGCGATTGCACCTTGAAAGGCAACGCTGAGGCCTATGGGTAGCTGCAGATCATTGAAGCTTATGTCTGGTGTGTCAAACCATTCATCGATGAAGTTGTGGATGATGGCGACATCAAACAGAGGCAGATTGTTGAAGATTTCAGCCTCCTCCTTGCTCTTGATGAGCTACTCAAGAGCATCATCTCCAAGATCTTCATCGCTTGAGAGATCAATGGCTTCGCAGTGCAGGATGTCAGCAGCTGTGAGCTCTTTGCCTGTGTGTGACTGAGTCTTCTTGGCTTCTTGGGGCTTGGACACTCGTGATAAGCCTTCTGACTGCACACTGGCTTCAGGAGGTGCAGTTGCTAAAGGCTTCACTCTTGCGATCTTGGGAGAAGCGGCTGGCTTTGAAGCTTTTGGTGCTTTTGGCTTCTTCTGCTTTGGCTTCGGAGCAGCAGGGACATCATCTGACTCAGTATCTGCTGGAGGGTCATTCACAGCAGTCCCTTGGACTAGGATGCGAGTGATGAGGCCTGCAAGATTGGCATACGGCCCGATGATATTGGGATCGGCGTTGCGTGTGCCATCTGCCCTTGGTGAGGAGGGACCAGGGTTGAAGTCAAGCCCAAATTTCTTCTTGTTTATCTTCGCTGACTGTTGTGCAAACTGAAAGTTGCGCTTGAAGAGATTATCATCGCGGCACCAGAGAAGTGATGACGGATGTGCCTCAGCTGGCTGTGGTCCTCTCACCATGCATGGATAGAAGCCTTGAGCAATGGCTTCGTCTCTGGACCTGGGTACGAGATTTTTGTATAATACATCTCCCCACGGTCTCTTGATGGCGCACTTCTCCGCATATTCCTGAGTGACGAAGCGGTAGTGGAACCATTGCTCTGCCCAATATCTTCGAATCCATTGGATTCGTGTCTTGCGCTGACCATAGCTTTCTTCAGGATCAGTTTTGTACATCTCTGCCAATTCATCAGGCAGATCTTTGGACGTTTCACCACGTCGCTGTCTGCCTCCCTTCCTTGCTGCTGTTTCTGAAGCCATGAATAACTTGGAAGGCTTCAAGATGTTCAAAGGCTTCAAAGGCTTCCTTTTGCAAGAACTGGCTTCAGGCGAGTTGATGTGATGCTGCAAGTACTCTGCAAATGAATGCAGACTATGAGAACCAAAGGATTCTCCCACGGACATGTACCTGTGACAGCATTAAGGTGCGAGGGAAGGGGAAGAGGTCATATGCATTCTCAGAAGATTTTGAAGATAAATCGGTTTAGAAGACATTGACCTCATTATGCGAAGACATTCACTTATAGATAAGAAGTTGGTTCCAGATTTGTACGAACCCATAGATCCGTACAAGTGAGGAATCTAACTACTTTATGAAGCACAAGTGAATATACTAGGCATGTTATGAGATGCAGCGAGAGATTTAACTGGTGTGAAGAGAAACTTCTTATGGCAGAAAGTGACTGAACTGTAGGATCAAAAGAAGCTGTAAAAGGAGGTTTTATTTACCACACTTGGAACTGCTAGACGAAGTGAGAGTTGAGGCCGAGCAGTTCGATCCTCCGTGCCCTAACTTGGCGACGGAAGACACCTACGGCGACGGCGGAGAGAGCGATGTCTGCTGTCGGCGTGAAAACGGCGTCGGAGAGGTTGCGGCAGTGAAGCGCTTCGTCGCCGGCGTCGTCGAGTGCTAGCGGTGGCGCTAGGGTTCGTGCGAGGGTGGAAGAAGGAGATAATGACCGCAGTGAATCGTGTATTTATAGGGATAGAGGCGGCACTGCGCTATTACGCAGGTACCCCTGGCGGTTCGCATTTGAGGCACGCGTGGCCAGTTAGAGGAAGATTGGGATTTGTTCCATGTCCCACGCACGCCTAAATTGTCGGACGGTCGTTCCTGCTTCTCCGGATCTTATGTGGAGGAATGAGCATTAAAAACGGACTTTTATGGTTGTCAATATGTCTTCAGCTGACAAGGACACAGTGAAGACATTTGACAGTTTCAACAGAATGCATATGACTTGGAGAGATAGAGTTTGAGATAGAAAGCGTAGAGAGGTTAGGGTCCGATCACATTCACTTAGTTCAAAAGATTCAACCAAGAAGACATAGCTATAAGTGAATGCTGTAGAGGACAGAACATCAGTACATATATATCCATATAATCAACGCAGTGAAGATAATCATGAAGACATATTGAGAATGAAACCAAACCAATTGTGAAGACATTGAGAGGTAACGCCATGAGAGAAACACTTCAAAATGGAATGTTTGGTGGTGGCGTTACCCACCGTATAGGAAGTATTAGACCCAGACACGATGCACAATTATCGTGGCGCTCCGAAGTCAAATTCCACATTAATGTATTCACACTTAGAATGTATGTCTTCATTGTTTGAAGATATACGCTACTTCGTGTGTTGCACATCTAAGTCATCAATACGCTTAAGTGTTAGGATGTGTGCCTGATCACAGGACATTTTAGGATTCCAAGATATTTAGCTCACACCGTAACTTGCAAAATCTCTTCTCATCCAAGGGCTTTGTGAAGATATCTGCCAATTGCTCTTCAGTGTTGACGTGTATGATATCAATGTCTTCCTTCACAACATGATCTCTAAGAAAGTGATGACGAATTTCAATGTGCTTTGTCTTCGAGTGCTGAACTGGGTTGTTGGCAATCTTGATGGCGCTTTCGTTGTCGCAGTAAAGTGGCACTTGCTTCAGATGAATGCCATAATCCTTGAGTGTTTGCTTCATCCACAGAAGCTGAGCGCAGCAAGATCCAGCAGCAATGTATTCAGATTCAGCAGTGGAGAGTGATACACAGTTCTGCTTCTTTGAAGACCAACATACAAGTGATCGTCCTAGAAAGTGACATGTGCCTGATGTAGACTTGCGATCAACTTTGTCACCAGCATAATCAGCATCCGAAAATCCAACTAAATCAAACTCTGAGCCCTTTGGATACCATAATCCTAGAGTTGGGGTGTGAGCCAAATATCGAAGAATTCGCTTCACAGCTAAGTGATGCGACTCCTTTGGTGTCGCTTGAAATCGAGCACACATGCAAACACTAAGCATGATATCTGGCCTAGATGCACATAAATAAAGCAAAGACCCAATCATGGAGCGGTATACCTTTTGATCGAACTCTTTACCATTGTTGTCGGGACCCAGATGATGCTTGGCTGGCATTGGTGTTGTGAAGCCTTTGCAGTCTTGCATACCGAACTTCTTCAGGCACTCTTTAAGATATTTCTCTTGAGATATGAAGATGCCGTTGCGTTGTTGCCGTATTTGAAGACCGAGAAAGAACTTCAGCTCCCCCATCATGGACATTTGATATTGCTCTTGCATCATGTATCCAAACTCTTCACTATACTTCTGATTGGTGCAGCCGAAGATAATGTCATCCACATATATTTGGCACACAAACAGTTCACCATCATATGTCTTCGTGAAAAGAGTGGGATCCAGGGAACCAGGTATGAAGCCTTTGCTTTTCAGAAAGTACTTGAGTGTATCATACCAGGCCCTAGGGGCTTGTTTGAGGCCATGCAGTGCCTTGTTGAGCTTGTATACCATATCAGGATATTTTGGATTTTCAAAGCCAGGTGGTTGTGCAACATACACTTCTTCTTCAATCTTGCCATTGAGAAAGGCACTTTTCACATCCATCTGATAGAGAAGTATGTTATGATGATTTGCATAGGCCAGCAGTATGCGTATGGCTTCAAGCCTAGCCACAGGAGCAAATGTTTCATCGAAGTCAATGCCCTCCACTTGAGTATATCCTTGAGCAACTAGACGAGCTTTGTTTCTGACAACTTGACCATGCTCATCTTGCTTGTTGCGGTATATCCATTTGGTGCCTATTATGTTGTGCTTCCGTGGATCAGGACGCTTAACCAGTTCCCATACATTATTCAGCTCAAACTGTTGAAGCTCTTCTTGCATAGCTTGAATCCATTCAGGTTCCATGAAGGCTTCTTCAACTTTCTTAGGTTCTGATATTGAGATGAATGTGAAATGCCCACAGAAGTTTGTTAGCTGAGTTGCCCTTGAAAAAGTGAGTGGACCAGGTGCGTTGATGCTGTCCAGTATTTTGTCAATTTGTACTTCATTTGCAACACGAGGGTGTGTGGGGCGAAGACTTTGCTCTTGCTGGTCTATGTGGTCATTTGAAGGTATATCTTCAGGCTGAGCATTGTCTTCATGTGGATCAGGTGCTGAGATGATAAGTTCTTCTTCAGGTTGAGCTTCAGAAGGTACAATTTCTCCAGTTCCCATAAGCTTGATTGATTCATTTGCTGGAACTTCATCTAGCACATTTGGCAATTGCTCTCTTTGTGATCCATTGGTTTCATCAAACCGCACATCCACTGTTTCAACCACTTTGTAGTGGTAGAGGTTGAAGACTCTGTAGGAGTGCGAATCCTTTCCATATCCAAGCATGAAGCCCTCATGTGCTTTTGGTGCAAACTTTGAGGTGTGGTGTGGGTCCTTGATCCAGCATTTTGCGCCAAATACTCTGAAGTAACTGACATTTGGCTTCTTGCCAGTTAGGAGTTCATAGGATGTCTTGTTCAGAAGCTTGTGAAGATAAACACGATTGATTGTATGGCATGCAGTATCAATGGCTTCAGTCCAGAATTTTCTTGGAGTCTTGTATTCATCTAGCATTGTTCTGGCCATCTCAATGAGTGTTCTGTTCTTGCGTTCGACGACGCCATTCTGCTGTGGCGTGTATGGAGCTGAGAATTCATGTGTGATGCCCAAGGTGTCCAGATATGTATCAAGGCCAGTGTTCTTGAATTCAGTGCCATTGTCACTTCTGATGTGCTTTATCTTGGCGCCAAAATTGTTCATAGCTCGATTTGCGAAGCGTCTGAAGACATCCTGCACTTCAGTCTTGTAAAGGATTATGTGCACCCAAGTATATCTAGAATAATCATCAACAATTACGAAGCCATAGAGGCATGCAGAAGTAGTAAAAGTTGAGTAGTGAGTGGGACCGAAAAGATCCATGTGAAGCAGTTCGAAGGGTTGAGTAGTGGTCATGATTGTCTTTGAAGGATGTTTTGCCCTTGTCATCTTCCCTGCTTCACAGGCACCGCATAAGTGATCTTTCTTGAACTTGACGCCTTCGATGCCTATGACGTGCTTTTTCTTCGCAAGGGTGTGGAGGTTCCTCATGCCAGCATGCCCAAGCCTTCGATGCCAAAGCCAGCATTCTGAAGCTTTTGCAAGAAGACATACTGCAAGTTGTGGTCCTGCTGAGAAATCTACCACATACAAATCACCTTTCCTATACCCTTCAAACACTAGAGATTTGTCAGATTCCATTAGCACCAGGCAGCGATATTTGCCAAACATTACAATCATATTCAAATCGCAAAGCATTGAGACAGACATTAAGTTGAAGCCAAGGGATTCAACAAGCATGACTTTATCCATGTGTTGATCCTTTGAGATTGCAACTCTACCTAGACCCAATACCTTACTTTTACCAGTGTCAGCGAATGTAACGTGGCTCTTGTCGGATGGACGTAAAGTTGAGTCCATAAGAAGGCTTCTTCTGCCAGTCATGTGATTTGTACACCCACTGTCAATAATCCATTCTGACGACTTTGAAGTCGCTGGTATCGTACCCTACAGTGCAGTTAGGGGGATAGGCTTCACGAAGAGTGTTGTGAAGCATAAACATTTGACGAACTAGTGGGTTATGAAAACTTAGATCCAGATTAGGACTAATGGGGAGAGTAGCATGCGATTCAGGAACGAAGTACATAATGATGCCATTTGGGCAGTTTATCTTGCGCCCCACAAGATTTTTATGGTCCCCAGCAATAGCATCAGAAGATTTTGTTTTTGTGCTGGAGACCTTTCCCTGCAAAGGAGAGTTAATCTTTCTTAACCACCCACATCTTCAAGGATGGCTTAGAAGCTATAAGTCTAAGTGCAGCATCTGAGAATTTTGGCTTTGAAACCTTAGCAAACAGTCTAGCAGGTGGACAATAATACTCATAGGAATAAGCAGAATAATTTTTGGTCATATGAACATGACGGTTCGATGAACCACTCTCATATTCATATGCCTGAGTATGGTTCCCCTGCAAAACATTTGCGTTAGTGCGACTCAGGTGAGTCCCCTGTTTGTATGAAGCATTTGGACCATATGAAGCCTTTGGTCTGAGGTTTGTCTTCTTCAAGTGAGGTGTCATGAAGACATTCACAGGAAGATTTTCCAGACATGTTTTCGGAACCCAGATCTTCTTCATAGGCGGTCCATTCCTGCAGTTAGTACCAATGTACCTGGCAAACACTTCACCATTCTGATTCTTAAACAGTTTATAGTTTGCATCAAAGGATTCATCAATGATAATTGGGTTAGCACAAGTGAAGCCAGATAAATTGGATGGATCTGCTGAAAGTTCCTTTGCAGCAACCCATGTAGTTTTGGGGTACTGCTCAGGTTTCCAGTAAGACCCATCTGCATTAATTTTCCTCACGAACCCAACACCCTCTTTCCTAGGGTTTCGGTTCAGAATCTGCTTCTTAAGGACATCACATAATGTCTGATGCCCTTTCAGACTTTTGTACATCCCTGTTTCAAGCAATGTCTCCAACCTAGCATTCTCATCAGCAATAGCAGTGGTATCCTCAGCAGAGGGGTTAGTTACCACATCAACAGTTGAAGATATTGAAACAGTAGTAGCAGTGGAACATTCAGCAACAGAAGCAGCATTATCACGCTCAGTGCATTTAAGACATGGTGGTTCAAATCCTTCCTGAGCGGGACTGATCTGTTCAGCGCGAAGTGACTCATTTTCCTTTTGAAGATCTTCATGAGCCACCCTCAATTTCTCAAGTTCTTGCTTCCTTTGAAGATAATCATAGGAAAGCTTTTCATGAGTTGTTGAGAGAGTATCATGACGATCTTCAAGTTCCTGATACTTAACGTGAAGGTTTTTTATGTCTTCAATTAAGGATTCAGATCGAGTCATTTCAGCACCCAACAGATCATCGCTTCTGTCTAACAATTTTTGAATATGTTCCATAGCTTTCTGTTGTTCAGTTGCAATTTTAGCAAGTGTTTTGTAGCTAGGTTTTGAATCCATCTCCTCAGACTCCACCTCTGCCTCCTCAGATGCGGACTCCTCCTCTGAATCCATCTCCTTTCCAACAAACGCACGTGCCTTGCCAGATGAGCTCTTCTTGTGTGATGAAGACCTTGATGAAGTTTTGGAAGAAGACTTTGAGTATTTCTTCTTCTTCTTGTCGTCAGAATCATATTCCTTGCTCTTCTTCTTCCTTCTGTTCTCATTGTCCCACTGTGGACACTCAGAGATGAAGTGTCCAGTTTTCTTGCACTTGTGACATGTTTTCTTCTTGTAGTCATGAGCAGAAGCTTCATCATTCCTTGAGCTTGATCGTGAAGATTTCCTGAAGCCTTTCTTCTTAGTGAATTTTTGGAACTTCTTCACTAGCATTGCAAGTTCTCTTCCAATGTCTTCAGGATCATCAGAACTGCAGTCAGATTCTTCTTCAGATGAGGAGACAGCTTTTGCCTTCAAGGCACGAGTTCGCCCATAGTTTGGACCGTAGATATCTCTTTTCTCAGAAAGCTGAAACTCATGTGTGTTGAGCCTCTCAAGTATGTCAGACGAATCGAGTGTCTTGAAATCAGGACGTTCTTGAATCATCAGGGCCAGAATGTCAAACGAACTATCAAGTGATCTCAGTAGCGTCTTGACGATTTCATGTTTGGTGATCTCAGTAGCGCCGAGGGCTTGAAGCTCATTTGTGATGTCAGTGAGCCGATCAAAGGTGTGCTGGACATTCTCATTGTCATTTCGTTTGAAGCGGTTGAAGAGATTGTGAAGGACACTGATTCTTTGATCTCTCTGGGTTGATATGCCTTCATTAACT
Organism: Triticum urartu; assembly: GCF_056163025.1. Lineage (NCBI taxonomy): Eukaryota > Viridiplantae > Streptophyta > Magnoliopsida > Poales > Poaceae > Triticum > Triticum urartu. Next base: position 262,038,475 of record NC_141876.1, read on the forward strand.
TTGGAGAGCCAATCCCAGACCAGTTTGGATGTCTTCAAGGCACTCACACGGCCATACTGTCCTTTGGTCAGATGACCACAGATGATATTCTTGGAAGTAGAGTCCAGTTGAACGAACTTCTTGACATCAGCAGCAGTGACACCTTCTCCAGCCTTGGGAACGCCGTTTTCGACAACATACCATAGGTCGACGTCAATGGCTTCAAGATGCATGCGCATCTTATTCTTCCAGTAGGGATATCCAGTTCCATCGAAGACGGGACAAGCAGCGGAGACTTTGATTATCCCTGCAGTCGACATAGCTAAAACTCCAGGTGGTTAAACCGAATCACACAGAACAAGGGAGCACCTTGCTCTGATACCAATTGAAAGTGCGTTATATCGACTAGAGGGGGGTGAATAGGCGATTTTTATGAAAGTCTTCAAAACGTGAGAGTTGTGAAGACAAACAGTGAAGATCATGCCTATTACTATGCAGCGGAAGTTAGATTACACTAGGCCAGCCATGGTCATGTATTCAATAGAGTGAAAGCGCAATGACAAACAGCTTCAGTGTAATAAGGATCAGGTAGGAAGAAGTTATGAAGCTAAACAGATCATACATTCATGTTGTGAAGACAAAAGATAAAGCAAGCATGCAATGGCTTCACAATGAATAACTGTAAGCGAGAGGAAGTGAAGATGAAACCAGTGACACGTTGAAGACAATGATTTGTTGGACCAGTTCCAGTTGCTGTGACAACTGTACGTCTGGATGGAGTGGCTAGGTATTTAAACCAAAGGACACACAGTCCCGAACACCCAGTCAAGGACACTTAGTCCAAGACACCCAGTCCTCACCGTTTTCTCCTTGAGCTAAGGTCACACAGACCTCGCCCAATCACTCAGGTAAGTCTTCAAGGTAGACTCCCAAACCTTCACAGACTTCGTTCACTGACAATCCACAATTTCTCTTGGATGCTCAGAACGCGACGCCTAACCGTCTGGAGGATGCACAGTCCTCAAGTGTAATAAGTCTTCAAATCACACAGACACGAAGACTTAAGTGATGCCCAATTTACTCTGGCTCTGGGTGGTTAGGGCTTTTCTCCTCACTAGGAATTTTTCTTTCAAAGGCTTCGAGGTGGGTTGCTCTCAAACGACAAAAGCCGTGCACTGAAATCTGAGCAGCCAACCGTTTATGGTTGTGGGGGGTGGACTATTTATAGCCACTTGGCAACCCGACCTGATCTGTCCGAAATGACCCTGGGTCACTAAGGAACTGACACGTGTACCAACGGTCGAATTTTGAACTCACACGGCAACTTTACTTGGGCTACAAGTAAAGCTGACTTGTCTGACTCTGGACAAGATTTTCTCTCAAAGTCTTCGCTCGAAGACATAGGATTTGAATTAGGCATCACTTCAGTCATTCTGACTGGTTCTCTTCGACCCCACTTAACAGTACGGTGGTTCCTATGACACAACATGAATGAAATAAAACTACGAAGGATCTAGGTCTTCGAGTTCCAAAAGCTTCATAGGGAGTCTTCTCATGTCATTGTCTTCAATATGAATATCTTCATAAACCACCATTGTCTTCAATGTCTTCGTACATTTTTAGGGGTCATCTCTGGTAGTAAAACCGAATCAATGAGGGACTTCTACCTGTGTTTTCCTGCAATTCTCACAAACACATTAGTCCCTCAACTAGGTTTGTCGTCAATACTCCAAAACCAACTAGGGGTGGCACTAGATGCACTTACAAGAAGCGAGCCGCCGCTCAGGCGATAGCTGCTCGCCAGGAGGCGCTGAAGGACGTCGAGGCCGCCCAAGGTCGCTGCCAGGTGCTGGAGGCCGAGCTGAAGATCCTGCGTGAAGAGTGTGCCAAAGATTCCCGTGGCCGTAAGGCGGAGGAAGAGAGGATGAAGGCCCGGGAGGACGCCGTCAAGGGTCGCGACGCCGAGCTGGAGCAGCTGGCGCAGGCACAGGCCACTGAGCGCGTCCGGCTAGAGCAGCTGGAGCGGAAGGTGCAGGCGGAGAAAGCCAAACTTGATGCCAAGGCGAAGGTTCTGGCCTTTGCGCTTCTCGAGAAGAGGTCTCGCGAGGCTCTGAAGACACTCTATGAGAAGGGCTTGGAGAAGCCGCTAGCCAACAATGAGGACGGACCCGCCCAGTTGCTTCCCTACTTGGTCGAGGCGCTTGAGGAAGTCATGAGCGGCATCGGCCCCATGGCAGAGGAAGAGGCTCGCGTCCTTTCTTTAGCTGCGCTGATGAGCGTCTTCAGCCACCCCCATCTTAGCGATCCTGCTGCCCGCCTTGACGAGCTGCTGGAGCCTGTGGATGACGAGCGCTACGCAGCTGCCGCTATAGCCATGAAGGATCAGGTGGAGGCCTTGATGCAGAGGTTCGACGCCTTCGCCCCCGCGCCTTCGACCGGTGGTACAGGTGAAGGCGACGCCACCCAGGAGGGGGCGCCTCTTGTGAGTGCCGGCGGTGTCCAGGGATGACTGGCTTGCGGCTCCTTTCCTGTTGAAACTCCTGCAACATGTAGTGTGCCTCGTGGAGGCGTTTAAACTTGTGTTTGATATTCGGAGAACAATATGTCTTGTAATATTTGCTTTGAGATTTTGCGATTTCCTTCCCATTTGCTTTATGTTCTACGTCGGCAGAGCCCGACCCCACGCATACCTCAGCCGCCATTGGGCCGACCGGATCACCAGGACGAACCAAGGAGAGAGGGGCTACGTGGTCAGTTAGGCTCCTGAGTCGCGATGCTCAGGAGTCCCCTTGATGCACAAACAGCTTGTGGAAAGGAGATGCAAGGGTAGGTCTAGTGTTCTACTCGGCAGAGCCCTACCCCGCGCATAGCTCGGTCGCCATTGGGCCGACCAGATCACCAGGACGGACCAAGTAGTGAGGGGCTACGTGGTCAGTTAGGCTGCTGAGTCGCGATGCTCAGGAGTCCCCCTTGACGTTCAAACGACCTTCGTACCTTAGCTCCGCTTGGGAGGGTGCGGACGACCAGGTCCGAGGGACCTGGCAGGATGGCGTACGCTTGGGCGTGACCCGAGCGTAGCCCCCGTGCGCAGCCCCCTCACGCGACTCTCCCGAGGGGAGGTGTTGCGATGAGGCCAGACACGGAGCCCGGAGGCTCCCTGAGGTTGGTACGGATGGACCATGGTGCTTCCGCACTTGCACGGGCATAGCTGCTCGTCAGTAATGTCGACTGCCAGCACGGAGCATGGTGCTTCCACTGGTATGTGGGAGGGGGCTCCCTCTGACTGGAGCCCCCGGGGCGTGTACAACCCTTCCCTGACACGTGGCTTGCACGACAAGGCTGGAGAAGGTGTATCTGGGCACTCGTGAGCCAGCGCGGGACTCACGAGGCCCTATCTCAAGGCGGGCTGCGCCTGGTCTTGATTCTTGATAGTTGTGGCGGTCCTGCGAGATGGTTAGAAAACCTGCACCAAAAGGATTTCCTGAGGCTATCGCAAGAGAAGGCCAAGCACCAACGACCCCAGGAGGTGACGTGAACGGGGCCGGCCCGCCAGACAGAGCTCAGTCGTTGGATTTATCGATGCTGCAGGGACGGGCCCAAGCACAGACGCCGTGCCTAGACTTCTTATACGAAGGATCCTGAAGTAACACAATCGGCGCCTGGCTCCCTTGGCAGGTGACAGTCAAGCAGGTGATAACCATAGATAGATTATGCATCAGAAGCAAACTGGCTTAGGTAAACACAGGAACGATACATGCCACAGGGTCAGACCCGAGCGGCCTGGGGATGATGCTTCCCAAGGGGCGCTCCTAGCAGGGTGAACTGAAGATGCAAGCAGATACATGCCGCAGGGACGGACCCACGCGGCCTAGGAATGATGCAGCCCAAGGGGCACTCCCAGCTAAATGGACTTGGAGAGATTTCACCTGGTTTGGTTGCTGAAGGGGTGTTGGGGTAGCTGAAGACACGCAGCGAACAAGTCGCCCCTCACGAGCCACCGGGGCCCTGAGCCTTGGGAGTCTCTGGAGGCTCGGACGGCCTCCGGAGGACCGTCTCCATCTCCACCAGGACTGCGTGATTCTTGTCCTCCTGACCCGCCATGATGCTCCGCAGGTTGCGCTGGAAGGCAGCAGCCATGCTTGGCAGGCCGAAAGGCATGCGAACGTAGCTGTGAGGTGGACCCTCGCAGCGTCCAACACTCGAAGGCCAGAAGCGCTCCTGAGATGCGGCCTGGTTGAGCCCTGGGATGTCGATGCAGACACGCAGCTCACCACCCTCGCCTGGGTGGGGAGCAACGCCAGGTGGGCGGCGGTCGCCGCGTATTGCTCTTGCTTCCTGAAGCTCCTGAGAGGCCTCGTCGATGAACTCCTGAGCGCCAGGCGCTTTTCGCCTCGCGCCCTCCTGAGGGAAACGTGTAGCGAAGCACGCCTCTACGTGGTGCCCGAGCGCCTCCCTCGTGATGTTGGCCAGGTCTGAGGCCCTCCAGAAGAGAACCCCCGAGCCCTGCCCGAGGAGGGCGCCGGTCACACCTCCCTATGCGAGGGAGGGAGGCTCCCCAGGCGCGGGCGTAGATCCTGAAGTGGTGCAGCTGGAGGTGCCGCTCCCTTGGGGTCCAGTGTGGAGCTGCTTCTTCTTGGGGTTGGCCTCGGGAGGGTACAGCGTTGTGTTGCTGTCGGGATCTTCGAGTGATGCAACTTGGAAGGCGCGCTCGAGGGAGCACACCGCGTATCTTTCTTCGCAGGGATGGTGATGATTCCGCTGCTTCGGGGCATCTTGAGGACGTTGTAGCCATGGTGGGCGACTGCAATGAATTTGGCCAGCGCTGGGTACCCGAGGATGGCATTGTACGGCAGACGGATGTGGGCGACGTTGAAGTCGATGAGCTTGGTGCGGTAGTTGTCGCGCTGACCGAAGGTGACAAGGAGACGAACTTGCCCTATCGGGGTGCTAGAACCGTCAGTCACTCCTGAGAAAGGCTTGGTAGGCTGGAGCTGATCGTATGGCACTTGAAAGCTGTCGAAAGTCTCGACGGATAGGACATTGAGCCCTGCGCCACCGTCGATGAGGGTCTTGGTAACTTGGACATTGCTGATGATGGGTGAACAGAGCATTGGAAGAACGCCGGCCGTTGACGTGCACCTGAGCTGGTCTGCCGAGCTAAAGGTGATGGCGTACTTGGACCACCTGAGCGGGCGCGTGGCTTCGAGCTTGGGGAGGATTGCATTCTCCTCACGAGCAAACTGCTTGAAGACACGCTGAGAGGCTGGGGCTTGAGCTCCGCCCAAGATGCAGGCGATAGCTCGCGGCTCTTGGAAGCCCGCATCCCCCTCGTCCTGTTGATGGTCGTCGTTCCTTCTTGGCGGCGGTAGCGGTGGGAGACCAGGGTTGCCCTGAGGATGGTCCTCGCGAGGCTTGTCCCTCTAGGCGCCCTCACGAGGCTGATTCTGCCAACGATCCTCGGAGGTTGGTCGCGCCACTCCTAGAAGGGCCCACGGTCGTCCCAACGTCCTCCACCACGTCCACCTCCTCGGCCGTAGCCCCGGTTGTTGCGCTTGGGGCTTCGACCGAAGCATCCATCTCGAATGGCCCTGAGATCTTGACAGTCATTAGTGTTGTGTGCGCGCATGTTGTGGAAGGCGCAGAACGTGCGGCTGCCCTTGGATGACTCGGGAAGATCGCTGTCACACTTGGTGTCTGGTTCTACCGCGAGCACGGCCACTCCCTTGCGCTTCACGTCCTTGACCTTGGAATTCTTCTCCTCTGGGTTCGCAGCAGGGAGCTCGAGGATGTAGAGGCACCCCTCCTTAGCTCTTGCACACTTGGTCGCGATGTTGAACAGCTCCAAGGCCATGCACAACTCTTCATGGATGGCGAGCTCCTCCTTCATCTTGACGTCGTGGATGCCGTCGGAGAACGCCGAGATGATGGCCTCGTCCATTACCTTGGGGATCTTGATTCACGCGCTGTTGAAGCATTGGATGTATTTCTGCATGGTTTCTCCTGGTTGTTGCTTGATGCGGCGCAGGTCACCTGCAACCGGGGGGCGGTCGCAAGTGCCCTGGAAGTTGGCGATGAAGCAGTCGCGCATCTCGCCCTAGGAGGAGATCGAGCCTGGGGGCAGGTTCATGAGCCATGAGCGGGCGCCGTCCTTGAGAGCCATGGGAAAACAGTTCGCCATGACCTTTTCATCGTTGTTGGCCGCTTCGATGCTCAGCTCATAGAGCTGCAGAAACTCCGCAGGGTTGGGGGTACCGTCGTACAGAGGAGGCAGATCTGGCTTGAACTTGCCCGGCCAGATGATGCTGCGCAACTCGGGGGCGAAGGCGCGACAGCCCGCTGTGGCGACCGGGGCCCGTCGTGGAGGCAGAGCTTTGTCGTGGTGCCCCTGCGCCTCCATGGCACGCGGCGCATGGCCTTGTCGCCGCAAGCAATCCTGGCACAGCGGAGCTAGGAGTGGTGGAGTGTTTCCTTGTGGACGGGGAATCTCTTGGCAGATTCTTTCTTCGTGCGCAGGCACGTGGCACTGTGGGTCGTGCCGATGGGTGGCGCATCTTGGAGCGAGGACGTCGTCTTGACATGGGAGAGGCAGAGGCGCACTGTGAGCAGCACGCCTTGGCGCGAGGGCGCCGTCTTGTTGCGGAGGAGGCGGAGGCGCTCCGTGGGCCACATTGCCCTTAGCTGGGGGGTGGGCGAGGCAGCGAGAGGGATGGCGCAGGAGAGCCTCCTGTGGCGCTGATGAGCTCAGCGATGCGGTCCAGCCAGTCCTCGCAGAGGTCGTCGACTGGACGGTAACACAGGATCTCGCGCGCCATGAGCAGCGTGGCCTGCGCATCCGTGGGCGCACATCAAGCGTGAGATGACGAGCCGGCCGGAGTCAGCGACGGGGTGGTGGTGTGGCTGTCACGGTGCATGGAGGTATGCAGCGAAGAGGCTTGCTTCTCGTTTGCTGCCGGACCGGTGACAGTGTTGGCGACGGGTGACGGAGAACGGCGGGGAGGCCCGCCGACTGGGGCCGTCTGAGCGACGCGGGCGGCGAGAGCGGCCCGGCGAGCGTCGGCTATGAGGTTCGTGGAGTGACGAGGCGTGGATTGACGAAGAAGAAGGCTTCGGCGCACCCCCACCTGGCGCGCCAAATGTCGGATTTCAGGTTTCGGCAAAACCCTTGAGGTTCGAACAGTGGGGTGCGCACGAAGATCTCCCCCCTCTCTAGCTCGCACACTCAATGATCTCATGGCCTAGCTTCGTCGGACTCAAAGAACACAAGATACAAGATTTATACTAGTTCGGGCCACCGTTGTGGTGTAATACCCTACTCCAGTGTGGTGTGGTGGATTCCCTCTTAGGCTGAGGATGAGTAGTTACAAGGGAAGAACAGCCTCCTGAGAAGAGGTGTTCTTGTGCTTAGTGAACTGGTGTGAGGCTAAGGATGGAATGGCTCCGATCCAAGATGAGATCGATCCCTTAGCCATGGTGGTGGCTAGTCCTATTTATAGAGGCCTTGGTCCTCTTCCCAAATATTGAGTGGGAAGGGATCCCACAATGGCCAATTTCAAGGGAGACAACTAGTACAAGTTATCCTGACAAAAGTAGTCTTCGCCTGCCAAAGGCTCTGGTGGTGACGCTGTCTTGGGCTCCATGGTGACCTCCGTCCTGCCGTCCTACTGGTCTTGGTCTTGTTGCACCGATATGGAAACCTTTGCCTGATGCTTTGGAACTCCTCACCTGCACTTGCCTCCTTAGCACCAAAGAGGAAACAAGGACACTGCGCTTGCTGGCGCCCTCCTGGCGCCCGCCTGGTCTCGATCATCATTAGAACCTCGCGAGGTTTGCCTTGCCTTAATCTCTCCACCCCTCGCGAGCCAGCCTGGTGAGGCCGCCCCTGAGGAGGTCTTGCGTCATCCGCCTCGTGAGGCTTGGCCCCTCGCGAGGGTCTTGGGTGTTTGCTGGTGAAGATGGGCCGTATGGGGCGCTGGAGGAGCCACACTGCGGGCCGCAAGCAGGCAAGTCTGGGGACCCCCGTTCCCAGAACGCCAACACAAACAACCTACTTACTCGGGTCTGTGCTTTTGTCACTCACGCCACCCACCATAAGCAAATCATGAACATATTGCAAACCCTACAGCGGGGATCCCGCATGCTTGCGCGACACGGAGAGCACCATAGGACAGCACCAATAATAAAACATGCAACTCAAACCAATCACGATCATCAATAAACCCATAGGACAAAACGGATCTACTCAAACATCATAGGATAGCCATACATCATTGGGAAATAATATATAGCGTTGACCATGTTTAAGTAGAGATTACAGCGGGTAAAAGAGGGGTTACACCGCTGCATAGAGGGGCGAAGAGTTGGCAATGACGGCGGTGAAGTTGTTGGTGTAGATCGTTGTCGCGATGATGGCCCCGGCGGTGTTCCGGCGCCACCGGGAGAGAGGGGGAGACATCCCCCCTTCTTATTCTTCTTCCTTGACCTGCCCCCTAGATGGGAGAAGGGTTTCCCCTCTACTCCATGGCCTCCATGGCGGCGGAGGTGAGAGAGCCCCTCTGAGATTGGATCTCTCTCTCTCTCTCTCTCTGTTTCCTTCTGTTTCTACGTTCCAGATTCTGGCCTTTCACCGTTTCTTATATTCCCGGAGATCCGTAACTCCTATTGGGCTGAAATTTTAACACAATTTGTATCCGGATATGTGACGCCCCCGATTTGACCGTACACTAAGCATACACGCAAACGTGTACGATCAAGATCAGGGACTCACGGGAAGATATCACAACACAACTCTACTAATAAAATAAGTCATACAAGCATCATATTACAAGCCAGGGGCCTCGAAGGCTCGAATACAAGAGCTCAATCATAGACGAGTCAGCGGAAGCAACAATATCTGAGTACAGACATAAGTTAAACAAGTTTGCCTTAAGAAGGATAGCACAAACTGGGATACATATCGAAAGAGGCGCAGGCCTCCTGCCTGGGATCCTCCTAAACTACTCCTGGTCATCGTCAGCGGGCTGCACGTAGTAGTAGGCACCGCCCGAGTAGTAGTAGTCATCATCGAAAGTGGCGCCTGGCTCCTGGGCTACATCGTCTGGTCAAAGCAAACGGGTATAGAAAGGGGGAAATGGGGAAGCAAAGCAACTGTGAGTACTCATCCAAAGTACTCGCAAGCAAGGAGCTACACTACATATGCATTGGTATCAATGAAAGGGGTAGTATATGTGGACTGAACTACAGAATGCGAGAATAAGAAGGGGATAGCTAGTCCTATTGAAGACTACGCTTCTGGCAGCCTCCATCTTGAAGCAATAGAAGAGAATAGATGGAAAGCTCACCAAGTAGTATCGTATAGCATAATCCTAACGGATGATCCTCCCCTCGTCGCCTGTGAGAGAGCGATCACCGGTTGTATCTGGCACTTGGAAGGGTGTGTTTTAATAAGTATCTGGTTCTAGTTGTCATAAGGTCAAGGTACAACTCCAAGTCGTTCTGTTACCAAAGATCACAGCTATTCGAATAGATTAACTTCCCTGCACGGGTGCACCACATTTCCCAACACGCTCGATCCCCTTTGTCCGGACACACTTTCCTGGGTCATGCCCGGCCTCGAAAGATCAACACGTCGCAACCCCACCTAGGCACAACAAAGAGGACAACACGCCGGTCTAAATCCTATGGCGCAGGGGTCTGGGCCCATCGCCCATTGCACACCTGCACGTTGCGAACGCGGCCGGTGAGCAGACCTAGCCTCCCTTATACAAGGGCAGGCGTTCCAGTCCAACCCAGCCCGCGCCGCTCAGTCGCTGACGTCACGAAGGCTTCGGCTGATACCACGACGTCGAGTGCCCATAACTGTTCCCGCATAGTTGGTTAGTGTGTATAGGCCAGTAGCCAGACTCAGATCAAATACCAAGATCTCATTAAGCGTGTTAATTGATGTATCTGCGGACGCCGACCAGGGCCAGGCCCACCTCTCTTCTAGGTGGTCTCAACCTGCCCTATCGCTCCACCACAAAGTAACAGTCGGGGACCGTCGGGAACCCAGGCCCACCTCTACCGAGATGGAGCCACCTGCCCCTTCAGCCCCCAACATCGGAATCACTTGCGGGTACTCAACGAGCCGACCCGACTTTAGTCACCACCTGTATAGCATGTATATATGTAAGTATATACCCGTGATCACCTCCCGAGTGATCACGGCCCGATAGTATAGCATGGCAGACGGACAAGAATGTAGGGCCAATGATGGTAAACTAGCATCCTATACTAAGCATTTAGGATTGCAGGTAAGGTATCAACAATTATAGCAACATTGACAGGCTATGCATCAGAATAGGATTAACGAAAAGCAGTAACAAGCTACACTACTCTAATGCAAGCAGTAGATAGAAGAGTAGGCGATATCTGGTGATCAAGGGGGGGCTTGCCTGGTTGCTCTGGAAAGAGAGAGGGGTCATTGACACCGTAGTCGAACTGGGGTCACCGGCAGTCTCAGGGTCTACCGGAAAAGAGTAACGGAGGGGGAATACAATAAATAATAGAGCAATCAAAGTATCATAAAGCATAATAAGACAATACACGGTGCTAGAGGTGACCTAACGCGGTATGAGATGATACCGGTGAAGGGGGAAAACATCCGGGAAAATATCCCCAGTGTTTCGCGTTTTCGGACAGATGAATCAGAGGGGAAAAGTTGTGTGTTCACTATTCTAGGGATGCATGGCGGACGAATGGGCTGCGTATACGGATTCGTCTCGTCGTTCTGAGCAACTTTCATGTACAAAGTATTTTTCATCCAAGTCACGGATTATTTCCTATGATTTTTCAAAGTTCTAACTTTTTCTGGAAATTCCTGGGATTAAACTTAATTCGAAAATATACACGAAAAGTCTAGGTGCACCAGGTCCAGTGCACCCAACAATGCACCAGAGGCTGACAGTGGGGCCAGTTCAATGGCCCAGTCAGCAGTTGACTGGTCAGTTGGACTGGTCAAAGGGGTCTAGTGGGACCCTCTTGTCGATGAGGCTATTCCAGCCAGCAGTTTGACTTGGTCAAACTGGATAGGGGGTCCACCTGTCATTGGCTGATATTATAATAGATTGTTTTTAATGGGATAATTAGTTGATGGGGCCCATCTGTCAGTGTCACATGTGTGTTAACAAATTGTTTAAATCAGTGTAATTAGAGGTGGGGCCCTACTATCATGGTCACATCATGTTAATTACAAGTTAATTAGCTAATTAAGCTACATTAATTAATTTTAATTAATCAATTGATTATTATCGTTATTCTTTTTTACACATTTATTTTTCATTCTTATTTTGGGGCGGGCCCCAACGGTTAGTGGCTCAACCGAGCCACCCGGGGATGGGCATGCGAGCACACGCATAGAGGCGTGGCCGCGGCCGTAGTACGGCGCCGGTGAGCAGGGGCTTGCCCTGCGGGCGCAGCCGTAGTTGGGGTTCGCTGGACGGCAGAGACCAACGATAGGGCGGCGGCGACGGCCAGACGCAGTGCAGGAGGATCCAGCAGCAGCAGCAGAGTGGTGCGCCGGCGGGCGCGAGCAAGGGGGCGAGGCCATGGCAAACGGGGAGGAAGAAACGGTGGCCGCGCGAGTCATGGCAGTATGGTAGCAGCAGGGGCCAGCCACGGCGCGGGAACGAGGCGGCAACGAGGCGGGCCGGAGTGGTCCTGGGCGCGACCAGGGCGCGGGGGTGGCGGCGCGCAGCGAGTAGCGGGCGTGTGTGCGAGGGCGGAGAGGGGGCAGAGGCGAACGGGGTTGGGCCTCACCGACGCTGATGGGGAGAGGGGGCGACAAGGTGCGAGGAGGTCGGTCGAGGAGTGGGACAAGGACGGGTGGCGAGGTGGTGGTCGACGACGGCACGTTGACGAGCGACGAGCGCGGCGTCAGCAGGCGTCGGCCGACGAGGGAGAGGCGACGGGGTGCGAGGGAGGGGCTGCGAGGCGTCCGACGAGGTGGGGCTCCAACGATGGCGGGGCGGTCCGGCGGGGTGGCCTCCGGCGACGGCGTCGGTGACAGGCGACGGGGCACCGGCGAGTGGCGCAGGGGCGAGGCACCCGATCCGATCTGGATCGGGGTGGTTGAGAGAGATCAGGGGTGGGGGGGTTTGTGTGGTCGTGGGCTATGGTTTGGGGATGTGGGGGTGTGGAGAGCGCCGGGGGGGGGGGGGGGGGGGGGGGGGGGGGGGGGGGGGTGGGTTGGGTTGGCCGGCTGGCCAACTGGGCCTCACGGCCCAGTGGGGGGGGGGGGGACTGGTCTTTTTTTTTTTAATGTTTTCCTTTTCTTAATTTTCATTCACTTCTTATCTGTTTTATTTTAGTTTCAACAAAATACAAAAGTGGCACCTAAAATAGAGTTACAATATATGCCACTGCCACAAACAGTTTAGCACTGACACAAAATAGTTTTGAAATTGTGTATTATTTCAAAAGCATTTGAATAACCATTTTGCCACTGTTTTTATTTAGTTTAGGCACTTAAACATTTTGAAAAAGGTTGGTTCCAACACCCAAAATAAGTTCGGGATTATTTGCCACATGATGAACATTTTAGTTTTCATGTTTGAGAAGTTTAGAATTTCACTTATTATTTGAATTTGAATTTGAATTTGAACCGGATTTGGATCAACGTGAGATTAGTAATAGTAATAGTGGTGACATGGCATCATTAGCGTGGGATTATGGTAGCTTAATTACCCAGGCGTCACAATTCTCCTCCACTACAAGAAATCTCGTCCCGAGATTTAAGAGGGGAGTAAGGGGAAAGATGTGGCTATGAAATTCTATCTCGTCTTCTCGGTCTTGGTTGCCCTTCTCGAAGAGGCTGGTCCAATACATTGATGTCTGCATTTCTCTACTTCAGGTCATCATGATGAAGTCAGCATACTTTCTTCGGGAACTCCATCGTACTTACGAAAGAATAAAGGGTGGGCATTCTGGGAGAACAAACATCTGCAAGGTCGACTATCTGGTCGATAACATCGAGGAAGGTGGCGGAAGTTACTCTCGAATTGTAACCTAAGATAATATCGAGAGCAAAGTAAGGAGGTACGATAAGAAGTTTCAAGTGGCTACTCAACAGTTCGTTGCCTAAAACAGAGTGTGAAAGGGGTTCAGAGCAACTAGAATAAGTATTGTGTCCGATACTAGGATTAATCACTAGGAAGCTGGCTCGTGAATTACATAAGAAGCCAAGCATGAGGAATAACCTTTAGGAGCTGGGGTGTACAGGAGAGTCGGGTTCTGATCCTGAGGAACTATGGGTTATGGGCCCACCATGTGGTTAAAAGTAGGAAGGTCGGTGACATCTTGCATGATCATGTAAGCAAGGCATGTCAGAGGATAGTCTGTCGGTCATGTCGGCAACAACATCGGTACCAAGGGCGAGGGACGAAGAGAACCATTTTCCTGCTCGTTGAACGAGGAAGACCAGTAGGCAAAGTTCTCGTTCATCGGTGGTTACCGGAATGTCATCAACAAAAGTAACAGGGTCTTTCTGACAGAATTGTGCACCGAGAAGTTTACATAAGCAGGAGAATATTACTAATTCGATCATATAGAACACGAGAAAGGTCAAACAAACCAATGTAAAGGAAAATGTGATCATCGGGTTAAACAGAACAATGGAAAGGAAAAATGTGTTTAAACACACATTTCAGGGGTATATCCTTCCCAAGGACAAGCAGAGCATGATATCCATGATAGGATATAACGTAGAAAAGCCTTTAGGAAAGGGGAGAGAAATATCATGACATTACCCATACAACGGTGTTTGGATAATTTAGCAAGAAACATTTAGCATTGGGCTTCAAATGTTCTGGTGGAAAATCGGAGTACCATAGACATGCTTCGAGATAGCATTGACATGGTCTGCAAGCAAAGGTCAGACTTTGGATACACAAGCGATCCATCAGGATAACCTTATTAAACAAGGCATTCAATTTCCTCATGGAAAATGGTTAACCTTGCTAAAAAGGAAACTATAACAACAGGGCCTCAGGCCAGGTGTGCTAGGCACGACACCACCTTACCGGGTCACATAAAGACCAATGTGATAACTCTTGGAAGTATGTTCCAACCAAGAATTCTGGCTCAGCCCGGGAAAGCGCTGGCAACAACATAAAGAAAGGGGTCCATGTAGCTGCTGCGCCTGCCCACTGAGCAGCAGGTTCGGCATCTACTACAAAAGAGAGAATCCACTTCAGATAACCACGTCTCTACTAGGCAGCGTGTGGAATGGCCGAGAGCGGACCAAATGGATATATAATCCAAGCCGAGAGTGGAGTTACGTGAACAGCCGTCTGATGGAAAACAACTTTCACGTTTGGTTCAGAGAGCACTTTTTTCGTTGAGAATAAGTCCTTCCCTTTTGTGTGAATTCCCCAGCGGCGAATTAACAACTTGTGGGGCCCTATCTATTCAATCTCTCGATCCCCAAGTAAACCCCCCCTCTCCCTTGGACTCAATCTCTCTTTTGACTCTATATATGTGGGCACCTGATATCTGACCGAGATTCAGATCTGATTGGTGTCAGGATAACTCAGACTCGGGATGCCTGAGAAGAAAAGATGCAACACAAATTGACGAGATGACATTGTAAGATCCTTGGGAAATGAACTATGTAAGCGAGTTCTGAAACAAGAGTTCATCATTAAATCAAGGAGAGGGTGAGGAGGTGGCTGATGGACTCAGTGCCAATTCATTGAGAATTCCAAAAGATGGATTTCCAGAATTATGTGAACAAGGAGATAACATTTATCAGATCAATGATATAATCAGGTATGCTCGAGGAAAACATATCGATTAAACATTGGTTGACAGGTACACCCGAAATATGGGCATAGGTAGCCTGATCAATTGTTAGAATGGTGATTCAATAACCAATAGTCTAAGAACGAACGGTTTACCATTAACTTCAAAGCAATAGGGTCGCTAGAAGTTTGAATTCACACATCATAGTTTAATTGTCGGTATTCCGGTTTGAAACAACACGGGGACCAAGAAATGAAGGGATACGGCCAAAAGTATCACTGTATCGATAATTCTCAGGAGGCGATGGTGAAATTCCCATGGCATTGTCGACATAACAGATGGTAATACTCCAAGGTAGAACATAGCATAAGCTGGATGGCATGGAACCCAAGGTATAACACAAAACACGAACAAGTTTGTGTTGGAGGGAAGGCAATAAGGTGGTCGATGATAACATAAATCATCAAGGGCAAGGATGGTATTTCTCATCACGAATTCAATTGATATCCTAGAAGAGCTCAGAATGCTGAGGATGATCATGAAAAAATTTGTCGAGAGGCTCCACGATGAAGCCATTGAACAACGGCTACATCAAGCAACATGACTAATGCAGAGAGAAAGATTATTGGAACCATGAATACAACACCAAATCGGAATCAAGCTTGTTGTTCGAGGTGAAATGACAAGACAAGGAAGATCGACTTAAGCTTAGCTCATCGCCGAAAGTGGTGCTCCGGAAATAAGGACCAGCTAGCACAGTTAAAAATCAGCAGGATACTAATATAGCCGATCAGGCTTGGGATGACGTGATCGAGTACAAACTCGCAAGTAAAGAAGATTACTAAGAGTTGTTGAACCATAGTGCGGACTCGGTTCAGTTATCGGTGTCCTTCAGGGTTTAATAACTCAAAGCCCGTGAAAAATTTGGAATCAGTGAGAATGTAGTACTTGATGAAGAACTCATAAGAAGTTATGCAGTTCCGTGACAATCTCAAGATACCAGGGGGTACTAATTGATGACAGACCAAGTAAGGGTTGGGCAGGTGTATTGATCCACATAAGACAAGGGCTTAAACTTGCCCGAGAAATGAAATCAAGGAGAAAATATGATTGGAACCATGATTGCAAAGGATCAATTCACATATACCAAATGATATTATATCAAGGGAGTAATTATTATTACAAGAAGCTTCCATGATAGGAAATACATCATGTCCATGGGCATGAACACAAAGTTCAAGGTCGACTCCCACTTCTTCAAGGCATAACCTTCCATTCACCTCTCGCTTTTCGAAAATGACATTAGTTGTTGAAAGTTGTACCTGGTCCAATACCAGATAAGTATGACCAGTGGAATCTTTCGGGTTCACACAGAGTAAGGAAGGCATAGGTTTAACCCATCGGGGCATCTTATGAACACATACCACCAACTTCAGGAGCGAATAACTCAAGCTCGGGAGCAGAGCATGGTTGACAAAAGCAGGGGATACAAATTACGGAAGGCATTATGTATCCGATGAAAGGCTCACAAGTTTAATGAATATGAAGGATGGTGTCGGACAAAATCCAACAAAGGATCTGGTGGTCCATAAGGGATCTGGTTGAGTATAAGAAAGAATGCCAGGAGATCAGATTATAGAAACAACTGACTAAATCAAAGCTCAAATGTAAAGGAATTATGAATTCAAAGACATGGGATCAGAAGCAATGCTCTGATTAGGGATGGATAAGTTGAATAGCCTTAGGGGTACAATCGATGGCAATTTGGTTGGTCGAGATCCAGCTCATGTTTAAAATGGCGTCAGAGCTGGAAGGATGAATTCTAGGATCTAGTTGAGGATTGCGAGCATTCACACTCAATGAATCGATGGGCTCAAAATGATAGTGGCAAAAGATGCCAATAAGATTACTATACTTATGGGATTAACCATAATGCAAGCAAGCAAGAATTACAAGAGCAATAAGCTGCTAAGGATTTTCGGAAGATCGAATATTATTTTGAAGACCCTTCTGAAACACATGAACAACTGGGAATGAGCGATACTCGGTAAGTGAGAGGAATTATCCGTAGGGGTATTCATGTGGCAAGAACTGCAAGGCGGTAGGCACAAATTATTCTCGGAACAATAGTGAAAATTCTAGGGTATCTTGTAATAACAAGATCAACGGGGAATGATTGTATGAATGGCAAGTGCACGTGGTTATCCATAGGGGTTTATCAATGGAAGGGAATTGCAATAGTGATGGCACAAGTTCTCGGGATAACATCGGAGAGTATCTTCAGAATCCTTCGGCGCACCAAGCAATTAGAGTATTCTCGAATTAGAGTTAGCAAAACCATTTAACTCGAATAGAAGAGAGATTAGAATCCCAAAGTATAGACGAGGAGTAAAAGATCCTAATACCCCCCAATGGCAATGTGGGCCCGTAAGCCACACATCCATGTTAGTAGAAGTTTTTCATTGACTAGACTCGACTTCGGCCAAGGAGTGTGGAAGGGGGATTCCTACAGGCAGTCAGCTCTAATACCAACTTGTGATGCCCCCGATTTGACCGTACACTAATCATACACGCAAACGTGTATAATCAAGATCAGGGACTCACGGGAAGATATCACAACACAACTCTACAAATAAAATAAGTCATACAAGCATCATATTACAAGCCAGGGGCCTCGAAGGCTCGAATACAAGAGCTCGATCAAAGACGATTCAGCAGAAGCAACAATATCTAAGTACAGACATAAGTTAAACAAGTTTGCCTTAAGAAGGCTAGAACAAACTGGGATACATATCGAAAGAGGCGCAGGCCTCCTGCCTGGGATCCTCCTAAACTACTCCTGGTCATCGTCAGCGGGCTGCACGTAGCAGTAGGCACCTCCCGAGTAGTAGTAGTCGTCATCGACAGTGGCGTCTGGCTCCTGGGCTCCATTGTCTGGTCGCAACAAACAGGTATAGAAAGGGGGGAAAGGGAAAGCAAAGCAACTGTGAGTACTCATCCAAAGTACTCGCAAGCAAGGAGCTACACTACATATGCATTGGTATCAATGAAAGGGGTAGTATATGTGGACTGAACTGCAGAATGCCAGAATAAGAGGGGGATAGCTAGTCCTATCGAAGACTACGCTTCTGGCAGCCTCCATCTTGAAGCAATAGAAGAGAATAGATGGAAAGCTCACCAAGTAGTATCGTATAGCATAATCCTAGCCGATGATCCTCCCCTCGTCGCCCTGTGAGAGAGCGATCACCGGTTGTATCTGGCACTTGGAAGGGTGTGTTTTAATAAGTATCCGGTTCTAGTTGTCATAAGGCCAAGGTAGAACTCCAAGTCGTTCTGTTACCGAAGATCACGGATATTCGAATAGATTAACTTCCCTGCAAGGGTACACCACATTTCCCAACACGCTCGATCCCCTTTGTCCGGACACACTTTACTGGGTCATGCCCGGCCTCGAAAGATCAACATGTTGCAGCCCCACCTAGGCACAACAGAGAGGTCAGCAGACCGGTCTAAATCCTATGGTGCAGGGGTCTGGGCCCATCGCCCATTGCACAGCTACACGTTGCGAACGCGGCCGGTGAGCAGACCTGGCCTCCCTTATACAAGAGCAGGCATTCCAGTCCAACCCGGCGCGCGCCGCTCAGTCGCTGACATCACGAAGGCTTCGGCTGATACCACAACGTTGAGTGCCATAACTGTTCCCGCGTAGTTGGTTAGTGCGTATAGGCCAGTAGCCAGACTCGGATCAAATACCAAGATCTCATTAAGCGTGTTAATTGATGTATCTGCGGACGCCGACCAGGGCCAGGCCCACCTCTCTCCTAGGTGGTATCAACCTGCCCTGTCGCTCCACCACAAAGTAATAGTCGGGGGCCGTCGGGAACCCAGGCCCACCTTTACCGGGATTGAGCCACCTGCCCCTTCAGCCCCCAACATCGGAATCACTTGCGGGTACTCAACGAGCCGACCCGACTTTAGTCACCACCTATATAGCATGTATATATGTAAGTATATGCCCGTGATCACCTCCCGAGTGATCACGGCCCGATAGTATAGCATGGCAGACAGACAAGAATGTAGGGCCAATGATGGTAAACTAGCATCCTATACTAAGCATTTAGGATTGCAGGTAAGGTATCAACAGTTATAGCAACAATGATAGGCTATGCATCAGAATAGGATTAACGAAAAGTAGTAACAAGCTACACTACTCTAATGCAAGCAGTAGAGAGAAGAGTAGGCGATATCTGGTGATCAAGGGGGGGCTTACCTGGTTGCTCTGGCAAGAGAGAGGGGTCATTGACACCGTAGTCGAACTGGGGTCGCCGGCAGTCTCGGGGTCTACCGGAAAAGAGTAACGGAGGGGGAATACAATAAATAATGGAGCAATCAAAGTATCACAAAGCATAACAAGACAATACGCGGTGCTAGAGGTGACCTAACGTGGTATGAGATGATACTGGTGAAGGGGGAAAACATCTAGGAAAATATCCCCGGTGTTTCGCGTTTTCGGACAGATGAATCAGAGGGGAAAAATTGTGTGTTCACTATGTTAAGGATGTGTGGCAGACGAATGGGCTCCGTATCCGGATTTGTCTCGTCGTTCTGAGCAACTTTCATGTACAAAGTATTTTCATCCGAGTCACGGATTATTTTCTATGATTTTTCAAAGTTCTAACCTTTTCTGGAAATTCCTAGGATTAAAGTTAATTCGAAAATATACATGAAAAGGCTAGGTGCACCAGGTCCAATGCACCCAACAATGCACCAAAGGCTGACAGTGGGGCCAGGTCAATGGCCCAGTCAGTAGTTAACTGGTCAGTTGGATTGGTCAAAGGGGTCTAGTGGGACCCTCTTGTCAATGAGGCTATTCCAGCCAGCAGTTTGACTTGGTCAAACTGGATACGGGATCCGCCTGTCATTGGTTGATATTATCACAGATTGTTTTTAATGGGATAATTAGTTGATGGGGCCCATCTGTTAGTGTCCCATGTGTTTAAACAAATTGTTTAAATCAGTGTAATTAGAGATGGGGCCCTACTGTCATGGACACATCATGTTAATTACAAGTTAATTAGCTAATTAAGCCACATTAATTACTTTTAATTAATCAATTGATTATTATCGTTATTCTTTTTTACACATTTATTTTTCATTCTTATTTCGGGGCAAGCCCCAGTGGTCAGTGGCTCAACCGAGCCACCCGGGGATGGGCATGCGAGCACACGCATAGAGACATGGCCGCGGCCGTAGTAGGGCGCCGGCGAGCAGGGGGTTGCCCTGCGGGCGCAGCCGTAGTTGGGGTTCGCTGGACGGCGGAGACCAACGATAGAGCGGCGGCGACGGCCAGACACAGTGCAGGAGGATGCAGCAGCAGCGACAGAGCGGTGCACCGGCGGGCGCGAGCAAGGGGGCGAGGCGGTGGCAGACGGGGAGGAAGAAGCGGTGGCCGTGCGAGCCATGGCAGTACGG
The DNA here is from genome assembly GCF_056163025.1 of Triticum urartu. NCBI lineage: Eukaryota > Viridiplantae > Streptophyta > Magnoliopsida > Poales > Poaceae > Triticum > Triticum urartu. Next base: position 262,058,701 of record NC_141876.1, read on the forward strand.
CAGCAGCAGGTAGGCTGGCACGACGCGGGAACGAGGCGGCGACGAGGCAGGCCGGAGTGGTCCGGGGCGTGACCGGGGCACGGGGGTGGCGGCGCACAGCGAGTAGCGGGCGTGTGTGCGAGGGTGGAGAGGGGGCAGAGGCGAACGGGGTCGGGCCTCACCGACGCTGATGGGGAGAGGGGGCGACTAGGCGCGAGGAGGTCGGTCGAGGACGAGGAAGAGGATAGGTGGCGAGGTGGTGGTCGACGACGGCGCGTTGACGAGCGACGAGCGCGGCGTCAGTAGGCGTCAGCCGACGAGGGAGAGGCGACGGGGGCGCGAGGGATGGGTTGTGATACGTCTCCAACGTATCTATAATTTTTAATTGCTCCATGCTATATAATCTCCTGTTTTGGACTAAATTGGGCTTTATTTTCCACTTTTATATTATTTCTGGGAGTAACCTATTAACCGGAGGCCCAGCCCAGAATTGCTGTTTTTTGCCTATTTCAGTGTTTCGGAGAAACAGAATATCAAACAGAGTCCAAACGGAATGAAACCTTTGGAAACGTGATTTTCTCATCAGATAAGATCCAGGAGACTTGGACCCTCCGTCAAGAAAGCCACGAGGCGGTCACGAGGGTGGAGGGTGCCCCCCTAGGGCGCGCCCCCCTGCCTCGTGGGCCCCTCGAAGCTCCACCGACGTACTTCTTCCTCCTATATATACCTACGTACCCCCAAACGATCGGGGACGGAGCCAAAAAACCTAATTCCACCACCGCAACTTTTTGTATCCACGAGATCCCATCTTGGGACCTATTCCGGAGCTCCGCCGGAAAGGGCATCGATCACGGAGGGCTTCTACATCATCATCCAAGCCCCTCCGATGAAGTGTGAGTAGTTTACTTCAGACCTACGGGTCCGTAGTTAGTAGCTAGATGGCTTCTTCTCTCTTTTTGGATCTCAATACAATGTTCTCCCCCTCTCTCGTGGAGATCTATTCGATGTAATCATCTTTTTGCGGTGTGTTTGTTGAGACCGATGAATTGTGGGTTTATGATCAAGTCTATCTATGAATAATATTTGAATCTTCTCTGAATTCTTTTATGTATGATTGGTTATCTTTGCAAGTCTCTTCGAATTATCAGTTTGGTTTGGCCTACTAGATTGGTTGTTCTTGCCATGGGAGAAGTGCTTAGCTTTGGGTTTGATCTTGCGGTGTCCTTTCCCAGTGACAGAAGGGGCAGCAAGGCACGTATTGTATTGTTGCCATCGAGGATAACAAGATGGGGTTTTTATCATATTGCATGAAACTATCCCTCTACATCATGTCATCTTGCTTAAGGCGTTACTCTGTTTTAACTTAATACTCTAGATGCATGCTGGATAGCGGTTGATGAGTGGAGTAATAGTAGTAGATGCAGGTAGGAGTCAGTCTACTTGTCTCGGACGTGATGCCTATATACATGATCATACCTAGATATTCTCATAACTATGCTCAATTCTGTCAATTGCTCAACAGTAATTTGTTCACCCACCGTAGAATACTTTTGCTCTTGAGATAAGCCACTAGTGAAACCTATGGCCCCCGGGTCTCTTTCTCATCATATCAATCTCCATTACTTTATTATTGCTTTGCTTTTACCTTTTACTTTGCATCTCTATACCAAAAATACCAAAAATATTATTTATCATCTCTATCAGATCTCACTTTCGTAAGTGACCGTGAAGGGATTGACAACCCCTAAGCGTGTTGGTTGCGTTGAGCTATTGTTTTTGTGTAGGTACGAGGGACTCGCGCGTAGCCACCTACTGGATTGATAGCTCGGTTCTCAAAAACTGAGGGAAATAATTACGCTACTTTGCTACATCATCCTCTCCTCTTCGGGGAAATCCAACGCAGTGCTCAAGAGGTAGCAAGAAGAATATCTGGCGCCGTTGTCGGGGAGGTTCGCGGAAGTCAAGATTTGACTTCCGACAACGAGCCATTTCTGGCGCCGTTGCTGGGGAGTCTGCGCAAAAGTCAACATACCAAGTACCCATCACAATCCCTATCTCCCGCATTACATTATTTGCCATTTGCCTCTCGTTTTCCTCTCCCCCACTTCACCCTTGCCGTTTTATTCGCTCTCTCTCTCTCTCTATCCTCCCTCTCTTTCTCTATTTGCCTCTTTTTGACCGCTTGCTTCTTGTTCTCTCGTATGGTTAGAATAATTGTTTATTTATTACTAAACAGAGAACCTAAGATCTATGGATCCTCATCCACTTGCTAATCTTTTTAAGAAGTCCAATTATGATAAACCAATTGCTAGTGAGTTTTGTGCACTAGATTACCTTTATGAAGTTTTTCTTGAAATTCGTGAATCTGAAAAGTGTGATGAATTACCTCATGAAGCGATTCGCGATAGATCGTTGAATAGAAAGCATGATTGCAATGATTCTATTATAAATTCTATTAATGTTAATTGCGCTAATAATATGCAAAACCCTAAGCTTGGGGATGCTAGTTTTGCTATGTCCTCTACTTGTTGCAATGATCATGATTGGGGTGATTCTTCTTTTGATCTTGAAAATTTATTTAAACCCCATGATGAATATGAGATTGATTATGATGTTTGCAATAATATTGAAAGTGGGTTTGGAAGAATGTCAACTGTAGATCCCACATATTTGGAGAATGTTCAATCTTATGAAGTTTTTGATAAAAGTGGGTTTGGAAAGGTCATGACTTTAGTTAATGTTAATCCCACTATTTTGGAAGAGTGTCAACTTTGCATGCATGTGGATCATGTTGAAAATATTTTATGTGATAGCTATTTTGTTGAATTTGCTTATGATCCTACATATAATTATTATGAGAGAGGAAAATATGGTGGTAGAAATTTTCATGTTACTAAATTACCTCTCGTTATGTTGAGATTGCTATTGTTTCTTTCTGCTCCCTTGCATATGCTAATTTTTGCTTGCCTTGATAATTTGTTTGCCTATAAGATGCATATGAATAGGAATTTTGTTAGACTTAGATGTGTTTGTCACGTGTTTTATGATGCTCTCTTTGTGCTTCAATTCTTGTCTTTCATGTGAGCATCATTGAAATATTATGCCTAGCTATAAGGCTTTAAAGAAAAGCGCTTGTTGGGAGTCAACCCAATATTTATACTTGCTGTTATTTAATAAATAATTTATCTAGCCTCTTTTTTGGTTGTGTTTTTTGTGTTTAATTAGTGTTTGTGCCAAGTAGAACCGTTGGGAAGACTTGGGGAAAGTCTTGTTGAACTTGCTGTAAAAAAACAGAAACTTTAGCGCTCACGAGAACTGCTGTCATTTTTATTTTCAAAATGATATTTAGTTAATTATTTTTTCAGATTATTAATAGATAAATTTATCACGTCCAGAAATTTATTTTAGAATTTTTGGGGTTCCAGATCTTGCGCTAGCTACAGATTACTACAGACTGTTCTGTTTTTGACAGATTCTGTTTTTCGTGTGTTGTTTGCTTATTTTGATGAATCTATGGCTAGTAAAATAGTTTATAATCCATAAAAAATTTGGAGTACAGTAGTTTTAACACCAATATAAATAAATAATGAGTTCATTACAGTACCTTGAAGTGGTCTTTTGTTTTCTTTCGCTAACGGAGCTCACGAGATTTTCTACTTTAAGTTTTGTGTTGTGAAGTTTTCAAGTTTTGGGTAAAGATTTGATGGATTATGGAACAAGGAGTGGAAAGAGCCTAATCTTGGGGATTCCCATGTAACCCCCAAGATAATCTAAGGACACCTAAAAGTCAAAGCTCGGGGATGCCCCGGAAGGCATCCCCTCTTTCGTCTACTTCTATCGGTAACTTTACTTGGAGCTATATTTTTATTCACCACATGATATGTGTTTTGCTTGGAGCGTCTTTTATGATTTGAGTCTTTGCTTGTTAGTCTACCACAATCATCCTTGCTTTACACACCTTTTGAGAGAGCCATACATGATTTGGAATTTGATAGAATACTCTATATGCTTCACTTATATCTTTTGAGCTTTATAGTTTTGCTCTAGTACTTCACTTATAACTTTTAGAGCACGGTGGTGGATTTGTTTTATAGAACTATTGATCTCTCATGCTTCACTTATATTATTTTGAGAGTCTTATTAGCATGGTAATTTGCTTAAAATCCTAATATGCTTGGTATGCAAGATTAATAATAAAACTTTCTTATGAGTGTGTTGAATACTAAGAAAAGTTTGATGCTTGATGATTGTTTTGAGATATGGAGGTAATAATATCAAAGTCATGCTAGTTGAGTAGTTGTGAAATTGAGAAATACTTGTGTTGAAGTTTGCAGGTCCCGTAGCATGCACGTATGGTAAACCTTATGAACAAATTTGAAACATGAGGTGTTATTTGATTGTCTTCCTTATGAGTGGCGGTCGGGGACGAGAGATGGTCTTTTCCTACCAATCTATCCCCCTAGGAGCATGCATGTAGTGCCGAGGTTTTTGATCACTTGTAGATTTTTGCAATAAGTATGTGAGTTCTTTATGACTAATGTTAAGTCCATGGATTATACGCACTCTCACCCTTCCATCCTTGGTAGCCTCTTCGGTACCGTGCATTGCCCTTTCTCACATTGAGAGTTGGCGCAAACTTCGCCGGTGCATCCAAACCCCGTGATATGATATGCTCTTTCACACATAAACCTCCTTATATATTCCTCAAAACAGCCACCATACCTACCTATTATGGCATTTCCATAGCCATTCCGAGATATATTGCCATGCAACTTTCCATCATTCCGTTCATCATGACACATTCATCATTGTCATATTGCTTAGCATGTTCATGTAGTTGACATAGTATTTGTGGCAAAGCCATCGTTCATAATTCTTTCATACATGTCACTCTTGGTTCATTGCATATCCCGGTACACCGCCGGAGGCATTCATATAGAGTCATCTTTGTTCTAGTATCGAGTTGTAATCATTGAGTTGTAAATAAATAGAAGTGTGATGATCATCATTATTAGAGCATTGTCCCAAGTGAGGAATAAAAAAAGGCCATAAAAAAGAGAAGGCCCAAAAAAAGAGAAAGGCCATAAAAAAAGAAAAAGGCCCCAAAAATGAGAGAAAAAGAGAGAAGGGACAATGTTACTATCCTTTTACCACACTTGTGCTTCAAAGTAGCACCATGATCTTCATAGTAGAGAGTCTCTCATGTTATCACTTTCATATACTAGTGGGAATTTTTCATTATAGAACTTGGCTTGTATATTCCAACAATGGGCCTCCTCAAGTGCCCTAGGTCTTCGTGAGCAAGCAAGTTGGATGCACACCCACCAGTTTCTTTTGTTGAGCTTTCATACATTTATAGATCTAGTGCATCCGTTGCATGGCAATCCCTACTCCTTGCATTAACATCAATCAGTGGGCATCTCCATAGCCTAGCCTCGTTGATGTGATACTTTCTCCTTTTTGTCTTCTCCACATAACCCCCCTCATTATATTCTATTCCACCCATAGTGCTATGTCCATGGCTCGCGCTCATATATTGCGTGCAAGTTTATAGGTTTGAGATTACTAAAGTATGAAACAATTGCTTGGCTTGTCATCGGGGTTGCGCATGATGAGAGCATTCTTGTGTGACGAAAATGAAACATGACTAAACTATATGATTTTGTAGGGATGAACTTTCTTTGGCCATGTTATTTTGAGAAGACATAATTGCTTAGTTAGCATGCTTGAAGTATTATCATTTTCATGTCAATATGAAGTTTTGCCTTGAATCTTTCGGATCTGAATATTCATACCACAATTAATAAGAATTACATTAAAATTATGTCAAGTAGCACTCCGCATCAAAAATTCTATTTTTATCATTTACCTACTCGAGGACGAGTAGGAATTAAGCTTGGGGATGCTTGATACGTCTCCAACGTATCTATAATTTTTGATTGCTCCATGCTATATTATCTAGTGTTTTGGACTATATTGGGCTTTATTTTCCACTTTTATATAATTTTTGGGACTAACCTATTAACCGGAGGCCTAGCCCAGAATTGATGTTTTTGCCTATTTCAGTGTTTCGGAGAAACAGAATATCAAACGGAGTCCAAACGGAATGAAACCTTCAGAAACGTGATTTTCTCATCACATAAGATCCAGGAGACTTGGACCCTCCGTCAAGAAAGCCACGAGGCGGTCACGAGGGTGGAGGGCGCCGCCCCCCCTAGGGCGCGCCCCCTGCCTCGTGGGCCCGTTGAAGCTCCACCGACGTACTTCTTCCTCCTATATATACCTATGTACCCCCAAACGATCGGGGACGGAGCCAGAAAACATAATTCCACCGCTGCAACTTTCTGTATCCACAAGATCCCATCTTGGGGCCTGTTCTGGAGCTTCGTCGGAAGGGGCATCGATCACGGAGGGCTTCTACATCATCATCCAAGCCCCTCCGATGAAGTGTGAGTAGTTTACTTCAGACCTACGGGGCCATAGTTAGTAGCTAGATGGCTTCTTCTCTCTTTTTGGATCTCAATACAATGTTCTCCCCCTCTCTCATGGAGATCTATTCGATGTAATCTTCTTTTTGCGGTGTGTTTGTTGAGACCAATGAATTGTGGGTTTATGATCAAGTCTATCTATGAATAATATTTGAATCTTCTCTGAATTCTTTTATCTATGATTGGTTATCGTTGCAAGTCTCTTCGAATTATCAATTTGGTTTGGCCTACTAGATTGGTTGTTCTTGCCATGGGAGAAGTGCTTAGCTTTGGGTTCGATCTTGCGGTGTCCTTTCCCAGTGACAGAAGGGGCAGCAAGGCACATATTGTATTGTTGCCATCGAGGATAACAAGATGGGGTTTTTACCATATTGCATGAAACTATCCCTCTACATCATGTCATCTTCCTTAAGGTGTTACTCTGTTTTTAACTTATTACTCTAGATGCATGCTGGATAGCGGTCGATGAGTGGAGTAATAGTAGTAGATGTAGGCAGGAGTCGGTCTACTTGTCTCGGACGTGATGCCTATATACATGATCATACCTAGATATTCTCATAACTATGCTCAATTCTGTCAATTGCTCAACAGTAATTTGTTCACCCACCGTAGAATACTTATGCTCTTGAGAGAAGCCACTAGTGAAACCTATGGCCCCCGGGTCTCTTTCTCATCATATCAATCTCCATTACTTTATTATTGCTTTGCTTTTACTTTGCTTTTACCTTTTACTTTGCATCTCTATACCAAAAATACCAAAAATATTATTTATCATCTCTATCAGATCTCACTTTCGTAAGTGACCGTGAAGGGATTGACAACCCCTAAGCGCGTTGCTTGCGTTGAGCTATTGTTTTTGTGTAGATACGAGGGACTCGCGCGTAGCCTCCTACTGGATTGATATCTTGGTTCTCAAAAACTGAGGGAAATACTTACGCTACTTTGCTGCCTCATCCTATCCTCTTCGGGGAAATCCAATGCAGTGCTGAAGAGGTAGCAGGCTGCGAGGCGTCCGGCGAGGAGGGGCTCCGGCGATGGCGGGGCAGTCCGGCGGGGTGGCCTCCGGCGATGGCGTCGGTTACCGGCAACGGGGCACCGGCGAGGGGCGCAGGGGCGAGGCGCCCCATCCGATCTGGATCGGGGGTGGTTGAGAGAGATCAGGGGTGGGGGTTTGTGTGGTCGTGGGCTAGGGTTTGGGGGACGTGGGGGGTATGGAGAGTGCGGGGGGAGGGGGTTGGGCTGGTTGGGTTGGCCGGCTGGCCAACTGGGCCTCACGGCCCAGCGAGGGGGGGGGGACTGGTCACTTTTTTAATGTTTTCCTTTTCTTAATTTTCTTTTACTTCTTATCTGTTTTATTTTAGTTTCAACAAAATACAAAAGTGGCACCTAAAATAGAGTTACAATATATGCCACTGCCACAAATAGTTTAGCACAGACACAAAATAGTTTTGAAATTGTGTATTATTTCAAAAGCATTTGAATAACCATTTGCCACTGTTTTTATTTAGTTTAGGCACTTAAACATTTTGAAAAAGGTTGGTTCCAACACCCAAAATAAGTTAGGGATTATTTGCCACATGATGAACATTTTAGTTTTCATGTTTGAGAAGTTTAGAATTTCACTTATTATTTGAATTTGAATTTGAACCGGATTTGGATCAACGTGAGATTAGTAACAGTAATAGTGGTGACATGGCATCATTAGCGTGGGATTACGGTAGCTTAATTATCTGGGCGTCACAGGATATTAGCTTTCTTGCGGCTAAAGAAGGGCACCAACCGCCTTACGGGGTGGCCACGATGGTCAGGAGCGCGCCCCCTGCCTCGTGGCCCCCTCGGGCATTGTCTCGCGTTGATTCTTCTTCCCAAAAATCACATATATTCCAAAAAAAGTCTCTGTAAGTTTTATCCCATTTGGACTCCGTTTGATATGGATTTTCTACGAAACAAAAAACATGCAACAAACACGAACTGGCATTGGGCACTGGATCAATATGTTAGTCCCAAAAATAGTATAAATTTTTTCCAAAAGTATATGGAAGTTGTATAATATTGGCATGGAACAATAAAAAATTATAGATACGATAGAGACGTATCAGCATCCACAAGCTTAATTCAATCTAATCATGGCCTGAATATTAATACACGAGTGATTCAAAGCAATAGTCTATCATTTGACATTAAGACAATAATACTTCAAGCATACTAATAAAGCAATCATGTCTTTTCAAAATAACATGGCCAAATAAAGTTATCCCTACAAAATCATATGGTCTGGCTATGCTCCATCTTCACCACACAAAGTATTCAAATCATGCACAACCCCGATGACAAGCCAAGCAATTGTTTCATACATTTGATGTTCTCAAACCTTTTCAACTTTCACGCAATACATGAACGTGAGCCATGGATATAGCACTATAGGTGGAATAGAATATGATGGTGGAGGTTGTGTGGAGAATACAAAAAGGAAGAAAGTCTCACATCAACACGGCTAATCAACGGGCTATGGAGATGCCCATCAATTGATGTCAATGCGAGGAGTAGGGATTGCCATGCAACAGATGCACTAGAGCTAGAAGTGTATGAAAGCTCAAATTGAAACTAAGTGGGTGTGCACCCAACTTGCTTGCTCATGAAGACCTAGGGCACTTGAGGAAGCCCATCTTTGGAATATACAAGCCAAGTTCTATAATGAAAATTCCCACTAGTATATGAAAGTGATAACTCAAGAGACTCTCTATATGAAGAACATGGTGCTACTCTGAAGCACAAGTGTGGTAAAAGGATAGTAACATTGTCCCTTCTCTCTTTTCTCTCATTTTTTATTTTTTATTCTTTTTTTGTAGGCTTCTTTGGCCTCTCTCTCTCTCTCTCTTTGGGGGGGGGGGCTTCTCTGGCCACTTTTATTTTGATAACCTCACATGGGACAATGTTCTGATAATGATGATGAAAGTGCAACTATCCCTAGGTGGTTTTGGTAATTCCTAACAACATATAGCTCATTGAGCTAATGCTATTTGAAGATAAATATTTCAGGAAAGCTCAATGATTGGCATGGCATGGATTAAAAAGTGGACCCCTCAAAATGCTAAGGACAAAAGATTGGCTCAAGCTCAAAACACAATACTCTTCATTTTACTTTTAATGATCCAAGATCACATTGAGTCCTTAGGAAAAGCCAATACTATTAAAAGGGGGTGAGGTGTTGCTTAATGAGTTACTTTCTCAAAATGCTTAGTGATATGCTCCAAAAACCCTCAACTACTTTCTCATATCTACATATGTCTCAAACCAAAAGTCAAACTCGGCCCCACCGAAATCTTCTATCTGGCGCCACCGAGTTCACTTGACATAGCCACTACCAGAAACCCTAGTCACTTCGGTCTCACCGATAGGGATCTTGGTCTCACCGAGATGGGATTGCAAACTCTCTATTTCCCTTCATAACGTTTTGGTCTAACCGAGATGAGAGAATCGGTCCCACCGAGTTTGCCTGACCAACTCTCTGTTTGTCTATTACCAAAATCGGTCCCACCGAGTTTGTGTAATCGGTCTCACCGAGGTTACGTTATGCCCTAACCCTAATGGAATCGGTCCCACCGAGTTGACATGTCGGTCCCACCGAAATGCCCAACGGTCACATTATAAACCAAATCGGTCTGACCGAGTTTTACGATTCGGTCCCACCGGGTTTGGTGATTTGTGTGTAACGGTTAGATTTTGTCTGGAGGCTATATATACCCCTCCACCCACTCTTCATTCATGGAGAGATCCATCAGAATATGCCTACACTTCCAACATACATTTTCTGAGAGAGAACCACCTACACTTCTGTTGAGGTCAGGATATTCCATTCCAACCACATAAACCTTGATCTCTAGCCTTCCCCAAGTTGCTTTCCACTCAAATCATCTTTCTACCAAATCCAATCCTAGGAGAGAGAGCTGAGTGTTTGGGAGACTATCATTTGAAGCACAAGAGCAAGGAGTTCATCATCAATGAACCATCTATTACCTTTTGGAGAGTGGTGTCTCCTAGATTGGTTAGGTGTCACTTGGGAGCCTCCGTCAAGATTGTGGAGTTGAACCAAGGAGTTTGTACGGGCAAGGAGATTGCCTACTTCGTGAAGATCTACCCTAGTGAGGCAAGTCCTTCGTGGGCAATGGCCATGGTGGGATGGACAAGGTTGCTTCTTCATAGACCCTTCATGGGTGGAGCCCCCCGTGGACTCGCGCAACCGTTACCCTTCGTGGGTTGAAGTCTCCATCAACGTGGATGTACGATAGCACCACCTATCGGAACCACGCCAAAAATCTCTATGTCTACATTGCGTTTGCTCCCTCCAAACTCCTTCCTTTATCTTCATATGCAATTGTTTTACATTCCGCTGCTATACTCTTAGAATTGCATGTGTAGGTTGATTACTTGATTTGTGCTAAGTTGCTAAAATCTGCCAAGACTTCAAATTGGGAAAGGGCTAGATTTTTATTTGGTCAAGTAGTCTAATCACCCCCCCCACTAGACATACTTTCGATCCTACAGATGATCATCACACTTTTATTTACTTACAACTCAATATTACAACTCGATACTAGAACAAAATATGACTCTATATGAATGACTCTGGTTGTGTATCAGGATGTGCAATGATCTAGCGTAGCAATGAAATCAAAATGCTAGCTATCTTACAATCACGCAAAGCAATATGACAATAAATGCTCAAGTCATGTATATGATGATGATGGAAGTTGCATGGCAATATATCTCGGAATGGCTATGGAAATGCCATGATAGGTAGGTATGGTGGCTGTTTTGAGGAGGATATAAGGAGGCTTATGTGTGATAGACCATATCGTATCACGGGGTTTGGATGCACCGGCGAAGTTTGCACCAACTCTTGAGGTGAGAAAGGGCAATGCACGGTACCGAAGAGGCTAGCAATGATGGAAGGGTGAGAGTGCATATAATCCATGGACTCAACATTAGTCATAAAGAACTCACATACTTATTGCAAAAGTCTAGAAGCTATCGAAACAAAGTACTACACGCATGCTCCTAGGGGGATAGATTGGTAGGAAAAGACCATCGCTCGTCCCCGACCTCCACTCATAAGGACGCCAATCAATAAATACCTCATGCTCCAACTTTGTTACATAATGGTTCACCATACGTGCATGCTACGGGAATCACAAACTTCAACACATGTATTTCTACAATCCACAACTACCCACTAGCATGACTCTAATATCACCATCTTCATATCGCAAAACTATTGCAAGGAATCAAACATATCATATTCAGTGATCTACAAGTTTTATGTAGGATTTAATGACTAACCATGTGAATGACCAATTCCTATCATCTCTCTAAATAGATATAAGTGAAGCAAGAGAGTTTTAATTCTTTCTACAAAAGATATGCCCACGCTCTAACCAATATAAGTGAAGCAAAAGTGCATTCTACAAATGGCGGTTTTCTATGTGTAGGGAAATAAACAATCCAAACTTCAAATGATATAAGTGAAGCACATGAAGCATTCTATAAAGCCATACTCAAAAGATATAAGTGAAGTGCAAAGAGCATTCTATAAATCAACCATGGACTATCTCATACCAGACTGGTGCATCAAAGAAAAGTGAAAACTAAATGCAAAAGACGCTCCAAGATTTGCACATATCACATGAACGAAACGAATCCAAAAACATACTGATACTTGTTGAAGAAATATGGGATGCCTTCCAGGGCATCCCCAAGCTTAGACGCTTGAGTCTCCTTAAATATTTACTTGGTGTCGTGGAATTGTCACGGCAGATGTCCTAGTGTGAGGACTTAGTCGTGAGGTCAGTGCATCTATGTGGTAGCTTGAGAGGGGTTGATCGGGATAAGATACGCGAGGCGGCTCAACACACAATACAAGGATTTAGATAGCTTTGGGCCCTGGGAAACATCATCTGGAAATAGCCCTACATGTTGTTTGAGGCTAGGTCTCATTATGCTCCTGAGGGAGTCGCCACATAAGCTGACTCCCCTTTAGTTGTGTCTAGCCTTAGACATTATTTTTCTGTCCCTCTTGGGGTGCCCTGCCCCTCCTTATATAAGTTGAAGGGGCGGGTTACATGACTAGTCCTAGTAGGATTAGGATTTCTCTATTATAAGTGGAGTCCTAGTCTTGCTTCCTTTGTAGGAGAATATTCCTTATGTCGTTCCTCTTAAGCCGGCCCACCATAACTTGAGCCAGCCTTCTGGACCTTGGGCCTAGTCCTTTATCTGACCCACCGTCGAGGCCATCAGTGAGTTGCCAGGCTCATGAGTCATTAGACCAGTAAGCCACCGATCCCGTGAGTCACCAATCCTCTAGCGGGTTATCAATGAAACGCCAAGTCCGGCCGGGTCATACCGCGGGGTATATCCCCGACATTAGCCCCCCAGTTTAATTTGGATTTGTCCATGTTAAACTGATCATGTAAACAAAACACAAGAACAAATTTAACAGTTTGTGCTCCGGGTTAAATACTCGCGAAAACTTTGTTTTTACCACTCTAGCTTTTGCCAATTTTGCGTATGCCACTATAGAATTTGACATCTCATTTTTGCCACTCTTGGATTTTGACAATACATCACAAATGCCATTCCATGCCAAAAACGATAATTTTTCATTTCACTTTTGCCACTCTTAGCTTTTGACAATGTATCATAATTGCCACTCTAAAAATGTTGCTTTTGCCACGGAATGACAAAAGTGATATATTGTCAAAAGCTAAGAGTGGCAAAAGTGAAATGTCAAATTCTAGAGTGGCATAAGCAAAGTTGGCAAAAACTAGAGTGGAAAAAACAAAGTTTTCCCTAAATATTCTTGTAAGCCGGCACCTGAACATCCTTAAGTCCTTGTCATTTCCTTGTTCTAGAAAATCCGGGTCAATAGACCAGCTTCATAATCAATTTTCTTGTAGAAGAGATATTGTAAATAAAGAATCCATTTGAGTTGGCCTTCAATGCTCTGACTTGACAAAAATATTGATCTTCAAGTATTCAACTGATATTCAGCCGGCTTTAAAATGTAGAACTTATCGAGCTATGATCTCCAAAATTGCCGGGTTATAAAAACTGATGATTATGGATCATGACTGTTATAGGCACCGGGTCATGATTGTTGCCAACGTCGGGTCACACAATTGATCTTCCTAGTTTGCTCAAAACTGAGAATTTTAAGATGTTCCTCCTTTATATGCATATCACCTGTAACCCCCAAGTCTTAAGAAGGGAGCGTAGTAACATCTTAAGACATGCTTCAATATAAATTTTGCAACCTTGAAGAAATCCAAATTGTTCATCTCAGTCACTAGTCAAAACTGAATATTACACATATGTAGCCCCCAAGTGCCGGGTTGTCATGCTTGCAGCAACCTGGGACTTGTAATTGCCTTACACTCATGAAAACTTCAACTAGTGTAGTCCCCAAGGGCCGGGTCATTATGAAATAATGAGCAGGGACTTTTGTAGATATGATCATGTAAACTTGAACAGCAATGTGTAGCCCCCAAGGGTCGGCTTAGCAAGATAATACTGAGCTGGAGCTTCATTGAAAATAACGTCATATGACTTGAACCCACGTCCACAAGGTTAAGAGCCTTGTGCTCTATCAACTGAGCAATGGATCCTTCAATATAATGGATTAAAACTTGTGTACCTTGAATTTATGATAGGAGCGATTGGTAGCCCCCAAGGGCCGGCTAATTATGATGTGATGAGTCGGGTCTTCAACAAGGCAAGTAAAAAAATGACTTTGCATTAGCCCCCAAGTGCCATGGTGCATGCTGGCAGTGACATGGGACTTGCATATTTGATGTAATCTCAACTTGAATAATGTAGCCCCCAAGTGCAGGGTCGTAAGCCTGCAGCGACTCGGGACTATTCCTTTCATTGTAGAATAAATCATATCCATTGATAAATAATAGCCGTTGTGCTGAAGCAACTTTGAAAACCTTAATCATAATACTGGTTATTGATAACCATAATAAAAATCCAGCCATGTTGGCTATTAAAGATTTGAATAATATAACCTGGTTTGAAAAACCGGTTCCTGCAATATAAACCATTATACATATACATATATGATGCATGTTATATTGATGTAATGATGATACAATGTATGATGCAATATATGATGATGTATGTGTATGATGCAATGTATGATGATGCATGTGTATGATGACAGAACACTTCAATGAAACTAGCATGAGCCACTGGATTGTTCGTGCATTCCATGAGCCTGACTCACAGTGTGCCCAATCAACATTTTAACCCTAGATAAAGTCTGGTCTTGCTCAAAGACTTATCAGGAGTACGTGGGGCCAGAGTAACAGCATACATCACAGGCCGATTTATCCAAGTTCCAAGGAAGGCGGCTTATGAAGCCTGGATTCATCCTGACTATATATAAACCGTGCTCTCGCATGAAAAGCTGCTGTTTGAACCTTAATCGAGCTCAGATCTTGGTCGAATACGCCGTAAAGACTGATCGTTAAGAGTTCGGCGGGTCAATTAGGATGACCTGATGGAGTTGAAGTAGCTGGTTACAGGTAGGATGACCCGGTCAGAGTTTGTTCTCTTTGGTCGAATACGCCTATGTTTGAACAAACCTGGTCAAGAGGGTAGTAACGCTATGTTCTCTTTGGTCGAATACGCCTATGTTCGAACCGGAAGCCCCCAGTGACATGCTTACAAGTGTGGCGTTGAGCCGACCAAGAGGGATATTCACAGCTATGATTCGAATACGATCGGGAAGCCCCCAAGTGACCATAGGTTTTAGCATTGTGTCGATCAAGAGGGTACCTACAGCTATGTTCTCTTTGGTGAATACACCTATGTTTGAACAGGAAGCCCCCAAGTGACCATAATAAGCCAATAAGGCAGGATACCCATGTTTGAACCGCTCATCATGGCAGCAGGTCCTCTTCGGCAACCTTTAATTTTTCCTGAGAACTCGAACTTGCGAGAGATGAATTCTTTTTAACCGGAAATTTAAACCGGATATAGAGCTTCAAAGTTTTATGAGAGACAGATTTCCCTTGAGCCGGATTTTAAACCAGATATTTGAGAGCTTCGGTGAGAGACAGATTTTTCTTAAATCGAGTGTTGAGCGGGAATCTTCTTTTTAAGCCAGAAATTTTTTGATGGCCTTTAAATTTTCATCAATATGGCAATAGCCTCCATGACCGGGTTATCTTTCCCTCCAACATCCTGGGGTTCTTGAATTTGCTGAAACTAGCAAGATTTGTTGAGTCATACCATTGTAGCCCCCCGAGTCTTAAGACTACTCGAGGAGTTGGCTTGAGACTCTCCATGCTTGACCCTGATATAAACCGGCATATAACTGAACAACGGACCGCTATCATATGTTGGAACTGGAAGCAAGGTGGCGAGTTAATGATCTTCGCAACACTCATTCTATATCCTTGGCGTTGATAACGCAATGTGAATCCACGGAAACTTGAGGTCGACTGTGGCGGGATGTGTAACATCCCAAAATTCTAAATTTTGGAATGTTATAAACAAATAGATAGATTTGATTGATTGTCTGAAAGTGAGTGAAATTCGAAACTTTTTGAAAGTTAAATGAGAGGGAATAAAAGGACTTTCCCAAACTTTCACCTTTTTTCTTTTGATCCCCGAGAATTCAAATTCTTTTCATCACAAAAACCCTAGAGAGAAGATGACATGACTTCTTCCATTTATTTAAATGACATGGGGTGTTGAAAACATTTGAATTTCATTTGGAAAATATTTCCAATTTAGAAACTTTATGCAACTCAATGATTTTCACGAGAGAAGATAAAATGACTTCTTCAAATTATATGAAATATGAGTTGGGAGTTTCAAATAATTAAATTCAAAGTTCTTTTGAATTTATTTTCAATTTGGAGTTATTTGAGTTTTAATCAAATTATTTTTCTCCAAAAATAAAATATATGGAAATTAGGGTAACATGATTCCCTACAATAGAAAATTGGAGAAAAATTAATTTGAAATCATTTTGGTATTTTAAAAATGATTTTTGTTGGATTTTAATATACCAGTAGCACTCTTTGATTTATCTGAATTTGTGTGGATTTTATTTGAAGTTATAAAAATGTTCATGTCGTAGAGAATCTTTTTCTGAAAATTTTGATATATTATATGCCTATATAATATTTTTAGTTATTTTGTTTTATTATTTTAGTTCTCTGAAAAAAATGTTTATTAAAAAAACCCTCTTCGCCGACTGGCCGGCCCAGCTCCCAGGCCAGGCCGCGGCCCAGCCCACCTCCTCGTTGTCCCCGAGCTCGGGAGGGACTCCCGCAGCCGCACGCCATCGCCGGCGCCGTACGCCGCCAGGACTCCGCCGCCGCCTCGCTTTGCCCCTTTCCCACGCCACCACCACCTCCTCCCTCCTATAAAGCCGCGCCCGCCGCCACCTCTCACTCCCTCGTCACGCCGCCGCCCTCCTGCATCTGCCCTGCAGCCGCTGCTGCAGATAGCCACGGCCGTCCTTAGCCGCATCGCCGCCTGCTCGCCTCGCCGCTGCCCCGCATCGCCCGATCCGCGCCACCGCGCCCTCCGCCGGAGCGCCTCCTGCGCCGCTCGCTTGCCCGCGCGCCGCCATGGCCGCTCGCCTCGCCTCGCCGGAAACCGCCGCCGTTGCCGTTGACCTGCGGTAGACCGGTAAAAACCGCCCGGTCCGATCCGGTTTATTCTCAGTTTCGTTTTTTTCTCTTTAAACCCGGTTTTCTCTTCGGTTTTTTTACGCTTTATTGTTTTAGGTTAAGTTAACCAGAGATCGTTCGTCCGTTAAGTTCTCTGTAGTGAACGATTTCGTTCTGTAGGGCTCTGTAGCGAACATCCGCTATTTAGATCTTTTCTTTTTCTTTTTATTTTTCGGCCAGGGACCTATCTGTGGTGACTTTTTTTTGCAGAATAGCCCCTGATCTTCAAAACACCGTAACTTTTTACTCGTTAGTCCAAATCCAACGAAACCAACACTCACATCTTCGTTATGATCCCCTCTATCCATTAATCCAACTCAAACATGTTTTTGAAAAGTTTAAAATTTGAATTAGATCAGATTTGAATTCAAACTTCGTTTGTTCATAACTTGAGTTTCGTAGCTCCGTTTGAGTTGATTCTTTTTGCAAATCGAAGCTCTTGACCTAAACTTTCTGATAAGGCCAAATTCATATAATTTTGGTACTGTTACAAATTGTTCTATGTTGCAAGAGTTATTTGCTTGGTTTTGAAGTTTTCCGAATCGTTTTTCTTCGATCTTTCTGATCTTTTGAGTGATTGCTTATGTGTGGTTACTATTGCTTGCTTACGATAGATTGACCGGAGTGTGACGAGTAGATCTATCAAGATTTTGAGCGTGAATCATCTTCATCAACATTGCAGGCAAGTTCACACTTTGATCATATCCCCTTCATACCCAGTTTTCATTGCATTAGATCAAACCTCAAACATTGCATGATTAGGATCTAATTAAATTGTGTGATGGGAAGTAGTTGAGGTAGTACCTATTACCTGTTTGTTATCAAACCCTTGGGAGTTACTATTACGTTATGCTTATAGTGCCATGCTATGCTCGTAGACGTGGATTGGGTTTTGAGAGTATTCATGACAGATGTGAGTTTGTTAATTAATGGTTTACTTAAGGTGGCAACTTAAACACACATCTGGGTGGATTGAGGTACCTGGTTATTCCAGGATTGCCTGTCTAGGCACCTGGGTAGACCAGGATTGCCCGTTTTCTTTTGGACCGCCACCCAGGCTCAAAGGGATCATGAGATTATTCATGCTAGAAACTTCCGTGTGCAGCCACAAACTATTATGGGCTCTAGCATAGTTGACTAAGTCGTGCGAACTCTTACAGTGG
This sequence comes from Triticum urartu, assembly GCF_056163025.1. NCBI lineage: Eukaryota > Viridiplantae > Streptophyta > Magnoliopsida > Poales > Poaceae > Triticum > Triticum urartu. Next base: position 262,077,076 of record NC_141876.1, read on the forward strand.
TAGACTAGCAGATGTAGGTGGTACGGTCTACCCGATCGTAAGGTGCTAGCACTTCTGAAAGACTATGTCTCAGTCATCTGTCTTCGCAAACACCATGTAGTGCGAGAAACCAAACGGAGGCGATTGAGTCTTGTGGGGAAAAGTGCGCAGACCTTTGCAGAGTGTAATAAACTAATCATGGTTAGCCGTGTCCCCGCTTATGGACATCTTGAGTATCTAGTACCTGGATTATCATGTGAATCTCATCATGTTACTTTAAATTAAGTTTGTTGGGTTTAATGATGTTATTTAATTGTGATTGAGAATGCTGTCAACCATTCTCAATGTTCAACAACCACCATGATAGTTAAATAAAATTTATTCCTTTGTAGTAGGGAAAAATTGGCTTTTCGCAAAAACTATAACCATAGAGCTTTTCCACCAGCCAAATATGCATGTAGTGATAGCCTTTGTTCATCATTCTCTATGGTGTGAATTTGCCAGTACATTCAATGTACTGACCCTCTGTGGCTGCAACGTCTCATGTTGCAGGAACCTTACGACGAGTAAGTGATACGTTAGGGTTATGATTTCTACACTCAACTTTGCCGTTGGTGTTGATGGGAATCCACAACCTTGTTACTTCCGCTATTTGGATTGAGGTAATAGTATTTACGTTACTTTTACATGTGATTTACCTCTGTTATAAATCCTCAAGTACTGTGTGTGTCAGCATACCGATCGTAAGGTGCTAGCACTTCTGAAAGACTATGTCTCGGGCATCCATCTTCTCAAACACCATGTAGTGCGAGAAACCAAATGGAGGCGATCGAGTCTTGTGGGGAAAGTGCGCAAACCTCTGCAGAGTGTAATAAACTAATCATGGTTAGCCGTGTCCCCCGGTTATGGACATCTTGAGTATCTAGTACCTGGATTATCTTGTGAATCTCATCACGTTACTTTAAACTAAGTTTGTTGGGTTTAATGATGTTATTTAATTGGGATTGAGAATGCTGTCAACCATTCTCAATGTTCAACAACCACCATGATAGTTAAATAAAATTTATTCCTTTGTAGTAGGGAAAATTTGGCTTTTTGCAAAAACTATAACCATAGAGCTTTTCCACCAGCCAAATATGCATGTAGTGATAGCCTTTGTTCATCATTCTCTATGATGTGAATTTGCCAGTGCATTCAATGTACTGACCCTCTGTGGCTGCAACGTCTCATGTTGCAGGAACCTTACGACGAGTAAGTGATACGTTAGGGTTACGATTTCTACACTCAACTTTGCCGTTGGTGTTAATGGGAATCCACAACCTTATTATTTCCGCTATTTGGATTGAGGTAATAGTATTTACGTTACTTTTACATGTGATTTACCTCTATTATAAAATCCTCGAATACTGTGTGTGTCAGCATACCGATCTAGGGATGACACTTAAGCACAGAGACTTGATCCATTCGGGTCGGGTCGCTACAAGATGGTATCAGAGCACATGTTGACTGTAGGACGTGACCCTAGAAATTGGCAAGCCCATAGCAAAGATTTTCTCTACAACTTTCCCTTTCAAAAAGATCTTTTACATCTCTTCTCTTCTGAGCTTATTCAAAAATTCCCTTTAGTGAGACCATACCCCTTTCCCCTTTTGACCACACGAATATTCGACTGATGAGACCACTCCAAGAAGTATAAGATATCGGACAACTAAGGCCACTTCGGAATGAAGAGTATTTTCTGTGCATCTGAATAATGGAAACTACAATGGTTGAAGACTCCGAAGACTAGGAGAATTTGAAGGCTCTGAAGAATCCCTAGATTTGTATGACCTAGGAAGGCTACCCTTATGGAACTTGGCAGATTATGGAAGTTGTCAATGCCCGAGATCAGGGTGTATCAGAGAAAGACCGGAGCATGGAGAGTTAAAAACTTAAAGTTCTGTCAAGGAAAACCCTAACGCAGGAGATATCAACTATGGAATTATAGCTCATGGAAATGACAAGGGAAGAAACATGGCTATCCATGATGTTATCACCTGTTTATGCTATTGTCACCGTGCTGAGTTAATCATGCATATGCATGGAAGGATTGGATGGTAGAAGGCTGATGGAGCATCTATCAACAAAGGATGCAGTTTTAACCTTAGCCGGTGTATCACCAGGATCTGGAGTAGTACATCAAGAAGTTTAAGGTGGAGCTCCATGAAGCCGTATTAGACAAGGAAGCATTTCATGAAGAACACGGGACCCAGAAGCTGGAAGTAGCCAAATTGGAGGAACAAAACCTTGAGATACCGGAGATTTGTCAGGAACTAAAGGACAGTATGACCATGGTTTATGTGAAGGATGTTGAAACCAGAAGTTTGGAATGCAACTCCAGAATATTAAAGGACGTCATGATAGACTTTGCGACAACAGAAGTGATCTGGCAAAAGGATTTGAGAAAGACAAGCATGATCGGAAGAAGCCATTGGAGGCATGAACAAGGCTTGAAGAGTTTGGAGACGTTGAAGATTTATTAACCTTTAGAAGACCAAACCCCTGTTATATACCTACGTTAGATGCGATGTTTGTGAGCTGTCATTTGTTTGATGTTTTTCCCGACAGCCACAAATAAAATCTGTCTTTTCAAAACTTTTGTTTGTATTGTGTGTATCCCTCTCTATCTCTCTTATCTCACCCCAAACCCATGGACCCAATAGAGGACGAATGAAGATGAGCTTATATTTTCTGGACCGATGAGTCAATTGGAGACGGACCAATGGATTCAGAATATGGAGGATCACATGAAGGATAGCCCTATAGTCGGAAAGGATATGACCCAACATGCTCTTCAATGCTTTGAAAGAGGTGCTGCTACTTGGTGGAGGATGTACCAAACCATCAATGGATGGCAAGGAGTAACCACCTGGAGAGAATTAAAGTTGACTCTGCAAAGATCTCACCTTGTGTCCCAGAAGTTGAAGCCTTATGGAAAGGGTATGAAGAAACCTTGTGCATGTAAGATTTGTGGAGAAATAGGACATACCGATAAAGAACACAAGGATGAATGCCCTAATTGTGAAGGAAGTCACCCAGTTGAAGAATGCCCAATTAGGCAGATTACTTGTTTCTTGTGTGAAGGGACTACCCACTATTCTGCTTAGTGTCACATTTATCCCATGGTACAACAAACCATCCAGCGGAAGAAAGAAGTAACGAAAGGAGCCCTCATGGAAATTTTAGAAGAAACTGTAATGAAGGAAGATATGGAGGACACACCTAAAGAATACCTGAGTAAACCCTGCACTAAGTCTTGCTATTCATGTGGAGAAGAAGGACACATCTCCAAAAATTGTTTGAATGGGGATCTAATATAATTCCCGACGGAGGAAGTAGAGTATGACCCACAAGAAATAGAAGCCATGATTGGCATGAAAAGGTCCAGGAAGAGAAGTAGATTGGATACCAGGAAGGACCTGAGTCATATCACCTATTACAGGTGCAAGAAGTCAGGGCACTACCTCAACAGTTGCCCAAAAAGGAAACCTCGAGACTTGTCAGAAGTAATATGTTTTAGTTGTAATGGAGCAGGGCACTTTGCCAGAGAATGCCCTAAGGAGAAGGAAACTTGTGCTAGATAGTTGATTTTGCAACAAAGGAAATGGAGTAGTAGAAGTGAGAACATTTTCTTTTATATTGAGGTGTTGAGTTGAGACATGTAATGGAGAAGCGAGAGATTGTAATCATTTGAGAATGAATAAAGTAGCATCGTGCGTACTGATATGGATTTTATGAGTTGTTACTCTATGAAGAAGGAATTTGACCATTTTGAGGATAAGAGAAATATGGTCTATGGAAGATTTGTGCATTTTAAGGGTGGTAGTACCCTGTAAGAACCCTTGACCCCTGGAAAAGATAAGGATACTCCACTGAGTGGATTTCGGACAAAATGAATACGAGTTTTGTCTCGATATGTGCGATGCGCCAACAGTATGTGGGATGAAGTGGAGACCTTCAGTTGTTTGGACCAAATGTGATCAAGGAGTCCAAAGAGAATGTTAAGTTGATTCGAGATAGACTGAAGGTAGCTCAGTCCAGGCAGAAGAGTTATGCAGACTCAAAAAGAAAAATTGCAAGGAGGTAGCCTATGAAATTGGAGATAGAGCATGTCTTCGTGTGTCCCCTCTGCGAGGAGTTAAACGAATTGGAGTTAAGGGAAAATTAGCCCCGAGATTTGTAGGACATACTGAGTTTTGGAGCATAGGGGAGAAGTGGCCAACAAGTTGGAGTCACCCGAAGGACTGTCAGGAGTTCATGATGTGTTTCACGTTTCCCAGTTGAAGAAGTGCCATGCAGAGATGGCCAATATTCCCCTGTAAGAACGCTTGACCCTGGAAAGGATAATGATGTTCCACGAAGTAGAGTATGGACTCCATAAGTATAAGTTTATATCTCGGTATGTGGGATATTCCACGAGGATGAAGAGATAAATTACTATTGGATATAAAGGAGGTATGATGTCGGAAATATGGATCAATGGAAACTCCATGATGAGTCTGAGTAATCATGTCCTAGTTTGGTGCCAATAGAAGGAAGTAAGACTGTACAATTGGATGGATTTTAGTATAATAGGAAAACTGGAAGTTGGATGTTGGATTAGAGATCCGTTGCCCCAATGATAAGTTCAAGGACTACAAGTGATGAGATGGGCCATAACCCACAGGCCCCAAGACCTGCCAAGAAGCAAGCACATTCTTGCTGAAGGAAGAACCCTGGAGGAAGATACGACGTTTATCGGCAGACAATTTTATAGGAGTAACGCAAAACCTGAGAGTTGTGAAGGAACGGTAGATGTTTGTTTGGTTTGCAGAATCAATGGAATTATCCGAACTTAGTTCGTCGACAAGCGAAATTCTGCAATGCTTGTGAGGATGCCTGAGTGTTAGAATGCGAGATTCGCTAAACCGTATAAAGGTAATGATTTGGGTGTGGGGTGGATTGATCACCATACCGACTTACTCTTATTATTCGCCTTGCTATATGGGATGGTAAATCTGATTGACTTACCTATAGTAGAGAGACGATGATCAAAACCTTGTTTAAGCCTTAGAATGGTATAGGTATTTTTCCCTTGTACAAGGCAGTTTTTGCCAACCGTAGGTTATACGGTGAGGAGCAACCAGACCCATTTCCTACAGGAGAAACCATAAATGGTTGACCACCATGAGATATTGATAGTTGTTAAGTATTGGCGCCAGACCCGTCAGCTAAGAAGACCCAGTCTCAGAATAACCTTACCAAGATGAAAGGACAAAAGAATTGAGGAAAAGGTTATGCCGTTACCAGAAGAGCTCAGAGGAGGAATTTTCTCGAGGATCTGAGAAGACCGACACTGTCAAGAATAAGGATGGAGTATATGAGTTTTGATGGAACAGTAACCATGGTTCTAAGGGTGGTAGCACCCCAGACCCCTGTGATGATCGATGGATTTTGAGGAGACCCCCAAACCCTAACCAATTTCTTTCTAGCCTCTCCGAATCTCGAGGACGAGATTCATTTTAAGGGTGGTAGGTTTGTAACATCCCAAAATTCTAAATTTTGGAATGTTATAAACAAATAGATAGATTTGATTGATTGTTTGATTGATTGTCTGAAAGTGAGTGAAATTCGAAACTTTTAAAGTTAAATGAGAGGGAATAAAAGGACTTTCTGAAACTTTCACCTTTTTTCTTTTGATCCCCGAGAATTCAAATTCTTTTCATCACAAAAACCCTGGAGAGAAGATGACATGACTTCTTCCATTTATTTAAATGACATGGGGTGTTGAAAACATTTGAATTTCATTTGGAAAATATTTCCAATTCAGAAACTTTATGCAACTCAATGATTTTCATGAGAGAAGATAAAATGACTTCTTCAAATTATATGAAATATGAGTTGGGAGTTTCAAAGAATTAAATTCAAAGTTCTTTTGAATTTATTTTCAATTTGGAGTTATTTGAGTTTTAATCAAATTATTTTTCTCCAAAAATAAAATATATGGAAATTAGGGTAACATGATTCCCTACAATAGAAAATTGGAGAAAAATTAATTTGAAATCATTTTGGTATTTTAAAAATGATTTTTGTTGGATTTTAATATACCAGTAGCACTCTTTGATTTATCTGAATTTGTGTGGATTTTATTTGAAGTTATAAAAATGTTCATGTTGTAGAGAATCTTTTTCTGAAAATTTTGATATATTATATGCATATATAATATTTTTAGTTATTTTGTTTTATTATTTTAGTTCTCTGAAAAAAATATTTATTAAAAAAAACCCTCTTCGCCGACTGGGCCGGCCCAGCTCCCAGGCCAGGCCGCGGCCCAGCCCACCTCCTCGTCGTCCCCGAGCTCGGGAGGGACTCCCGCAGCCGCACGCCATCACCGGCACCGTACGCCGCCAGGACTCCGCCGCCGCCTCGCTTTGCCCCTTTCCCACGCCACCACCACCTCCTCCCTCCTATAAAGCCGCGCCCGCCGCCACCTCTCTCTCCCTCGTCGCGCCGCCGCCCTCCCGCATCTGCCCCGCCGTTGCTGCTACAGATAGCCGCCGCCGCCCTTAGCTGCATCGCCGCCTGCTCGCCTCGCCGCTGCCCCGCATCGCCCGATCCACGCCACCGCGCCCTCCGCCGGAGCTCCTCCTGCGCCGCTCGCTTGCCCGCGCGCCGCCGTGGACGCTCGCCTCGCCTCACCGGAAACCGCCGCCGTCGCCGTTGCCGTTGACCCGTCGTGGACCAGTAAAAACCGCCCGGTCCGATCCGGTTTATTCTCAGTTTCGTTTTTTTCTCTTTAAACCCGGTTTTCTCTTCGGTTTTTTTACGCTTTATTGTTTTAGGTTAAGTTAACCAGAGATCGTTCGTCCGTTAAGTTCTCTGTAGTGAACGATTTCGTTCTGTAGGGCTCTGTAGCGAACGTCCGCTATTTAGATCTTTTCTTTTTCTTTTTATTTTTCGGCCAGGGACCTATCTGTGGTGACTTTTATTTGCAGAATAGCCCCTGATCTTCAAAACACCGTAACTTTTTACTCGTTAGTCCAAATCCAACGAAACCAACACTCACATCTTCGTTATGATCCCCTCTATCCATTAATCCAACTCAAACATGTTTTTGAAAAGTTTAAAATTTGAATTAGATCAGATTTGAATTCAAACTTCGTTTGTTCATAACTTGAGTTTCGTAGCTCCGTTTGAGTTGATTCTTTTTGCAAATCGAAGCTCTTGACCTAAACTTTCTGATAAGGCCAAATTCATATAATTTTGGTACTGTTACAAATTGTTCTATGTTGCAAGAGTTATTTGCTTGGTTTTGAAGTTTTCCGAATCGTTTTTCTTCGATCTTTCTGATCTTTTGAGTGATTGCTTATGTGTGGTTACTATTGCTTGCTTACGATAGATTGACCGGAGTGTGACGAGTAGATCTATCAAGATTTTGAGCGTGAATCATCTTCATCAACATTGCAGGCAAGTTCACACTTTGATCATATCCCCTTCATACCCAGTTTTCATTGCATTAGATCAAACCTCAAACATTGCATGATTAGGATCTAATTAAATTGTGTGATGGGAAGTAGTTGAGGTAGTACCTATTACCTGTTTGTTATCAAACCCTTGGGAGTTACTATTACGTTATGCTTATAGTGCCATGCTATGCTCGTAGACGTGGATTGGGTTTTGAGAGTATTCATGACAGATGTGAGTTTGTTAATTAATGGTTTACTTAAGGTGGCAACTTAAACACACATCTGGGTGGATTGAGGTACCTGGTTATTCCAGGATTGCCTGTCTAGGCACCTGGGTAGACCAGGATTGCCCGTTTTCTTTTGGACCGCCACCCAGGCTCAAAGGGATCATGAGATTATTCATGCTAGAAACTTCCGTGTGCAGCCACAAACTATTATGGGCTCTAGCATAGTTGACTAAGTCGTGCGAACTCTTACAGTGGTAGACTAGCAGATGTAGGTGGTACGGTCTACCCGATCGTAAGGTGCTAGCACTTCTGAAAGACTATGTCTCGGGCATCCATCTTCTCAAACACCATGTAGTGCGAGAAACCAAATGGAGGCGATCGAGTCTTGTGGGGAAAGTGCGCAAACCTCTGTAGAGTGTAATAAACTAATCATGGTTAGCCGTGTCCCCCGGTTATGGACATCTTGAGTATCTAGTACCTGGATTATCTTGTGAATCTCATCACGTTACTTTAAACTAAGTTTGTTGGGTTTAATGATGTTATTTAATTGGGATTGAGAATGCTGTCAACCATTCTCAATGTTCAACAACCACCATGATAGTTAAATAAAATTTATTCCTTTGTAGTAGGGAAAATTTGGCTTTTCGCAAAAACTATAACCATAGAGCTTTTCCACCAGCCAAATATGCATGTAGTGATAGCCTTTGTTCATCATTCTCTATGATGTGAATTTGCCAGTGCATTCAATGTACTGACCCTCTGTGGCTGCAACGTCTCATGTTGCAGGAACCTTACGACGAGTAAGTGATACGTTAGGGTTACGATTTCTACACTCAACTTTGCCGTTGGTGTTAATGGGAATCCACAACCTTATTATTTCCGCTATTTGGATTGAGGTAATAGTATTTACGTTACTTTTACATGTGATTTACCTCTATTATAAAATCCTCGAATACTGTGTGTGTCAGCATACCGATCTAGGGATGACACTTAAGCACAGAGACTTGATCCATTCGGGTCGGGTCGCTACAGGATGTGAATGGCCCCGTATGATTTGCATCAATAATTCAGCCAGTGGTTCATCCTAGCTGGTTGTTGAAGATAAACCATAGTGGTGGCGACTTGTGTGTCCTATCCATTGAATCATCCAGTGCAGGTGGGCGAGTCGCCTGTGGCATTATAATCCGGTGCGGACAGGTGACTCGGCAGCGTCGTTGTAAGCCGGCGCAGACGAGAGAGTCGCCAGCGGTGTTGTAAGCCGGCGCGTACGAGAGAGTCGCCTGCAACGTTGGAAATAGCTCGGCCGCAGACGAGAGAGTCGGCAGCGGCATTGTTGTTGTAGACTGAACCATAGAGGCGGCGGCTTGCATGCACATTTGTTGAATAATGCGGTATGGTTGGATGCTGGCATTTGATAATATTGGCGCGAGCTATACATCCATGACACGGCCAACACTCTTGCGGTGAACAATTGTCCTGCATAAACAATACCGCAGACCAAGGCAAAGATAAACTGCTTTTTGACAAAAATAATATGTGCTAATAACATAAATTTAAATGGATATCACCTGATTTGTTCAGATGACGGATGATCCATTTAACATGACATAAGCAGGTCAGGTAGACCGGCAACTCAATATAGCCTTGGCGGCTCAACACGGTCCTCGCGGCTCAACACAGTAGTGAAACGGAGGCAACCATAGGAGTAATTCATAAGATGTGCTAACGAGGCCACTCGGGAGCAGGCCAGGACGGGCCGCTCGACGGAGATGAACCGGCAATAATGACTTGGCAAGGCGAGTCAGCGGCTGCTGTGGCTTGAGATGGCCCACGACCGAAGAAACGGCTGGGCCGTGTTGGAACAACAGCAGGAAAACAGGGCCGAGGCAGGGGCTTGAGTAGCTTCACGACAGAGGAAACGGCGGTTGCAAGTCCAGCGATTCAGCAGTAGTAGCTTAAAGCAGGTAGTAGTAGAGACGAGTCGGATGGCTGTGCGCACACACACATGTTCAGGGTAGTAGCAGCTTGAAACAGATGCGAGGCCAAGATAGAGGCGATGTACGGTGGCGATGGTTGAGGTCCAGGCCAGCTTGAAGGTAGGCGGAAGCGACTTGGCATGAAGCCCGTGCAGGGATGGCATGATGCAATTGCAGCGGTGGCTCAATGTAGTTTGAGGTCGGCGGCTCAGCAAAAGCTCCCCGAGGCAGTGGCTCACCAGAAACCGGCGGCTTGGAGCGGCGCGGTCGTGGAGGCGACTCATAACGGCGGGTTGGACATTTGTTTGCTCAAGGCCGGAAGACCGCAGATCGGAACGAGTCCATGCCAGGGATTCCATGAGCAACCACGGAAGAAAGGCGTCTGGCGAGACGAGAGCCACGAGAGGCAGTCAGCGCGTGGGAGCAGCCCCGGCGGCTCAGAGCACTTCTCACCATCAGCGGAGCTTCGTTTTCTGATGGTATATCATCAGTTGTGCGGTATACCATTGTAGTTGGAGTAGTCAACGCCCATGCTGCAAAAGATCACATCTTCACTGGATAATCCGTGGCTAGCTTTCCGGGTCGTCGTAGCATGGAACGTTGGGTCGGCATCTCGGTAGCGAATCAGTAGACAAGCGGAGATGGCAGAGGGTCTGGCGACTCTGCGAAGGCGAACAGCAGCAGCTCCGGCCAGCGGCGGTTTGCAGCGGCTGAAGCGGCCGTCGGGGCGCGGCGGCGGCGGCGGCCCAAAAGCGACGCCGGTGAAGGAAAGCAGCGTGATGAGACCGGGTCGACGCTATCTCCACTTCTGGGTCGTAGTTGTATCCGCTTCCGGGTCGTGGGCTCGTGGCCACTCCTTTTTTTAGGCTGCCGTACGTGGCACTAACATCTCGCATGATGGAATCCGTCTATCTCCACGTAAGGGAGGTATTTTCCAGGCTTGAGAAAGGTAGTAATAGTACCTTTGTATTTTCTTAGTAGTACTTTTGACTCACTTTAATACCTTGACATGAACACCGAGACCGCAGTTCGCATCACGGGATTTTTTTTCCTTTTTTACTATTTCGGCCACCGGCGTCCATTGATCTTGACTGCACTCTGCGACGAGGAATCAACTGCACGATGTTGTAGAGTTCGCATCAGTACTGCTGTAGTCCTATGAGTTGGGTCATGTTGATCCGGATACAGACGACATCTAGTCGGTCTCGGCGAATCAATCATGCATATGACTTTTCTTCTTCTCAAGAGTAGCCGTAACCATGAACACGCGAATCAACGACTTGTCGGTTGATCTGACACGTCTTCTTCAGCAATCCGTCCATCTCAATGATTTGAAAACAGTCCAAACGATCACAAGTCAGCGGCTGACCAAAGCTATAACCCTAAACCTTTCTCGACATTAAACCCCACGGATCTAAAATCTGAACTGATGAACTTCAAGTTGATGCAAACCCTTCCAAACCGACTCATCCGGACAATTGCAAACTTCTCGATCCCTGAAGAAATCCCTCCAAAAACTCAACACCATCGTGCGCAAACCCCACGGTGGGCACCAACTGTCGTGGAATTGTCACGGCAGATGTCCTAGTGTGAGGACTTAGTTGTGAGGTCAGCGCATCTATGTGGTAGCTTGAGAGGGGTTGATCGGGATAAGAGAAGTGAGGCGGCTCAACACACAAGACAAGGATTTAGACAGCTTCGGACCCCGGGAAACATCATATAGAAATAGCCCTACATGCTGTTTGAGGCTAGGTCTCATTATGCTCATGAGGGAGTCGCCTCATAAGCCGGCTCCCCTTTAGTTGTGTCTAGCCTTAGCCATTATTTTTTTGTCCCTCTTGGGGTGCCTTGCCCCTCCTTATATAAGTTGAAGGGGCGGGTTACATGACTTGTCCTAGTAGGATTAGGATTACTCTATTACAAATGACGTCCTAGTCTTGCTTCCTTTGTAGGAGAATATTCCTTATGCCTTTCCTCTTAAGCCGGCCCATCATAACATGAGCCGGCCTTCTATAAATCAACCATGGACTATCTCATACCAGACTGGTGCATCAAAGAAAAGTGAAAACTAAATGCAAAAGACGCTCCAAGATTTGCACATATCACATGAACGAAACGAATCCAAAAACATACTGATACTTGTTGAAGAAAGATGGGATGCCTTCCAGGGCATCCCCAAGCTTAGACACTTGAGTCTCCTTAAATATTTACTTGGTGTCGTGGAATTGTCACGGCAGATGTCCTAGTGTGAGGACTTAGTCGTGAGGTTAGCGCATCTATGTGGTAGCTTGAGAGGGGTTGATCGGGATAAGATACGCGAGGCGGCTCAACACACAATACAAGGATTTAGATAGCTTTGGGCCCTGGGAAACATCATCTGGAAATAGCCCTACATGTTGTTTGAGGCTAGGTCTCATTATGCTCATGAGGGAGTCGCCACATAAGCTGGCTCCCCTTTAGTTGTGTCTAGCCTTAGACATTATTTTTCTGTCCCTCTTGGGGTGCCCTGCCCCTCCTTATATAAGTAGAAGGGGCGGGTTACATGACTAGTCCTAGTAGGATTAGGATTTCTCTATTATAAGTGGAGTCCTAGTCTTGCTTCCTTTGTAGGAGAATATTCCTTATGTCGTTCCTCTTAAGTCGGCCCACCATAACATGAGCCGGCCTTCTGGGCCTTGGGCCTAGTCCTTTATCTGACCCGCTGTCGAGGCCATCAGTGAGTCGCCAGGCTCATGAGTCGTCAGACCAGTAAGCCGCCGATCCCGTGAGTTTCCAATCCTCTGGCGGGTTATCAATGAAACGCCAAGTCCGGCCGGGTCATACCGCGGGGAATATCCCCGACACTTGGGGTGCCTTGGGCATCCCCAAGCTTGAGCTCTTGCCTCTCCTCCTTCTCCTCATATCGAGACCTCCTCGATCTTTGATCACTTCATCCACACAAAACTCAACAGAAAGCTCGGTAAGATCTGTTAGTATAATAAAGCAAATCACTACTCTAAGTACTGTTGCAAACCAATTCATATTTTGGTTTTGCATTGTAGCTACTGTAATATAACTTTTCCATGGCTTAATCCACCGATAGAAATCGATAGTTTCATCAAAACAAGCAAACTATGCATCAAAAACAGAATCTGTCTTCAACAGGACAGTCTGTAATAATCTGAACATTCACCATACTTCTGGTACTCCAAAAATTCTGATACAATTAGCAAAAATAAACAATTTTTATAGAAAGACAGTGCAAAAAGTTTCAGAACCCTTTGACGTTCCAGTAAAAAATGTAAAATCGTGCACTACAGCCAAAGTTTCTGTTTTGCACCGCACAAACCAACAAGCAATGTAAACATCCTAAAGGCAAATCTTGGCACATTGTTTTTGTTTTTAAACATTATAAAAGCACACAACAGAAATAAATGACTCTCTAAAACTTCTGGGTTGTCTCCCTGGCAGCGCTTTCTTTAAAGCCATTAAGCTAGGCATATAGTGCTCAAGTAATGGATCCACCCGGATCCCAAGGTATATCAAAGCCCATTTTAATTAACAATGATTTGTGATTTAGTAGTGAGCACAAAGTAACATATATCATGCAACAACGAAGTCTAACTCTCTTCCTATGCATCGGCATTTCATAAAAGAACAATTCATGCACACGTAGTAAAGGCCAATGCATAGTATAAACAGTTTCTTGCAATTTTATCATATTGGAAACATGGGATGCGGAGACGTAGTTCCTCTCTCATAATAATTGCAAGTAGGAGCAGAAAGCACATGCATATTATATCTATCAAAATCATCATGTGTAGTAGTAAAACGCAACCCATCAATATAATCCTTAATAAGGGCAAACTTCTCTGATATAGTGTAGTCGGGAGAATTCAAAAAGATAATAGGACTATTATGCGTGGGTGCAGTAGCAACAATTTCATGTTTAACATAAGGAACTATAGCAAGTTCATTTCCATAAGCATAATTCATATTGGCATCTTGGCCACAAGAATAGCAAGCATCAAGTTCATCAAAAAAGGATATTTCAAACGAATCAACGGGGTCATAGCAATTATCATGGCATTCATCCTTCGGTAAGAACGAAGGGACTTTAAATAATGTATGAGTTGGAGAGTTACTCTCATTAGAAGGTGGGCACAGGTAGCTAATCCGATCTTCCTCCTTTTGTTCTTCACTCACCTCATCATCTTTTAAATCCAATGAGCTCACAGTTTCATCAATTTCTTCTTCCATAGACTCCTGCAAAATATTAATCTCTTCTCGGACAGCAAAGTCTTTCTCAATAAATTCATCAATATCATAATTGTATTTACAATTCTCATAGCAACATTTAAGTATAGCTAAATTTTCAGGTCTATAAACTGAATCATCAAACTCTTTAAACTCTTTAAACAAAGATTCAATTTCACAAGCACCCTTAAAAGCAACAAATTCTTCTATTCATTCCACATCATAGTAATCATATATACCATTAGCATAAGAAGCTAATGTAACACCCACGATGCGGCTATATCTCCCATGTGTCGGAGCATGACTTAGAGGCATAACCGCATTGTAGGCATGTCGCAAGAGGGGTAAAGAGTTGGCTTACAATCGCCACTTCACACAATACATGAATATAGCATTACATCATCCAGATACAAACAAGGTCCGACTACGAAACCAAAATAAAAGAAGACTACCCCTAATGCAAAAGATCCCCAATCGCCCCAACTGGGCTCCACTACTGATCAACTGGAAAAGAAACAACACAACGAACACGATCTTCATCGAGATACTCCTTGAGCTCGGATTGCGTCACCTGTATGGTTATCATCGGCACCTGCAACTGTTTGAAGTAATCCGTGAGTCACGGGGACTCAGCAATCTCACACCCTCGCGATCAAGACTATTTAAGCTTATGGGTAGGGAAAAGGTAGTGAGGTGGAGGTGCAGCAAGCACTAGCATATATGGTGGCTAACTTACGCAAAAGAGAGCGAGAAGAGAAGCAAAGCACGGTCGTGAACTAGAAGTGATCAAGAAGTGATCCTGAAACTACTTACGTTCAAACATAACTCTAAAACCGTGTTCACTTCCCGGACTCCGCCGGAAAGAGACCATCACGGCTACACACGCGGTTGATGCATTTTAGTTAAAGTTAAGCGTCAAGTTTTCTACAACTGGACATTACCAAATTCCCATCTGCCGATAACCGCGGGCACGGCTTTCAAAAGTTCAAAACCCTACAAGGGTGTCCCAACTTAGCCCATCACAAGCTCTCACGGTCAACGACGGATATTCCTTCTCCCAGGAAGACCCGATCAGGCTCGGAATCCCGGTTACAAGACATTTCGACAATGGTAAAACAAGACCAGCAAGACCGCCCGATGCGCCGACATCCTGATAGGAGCTGCACATATCTCGTTCTCAGGGCAACACCGGATGAACACTACGTACAGTTAAAACCAGCCCTCAAGTTTGCCCGAGGTGGCGCCGCAAGTGGCTCTGTTTCGGACCAGCAACTAGAGAAGCACTGGCCCGAGGGGGTTAAAATAAAGATGACCCTTGAGTCTGCAAAACCCAAGGAAAAAGGCTAGGTGGAAAATGGTAAAACCAAGGTTGGGCCTTGCTCGAGGAGTTTTATTCAAGGTGAACTGTCAAGGGGTTCCCATTATAAGCCAACCGTGTAAGGAACGCAAAATCAAGGAACATAACACCGGTATGACGGAAACTAGGGCGGCAAGAGTGGAACAAAACACCAGGCATAAGGCCGAGCCTTCCACCCTTTACCAAGTATATAGATGCATTAATTAAATAAGAGATATTGTGATATCCCAACATATCCATGTCCCAACAAAAACATGTTCCAACAAGGAACAAACTCCATCTTCACCTGCAACTAGCAACGTTATAAGAGGGTCTAAGCAAAGCGGTAACATAGCCAAACAATGGTTTGCTAGGACAAGGTTGGTTAGAGGCTGGACATGGCAACATGGGAGGCATGATATAGCAAGTGGTAGGTATCGCAGCATAGCAAAAGAGCGAGAAACTAGCAAGCAAAGATAGAAGTGATTTCGAGGGTATGGTCATCTTGCCTGAGATCCCGCAAGGAAGAAGAAGGAGTCCATGAAGAAGACAAACGGACGTAGTCGAACGGATCCTCACAACTCCGGAACGAAACCGAAGCTAACGTGAGAAGCAACCTGGAAAGAAGTAAACAACCATCACATAAACATGGCATGATGCGCAAACAAGTATGATGCATGTCCGATTTAAATATGCATGGCATGGCAAAGGGCACAAACAAAACTACAAGTTAAGTGGAGCTCAATATGCAACAAGTTGCATATTGACGGAACACCACATCAAATATTTAGTTCTCTCTCGTTTATGTACTCAACAATATTAAATGTTGGTTAACATGGCAAGAGGTGGAGCATAACAAAACTATACTATCTAAACAATATAAATGGGGCCGGATATAACAAACAACAAATCCGGTAAATCCCCATATGCAATTATCAATTTGGTGCAACAACAATTTTAAACATTTAAAGTTAATATCATGATGCGAATGACATGTGCAAGTTTTATGCAGTATTTATGAAAACATTGACATGATAAGATATGAGGCATTTGTCATCGTGGCGGAAACGAAAGGGGTGCCACGGCAACGACAACGGAAATGGTGCCACGGCAACATTCCGGTTCCGGTAACTCGATTGAGATGCCGGTGCAAAAGGAAAAGTGACGGGGGCATGTCAAAAGATGGTGGGGTGATCCCGATTACCGGGTTCCCACGGTTCGACAATGGTGAGAAGGCAAAAGAGGGGCAACATGCACCGACAATTCGAGCATGGAGCAAGCACGAGCATCTCATGCATCACACACGCATTCGTTCACGGGCGGTCGTCTCGGGGTTATACCTTCGAGGCATGCGTTATCGGAGGGGTTCGAGTTCGATGCGGTGTAGGAGAAGTAGACGTTCTCGTGACGGTAGTCATTCACGTTCTTAGTCGCACAAGTTTTCGTAGATGTTCAAGGTCATGGCGAGAAACTTGACGTCCACGGTGTCCTCGAGGGTCGACGGTAGTGGTACTTGGCAAAATGCACGTCGAAGGTAGTTGTTCTCGTATCGACGTGGTACTTGGTGATTTCGGAGACGACAGAAGACGAACTTGGCGGTCCTCGTAGAACTAGTACTTGGCGTTAGTGATACACATTTCGAAAGCAGTTCACGACGATGGTAGCCAAAACTTGGTGATCCGAAGGGGTACTTGATGAATAACTGCCGTCGTGGTACTTGGTGAAATCCTCCGAGATGGACTTGACGCATGAAAGGTCTTCGGTGCCACGGTACTTGTTAGGTCATCATGTAGACGTACTTTCGAAGATGAACTTGTCGCGTCCCAAAATGAGCAAGGCAAAAGCCCTCGTTCAACGAAGCTCGAACTTGACGAAATCCACAAACAGGACTTGGCGCGGGCGTGACGAAGCAAAGGAAGCGTGCGGCGGACGCTGCTGTTCATCTGCTTCGAGCAGAGGCGAGGCCATGGTGATGGGGAGACTATGCAGAGGAGGGCCGGAGGCGCCAGAAGAGGACGACGGAGAGCGTGTGGAGGTGACCGACGGGCACCGACTTGGGGAGCTCCTGCTCATGCCCGCCCGTAGAGGGAGGCACGGGGCTGCAGGACTCGGGCGGCGAGGAGGCGCCATGGAGGAAGGAGGCTGACTGAGAAGCAGGAGGGCGAGGGGCGTGCGGCTCCGCAGGCACCAGGCGGCGGAGGAGAAGGGGCGCCATGGATGGGGCCTGCGGAGGGGAGGAGGTACGGCGGACGAGCGGGAGGCTCACGGGGCCTCGGGCGCGACCTGCAGAGGAGGCAGCGCCTCAGCGCGCAGCAAGGATGCAACGGCTCAACGCTGGAGCATGGCAGGAGGAGCGTAGCAGTCGCGAGCTCGGGGCAAGGTGCAGCGCCATAGGAGGGGTTCGAGGGAGATCGAGGAGAGGGACTCCTCTGGCGGCGCGGGGCGGAAGGGAACGAAGGAAGGGGAGAGGTGTCGAGGGAGGAATCGGGCTCTAGGTTAGGTTTAGGGATTTGGTGGGCTGAGGGAACGGGAGATGGTTAGGCCGGCCTGGGGGGGCCCAAGTGGCCAGCGGAGCAGGCCGCCTCTCTCTCTCCCTCCTAGACTATTTTCCTTGTTTAACAAAAAAATAGAGAGTTAAGAAATGTAGAGAGAAATAGGAGAAGAATTTGAGCAGTACGCCAATTTTCTTGGACTCCTAAAAAGGAGCTTGAGCCAAGAAAAATAGGAGTGGGCATGAAAGAAAGATTAAATTCAATTTCCTTTGAATTTAATTCAAATGGTTTCAACTAGGACGGGTTTGAGAAGTGTCCAAAAATGTTCGGGAATTTTGTGGAGATCGGGAAAGAGATGAAAGAAAATTATGGGCAAAGTTTGAGGACCAAACTTGAAGTAGAAAAATACATGGAATTACTTGGCAAGTGTGTTATGATGATTCCAAATTAATGGAATATTTATAATAGCTCCCTAATATTAGGAGGATAATGTTATAAAGAGAAGTCACTCTTCCCTTCATTTAAATGGATCGAAGATCCACACAAATTATTTAGTTGAGATGCGAAAGATTTATGACATGATGACATAATGCAATGCAAAAAATAAAAGGAGCAAGCAAAAGTGAAACACACGGAGAAACCCGGAACATATGGAAGTCTTCTCGAGCATCGGTCTTGGGGCGTCACAACACTCCACCACTACAAGAGGATCTCATCCTGAGATCTAGGATGGCATCGGGGAAAATGAAAGAGGAAGGGGAAGAGGTAAAACTAAGTTGCTTCTTTGACAAACGAGTGAAACCAAAGAACCTTGAGAGGTAGAAAAACTTGAAAGAAAGAAAACAACAATGATGAACAGGGTTGAAAACACTCCGTTAGAAAAGAGGAACAAGGAACATTACTAGAACGTTGTAGGTTGAAAGACATATGAAAAGGGTTGTAGTGGACAAGAAGTACATGCAAGCACTCCGGTAGAAACGAGATGCAAGACTTGATAAGATGAAAAGAACTTGAGCAGAGGACACAACACTCCGATTAAAACAAGGTAGAGAAGGAATAAGACTGATATAATTTGGGCAGCACTTCGGCTATTAATGGAAGGAATTGAACATGAACTTGACAAAAATGGGATCATGGGTGAAGAGAGCAACATCACAAAGCCTCCGGAAGAAATGAAAGAATGTAATGGAATGGACGGAGGGGAACAAGATCTTGAGAGAGCATGCTTACAACAAATGCTAGAATGGAGTTGTTGGATTATCAACAACGAAAAGCATAAACTTGATATGGTCTTATGGAATACATCTCAAAATTATGAGGTGACAACCTGCCACTCACGGAAAAAGATTGGATTGATAAGAACAAGGAGACGAGAAACTATTTCACCGGGAGGATAAAAGAAGAACTTGGGTCATTTATAAGCACCATAATAGCAACAATCCTTAGGGAAGGCTTTAGGTGAAATATAACCCAAGATAACTCCAATGACGAGATTGATGGATTTAAAATCTCTCATTCTTGATAACTTGTGAATCATCAAACACGAAGGAAAATTATCAACAATGACATAACACCACCTCAAAAGATAAGATAGAACGAATTGTACTTCGGAGCGCAAGATGAAGAATACTTGAAGTATAGCTTGACGGATCATAGCTTCGAGAGATATCTTGAAGAACAATAGAAGAGTGAAAAAGGATCCTTGACGAACCACCATGTAGCCTCCATGACCAACTCCGGTAACAAAAGGATGATCAAACAAAAGGAAAGAGAAGTTGAAAACACAAGGTGAAGCCTTGCGATGATTTAGATGGAGATTCGCGACGAGATAATTGAGAGAGCTTGGAACTCCGGGAAAAGAAAAAGATGAAACAATTGAAACCAAGAATTTGATGAACCTCCGGAATAAGGAATTAATCACTTGGATGGAACAAGAATAAGAATTATGTTATGCGTATCCTTCACCAATTTAAATTGATGACAAGCAACGAATTTTTGCATACTAATTATTCTCGTTGCAAGGATTAAGATAGATGTAGCGCAAACTTGGGAAGGTCTTCAACGGACCACGTGTAGGATTTGAAAGAACGAATAAATAAATATGATAACCATGGAACAGAATCGTGAGCAAACCACCGTAAGAATTGAAAATGAATGCGGAAAAGATAAAGAAACAACGGAAAGAATTAGAGAACGAATGAAGATACTTGACAGAATTTAGAAACATGAGAACAAAGAGAACACGAGCTGATTAGAGATCACTTAAACGATTCACCGGTAAGATTTGGATAACGAGAGCTGAAAGCTGGAATGAATAATTCTGAGATGATGGGCTCCAGAGAAACAAACTGAAAATACTCTAAATTACTCCGGATGGGTGAAAAGAATTCTCACAATCGAAAACAATTATGAGAGGAAGGCATTAAGCTAGAACCACGAATCTTCGAGAGAATGGACAAATTTTGGAGGAAAAACTCTTCTTCGGTCTTCAAAATCCGAGAATGACGATGAGCACCACAACCTCCGGGGTGACGAATTGAAAGGTTGAACCAACGATGAAAAGAATTTGAAAGATCTTGGAGAAAGACATATGACTGATGATAATTCATTCTTACGTCAAACTTTGAAATGAATTTGAGAATAACACCGGGAAAAGAAGAGTCAGGTAAGATCCTGGGAAAAGACCTATGGGTTAGGGCCCACTCAAAAGAAACACAGTTGGAATGAATTGAAGAGTGATTTCACCGGTTGAATTAAATGGCTCGAATGAGATAACATCCTCGAAAGAGCTTGAACGAAAGCAGAGTGGAAACACGAATCTTCGAGATATCTTCAGCACTCCTGAACAAATGAATGGCGAGAAGTGGATGATTAAGAGGTGCACCGGCATGAGAAAGCATTGAAACGAGGAAAGGATATGATCAACAAAGCTTGACTTGAATCCACCGGAGAAGAAAAAGAATGATGAATGATGATCTTGAAGCTCCGTTCGAATCTTCCTGAGAATCACCGAATAAAAACATTGACGGAAAGAATGAAGAAACTTCACATCCATAAGATGGATACTTGATAAAGAAATACGAGTCCTTGAAGAGATAAGTGTGGGAGGGCGGGGAAAACAAAAGCAACTTAGGAACGGATGAAACGAACACCGTTGAGAAGACTTGAGTTGATCTTGCGGATGTTGAAAATGATCGGATCCACTTGAAGAGAAATACACCAGTTGAGAAGGATTGACATGACAATCTCGATTATCATGAAGGATTAGTATCCACATAGAAGTATGAGAACACCACTTACGAAAAGTATGGAATCAACACTTGACATCGAAGCAACTCGAATACCACAATCAAAACAAAACAAAGGATTGGCTTGCAGAACTAGCCGGAAACAAACATATGATAGAGATTCCGTCCGAAGTTTTCGTGGTGGGGCCCACACGGGCTCGATCGTATAGCGCCATCATGTACAAGGCAGTGCACATGACATACGAAGCGTCCCCGAGTCAGCATAGCCAAGGACTCTTCAAGACACAACGAGACCACTCTAAAACCAACCGTGGATGGGCGGACCACTAGACGTTGAACCCCAATTTCATATCATAGATCTATCGGAAAGATATCCTAGGAGTTACTTGAATTCCCACTTATAAACTCCCAAAATTTTCTGGTTATGCAATCAGGTGTTGGGGATACAGGGGAAGCATAATATATCACCCAAAACTAACAAATCCTACATCCAGCTATATCCATCCTTCAACACATAACCAAGAAACCTTCGAAAATCGTTGACCTCAACCTTCGAAAAGCATCCGTTATATGAGTTATGGCAATACTCCCGAACTCCCACCCCAGTACTGGGTGGCGTCGAGGTTATCTCACCAACTGCATAAAAGAGATTTTCGATGTCGGCGAACTCAGGTATTCCAGAACTGCAACGATAAAATTGTGACGACAACACCTCGGTGCTCAACTCCCCGGGACACTGCCACAACCCCTAAATGTCAGGAGGGACCAAGAACAATGTTCTTGTCACAAAACCATCGGAATGATTCTAAGATACCCGCGTGATCCTAAAAATTTTTTAGTGAAATTTGAGAAGAGAAGAGTCAAAACTCTACGTCAGGATGCCTCACCAGAGCGACGAAGGGACTAAGGAGTAAAAAGAATCCTACTCTCCGATATATATAATCCTAAAGACTCAAAACATTTTTCTAGACTCAACAACGCCAGCAATTCGATCAAGCAGGGGGCTCCTAAGTCGGGGAAGGCTCTGATACCAACTTGTAACACCCACGATGCAGCTATATCTCCCACGTGTCGGAGCACGACTTAGAGGCATAACCGCATTGTAGGCATGTCGCAAGAGGGGTAATCTTTACACATCCCATGTACTGAATAAGAGAGGGATAAAGAGTTGGCTTACAATCGCCACTTCACACAATACATGAATATAGCATTACATCATCCGGATATAAACAAGGTCCGACTACGGAACCAAAATAAAAGAAGACTACCCCTAATGAAGAAGATCCCCGATCGCCCTGACTGGGCTCCACTACTGATCAACTGGAAAAGAAACAACACAACGAACACGATCTTCATCGAGCTCCTCCTTGAGCTCGGATTGCGTCACCTGTACAGTTATCATCGGCACCTACAACTGTTTGAAGTAATCTGTGAGTCATGGGGACTCAGCAATCTCACACCCTCGCGATCAAGACTATTTAAGCTTATGGGTAGGGAAAAGGTAGTGAGGTGGAGCTGCAGCAAGCACTAGCATATATGGTGGCTAACTTACGCAAAAGAGAGCGAGAAGAGAAGCAAAGCACGGTCGTGAACTAGAAGTGATCAAGAAGTGATCCTGAAACTACTTACGTTCAAACATAACTCTGAAACCGTGTTCACTTCCCGGACTCCGCCGGAAAGAGACCATCATGGCTACACACGCGGTTGATGCATTTTAGTTAAAGTTAAGTGTCAAGTTTTCTACAACCGGACACTAACAAATTCCCATCTGCCCATAACCGCGGGCACGGCTTTCGAAAGTTCAAAACCCTGCAGGGGTGTCCCAACTTAGCCCATCACAAGCTCTCATGGTCAACGAAGATTATTCCTTCTCCTAGGAAGACCCGATCAGGCTCGGAATCCCGGTTACAAGACATTTCGACAATGGTAAAACAAGACCAGCAAGACCGCCTGATGCGCCGACATCCTGATAGGAGCTGCACATATCTCGTTCTCAGGGCAACACCGGATGAACACTACGTACAGCTAAAACCAGCCCTCAAGTTTGCCCGAGGTGGCGCCGCAAGTGGCTCTGTTTCAGACCAACACTTAGAGAAGCACTGGCCCGGGGGGTTAAAATAAAGATGACCCTTGAGTCTGTAGAACCCAAGGGAAAAAGGCTAGGTGGCAAATTGTAAAACCAAGGTTGGGCCTTGCTCGAGGAGTTTTATTCAAGGCGAACTGTCAAGGGGTTCCCAGTATAACCCAACTGCGTAAGGAACACAAAATCAAGGAACATAACACCGGTATGACGGAAACTAGGGCGGCAAGAGTGGAACAAAGCACCAGGCATAAGGCCGAGCCTTCCACCCTTTACCAAGTATATAGATGCATTAATTAAATAAGAGATATTGTGATATCCCAACATATCCATATCCCAACAAAAACATGTTCCAACAAGGAACAAACTTCATCTTCACCTGCAACTAGCAACGCTATAAGAGGGGCTGAGCAAAGTGGTAACATAGCCAAACAACGGTTTGCTAGGACAAGGTGGGTTAGAGGCTGGACATGGCAACATGTGAGGCATGATATAGAAAGTGGTAGGTATCGCGGCATAGCAAAAGAGCGAGCAACTAGCAAGCAAAGATAGAAGTGATTTCGAGGGTATGGTCATCTTGCCTGAGATCCCACAAGGAAGAAGAACGAGTCCATGAAGAAAACAAACGGACATAGTCGAACGGATCCTCACAACTCCGGAACGAAACCGAAGCTAACGCGAGAAGCAACCCGAAAAGAAGCAAACAACATAGTAAACAACCATCACATAAAAATGGCATGATGCGCAAACAAGTATGATGCATGTCCGGTTTAAATATGCATGGCATGGCAAAGGGCACAAACAAAACTACAAGTTAAGTGGAGCTCAATATGCAACGAGTTGCATATTGACGAAACACCACATCAATTATTTAGTTCTCTCTCGTTTATGTACTCAACAATATTAAATGTTGGTTAACATGGCAAGAGGTGGAGCATAACAAAACTATACTATCTAAACAATTTAAATGGGGCCGGATATAACAAACAACAAATCCGGTAAATCCCCATGTGCAATTATCAATTTGGTGCAACAACAATTTTAAACATTTAAATGTTATTATCATGATGCGAATGACATGTGCAAGTTTTATGCAGTATTTATGAAAACGTTGACATGATAAGATATGAGGCATTTGTCATCATGGTGGAAACGAAAGGGGTGCCACGGCAACGACAACGGAAATGGTGCCACGACAACATTCCGGTTCTGGTAACTCGATTGAGATGCCGGTGCAAAAGGAAAAGTGACGGGGGCGTGTCAAAAGATGGTGGGGTGATCCCGGTTACCGGGTTCCCACGGTTCGACGATGGTGACAAGGCAAAAGAGGGGAAACATGCACCGACAATTCGAGCATGGAGCAAGCACGAGCATCTCATGCATCACACATGCATTCGTTCACGGGCGGTCGTCTCGGGGTTATACCTTCGAGGCGTGCGTTATCGGAGGGGTTCGAGTTCGATGCGGTGTAGGGGAAGTAGACGTTCTCGCGACGGTAGTCGTTCACGTTCTTAGTCGCACAAGTTTCCGTAGATGTTCAGGGTCACGGCGAGAAACTTGACTTCCACGGTGTCCTCGAGGGTCGACGGTAGTGGTACTTGGCAAAATGCACGTCGAGGGTAGTTGTTCTCGTATCGACGTGGTACTTGGCAATTTCGGAGACGACAGAAGACGAACTTGGTGGTCCTCGTAGAACTAGTACTTGGCGTTAGTGATACACGTTTCGAAAGCAGTTCATGATGATGGTAGCCGAAACTTGGTGATCCGAAGGGGTACTTGACGAATAACGGCCGTCGTGGTACTTGGTGAAATTCTCGGAGATGGACTTGACGCATGAAAGGTCTTCGGTGCCACGGTACTTGTCAGGTCATCATGTAGACGTACTTTTGAAGATGAACTTGTTGCGTACCAAAATGAGCAATGCAAAAGCCCTCGTTCAATGAAGCTCGAACTTGACAAAATCCACAAACAGGACTTGGCGCGGGCGTGACGAAGCAAAGGAAGGGTGCGGCGGACGCTGCTGTTCATCTGCTTCGAGCAGAGGCGAGGCCATGGTGATGGGGAGACTATGCAGAGGAGGGTCGGAGGCGCCGGAAGCGGATGACAGAGAGCCTGTCGAGGTGACCAACGGGCACCGACTCGGGGAGCTCCTGCTCAAGCCCGCCCGCGAAGGGAGGCACGGGGCTGCAGGCCTCGGGCGACGAGGAGGTGCCATGGAGGAAGGAGGCTGGCTGAGAAGCAGGAGGGCGAGGGGCGTGAGGCTCCGCAGGCACCAGGTGGCGGAGGAGAAGGGCGCCATGGATGGGGCCTGCGGAGGGGAGGAGGTACGGCGGACGAGCGGGAGGCTCACGGGGCCTCGGGCGCGTCGTGCAGAGGAGGCAGCGCCTCAGCGCGCAGCAAGGATGCAACGGCGCAGCGCTGGAGCATGGCAGGAGGAGCGTAGCAGTCGCGAGCTCGGGGCAAGGTGCAGCACCATAGGAGGGGTTCGAGGGAGATCAAGGAGAGGGACTCCTCTGGCGGCGCGGGACGGAAGGGAACGAAGGTAGGGGAGAGGTGTCGAGGGAGGAATCGGGCTCTAGGTTAGGTTTAGCGATTTGGTTGGCTGAGGGAACGGGAGATGGTTGGGCCGGCCTGGGGGGAAGCCCAAGTGGCCAGCGGAGCAGGCCGCCTCTCTCCCCCTAGACTATTTTCCTTGTTTAACAAAAAACAGAGAGTTAAGAAATGTAGAGAGAAATAGGAGAAAAATTTGAGCAAGACGCCAATTTTCTTGGACTCATAAAAAGGAGCTTGAGCCAAGAAAAATAGGAGTGGGCATGAAAAAAAGATTAAATTCAAATTCCTTTGAATTTAATTCAAATGGTTTCAACTAGGGCGGGTTTGAGAAGTGTCCAAAAATGTTTGGGAATTTTGTGGAGATCGGGAAAACGATGATTGAAAATTATGGGCAAAGTTTGAGGACCAAACTTGAAGTAGAAAAATACATGGAATTACTTGGCAAGTGTGTTATGTTGATTCCAAATTAATGGAATATTTATAATAGCTCCCAAATATTAGGAGGATAATGTTATAAAGAGAAGTCACTCTTCCCTTGATTTAAATGGATCGAAGATCCACACAAATTATTTAGTTGAGATGCGATAGATTTATGACATGATGACATGATGCAATGCAAAAAATAAAAGGAGCAAGAAAAAATGAAACACACAGAGAAACCCGGAACCTATGGAAGTCTTCTCGAGCATCAGTCTTGGGGCGTCACAGCTAAGATTTCATTGTCATTAAATTTTCATGAAAAGGGGAGGTGTGGAGCCTTCATCCTAGAGCAACAAGTATAATCGTATCTCAAGCATAGTTGCCGAGCATACCAATGCAACATATAAATTTGATCCCATAATAGTTTTCCTTTTTGAGTCAAGTGATAACCCCTAAAGTATTCACGTTGATCCAATGTGTCTCCCATTATATAATTGAATCGGGTTTTCTCAGGATTATTAAAGTAGTGCATAATATCTTTCACATAATGAGCATCAAGGGTTTTAGGAGGTTCCCCATCTCCATGAGTAGCAAGAAACCTATTTTTTGGTATTTGGTGTTCCATATCCATAACTAAAGATAGAGAACAACTTAGAACAACAAATAAAATCCACTTAGTGATAAAGAAAACAAGCACACATGAGAATATTCACCCCATGCTATTGCTCCTCGGCAACGGCGCCAGAAAAAGGTCTTGACAACCCACAAGTATAGGGGGTCAATTGTAGCCTCTTTTGATAAGTAAGAGTGTCGAACCCAACGAGGAGCTAAAGGTAGAACAAATATACCCTCAAGTTCTATCGACCACTGATACAATTCTACGCACGCTTAATGTTCGCCTTACCTAGAACAAGTATGAAACTATAAGTACTTTGTAGGTGTTGTAGGATAGGCTTGCAAGATAATAAAGAGCATGTAAATAAAATCTAGGGTCTGTTTCGATAAAGACACAACTAAATTAGTTTCAGTAGAAAGCTTTTTGTCACGAGAAAGTTATTTGTCCCTAGACAATCTAGACCGGTAATCATTATTGCAATTTTATTTTGAGGGAGAGGCATAAGCTAACATACTTTCTCTTGTTGGATCATATGCACTTATGATTGGAAGTCTAGCAAGAATCCGCAACTACTAAAGATCGTTAAGGTAAAACCCAACCATAGCATTATAAGGCATCAAGTCCTCTTTACTCCCATACGTAAACAACCTACTTACTCGGGTATGTGCTTCTGTCACTCACGCCACCCACCATAAGAAAATCATGAACATATTGCAAACCCTACAGCAGGGATCCCTCACGCTTGCGCGACACGGAGAGCACCATAGGACAGCACCAATAATAAAACATGCAACTCAAACCAATCACGATCATCAATTAACCCATAGGACAAAATGGATCTACTCAAACATCATAGGATAGCCATACATCATTGGGAAATAATATATAGCATTGACCATGTTTAAGTAGAGATTACAGCGGGTAAAAGAGGGGTTACACCGCTGCATAGAGGGGGGAGAGTTGGTGATGACGGCGGTGAAGTTGTTGGTGTAGGTCATTGTTGCGATGATGGCCCCGACGGTGTTCCGGCGCCACCGGGAGAGAGGGGGAGAGAGCCCCCCTTCTTATTCTTCTTCTTCCTTGACCTCCCCCCTAGATGGGAGAAGAGTTTCCCCTCTGGTCCATGCCCTCCATGACGGTGGAGGGGCGAGAGCCCCTCCGAGAATGGATCTCTCTCTCTCTCTCTCTATTTCCTTCTGTTTCTGCGTTCCAGATTCTGGCCTTTCACCGTTTCTTATATTCCCGGAGATCCGTAACTCCGATTGGGATGAAATTTTAACATGATTTGTATCCAGATATTGGCTTTCTTGCGGCGAAACAAGGGCACCAACCACCTTACGGAGTGGCCACAAGGGTTAGGGGCGCACCCCCTGGATCGTGGCCCCCTCGGGCATCGTCTCGCGTTGATTCTTCTTCCCAAAAATCACATATATTCTGAAAAAAATATCCGTAAGTTTTTATCCCATTTGGACTCTGTTTGATATGGATTTTCTGCGAAATAAAAAGCATGCAACAAACAGGAACTGGCACTGGGCACTAGATCAATATGTTAGTCCCAAAAATAGTATAAAAAGATGCCAAAAGTATATGAAAGTTGTATAATATTGGCATGGAAAAATCAAAAATTATAGATACGACGGAGACGTATCAAATACCCTTTATATATGATTTTCTGATACTATGATCACCGGTTTGAAAATTTGAATCAGCCTTAGGTTGAATTGTAATTTTTGAAACTTTTTTAGGGATTCAAATACCATGTGTCTTCTTATGCATAAAACATTTTTTTCTTTGATGCACCATCTCTGTGTATCACACATGCACCCACTCGATCTCTCTCGAGTTCATCTCATGGTCTCTCTCTCTCTCTCTCGTGCGTGCACACACACATACCACCTCTCTTCATCTTTGTGCATGTCACACATAATCGATCTCTCGACGTATTGGGATTGTATCTCACTCGTCAGGTCGCTCTTTGACACACGCCTAGGTCACTCTACCATGTGTTAATTGTAACCAAGCCTTTCATCTACCTTTTTTAAGCATACGTTCATCTTTCTCTCCGCCCCTCTCTAGATCGGTCGATCTTCGGACCCACCCTAGTCCTCTTTCAATCGATCCATGGCTAGATGGTACACGACCGACGCGCGCACACAGAAACACCCCCCTTCTCTCCACCCCCACATGGTTATTTCTGTCATAGAAACACACCAAACCTTTATATCCTTGCACGACACGCACTCGATCTCTCAACATCTATCGACCTCGTCAAGATGTGTCGGGTCATGAACCAAATGGGATGTCAAAACTAATATGGGAAGCAACACATAGTGGAGGCAACGCGAAACTTTAAACAAACCGTTTGTGTGTATGCATCTTGGACAAATTACAACAGTGGAAATACATGCATGGTCTAGGTCCACATGTGAATGACACTCGGCGGAATGTTCAAATGAGGCATGCGGGAGGATGGAGTCGACCGGAGGGAGGCATGATCGATGGAGAAGAGGGTTGGAGAGGAATGAGAAATAAGAAACGCCATATGATTATACTTGGACGGCTCAATAAGAAGATGATGGGTTGCTAGAGTGACAGAAACTTAAACCCTAGTTTATGCATTGCTTCGTAAGGGGCTGATTTGGATCCACATGTTTCATGCTATAGTTAGATTTATCGTAATTCTTATTTCTTAGTTGTGGATGCTTGCGAGAGGGGTTAATCATAAGTGGGAGGCTTTTCCAAGTAAGTGAAGGAAATATGCCCTAAAGGCAATATAAAGTTGTTATTTATATTTCCTTATATCATGATAATTGTTTATTATTCAAGCTAGAATTGTATTAACCGGAAACAAAGTGTCCCTAGTGTGCCTCTACTAGACTAGCTCATTAATCAAAGAAGGTTAAGTTTTCTAACCATAGACATGTGTTGTCACTTGATGAATGGGATCACATCATTAGAAGAAAGATGTGATGGACAAGACCCATCCGTTAGCTTAGCATAATGATCGTTAAGTTTTATTGCTATTGCTTTATTCATGACTTATACATATTCCTTTGACTATGAGATTATGCAACTCCCGAATGCCTGAGGAATACCTCCTATGCTATCAAACGTCACAACATAACTGGGTGATTATAAAGATGCTCTACAGGTATCTCCGAAGGTGTTTGCTGGGTTGGCATAGATCGAGATTAGGATTTGTCACTCCGAGTATCGGAGAGGTATCTCAGGGGCCTCTCGGTAATGCACATCATGATAAGCCTTGCAAGCAATGTGGCTAATGAGTTAGTTATGGGATGGTGCATTATGGAACAAGTAAAGAGACTTGCCAGCAACGAGATTGAACTAGGTATGAAGATACCGACGATCGAATCTCGGGCAAGTAACATACCGATGACAAAGGGAATGACATATGTTGTCATTATGGTTTGACCTATAAAGATCTTCGTAGAATATGTAGTAACCAATATGAGCATCCAGGTTCTGTTGTTGGTTATTGACCGGAGATGTGTCTCGGTCATGTCTACATAGTTCTCGAACCCGTAGGATCCACACGCTTAACGTTCGATGACAAATTGTATTATGAGTTATATGTATTTTGGTGACCGAAGATTGTTCGGAGTCCCGAATGAGATCACGGGAATGACGAGGAGTCTTGAAATGATCGAGAGGTAAACATTGATATATTGGACAATAGTATTCGGACACCAGAAGTGTTTCGGAATGTATCGGGTACATATCGGAGTACCGGGGGGTTACTGGAACCCCCCGGGGGAAGATATGGGCCACATGGGCCATAGGAGGGAGGCAAGGCAGCCCACAAGGGGTGACGTCCCCCCCCCCCAGGGAAGGAGTCTGAATTGGACAAGGGGAGGGGGCGGCGCCCCCCTTTCCTTCTCCTACTCCCTCTCCTTCCCCCTTTCCCCTTCCGGTAAAAGGAAAAGGGGGCCGAATTGGACTATGGGTCCAAGTGGGACTCCTCCCACTTGGCGCGCCCTAGGTCGGCCTCCTCCCCTCTCCCTCCTTTATATATGAGGGCGGGGGCACCTCTAAGGCACATCAATCGTTCTTAGCCGTGTGCGGTGCCCCCCTCCACCGTTTACTCCTCCGGTCATATGTCGTAGTGCTTAGGCGAAGCCCTGCGCAGATCACTTGACCATCACCGTCACCATGCCGTAATGCTAACAAAACTTTCCCTCGACACTTTGCTGGATCAAGAGTTCGAGGGACGTCATCGAGCTGAATGAGTGCAGAACTCGGAGATGTCATACGTTCGGTACTTGATTAGTTGAATCGAGAAGACGTTCGACTACATCAACCGCGTTAAACTAATGCTTCCGCTTTCGGTCTATGAGGGTACATGGACACACTCTCCCCCTATCGTTGCTATGCATCTCCTAGATAGATCTTGCGTGATCGTAGGAATTTTTTAAATTTCATGCTACGTTTCCCAACAGTGGCATCCAAGCTAGGTTTATGTGTAGATGATATGCACGAGTAGAACACAAAGAGTTGTGGGTGATCATAGTCATGCTGCTTACCACCAACGTCTTATTTTGATTCGGCGGTATTGTTGGATGAAGCGGCCCGGACCAACCTTACATGACCACGTTCATGAGACCGATTCCACCGACAGACATGCAACTTGTTTTGCATAAAGGTGGTTGGCGGGTGTCTGTTTCTCCAACTTTAGTTGAATCAAATTTGACTATGGTCGGTCGTTGTTGAAGGTTAAAACAGCAGACTTGACGAAACATCGTTGTGGTTTTGATGCGTAGGTAAGAATGGTTCTTACTGGAAGCCCGTAGCAGCCACGTAAAACTTGCAACAACAAAGTAGAGGACGTCTAACTTGTTTTTGCGGGGCATGTTATGATGTGATATGGTCAAGACATGATGTGATATGGTCAAGACATGATGTGATATACATTATTGTATGAGATGATCATGTTTTGTAAAAGTTGTCGGCAACTCACAGGAGCCTTATGGTTGTTGCTTTATTGTATGAAATGCAATCGCCATGTAATTACTTTACTTTATCACTATGCGTTAGCGATAGTTGTAGAAGCAATAGTTGGCGAGACGACAACTACGCTATGATGGAGATCAAGGTGTCAAGCCAGTGATGATGGAAATCATGACGGTGCTTTGGAGATGGAGACCAAACGAACAAGATGGTGATGGCCATATCATGTCACATATTTTGATTGCATGTCATGTTTATCTTTTATGCATCTTATTTTGCTTAGTACGGCGGTAGCATTATAAGATGATCCCTCACTAAATTTTCAAGGTATAAGTGTTCTCCCTGAATATGCACTGTTGCGACAGTTCATCATGCCAAGACACCACATGATGATTGGGTGTGATAAGCTCTACGTTCACATACAATGGGTGCACGGAAATTTTGCATGTGCGGAATACTCGTGTTAAACTTGACGAGCCTAGCATGTACAGACATGGCCTCGGAACACTAGAGACTGAAAGGTCGAACGTGAATCATATAGTAGATATGATCAACATAGAGATGTTCACCATTGAAAACTACTCCATCTCACGTGATGATCGGACATGGTTTAATTGATATGCATCACGTGATCATTTAGATGACTCGAGGGATGTCTATCTAAGTGGGAGTTCTTAAGTAATATGATTAATTGAACTTAATTTATCATGAACTTAGTCCTGATAGTTTTTGCATATCTATGTTGTAGATCAATGGCCTGTGCTACCGTTCCCTTGAATTTTAATGCGTTCCTAGAGAAAGCTAAGTTGAAAGATTATGGTAGCACCAACACAGACTGGGTCCATAACTTGAGGATTATCCTCATTGCTGCATAGGAGAATTATGTCCTTGATGCACCGCTAGGTGAAAGGCCTGCCGCAGGAGCAAATGCTGATGTTATGAACGTCTGGCAAGCTCGATCAGATGACTACTCGATAGTTCAATGTGACATACTTTATGGCTTAGAATCAGGACTTCAAATATGTTTTGAACATCATGGACCATATGAGATGTTCCAGGAGTTGAAGTTAATATTTCAAGCAAATGCCCGAGTTGAGAGATATGAAGTCTCCAACGAGTTCTATAGCTGCAAGATGGAGGAGAACAGTTCTGTCAGTGAACACGTACCGAAAATGTCTGGGTGTCATAACCACTTGACCCAGCTGGGAGTTAATCTTCCGGATGATAGTGTTATTGACAGAGTTCTTCAATCACCCCCACCAAGCTACAAAGGTTTCGTGATGAACTATAATATGCAAGGGATGGGAAAGACTATTCCTGAGCTCTTCGCAATGCTCAAAGTTGCAGAGGTGGAAATCAAGAAGGAGCACCAAGTGTTGATGGTTAACAAGACCACTAGTTTCAAGAAGAAGGGCAAAGGAAAGAAGGGGAACTTCAAGAATAATGGCAAGAAAGATGCTACTCCCAGGAAGAAGCCCAAGTTTGGACCTAAGCCTGAAACTGAGTACTTATACTGCAAAGGGACTGGACACTAGAAGCGGAACTGCCACAAGTATTTGGCGGATAAGAAGGATGGCAAAGTGAACAAATGTATATTTGATATACATGTTATAGATGTGTACCTTACTAATTCTCGTAGTAGCGCCTGGGTATTTGATACTGGTTCTGTTGCTCATATTTGCAACTCGAAACAGGGGCTATAGATTAAACGAAGATTGGCTAAGGACGAGGTGACAATGCGCGTCGAAAATGGTTTCAAGGTCGATGTTATCGTCGTCGGCATGCTACCTCTACATCTACCTTCGGGGTTAGATTTAGACCATAATAATTGTTATTTGGTGCCAGCGTTAAGCATGAACTTTATATCTGGATCTTGTTTGATGCGAGATGGTTATTCATTTAAATCAGAGAATAATGGTTGTTCTATTTATATGAGTAATATATTTTATGCTCATGCACCCTTGAAGAGTGGTCTATTTTTGTTGAATCTCGATTGTGGTGATACACATATTCATAATATTGATGCCAAAAGATGCAAAGTTGATAATAATAGTGCAACATATTTGTGGCACTGCCATTTAGGTCATATTGGTGTAAAGCGCATGAAGAAACTCCATGCGGATGGACTTTTGGAATCACTTGATTATGAATCATTTGATGCTTGCGAGCCATGCCTCATGGGCAAGATTACTAAGACTCCGTTCTCCGGAACAATGGAGCGAGCCACTGACTTATTGGAAATAATACATAACGATGTATGCGCTCCGATGAGTGTTGAGGCTCGCGGCGGGTATCATTATTTTTTGACCTTCACAGATGATTTGAGCAGATATGGGTATATCTACTTAATGAAACTCAAGTCGGAAACACTTGAAAAGTTCAAATAATTTCATAGTGAAGTGGAAAAACATTGTAACAAGAAAATAAGGTTTCTATGATCTGATTGCGGAGGCGAATATTTGAGTTACGAGTTTAGTCTTCACATAAAAGAATGTGGAATAGTTTCGCAACTCACGCCACCTGGAACACCACAGCGTAATGGTGTGTACGAACGTCGTAACCATACTTTATTAGATATGGTGCGATCTATGATGTCTCTTACCGATTTACCACTATCGTTTTGGGGTTATGCACTAGAGACAGTTGGATTCACATTAAATAGGGCACCATCTAAATCCGTTG
The DNA here is from genome assembly GCF_056163025.1 of Triticum urartu. Classification (NCBI taxonomy): domain Eukaryota; kingdom Viridiplantae; phylum Streptophyta; class Magnoliopsida; order Poales; family Poaceae; genus Triticum; species Triticum urartu. The sequence continues at coordinate 262,111,370 of NC_141876.1, forward strand.
AGATGACACCATATGAACTGTGGTTTGGTAAGAAACCTAAGCTGTCGTTTCTTAAAGTTTGGGGTTGCGATGCTTATGTGAAAAAGCTTCGGCCTAATAAGCTCGAACCCAAATCGAAGAAGTGTGTCTTCATAGGATACCCAAAAGAAACTGCTAGGTACACCTTCTATCATAGATCTGAAGGCAAGATATATGTTGCTAAGAATGGATCCTTTCTAGAGAAGGAGTTTCTCTCGAAAGAAGTGAATGGGAGGAAAGTACAACTTGATGAGGTAATTGTACCTCCTCTCGAATTGGAAAGTAGCTCATCATAGAAAACCGTTTCCGTGATGCCTACACCAACTAGTGAGAAAGTTAATGATGATGATCATGAAACTTCAGATTAAGTTACTACTGAACCTCGTAGGTCAACCAGAGTGCGTTCCGCACTGGAGTGGTATGGTAATCCTGTTTTGGAAGTCATGTTACTAGACCATGACGAACCTACAAACTATGAGGAAGCGATGATGAGCCCAGATTCCGCGAAATGGCTTGAGGCCATGAAATCTGAGATGGGATCCATGTATGAGAACAAAGTATGGACTTTGGTTGACTTTCCCGATGATTGGCAATCCATAGAGAATAAATGGATTTTCAAGAAGAAGACTGACGCTAATGGTAATGTTACTGTCTACAAAGCTCGACTTGTTGCAAAAGGTTTTTGATAAGTTCAGGAGTTGACTATGATGAGACCTTCTCACCCGTAGCAATGCTTAAGTCTGTCTGAATCATGTTAGCAATTGCCGCATTTTATGATTATGAAATCTGGCAAATGGACATCAAAACTGCATTCCTTAATGGATTTCTTAAAGAAGAGTTGTATATGATGCAACCAGAAGGTTTTGTCAATCCTAAAGGTGCTAACAAGGTGTGCAAGCTCCAGCGATCCATTTATGGACTGGTGCAAGCATCTCGGACTTGGAATATACACTTTGATGAAGTGATCAAAGCATATGGTTTTACACATACTTTTAGAGAAGCCTGTATTTACAAGAAAGTGAGTGGGAGCTCTGTAGCATTTCTAATATTATATGTGGATGACATATTATTGATTGGAAATGATATATATTGGGCACCAAGATCTATAGAGATAGATCAAGATGCTTAATTGGACTTCCACAAAGCACATACCTTGATAAAGTTTTGAAGAAGTTCAAAATGGATCAGTCAAAGAAAGGGTTCTTGCCTCTGTTACAAGGTTTGAAGTTGAGTCAGACTCAATGCCCGACCACTGTAGAAGATAGAGAGAAAATGAAAGTCATTCCCTATGCCTCAGCCATAGGTTCTATCATGTATGCAATGTTGTGTACCAGACCTGATGTGTGCCTTGCTATAAGTTTAGCAGGGAGGTACCAAAGTAATCCAGGAGTGGATCACTGGACAGTGGTCAAGAACATCCTGAAATACCTGAAAAGGACTAAGGATATGTTTCTCGTTTGTGGAGGTGACAAAGAGCTCGTCATAAATGGTTACGTCGATGCTAGCTTTGACACTGATCCGGATGACTCTAATTCGCAAACCAAATATGTATTTATATTGAATGGGGGAGCTATCAGTTGGTGCAGTTCCAAGCAAAGCATCATGGCGGGATCTACGTGTGAAGCGGAGTACATAGCTGCTTCGAAAGTAGCGAATGAAGGAGTTCATATCCGATCTAGGTGTAATACCTAGTGCATCGGGTCCAATGAAAATGTTTTGTGACAATACTGGAGTAATTGCCTTAGTGAAGGAATCCAGATTTCACAAAAGAACCAAACACATCAAGAGACGCTTCAACTCCATCCATGATCAAGTCAAGGAGGGAGACATAGAGATTTGCCAAATACATATGGATCTGAATGTGGCACACCCGTTGACTAAGCCTCTTCCATGAGAAAAACATGATCAGCACCAAGACTCCATGGGTGTTAGAATCATTAAAATGTAATCTAGATTATTGACTCTAGTGCAAGTGGGAGACTGAAGGAAATATGCCCTAGAGGCAATAATAAAGTTATTATTTATATTTCCTTATAGCATGATAAATGTTTATTATTCAAGCTAGAATTGTATTAACCGGAAACTTGATACATGTGTGAATACATAGACAAAACAAAGTGTCCCTAGTGTGTCTCCACTAGACTAGCTCATTAATCAAAGATGGTTAAGTTTCCTAACCATAGACATGTGTTGTCATTTGATGAACGGGATCACATCATTAGAAGAATGATGTGATGGACAAGACCCATCCGTTATCTTAGCATAATGATCGTTAAATTTTATTGCTATTGCTTTCTTCATGACTTATACATATTCCTTTGACTATGAGATTATGCAACTCCCGAATGCCGGAGGAATACCTTGTGTGCTATCAAATATCACAATGTAACTGGGTGATTATAAAGATGCTCTACAGGTATCTCCAAAGGTGTTTGTTGGGTTGGCATAGATCGATATTAGGATTTGTCACTCCGAGTATCGGAGAGGTATCTCTGGGCCCTCTCGGTAATGCACATCATGATAAGCCTTGCAAGCAATGTGACTAATGAGTTAGTTACGGGATGATGCATTACGGAACGAGTAAAGAGACTTGCCTGTAATGAGATTGAACTAGGCATGAAGATACCGATGATCAAATCTCGGGCAAGTAACATACCGATGACAAAGGGAATGACGTATGTTGTCATTATGGTATGACTGTTGGGGAACGTAGCATAAATTCAAAATTTTCCTACGTGTCACCAAGATCTATCTATGGAGTCATCTAGCAACGAGGGAGGAGTGGATCTACATACCCTTGTAGATCGCGCGTGGAAGCGTTCAAGAGAACGGGGTTGATGGAGTCGTACTCATCGTGATCCAAATCACCGATGATCCTAGCGCCGAACGGACGGCACCTCCGCGTTCAACACATGTACGGAGCAGTGATGTCTCCTTCTTCTTGATCTAGCAAGGGGGGAGGAGAGGTTGATGGAGATCCAACAGCACGACGGCGTGGTGGTGGAAGTAGCAGGATTCCAACAGGGCTTCGCCAAGCGCTGCGGGAGGAGGGAGATGTGTCATGGGAGGGAGAGGGAGGCGCCAGGGCTCAGGTGTTGCTGCCCTCCTTTCCCCCACTATATATAGGGCCAAGGGAGAGGGGGGGCGCAGCCTTGGCCCTTCCTCCAAGGAAGGGTGCGGCCAAGGGAGGAGTCCCTCCTCCCCAAGGCACCTCGGAGGTGCCTTCCCCTTTTAGGACTCTTCCTTTCCCTCTTCTCTTGGCGCATGGGCCTCTTGGGGCTGGTGCCCTTGGCCCATATAGGCCAAGGCGCACCCCTTACAGCCCATGTGGCCCCCCGGGGCAGGTGGCCCCACCCGGTGGACCCCCGGGACCCTTCCGGTGGTCCCGGTACAATACCGGTGACCCTGAAACTTGTCTCGATGGCCGAAATAGCACTTCCTATATATAATTCTTTACCTCCGGACCATTCCGGAACTCCTCGTGATGTCCGGGATCTCATCCGGGACTCCGAACAACTCTCGGGTTACCGCATACTAATATCTCTGTAACCCTAGCGTCACCGAACCTTAAGTGTGTAGACCCTACGGGTTCGGGAGACATGCAGACATGACCGAGATGACTCTCCGGTCAATAAGCAACAGCGGGATCTGGATACCCATGTTGGCTCCCACATGTTCCACGATGATCTCATTGGATGAACCACGATGTCAAGGACTTAATCAATCCCGTATACAATTCCCTTTGTCTAGCGGTACAATACTTGCCCGAGATTCGATCGTCGGTATCCCGATACCTTGTTCAATCTCTTTACCAGCAAGTCTCTTTACTCATTTCGTAACACATCATCCCGTGATCAACTCCTTGATCACATTGTGCACATTATGATGATGTCCTAACGAGTGGGCCCAGAGATACCTCTCCGTTTACACGGAGTGACAAATCCCAGTCTCAATTCGTGCCAACCCAACAGACACTTTCGGAGATACCTGTAGTGTACCTTTATAGCCACCCAGTTACGTTGTGACGTTTGGCACACCCAAAGCACTCCTACAGTATCCGGGAGTTGCACAATCTCATGGTCTAAGGAAATGATACTTGACATTAGAAAAGCTTTAGCATACGAACTACATGATCTTGTGCTAGGCTTAGGATTGGGTCTTGTCCATCACGTCATTCTCCTACTTGCACTAGAGTCAGTAATCCAGTTCACATCGATATGTGATTAACACTCAAGGTCACATCCCCATGTGACTAACACCCAAAGAGTTTACTAGAGTCAATAATCTAGTTCACATTACAATGTGATTAACACTCGATGAGTTCTGGGTTTGATCATGTTATGCTTGTGAGAGATGTTATAGTCCACGGGTATGAATCTTTCAGATCCGTATGTACTTCGCAAGTTTCTATGTCATCTTGTAGATGCAACTACTATGCTACATTTGGAGCTATTCCAAATAACTATTCTACTATACGAATCCAGTTTACTACTCAGAATAATCTGGATTAGTGTCAAAGTTTGCATCGGCGTAACCCTTTACGACGAACTCTTTTACCACCTCCATAATCGAGAAAATTCCTTAGTCCACTAGTTACTAAGGATAACTTTGACCGCTGTCCTGTGATCCATTCTTAGATCACTCTTGTACCCCTTGACTGACTCATGGCAAGGCACATTTCAGGTGCGGTACACAGCATAGCATACTGTAGAGAGCCTATGACAAAAACATAGGGGACGAACTTCGTCCTTCCTCTTTCTTCTGCCGTGGTCGAGCTTTAAGTCTTAACTTCATACCTTACAACTCAGGCAAGAACTCCTTCTTTGACTGATCCATCTTGAACACCTTCAAGATCATGTCAAGGTATGTGCTCATTTGAAAGTACCATTAAGCGTTTTGATCTATCCTTATAGATCTTGATGCTCAATGTTCAAGTAGCTTAATCCAGGCTTTCCATTGAAAAACACTTTCCAAATAACCCTATATGCTTTCCAGAAATTCTACGTCATTTCTGATCCATAATATGTCAACAACATATACTCATCAGAAATTCTATAGTGCTCCCACTCACTTCCTTGGAAATACAAGTTTCTCATAAACTTTGTATAAACCCATAATATTTGATCATCTCATCAAAGCATACATTCCAACTCCGAGATGCTTACTCCAGTCCTTAGAAGGATTGCTGGAGCTTTGCATACTTATTAGCATCTTTCAGGATTGACAAAACCTTCCGGTTGTATCACATAAAACCTTTCCTCAAGAAAATCGTCGAGGAAACAATGTTTTGACATCCTATCTGCAAGATTTCATAAATAATGCAGTAATCGCTAATATAATTCCAACAGACTCTTAGCATCGCTACGAGTGAGAAGGTCTCACCGTAGTCAACTCCTTGAACTTGTCGGGAAACTTCTTAACGACAAGTCGAGCTTTCTTAATGGTGACATTTACCATCATTGTCCGTCTTCCTTTTAAAATCCATCTGTACTCAACAGCCTTACGACCATCAAGCCGTTCTGCCAAAGTCTACACTTTGTTTTCATACATGGATCCTCTCTCGGATTTTATGGCCTCGAGCCATTTATCGGAATCCAGGCCCACCATCGCTTCTCCATAGCTCATAGGTTCATTGTTGTCTAGCAACATGACTTCCAAGACAGGATTACGTACCACTCTGAAGTAGTACGCATCCTTGTCATCCCACGAGGTTTGGTAGTGACTTGAAGTTTCATGATCACTATCATAAGCTTCCACTTCAATTGGTGTAGGTGCCACAGGAACAACTCCTGTGCCCTACCACACACTAGTTGAAGAGACGGTTCAATAACCTCATCAAGTCTCCACCATCCTCCCGCTCAATTCTTTCGAGAGAAACTTTTCCTCGAGAAAGGACCCGATTCTAGAAACAATCCCTTATTGCTTTCGGATCTGAGATAGGAGGTATACCCAACTGTTTTGGGTGTCCTATGAAGATGCATTTATCCTCTTTGGGTTCGAGCTTACTAGCCTGAAACTTTTTCACATAAGCGTCGCAGCCCCAAACTTCTAAGAAATGACAGCTTAGGTTTCTCTAAACCATAGTTCATATGGTGTCATCTCATCGGAATTACGTGGTGCCCTATTTAAAGTGAATGTGGTTGTCTTTAATGCCTAACCCATAAACTATCGTGGTAATTCGATAAGAGACATCATGGTATGCATCATATCCAATAGGGTGCAGTTATGATGTTCGGACACACCATCACACTATGGTGTTCCAGGCTGTATTAGTTGTGAAACAATTTATACAATGTCTTAATTCTGTGCCAAACTCGTAATTTAGATATTCATCTCTATGATCATATCATAGATATTTTATCCTCTTGTCACGACTATCTTTCAACTTCACCCTGAAATTACTTGAACCTTTCAATAATTCAGACTCGTGATTCATCAAGTAAATATACTCAACATCTACTCAAATCATCTGTGAAGTAAGAACATAACGATATCCACTACATGCCTCAGCACTCATTGGATTGCACACATCAAAATGTATTACTTCCAACAAGTTGCTTTCTAGTTCCATTTTACTGAAAACGAGGCTTTTAGTCATCTTGCCCATGTGGTATGATTTGCATGTCTCAAGTGATTCAAAATCAAGTGAGTCCAAACGGTCCATTTGCATAGAGTTTCTTCATGCATATCTACCAACAAACATGGTTCGCATGTCTCAATCCTTTCAAAAATGAGTGAGTCCAAAGATCCATCAACATGGAGCTTCTTCATGCGTTTTATACCGATATGACTTAAGTGGCAGTGCCACAAGTAGGTGGTACTATCATTACTATCTTATATCTTTTGGCATGAACCTGTGTATCACTATGATCGAGATTCAATGAACCATTCATTTTAGGTGCAAGACCATTGAAGGTATTATTCAAATAAACAGAGTAACCGTTATTCTCCTTAAATGAATAACCGTATTGCGATAGACATAATCCAATCATGTCTATGCTCAACGCAAACACCAAATAACAATTATTCAGGTTTTAACACCAATCTCGATGGTAGAGGGAGCGTGCGATGCTTGATCATATCAACATTGGAAACACTTCCAACACATATCGTCAGCTCACCTTTAGCTAGTCTCCGTTTATTCCGTAGCTTTTATTTCGAGTTACTAACACTTAGCAACCGAACCGGTATCTAATACCCTGGTGCTACTAGGAGTACTAGTAAAGTACACATCAACACAATGTATATCCAATATACTTCTATCGACCTTGCCAGCCTTCTCATCTACCAAGTATCTAGGGTAATTCTGCTCTAGTGGCTGTTCCCCTTATTACAGAAGCACTTAGTCTTGGGTTTGGGTTCAACCTTGGGTTTCTTCACTAGAGCAGCAGCTGAATTGCCGTTTCATGAAGTATCCCTTTGTGTCCTTGCCCTTCTTGAAACTAGTGGTTTCACCAACCATCAATAATTGATGCTCCTTCTTGATTTCTACTTTTGTGGTGTCAAACATCGCGAATAACTCAAGGATCATCATATATGTCCCTGATATATTATAGTTCATCACGAAGCTCTAGCAGCTTGGTGGTAATGACTTCGGAGAAACATCACTATCTGGAAGATCAACTCCCACTCGATTCAAGCGATTGTTGTACTCAGACAATCTGAGCACAAGTTCAACAATTGAGCTTTTCTCCCTTAGTTTTGCAGGCTAAGAAAATCATCGGAGGTCTTATACCTCTTGACGTGGGCACGAGCCTGAAATCCCAATTTCAGCCCTCGAAACATCTCATATGTTTCGCGACGTTTCAAAACGTCTTCGGTGCCTCAACTCTAAACCATTTAACTGAACTATCACGTAGTTATCAAAATGTGTATGTCAGATGTTCGCAACATCCACAGACAACGTTCGAGGTTCAGCACACTGAGCGGTGCATTAAGGACATAAGCCTTCTATGAAGCAATGAGGACAATCCTCAGTTTACGGACCTAGTCCGCATAATTGCTACTATCAACTTTCAACTAAATTTTCTCTAGGAACATATCTAAACAGTAGAACTGAAGCGCGAGCTACGGCATAATTTGCGAAGACCTTTTGACTATGTTCAGGATAATTAAGTTCATCTTGTGAACTCCCACTCAGATAGACATCCCTCTAGTCATCTAAGTGATTACATGATCCGAGTCAACTAGGTCGTGTCCGATCATCACGTGAGACGGACTAGTCAACATCGGTGAACATCTTCATGTTGATCGTATCTTCTATACGACTCATGCTCGACCTTTCGGTCTCTTGTGTTCCGAGGCCATGTCTGTACATGCTAGGCTCGTCAAGTTAACCTAAGTGTTTCGCATGTGTTCCGAGGCCATGTCTGTACATGCTAGGCTCGTCAACACCCGTTGTATTCGAACGTAAGAATCTATCACACCCGATCATCACGTGGTGCTTCGAAACGACGAACTTTCGCAACGGTTCACAGTTAGGGGGAACACCTTCTTGAAATTTTAGTGCGGGGTCATCTTATTTACTACCGTCGTTCTAAGCAAATAAGATGTATAAACATGATAAACATCACATGCAATCAAATAGTGACATGATATGGCCAATATCATATTGCTCCTTTTGATCTTCATCTTCGGGGCTCCATGATCATCATCGTCACCGGCATGACACCATGATCTCCATCATCGTTTCTTCATGAAGTTGTCTCGCCAACTATTACTTCTACTACTATAGCTAACGGTTAGCAATGAAGTAAAGTAATTACATGATGTTTATGTTGACACGCAGGTCATAAATAAATTAAGACAACTCCTATGGCTCCTGCCGGTTGTCATATTCATCGACATGCAAGTCGTGATTCCTATTACAAGAACATGATCAATCTCATACATCACATATATCATTCATCACATCCTTTTGGCCATATCACATCACATAGCATACCCTGCAAAAACAAGTTAGACGTCCTCTAATTGTTGTTTGCATGTTTTACGTGGCTGCTATGGGTTTCTAGCAAGAACGTTTATTACCTACGCAAAAACCACAATGTGATATGCCAATTGCTATTTACCCTTCATAAGGACCCTTTTCATCGAATCCGATCCGACTAAAGTGGGAGAGACAGACACCCGCTAGCCACCTTATGCAACTAGTGCATGTCAGTCGGTGGAACCAGTCTCACGTAAGAGTACGTGTAAGGTCGGTCCGGGCCGCTTCATCCCACAATGCCACCGAATCAAGATTGGACTAGTAACGGTAAGCATATTGAACAAAATCAACGCCCACAACTACTTTGTGTTCTACTCGTGCATAGAAACTATGCATAGACCTAGCTCATGATGCCACTGTTGGGGAACGTAGCATAAATTCAAAATTTTCCTACGTGTCACCAAGATCTATCTATGGATTCATCTAGCAACGAGGGAGGAGTGGATCTACATACCCTTGTAGATCGCGCGCGGAAGCGTTCAAGAGAACGGGGTTGATGGAGTCGTACTCGTCATGATCCAAATCACCGATGATCCTAGCGCCGAACGGACGGCACCTCCGCGTTCAACACACGTACGGAGCAGCGACGTCTCCTTCTTCTTGATCCAGCAAGGGGGGAGGAGAGGTTGATGGAGATCCAGCAGCACGACGGCGTGGTGGCGCAAGTAGCGGGATTCCAACAGGGCTTCACCAAGCGCTGCGGGAGGAGGGAGATGTGTCATGGGAGGGAGAGGGAGGCACCAGGGCTCACGTGTTGCTGCCCTCCTTTCCCCCACTATATATAGGGCCAAGGGAGAGGGGGGGCGCAGCCTTGGCCCTTCCTCCAAGGAACGGTGCGGCCAAGGGAGGAGTCCCTCCTCCCCAAGGCACCTCGGAGGTGCCTTCCCCTTTTAGGACTCTCCCTTTCCCTCTTCTCTTGGCGCATGGGCCTCTTGGGGCTGGTGCCCTTGGCCCATATAGGCCAAGGCGCACCCCTTACAGCCCATGTGGCCCCCCGGGGCAGGTGGCCCCACCCGATGGACCCCCGGGACCCTTCCGGTGGTCCCGGTACAATACCGGTGACCCCGAAACTTGTCCCGATGGCCGAAATAGCACTTCCTATATATAATTCTTTACCTCCGGACCATTCCGGAACTCCTCGTGACGTCCGGGATCTCATCCGGGACTCCGAACAACTTTCGGGTTACCGCATACTAATATCTCTATAACCCTAGCGTCATCGAACCTTAAGTGTGTAGACCCTACGGGTTCGGGAGACATGCAGACATGACCGAGATGACTCTCCGGTCAATAACCAACAGCGGGATCTGGATACCCATGTTGGCTTCCACATGTTCCACGATGATCTCATCGTATGAACCACGATGTCAAGGACTTAATCAATCCCATATACAATTCCCTTTGTCTAGCGGTACGATACTTGCCCAAGATTCGATCGTCGGTATCCCGATACCTTGTTCAATATCGTTACCGGCAAGTCTCTTTACTCGTTTTGTAACACATCATCCCGTGATCAACTCCTTGATCACATTGTGCACATTATGATGATGTCCTACCGAGTGGGCCCAGAGATACCTCTCCGTTTACACGGAGTGACAAATCCCAGTCTCGATTCGTGCCAACCCAACAGACACTTTCGGAGATACCTGTAGTGTACCTTTATAGCCACCCAGTTACGTTGTGACGTTTGGCACACCCAAAGCACTCCTACGGTATCCGGGAGTTGCACAATCTCATGGTCTAAGGAAATGATACTTGACATTAGAAAAGCTTTAGCATACGAACTACATGATCTTGTGCTAGGCTTAGGATTGGGTCTTGTCCATCACATCATTCTCCTAATGATGTGATCCCGTTATCAATGACATCCAATGTCCATGGTCAGGAAACTGTAACCATATATTGATCAACGAGCTAGTCAACTAGAGGCTTACTAGGGACATGGTGTTGTCTATGTATCCACACATGTATCTGAGTTTCCTATCAATACAATTCTAGCATGGATAATAAACGATTATCATGAACAAGGAAATATAATAATAATCAATTTATTATTGCCTCTAGGGCATATTTCCAACAGTCTCCCACTTGCACTAGAGTCAATAATCCAGTTCACATCGATATGTGATTAACACTCAAGGTCACATCCCCATGTGACTAACACCCAAAGAGTTCTAGAGTCAATAATCTAGTTCACATTACCATGTGATTAACACTCGATGAGTTCTGGGTTTGATCATGTTATGCTTGTGAGAGATGTTATAGTCCACGGGTCTGAATCTTTCAGATCCATATGTACTTCGCAAGTTTCTATGTCATCTTGTAGATGCAACTACTACGCTACATTTGGAGCTATTCCAAATAACTGTTCTACTATACGAATCCAGTTTACTACTCAGAATAATCTGGATTAGTGTCAAAGTTTGCATCGGTGTAACCCTTTACGACGAACTCTTTTACCACCTCCATAATCGAGAAAATTCCTTAGTCCACTAGTTACTAAGGATAACTTTGACCGCTGTCCTGTGATCCATTCTTAGATCACTCTTGTACCCCTTGACTGACTCATGGCAAGGCACATTTTAGGTGTGGTACACAGCATAGCATACTGTAGAGAGCCTATGACAAAAACATAGGGGACAACCTTCGTCCTTCCTCTTTCTTCTGCCGTGGTCGAGCTTTAAGTCTTAACTTCATACCTTACAACTCAGGCAAGAACTCCTTCTTTGACTGATCCATCTTGAACACCTTCAAGATCATGTCAAGGTATGTGCTCATTTGAAAGTACCATTAAGCGTTTTGATCTATCCTTATAGATCTTGATGCTCAATGTTCAAGTAGCTTAATCCAGGCTTTCCATTGAAAAACACTTTCCAAATAACCCTATATGCTTTCCAGAAATTCTATGTCATTTCTGATCCATAATATGTCAACAACATATACTCATCAGAAATTCTATAGTGCTCCCACTCACTTCTTTGGAAATACAAGTTTCTAATAAACTTTGTATAAACCCAAAATCTTTGATCATCTCATCAAAGCATACATTCCAACTCCGAGATGCTTACTCCAGTCCTTAGAAGGATTGCTGGAGCTTTGCATACTTATTAGCATCTTTCAGGATTGACAAAACCTTCCGGTTGTATCACATACAACCTTTCCTCAAGAAAATCGTCGAGGAAACAATGTTTTGACATCCTATCTGCAAGATTTCATAAATAATGCAGTAATCGCTAATATAATTCCAACAGACTCTTAGCATCGCTACGAGTGAGAAAGTCTAACTGTAGTCAACTCCTTGAACTTGTCGGGAAACTTCTTAACGACAAGTCGAGCTTTCTTAATGGTGACATTTACCATCATTGTCCGTCTTCCTTTTAAAATCCATCTGTACTCAACAGCCTTACAACCATCGAGCCGTTCTGCCACTGTCACCACGCCGTCGTGCTGATGAAACTCTCCCTCCACACTTTGCTAGATCAAGAGTTTGAGGGACATCATCGAGATGAATGTGTGCAGAACTCGGAGGTGTCATACGTTCGGTACTTGATCGGTTGAATCGAGAAGACATTCGACAACATCAACCGCGTCAAACTAACGCATCCGCTTTCGGTCTACGAGGGTACGTGGACACGCTCTCCCCCTCTTGTTGCTATGCATCTCCTAGATAGATCTTGTGTGATCGTAGGAATTTTCTTGAAATTGCATGCTACGTTTCCCAATAGTAAGGACAACACCCAAGCACCAGTCGACCCACATATCAAATTATCAAAGTAACGAACGTGAATCATATGAGCATGATGAAAACTAACTTGACGATAATCCCCATGTGTCCTCAGGAGCGCTTTGCTTTATATAAGAGTTCGTCCAGGCTTATCCTTTGCTATCAAAAGGACTGGGCCACCTTGCTGCACTTTTTATACACCTGTTACTTGTTACCCATTACGAATTATCTTACTACCAAACTATATGTTACTGATAATTTCAGTGCCTGCAAAAAATACCTTTTTGAAAGTCGCTTGCCATTTCCTTCTGCTCCTCATTGGGTTTGACACTCTTACTTCTCGAAAGCACTACGATTAATCCCTTATACTTGTGGGTCATCATGGCCATACTATGAGGCAAAGGTAGTTTCATCCGGATTCGAGCAGCCGCTCGCCACCCTCTCTTTCGACAGTGTCATAATACAGAGCTCAATAATGACCACCCCTCTGTCAGGCGTCAGCCAGGCCAATCTCTCCCACCTCGATCATGACTGCTCGACTCCGCACAACATGCTTCCTTTGGATGGATCCATAAGGATGGCGTGCAACGGCGGCTAGATCGACCCACACACCACCACTTCTGCCTCAACGCAAGCAAAAAAACATGACAACGGCATAGCTCGACTGCACCTTGCATCAGAATAGGTGGAGGCCACACTACCGACCATGAGAGATGGACGATGAGAGGCGGTCGAGGCTCCCTTGTCTCAAGCCACTGCAGGAGATGAAGGAAATATGCCCTAGAGGCAATAATAAAGTTGTTATTTATATTTCCTTATATCATGATAAATGTTTATTATTCATGCTAGAATTGTATTAACCGGAAACTTAGTACATGTGTGAATACATAGACAAACAAAATGTCACTAGTATGCCTCTACTTGACCAGCTCGTTGAATCAATGATGGTTATGTTTCCTAACCATAGACATGAGTTGTCATTTGATTAACGGGATCACATCACTAGAGAATGATGTGATTGAATTGACCCATCCGTTATCTTAGCACGATGATCATTTAGTTTGTTGCTATTGCTTTCTCCATAACTTATACATGTTCCTATAACTGTGAGATCATGCAACTCCCGAATGCCAGAGGAACACTTTGTGTGCTACCAAAGTCACAACGTAACTGGGTGATTATAAAGGTGCTCTATAGGTGTCTCCGATGGTCTTTGTTGAGTTGGCATAGATCAAGATTAGGATTTGTCACTCCGATTATCGGAGAGGTATCTCTAGGCCCTCTCGGTAATGCACATCACTATAAGCCTTGCAAGCAATGTGACTAATGAGTTAGTTACGGGATGATGCATTATGGAACGAGTAAAGAGACTTGCCGGTAACGAGATTGAACTAGGTATTGAGATACCGACGATCGAATCTCGGGCAAGTAACATACCGATGACAAAGGGAACAACGTATATCGTTATGCGATTTGACCGATAAAGATCTTCGTAGAATATGTGGGAGCCAATATGAAAATCCAGTTTCCGCTATTGGTTATTGACCGGAGACGTGTCTCGGTCATGTCTACATAGTTCTCGAACCCATAGGGTCCGCACGCTTAACGTATTATCAGTTTATGTGTTTGGTTGTACCGAAGGTAGTTCGGAGTCTCGGATATGATCACGGACATGACAAGGAGTCTAGAAATGGTCGAGACATAAAGATTGATATATTGGATGACTATATTCGGACACCAGATGAGTTCCGGGGGTCACCTTAGAGTGTCGGGGGGTTATCGGAACCCCCGGGGGAACTAATGGGCCAACATGGGCCTTGTGAGAGAGAGAGAGGAGGGGCCATAGGGCTGGCTACGCCCCCCCCCCTGGGAGTCCGAATTGGACAAGGAGGGGGCGGCGCCCCCTCTTTCCCTCCCTCTCTCCCTCTCGTTCCTCCCCCTCCTTCTTCCTAGTTGGACTAGGAAAGGGGGACTCCTACTCCTACTAGGAGGAGGACTCCTCCCTCTCCTTGGCGCGCCCCAAGGCCGGCCGGCCTCCCCCTTGCTCCTTTATATACGGGGGCAGGGGCACCCTACAACACATAAGTTGATCATTGATCCCTTAGCCGTGTGCGGTGCCCCCCTCCACCATAATCCACCTCGGCCATATCGTAGCGGTGCTTAGGCGAAGCCCTATTCCGGTAGCATCATCATCACCGTCATCACACCGTCGTGCTGATGAAGCTCTCCCTCGACACTCTACTGGATCATGAGTTCGTGGGACGTCATCGAGCCGAACGTGTGAAGATCGCGGAGGTGCCGTACTTTCGATACTAGGATCGGTCGATCATGAAGACGTATGAATACATCAACCGCATTGTCATAACGCTTCTGCTTATGGTCTACAAGGGTACATGGACAACACTCTTCCCTCTCGTTGCTATGCATCACCCTGATCTTGCGTGTGCGTAGGAAATTTTTTGAAATTACTACGTTCCCCAACAGTGGCATCCGAGCCAGGTTTATGCGTAGATGTTATATGCACGAGTACAACACAAAGGAGTCGTGGGCGTGGGTATATACATATTGCTTGTCGTCACTAGTTGATTCTTGATTCGACGATATTGTTGGATGAAGCGGCCCAGACCGACATTACGCGAGACTAGTTCTACCGACGTGCTTCGCACACTGGTGGCTGGTGGGTGTCAGTTTCTCCAACTTTAGTTGAATCGGATTCAATGAACAGGGTTCTTTCTGAAGATCAAAAAGCAATCACCATACCACGTTGTGGTTTTTGATGCGTAGGTAAGAACGGTTCTTGCTCAGCCCGTAGCAGCCACGTAAAACTTGCAACAACAAAGTAGAGGACGTCTAACTTGTTTTTGCAGGGCATGTTGTGATGTGATATGGTCAAGACATGATGCTAAATTTTATTTTATGAGATGATCATGTTTTGTAACACAGTTATCGGCAACTGGCAGGAGCCATATGGTTGTCGCTTTATTGTATGAAATGCAATCGCCATGTAATTGCTTTACTTTATCACTAAGCGGTAGCAATAGTTGTAGAAGCAATAGTTGGCGAGACGACAATGATGCTTCGATGGAGATCAAGGTGTCAAGCCGGTGATGATGGTGATCATGACAGCTCTTTGGAGAAGGAGATCAAAGGCACAAGATGATGATGGCCATATCATATCACTTATATTGATTGCATGTGATGTTTATCCTTTATGCATCTTATTTTGCTTAGTTTGGTGGTAGCATTATAAGATGATATCTCACTAAATTTCAAGGTATAAGTGTTCTCCCTGAGTATGCACCGTTGCTACAGTTCATCATGCCGAGACACCACGTGATGATCGGGTGTGATAAGCTCTATGTTCACATACAACGGGTGCAAGCCAGTTTTGCACACGCAGAATACTCAGGTTAAACTTGACGAGCCTAGCATATGCAGATATGGCCTCAGAACACTGAGACCGAAAGGTCGAGCATGAATCATATAGTAGATATGATCAACATAGTGATGTTCACCATTGAAAAGTACTCCATCTCACGTGATGATCGGACATGGTTTAGTTGATATGGATCATGTTATAACTTAGATGATTAGAGAGATGTCTATCTAAGTGGGAGTTCTTAAGTAATTTGATTAATTGAACTTTAATTTATCATGAACATAGTACCTGATAGTATTTTGCATGTCTATGTTGTTGTAGATAGATGGCCCGTGTTGTTGTTCCGTTGAATTTTAATGCGTTCCTAGAGAAAGCTAAGTTGAAAGATGATGGTAGCAACTACATGGACTGGGTCCGTAACTTGAGGATTATCCTCATTGCTGCACAGAAGAATTACATCCTGGAAGCACCGCTAGGTGACAAACCCGCCATAGGAGCAATGCTAGATGTTATGAACACCTGGCAAAGCAAAGCTGGTGACTACTCGATAGTTCAGTGTGCCATGCTTTACGGCTTAGAACCGGGACTTCAATGACGTTTTGAACATCATGGAGCATATGAGATGTTCCAGGAGTTGAAGTTAATATTTCAAGCAAATGCCCGGATTGAGAGATATGAAGTCTCCGATAAGTTCTACAACTGCAATATGGAGGAGAATAGTTCTGTCAGTGAACATATACTCAGAATGTCTAGGTACCACAACCACTTGACTCAACTGGGAGTTAATCTTCCTGATGATAGTGTCATTGACAGAGTTCTTCAATCACTGCCACCAAGCTACAAGAGCTTCGTGATGAACTATGATATGCAAGGGATGGATAAGACGATTCCTGAGCTCTTCGCAATGCTAAAGGCTGCGAGGTAGAAATCAAGAAGGAGCATCAAGTGTTGATGGTCAACAAGACCACCAATTTCAAGAAAAAAGGGTAAAGGGAAGAAGGGGAACTTCAAGAAGAACAACAAACCAGTTGCTGCGCAAGTGAAGAAACCCAAGTCTGGACCTAAGCCTGAGACTGAGTGCTTCTACTGCAAAGGGACTGGTCACTGGAAGCGGAACTGCCCCATGTAGTTGGCAGAGAAGAAGGATGGCAAAGTGAAAGGTATATTTGATATACATGTTAATGATGTGTACCTTACTAATGCTCGCAGTAGTGCCTGGGTATTTGATACTAGTTCGGTTGCTAACATTTGCAACTCGAAATAGGGGCTATGGATTAAGCGAAGATTGGCTAAGGACGAGGTGACGATGCGCGTGGGAAATGGTTCCAAAGTCGATGTGATCGCCGTCGGCAGGCTACCTCTACATCTACCTTCAGGATTAGTTTTAGACCTAAATGATTGTTATTTGGTGCCAGCGTTGAGCATGAACTATCTGGATCTTGTTTGATGTGAGACGGTTATTCATTTAAATCAGAGAATAATGGTTGTTCTATTTATATGAGTAATATCTTTTATGGTCATGCACCCTTGATGAGTGGTCTATTTTTACTAAATCTTGATGGTAGTGATACACATGTTCATAGTATTGAAGCCAAAAGATGCAGAGTTGATAATGATAGTGCAACTTATTTGTGGCACTGCCGTTTGGGTCATATTGGTGTAAATCACATGAAGAAACTCCATTCTGATGGACTTCTGGAATCACTTGATTATGAATCACTTGGTACTTGCAAAACATGCCGCATGGGCAAGATGACTAAAACTCCGTTCTCCGGAACAATGGAGCGAGCAATAGAGTTATTGGAAATCATACATACTTGTGTATGTGGTCCAATGAACATTGAGGCTCGCGGTGGATATCGTTATTTTCTCACCTTCACAGATGATTTGAGAAAATATGGGTATATCTACTTAATGAAACATAAGTCTAAAACATTTGAAAAGTTCAAAGAATTTCAGAGTGAAGTGGAAAATCATCGTAACAAGAAAATAAAGTTTCTACGATTTGATCGTGGAGGGGGATATTTGAGTATTGAGTTTGGTCTTCATTTAAAACAATGCGGAATAGTTTCGCAACTCACGCCACCCGGAACACCACAGAGTAATGGTGTGTCCGAACGTCATAATCATACTTTACTAGATATGGTGCGATCTATGATGTCTCTTACTAATTTACCACTATCGTTTTGGGGTTATGCTTTAGAGATGACTGCATTCATGTTAAATAGGGCACCATCTAAATCCGTCAAGATGACACCTTATGAACTATGGTTTGGCAAGAAACCCAAGTTGTTGTTTCTTAAAGTTTGGGGTTGTGATGCTTACGTGAAAAAGCTTCAACCTGATAAGCTCGAACCCAAATCAAAGAAATGTGTCTTCATAGGATACCCAAAGGAGACTGTTGGGTACACCTTCTATCACAGGTCTGAAGGCAAGATATTCCTTGCTAAGAATGGATCCTTTCTAGAGAAGGATTTTCTCTCGAAAGAAGTGAGTGGGAGGAAAGTAGAACTTGATGAGGTAATTGTACCTGCTCCCTTATTGGAAAATAGTTCATCGCTAAAATCAGTTCCAGTGATTCCTACACCAATAAGTGAGGAAGCTAATGATGATCATGAAACTTCTGATCAAGTTACTACCGAACCTCATAGGTCAACCAGAGTGAGATCCGCACCAGAGTGGTACGGTACTCCTGTTTTGGAAGTCATGTTGACCATGACAAACCTACGAACTATGGGGAAGCGATGATGAGCCCAGATTCCGCAAAATGGCTTGAGGCCATGAAATCTGAGATGGGATCCATGTATGAAAACAAAGTATGGACTTTGGTTGACTTGCCCAATGATCAGCAGGCCATAGAGTATAAATGGATCTTCAAGAAGAAGACTGACACTGACGGTAATATTACTGTCTACAAAGCTTGACTTGTTGCGAAAGGTTTTCGACAAGTTCAAGGAGTTGACTACGATGAGACCTTCTCACCCGTAGTGATGCTTAAGTCCGTCCGAATCATGTTAGCAATTGCCGCATTTTATGATTATGAAATTTAACAAATGGTGTCAAAATTGCATTCCTTAATGGATATCGTAAAGAAGAGTTGTATATGATGCAACCAGAAGGTTTTGTCGATCCAAAAGGTGCTAACAAAGTGTGCAGGCTCCAGCAATCCATTTATGGACTGGTGCAAGCCTCTCGGAGTTGGAATATACGCTTTGATAGTGTGATCAAAGCATATGGTTTTATACAGACTTTTGGAGAAGCCTGTATTTACAAGAAAGTGAGTGGGAGCTCTTTAGCATTTCTGATATTATATGTAGATGACATATTGTTGATCGGGAATGATACTAAATTTCTGAATAACATAAAAGGACACTTGAATAAGAATTTTTCAATGAAAGACCTCGGTGAAGCTGCTTATATATTGGTCATCAAGATCTATAGAGATACATCAAGACGCTTAATTGGACTTTCACAAAGCACATACCTTGATATAGTTTTGAAGAAGTTCAAAATGGATCAGGCAAAAAAGGGTTCTTGCCTATATTACAAGGTGTGAAGTTGAGTCAGACTCAATGTCCGACCACTGCAGAAGATAGAGAGAAAATAAAAGGTGTTCCCTATGCTTCAACCATAGGCTCTATCATGTATGCAATGCTGTGTACCAGACCTGATGTGTGCCTTGCTATCAGTCTAGCAGGGAGGTATCAAAGTAATCCAGGAGTGGATCACTGGAAAGCGGTCAAGAACATCCTAAAATACCTAAAAAGGACTAAGGATATGTTTCTCGTATATGGAGGTGACAAAGAGCTCGTCGTAAACGGTTACGTCGATGCAAGTTTGACACTGATCAGGATGACTCTAAGTCGCAAACCGGATACATGTTTTGATTAAATGGTGGAGCTGTTAGTTGGTGCAGTTCCAAGCAGAGCGTTGTGGCGGGATCTACGTGTGAATCAGAATACATAGCTGCTTCGAAAGCAGCAAATGAAGGAGTCTGGACGAAGGAGTTCATATCTGATCTAGGTGTAATACCTAGTGCATCGGGTCCAATGAAAATATTTTATGACAATACTGGTGCAATTGCCTTGGCAAAGGAATCCAGATTTCACAAGAGAACCAAGCACATCAAGAGACACTTCAATTCCATCCATGATCAAGTCAAGGAGGGAGACATAGAGATTTGCAAGATACATACAGATCGAAATGGTTGAGACATAAAGATTGATATATTGGATGACTATATTCAGACATCGGATTAGTTCCGGGGGTCACCGGATAATTATCGGAGTGCCGGGGGCTTATCGGAACACCCGGGGGAACTAATGGGCCAACATGGGCCTTATGAGAGAGAGAGAGAGGAGGGACCATAGGGCTGGCCACCCCCCCCCCCCCCCTGGGAGTCCGAATTGGACAAGGAGGGGTGGCGCCCCCTCTTTCCCTCGGATGGCAATGGGTAGGGTATGGGCGGGTACAACCTCTTTCTACCCAAACCCATACCCATAGAAACTTTTTATATCCACCCACTTCAATACCCACGGGTATAAACTGACACCCATTCCCATACCCATCGGGTATCCTATACCTAAAGGGTATCCATGATACGTCCATTTTGCATCATGCTTTTATATCGATATTTATTGCATTATGGGCTGTTATTACACATTATGTCACAGTACTTATGCCTATTCTATCTTATTTTACAAGGTTTACATAAAGAGGGAGAATGCCGGCAGCTGGGATTCTGGGCTGGAAAAGGAGCAAATATTAGAGACATATTCTGCACAGCTCCAAAAGTCCTGAAACTTCACGGAAGACGTTTTCCAAATATATAAAAAATACTGAGAGCAAGAACCTCACCAGGGGGCCACACCCCTGCCCACGAGGGTGGGAGCGCGCCCTACCCCCCTGGGCGCGCCCCCTACCTCGTGGGCCCCCTGGTGTCCCTCCGGTGACCATCTTCTGCTATATGAAGTCTTTCGATGGGAAAAAATAACAAGCCATCTTCTCGGACGAAACTCCGCCGCCACGAAGCGGAACCTTGGCGGAACCAATCTAGGGCTTTGACGGAGCTGTTCTGCCGGGGAAACTTCCCTCCCGGAGGGGGAAATCATCGCCATCGTCATCACCAACGCTCCTCTCATCGGGAGAGGGCAATCTCCATCAACATCTTCATCAGCACCATCTCCTCTCAAAACCCTAGTTCATCTCTTGTATCCAGTTCTTGTCTCCAAGTCCGGATTGGTGCTAGTAGGTTGCTAGTAGTGTTAATTACTCCTTGTAGTTGATGCTAGTTGGTTTAATTGGTGGAAGATCATATGTTCAGATCCTATATGCATATTAATACCCCTCTGATTATGAACATGTTTATGCTTTGTGAGTAGTTACGTTTGTTCCTGAGGACATGGGAGAAGTCTTGCTATTAGTAGTCATGTGAATTTGGTATTCATTCGATATTTTGATGAGATGTATGTTGTCTCTCCTCTAGTGGTGTTATGTGAACGTCGACTACATGAAACTTCACCATTATTTGGGCCTAGAGGAAGGCATTGGGAAGTAATAAGTAGATGATGGGTTGCTAGAGTGACAGAAGCTTAAACCCTAGTTTATGCGTTGCTTCATAAGGGGCTGATTTGGATCCATATGTTTCATGCTATGGTTAGGTTTACCTTAATACTTTTGTTGTAGTTGCGGATGCTTGCAATAGAGGTTAATCATAAGTGGGATGCTTGTACAAGTAAGGGCAGCACCCAAGCACCGGTCCACCCACATACCAAATTATCAAAGTACCGAACGCGAATCATATGAGCGTGATGAAAACTAGCTTGACGATATTCCCATGTGTCCTCGGGAGCGCTTTTCTCTATATAAGAGTTTGTCCAGGCTTGTCCTTTGCTACAAAAAGGATTGGGCCACCTTGCTGCACTTTATTTACTTTTGTTACTTGTTGCTCGTTACAAATTATCCTATCACAAAACTATATGTTGCCACTTATTTCAATACTTGCAGAGAATACCTTGCTGAAAACTGCTTATCATTTCCTTCTGCTCCTCGTTGGGTTCGACACTCTTACTTATCGAAAGGACTATGATAGATCCCCTATACTTGTGGGTCATCAAGACTCTTTTCTGGCACCGTTGCCGAGGAGTGAAGCACCTTTGGTAGGTGGAATTTGGTAAGGAAAAATTTATATAGTGTGCTGAAATTTACTGTCACTTGTTACTATGGAAAGTAATCCTTTGAGGGGCTTGTTCGGGGTATCTTCACCCCGACCAGTAGAGCAAAGAGTTGCTCCTCAACCTACTGAACCTACTGAAAATGAATATGAAAATGAAAATGTCTTCTTTGAAATTCCTTCGGGTATGATAGAAAAACTGCTAGCTAATCCTTTTTTAGGAGATGGAACAAAACATCCTGATGAGCATCTAATATATACAGATGAAGTTTGTGGATTATTTAAGCTTGCAGGTGTACCCGGAGATGTTGTTAAGAAGAAGGTCTTCCCTTTATCTTTGAAGGGAGACACATCGACATGGTATAGGCTATGTGATGATATGGGGTCTTGGAATTACAAACGATTGAAATTGGAATTTCATCAGAAGTTTTATCCTATGCGTCTTGTTCATCGTGATCGCAATTACATATATAATTTTTGGCCTCGCGAAGGAGAAAGCATCGCTCAAGCTTGGGGGAGGCTTAAATCAATGTTATATTCATGCCCCAATCATGAGCTCTCAAGAAAAATGATTATTCAAAATTTCTATGCTCGGCTTTCTGATAACAATCGCACCATGCTTGATACTTCTTGTGTTGGCTCTTTTAAGATGAAGACTATTGAATTCAAATGGGATTTATTGGAAAGAATTAAACGCAACTCTGAAGATTGGGACCTCGACAAAGGTAAGGAGTCAGGTATAACACCTAGTTTTGATTGTGTTAAATCTTTTATGGATACCGATATTTTTCATAAATTTAGCACTAAATATGGACTTGACTCTGAGATAGTAGCTTCTTTCTGTGAATCTTTTGCTACTTATGTTGATCTCCCCAAGGAGAAGTGGTTTAAATATCATCCTCCCATAGAAGTAAAAGTAGTTGCACCTATTAAAGTTGAAGAAAAGATTGTCACTTATAATGATCCTATTGTTCCTACTTCTTATGTTGAGAAACCACCTTTCCCTGTTAGGATAAAGGATCATGCTAAAGCTTCAACTGTAGTTCGTAAAAGCAATATTAAAACATATACACCTCCTGAGCAAGTTAAAGTTGAACCTAATATTGCTATTGTTAAAGATCTCTTGTCTGATAATATTGATGGGCATGTTATTTATCTGTGTGATGAAACTGCTAGAATTGCTAAACCCTGTGCTAAAGATAAACCTAGACCTGTGGTAGGCATGCATGTTATTTCTTTTAAAATAGGAGATCATCGTTACCATGGCTTATGTGATATGGGTGCTAGTGCTAGTGCAATACCTATTAACCTATATAGAGAAATCATGCATGATATTGCACCTATTGAATTAGAAGATATTGATGTCACAATTAAACTTGCCAATAGAGATACTATTTCACCAATGGGAATTGTTAGAGATGTTGAAGTCTTGTGTGGGAAAACGAAATATCCTGCTAATTTTCTTGTTCTTGGTTCCCCACAAGATAGCTTTTGTCCCATTATATTTGGTAGACCCTTCTTGAACACTGTTAATGCTACCATAGATTACAAAAGGGATGTTGTTACTATCGGTCTAGATGACATGACTCATGAATTGAATTTCTCTAAATTTAGTAGATAACACCGTGAAGAAGAATTACCTAGTAAGGATGAAATTATTGGTCTTGCTTCTATTGCCGTACCTCCTAGTGATCCTTTAGAACAATATTTGCTAGACCATGAAAAATGGCATGTTTATGAATGAAAGAAGGGAATTAGATGAAGTATTCTTTAAACAGGAACCTATTCTGTAAAACAATTTGCCTGTTGAAATCCTAGGGGATTTTCCTCCACCCAAGGGTGATCCCGTGTTTGAGCTTAAACCGTTACCTGATACTCTTAAATATGCTTATCTTGATGAGAAAAAGATATACCCTGTTATTATTAGTGCTAACCTTTCAGAGCGTGAGGAAGAGAGATTATTGAAAACTCTGAAGAAGCACCATGCTGCTATTGGGTATACTCTTGATGATCTTAAGGGCATTAGTCCCACTCTATGTCAACATAAAATTAATTTGGAAGAAGATGCTAAACCAGTTCATGATCATCAACGCCGGCTGAATCCTAAAATGAAAGAAGTGGTAAGAAAGGAAATACTAAAGCTCCTTGAGGCAGGTATAATCTATCTCGTTGCTGATAGTCAGTGGGTAAGCCCTGTCCATTGTGTCCCTAAGAAGGGAGGTATTACTGTTGTTCCAAATGATAAAGATGAATTGATCCCTCAAAGAATTATTACAGGTTATAGGATGGTAATTGATTTCCGCAAATTAAATAAGGCTACTAAAAAGGATCATTACCCCTTACCTTTTATCGATCAAATGCTAGAAAGATTATCTAAACATACACATTTCTGCTTTCTAGATGGTTATTCTGGTTTCTCTCAAATACCTGTGTCAGCCAAAGATCAATCGAAGACTACTTTTACATGCCCTTTTGGTACTTTTGCTTATAGACATATGCCTTTTGGTTTATGTAATGCACCTGCTACCTTTCAAAGATGCATGATGGCTATATTGTCTGACTTTTGTGAAAAGATTTGTGAGGTTTTCATGGACGACTTTTCCGTCTATGGATCTTCTTTTGATGATTGCTTGAGCAACCTTGATCGAGTTTTGCAGAGATGTGAAGAAACTAATCTTGTCTTGAATTGGGAAAAGTGCCACTTTATGGTCAATGAAGGTATTGTCTTGGGGCATAAAGTTTCAGAAAGAGGTATTGAAGTTGATAAAGCCAAGGTTGATGCTATTGAAAAGATGCCATGTCCCAAGGACATCAAAGGTATAAGAAGTTTCCTTGGTCATGCCGGATTTTATAGGAGGTTTATTAAGGACTTCTCAAAAATCTCTCGGCCTCTAACTAATTTATTACAAAAATATATACCATTTGTTTTTGATGATGATTTTGTAGAAGCATTTGAAATACTTAAGAAAGCATTGATCTCTGCACCTATTGTTCAGCCACCTGATTGGAATTTACCGTTTGAAATTATGTGTGATGCGAGTGATTATGTTGTAGGTGCTGTTCTAGGACAAAGAGTTTATAAGAAATTAAATGTTATTCAATATGCTAGTAAAACCCTAGACAATGCTCAAAGAAATTATGCTACTACTGAAAAAGAATTCTTAGCAGTTGTATTTGCTTGTGATAAGTTCAGACCTTATATTGTTGATTCTAAAGTAACTATTCATACTGATCATGCTGCTATTAAATATCTGATGGAAAAGAAAGATGCTAAACCTAGACTTATTAGATGGGTTCTCTTGCTACAAGAATTTGATTTGCATATTGTTGATAGAAAGGGAGCTGAGAACCCCGTTGTAGACAACTTGTCTAGGTTAGAAAATGTGCTTGATGACCCACTTCCTATTGATGATAGCTTTCCTGATGAGCAATTAAATGTCATAAATGCTTCTCATACTGCTCCATGGTATGCTGATTATGCTAATTACATTGTTGCTAAGTTTATACCACCTAGTTTCACATACCAGCAAAAGAAAAAGTTCTTCTATGATTTGAGGCATTACTTTTGGGATGACCCACATCTTTATAAAGAAGGAGTAGATGGTGTTATTAGACGTTGTGTACCTGAGCATGAACAGGAACAGATCCTACGCAAGTGTCACTCCGAAGCTTATGGAGGATACCTTGCTGGAGATAGAATTGCACATAAGGTACTGCAATCTGGTTTTTATTGGCCTACTCTCTTCAAGGATGCCCGTAAGTTTGTCTTATCTTGTGATGAAGGTCAAAGGATTGGTAATATTAGTAAACGTCAAGAAATGCCTATGAATTATTCACTTGTTATTGAACCATTTGATGTTTGGGGCTTTGACTATATGGGACCTTTTCCTTCCTATAATGGTTATACACACATTCTAGTTGCTGTTGATTACGTTACTAAGTGGGTAGAAGCTATTCCAACTAGTAGTGTTGATCATAACACTTCTATTAAAATGCTTAAAGAAGTTATTTTTCCAAGATTTGGAGTCCCTAGATATTTAATGACTGATGGTGGATCACATTTCATTCATGGTGCTTTCCGTAAAATGCTTGCTAAATACGATGTTAACCACAGAATTGCATCTCCTTATCACCCTTAGTCTAGTGATCAAGTAGAATTGAGTAATAGAGAACACAAATTAATTTTGCAAAAGTCTATCAATAGGTCTAGAAAGAATTGGTCCAAGAAACTTGATGATGCATTATGGGCCTATAGAACTGCATATAAAAATCCTATGGGTATGTCTCCGTATAAAATGGTTTATGGAAAAGCATGTCACTTACCTCTCGAACTAGAACACAAGGCTTATTGGGCTATTAAAGAACTCAAATATGATTTTTAAACTTGCTGGTGAGAAGAGGTTATTTGATATTAGCTCACTTGATGAATGGAGAACCCAAGCCTACGAAAATGCCAAGTTGTTTAAAGAAAAAGTTAAAAGATGGCATGAAAAAAGGATACAAAAGCGTGAGTTTAATGTAGGTGATTATGTATTTCTATACAACTCTCGTTTAAGATTTTTTTTTTTGCAGGAAAACTTCTCTCTAAATGGGAAGGCCCTTACGTTATCGAGGAGGTCTATCGTTCCGGTGCCATAAAAATCAACAACTTCGAAGGCACAAATCCGAAGGTGGTGAACGGTCAAAGAATCAAACACTACATCTCAGGTAATCCCATAAATGTTGAAACCAATGTTATTGAAACCGTAACCCCGGAGGAATACATAAGGGACACTTTCCGGAACGTTTCAGACTCCAAAAAGGAATAGGTATGTGGTACGGTAAGTTAACCGACTCCAAAACAGTTTTTAAGGCAATATTTCTCCGTTTTGGAATATTTAGAAAAATAGAAAAATTAGCAGTCCGGGAAGGACACGAGGGCTCCACAAGGGTGGAGGGTGCGCCCTACCCTACTGGGCGCGCCCCCTACCTCGTGGGCACCTCGTGTGCTCTCCGGACTCTGTTTTCGTACACGACACGTATTTTGGTCGGTAAAAATTCATTATATAATCTCCCGGGGGTTTTGACTCCCGTATCACGCAAAAATCTCATGTCTTTGTTTCGAGCTGTTTTCTGACAGATCTAGATTATCATGACGTCTCCAAGTGCTCCCAAGGACAAGTTCTTCAAGAAGGTGATCAACCCTTACCTCGTGGAGGTGCAGCGACACCCTCAAACCATTGAGATGCGTGATGGGTTGTTGCACATCCGTGATGCTGAGGGACCAAAGGGGACCCGGAGCGTGGAGACGAGGCTCGAAGAAATGGAGCAACAAGTTTTCAAGTGTCAGGGATGGTGGAGCGTGGACTCAACTCCAACAACATGATGATCGCAGAGTTCACCGGCAAACACAAGCTAGATGCCGACAACATCGGGGAGACCATCTTCAAGCTTCACGAGAAAATCGAGCACCTTCAAGCTCAAATCTATGACCTGCAAAACCAAAACTGTGAGTATGAATATAGATTCAAAAGGATGAGTTTGGCTGCAGATTTGAGGATCCCGGAGACTCGGTCATCCTTCTATGATGGTGAGCCTATGCCTTGGAAGAAGGACGACAAGCCTACGCCATCAACAAAATCACCACCGTCTCCACCAACAAAGAAGAATTGAGTATCTGGTATGGGCACTCCACTTGGCAATTGCCAAGCTTGGGGGAGTGCCCCGGTATCGTATCACCATCACTTTTATCTTTACCGTTTCTCTTAGTTCGATCCTTTTGGTAATATCTTGATCTAGTAGAATAAAAGTTCTTAGTATGATCTAGTTGTGAGTTTTGCTTTATAATCCTTCTATATAATCGAGTCCGTGAGCTATATAATAAAGATTAGTGTTGAGTCAAGGGCTTGATTATTTTGCTATGATCCTAAAGAAATAAAAGAAAAGAGAAAGAAACAAAAAGAAACAAAGAGATCATGTGAGTCTTATGGAGAGTAATGAGCTCACATAGAAAAAGTATGATGAATAAAAGTTGTTGAGGGTTGACAAACATAGTTTTGGTCATCATTGCAATTAATAGGAAGTAATAAAGAAAGAAAGGTCTTCACATATAGATATACTATCTTGGACATCTTTTATGATTGTGAGCACTCGTTAAAATATGACATGCTAAAGGGTTGACGTTGGACAAGGAAGACAACGTAATGGGTTATGTTTTCTTACATCTGAGATAAATTATATTGTCATGGATCATCCAACATGGTTGAGCTGCCTTTCCCCCTCATGCTAGCCAAATTCATTGCACCAAGTAGAGATACTACTTGTGCTTCCAAATACCCTTAAACCAGTTTTTCCATGAGAGTCCACTATACCTACCTATGGATTGAGTAAGATCCTCCAAGTAAGTTGTCATCGGTGCAAGCAATAAAAATTGCTCTCTAAATATGTATGACTTATTAGTGTGGGAGAAAATAAGCTTTATACGATCGTGTGATATGGAAGAAATAAAAGCGACAGACTGCATAATAAAGGTCCATATCACAAGTGGCAATATAAAGTGATGTTCTTTCGCATTAAGATTTTGTGCATCCAACCATAAAAGCGCATGACAACCTCTGCTTCCCTCTACGAAGGGCCTATCTTTTACTTTTATCTCCCACATTGCATAAGAGTCATGGTGATCTTCACCCTTCCCTATTACATTTTGTCCTTTGGCAAGCACGATATGTTGGAAAGATCCTGGTATATATGGCTAATTGGATGTGAGTTTTCATGAACTATTATTGTTGACATTACCCTTGAGGTAAAACGTTGGGAGGCAAAATTATAAGCCCCTATCTTTCTCTGTGTCCGATTAAAACTCCATACCCATAAGTATTGCGTGAGTGTCAGCAATTGTGAAAGATGTTGGAAATATGCCCTAGAGGCAATAATAAATTGGTTATTATTATATTTCCTTGTTCATTATAATCGTTTATTATCCATGCTAGAATTGTATTGATAGGAAACTCAGATAGATGTGTGGATACATAGACAACACCATGTCCCTAGTAAGCCTCTAGTTGACTAGCTCGTTGATCAATAGATGGTTACGGTTTCCTGACCATGGACATTGGATGTCTTTGATAACGGGATCACATCATTAGGAGAATGATGTGATGGGCAAGACCCAATCCTAAGCCTAGCACAAAGATCGTGTAGTTCGTATGCTAAAGCTTTTCTAATGTCAAGTATCATTTCCTTAGACCATGAGATTGTGCAACTCCCCGATACCATAGGAGTGCTTTGGGTGAGCCAAACGTCACAACGTAACTGGGTGGCTATAAAGGTACCCTACAGGTATCTCCGAAAGTATCTGTTGGGTTGGCCCGAATCGAGACTGGGATTTGTCACTCCGTGTAACGGAGAGGTATCTCTGGGCCCACTCGATAGGACATCATCATAATGTGCACAATGTGATCAAGGAGTTGATCACGGGATGATGTGTTACGGAACGAGTAAAGAGACTTGCCGGTAACGAGATTGAATAAGGTATCAGGATACCGACGATCAAATCTCGGGCAAGTATCATACCGCTAGACAAAGGGAATTGAATACGGGATTGATTGAATCCTCGACATCGTGGTTCATCCGATGAGATCATCGTGGAACATGTGGGAGCCAACATGGGTATCCAGATCCTGCTATTGGTTATTGGCCGGAGAGGTGTCTCGGTCATGTCTGCATGGTTCCCGAACCCGTAGGGTCTACACACTTAAGGTTCGATGACGCTAGGGTTATAGGGAATAGATATACGTGGTTACCGAATGTTGTTCGGAGTCCCGGATGAGATCCCGGACATCACGAGGAGTTCTGGAATGGTCCGGAGGTGAAGATTTATATATGGGAAGTCTTGTTTTGGTCACCGGAAAAGTTTCGGGTGCTATCGGTAACGTACCGGGACCACCAGGAGGGTCCCGGGGGTCCACCAGGTGGGGCTACCTGCCCCAGAGGGCTGCGTGGGCCAAGTGTGAGAGGGGACCAGCCCCAGGTGGGCTGGTGCGCCCCCCCCCCACCAGGGCCCAAGGCGAAGAGAGAAGGGAAAAAGGGGAAACCCTAGGCTCAGATGGGCCTAAGGCCCACCTAGTGGTGCACCCCCCCCTCTCTCCCCCCTTGGCCGCCCCCTAGATGGGATCTAGGGCTGGCCGCCACCCCTAGGGGTGGAAACCTAGGTGGGGGCGCAGCCCCTCCCTTTACCCTATATATAGTGGGGTTTTGGGCTGCCATACACACAAGAACATCTCCTTCTTGGCGTAGCCCTACCCCTCTCCCTCCTCGTCTCTTGCGGTGCTTGGCAAAGCCCTGCTAGAGTACCATGCTCCTCCACCACCACCACGCCGTCGTGCTGCTGCTGGACGGAGTCTTCCCCAACCTCTCCCTCTCTCCTTGCTGGATCAAGGCATGGGAGACGTCACCGGGCTGCATGTGTGTTGAACGCGGAGGTGCCGTCCGTTCGGCACTAGGATCATCGGTGATTTGGATCACGACGAGTACGACTCCATCAACCCCGTTCACTTGAACGCTTCCGCTTAGCGATCTACAAGGGTATGTAGATGCACTCTCCTTCCCCTCGTTGCTAGATTACTCCATAGATTGATCTTGGTGATGCGTAGAAAATTTTGAATTTCTGCTACGTTCCCCAACAAAAGACTATATGATAGTTGAGTATGTGGACTTGCTGAAAAGCTCTTATATATTGACTCTTTCCTATGTTATGATAAATTGCAATTGCTCCAATGACTGAGATTATAGTTTGTTAGTTTTCAATGAAGTTTACCATTCATACTTGAGATTGCGATTGAATTATTACTCTAGCATAAGAAATCATATGACAAGAATTATATAAGTTGATGTTCTAAGAATGATCATGATGCCCTCATGTCTGTATTTTATTTTTATCGACACCTCTATCTCTAAACATGTGGACATATTTTTCGATTCCGGCTTTTCGCTTGAGGACAAGCGAGGTCTAAGCTTGGGGGAGTTGATACGTCCATTTTGCATCATGCTTTTATATTGATATTTATTGCATTATGGGCTGTTATTACACATTATGTCACAATACTTATGCCTATTCTCTCTTATTTTACAAGGTTTACATAAAGAGGGAGAATGCCGGCAGCTGGGATTCTGGGCTGGAAAAGGAGCAAATATTAGATACCTATTCTGCACAGCTCCAAAAGTCCTGAAACTTCACGGAAGACGTTTTCCAAATATATAAAAAATACTGAGAGCAAGAACCTCACCAGGGGGGCAACACCCTGCCCACGAGGGTGGGGGCGCGCCCTACCCCCTGGGCGTGCCCCCCTACCTCGTGGGCCCCCTGGTGGCCCTCCGGTGACCATCTTCTGCTATATGAAGTCTTTCGATGGGAAAAAATAACAAGCCATCTTCTCGGACGAAACTCCGCGCCACGAGGTGGAACCTTGGCAGAACCAATCTAGGGCTCTGGCGGAGCTGTTCTGCCGGGGAAACTTCCCTCCCGAAGGGGGAAATCATTGCCATCGTCATCACCAACGCTCCTCTCATCAGGAGAGGGCAATCTCCATCAACATCTTCATCAGCACCATCTCCTCTCAAAACCCTAGTTCATCTCTTGTATCCAATTCTTGTCTCCATGTCCGGATTGGTGCTAGTAGGTTGCTAGTAGTGTTAATTACTCCTTGTAGTTGATGCTAGTTGGTTTAATTGGTCGAAGATCATATGTTCAGATCCTATATGCATATTAATACCCCTCTGATTATGAACATGTTTATGCTTTGTGAGTAGTTACGTTTGTTCCTGAGGACATGGGAGAAGTCTTGCTATTATTAGTCATGTGAATTTGGTATTCATTCGATATTTTGATGAGATGTATGTTGTCTCTCCTCTAGTGGTGTTATGTGAACGTCGACTACATGACACTTCACCATTATTTGGGCCTAGAGGAAGGCATTGGGAAGTAATAAGTAGATGATGGGTTGCTAGAGTGACAGAAGCTTAAACCCTAGTTTATGCGTTGCTTCGTAAGGGGCTGATTTGGATCCATATGTTTCATGCTATGGTTAGGTTTACCTTAATACTTTTGTTGTAGTTGTGGATGCTTGCAATAGAGGTTAATCATAAGTGGGATGCTTGTCCAAGTAAGGGCAGCACCCAAGCACCGGTCCACCCACATACCAAATTATCAAAGTACCGAACATGAATCATATGAGCGTGATGAAAACTAGCTTGATGATATTCCCATGTGTCCTCGGGAGCACTTTTCTCTATATAAGAGTTTGTCCAGACTTGTCCTTTGCTAGAAAATGGATTGGGCCACCTTGCTGCACTTTATTTACTTTTGTTACTTGTTGCTCGTTACAAATTATCCTATCACAAAACTATCTGTTGTCACTTATTTCAGTACTTGCAGAGAATACCTTGCTGGAAAGCGCTTATCATTTCCTTCTGCTCCTCGTTGGGTTCGACACTCTTACTTATCGAAAGGACTATGATAGATCCCCTATACTTGTGGGTCATCAATCCACTAGGTACAATATATAGCATTCAAGTTCTTAAGAGGTAGAGAAATGAGTTCAAGATTCAAGTGATCATGGTAGAGTAGTATAGCATGTATGTGGCCTCCTCCAGTGGGTGGCCTCTTGGAGGCATCAGGGGAGTATGAGCAGCAGTTGGTGGAAGGCCGGCGTAGTGGAAGGTGGTGGTGGGAATTGGGGATCGCTGGATCGAGTGTTCGACAAGAGTCTGGTAGCGAAGAGTCGATATTTCATCTTTCTGAGGAGTCACATAGGACGTATAAGGAGTGGCGAGCAGGTGATTATGAGCCTATGAGCTATGACTTGTTTAAGGAATATGAGATTTAGGGTTGGACCATATGAGTTGAATGTTAACCCCACATGTTATAGGAGTTATTTTCATTTATTAATTTTTTCTGGGTATCTATTGGGTTGCCCATGGGCATAATTTCTTACCCATGCCCTACCCATATATTTTGCGGGTATGGGTACCCATTACCCGTGGGTAGAAAATCTCTTCAAGTCTTGCCCATACCCATTGTTTTCGGGTAGGATACCCGCGGGTACCCATACCCATGGGCAAAACTGCCATCCGTCCCTCCATCTCTCCCTCTCTTTCCTTCCCCCTCCTTCTTCCTAGTTGGACTAGGAAAGGGGGAGTCCTCCTCCTACTAGGAGGAGGAATCCTCCCTCTCCTTGGCGCGCCCCAAGGTCGGCTGGCCTCCCCCCTTGCTCCTTTATATACGGGGGCAGGGGGCACCCTATAACACATAAGTTGATCATTGATCCCTTAGCCGTGTGCGGTGCCCCCCTCCACCATAATCCACCTTGGTCATATCGTAGCGGTGCTTAGGCGAAGCCCTGTTCCGGTAGCATCATCATCACTGTCATCACACCATCGTGCTAACGAAGCTCTCCCTCGACACTCTGCTGGATCGTGAGTTCGTGGGACGTCACCGAGCCGAACATGTGCAGATTGCGGAGGTGTTGTACTTTCGGTACTAGGATCGGTCGATCGTGAAGACGTACGACTACATCAACTGCGTTGTCATAACGCTTCCGCTTATGGTCTAAGAGGGTACGCGGACAACACTCACCCCTCTCGTTGCTATGCATCACCATGATCTTGCGTGTGTGTAGGAATTTTTTTGAAATTATTGCGTTCCCCAACAGGAGATGCTCCTACTTGGCGGTCCAGCTAACCTCTGCATCATGGTCATCTCTGGCGCACCGGGTGGACATTCCTATGTCTCCCCAGCCTCAGGTAGCCTCGTCGTGGTGCACACACGGATGGAGGATTGGAGCCGCTACCGCCAATCCTCAGCTGCTAGGGGACATGACCATGGTCTACCCCAGGTAGCCTCGCTGCGGTGCACATGTGGATGTAGGATTGGAGCCGCTATCGCCAATCCTCAGATGTTGGGAACGTGACCACTGTCTGCTACAGCGCAGCCTCAACAGTGTCTCGGGCAGTGTGGTAGGGAGCTGATGTACGCTCCACTCCTGCCATGAACAGGAGCCCTGCTCTTGCACGAATTAGGAACCTCTACGGCCGGGTGATGAGGTGGTCGAGACCCATAACGGGGCAAAGCAGCGGAGGAAGTTTTGCTTGGGGGGGCAATGGTTTGTCAATGAAGTGATGCCTGGAAGCGCCAGCACCATAGGCGGCTGACGGGTGGGCAAGGGTGTGACGCAAGAAGTCTGATCTCTTGATGCGGGAGGAAGAAGAGAAGGGGATTTTCCCCCTTACCCACATGTTGGCCCCTAATTCCTGTTTGATTTTTAGCAACAATTCCTGACTGATTGTTCTTTATAGACCACTACTTGGAGTTGTCGAATAACCTGGGTTAGTTCGTTACTTGATCGATCCCGTGACAAACTAAAATGCTTAGTGCCTTTTCATGTGTTTTCTCTTCACATGGAATGTGATATACTGATATGCATATGTTGGTCTATGGTATTTGCTCACACACTTTATCTATACATCTTGACAAGCACTCTGTTGTTTCTGTTATTAATCTGTAGGTTTTTGGCATAAAATGTAACCATTTAGTTAGCCATGGAAGCCTACAATTATGTGGACCCTACGGCTCTTGCCAAGGTCATGATTCAACTCCAGAGTTTATTGCACTGATGTGATCATCAATTCATCGGGAGCACCATTTGTGCCAAGACTTCTTTTGAGCTGGTATCCAGTAAGATAGGAGTACCTTTTATGCCTGAAGAGAGGGACACGACCACGTCCGGGCAGTATCCAGGCAGTGTTGCCTGATATCGAGAAGACGATCTCTTCCTGAACTTCAATCAACATCCACCAAAACATAAATGAGACATATTCTGCTTGCTGCTACGAGTTGGTATACTTGCTACTCCAGCTACTCTAGATTGTTGAAAATGCTATTACTTATTGACATTGTTCTACTTTAAATTCCAGTCTGAACTAATTATCTAAAAATGGCGTTGTTCACCTATATCAATTGAGTCAGGATGATGTCTCATGTCCCAAACCATGTAAAAAACACACCCTCAATCAATTCATCATCCTTCACCTAGATCAATTGATTTGGGATCATGTCCCGTGGCTCGAACTAAGTCCAAAAATCACTGCCCTCAATTAATATATTGTTTTTGTTATTAGTGCCACATGTCCCGCGACCCAGTTTCTTGATCGGGTAAACCACTATTCATGGCAGTCGGCATTTGCTCCATACAAAAGCACCCATAATGACTAGAATCCAGTCAGAGATTCAAATCATGCATCGTGAGTGACTAATTTCATCATTCAATACATACCGACCGCCGCAAGCCTATGCCCGGCTTGGTGAAATTTTTTAATTACTCACACCAATATACTCATCTAGATACTGTCAACAATCTAGACATTGTCCCTCATCAGATTGTTTTCGTTGGCCACACACCAAGATATGTGTCATATGAGGATGTGAACCAGATGTTGCCAACTCTAGCATCACCTTTATGAGGTCATCAGAATGCCATTACTAATTAAATTGTTCGTGTCATTTTGTTAGCCTAAGATGCGAGCCTCTAAAGCTTTGTCTTCTGCCTTTTTCCCCACCCGTCATTTCATACAAACCGTATTGTACATGTAGCAGCGTTACATTATTTTTTCTACAGTCCTGTTGCAACGCACGGTCATTTGTGCTAGTTTATACATAAACGTAAATTTTTAGCGTGCGTATCTGGCCAGACAAAAAGATTACTAAAAGGATACACATATTTTCAACATGACATGGTTTTAAATGGGACTACAACTTAGAATGTGTGTGTATATATATATTTTCAACATGACATGGTTTTAAATGGGACTATATACCATCTCATTGTGACAACAAGACACCATTTTTATCATGTGTACTTGCCTACAGCTAAACTAACTAAAACATATATTTTATTTAAAACTAGCACATATGCCCGGCGTTGCAACAGAAGAGAAAGTTGATATGTCCATGTAAATGTCCACCAATGCGGCACGCCAACATCCTAACGGTGCCACCCGACGACGACATAGAGGCGCACGCCAAGGTCAAAATGTATATCAGCAAAAACTACACAATTAATGAGTTTGCTTTTCTCTTATTTTTTATTATTATCAGGTATTCATCTTGATATAAAAGATGACCATAGCCTGAAATTACATGCTACATTATAATTCTATGCAAAAACCGTAGTAAAGAAATTACCAATTGAGAACCTCAAAGCGCCTTTGCTTCCTTAAACGTCATGCCATGTACAAAAAGATCATATAACAACAAATGACGACCTATAGAAGGACGACCTCATCCATTTCCATCACAACCTTAGAAAAACAATGTTGGCTACAAAGGAAAATGACTTAAGAATGAGGAAGACCATGTCTCTATGTAAAGAGCAACGACACTACGAAAAATAAACCAGCAGTCCTGATTTCAATTCTTTAAGAGATAAAAGATTCAGTTACAAGTATAAAAAGAGAAGAAAAAAATATAATGTAGATTGTAAAAGACAATGCTACTGCACCATAAAACAGAGGGCTCTCTTCTTGGCTAATATAATTTCCTCAATCCCGGCTACCTAGAACCCATTAGCAGACCTCTGCATATATCAGATTGCAAACTTGCACTCACTATGAAAGTAATAACACAAGAAACAGTGTAGGAAATGAAGCATTGCTAGCAGGGCTTACTTGATATGTCCATACATACCTTCTTTAGCAGCACATTCAGCCAACCAGCGTCGCTAATCATTGTTAACTCTCTTCTGAACTGCAAAGCATTTCATTTATCCATCCTTGGTCCTACCATTCATGAATCAAAGATACACAATTCTGAAATATTTATATGGGAATGATACTGCCCTAAGTGACTGTCCAGCAATCAGTTGTAGCTAGTGCAGCAACACTCCTCTCGATTTTCCTCAAGTTAGCATCTAATGCTTGCTCAAGACCGGAACTTGAATTGCTTCAGGGTTACAGCAGAAACAGACATACCACGAGCTTCTAACAATAAACAATGGCCAAGTGATATTCCAACACACTCTGCAGTTGCTCTTTATGAGCAGTTGCAGACAACATATGCCTCTTTACCATAAGTGCAAAGGACAACACCTGCTTGTAGTTCCTGTAACCAGCTCAGATGTGTAACATGACTCATCACCAAAGACTTCCATGGAATCACCCAGAGGAAGTGCGGTAGTGTATGCCCCACCATATGAAGTGCTTGATGGATGTATAGTTTCCAAATTGAATTTAAGCTTTTCATTATCTTCACTAAGTAACAGACCATGAGCTCGAGGGTCATCACCAAGCCTTTTTTGGAGCAGAAGTGGTAGCACGAACATGGGCATAGGGTGGCAATATTTCTCGAGCTTTGGTCAGGGCGCTTGCTGGCAGGGCGGTGAGCTTGAGCCCGGAAGAGAAGGCATAAGCTTCTAGGCGCTAGAGGCAGTGCATGGTCTGGTGCTGTCCAGTGGCAATTTTTGCAATTGTTCACTTTACATGCATTATGTCGAACACAACTCGAGCGTCAGCAACTCAGCGCCACCGAGCCAGCTTGCAACGACACCGTCGTGACCAGCACCGCCGCCTAACTCGCCCTACCTCCCACCAATGGCGCGTCCAGCCGCCTCTCTCCTTCTTCCTGTACTGCTTCTTCTATCCCCACCTCTGGTGCGTCAAGCCGCCTCTCTCCCTTTCCCCATACTTCTGCTCCTCTCCCCACCATGGAGGACACCCGAGTTGGAAGACACGGCCGGCCCGAAGCTCACGCATCGTGGCAGGACGCCCTCCTGCAGGGAAGCTGTGGCGCCCCGAGACCGTTGCGCCAGGTGTCTTCTAGTTATTCGCTGTCTTTACCATGTCATTTGCTTGCATGTTGTATCTTGCCATGTCATTATGTGCATTGCATCATCATGTTTTCAAAACTTGCATCCGTCCGGTTCTTCGAATTCTCTCCGTTGTCCGTTCTGAGCCCAACCACACTTGCACGTGCCCGCGGCACCTCCAAGATAGTATTTTATAAGTGGCTGAAGAATGTTTTCAGAATGGGTTGAAAGTTGGCGTGTGGTCTTATTTTAGTGTAGGTAGGCTGCCTGCCAAGTTTTATCGCATTCGGAGTCCGTTTGACGCCCCAACGGATAACTATAGCGGCAGTATAGCCGGTCAAACGTCGGACGTTTTTGGTCTCCGAAAACGGTTGTCGGGCTGCCTTCTTCCTCTCCTCTTAGCCCAAGCCCCTCTACATAGGCCATCACCTGCCGCCAGGCCCAACCTAACCTCTCTCATCAGCCCACGGCCCTCCTCGCGCGCACATCTGAAAGTTGTCCCGAACCCAACCCGGACAGTCGTTACCGTTGGGTCCGGATCATCCCCTAACATCTATAAAACATCACTGTTTTCTTATTTGGACTCCCTAGTCTATTTTGCTTGGAACGTCTGATTACGATCGGAGGTACCTAACCGCCCTAAACTGATCTGAATTGCTATATATAGTGTCCCCTTTGTCCATTTCTAGACAAACCCTAAATACTAGGCAGTTGTCCCATCCCGCTGCCACTCCACCCAAATCCTCTCGGGATCCCCTCCCTCGACCCCGCAGCCCAATCCCCTACCTTCCTCGGATCCACTCCATCAACCACCGCTGCCACCTCCCACTCGATCTGGACCACCAGATCTCTGATCCGACGGACCAGGAGGCTCCCAACGCCCCAGCCTCGCCTCCCGCATCTTCCCGCAGAGGCACCGCCTCCTCGCCTCGGCCCAGCGCCACCACCCGTCGACTGCCTCGCCGGAGTAGCACCGTCGGATCAGGCCAGGATCCCCTCGCGCCCTCTCCATCCCGTTCCCCTTCCCTAACCTCTCTCTCTCTCTCTCTCATGCCCCGATGTCTCTCTCTCTCTCGTCAGGTGCAGGAGCAGCGGAAGCTCCGCTATGGCTGCCAAGGGCCTTCTCCTGCGTCGATCCGTCAAGTCTGCCGCCGGGAACGGCCGCCATTGCACGGATGCATGCCTCCCCTACCGTCGGCCTTCGCGTCTGCTTCCTCTGCCTCACGCCGGCGCACCGCCCGGAGCAAGCCGCCGCACCGTCCGTCGTCTTCGCGCCAACCTACCGTCGCCAAGACCTTGTCTCCGTTAAGATCCACTCGGCGCTGCCCATTCCTGACCATCTGCGTCGCCCGTTCAAGTCCCAGCACCGCCTCGTTTCTTCTTCCTGGAGCGAAAGCAGCCAACAGCTCGATCCCTGCTTCACGAACGAGATGACGAGCGCCCAGTTTCTTCATTGACCACGTCAGTCATATCCGGTGGGCCCGCGTTGCTTTCCCCGTCGGCCCAGCACGCCTCCTCACCCAGACGCGGCCTGCCAACTTGTCCACTGACCGGGCCGAAGCCCATGGGTGAGGATGCGCCCAGCCCCTCTCCTATGCGTTGCTGGGCCAGCCAGATTTCGGCCCATGCATATTTTTTTCGTGCACTGCGAATTTTGCCATTTATCCCAAAAACTGCATATTTACAGATTACCCCTTGCTATTCATGCATTTAATAACTAAATACCCGTGCATCGGTTTGAAATAAGTTATACATGTAAAATGCTCAGAATTTTGTGTAGGTTAATAATATACAACTTTCATCCATGTTTAAAATGATGTTTGATTAAATTTTGCTCATATGCCATGTCAAAATGATTTAATTCATAACTATTTAACCGTAGCTCCAAACTTAACAAACTTTATATGTAAATGGGGTAGAAAAATGCCTAGTTTAACATGGTGGCTTTACTTTGCATGTTTAACAACTCTAAAATATGGTTTAGAGCAGATCAGTACCAAATTCAAATATTGCACATGGGGATTTTCCGGAATTGTTGCTTGTTGTTCCGGCCTCATTTAAACTTGCCTAGATGGGTAGTTTTCCTTTGCTTCACCCCTTGCCATGTCTTATAACATTTAATATTGTTGAGTAGTTTAAACGGGAGAGAACTAAATAAGTCATGTGGTGTTGTCAATATGCAACTCGTTGCATATTGAGCTCCACTTAATTTGTAGTATTGTTTGTGCACTTTGCCATGTCATGCATATTTAAACCAGACATGCATCATACTTGGTTGTGCATCATGCCATGTTATGCTTGGTGGTTTACTATGTTGCTTGCTTCTTTCTGGGTTGCTTCTCTCGTTAGTTTCGGTTTTGTTCCGGAGTTGTGAGGATTCATTCGACTTCGTCCGTTTGTCTTCTTCATGGACTCGTTCTTCTTCCTTGGGGATCTCATGCAAGATGACCATACCCTTGAAATCACTTCTATCTTTGCCTGCTAGTTGCTCGATCTATTGCTATGCCGCGATACCTACCACTTGCTATATCATGCCTCCCATATTGCCATGTCAATCCTCTAACCCACCTTTCCTAGCAAACCGTTGTTTGGCTATGTTACCGCTTTTGCTCAGCCCCTCTTATAGCGTTGCTAGTTGCAGGTGAAGGTGAAGTTTGTTCCATGTTTGGAATCATGGATATGTTGGGATATCACAATATCTATTGTTTTATTAATGCATCTATATACTTGGTAAAGGGTGGAAGGCTCGGCCTTATGCCTGGTGTTTTTGTTTCACTCTTGCCGCCCTAGTTTCCGTCATACCGGTGTTATATTCCTTGATTTTGTGTTCATTACATGGTTGGGTGTTATGGGGACCCCTTGACAGTTCGCTTTGAATAAAACTCCTCCAGCAAGACCCAACCTTGGCTTTACCATTTGCCTCACCACCATCTACCCTTCCCTTGGGTCGGCCAACCCGAGGGTCATGTTTATTTTAAGCCCCCCCCCAGGCCAGTGCTTGTCTAAGTGTTGGTCCGAACCGAGTAGACTGTGGGGCCACCTCGGGGAAACTTGAGATTTGGTTTTACTCGTAGGATGTCTCATCCGGTGTTGCCCTGAAAATGAGATATGTGCAGCTCCTATCGGGATGTCGGCGCATCGGGCGGTCTTGCTGGTTTTGTTTTACCATTGTCGAAATATCTTGTAACCGGGATTCCAAGTCTGATCGGGTCTTCCTGGGAGAAGAAATATCCTTCATTGACCGTGAGAGCTTGTGATGGGCTAAGTTGGGACACCCTTGCACGGTTTTAAACTTTCGAAAGCCGTGCCCGCGGTTATGGGCAGATGGGAATTTGTTAATGTCCGGTTGTAGAAAACTTGACACTTAACTTAATTAAAATGCATCACCGCGTGGTGATGGTCTCTTTCCGGCAGTGTCTGGGAAGTGAACACGGTTCTTGTGTTATGCTTGAATGTAAGTAGTTTCAGGATCACTTCCTGATCACTTCTTGTCGGGGATATACCCCGCGGTATGATCCGGCCGGAGTTATAACCCGGCTGGGACTTAGTAAACCGGCAGGTGTTAAAGCAGATGTTAAACCGGCAGGTGTTAAGACAGGTGGTAAACCGGCAGGTGTTAAGGCAGGTGGTAAACCAATTGCTGTTAAGTCAGACGGTAAACCGGCAGGTTGTTAAACCGGCTGACAGTTAAGACAGACAGGTAAAACAGGTAGTTAACCCAGACGGTAAACCGGCCAATTGTTAAACCGGCTGACAGTTAAGACAGGAGTTAAGTCAGATGATAACTCAGTAGACATTCTTAAACCGGCACCAGTTAACTCTCGGCAGACCATCTTAAACCGACACCAGTTAACTCCCGAGCAAGCAGTGGTAACTGGGTTGCCAGGAGTTATGAAGCCCAAGATGTTATGAAGCCCGAGACGTTATGAAGCCCAAGATGTTAAGAAGCCCAAGAAGAGAAGTTATAATAGTTAAGTCTTAAGTCCGAGTTGGACTCTACATGTAACCTACCCCTTCAACATATATAAGGAGGGGCAGGGCTCCCCAAAAGAGGAACAAGTAAGAAGAAACAATCTTAAAGGGTTAGGGTTAACTGGGAGAGCCGGTTTACGGCGACTCCCTCATGATCATAATGAGACCTAGCCACAAACAGCATGTAGGGTTATTGCCGGATGATGTTTTTCGGGGCCCGAAGCTGTCTAAACCCTTGTCTTGTGTTGCGTCTCTCGATTCCGCTCAACCCCTCTCAAGCTACCACATAGATGCGTTGGCCTCGCGACTAAGTCCTCACACTAGGACATCTGCCGTGATATTTCCACGACAGTTGGTGCCCACCGTGGGGCTGACGCACGGTGGTGAGGAGTTCTTGAAGGGATCTCTTCTAAGGATCGAGA
The DNA here is from genome assembly GCF_056163025.1 of Triticum urartu. Classification (NCBI taxonomy): domain Eukaryota; kingdom Viridiplantae; phylum Streptophyta; class Magnoliopsida; order Poales; family Poaceae; genus Triticum; species Triticum urartu. The sequence continues at coordinate 262,153,879 of NC_141876.1, forward strand.
AATTCGCAATTTTCTGGAGGAGAAAATTCCTGTCTGGAAGAATCTGCGTCAGCTTCGAATTCATCAGCCTAAATTTGCAATCTTTGAGGTTTGAGGTCAAGAGAAAATTAGGGTTACGCGTGATATACATGACCCGGCGATTCATCGAATCTGGAGACGAATCAATATCGGTTACAGTGGCCGCCATGGGAGCCGAGACAAACTTTTTTTTTCGGGCGAATCACCAGTATCCTGGAACACCAGAAGTGTCAAAGAAGGAATTTTTAAGTGTGCGTTTCTTGAGTAGGAGACCACCGTGATCCGGCGTGGATAGTCCAAAAGCTACTACAGCATGGAGGAGGTCAATATTCGCCTGTACTATTGCGGGTCACTGAGACAGGCAAGAATCTTGCTGCAGCCGCCGAACGCCGCGTCAGATTAGTCCATGTCAAAACACCTGTGGGTGGGCAAGCAAACAGGAACCATACGATCACGACTTGGTCTCGTGTCTTATATTATTCAAATCAATACTGCAATTGGATCAACCCAACCCGGAATCAACAACCATAACCCGGTCTCCTCTAAAGTCACAGCCGCCGCTTCATTGGCAAGCTCCCGGTTTTCCTTCGAGCCGCTAAACTTCACAACCTCTCCCCAGCCACTGTCAAGGCTTCTGCGACCTACCGCACGTCAAGCCGCCGGACTCCGACGCTGCAAGCTCCAATACACACGGCTCTGCGTCCGCGGCTCCTGTCGGCCGTCTACTATGTCCGAGTCACCACGCTGCCTCTGCTTTGAGCTGCCGTGCGGCCTCGCCCGTCGTTGTGACCTGTCACTACAAGTCGCCCTGCCGGATCATGCTCGCTGGTCTGTAGCACGGCCGTGCTGAGCTGTTGACCTATGCCGTGGCCGGGGTTCCGTATCAAGCAGTCGTCGCCCTGAGTTCCCCTCTACACCAGGCCTCCACCTCGCCTCCATTGCAAGTGGCCTCACGCCGCCGTACCAGCAAACCGTTGCCGCCTTACACCCTTGCCTTCGGTCACCGAGGGGCACAGTAGTCAGGGCTTATCAAACCGTCCCCGCAGGAATCATCGCGGAGTGACTCTCCTTGCACCCGCGGCCGAAGCGGAGTTGCTGTGGTCAAGCCGCGTCGCTTCCGATTCACCTCGCCACCTCATCCATCGCGGCTTTGAACCGGCCTTGCGCTTTTGATTGCGCACGTGGAGTTGGGTTTTCCTACTCCACGGTTGAATCGCCGGCCTCGAGCTGCCAAGTCGCCCGACCCCGCCGCCGGGTTACCTTTGCCGGCCTCGCTTCAAGCACGGCCCCGTCCCACACTGCAGCTCCCTCTTCACCTGCCTATGCCTCGCTGCCGGGCCATCGCGCCTGCACGTCCCTCCACTTCTGAACCGCCACAACGCCGGGTCACCATCCATCTCCGTTGACCGCCGCTGTTGTTGTCTTGAAACGCTGGATTGTACTCACTTGGATTGATTCAGATACGGATTGACTTGACGCATCTACTAATCTCTGCTGCGGAGTTGAGCCGGTTCTGCCGTCCTCTGAACCGCGCTGCGCCCTGAGTCTCCGCCACCAGCTGTTCTACGCCGCTGGCCAGCTTCATCTCCGGCCGCCCACGGCTTCAAGCCGGACCACCGGATCGTCAAACCGCCCTAATGCCTCTGAGTCGCGTCCGCAGACTCACCGCGAGCCGCCGCGCTAGGTTAACCCGGCCGCAAGTCGACCCTGCCTCGCAGGCCTTCGCTTCAATCCGCCTCAGCTTTGACCCCACGGTACTCGCTCCTCTGTTGAAACCTCACCTTCACGTCGAGCTGCCGTGGCGCGTGGCCGCCGGGTCGCCCTGTTTTCAACGCCGAGTTCCACTGGTCACCACGCCTCGAGCGGCCGTCCGTTTATAAGTCGCCTTGCGTCTGTCGCAAACGCCCGCGGTCTGGATCCGCATGGCCTCGCCCGTCTGCGGAGAGTCGCCCTGCCGGTCGATTTCAAATTACCGCTGTGAACCTCCCTGTCGCCGCGAACTGCCCCTGCCAGAGTGGCCTCAAGCAGCCCATCTCCGAGCCGTCGCCGGGGCCTCACTTCGTCCTGCGCGACCCGTACCGTGGTCTTGAGTCGCCGTCTCCAAACCGCCGCGACCTTTGGCTGCCTCAAATCGTCACCATCGCTGCGCCAGGCCGGCCTGGGTCTGTTGCAAGATGCAAATCACACGAGTCGCCCCTCGCCTCAAACCGCCTTGCCGGGTCAAGACCAACGCTGCAGTCCGCTTCAGCCACAGCCTTGGGCCTCGCCTCATCTTCGGTCGTGAGCTGCCCGCTAGCGTCCCTGCTTCAGCTGCCGTTGTCGAGCTGCTGTAACTCGCCGCCGCAGTCCTGTTTTAGCTGCTCCAACTCAGCGACGCCGGTCCATCGGCTTCGCCTCAAGTTAAACCGGCGCGTCGCCGCGGCCTCAAGCTAAACTGCCTCACCTACATCGTGAGCTGCCAAGACAACCCGCCACCATAGCTCCGCTTCACTGGGTACATCCTCGGGCCGCCTGGCCTTTCAGTCGTTGTGGCCGTGCTTCAAACCCGCCGCTCCTCCATGAGCCGGCTCTACCTCGGACTCGCCCGCCTCTGAACCGCCGCACTCCGACCTGGCCCGCCACCTCGCCGTCATCGCCGTTAAGTCGCCTCGCCATGCTCACCTTCTTTTACCTGTGCCGCAGCCCTGTGCCGATGAGCCGCCACAGCATCGCTCCGCTTTACTGACGCACCCCTGAGCATCTTGGCTCGTTGAAGTAAAGGATTATGAGGGGGAGTTTGACCCGGTGAAAAAGAATAGCGAGTGGAGTGGTTGCAGCGGCCGGTGGTGCCTGCATCCTACTGTGGTGGGTGCCGCCGGTGGCCGGTGTTATTTTGTTGGAAGAAATCAGGTGGAGAGAGCGAAAGCAAGTGCATGGAGTCCAGATGACATGTGTCAGCAGAAGGAGGCAGATGACGTTCTGTCATTTTCTTCCGGTTTAAAGGTGCTGCGTCACATTGATCAAGTTATCCCTCCACGTACCTGACAGTCACAGCATGGGAGTATCACGACTCACGAGTGGCCTTGCATGGTATTTTCAATCAAAGTGATCCATGTACAAACTTCATGTGAGACAAGAAAAAGACGAAGGAGGGCAGGTTACGTGGAGGCCTGGTGCTACAAATACTAAAGCTATACAGAGCAATACTACATCAGAAAGATCAACTGTTCGTTAAAAAAAGGAGGAGGATCATCCTGTAAACCGGATGTCGTTCCAAATCGTCGCTTCCAAGTCACTTTGACCCGGCCTATCCTACTGTTGAGCTGCCACGGCCGCCAGGTGACTTTTGCTATTGTGAGCCGACCAATGCTACTCCACTGTGCACGTTCATCCGACGAAAATACCAGGTGTTATCTTTTCTATAAATCTTATCAGTACATATTACATTGTTTGAAAACAATTATTCTGGTATGTGGTATTTTTATCTCGCAGGACCATTATTTATTACAAAGGTGTGGCAAAGGGGCGTAAGCCAATATTGTTTTTGCACTAGTGCTTGTTCGTGCCGTACTGCTGGACAGATGCGTGAGCAAGTCGCCGCCCCGCTACATCAACATACGCGACCGACTCATCTGTCCAAGCCGCCTCTGATGCTGTGGTCGTCTTTGCCGCCCGTCTCTCGCGGCCCGGTCTACATCAACATACCTAGCCGCACCTGTCTGCATGGGCTGTTTATTGAGTATGAGCAAGTCACAGCTTGGTTAGGCCGGTTTTTCTTCCAATACATTGGAGGCAAATTATCATTCAGCCGCCGTCTACGCTGGATGGCTCAATGGACATGCGCACAAATCGCTGCCACTACAGTTTGGTCAACTTCAAACAACCAGTTGGAAGGAACCATTGGCCGGGTTGCTGACACGGCTCATACGGGATCACTTATAACCCGCCGCAGTCACCTCAATCTTCTGTGGATTTACATCGGTTATTAACACTGGTGATATATACCTTCTGCTATGGTCAAGTACAGAGAATTTCAAGACAACTCCTTGAGTCATCTTAAAACTCGGGGGCTACGATGATATGACGCAGCAAGTTTTGCCAGTTTCAGCAAATTCAAGTGCCCCAGGATGTTGAAGGGAAATCCGTCCCGGAGGCTACTGTTATATTGATAAAAATTTAAAGGCCGTCAGAAATATTCCGGCTCACAATGATGCTTTCAGTTTATAGTCCGGTTTAAGGGGAATCCCGTCTCCCACACCGCGCTGAAGCCCTTAGTATCTGGTTCAAATCCGGTTCAAGGGAAAGATGTCTCCCACAAAGCTTTGAAGCTCTCAATATCCTGTTCAAAATCCCGGTTCAAGATGAATTTATCTCTTGCAAGAAGTTAAAGGTTGCCGAAGAGGGCCTGTTGCCATGATGCGCGGTTCAAACATGGGTTATCCTGTCTTATTGGCTTATCATATTATTGATCACATGGGGGCTTCTGTTTATAAAGCGGAGTTTTGATTACATATTGATCCGGCTATCAAGCCAATATTATCATAAGGGGCCAAAGAGAGTTTGTTGCACAACACAACTCAAACATAGGCACCCGGGGAGCACAGCTCGGGAATATATCACTTGGGGGCTTGGTCGTATTTGAACCATAGCTACACCTCTTGATCGGCGTAAGGCCACCAGAGAAATCACTTGGGGGCTTGGTTGTATTTGCACCAAAGCTACACCTCTTGATCGGCGTAAAGCCACCAGGGAAGTTACTTGGGGGCTCTTTGCTTCAACGGAGCAAGAGTCTGCACCCTTGTAATAGGCTATCAAGCCCGGCTTGGAAGCCTGGTGTTCGCACCTAAACCCCCGGGTTAACCTGCCTTCTTTAAGTAAGTCACTCCGCCCAGGTAAACCTGGTACGACCCGCGAACATTTGACAGTCAATCTCATAGACCCTGAACTCGTCAAAGTTAAAACGTGATTGGTTAAAGATTGAGGTCCATCTTAAGAGACTTTGTGAAATGCTTAACTCAGTGGCCTGGCAGCCCATGAAAAGCCTCGATTTGGAGCTTGGCAGCTCATAAAAAGCCTCAAATGTTTCTTTTTGCGTTCTATTTGACAAGTTTGTTCGCCTTTGTTGAGGTTCCTAATATCTTGTGATAAACCGGCGTCTTTGACCCGGCTTAGTTTTCAACTACAAGTTGTCAGTACATAATCAGTCCTAATCCAGCATTCACTAATTCGGTCTGGTTTCGACTATAACTCACAGTATTATATATGGTTAATCCGGTGTTTATCACAACCCGGTACGGTTTTATCATAAACCAACATAATATGGAAGGAGTTATCAGTACTCAAGATTTGGGTTATCACCCTTACTACAAAAAGTTGGTAAACCAACGATGTGATTCAATGTCACAGGTATGATATATTTCATATTTGATTATTCTTAAGTGCGGCCTTGGTTATAAACCCGGGTTATATGTTGGGCATTATGACCCGTCCGGCGATAAACCGCCAGGACACTTTAAACTTGTTGTATGCAGAAACAGGTTGAATAAAGCATGATTATAAATCACCGGCGTTTATTAACCCGGTCTGGCTTTTGACTATAAGTCGCCAATGTATGATGAGAAATTATCCGGTGTTTATTAACCCGGCCTGGCTTGGGACTATAAGTCGCCAGTACATATTTGGATTGCGCCATTGGAATCACGCGCTCATAAATCATTGGATTGTATTATTCAAATCTTTAATAGCCAACACGACTGGATTTTATTATGGTTATCAATAACCAGTATTATGATTAAGGTTTTCAAAGTTGCTTTAGCGCAATGGCTATCATATTATCAATGGATATGATTTATTCTACAATGGAAGGAATAGTCCCGAGTCGCTGCAGGCTTACGACCCGGCACTTGGGGGCTACATTATTCAAATTGGGATTGCATCAAATACACAAGTCTCATGTCACTGCAAGCATGCACCATGACACTTGGGGGCTAATGCAAAGTCATTATTTTCTCACTTATTGAAGATCCAACTCATCACATCGTAATGAACCGGCCCTTGGGGGCTACTAGTTGCTCCTATCAACAATTCGAGGTACACAAATTTTCATCTATTATTGAAGGATCCACTGCTCAGTTGGTAAAGCACAACGCTCTCAACCTTGTGGACGTGGGTTCAAGCCCCGTGATGGGGGTTACATCGTATAATGCCATTCTCAATGAAGTATATATAAAGTCCCAGCTAAATATTATCTTACTGAGCCGGCACTTGGGGGCTACACATTGCTGCTCAAGTTTACATGATCATATTTATAAAGTCTCTGCTCATTATTGCATAATAACCCGGCCCTTGGGGGCTACACTGGTTGAAGTTTTTATGAGCATAAGGCAATTTCAAGTCCCAGGTTGCTGCAAGCATGACAACCCGGCACTTGGGGGCTACATATGTGGAATACTCAGTTCTGACTGGTGATTGAGATGAACAACCTGGATTTCTTCCAACTTGTGGCATTCATATTGAAGCAAGTCTTAAGCTGTTGCTATGCTACCTTCTTAAGACTTGGGGGCTACAAGTGATAGGCATATAAGAGGTACATTTTCAAGCTTGATGTTAACTACAATTATGACCCGGTGCCATCAATATTTGTAAACCGGCAAGGTTCTACATTCTTAAACCGGCAAGGTTCTACATTATTAAACCAGCAAGGTTCTACATTCTTGAACCGGCTGAAGATCAGATGAGTATTTCAAAGGCCAATATTTTTGAGCATTGGGAGATGAAGTCAAAAGGAGTTATTCTTCACAATATTTCTCTGTGACAAACCAATGTCAGCAAATTGATTATGAAGCTGGCCCATTGACTCGGATTTTATAGAAGAAGGAAGTGACAAAGACTTAGGGATGATCATGATCAGTTTAACATGGAAAAATCCAAATTAAACTAGGGGCTAATGTCGGGGATATACCCCGCGGTATGATCCGGCCGGAGTTATAACCCGACTGGGACTTAGTAAACCGGCAGGTGTTAAAGCAGATGTTAAACCGGCAGGTGTTAAGACAGGTGGTAAACCGGCAAGTGTTAAGGTAGGTGGTAAACCAATTGGTGTTAAGTCAGACGGTAAACCAGCAGGTTGTTAAACCGGCTGACAGTTAAGACAGACAAGTAAAACAGGCAGTTAACCCAGACGGTAAAGCGGTTGGTTGTTAAACCGACTAACAGTTAAGACAAGAGTTAAGTCAGATGATAACTCAGCAGACATTCTTAAACCGGCACCAGTTAACTCCCGGCAGACCATCTTAAACCGGCACCAGTTAACTCCCGGGCAGGCAGTGGTAACTGGGTTGCCAGGAGTTATGAAGCCCGAGATGTTATGAAGCCCGAGACGTTATGAAGCCCAAAATGTTAAGAAGCCCAAGAAGAGAAGTTATAATAGTTAAGTCTTAAGTCCGAGTTGGACTCTACATGTAACCTACCCCTTCAACATATATAAGGAGGGGCAGGGCTCCCCAAAGAGGAACAAGTAAGAAGAAACAATCTTAAATGGTTAGGGTTAACTGGGAGAGCCGGTTTACGGCGACTCCCTCATGATCATAATGAGACCTAGCCACAAACATCATGTAGGGTTATTACCGGATGATGTTTCCCGGGGCCCGAAGCTGTCTAAACCCTTGTCTTGTGTTGCGTCTCTCGATTCCGCTCAACCCCTCTCAAGCTACCACATAGATGTTTTGGCCTCGCGACTAAGTCCTCACACTAGGACATCTGTCGTGATATTTCCACGACACTTCTAGTTCACGACCGTCGCATTGCCTCTCTTCTCGCTCTCATTTGCGTATGTCAGCCACCATATATGTTTAGTGCTTGCTGCAGCTCCACCTCATTACCCTATCCTACCCATAAGCTTAAATAGTCTTGATCTCGCGGGTGTGAGATTGCTGAGTCCTCGTGACTCACAGATACTTCCAAACAGTTGCAGGTGCCGATGATACCGGTGTAGGTGGCGCAACCGAGCTCAAGTGGGAGCTCGATGAAGATCTTGTTCGTTGTGTTGTTTTCGTTTCCAGTTGATCAGTAGTGGAGCCCAGTTGGGACGATCGGGGATCTAGCATTAGGGGTGGTCTTTCTTTATTTTGGTTCCGTAGTCGGACCTTTGTTTGTACCTTGGATGATGTATGATATATTTATGTATTGTGTGAAGTGGCAATTGTAAGATGACTCTTTATCCCTTTCTTATTCAGTACATGGGATGTGTAAAGATTACCCCTCTTGCGACATGCCTACCATGCGGCTATGCCTCTAAGTCGTGCCCCGACATGTGGGAGATATAACCGCATTGTGGGTGTTACAAGTTGGTATTAGAGCCATCCCCGACTTAGGAGCCCCCTGCTTGATCGAATCACTGACGTTGTTGAGTCTAGAACAAAATGTTTTGAGTCTTAGTATTATATATATATATATATCAGAGAGTAGGATTTTTTTTACTCCTCAGTCCCTTCATCGCTCTGGTGAGGCCTCCTGACGTAGAGTTTTGACTCTTCTCTCATCAAATTTCATGAAATTTTTTTAGGATCACGCGGGTATCTTGGAATTGTTCCGATAGTCTTGTGACGAGAACATTGTTCTTGGTGCCTCCTGACATTTAGGGGTTGTGGCAGTGTCCCGAGAGTTGAGCTCCGAGGTGTTGTCATCACAATTTTATCGTTGCAGTTCTGGAATACCTGAGTTCGCCGACATCGAAAATCTCTTTTATGCAGTTGTTGGTGAGATAACCTCGACGCCACCCAGTATTGGGGCGGGAGTTCAGGAGTATTGCCATAACTCGTATAACGGATGCTTTTCGAAGGTTGAGGTAAATGATTTCCGAAGGTTTCTTGGTTATGTGTTGAAGGATGGATACATCTGGATGTAGGGATTGTTAGTTTGGGTGAGATATTATGCTTCCCCTGTATCCCCAACACCTGATTGCATAACCAGAAAGTTTCGGGAGTTTATAAGTGGGAATTCAAGTATATCGTAGGATATCTTTCCAACAGACACATGATAAGATATGGGGTCTATCATATGTTTGTTCTGGCTTATTTTGCAAGTCAATCCTTTGTTTCTTGTTTTCAGTTGTGGTATTCGAGTTGCTTCTAAGTCAAGTGTTAAATCCATACCTTTCGAAGTGGTGCTCTCATATTTCTATGAGAATACCAATCCTTCATGATAATCGAGGTTGTCATGTCAGTACTTTTCCAACCGGCGTGTTTCTCTTCAAGTGGATACGATCATTTTCCCATCGGCAAGATCAACTCAAAGTCTTCTCAACGTTATTTGTTTCATCCGTCCGAAGTTGCCATTGTTTTCCCGCCCTCCCACCCTTTTTATTCAAGGACTCAGATTTCTTAATCAAGTATCCATCTTATGGATGCGATATCTCTCCATTCTTTTCCGTCAATGTTCTTATCCGGTGATTCTCAGGAAGATACTAACAGAGCCTCAAGTTTATCATTATTCATTCTTTTTCTTTTCCGGTGGGTTCAATTCAAGCTTCGGTGTTAAGCATATTCCTTTCATTTGTCCAATGCTTTTCTCATGCCGGTGCAACCCTGAATCATTCACTTCTCACTATTCAATTGTTCTGGAGTGCCGAAGATATCTCAGACGATTCACGTTTCCATTCTCGATCTGTTCAAGTTATTACAAGGTTGTTATCTCATTCAAGCCATTTAATTCAACCGGCGCAATCTCCCTTTCAAGTAATCATTCAACGGTGTTTCTTTTGAGTGGGCCCTAACCCACAGGTCTTTTTCCAGGATCTTACCTGACTCTTCTAATTTTCCCGGAGCTATCCTCAAATTATTTCAAAGTGTGACGTAAGAATGGATTTTCATCAGTCATATGTTTTTCTCCAAGATCTTTCACATTCTTTTCATCATTGGTTCAAACTTTCTAATTTCCATTCCGGAGTGCCTCAACAACTCAAGGTGGTGTTTCATCGTTATTCTCAACATTTGAAGATCGAAGAAGAGTTTTTCCTCCAAATCTTACCCGTTCTCTCAAGACTCGTGGCTCTAGCTTGATGCCATCCTCTCATAATTATTTCCGATTGTGAGAATTCTTTTCACCCATCCGGAGCAATTCAGGAATCTTTTCAGTTTGATTCTCCAAAGGCCATCTTTTCAAACATTATTCATTCAAGCTTTCAGCTCTCGTTCTCCAAATCTTACCGGTGCATCATTCAAGTATTCTCTGATCAGCTCGTGATCTCTTCGTTCTCTCGTATCAAATTCTCTCAAGTATCTTCATTCGTTCTCTAATTCTTCCCGGTGTTTCTTTATCTTTTCTTCATTCATTTTCAATCCTTATGGTGGTTTGTTCAAGGTTCCTCTTCATACGTTATCATTTGTTCTTCCCAATCTTACGGGTGGATCGTTGAAGTCTTTTCTCAAGTTTACGCCATATCTATCTTAATCCTTTCAACGAGAATAAGTAGTATGCCAAATCCATTGCTTGACATCAATTTAATTGGTGAAGGGTGAGCATGATGTAATTCTTATTCTTGTTTAATCCAAGTGATTAATTCCTTATTCCGGAGGTTCATCAAAATTCTTGATTTCAATTGTTCGTCTTTCTTTCTGGAGTTCCAAGTTTTTCTCAGTTATATCATCGCGAAGCTCCATCCAATCATTGCAAGGCTTCAATCTTATTCTTTTCATCCTTCACTTCTTTGTGATCATTCCTTTGATTACCGGAGTTCTTCATGGAGGCTACTTGGTGGTTCGTCAAGGATTCTTTGCATTCTTCTATTGCTCTTCAAGATTTCTCTCGGAGTTAAGATCCGCCAAGTTATACTCTAAATTAAACATGGTGTTCAACACATGTTTTGTCTTGAGGAGTTTAAGCATTCTTCATCTTGCATTCTGAAGTGCAATTCTTTCTACCTTATCTTTTGAGATGGTGTTATGTCATTCTTGATAATTTCCCTTCGTGTTTCATGATTCACAAGTTCTCAGGAATGAGATATCTTAAAACCATCAATCTCTTCATTAGAGTATCTTGGTATAGATTTCACCTAAAGCCTTCCATCGGGAATGTTGCCATTATTGCGCTTATCTATGATCCAATTTCTGTTTCTCATCTCGATGAAGGAGTTTTCATCTCCTTGTTGATCTCAATCCAATTGATTGATTTCATTACTGGCTGGTCTTCACCTCATAATTTGGGGATGTTTTCCTTAAGACTATTGGAAATCATATCTTCTGTTGTTGGTTTTCCAACAACTCCGTTCGACCCTTCTCCTAAAGATGCTTCTTCAAGCTCATTTGTGGCAGAAGTTGTCATTTTCTTCTCCGTCCCTTTATCCCAACAATCTAGCTTCTATTATTTTGTTCCGGAAGCATTGTGATGTTGCTCTCTTCACTCTTCATCTTGAATTGTGAAGATCATGTTCTTTCTTTTGCTTATCCATTCAAACGGAGTGTCGTGTCCTTCATTCTATTTCTCTCATCTTATCAAGTTTTGCCCCCCTTCTCAACCGAAGTGCTGTCTGAAATCTTTCTTACCCCTTGTGCCATTCTTTCAATAGCTCTGGAGGCAGTGTGTTGTTGTTTTCATCAAGTATCATCCAATCTTCCCAAGTTCATGTTCAATTCCTTTCATTTACAGTCGAAGTGTTGCCCAAATTATATCATTCTTATTCCTTCTCTATCTTGTTTTAACCGGAGTGTTGTTGTAATTGATCCTTATCGTTCCTTGTACATCTCGTCTCAACCGGAGTGCTTGCATGTAGTTCTTATCCGTTGTAACCTTTTTCTTATGTCTTTCAACCTACAAGGTTCTAGTAATGTTCCTTGTTCCTCTTTTCTAACGAAGTGTTTTCAACTTTGTTCATCTTCGTTGTACTTTCTTTCAATTTGTTCAACCTCGAAAGGTTCTTTGGTTTCACTCATTTGTCAAAGAAGCAACTTAGTTTTACCTTTTATCTTCCTCCTCCCGTTTCTCTCCGATGCCGTCCTAGATCTCGGGACGAGATCCTCTCGTAGTGGTGGAGTGTTGTGACGCCCCGAGACCGTTGCGCCAGGTGTCTTCCAGTTATTCGTTGTCTTTGCCATGTCATTTGCTTGTGTGTTGCATCTTGCCATGCCATCATGTGCATTGCATCATCATGTTTTCAAAACATGCATCCGTCCGGTTCTCCGAGTTCTCTTAGTTGTCCGTTCTGAGCCCAACCACACTTGCACACGCCCGCGGCACCTCCGAGATAGTATTTTATAAGTGGTCGGAGAATGTTCTCGGAATGGGTTGAAAGTTGGCGTGCGGTCTTATTTTAGTGTAGGTAGGCCGCCTGCCAAGTTTCATCGCATTCGGAGTCCGTTTGACGCCCCAACGGATAACTATAGCGGCAGCATAGCCGGTCAAACGTCGGACGTTTTCGGTCTCCGGAAACGGTTGCCGGGCTGCCTTCTTCCTCTCCTCTCAGCCCAAGCCCCTCTACACAGGCCATCACCTACCGCCAGGCCCAACCTAACCTCTCTCGTTAGCCCGCGGCCCTCCTCGAGCGCGCGTCCGAAAGTTGTCTCGAACCCAACCCGGACAGTCGTTACCGTTGGGTCCGGTTCATCCCCTAACATCTATAAAACATCACCATTTTCTTATTTGGACTCCCTAGTCTATTTTTCTCGGAACGTCCGATTACGATCGGAGATACCTAACCGCCCTAAACTGATCTGAATTGCTATATATAGTGTCCCCTTTGTCCATTTCTAGGCAGTTGTCCCATCCCGCTGCTACTCCACCCAAATCCTCTCGGGATCCCCTCCCTCGACCCCGCAGCCCAATCCCCTACCTTCCTCGGATCCACTCCACCAACCACCGCTGCCACCTCCCACTCGATCTGGACCGCCAGATCTCTGATCTGACGGACCAGGAGGCTCCCAGCGCCCCAGCCTCGCCTCCCGCATCCTCCCGCAGAGGCACCGCCTCCTCACCTCGGCCCAGCGCCACCACCCGTCGACTGCCTCGCCGGAGTAGCGCCGCCGGATCAGGCCAGGATCCCCTCGTGCCCTCTCCATCCCGTTCCCCTTCCCTAACCTCTCTCTCATGCCCCGGTGTATCTCTCTCTCGTCATGTGCAGGAGCAGCGGAAGCTCCGCTATGGCTGCCAAGGGCCTTCTCCTGCGTCGATCCGTCAAGTCCGCCGCTGGGAACGGCCTCCACCGTCTGGATGCATGCCTCCCCTATCGTCGGCCTTCGCATCTGCTTCCTCTGCCACACGCCGGTGCACCGCCCGGAGCAAGCCGCCACACTGTCCGTCGTCTTCGCGCCAAGCTGCCGTCGCCAAGACCTTGTCTCCGTTCAGATCCACTCGGCGCTGCCCGTTCCTGACCATCTGCGTCGCCCGTTCAAGTCCCAGCACCGCCTCGTTTCTTCTTCCTGGAGAGAAAGCAGCCAACTGCTCGATCCCTGCTTCATGAACGAGACGACGAGCGCCCAGTTTCTTCGTTGACCACGTCAGTCAGATCCGGTGGGCCCGCGTTGCTCTCCCCGTCGGCCCACCACGCCTCCTCACCCAGACGCGGCCTGCCAGCTTGTCCACTGACCGGGCCGAAGCCCATGGGTGAGGACGCGCCCAACCCCTCTCCTATGCGCTGCTAGGCCAGCCAGATTTCGGCCCATGCATATTTTCTTGTGCACTGCGAATTTTGCCATTTATCCCAAAAACTGCATATTTACATATTACCCCTTGCTGTTCATGCATTTAATAACTGAATACCCGTGCATCGGTTTGAAATAAGTTATATGTAAAATGCTCAGGATTTTGTGTAGATTAATAATATACAACTTTCATCCGTGTTTAAAATGCTTAAAATGATGTTTGATTAAATTTTGCTCATATGCCATGTCAAAATGATTTAATTCATAACTATTTAACCGTAGCTCCAAACTTAACAAACTTTATATGTAAATGGGGTGGAAAAATGCCTAGTTTAACATGGTGGCTTTACTTTGCATGTTTAACAACTCTAAAATATGGTTTAGAGCAGATCAGTACCAAATTCAAATATTGCACATGGGGATTTTCCGGAATTGTTGCTTGTTGTTCTGGCCTCATTTAAACTTGCCTAGATGGATAGTTTTCATTTGCTTCACCCCTTGCCATGTCTTATAACATTTAATATTGTTGAGTAGTTTAAACGAGAGAGAACTAAATAAGTCATGTGGTGTTCCGTCAATATGCAGCTCGTTGCACATTGAGCTCCACTTAATTTGTAGTATTGTTTGTGCACTTTGCCATGTCATGCATATTTAAACCAGACATGCATCATACTTGGTTGTGCATCATGCCATGTTATGCTTGGTGGTTTACTATGTTGCTTGCTTCTTTCTGGGTTGCTTCTCCCGTTAGTTTCGGTTTTGTTTCGGAGTTGTGAGGATTCGTTTGACTTCGTCCGTTTGTCTTCTTCGCGGACTCGTTCTTCTTCCTTGCGGGACCTCAGGCAAGATGACCATACCCTCAAAATCACTTCTATCTTTGCCTGCTAGTTGCTCGATCTATTGCTATGTCGCGATACCTACCACTTGTTATATCATGCCTCCCATATTGCCATGTCAAGCCTCTAACCCACCTTTCCTAGCAAACCGTTGTTTGGCAATGTTACCGCTTTTGCTCAGCCCCTCTTATAGCATTGTTAGTTGCAGGTGAAGGTGAAGTTTGTTCCATGTTTGGAATCATGGATATGTTGGGATATCACAATATCTATTGTTTTATTAATGCATCTATATACTTGGTAAAGGGTGGAAGGCTCGGCCTTATGCCTGGTGTTTTGTTTCACTCTTGCCGCCCTAGTTTCCCTCATACCGGTGTTATGTTCCTTGATTTTGCGTTCCTTACATAGTTGGGTGTTATGGGGACCCCTTGACAGTTCGCTTTGAATAAAACTCCTCCAGCAAGGCCCAACCTTGGTTTTACCATTTGCCTCACCACCACCTACCCTTCCCTCGGGTTGGCCAACCCGAGGGTCATCTTTATTTTAAGCCCCCCCAGGCCAGTGCTTGTCTAAGTGTTGGTCCGAACCGAGTAGACTACGGGGCCACCTCGGGGAAAGTTGAGGTTTGGTTTTACTCGTAGGATGTCTCATCCGGTGTTGCCCTGAGAACGAGATATGTGCAGCTCCTATCGGGATGTCGGCGCATCGGGTGGTCTTGCTGGTTTTGTTTTACCATTGTCGAAATGTCTTGTAACTGGGATTCCGAGTCTGATCGGGTCTTCCTGGGAGAAGGAATATCCTTCGTTGACCGTGAGAGCTTGTGATGGGCTAAGTTGGGACACCCTTGCAGGGTTTTGAACTTTCGAAAGTCGTGCCCGCGGTTATGGGCAGATGGGAATTTTTTAATGTCCGGTTGTAGAAAACTTGACACTTAACTTAATTAAAATGCATCACCGCATGGTGATGGTCTCTTTCCGGCGGTGTCTGGGAAGTGAACATGGTTCTTGTGTTATGCTTGAACGTAAGTAGTTTCAGGATCACTTCTTGATCACTTCTAGTTCACGACTGTCGCGTTGCTTCTCTTCTTGCTCTCATTTGCGTATGTTAGCCACCATATATGCTTAGTGCTTGCTGCAGCTCCACCTCATTACCCTATCCTACCCATAAGCTTAAATAGTCTTGATCTCGCGGGTGTGAGATTGCTGAGTCCTCGTGACTCACAGATACTTCCAAACAGTTGCAGGTGCCGATGGTACCAGTGTAGGTGGCGCAACCGAGCTCAAGTGGGAGCTCGATGAAGATCTTGTTCGTTGTGTTGTTTTCGTTTCCTGTTGATCAGTAGTGGAGCCCAGTTGGGACGATCGGGGATCTAGCATTAGGGGTGGTCTTTCATTATTTTGGTTCCGTAGTAGGACCTTTGTTTGTACCTTGGATGATGTATGATATATTTATGTATTGTGTGAAGTGGCGATTGTAAGCCGACTCTTTATCCCTTTCTTATTCAGTACATGAGATGTGTAAAGATTACCCCTCTTGCGACAATGCCTACCATGCGGCTATGCCTCTAAGTCATGCCCCAACACGTGGGAGATATAGCCGCATTGTGGGTGTTACAGAAGCATGCGTCGGCGACTTATCGGTGAGGAGCTCCAACAAGAGCATGCCTAGGGAGTAGACATCCGCCTTCAGCGTAGGCCATCGGCCCACCGCGTGTCCACCACCTTCGGGGCGCGGTAGCCACTGGCACCCACATGGACGGACGACATGCGCTAGATGGGGAGGGGGCAGAAGTCGAGGAGCGCGACGGCATCGTAGTTCGGTCGGAGGACTGACACTGGCGGGCGGTGTACCCTCCCGAAGTTATCCTCCCTTCCATCCTCCATCAAAGCCCACGAGCGCAGCAATCACGCGCCCACGGCGTCCGCCTTCTCGTCTTCTGCCGCGGCTGTAGCCGTCTCTGTTGTCGACAAGGGCGCCGCCCCTCACCCGAGCACGCGTGCCGGCGATCGATGCGGCCTCCATCCTCCTTCTCCTCCTTTGCCGCGGCTGGATAAAAACAATAAAAGGATTGCGAGTTTAATTCTAAGAAATGAAGGGGGTATTTTGTAAAATCGAAACAGTATCGCAGGCATCCACTTAGAAATGGACTGCGGGTTAACTAACTAAAACAACAGGGACTATTTTACAAAACCACCGCGACGGTGAACCCGACAGAGTCAATCCATACTTTATTATTAGGAAAAGATGGGCTTCGTACTATCAAAGTAAATGTGTATATACAAAACTCTGAACCTTTAAACCATGAATATTTTTTTCATCGGGAACATAGGTTTAGCGTGCCTCTATGTCATTTGAGGCAATGGGTCCACTAGTTGAAAACAAATCCCCTAGGATATACCTGGTGATGAGGACATGACTACCTTGGATACGACCAAAAATATTTCATACATGCATATTTGTCAGGTGATTTCTAGTGCAAACTATTCAATAATCTATTTATGTTATTCAGAACAAAAATACTTCACACTTTTATGTTTTGTGTAATTGTAGGTGTATGGGACATTTGTACAATTCACATATGAAGATAAGGGAAAAGGAGAAGTTTAGGTTATGTTCAAAAAGTTCTCCCACGTCACTTTTGGGCCAAGAGAAGATAGAGTCTAAGTCTCTCACGTTCTGGATTTAGATTCGGACTGCACAGACATACCTGACTCAAAACGTCAACAACTTTTTCATACGGACTCCAAATTGGGTGATTCTTTTTTTGTTGGAAAGTAGATTTCGTGCTCTTTCCAACCTCATTGGAATCACCTTTAAATTCGTCTGGAGCATTGAGATATCGACGAAACAATCTGACGCTGCAACAGAATCCGAGTCAAACAACAAGTTCAAAGGTGTTGCACCACCTCCACTTGGGCCCATGAGCCTTGTACGACCTAGGGTTAGTTTTAGTCTGCCTTGGGACGTCCTCCCACCTCCTTGGCCGCCACCCCTTGCTCCTATATAAGTAGATGCATCTAGTAGCTTTTTTTTAGGATTTGTTTAGTTAAAAGTTAGCCATTGCAACTTCGTATACTTCGTTTATGTCCAACGACCAGACCAAGACCGCTTACGGATCCCCACCATTATCAATACTTCATATATATTTGCAATAGTCAGATTGCTTTATCATATTCTTACTCGTTCTTCGATTGCTTGCAGGAATAGACCTTCGTGGTCAGGCTGACCGTGCTTCCGGCATCGTCAGTAACCTCAGGAGATTGGTTTAGCGTTTGCTAAGGCGCAACGTCATGCACGTTTGTAGTCGGATCGTCAAAGTCGTCTCCACCAAATCGATAGTTATTATCTCATCGAAAAATCGGGACACCCTAGCCTCTATCACCTGGCCACCCATCGGGCCGGGCCTACCTAAGCCTGACGCAACAAACCTAGGCCCGAGCCCGGCCCAGTCCGGCCGTCAGGCCTAAAAATCAGGCCCAAGCCTGACTCATCACGTAAAAAGCCCGTCGAGTCTCGGATCGGGCCTCTTCCTTAATCTACGAATACGACAGGCTCGCGCTCAGCCCGGCCCATTGGCAAGGCCGTCCGGGCTGCGTCAGGTTTTTTCGGATCCGGGCTGCCCATGGCCAGGTGTACCGGGGAGCATCGTTGTATGGCACAAGGGCAGATTCGTAAATCGCCATCCTGCTTTCATTTCCTTTTGGTTGTCTCGTCGTCGCTGAGTTCTGAAACCCAAAGCCCCCCTCCCCTCCCCTCCCTTCCCCCGGGCTTAACCACCTCGAGAAAGAGTAAAGCTAGAGAGAAAGCTACATCCCACCGAATCCAACAACCGATAAGGAGGAGGAGGGAGCGAGCGAGCGAGAGAGCTGACGATGCAGCAGGCGATGTCCTTGCCCCCGGGAGCGGTCGGCGCGGTGTCCTCGCCGGCCGGCATCACCACCGAGCAGATCCAAAAGGTTCGATCCGTGCCTCCTTCCTGCTAGGGTTACGCAGATGCTTCCTTCAACCTATTGATTCGACCATAGGCCTCACCTTTTTCGTTCCTGGTTAGAGAAATATCGCCCCTGTGTTTCGAACGAGCCTTGTGGATGAGTGTATACCTATTGATAACTGTATACCTATTTCCTCTATGCAACATCATCTCTGTGTTTCCAAATCATGGACTCGTGATAGTTACATAGAAATAAGTTTAACTCCAAGAGAGTCAACTTCAGAAATCATCCATTCAGTAATCAGTATCCATCTGAACACATTTCTATCCGAAAGACTGGTTCAAGAAATATCAACTATGCTGGCACGATAAAAAAAGAAGAATATATGGGACGGCGCTTCTTCGCGAATGAAGTTTCTTGTGTATAGTTCTTACACAACATTGCAGCAGTGAATGTAAAATTGATGAGTTATGACTGTATGGAATCCTGGCGGTATAGTATGATCATATACTCATTAAATATATATTAACTTCTTACTAACACTTATTTTCTTTTTCAGTATTTGGATGAAAATAAGCAACTTATTTTGGCCATCCTTGAAAATCAGAACCTAGGAAAGTTGGCTGAATGTGCTCAGTAAGTGGCTTGCTAATTTGGTTTAGTGCTTGCAATTACCATATGAAATGTTTATTGTTGGTTTCATATTTTGCGATCAGGGACCTCTCAGGTACTCTTAATTCCTATATACCTCTGTGGGCTCATATTTTATACCTATTACATGCTGTATTGCAGAATGCCCTATACCTGCCATTCCCTGTATACTGTTTTCGAAAAATGTCATTTTCCCGCATCCCCATTACCCATATCCACAACGATGAAACTGCTAATGCATTGATTGACCCTTATCTCTCGTTTTATGTGATGTAGCGTGAAACTGCATAGCTGCCAGTTTTTTCGTTGAAGTTATGTGTATGGCATTCCAAATACAAACCCCTGTCTTTTGTATTCGAGGCATGTTTTGGTCGAAAAATGGTTGACACTATAAAGACAGCAGCTGATTACAAATGAAATAGACGATCTATCTTACATCTGACTCAGATTCGAGGACCATGTCAGTGTCTTTTAACAGCGTCATTGTTATACATGGATCAAAAGGACCTACATTTGGTGTTCCGAGAAGGCCTATAATAAGATACTGTGGAATGTCATGTGGTGAGCCTTGGAGAAACACAAAGTCCCAACAAAGTACATTACGCTCATCAAGGGTATGTATGATAATGGTGTGACAAGTGTTCGAACAAGTTATGGCGACACTGATGACTTTCCGATTAAAATAGGACTGCACCTAGGGTCAGCTTTGAGCCCTTATCTTTTTGCCTTGGTGATGGATGAGATCACAAGGCATATACAAGGAGATATCCCATGGTGTATGCCCTCTGCGGATGATGTAGTGCTAGTCGATGATAGTCGGACGGGGATTAATAGAAAGTAGCTATGGAGACAAACTTTGGAATCGAAATGTTTTAGGCTTAGTAGAAATAAAACTGAGTACACTTTTTTTTGCGGACAATAAAACTGAGTACACGAGGTGCAGTTTCAGTACTACTAAGCATGAGGAGTAGGTTAGCCTTGATGAGCACCTTTCACTATTGATATCGCGTGCCAAATTTGGTTAGCATTGACCTTAGAAGGAAACCTTTCGATATTTGGGGTCAATGCTGAAAAAGGATGGTGATACTGATGAAGAATCAAAGCTGAAAGGATGAAGTGGCGCCAAGCTTTTGGCGTTCTGTGACAGGAGAGTGCCGCAAAAGCTAGAAGGCAGGTTCTATAGGACGGCAATTCAACCTGCAATGTTGTATGGCGTCGAGTGTTGGCCGACTAAAAGGTGACATGTTCAACAGTTGGGTGTCGTGGAAATGTACATGTTGAGATGGATGTGTGGCCACACAAGAAAGTATCGGATCCGGAGTGATGATATGCGTGATAGAGTTGGGTTAGCACCGATTGAAGAGAAGCTTGTCCAACATCGTGTGAGATGGTTTGAGCATATACAGCGCAAGCCTCCGGAAGCTCCAATGCATAGCGGATGGTTAAAGCGTGCTGATAATGTCAAGAGAGGTCGAGTAGACCAAACTTGACATGGGAGGAGTCTGTAAAGAGAGATCCGAAGGACTGGAATATCACCAAAGAACTGGTCATGGATAGGGGCGCGTGGAAGTTAGCTATCCACGTGCTAGAACCATGAGTTGGTTTTGATATGTTATGGGTTTCAGCTCTAGCCTACCCCAACTTGTTTGGGACTAAAGGCTTTGTTGTTGTTGTTGTTGTTGTTGTTGTTGTTGTTGTTGTTGTTATTGGGTTAAGGACCCCATATGCCTTTCTAGTTTTGGTTGTCAGTTGATAGGGCTATACCAAAAGCTTGTAATGTAGTTTCTGGTACAGAGAAGCAGCCATTGTGGTCATCATATGATGTGCCTACCTTACGCAAATGCTTCCCTATAAATGGATGTGTGATATTGATGATGCGTTTAGAATAACAGTGTTTATGCTCTGGACTTTCAGGTATCAAGCTCAACTCCAAAAGAATCTCTTGTATCTAGCTGCTATCGCGGATGCCCAACCACCACAGAACCCTACAAGTCACCCTCAGGTTAGTCTGTGTACTCAGTTATCCATTTTGCGAAAAGATGGTCTGTGGTGCTCAGTTATTTATTTTGCAAACAGATGGTGCAGCCTGGTAGTATGCAAGGTGCAGGGCATTACATGTCACAAGTACCAATGTTCCCTCCAAGAACGCCTTTAACCCCACAGCAGATGCAAGAGCAGCAGCACCAGCAGCTTCAGCAGCAGCAAGCCCAGGCCCTTTCTTTCCCCGCCCAGGTGGTCATGAGACCAGGCACCGTCAATGGCATGCAGCAGCCTATGCAAGCAGCCGGCGACCTCCAGCCAGCAGCAGCACCTGGAGGGAGCAAGCAGGACGCCGCAGTGGCTGGGGCCAGCTCGGAACCATCTGGCACCAAGAGCCACAAGAACGCGGGAGCAGAGGAGGTGGGCGCTGATGTAGCAGAACAATCCTAAGCTGTTAGTGTTAGGCAAAAATAACGCCATGTATGTATACTATAAGAAAGAAAGAAAGCCCGTCTGCTCGTAGAAGGCTCGTTTTATCATGAAGGCTCGTTTAGAACAAGCTTTTAGATTGATGATGATCATGATGGTGTGTTCTGTCCGGGATTGTTATCTCGCTCTAAGTTGTTGTAGGCTTGTAGCAATTGTGGAATAACTCGCCAGCCCGTTGTCCAAGTCAGATGGTTTACCTTTTGTTTACTCCGCTAGTATTTGCTTGCTATGACAAGTGAAATAGTGAGTGAATGGTCAGTGTGGTGGACGTTTTTCTCGGTTATCTGGTGATACAACCCAAGTTGCAACTTTTTCAGGCAAATTACCCACTGGAATTCTGGAAAGGCAAAAATCCTCGACGCACGCGTTAAATGTATCCGTTGGAGCTCCCCGGGCTCTCGTCCCCGCGCGCGGCACCCGGCCGCCCCGCCCTGCCGGCGGTCTGCTGCCCCCTCCCCCCTTCCGGCCGGTGCGCCTGGCCCCGGGCCCTCCCTGGTTCTTCTCTGAGGCGCAGAGGCTGCTGCTTCTGGGTGCGGCGCCTCCTCCTGTCCCCTGCTCCCCTCCTGCTGCTGCGCTCGCCTTGGGGTGCACGTCGGCGTCCGTCTCCCCTGCGCGCGCGCCGTGCTCGTCGGGCGAATCTAGCGATTTTGTCCTGGACTCGGCCCCCTTGCCTGTTGGCATTGATGAGGGGGGTGAGTTCGTTCCGGGCTCGGCTGCTCCGCCCCCCCGGGCTTTGTTGGGGCTTCACCCTCCTCTGCGCGCATTCAAGTCTCCGCGGCCGCGCCGGACGCCTTCAATGCGGCCACCCGCCTCCGCTCCATTATCACCATCCCCCCTCGCCCATCCCGGCTCGTCAATGCGGCGTCAGGATGCGTCCTCGCGCCACGGCCTGTCTCGTCCGCTCCTCGGGAGGAGGAGGGCTGGACTTTCGTGCTGCGGCAGCGCCGCCCTCGACGGGACGCGCCTTCAAGCCAGGCGTCTGCCGTCCCGTCCCATCCCGCGCCGAGCGGCCTCGACGAGCAACGCCGAGCCAGTTTCATCCGCTTCAAAAAGCGCACGGAGGGGCGCTGCTCTCGCTGTCTCGCCCCCAAACACCACCGCTCCTCTGCCTGTCGCGACCCTGTGCGCTACCTCTCCTGCAACCTCTCGGGCCACATCGAGCGCAGCTGCCCCCTGCGGCGTGCGTCCAAGCAGCGTCCGGCCTCCCCGCCTGCGGCCCCTCCGCCGCGCCGCTCGCCCGACGATTCGGCCGCGCGTTCCTGGGCTGAGGTTGTCGCCTCCCCGTCCGCTCCCCCTCCCCGCGCTGGGATGGCTCGCGCTTCCGCCGGCATTGGGGCGTCGGACGCTCGCCCCGAGGAGGACTCGTGCTTCATCCCGTCCTCATTCGACATGGACCGTGACATGCTTGAGTGGGAACAGACGGCGGCCATCGCCTGGGCCATCAACGCGCCGCGGCGGCTCGTCGCGCTGGACGTCGATCGCGCCATCCGGAAGCAATTCCGGCTCAGCCACGGGGACGTGGATGTCACCCCGTACCACCCAGTGAAGTTCCTCGTCAAGTTCGAGCACAAGGCCCAGTGCGACGTGGCGCTTGCCGCGGGTCACATGCGTGCTGCCGACGCCATTGTCCACATCAGGCCGTGGCGTCCTCTGGAGCGCGCGTTCGGGGCCGCCCTCAACTACCGAGTGCACCTGTGCTTGGAGAACGTCCCTGACTACGCGTGGACGCCGTCTGTCGCCGAGCGCATCATCGGCCGGCGCTACTCCCTGGATCGCCTCGAAGACCACTCCGTGCTCCGGACAAACTCCGTGACGCTCGACCTCTGGGCCTGGACGGCAGACCCAAACCTCATCCCCAAGGTCATCTGGCTAACATTCACCACCCGTCCATCCGGCGGCCTGCAGGTGTTCGCCAATGTGGCGAGGCCGTCCGGTTGCAAGCGTGGCGCAACCTTCAGGGTGTTGGTTCACTTGGACATGGTGGAGGACCACTCCAATGCTCCCCTGGACTGCTACACCTCTGACAATCGCGCTGAGGCGTTCAGCCCTCCCAGGCTGCCGCTGGAGTGGCACATGGAGTGCGTCGACGGTGTTCCGCCGCCTCTTGGAGCCACCCTTGCCCTCCCTGACATGGGAGGCAGCTCACGGGCTGCTGCTCCGCGTCGCCGAGACCGGGGATGACCACCCCCGATAGATGCCGCGGTGCCGGGACGACAGCGATGACTGGCACGGCGGCGGCGGCCGGGACGGACGCGGCCTTGGACGGGCGCAGGGAGCGCACCCACTCACCTCGACGTCGCGACGTGGATTCGGCGCGTCATGGACGTCGCCGTGCGGGCTCTCCCGTGGGCGCTGCGTCTCCTGTCATGGCGATGGAGGTCGACCCGGTGGCATGCGGCAGGCTGCACCTTCTGTCCGACGGCGGCGCTCCTGCGGGGCCTCACCTCCCGCTGGTGGACCATGCCCGCCTACTTCGGTCCGAGCTGTCGGCGGCTATCGACACCGCGCTCGCTCCGCTGCGCTCGGAATTCTCTGCCATGCGTCGGTGGCTGGCCGACCTTGCTGAAAGGGTGGAGGGTGCCTTCGTCAAGCTCGGTTCAACCACTGGTGGCCCGGCCAACCCATCCTTGCTGGCTGGCGCGGCTGTTGGCGTGGCGGAGGCGGGTTCGGCGGTGCCCGCCCTGCCTACGCTGTCGGCCTGCTTCGCAGGACTCGCCTTGTCCCCGGAGGTGCGGAGCCTCGACACGTCGGGGGTTGAAGCCTGGTCCGCCCCTGATCCGCCATCGACCGTTGATGCTTCGCCTCTGGCCCGGCCTGTCGACGCCGACCGCACGATGTACAACGCTGGGGGTGACCCTGTCGGGCTCCTTGTTGTTGTGCCTCCCTCCACCGCCCCTCGTGATCAGGCCTGAGCCGGTCGCCGTCCACACGGTCAATGCAGCTGGGAGTGGCCCGACGGAGATCCTCGTCGCCGCGACCCCCTCCCCCCCACCGTCATGGTCGGGCCTGGGACGGACGCCACCGACCCGGTCGGAGCACTCACGCTGTTGGCAAATGCCTGCCCTGAACCCGCCGTCATTGTTGCCCCGGCAGCTGCTACGGACGTGCCTCCGATTGGGAACCCCCTGGAGTCTTTCCTCGCCAGCGTTGCCGGGGAGCCGCCCGCCCCGTTGCTGTCTACTCCGGCCACCCGTAGGAGCAAGGGGGGCGTGTCGGTCTCGCCTGCTCGTCGTAGCGCCCGGCTCGACAAAAAGAAGGAAAAAGCCCCGCTCGGGGCTGCTACGGAGGCGATCCAGGAGCTCATTGCCAAGGTCTGTGGTGTACTGGACCCGTCTGTTGGATACGACGAGAAGGCCAAGCAGGCCTACCTCGACATGTTCAGCACCCCGCTCGCGGCCCCCGTGGTCCAGGCTACTGCTGGACTGGTAGCGCACGCCAAGATATCACCCAAAAGAAGGCGCAGAAGAACAAGAAGAAGGCCGCCCAGGAGGTTGCAAAAGCTGTTGCCCAGGTCGCTAATGTGTAGGCTCCCTAGCTGCCGTTGCTTGTTGGGCTTCTATCCTACGAGCATGATGTATCACCGTTCCTTTCTTGCTCTTCGTTTTAGTCGTCCAGAACCATGTATCATCGCGACCGGAGGTCGTCTATCTTCCCTGCATTGTGTCACCAAGCTCAAGTCTGCTAGCTGCACTTCACTCTGTTTCATTCTTTTTCCTCGGCGCCTCCTGAAGTCTACATCCACCGTGCTACTTTTAAGTTTCCCATATGGCGCAATCTGACGTAAAAATCATCTGCTGGAACGTCTGCGGACTTAACTCGCGCGCTCGCCGTGACGCCGTTTGCGATATCGTTCGCGACTCCCACGCCCCCATCGTCTGTCTCCAAGAGGCGAAGCTACAACTAGTTGACAACTCCATTGTCAGGGAGATGCTTGGCCCTTGCTTCACCGCCAACTACTTTGTCTTGCCTGCAACCGGCACTAGAGGAGGAATGATCTTGGCCGCGTCAGACCGTTTCTTCGCGCTGTCAGACTGCCAGACTACGCCGGGCACCATCTCCGCCTCTGTCTCCATGCTAAATGATCGCATTGCTTGGACCATAACTTGCGTCTATGGTCCTCAGGGTGAGTCGGAGAAGGTGGCATTCATTGAGGAGTTGAGGGCTCTCTCTGCCACGACTGGAAGGCAGTGGCTTCTTTTGGGGGATTTCAATCTGATCACTAAAGCGGCGGACAAGAGCAACGCCAACATCAATCGCCGTCTCATTGGGAAATTCCGCGGGGCCCTTGACTTCATGCAGCTAAAAGAGCTACGTATGTGTGGGAGGCTGTAAGTGCATCTAGTGCCACCCCTAGTTGGTTTTGGAGTATTGACGACAAACCTAGTTGAGGGACTAATGTGTTTGTGAGAATTGCAGGATAACACAGGTAGAAGTCCCTCATTGATTTGGTTTTCCTACCAGAGATGACCCCTAAAAATGTATGAAGACATTGAGGTCAAAGGTGGTATATGAAGATATTCACATTGAAGACTATGACAAGAGAAGACATCGCATGAAGCATATGGAGCTCGATGACTTAGATCTTTCGTAGTTCTTTTTCTTCTTTGTTGAGTCATAGGAACCACCGTACTGTTAAGTGGGGTCCAAGAGAACCAGTCAAAATGACTGAAGTGATGCTTAACCAAAACCTATGTCTTCGAGTGAAGACTATGAGAGCGAATCTTGTCCAGAGTCGGACAAGCCAGCTTTGCTTGTAGCCCAAGTAAAGTTGCCGTGTGAGTTTGAAATCTGACCGTTGGAACACGTGTCAGTTCCTTAGTGACCCAGGGTCATTCCGGACAAATCAGGCCGGGTTGCCTAGTGGCTATAAATAGCCCACCCCCTACAACCATAAATGGTTGGCTGCTCAGAGTTAGTGTACGGCTTTTGTCGTTTGAGAGCAACCCACCTCGAAGCCTTTGAGAGAGAATTCCTTGCGAGGATAAAGCCCTAACCACCCAGAGCCAAAGAGAATTAGGCATCACTTAAGTCTTCTTGTCTGTGTGATCTGAAGACTTATTACACTTGAGGACTGTGAATCCTCCAGCCGGTTAGGCGTCGCGTTCTGAGCATCCAAGAGACATTGTGGATCGCCGGTGAACGAAGTCTGTGAAGGTTTGGGAGTCTACCTTGAAGACTTACCAGAGTGATTGGGCGAGGTCTGTGTGACCTTAGCTCAAGGGGAATACGGTGAGGACTGGGTGTCCTGAGCTGCGTGTTCAGGACTGGGTGTCCGGGACTGTGTGTCCTCAGGTTTAAATACCTAGCCGCCCTAACCAGACGTACAGTTGTCACAGCAACTGGAACTGGTCCAACAAATCATTGTCTTCAACGTGTTTCATCCTTTCCTTCCCTTTACTCATTGTTGGTCCTTGTGAAGTCATTGTATGATTGCACTATCTTTTATCTTCACTGAGTGACTGCGTGTTCTGTGTGGCTTCATAATATCTTCCTACCTGATCCTTACTACATTGCTGCTATTAGTCATTGTGCTTTCACTCCATTGAATACTTGACTATGGTTTGCCTAGTGTAGTCTACCTTCCGCTGCATGGTAATAGGTTTATTTCTATCGTTTGTCTTCATAACTTCCACGTTTTGAAGACTTTCATAAAAATCGCCTATTCACCCCCCTCTAGTCGATATAACGCACTTTCAATTGGTATCAGAGCAAGGTACTCCCTTGTTCTGTGTGATTCGGTTTAACCACCTGGAGTTTTAGCTATGTCGACTGCAGGGATAATCAAAGTCTCCGCTGCGTGCCCCGTCTTCGATGGAACTGAATATCCCTACTGGAAAAATAAGATGCGCATGCATCTTGAAGCCATTGACGTCGACCTATGGTATGTCGTCAAGAACGGCGTTCCCAAAGCTGGAGAAGGTGTCACTGCTGCTGACGTCAAGAAGTTCGTTCAACTGGACTCTACTGCCAAGAATATCATCTGTGGTCATCTGACCAAAGAACAGTATGGCCGCGTGAGTGCTTTGGAAACATCTAAGCTAGTCTGGGACAGGCTCTCCAAGGTCAACGAAGGCGTCTCAACCCAGAGAGATCAGAGAATCAGTGTCCTTCGCAACCTCTTCAACCACTTCAAGAGAAATGACAATGAGAATGTCCAGCTCACGTTTGATCGACTCACTGACATCACGAATGAGCTTCAAGCCCTTGGCGCTACTGAGATCACCAAGCATGAAGTCGTCAAGACACTACTGAGATCACTTGACAGTTCGTTTGACACCCTAGCCCTGATGATTCAAGAACGTCCTGATTTCAAGACACTCGATCCGTCTGACATACTTGAGAGGCTCAACACACATGAGTTTCAGCTTTCTAAGAAAAGAGATATCTACAGTCCAAACTATGGGCGAACTCGTGCCTTGAAGGCAAAAGCTGTCTCCTCATCTGAAGAAGAATCTGACAGTAGGTCAGATGATCTTGAAGACACTGGAAGGGAACTTGCTATGCTTGTGAAGAAGTTCCAAAAATTCACCAAGAAGAAAGGTTTCAGAAAGTCTTCCCGATCAAGCTCAAGGAATGATGAAGCTTCTGCTCATGACTACAAGAAGAAAACATGTCACAAGTGCAAGAAACCTGGCCACTTCATCTCTGAGTGTCCGCAGTGGGACAATGAGAACAAAAAGAAGAAGAAGAGCAATGAATATGACTCTGACGACAAGAAGAAGAAGAAATACTCAAAGTCTTCTTCCAAGTCTTCCTCAAAGTCTTCATCACACAAGAAGAGCTCATCTAGCAAGGCACGTGCATTTGTTGGCAAGGAAATGGATTCAGAGGAGGAGTCCGCTTCTGAGGAGGCGGAGGTGGAGTCTGAGGAGGAGTCCGATTCTGGCGTCGCAAGTCTGGCTATAGCATACGTTGCCAAGTCCATCTTCAACACTGAAGACAATGACTTCATCACCGACACCGATGCAAATGACAAGGATTACTCCGCTCCTACCTACTGCTTCATGGCACGCGGTGCCAAGGTAAACACACGCACTACTCACTATCAAACATCTAGTGACGATGACTCTGATTGTGGTTCAAAACCCAGCTACAAAACACTTGCTAAAATTGCAACTGAATAACAGAAAGCTATGGAACATATTCAAAAACTGTTAGACAGAAGCGATGATCTGTTAGGTGCTGAAATGACTCGGTCTGAGTCCTTAATTGAAGACATAAAAAATCTTCACGTTAAGTATGAGGAACTTGAAAGTCGTCATGAAACACTCTCAACAACTCATGAAAAACTTTCCTATGATTATCTTCAAAAGAAGCAAGATCTTGAGAAATTGAGAGCGGCTCATGAAGATCTTCAAAAGGAAAACGAGTCACTTCACGCCGAACAGATCAGCTCCTCTCAGGAAGGATTTGAACCACCATGTCTTAAATGCATTGAGCATGATAATGCCTTGCTGAATGTTCTACTGTTGCTACTGTTGCAATATCTTAAACTGTTGATGTGGGAACTAACCCCTCTGCTGAGGATTCCACTGCTATTGCTGATGAGAATGCTAGGTTGAAGACATTGCTTGAAATAGGGATGTACAAAAGTCTTAAAGGGCATCAGACACTATGTGATGTCCTCGAAAAGCAGATCTTGAACCGAAACCCGAGGAAAGAGGATGTTGGGTTCGTAAGAAAATGAATGCTGATGGCTCTTATTGGAAACCTGAGCAGTACCCCAAAACCACATGGGTTGCTGCAAAGGAATCTTCAGCAAATCTATCCAATCTATCTGGCTTCACTTGTGCAAACCCCATTGTCATTGATGAATCCTTTGATGCAAACTATAAACTGTTTAAGAATCAGAATGGTGAAGTGTTTGCCGGGTACATTGGTACTAACTGCAGGAATGGACCGCCTATGAAGAAGATCTGGGTTCCGAAAAAGTGTCTGGAGAATCTTCCTGTGAATGTCATCATGACACCACACGTGAAGAAGACAAACCTCAGACCACAGGCTTCATACGGTCCAAAGGCTTCATACAGACAGAGGACTCACCTGAGTCGCACTAACGCAAATGTTTTGCAGGGAAACCATACAGAGGCCTATGAATATGAGCGCGGTTCATCAAACTGCCATGTTCATAAGACCAAGAACTATTCTGCTTATTCTTATGAGTACTATTGTCCGCCTGCAAGACTTTTTGCTAGGGCTCCAAAGCCAAAGTTCTCAGACGCTGCACTTAGACTTATTGCTTCTAAGCCACCCTTGAAGATGTGGGTGGCTAAGAAAGCTTAACTCTCTTTTGCAGGGAAAGGTCTCCAGCAGAAAACCAAAATCGTCTGACGCTATTGCTGGGGACCTTAAACATCTTGTAGGGCGCAAGATCAAATGCCCGAATGGTCTTACTATGTACTTCGTTCCTGAATCGCTTGCTACTCTCCCCATTAGTCCTAATCTGGATCTAAGATTTCATAACCCACTGGTTCGTCAAATGTTTTTGCTTCACAATTCTCTTCGTGAAGCCTATCCCCCTAACTGCACTGTAGGGTACGACACCAGCGTCTTCAGAATGGATTATTGATAGTGGGTGTACCAATCACATGACTGGCAAAAGAAGCCTTCTTATGGACTCAACCTTACGTCCATCCTACAAGAGTCACATCACATTTGCTGACACTGGTAAAAGTAAGGTATTGGGCCTAGGTAGAGTTGCAATCTCAAAGGATCAACACATGGATAAAGTCATGTTTGTTGAATCCCTTGGCTTCAACTTAATGTCTGTCTCAATGCTTTGCGATTTGAACATGATTGTAATATTTGGAAAATATCGCTGCCTTGTACTAATGGAATCTGACAAGTCTCTAGTATTTGAAGGGTATCGGAAAGATGATTTGTACGTGGTAGATTTCTCGGCAGGACCACAGCTTGCCGTATGTCTTCTAGCAAAAGCTTCAGAATTGTGGCTCTGGCATCGAAGGCTAGGGCATGCTGGCATGAGGAACCTCCACACCCTTGCAAAGAAGAAGCATGTCATAGGCATCGAGGGCGTCAAGTTCAAGAAAGATCACTTATGCGGTGCCTGTGAAGCAGGAAAGATGACGAGGGCCAAACATCCCTCGAAGACAATCATGACAACTACTCGACCCTTCGAACTGCTCCACATGGACCTTTTCGGTCCCACTCATTACTCAACTCTTACTACTACTGCTTGTCTCTATGGCTTTGTCATTGTTGATGATTATTCTAGATATACTTGGGTGCACATAATCCTCTACAAGACTGAAGTGCAGGATGTCTTCAGACGCTTCGCCAATCGAGCAATGAACAACTATGGCGCCAAGATAAAGCACATCAGAAGTGACAATGGCACTGAATTCAAGAACACCGGCCTTGATACATATCTTGATACCTTGGGCATCACACATGAATTCTCAGCCCCGTACACGCCACAGCAGAATGGCGTCGTCGAACGCAAGAACAGAACACTCATTGAGATGGCCCGAACGATGCTTGATGAATACAAGACTCCAAGAAAATTCTGGCCTGAAGCCATTGATACTGCATGCCATACAATCAATCGTGTTTATCTTCACAAGCTTCTGAACAAGACATCTTATGAGCTCCTTACTGGCAAGAAGCCAAATGTCAGTTACTTCAGAGTATTTGGCGCCAAGTGATGGATCAAGGATCCACATCACACTTCAAAATTTGCACCAAAGGCACATGAGGGTTTTATGCTTGGATATGGAAAGGATTCGCACTCCTACAGAGTCTTCAATCTCTTTCATTACAAAGTGGTTGAAACAGTGGATGTGCGGTTTGATGAGACTAACAGTTCACAAAGAGAGCACCTCCCAAATGTGCTAGATGAAGTTCCATCTAGCGAATCAATCAAGCTTTTGGGAACCGGAGAAATCATACCCTCTGAAGCTCAACCTGAAGAGGAACTTATCATCTCCGCACCTGATCAACCTGAAGAAAATGCTCAGCCTGAAGACAATCCCACTAACAATGACAATGATCAGCAAGAGCAAAACCTTCGCCCTGTACATCCTCGTGTTGCCAATGAAGTGCAGATTGAGAGAATCATTGACAGCATCAATGCACCCGGTCCGCTCACTCGATCAAGGGCAACTCAGCTAGCAAATTTCTGTGGGCACTTCGCATTCGTCTCAATAACAGAACCCAAGAAAGTTGAAGAAGCCTTCATGGAACCTGAATGGATTCAAGCTATGCAAGAAGAGCTTCAACAGTTTGAGCTGAATAATGTATGGGAACTGGTTAAGCGTCCTGATCCTCGGAAGCACAACATAATAGGCACCAAATGGATATACCGCAACAAGCAAGATGAGCATGGTCAAGTTGTCAGAAACAAAGCTCGTCTCGTTTCTCAAGGATATACTCAAGTGGAAGGCATTGACTTCGATGAAACATTTGCTCCTGTGGCTAGACTTGAAGCCATACGCATACTGCTGGCCTATGCAAATCATCATAATATACTTCCATATCAAATGGATGTGAAGAGCGCCTTTCTCAATGGCAAGATTGAAGAAGAAGTATATGTTGCACAACCGCCTGGCTTTGAAGATCCAAAACATCCTGACATGGTATACAAGCTCAACAAGGCACTATATGGCCTCAAACAAGCCCCTCGGGCCTGGTATGACACACTCAAACACTTCCTGAAGAGCAAAGGCTTCATACCTGGTTCCCTCGACCCCACTCTCTTCACGAAGACATATGATGGTGAACTGTTTGTGTGCCAAATATATGTGGATGACATTATCTTTGGCTGCACCAATCAGAAGTACAGTGAAGAGTTTGGATATATGATGCAAGAGCAATATCAGATGTCCATGATGGGAGAGCTGAAGTTCTTCCTCGGTCTTCAAATACGACAACAACGCAACGGCATCTTCATATCTCAAGAGAAGTATCTCAAAGATTCCCTGAAGAAGTTCGGTATGCAAGACTGCAAAGGCTTCACGATGCCAATGCCAGCCAAGAATCATCTGGCTCCTGACGACAATGGTAAAGAGTTCGACCAAAAGGTATACCGCTCCATGATTGGTTCTTTGCTTTATCTATGTGCATCTAGGCCAGATATTATGCTTAGTGTTTGCATGTGTGCTCGATTTCAAGCGGCACTAAATGAGTCGCATCACTTAGCTTTGAAGCAAATTCTTCGATATTTGGCTCACACCCCAACTCTAGGATTATGGTATCCAAAGGGCTCAGAGTTTGATCTGGTTGGATTCTCGGATGCTGATTATGCTGGTGACAAAGTGGATCGCAAGTCTACATCAGGCACATGTCACTTTCTGGGACGATCACTTGTATGTTGGTCTTCGAAGAATAAGAACTGTGTATCTCTCTCCACTACTGAATCTGAATACATTGCTGCTAGATCTTGCTGCGCTCAGCTTCTGTGGATGAAGCAAACACTCAATGACTATGGCATTCATCTGAAGCAAGTGCCACTCTACTGCGACAACGAAAGCGCCATCAAGATTGCCAACAACCCAGTTCAGCACTCGAAGACAAAGCACATTAAAATTCGTCATCACTTTCTCAGAGATCATGTTGTGAAGGAAGATATTGATATCATACACGTCAACACTGAAGAGCAATTGGCAGATATCTTCACCAAGCCCTTGGATGAGAAGAGATTTTGCAAGTTATGGTGTGAGCTAAATATCTTGGAATCCTCAAATGTCCTGTGATCAGGCACACATCCTAACACTTATGCATATTGATGACTTAGATGTGCAACACACGAAGTAAAGTATATCTTCAATCAATGAAGACATACATTCTAAGTGTGAATAAATTAATATGGAATTTGACTTCGGAACGCCACGATAATTGTGCGCCATGTCTGGGTCTAATACTTCCTATACGGTGGGTAACGCCACCACCAAAATGTTCTGTTTGAAGTGTTTCACTCATGGCGTTACATTTGCTATGTCCTCACATTTGGTTTAGCTTCAATTTCAACATGTCTTCATGATTATCTTCACTATGTTGATTATATATATATATACTAGTGTTCTGTCCTCTACAGCATTCACTTATAGCTATGTCTTCTTGTTGAATCTTTTGAACTAAGTGAATGTGATCGGACCCTAACCTCTCTATGCTTTCTATCTCAAACTCTATCTCTCCAAATCATATGCATTCTATTGAAACTGTCGAATGTCTTCTCTGCGTCCTTGTCAGCAGAAGATACAGAGACAAACATTAAGTCCGTTTTCAATGCTCATTCCTCCACCTGAAACCGGGAGAAGTGGGAACGACCACCCGACAATCCAGGCGTGCGTGGGACGTGGAACAACCCCCGATATGCTGCATGATGGCCACGTGTTCCTCAGATGTGAATCGCCAGGGGCACCTGTGTAATAACGCAGTGCCGCCCCTGTACCTATAAATACACACCTCACAGCAGTCATTATCCCTTCTTCCACTCCCGCACGAACCCTAGCGCCACCGCTAGCCCTCGACGACGCCAGCGACGAAGCGCTTCGCTGCCGCAACCTCTCTGACGCCGTCTTCACGCCGACCGCGGACATCGTCTTCTCTGCCGTCGCCGTAGGTGTCCTCCGTCGCTAAGTTAGGGCAAGGACAATCGAACTGCTCGGCCTCCTCTTCCACTCCGTCTAGCAGTTCTTTGTGTGGTAAATAAAACTTCCTTTTAACGGCCCCTTTGATCCTATAGCTTTATCACTTTCTACCACAAGCAGTTTCTATTCACACAAGTTGGATCTCTTTCATACTGCATCTCATAACATGCCTAGTACATTCACTTATGCTTCACAAAGTAGTTAGATTCCTCACTTGTACTGATCCGTGGATTCGTACAAATCTGGAACCAACTCCTTATCTATGAGTGAATATCTTTGCACGATGAGGTCAATGTCTTCTAAACTGATTTATCTTCAAAATCTTCTGAGAATGCATATGACCTCTTCCCCTTCCATCGCACCCTAATGCTGTCACAGGTACATGTCCATGGGAGAATCCCTTGGTTCTCATAGTCTGCATTCATTTGCAGAATTCTTACAGCATCACATTGTTGGAAATATGCCCTAGAGGCAATGATAAAATGATTATTATATTTCCTTGTTCATGATAATTGTCTATTATTCATGCTATAATTGTATTATCCGGAAATCGTAATACATGTGTGAATACATAGACCACAATGTGTCTCTAGTGAGCCTCTAGTTGACTAGCTCGTTGATCAATAGATAGTCATGGTTTCCTGACTATGGACATGGGGATGTCATTGATAACGGGATCACATCATTAGGAGAATGATGTGATGGACAAGACCCAATCCTAAGCTTAGCTCAAAGATCGTGTAGTTCGTTTGCTGTAGCTTTTCTGAATGTCAAGTATCATTTCCTTAAACCATGAGATTGTGCAACTCCTGGATACCGTAGGAGTACTTTGGGTGTACCAAACGTCACAACGTAACTGGGTGACTATAAAGGTACATTACAGGTGTCTCTGAAAGTGTCTGTTGGGTTGGCACGAATCGAGACTGGGATTTGTCACTCCGTATGACGAAGAGGTATCTCTGGGCCCACTCGGTAATGCATCATCATAATGAGCTCAAAGTGATCAAGTGGTTGATCACGGGATCATGCATTACGGTACGAGTAAAGTGACTTGCCGGTAACGAGACTGAACAAGGTATTGGGATACCGACGATCGAGTCTCGGGCAAGTAACATACTGATTGACAAAGGGAATTGTATACGGGGTTGCTTGAATCCTCGACATCGTGGTTCATCCGATGAGATCATCGAGGAGCATGTGGGAGCCAACATGGGTATCCAGATCCCGCTGTTGGTTATTGGCCGGAGAGCCGTCTCGGTCATGTCTACATGTCTCCCGAACCCGTAGGGTCTACACACTTAAGGTTCGGTGACGCTAGGGTTGTAGAGATATGAGTATGCAGTAACCCGAAAGTTGTTCGGAGTCCCGGATGAGATCCCGGACGTCACGAGGAGTTCCAGAATGGTCCGGAGGTGAAGAATTATATATAGGAAGTGCAGTTTCGTTCATCGGGAGAGTTTCGGGGGTCACCGGTATTGTACCGGGACCACCGGGAGGGTCCCGGGGGTCCACCGGGTGGGGCCACCCATCCCGGAGGGCCCCATGGGCTGAAGTGGGGAGGGGAACCAGCCCCTGGTGGGCTGGTGCGCCCCCCCTTGGCCCCCCCATGCGCCTAGGGTTGGGAACCCTAGGGGAGGGGGCGCCTCCACTTGCCTTGGGGGGTACTCCACCCCTTGGCCGCCGCCCCCCTAGGAGATCCCATCTCCTAGGGCCGGCGCACCCCCTAGGGGGCCTATATAAGGGGGGGGAGGGAGGGCAGCAACACCTCAAGTCTTCGTGCCTCCCTCTCCCCTGCTACACCTCTCCCTCTCGCAGAAGCTCGACGAAGCCCTGCTGCGTTCACTGCTGCATCCACCACCACGCCGTCGTGCTGCTGGATCTTCATCAACCTCTCCTTCCCCCTTGCTGGATCAAGAAGGAGGAGACGTCATCCGCTCCGTACGTGTGTTGAACGCGGAGGTGCCGTCCGTTCGGCACTTGGTCATCGGTGATTTGGATCACGGCGAGTACGACTCCATCATCCCCGTTCTCTTGAACGCTTCCGCTCGCGATCTACAAGGGTATGTAGATGCACTCTCCTCTCGTTGCTAGTTGACTCCATAGATTGATCTTGGTGAAACGTAGGAATTTTTTTTGTTTTCTGCAACGTTCCCCAACAGTGGCATCATGAGCTAGGTCTATGCGTAGTTACTATGCACGAGTAGAACACAAAGTAGTTGTGGGCGTCAATATTGTCAGTTTGCTTGCCATTACTAGTCTTATCTTGATTCGGCGGCATCGTGGGATGAAGCGGCCCGGACCAACCTTACACGTACGCTTACGTGAGACCGGTTCCACCGACTGACATGCACTAGTTGCATAAGGTGGCTGGCGGGTGTCTGTCTCTCCCACTTTAGTCGGATCAGATTCGATGAACAGGGTCCTTATGAAGGGTAAATAGAAATTGGCAATTCACGTTGTGGTTTTGGCGTAGGTAAGAAAACGTTCTTGCTAGAACCCTATTGCAGCCACGTAAAACTTGCAACAACAATTAGAGGACGTCTAACTTGTTTTTTGCAGCAAGTGTCATGTGATGTGATATGGCCAAAGTTGTGATGAATGATGAATGATATATATGTGATGTATGAGATCATGTTCTTGTAATAGGAATCACGACTTGCATGTCGATGAGTATGACAACCGGCAGGAGCCATATGAGTTGTCTTTATTTTTGTATGACCTGCGTGTCATTGAGAAACGCCATGTAAATTACTTTACTTTATTGCTAAAATGTGTTAGCCATAGTAGTAGAAGTAATAGTTGGCGAGCAACTTCATGGAGACACGATGATGGAGATCATGATGATGGAGATCATGGTGTCATGCCGGTGACAAGATGATCATGGAGCCCAAGATGGAGATCAAAGGAGCTATATGATATTGGCCATATCATGTCACTATTATTTGATTGCATGTGATGTTTATCATGTTTTTGCATCTTGTTTACTTAGAACGACGGTAGTAAATAAGATGATCCCTCATAATAATTTCAAGAAAGTGTTCCCCCTAACTGTGCGCCGTTGCGATAGTTTGTTGTTTCGAAGCACCACGTGATGATCGGGTGTGATAGGTTCCAACGTTCACATACAACGGGTGTAAGACAGATTTACACATGCAAACACTTAGGTTGACTTGACGAGCCTAGCATGTACAGACATGGCCTCGGAACACAGAAGACCGAAAGGTCGAGCATGAGTCGTATAGAAGATACGATCAACATGAAGATGTTCACTGATGTTGACTAGTCCGTCTCACGTGATGATCGGACACGACCTAGTTAACTCGGATCATGTTATACTTAGATGACTGGAGGGATGTCTATCTGAGTGGGAGTTCATTAAATAATTTGATTAGATGAACTTAATTATCATGAACTTAGTCTAAAATCTTTACAATATGTCTTGTAGATCAAATGGCCAACGTTGTCCTCAACTTCAACGCGTTCCTAGAGAAAACCAAGCTGAAAGACGATGGCATCAACTATACGAACTGGGTCCGGAACCTGAGGATCATCCTCATAGCTGCCAAGAAAGATTATGTCCTACGAGCACCGCTAGGTGAAGCACCTGCTTTCCCTGCAGAACAAGACGTTATGAACGCTTGGCAGACACGTGTTGATGATTACTCCCTCGTTCAGTGCGGCATGCTTTACAGCTTAGAACCGGGGCTCCAAAAGCGTTTTGAGCGACACGGAGCATATGAGATGTTCGAAGAGCTGAAAATGGTTTTCCAAGCTCATGCCCGGGTCGAGAGATATGAAGTCTCCGACAAGTTCTTCAGCTGTAAGATGGAGGAAAATAGTTCTGTTAGTGAGCACATACTTAGAATGTCTGGGTTGCATGACCGCTTGACTCAGCTGGGAGTTAATCTCCCGGATGACGCGGTCATTGATAGAATCCTTCAGTCGCTTCCACCGAGCTACAAGAGCTTTGTGATGAACTTCAATATGCAGGGGATGGAAAAGACCATTCCTGAGGTATATTCAATGCTGAAGTCAGCAGAGGTAGAAGTCAAAAAGGAACATCAAGTGTTGATGGTGAATAAAACCACTAAGTTCAAGAAAGGCAAGGGTAAGAAGAACTTCAAGAAGGACGGCAAGGGAGTTGCCGCGCCCGGTAAGCAAGCTGCCGGGAAGAAGCCAAAGAATGGACCCAAGCCCGAGACTGAGTGTTTTTATTGCAAGGGAAGTGGTCACTGGAAGCGGAACTGCCCCAAATACTTAGCGGACAAGAAGGCCGGCATCACGAAAGGTATATGTGATATACATGTAATTGATGTGTACCTTACCAGTACTCGTAGTAGCTCCTGGGTATTTGATATCGGTGCGGTTGCTCACATTTGTAACTCAAAGCAGGAGCTGCGAAATAAGCGGAGACTGGCGAAGGACGAGGTGACGATGCGCGTCGGGAATGGTTCCAAGGTCGATGTGATCGCCGTCGGCACGCTACCTCTACATTTACCTACGGGATTAGTTTTAAACCTCAATAATTGTTATTTAGTGCCAGCTTTGAGCATGAACATTGTATCAGGATCTCGTTTAATTCGAGATGACTACTCATTTAAATCCGAGAATAATGGTTGTTCTATTTATATGAGAGATATGTTTTATGGTCATGCTCCAATGGTGAATGGTTTATTCTTAATGAATCTCGAGCGTAATGTTACACATATTCATAGTGTGAATACCAAAAGATGTAAAGTTGATAATGATAGTCCCACATACTTGTGGCACTGCCGCCTTGGTCACATAGGTGTTAAACGCATGAAGAAGCTCCATGCAGATGGACTTTTAGAGTCTCTTGATTACGAATCATTTGACATGTGCGAACCATGCCTCATGGGTAAAATGACCAAGACTCCGTTCTCAGGAACAATGGAGCGAGCAACCAACTTATTGGAAATCATACATACTGATGTGTGCGGTCCAATGAGTGTTGAGGCTAGCGGTGGCTATCGTTACATTCTCACCCTCACTGATGACTTGAGTAGATATGGGTATGTCTATTTGATGAAACACAAGTCTGAGACCTTTGAAAAGTTCAAGGAATTTCAGAGTGAGGTTGAGAATCAACGTGACAGGAAAATCAAGTTCTCGCGATCAGATCGTGGGGGAGAATACTTGAGTCACGAATTTGGCACACATTTAAGAAAATATGGAATAGTTTCACAACTCACGCCGCCTGGAACACCTCAGCGTAATGGTGTGTCCGAACGTCGTAATCGCACACTATTAGATATGGTGCGATCTATGATGTCTCTTACCGATTTACCGCTATCATTTTGGGGCTATGCTTTAGAGACTGCCGCATTCACTTTAAATAGGGCTCCGTCGAAATCCGTTGAGACGACACCGTATGAATTATGGTTTGGGAAGAAACCTAAGCTGTCGTTTCTAAAAGTTTGGGGATGCGATGCTTATGTCAAGAAACTTCAACCTGAAAAGCTCGAACCCAAGTCGGAAAATGCGTCTTCATAGGATACCCTAAGGAAACCATTAGGTATACCTTCTACCTCAGATCCGAAGGCAAGATCTTCGTTGCCAAGAATGGATCCTTTCTAGAGAAGGAGTTTCTCTCGAAAGAAGTAAGTGGGAGGAAAGTAGAGCTTGATGAAGTACTGCCTCTTGAAGCAGAGAGTAGCGCAGCTCAGGAAAATGTTCCTGTGGTGCCTACACCGATTAGAGAGGAAGTTAATGATGATGATCAAGATACTTCGGATCAAGCTCCTACTGAACTTCATAGGTCCACAAGGACACGTTCTGCACCAGAGTGGTACGGTAACCCTGTCTTGGAAATCATGTTGTTAGACAACGGTGAACCTTCGAACTATGAAGAAGCGATGGCGGGCCCAGATTCCGACAAATGGCTAGAAGCCATGAAATCCGAGATAGGATCCATGTATGAAAATGAAGTATGGACTTTGACTGACTTGCCCGTTGATCGACGAGCCATAGAAACTAAATGGATCTTC
This sequence comes from Triticum urartu, assembly GCF_056163025.1. Classification (NCBI taxonomy): domain Eukaryota; kingdom Viridiplantae; phylum Streptophyta; class Magnoliopsida; order Poales; family Poaceae; genus Triticum; species Triticum urartu. The sequence goes on from NC_141876.1 coordinate 262,194,008, forward strand.
AAGAAGAAGACAGACGCGGATGGTAATGTGACCATCTATAAAGCTCGGCTTGTCGCTAAGGGTTATCGACAAGTTCAAGGGGTTGACTACGATGAGACTTTCTCACCCGTAGCGAAGCTGAAGTCCGTCCGAATCATGTTAGCAATTGCCGCATTCTATGATTATGAGATATGGCAAATGGACGTCAAAACGGCATTCCTTAATGGTTTCCTTAAGGAAGAATTGTATATGATGCAGCCGGAAGGTTTTGTCGATCCTAAGAATGCTGAGAAGGTGTGCAAGCTCCAACGCTCGATTTATGGGCTGGTGCAAGCATCTCGGAGTTGGAACATTCGCTTTGATGAGATGATCAAAGCGTTTGGGTTTATGCAGACTTATGGAGAAGCCTGCGTTTACAAGAAAGTGAGTGGGAGCTCTGTAGGATTTCTCATATTATATGTAGATGACATACTTTTGATGGGAAATGATATAGAACTTTTGGACAACATTAAGGCCTACTTGAATAAGAGTTTTTCAATGAAGGACGTTGGGGAAACTGCTTATATATTAGGTATCAAGATCTATAGAGATAGATCAAGACGCCTCATAGGTCTTTCACAAAGCACATACCTTGATAAGATATTGAAGAAGTTCAATATGGATCAGTCTAAGAAGGGGTTCTTGCCTGTGTTGCAAGGTGTGAAATTGAGCTTAGCTCAATGTCCGACCACGGCAGAAGATATAGAAGAGATGAGTGTCATCCCCTATGCCTTAGCCATAGGGTCTATTATGTATGCCATGCTGTGTACCAGACCTGATGTAAACCTTGCCGTAAGTTTGGTAGGAAGGTACCAAAGCAATCCCGGCAAGGAACACTGGACAACAGTCAAGAATATCCTGAAGTACCTGAAAAGGACTAAGGACGTGTTTCTCGTTTATGGAGGTGATGAAGAGCTCGTCGTAAAGGGTTACGTCGACGCTAGCTTCGACACAGATCTGGATGACTCTAAGTCACAAACCGGATACATGTATATTTTGAATGGTGGGGCAGTAAGCTGGTGCAGTTGCAAGCAAAACGTTGTGGCGGGATCTACATGTGAAGCGGAGTACATGGTAGCCTCGGAGGCAGCACACGAAGCAGTCTGGGTGAAGGAGTTCATTACCGACCTAGGAGTCATACCCAATGCGTCGGGGCCGATGACTCTCTTCTGAGACAACACTGGAGCTATTGCCCTTGCCAAGGAGCCCATGTTTCACAGGAAGACTAGGCATATCAAGCGTCGCTTCAACTCCATTCATGAAAGTGTTCAAAATGGAGACATAGAAATTTGTAAAGTACATACGGACCTGAATGTCGCAGCTTCGTTGACTAAACCTCTCCCTAGAGCAAAACATGATCAACACCAGAATTCCATGGGTGTTCGATTCATCACAATGTAAGTAGATGATTGACTCTAGTGCAAGTGGGAGACTGTAGGAAATATGCCCTAGAGGCAATGATAAAATGATTATTATATTTCCTTGTTCATGATAATTGTCTATTATTCATGCTATAATTGTATTATCCGGAAATCGTAATACATGTGTGAATACATAGACCACAATGTGTCTCTAGTGAGCCTCTAGTTGACTAGCTCGTTGATCAACAGATAGTCATGGTTTCCTGACTATGGACATGGGGATGTCATTGATAACGGGATCACATCATTAGGAGAATGATGTGATGGACAAGACCCAATCCTAAGCTTAGCTCAAAGATCGTGTAGTTCGTTTGCTGTAGCTTTTCTGAATGTCAAGTATCATTTCCTTAAACCATGAGATTGTGCAACTCCTGGATACCGTAGGAGTACTTTGGGTGTACCAAACGTCACAACGTAACTGGGTGACTATAAAGGTACATTACAGGTGTCTCTGAAAGTGTCTGTTGGGTTGGCACGAATCGAGACTGGGATTTGTCACTCCGTATGACGAAGAGGTATCTCTGGGCCCACTCGGTAATGCATCATCATAATGAGCTCAAAGTGATCAAGTGGTTGATCACGGGATCATGCATTACGGTACGAGTAAAGTGACTTGCCGGTAACGAGACTGAACAAGGTATTGGGATAGCGACGATCGAGTCTCGGGCAAGTAACATATCGATTGACAAAGGGAATTGTATACGGGGTTGCTTGAATCCTCGACATCATGGTTCATCCGATGAGATCATCGAGGAGCATGTGGGAGCCAACATGGGTATCCAGATCCCGCTGTTGGTTATTGGCCGGAGAGCCGTCTCGGTCATGTCTACATGTCTCCCGAACCCGTAGGGTCTACACACTTAAGGTTTGGTGACGCTAGGGTTGTAGAGATATGAGTATGCAGTAACCCGAAAGTTGTTCGGAGTCCCGGATGAGATCCCGGACGTCACTAGGAGTTCCGGAATGGTCCAGAGGTGAAGAATTATATATAGGAAGTGCAGTTTCGGCAATCGGGAGAGTTTTGGGGGTCACCGGTATTGTACCGGGACCACCGGGAGGGTCCCGGGGGTCCACCGGGTGGGGCCACCCATCCCGGAGGGCCCCATGGGCTGAAGTGGGGAGGGGAACCAGCTCCTGGTAGGCTAGTGCGCCCCCCCTTGGTCCCCCCCATGCGCCTAGGGTTGGTAACCCTAGGGGAGGGGGCGCCTCCACTTGCCTTGGGGGGTACTCCACCCCTTGGCCGCCGCCCCCCCTAGGAGATCCCATCTCCTAGGGTCGGCGCACCCCCTAGGGGGCCTATATAAAGGGGGGAGGGAGGGCAACAACACCTCAAGTCTTGGCGCCTCCCTCTCCCCTGCTACACCTCTCCCTCTCGCAGAAGCTCGGCGAAGCCCTGCTGCGTTCACTGCTGCATCCACCACCACGCCGTCGTACTGCTGGATCTTCATCAACCTCTCCTTCCCCTTTGCTGGATCAAGAAGGAGGAGACGTCATCCGCTCTGTACGTGTGTTGAACGCGGAGGTGCCGTCCGTTCGACACTTGGTCATCGGTGATTTGGATCACGACGAGTACGACTCCATCATCCCCGTTCTCTTGAACGCTTCCGCTCGCGATCTACAAGGGTATGTAGATGCACTCTCCTCTCGTTGCTAGTTGACTCCATAGATTGATCTTGGTGAAACGTAGGAATTTTTTTTGTTTTCTGCAACGTTCCCCAACACACATAAATTCTCCCGAAGCCAGTTCCTGTTTGTCCAGCAAGCGAAAACCTTTGAAGCCTTTGAATGTATTGAAGCCTTTCAGTTTAAAGTTCATGGCTTCAGAGAAATCAGCAAGGAAGGGTGGCAGAAAGCATCGAGGAGAAACATCAAGAGATCTGCCCGATGACCTCTCAGAGCCGTACAAGACAGATCCTGAAGAGGATTACAATCAGCGCAAGACATGAATCCAATGGATTCGACGCTATTGGGCAGAACAGTGGTTCAAGTACAGATTTGTGACAAAGGGATATGCTGAAAAGAATGCCATCAAGCGACCATGGGGAGACATTCTCTACAAAAATTTTCAACCCAGGACCAGAGATGAAGCCATTGAACAAGGCTTCTATCCCTGCATGGTCCGTGGACCACAGCCTGCGGATGCTGACCCATCGTCCCTGCTATGGTGTCATGACGACAATCTGTTTAAGCGCAACTTCCAGTTTGCCCAGAACTCAGCGAAGCAGAACAAGAAGTCTTTGGGATTAGATTTCAACCCTGGTCCCTCTGCTCCCCGCGCCGATGGAACTCGTGAAGCTAAACCCAATCTTCTTGGGCCCTTCTACAACTTGGAAGGTCTCATCACTCACATCATGGTTCAAGGGACAGCCGTGAATGAGCCTGCAGATGACGCTGAATCAGATGAAGCGCCTGCAGCGCCGAAGCCAAAGAAGCTGAAGCAGCCAAAAGCTTCAAAGCCGACCTCTGCACCAAAAATCTCACGGGCGAAGCCACTGGCAACTGCACCTCCTGAAGACAGTGTGCAGTCTGAAGATTTGTCACGCATCTCCAAGCCCCAGAAGGTCAAGATGCCTCTGCCACACACCGGCCAAGAGCTGACAGCTGCTGCCATTCTGCGCAATGATGCCATTCATCTGTCAAGTGATGAAGATCATGCAGATGACACTCTTGAGCAACTCATCAAGAGCAAAGAAGAAGCAGAAATCTTCAATGATCTGCCTCTCTTTGACGTGACAATCATCCACAACTTCATTGATGAGTGGTTTGACACGCCAAACATCAGCTTCGAAGATCTGCAATTACCCATTGGCCTCAGTGTCGCCTTTCATGGCGCCATTGCTTCCGAGCTAGCTCTCGCTCAGCGCATCGTCGAACTGAAGCAAAAGATTGACTATGAAAAGGCTCAGTTCAAGAAGCATATGGCCAAGCTCAGCGTGCAAGAGGTGAAAAACTTCAAGATTATGCTGCACGAGCTCAAAGAAGCCTTTCTCAAGAAACGCGCAGAAGCTCAGGGTTCTCGGGAGCGCATGAAGAGCCTGGCTGACAAGTGTGTGCAAGGCTACAACGAGGCTGAGAAGCGCAAGGCCCTTGGGCGTCCGGGCATTGATCCTAGAATGGCTGCTAAGCAGAAGAAGAAGAAGCCCATTGTGGTTGAACCTCTCGCACCAAGGCAGGAAGCAGATCCCATTGTCTTCCCAACTAGCATGACTGTCTCGAAGACAAAGGCCCGGTCAACCGCTTTAGAGCTGAAGAAGACGAGGACTGCTGAGGCTGAAGCCAGGAAGAGGAAACATCCTGAAGCCTCTCCTACTGCCCCCTCCAAGAAGAAGAGGAAGACCAAGAAAGAACGGGCTGCTCCCACAGAGCCTTTGATTGTTGAACCCATTTCCATGGTTCGTCCTGACGCTGAACGCCAACTAACAATCCATGAGCCTGCTTTCACAGAGGCTCATGAAGCTGAAGACTTTCCAGCAGCTGAAGACATTGGTCACCATGACCATTTTGAAGATGATGCAGTCCTTCCTCAGCTCGAGAACCAACAGGTATCATCGCCTGTGCTAACGCACATCGAACTCATCAGCATTGGTCGTCCTCTGACGCCAATTGCTCAGGATGCTTCATGGGCTGATCGCCCAGAAGAGGAAGAAGACTTTGAGGCCCAGCCAACACCAACTCCACAGGCGTCGCCTGCGTTGCGTAGGCTTCGCAAAGGACCAAGGCCTCCAGTCTCTGCGTCTAAAGCTGAAGCTGCTGAAGACATTTCGGCTGCATCAGCCGATGAAGAAGAAGCCCCACAAGCTGCTACTCCCCTGTCCCACCAAGAAGCGGTTCTCGAGAAGAACGTGACTATGACCGACCCTCCAGCTCGTCAAGTGGAGGTTGAAAATCTTGAGGCTGCCACCACCAACACCACTGAAGCCACTGACGCTATCATGGCTGAAGCTAATGTGGAGCCTTCACCAACCCAAGCACCAGAATTCAGCGAAGCCACTGATCCCACTGCTTCTGTTCCTACGCCTACTGCCGGTCCTCAGTTCGACTATCATGTTGAGCACAGGCCTCAGGTACAGAAGCCAATCCCAAGATTGCCCAGGTTCCCAGGTCCCGCATCAGCACCGGGATCCTTCAATATCAATGGCTTCAGAGCAGACAACACATTCTTCAATAGCTCCAGGAACCCCTACTCAAGGGAAAGAATATCATCTGAGCGGTTCTGGAGCTATCCGCAGCGAAGCTATTACTCCTGCATTCTATACAATCAAGGTCGCATCTTCCCACACAAGTGTCTTGACATTGAAGCAATAGCTGGTCTGCCCTGTCTGGAAGAAGCTCTGGATTGCTTCAAAGAGGTTGGATTGCTGTCGTTCGTCACTGACCAAGAGCATTGGAATGAAGAGTTGGTGCTCCAATTCTATGCCACACTTCACATCCGCGGGTATAACAGAGATCCGAAGACTTGGGTCCTGGAGTGGATGACAGGAAATGTTCATCACGAAGCCAAAGCCTTTGACATCATTGAGCTCACTGGTCTACCCACTCCTGGCGATCTCTACGAATCTAGCTGTCAACTTCACAGTGAAGCTGTGGAGAGCATCTTTCAGAAGCCTGAACCTAACATGAGTCAGATGCTTAGTATGATGAAGCCATTGCCCCAAGATGCTGCATATCCCAAAGAGTTCTTTGTTGAAGACCTAGAGTATCTGCCAAGGACTATTTATCACATCATAAGGCGAACTCTCTGGCCCATCAAAGGGCACTCTCCACATGCCAAGCTGGAAGGTGCAATGAAGACTTTGGTCTTCTATATTCTTCATGGCAAATGCTTCAATGCACAGGACTTCTTCATTCGCCAACTTGCTGCATCAGGCTCTGATCTGTTTGGCTTGAAGTTCTACGCCCCATGGGTAATGCGGCTGATAAAACTTCACTCCGCTATCTCATATCAGCCATCTACTCGCAATCATCGGATCTTTCTGCCTGATGTGGATATGTCTATTGAAGCCATCTATCCTGAGCCTGCCAAGGAACCTCTAAGTCTTCAGAATGCAGAGCATCAAAGTTTTTCTCAGAACATTGAAGGAGTTGAAGGAGTCACTCGTGTGTATCCTTTGGCTGGCACTACACGTGCACCGCATCCTGCTCTCACTGAAGCCACTGATAGCACCATTTCCCAACGACCCAAGAAGCGCACTCGTGTTCTCAATGACCGAGAGCTTCTTGTGGCTCTTCATCAGAAACAGGATAGGCATCATGACTGGCTGAAGCGTCAAACGCAAAGCCTCTTGGTGGATGTTAATCGCATTCGCAATCTTGCCACCAAGAATGCCTTTGTTACCCATGAAACCTCTCGACGCACATGGAAAGGGCTGACGCTGATGTGTTCTGAAGATGATCTTCAAGAGGATGGCTTCTCTGAGCGCTTCAAGTTTGACTCCACACCTCCTCGAAGGGTAGTGCTGCGACGAACTCCATCTCTTGAAGACTCTGAGTTCTCTTCCTCTGCTGCAACTGTGAATGCCAGAGTGATCGAGGATGAAGACGATGCTACTTCACCGCCACCTCCTTCAGCACGCTTCGACACTCCTCCAAGTTCTTCTGCACCGCCGCACACCACCGACGACCCTGCTGCTTCACCTACTCTTCATGGGAACGAGTAGATGCTCTATGTCTTCAAACCTTTTTGGTCCTTACTGACAAAAGGCGGAGAATCATATGAGTTTGATAGTCTTCAAGCGGGTCCATATGGGCGGGTGCTTCATATTTTGCTTCGTGTTTACAACTCTCGTTTTGATACATTTGGTTCTTTGAGTTGTAACACTTAAACTCGATGGTCGTCTGCTACTTATTTGCCATTTTGTGATGCAATGATAAATTCCGCATGTGCGACGATAAATTCCGCACTTAGATCATTTTGCAGACGTCCATTTTCCATTATGCATGTCATTATCTTCATATACCTTCACATGCATAGTGGATTGTCATCATAAGTTGAAGAGGATCTCCACAAGCACAACCTGCATGTGCATTTGCATTCCAAAAGCAAATTACTTATATGCACATCTTCAGGGGGAGCCCTTGCAACTTATGAAGACAATTCCTTATCCTTTACAATTTCACATATTATATTCCCCGTTGAAAACTTCAACTAGTTTGTCATCAATCACCAAAAAGGGGGAGATTGTAAGTGCATCTAGTGCCACCCCTAGTTGGTTTTGGAGTATTGACGACAAACCTAGTTGAGGGACTAATGTGTTTGTGAGAATTGCAGGATAACACAGGTAGAAGTCCCTCATTGATTCGGTTTTCCTACCAGAGATGACCCCTAAAAATGTATGAAGACATTGAGGTCAAAGGTGGTATATGAAGATATTCACATTGAAGACTATGACAAGAGAAGACATCGCATGAAGCATATGGAGCTCGACGACTTAGATCTTTCGTAGTTCTTTTTCTTCTTTGTTGAGTCATAGGAACCACCGTACTGTTAAGTGGGGTACAAGAGAACCAGTCAGAATGACTGAAGTGATGCTTAACCAAAACCTATGTCTTCGAGTGAAGACTATGAGAGCGAATCTTGTCCAGAGTCGGACAAGCCAGCTTTGCTTGTAGCCCAAGTAAAGTTGCCATGTGAGTTTGAAATCTGACCGTTGGAACACGTGTCAGTTCCTTAATGACCCAGGGTCATTCCGGACAAATCAGGTTGGGTTGCCTAGTGGCTATAAATAGCCCACCCCCTACAACCATAAATGGTTGGCTGCTCAGAGTTAGTGTACGGCTTTTGTCGTTTGAGAGCAACCCACCTCGAAGCCTTTGAGAAAGAATTCCTTGCGAGGATAAAGCCCTAACCACCAGAGCCAAAGAGAATTAGGCATCACTTAAGTCTTCTTGTCTGTGTGATCTGAAGACTTATTACACTTGAGGACTGTGAATCCTCCAGCCGGTTAGGCGTCGCGTTCTGAGCATCCAAGAGACATCGTGGATCGCCGGTGAACGAAGTCTGTGAAGGTTTGGGAGTCTACCTTGAAGACTTACCAGAGTGATTGGGCGAGGTCTGTGTGACCTTAGCTCAAGGGGAATACGGTGAGGACTGGGTGTCCTGAGCTGCGTGTTCAGGACTGGGTGTCCGGGACTGTGTGTCCTCAGGTTTAAATACCTAGCCGCCCTAACCAGACGTACAGTTGTCACAGCAACTGGAACTGGTCCAACAAATCATTATCTTCAACGTGTCACTGGTTTCATCCTTTCCTTCCCTTTACTTACTGTTGGTCCTTGTGAAGTCATTGTATGATTGCACTATCTTTTATCTTCACTGAGTGACTGCGTGTTCTGTGTGGCTTCATAATATCTTCCTACCTGATCCTTACTACATTGCTGCTATTAGTCATTGTGCTTTCACTCCATTGAATACTTGACTATGGTTTGCCTAGTGTAGTCTACCTTCCGCTGCATGGTAATAGGTTTATTCCTATCGTTTGTCTTCATAACTTCCACGTTTTGAAGACTTTCATAAAAATCGCCTATTCACCCCCCTCTAGTCGATATAATGCACTTTCAGAGGCGTTTCACCTGGTCCAACGAGCAAGCAAATCCGGTCATGACCAAGATTGACCACGTTTTCCACTCCGATGACTAGGATTTGCTCTTCCCAAATGCGCATCTCCAGGCCATCTCAACGACCTGCTCCGACCATGCCCCGCTATTCCTTCAGGGGTGTGTCGACAATGCAAGGAAGCCATCCTTCAAGTTTGAGGAGTTCTGGCTGCGACTCCTGGCTTCCACGATGCGGTCGCGGCTGTGTGGAACAAGCCCATCCTGTCCCGGGATGCCCTCTGTACGATTCATATCAAGTTGTGCCGAATCGCGAAGGCTTTGCGCAAATGGCAAAAAGAGAAGGTTGGTGTTCTAAACACCAAGATTGCGGTGGCAAAGGAGATCATCTGGCGTCTGGACGTCGCCGAGGAAGGGCGGCCGCTGTCAGAACCTGAGAGGGTTTTGAGGAGACAACTCAAGGCTTCCTACCTTGGCCTTCTCGCCATCCAAAAGGTCAAGATGAGACAACGCTCACATCTTAACTGGATCCGTTTGGGGGATGCCACCACCAAGCTTTTCCATGCCCGAGCCAATGGAAGAAGGCGCAAGAATTTCATTCAGACCATCAGGACCGACGTCGGGCTGGCAATTACAACTGAAGACAAGGAGCAGGCCCTCCTCGACCACTTCCAAGAGCACCTCAGAAGGCCGACACGATGATCCAAATGCCTGGCCTAGGAGAACATCGGTATGCAGCGCCACGACCTATCTGAGATGGACGCCCCGTTTGATGAAGAAGAGATCAAGGAGGTAGTTTTCTCTATGCCTTCGGTCAAGGCGCCAGGACCGGACGAGTTCATTGGCGCCTTCTTCAAGTCCTGCTGGGAGATTATCAAGACCGACGTCGTGGCTGCAATCCTACAACTGGCAGATCTGCGGGGTGATTGCGCCAGGCTGATCAACTCGGCGAACATAATTCTGCTGCCAAAGAAGGAAGACACCACCAGGATTGGGGACTACCGCCCAATCAGCCTCATCCACAGCATCTCGAAGATTTTCTCGAAGTTGTTAGCAAACCGGCCCGCCCCTCTACTCCCCACGCTAGTCTCCAAGAGCCAGAGCGCCTTCGTGAAGAAACGGTGCATCCACGATAACTTCCTACATGTGCAGAACTTGGTAAAGGAGTTGCATCGCACGTCAACGCCTGGCCTCTTCCTCAAGCTGGACATCTCAAAGGCCTTCGACTCTGTCGGCTGGGCTTACCTACTGGAGGTACTCGAGCAACTTGGTTTCAGTCAGCGTTGGCGGGACTGGATTTGCATGACCTTGGCATCATCTTCTTCGCGGATTCTGCTAAATGGAAACCCGCCCCCCCCCTTTTGCTCACGCTTGCGGCCTGCGTCAGGGTGACCCTATGTCCCCCATGTGTTTCATCCTTGCAATTGACCCGCTTCAGCTTATGCTCCGAGCTGCCTCCAACGCCGGGATTCTGCAACCGATCAAGGCTCGTTCGGCTTCCTGTAGAATTTCACTTTACGCTGATGACGCGGGCATCTTTGCCAACCCTGTGAAGGAAGAATTGGATGCCATTGCGGGGATACTTGCCTATTTTGGGGAGGCATCAGGTCTCATTACCAACGTGACCAAGACGGAGGTGTTCCCTATTTGCTGCCAGTAGATTGACCTCGCCCACATTTTATCAGGATTCCCTGTGAAGATCGCTGCATTCCCAACTAAGTACTTGGGCCTCCCCCTGCATACCTCAAGGCTCAAGCGGGTTCATCTGCAACCTCTCATAGACAAAGCAATGGGCAAGCTTCCGGGATGGAAGGGAAAGAACCTTGCGAGGCCGGGAAGGGTCTCCTTGGCAAAGTCTGTGCTATGCGCCATGGCCACACATCACCTCACTGCGCTCCCTCTTCTGGCGTGGTCCAACCATAAGCTTAGTAAGATCTCTCGCAACTTCATATGGCAAGGCGACAATTCCGAGAATGCGACCGGAGGGCACTCCCTGGTAAACTGGAAGACGGTGTGCAGGCCAAAGGCCCTAGGTGGGCTGGGAATCACAGACCTAGAGAGATTTGGTCGGGCTCTCCGCTTACGTTGGCCATGGCTAATGTGGACCGACCCTGACCGTTAGTGGGTGGGCTCTGCCCTACCCTGCGACGACTCGGATATGGCGCTATTCAGAGCTTCGACCTCCATCGTGCTGGGTAACGGCCACAAAGCTCTGTTCTGGCATGATGACTAGACTGGAAAGGGTCCCCTAAGGATGCTGGCTCCCAGATTATACAAAATCTCCACAAGAAAGCAGAGAACAGTTGTAACACCCCGGATGTAACTTACCCAATTTGTACTCCAACTCTTGCCGTTTCCGGCTTTAAGTTATTTTATTTTCTTGGCTTCGGGTTTTTGTCTCCGTGTGTGTTATCGTTGTCATGCATCTCATATCATGTCATCATGTGCATTGCATTTGCATACGTGTTCATCTCATGCATTCGAGCATTTTCCCCGTTGTCCGTTTTGCATTCCGGCGCTTCGTTCTCCTCCGGTGGTCATTTCTACCTTTCTTTCATGTGTGGGGATTAAAAATTTCCGGATTGGACCGAGACTTGCCAAGCGGCCTTGGTTTACTACCAGTAGACCGCCTGTCAAGTTTCGTACCATTTGGACCTCGTTTGATACTCCAACGGTTAACCGAGGGACCGAAAAGGCCTCGTGTGTGTTGCAGTCCAACACCCCTCCAATTTGGCCCAAAACCCACCGAAACCTTCTCCATCATCTAGATCGTTCGATCACGATCGCGTGGCCGAAAACCGCACCTCATTTGAACTCTCCTAGCTCCCTCCACCTCTATATAAAGAACCCCCCATTTCAATTCACGGACGAAACCCTAGTGCCACCCACCTCTCGCGCCGGCGGACATTTTTTTGTCCGGCCGGACACGTCCGGATCCACCCGCCGCCGCCACGTCAGCACCCGCAAGCCCCACTTCGCCGCCGCCGCCAGGGCCCGCGGGGCCCATCGTCGGCTCTCCCGGCCCGAAGCTCCTGCGCCGCCCACGCGTGACCCCGCCGCCCCAGCGCCTTCTCGCCTCCATCTCCGGCGGCCCGAGCCACCGCGCCGCAGCGCGCCCTCGCCGGCGACGACCGCGGCAGCGCCGCCCCGCGCCGCCAAGGTCGCTGCCCCGCCGTCAACCGCCTCCCCGCGCCGGATCCGGTTCCTCTCCGCCTCTCCCTCGACTTCGGTGACGCCCCGCAGCTCCGGCGAGCACGAACTCCGGCGCCGGCCAACCTCGTAATCCGCGCCGATCCAGATCCAGTTTCCTCTCGGGTTGAATTTTATCCCGGAAACCCTAATAATTTGCATATTTCATCATGCTATAACTCCTCATCCGTAACTCCGTTTTGGGCATATAGCATATCAAAATGTTCATCTCAGAGAGTACATCATTTCATTCCATTGCATCATTTTCATTTGAGTTCATCTTGATGCCCGAAATGCTGTTAGAAGAGGGCTACTTGAGATATTTGTCAGATCTGCTACTCCATTTAGATATTTGTCATTTTTGCCATGATTATTGTGTGCATGATATGCCCATGAGCTCTACATATGTTTTGTTAAGGGTTTTGCCATCTTTCCAGAGGTGCAACCCATGTATTTTTGTGATGTTTATGGTGTATAGCACAAGCTTGCAAAGTGAGGCACTTGGTAATGCTGATTTCAAGGACTTAGCACTTCCACTAAGTCCTTGATCTGTTTATCTCATATGGCCATATGTTCATGTTGTTTCCTAGTAATTCGTGCCTCTTTTGAGGATGATCAGTAAGGATGTTTTGTTAATCTTGTAGTGCTCTATCCATCCATGCATTTGTTTGCAATTATGGAGCACCCTAGTTTGAGTCAATCGAGCTCTACTTTTGCTACTTCGTGAATCTGGGAAGATTGTCTACTTGTTAGCGATTTTGCCGAGGATGTTGTAGTTGATCCGTGCATGCTATGCTATTGTTCTTGCCATGTCTAGCTTGCATTTTGTGTATTCTTGATGGGTGTATGCTTAGATTGTCATGACTTGCTCCTTAGTGAGTGCATCGAGCTCGTAAACATGCCTACTTGATATCTGTTTTCAGCATGCTCCAGTTTTCACTGTCTGTGATCTGATTATGTTTTTGCCATGTTCACATGCTTGCAATTGTATTTTCTGATCCCTTTTGGCTCAAGGTCACTAAGGGACTTTTGTTAAGCTCTTTGAGTAGCTCCATGCCATGCTTTACTTTGCCATTTTCAGGTCATGTAGCATGTAGTTTTGTTGCTCCGAAGAGTGCTATCTGATCTGAAATTCCAGACAAGTGTTAATTTCACTAAGTCTAAGATCTATTTACCATATGCATTTTTGCCATGCTTGTTTGAACCTGTTCATGGATGAATTGGCCGTAGCTCAGTGCTAGACTTTTGTTAAGCATCATGAATGCATCCCTGCCATGTATTTTGTTGCCATGTTTGGGTGCTGTAGCATGTTCATCTCATGGCATTTAGATGGCTACTTGCTGTAAATCGCAGACCGTGGTCATATTTGAATCGCTTGCCATTTCCAAACCGTAACTCCGATTTCGGCGTTCTTTATATCGTTTTCAAGCGTTTTCATCTCATCTTTCCAGTGGCATACTTGCATTTCCAAGTTGAGGCCAGATTCTTGCATCCCTTGTCAAATCTTGCATATGCATCTCGCATCGCATCCCGCATAGCATACCATCCTTGCATCATATTGTTTGATCCTTGCACGTGGTTGATTGTGTCCTTATTGCTTGTTTGTCTTGTTTGGGTAGAGCCGGGAGACGAGTTCGCTAACAAGGAGCCCGTTGAGTTTGCTTTCAAGGATCCAGTCAACTCTGACAACTTTGCAGGCAAGATCATCATACCCTCGAAATCACTACTATCTTTGCTATGCTAGATTGCTCGCTCTTTTGCTATGCCAATGCTACGATGCCTACCACTTGCTTTCAAGCCTCCCAAATTTCCATGTCAAACCTCTAACCCACCATGTCCTAGCAAACCGTTGATTGGCTATGTTACCGCTTTGCCCAGCCCCTCTTATAGCGTTGCTAGTTGCAGGTGAAGATTGGAGGCCGTTCCTTGTTGGAACATTATTTACTTGTTGGGATATCATTATTTTATCTTGTTATCTTAATGCATCTATATACTTGGTAAAGGGTGGAAGGCTCGGCCTCTCGCCTAGTGTTTTGTTCCACTCTTGCCGCCCTAGTTTCCGTCATATCGGTGTTATGTTCCCGGATTTTGCGTTCCTTACGCGGTTGGGTTATAATGGGAACCCCTTGACAGTCCGCCTTGAATAAAACTCCTCCAGCAATGCCCTAACTTGGTTTTACCATTTGCCACCTAGCCTTTTCCCTTGGGTTTCGCGGACTCAAGGGTCATCTTATTTTAAACCCCCAGGCCAGTGCTCCTCTGAGTGTTGGTCCAACCTAGAGCACCGTGCGGGGCCGTCCCTTGGCAACTTGGGTTACGTTGGCTCCCGTACGCTTAGCTTATCCGGTGTGCCCTGAGAACAAGATATGTGCAGCTCCTATCGGGATTTGTCTGCACAGCGGGTGGTGTTGCTGGACTTGTTTTACCATTGTCGGAGTTGTCTTGAAGAACCGGGATGCCGAGTCTGATCGGAATGTCTCGGGAGGAGGTCTATTCCTTCGTTGACCGTGAGAGCTTGTCATGGACTAAGTTGGGACTGCCCTGCAGGGATTTGAACTTTCGAAAGCCGTGCCCGCGGTTATGGGCAGATGGGAATTTGTTAATGTCCGGTTGTAGATAACTTGAACCTTAACTTAATTAAAATGAATCAACTGAGTGTGTTACCGTGATGGCCTCTTCTCGGCGGAGTCCGGGAAGTGGACACGGTGTTGGAGTAATGCTTGCGCAGGTTGCCCTCTAGTTTCTCGCTCGCGCTTTGCCTCCTCTTCTCGCTCTCTTTTGCGAACAGGATAGCCACCATATTTGCTAGTCACTTGCTGCAGCTCCACATATTTACCTTGCCTTACCTTTGAGCTTAAATAGTCTTGATCGCGAGGGTGCGAGATTGCTGAGTCCCTGTGGCTCACAGATTACTATTACACCAGATGCAGAGCCTGATGATTCCGCTCCAGGTGACGCGCTTGAGCTCAAGTGGGAGTTCGACGAGGACTCTCAACGATACTATGTTTCTTTTCCTGATGATCAGTAGTGGTGCCCAGTTGGGGGTGATCGGGACCGTGTCGCATGTTGGATTATCTTTATTTTGGCGCCGTAGTCGGGCCATGAGTGTTTGGATGATGTAATGTTATTTATGTACCTTGATTGACGTGGCGAGTGTAAGCCAACTATGTTTTCTCCCCTTTATTATTTATGTTACATGGGATGTTGTGAAGATTGCCTTACTTGCGACATATGCCTTCAATGCGATTATGCCTCTAAGTCGTGCCTCGACACGTGGGAGATATAGTCGCATCGAGGGTGTTACAACAGTGTCCAAGGAGCTACACGAGGATAACTGGATCAGATCGGTCGCCCGCCTTCAGTCCCCAATACACCTGCAGGAATTCATCTCGATAGCATCTCTGACCTCCCAGGTTACACTGTCTACGGACAGGGAGGACTCCATCTCCTGGCGTTGGACTACAAATGGAATCTACTCCGCGGCTTCGGCATATACAACCCAGTTCTCCGGCTCCTTCCCCAGGTTCTCGCCGACGAAGATTTGGGAGGCACACGCGGAACCCAAATGCAAGCTCTTTTCCTGGCTGGTGCTCCATGGCAAGATCCTCACGGCCGACATGCTCACTATTCGCGGATGGCCGCACGATCCTACATGCCCGCTGTGTCTGGGAGCACCGGAGACGGCAACTCACCTTTGCAAGGACTGCCCATTTGCGATTGCAGTTTGGTCGCATGTTCAGGCATGGACCGGGGAGGCGCCGACGAACACGATGACAATTCCGCCTCCCATGGGAGTCTCCGACTGGTGGGATCGGCTCATCTGTCCCCTGTCCAAGGACGAAAGACGCCAGCGTAGCGGGCACTTCCTCTACACCATCTGGAATATCTGGAAGGAGCGCAACCGCCGGATATTCATCGGCACCCGCCTCACTCACCTGGAGGTGGCGGCCATCGCGCTCGACGACATAAGAATTTGAGCTTGCGCCTTTGGCAGGGCACAAGTGGCGACCGACATTGGGTGATTTGGTTCACTTAGCATACGACAACGGTCCTTATAAGGGTTTCGTCAGGTTTCCCCAGAAAAACCTGTCATCTTTGTACATAAACCCTCTTTTTCGTCTGAAATGAAAAGGCAGTGCTCCTGCCGGTTCCTCGAGAGAAAAAATTACCCACTGGACATTGCCGTTGCCCACCAACCGTCGTTGAAAAATCGCCTCGCACCTCAGCAAATCCGGTGGAGGCAGATCACCGAAAACCGGCGGGTAATTTGCAGTAGCAGTGAAACATGGAAAGCGGGGTCCACCTGGGCAGTGGGCCGGCAGGTCCAAACCACCATAGGCCACCTCGCCTATGCGTTCCACAATCGTGAACGCCCCAAATACTTAGGAAAGTTTATAAGTTTGCGACATGGACGATTGACCACCGTTTGCTGTGCATGGGGCTGAAGTTTGAGGAAAATTTGCTCGCCCACTGCAAATTGTCACTCTGCGCATTTGCGGTCAGCCTGAGCCTTCATCCTAGCCTAAGCTCGAGATAAATGGGCACGTAGGAGATCAATGTGGTCTTGATAATCAACCGCAGTCTGAGCAATCTATGAGTTGTTGGAAGTGGCAATATTCGGCATACCTCCAAAATTGGGCTCCATCTTGTCAAGTGCACGGAATGGAGAGCAACCCAAACCGTGATGATTGGTACTATGCCAAAGTTCAGCCATTGGAAGCCAATGCCAAGTTTTGGGTCGATCTTGTACTGCACAACGTAGATACTCCTCAAGACATTGGTTCACCCGCTCACTTCGGCCATCAGTCTGTGGGTGATGCGTATTGCTGTAGAGGAGAGTATTACCCATAGTATCTTTGAAGAGATCTCTCCAAACATGGCTGGTAAATATGACTGTAACACCATGTAATCTGACCACTTGATCCACAAAAAGCTTTGAAGCGGTATGAGCTATGTATGTGTGATGCAGGGATATAAAGTGGGCATATTTGCTCAGTTGATCACATATCCGCCCTCGGACGGTGGCAAACCCTCAAAGAAATTCATGGTAATTTCCTGCCAAGGAGCTTAAGGAGGTGGCAGTGGTTGCAATGGACTAACTGGTTTCAGATTGGTATGCTTGGCTTGTTGACAAATGCTGCATTGTCTGACCAAAAAAACTCCATATCTAGCTTCAAGCCTGGCCAGTAGTACAACTTCTTTGCTCCCTGGTAAGTAGGAGTGATTCCAGAATGCGTGCAAGGCAGCGATTAATTTGGTTTGCAAAGCCAAATTGTTGCCAATTACCAATCGTCCTTGGTATTTTATCAGTCCATGTTCCAAAGAGTAACCCTCTGTCAAGGGAATGAATGGCCAATTGTTGAAGTAGTTCTAGCATATCAGTGTCATTGTTGTAAGAAATTTTAAACCTCTTGTATCCAATCTCAGGATGACAAACAGACATGGCCTGAGTTTCATAGCAATGACCAATGCGAGACACAGAATCTGCAGCTCCATTCTCTATTTATTTTTTATTTTTTGTATTTGAACTGAAATTGTAAGCGTTGTGTTCTCTGCGCTGCAAATTTGTTGTCGGCTGCTGATCAGAAAGAGAGCACACACTTGTGATCAGTCCAAATAGTGAAAGCACCTCTCTGGAGGTATTGTCTCCATTTATCCACCGCCATCATGATTGCCATGAACTCCTTTCTGTATATAGAGAGCTTGCAGTTCATGACACTCATCGCCTTGCTCATATAGGCAATCGGATGGCCACGCTGCATGAGCACAGCCCTCACACCAGTGTTGCATGCGTCGTTTTCCACTTCAAGGGAGAGAGGGGGAGAGAGAGATATTCAGAATTCACCTTTTACGTGCTCTACACGCACGCTAGTCCTGGCGCTTATAGCAGGGCAGAGAACACACGCTTACAAGTGGCCCTGAGGTCCACAGAACCAGCTCACAGACAGCTGGGCCCTTCGTCGCTCGGCTATCGACCTGCTGGTTCATCGTGGCAGGTGACCATCACAGTAGACGATGGCAAGGATGTGGCATCTCTTTCCAGAAGAAAAATACAACCAAAAATTACGACTCAACTCACGACAAGGTGGTATACCAAATGTAGCATCAAAAAACAAATTTCGGTAGCAAGCAAATTATATATCAGTAATATGGTTCCTCTCGTAGCAATTCCCAAGTGACAATAGAAAACAAAAACAGAACAACCACCTTCATCATTTTCTCCACTACATTGGTGAAACTGAGCTGAGGGCACATTGGTTCGACGGTGGCAATGCATACCTTTCCTATCACAACCATATCAGATGGAAACCAATAACTAAGATGGTTATTTTCGCCGCCTTCTCCTTGTGACTTGTTGTGGGAACTTGAGGGGTGCTGGAAGTGTCATAAAAAATGGTTTAAAAGCACCTGTTGACACGGACTTGCATCCCAGCTGGTCATAATATGGTTTAAGCATCTGGCGGTTCATTTTCAAGTCCGCACATATATCCGTAGGTTCAGATCTGAAGTCATCAGCAAAAAGTGTGAGTACTAAAATGTAATTGATCAGAAGCTCGTGTTTCTCGGTCGACAAGGAAGAAGACCCTGGCTCCGTGAACATCAGCAACAGCTTGCGGTGCACCGCCTGTGGGATAATTGGTCCACGGATGGTCTGGTCTTTTTCTTTTCTTTTCTGCTTGGACATGGAGCTGTTGCGCGCCAACAAGGACAGGAGATGTGTGATATAGGATAGTATCCAAGCAAGCCTTTCCTGATCTTCACCCTACAAAACAAAACAAAAGCTAATGATTTTACATCACATGGAATAATAAGTGAAGCAACTCTTTCTAAATTAACTTTAGCACAATATTGGGCAGACAGTTAGTTTTCCATCATTAACTGCATAATATTGGGCAGCATAACTACGTAAATATCTACAAAGCAAAAACATGGAAAAGTAGCAACAATAGTGTCTTGATATCTGTCATCCAAATACAATAACAGAAAGAATGTGTGCCCCACATCACACATAAACTGCCTACGGAGTAAGGATGCATCCTAGACAGATCCACTGCAGAAAAATATCACGACAACGTAAAAATATCAGCTTTTCTCAAAAATCCTGCTCAAGTCTAGAATAAAGCTAGTTTCAAGAAGCTGGATACTACTGTGAGCATGCTGGTATTGAAACAAAACAAGGTCTTGCAACCGCCAGATAACACGAAAAGACATAGAAAACCATCACTATTTACCTGAAGTTCCTGCAACTTATTCACACGATTCGAGACAAAACTCCCATAGCCTTTCAAACCAAATTCTCCCGATTCAAAGTGTCCCACAATATCAAGAAGGTGTGGCCGTATATTTTTTGGAATGATCTCATCAAAAAGATATGCCTTTTCCGATGTATCTGCAGCAGGATCATAAGGTGGAATGTTGCGAACTTCCATTGATGCCTGACTATCAGTGGCATCTGCAGTGGTCTTGGACTCTCCAAGATCAAGGTCCAAATAAGCAGAAGGGTCATTCCTTTGTTCTTTTAGTGACTTCCACTTATTATCCTGCAAGGAATAGGAATACATATATTCAACTGAACCAAACCATGTTTGTATCCAAAACTTAAGTGTTAAGCATGTCAGAGGACACTGTTAAGATGGGAGAAGAGGAGAAGAAGAAAAATAATCCTGTAACATCATGAAAATGGCTGCGACCTATTTAAAATGGAAAATGTTAAGTTCACACATGTAACAAGTCTGTGGAAGCTTATTTTTACTTTAAAAACCAGTTACATACATATACAAGAAAGTATTTTCTTGTCACACTAAAAAGAGAGAGGAAAAGCCAAGTTTATCTAAATGCACAAAACTATTGTAGCAAGAGGTATATTATTTTCATGACAGTTCATGCTAAATATTTTCCATCATTACAACAAGAAAAAAACAGTGACACCTTACATTCATGACCATTATGTTCTACTCCCTCCGTCCCAAAATAAGTGACACTTATTTTGGGACACTTATTTTGGGACGGAGGGAGTACTACCGTACAAAATTCAACGCTCAGGCTCACAGCATGAAATAAAATAATAATTACAAAAAAACAAATATAGTCAACAGCAAAGACAGTAGACCCTGTACCACAAACATACCTTATCCTTATCTTTCTTGGTCCCATAAGCCTGGGTAAGATCTTGTCTGTTCAATTCAGTATCTGCTACAGAAGAACCTGCTTCTGCTGCTGACTGTTGTGAATGAGCCGGTTGCTGCACTTCAAAGTGTGGCTCTAGCCTCAAAATCTGTTTGGAAATACAAACATTCAGAATAACGCTACATATCCTCCAATCACAAATGCTAATCTTATTCGAACTAAATAAACCTCAGATACATTCAATGTAAACCATTATAATGGTCATACTGAGAAAGAAAATCCCCTTGCAGCAGTTCAGATACCATCTCACCAACCACAGGAACTCGGAGCAGGCACATCTGCTCACAAAATCTTAAATTATGCTAGCGATGTTACAGAATCACCCAGTTGCAGCATTTATTTTGAATTAAGGAGGTTAACCATAAAACCAATTACAGATTAGCGCAGTTCCAATGCCCACCCGAAATCTCTTGTTCCTTTGAGCAAGCATGTCAGTTCTTAGGACAAGAATTGATTTATAAACGGACTAGAACTGCTTATAAATATAAATGGGATCATAACATTTCACGTCAACTAAGAACAATACTGTATGTAGAATTGCTTAAACAAGACCGAACAAACTTTGGCGCCATCGGGATGGAGATGCTCACCTTGTTGGAGGCGATGGGGACAATCTTCAGAGTGCTGGTGGCCTTGTCGAGGACGCCGAGGGCGTAGCCGCAGAGCTGCGGCGCAGCGGCCTCGCCGGCGTAGCTCCGGCCGACGAAGTCGGGGCCTCCACCAGGGGCGACGACCACTAGCTCGACGCGGTTATGGTGCTTCTCGTGGCGGAACAACCGCGCACGTGGGGGCTCTGCGGCCGCAAGGGGGTCGTAGCCCGTCGGAAAGTAGCCGACGACGGGGGCGGCGGCGCCAGGAAAGGAGGCATCTACAGTGACTTCGATGGCCTTGCGCTTCTTGGAGTGCCTCTTCTTCTTCTTGGAGGGGGCGGCAGGGGACGGGTCGGTTTCGTGGCTCGCCATTGGGGACGGCTCTAGGGTTTTGGAGGTCGTCCAGTGCTAGGGTTTTTTCGCTTAAGGCTGAGAGGAAGAATGGATGTTTGCACGAAAGTCCTCCACAACCACAACATTGCGTTTCATTTAAGCTATTATCTCAATCCAGTACCTGGGTATATTAGGCCAAGTCGTGGTTCGGCCGCGTCCCTTCTTCGAAGCTAAGGGACGCAAAACACGGTCCAACACGCGAAGCAAACAAATAAATGTTTTTTTTTCTTTCGGTTTTGATTCATTTTCGATTCAAATTTAAACCGTATTTTGCATTGAGGCGGGTCGATTCCTGCAGGAGCACTTTTTTTTTGAGGGATTCCTGCAGGAGCACCTATGTGCCGCTTACTGCGGCAACCAGTCGGGGCGCCCCCCGACTTGGCGGCCCACACAAACCGCGAGCGGTGTAAAAATGAAAGAAAAACATGAAGCTTCAGCAAAGAATCGATCTTACGACCGCTCACTTCTAGAGCAAGGTAAGTAACCACTACGCCTGATTGATGCTTATGGTGATATGGCAATGCGAGTACTATAGAACTAGTCACATCACCAGATCCGGTTATTTTTTCTTTTCTGGACTTTTTTTTGTAATTTCTGAATATTTTTCTTAAATGTAAGAACGTTTTTACGAACACACACGAGTTTTAAATTTAGTTAGCATTTTTTGAATATGTAATCAAATTTAAAAAAAGGAACAATTTTGAAGTTGTGGACAAATATTGAAAAACAGAAACATTCTTAAAAATTACGATCAGTTTTGATAAAAACATACAAGTTTTTTGAAATTTTGAACAATAATTTGAATTGTTGAAAAAAACTAAAGACAGGAACATATTTTGAATTTGTGACCAGATCCTGAAAAAGTATGAACATTTTGTTAAATTCTGAACAAAATTCACAATCATGAACAAATTTTGACAAAATGCGAACATTTTTTGAATTTGGGAACACTTTTCAAAAAGAGGAGCATTTTTTAATTTGTGAACAAATTCTGAGAACAGGACATTTTTTAATTTGTGTTTTTCTAAAACGGGAACATTTTTTTAGAATGATGAACAATTTTTTAAAGATGTGATTTTTTTAAAAGAAAAATGTACCAGACAAAATTTGAAAAACGATCATTTTTTGAAAATTGCAAACAAAGAAACGTGAACAATTTTTGAAACATTCCAAAAAATGTTCTAGAATCTGAAATTTGTTCAAAAATTCAAAAAACATGGTCTATATTTTGAAAATGTGTGTACATATTTTGAATTTCTGAACATTTTCATAGACAAGAAGATTTTTTTGCCTATGCGAACAAAAAATTTGAAACTGCAGAAAATGTTTTCAAAAAACATGAAACTTTTTTGAATTTTCGAACAAATATTTGAAAATGGAACATTTCATGAAATTATGAACATTTTTTGAAACAAAGCAAACAGATATTGCAAGTTATGAACAAAATTTGAAAACAGAACACTTTTTGTAAAAATGAACAAAATTTGTAAAATGTGAACATTTTTTGAAAAAGAAAAAGAAATCCAAGAAAGAAAAATGAAAACGAAAAGAAAAGAAAATCAGAGAAAAAACAAAAAAGAAATAAGTAAAGAAAATAAACAGAAAAAGGAAACAAGGAGAGAAAAGGGGAAAAAAGAAAACGAAAAGATAAACAAAAAAGAAAGAAATCCGGCTCAGAAGGTTCCCAAAACAGTAAAAAACCGGCTGGGAACCTCTGGAAGGTTCGCAAAACGGGAACGCTGAAAGGAAACAAGGAGAGAAAAGGGGAAAAAACAAAACGAAAAGATAAACAAAAAAGAAAGAAATCCGGCTCAGAAGGTTCCCAAAACAGTAAAAAACCGGCTGGGAACCTCTGGAAGGTTCGCAAAACGGGAACGCTGAAAGGGCGTAAACAGGCCGGCCCAATAGGACCTATCAGATCGACCCGCCTGTGCGAATCTGCGATTTCTTGCTGCAGAGAGAGGCAAATAGGATTCGAACCTACGACATCCTCCCCGACAGCTGGCTGGTGCAACCACCCCGCCAACAAGCGCAGTCGTGCTAACATTCTAACATATTCGTATTTTATTCAATCCTTTTTCGTTTTTCGTTTTTCTTTTTTCTTTTTTCTTTTTTCTTTTTTGGTTTCTGTTTTTTCTTTTTCCTTGACCGTTGGATTGTCACCAAATACGTGATTTTTTTTTTGAATTCGCTGAAAACTTTTTCAAATGATTTTTTTTTCAAAATCCATGATTTTTTTTAATTTCGATGAACTTTTTTAAATTGGGTAAAGTTTTTTCCAATTTTGATGAACATTTTTGAAAAAAATCGATGAACTCTGTTCAAAATCGACGAACTTTTTTCAGAATCTATGAACTTTTTTTCAAATCTGATGAATTTATTCCAAAATCGATGAACTTTTTTCAAAAACCTATGAACATTTTTTAAAGAGATGAACTTTTTCTTTCAAATTGATGACTTTTTCTTAACAACTGTAAGCCTGTTTTTATTTCATAATTTAATTTTGTAAGAAATAGAAAAACTGGGTGGTTTTTCAGCAAAAAAAGGAAAAAAAACTAGCTACTAGCAAGCGTTCGAGGGAGCGACGGATCTAGCGATCGAACTCAGCGACCTTTTTCGTTTCCCCGAGTGAGCGAGCGCGCTCGTGGGCCGGCCCATGCCAGCGACAGTGCTAGCGCCTATAGCCCTGACTCGGGGCTCTTCTCGAGGCATATAGCGCGCGGACGGGCGGGATGCACGCCCTTGTCCTCTCCTGACCCACCCGTCGGTGACACAGACGCCCTTTTTCTCTTTTCTTGCCCCTCCCCCGCCCCCTCCTCCCGTTATCGTCACCGCCACTCTCGGCGGCCATTTCTCGAGCGCTTTTCCTCACTTTCCTGCCAGGCTGACACAACACTATGAGATCCAGTGTGTCGTCAAACATTTTTCGTATTTAGACTGAAACAATTATGAAAGATGGAGACAATTTAATTACAGACATAGTTAGCCATGTCCAGAATTGTGTTATGGCTCGACAGCAAAAACAGGCAGTGGACTCGAATAAATTACATAGAGAGAAAGATGGAAGAATACGCATGATTTGTGGGCCAGAGATTATCGAGTCAAATCTATAATATCTAAATAGTTCATCCCCATTATCCTAATTGTCTTGACATGCAGTCTATCCACATCATCCAACATGCCCCACAAATACCACATATGAAAAAGTCCAACAATTCAGCATGGTCGGAGGGCCCCAGAGTATATCTCTCCTGGTCGGAGGGGTGAATCCCATCTTGCTCGACCATGTCTCGCAGCATGGGTCTGGACAAGTCTGAAACCTACCTTTGTAACTACCCAGTCACAGAGTAGTGTTTGGTCGGCCCAAAGCAGGTCTGTCACCATCCCGAGTACATCCGCTAGCTCAGGTCTTAGGTCGTAGAATTTATGTTGTACTAGAGACTCATAGATGACATATCGTTGCGTCTCATAGTTCGGTCTGTCCGACTCGGACCTTATCTCGACTCGGATCCGACCGTGTCGAATCCGACCAGATACTTCCGAGCCCATATTATTCGGTTAGCATCTAATGCTCCATGGCTAGTGAGACCGAGCCATCCATCGTGTCATATGCTAGTCTAGTTGTGTAACACCCCGGATGTAATTTACCTTATTTGTACTCCAACTCTTGCCGTTTCCGGCACTAAGTTATTTTATTTCCTCGTTGTCGGGCTTTTGTCTCCGTGTGTCGTTGTCTTTATCATGCATCTCATATCATGTCATCATGTGCATTGCATTTGCATACGTGTTCGTCTCATGCATCCGAGCATTTTCCCCGTTGGCCGTTTTGCATTCCGGCGCTCCTATGTCCTCCGGTGTCCCTTTCTACCTCTTTTTCATGTGTGGGTGTTAAACGTTTTCGGATTGGAACGAGACTTGTCATGCGGCCTTGGTTTACTAACGGTAGACCGCCTGTCAAGTTTCGTGCCATTTGGACTTCGTTTGATACTCCAACGGTTAACCGAGGGACCGAAAAGGCCTCGTGTGTGTTGCAGCCCAACACCCCTCCAAAGTGGCCCAAAACCCACCAAAACCCTCTCCATCACCTAGACCATTCGATCACGATCTCGTGGCCGCAAACGCACCTCATTTGGAGCTTCCTAACTCCCTCTACCTCTATTTAAAGGCCTCCCCCGAAATTTTCGGGTCTCTCCAACCCCTAACCCTAGAAAATCTCCTCGC
Source organism: Triticum urartu (assembly GCF_056163025.1). NCBI lineage: Eukaryota > Viridiplantae > Streptophyta > Magnoliopsida > Poales > Poaceae > Triticum > Triticum urartu. The sequence goes on from NC_141876.1 coordinate 262,219,575, forward strand.
GCCGCGCCGGACATGTCCGTTCCAGCCGGACAACCTCGCCGCCACCAACCGCAGCATGCCACGTCATCCCGCCGACCCGCCGCCGCCCGAGGCCCGCGGAGCCCGATCTGGGCCCCCGCGGCCCATCCCACCGCCGCCGCACGGGGGCGCCCGCCCGCGGTCGCCTCGCCACGCCGCCTCCTCAGTTCCCCGCGCCGCCGCCCGGAGTTGCACGCCGCCCGCGCCGGCCGGAGCAGCTCGCTCGCCGGCGTGCTCTTCCTCCGCTGCGGCCGGCCCGCGCCTCGCCACCCGAGACGCCGCCCCTCCTCTCCGGCAACGCCCTCCGCCGCCATCGCCTCCTCACCACCGGATCCGGCCACCTTCCGGCATACAGGAACTCCGGTGAACAGTGTTCTCTGGCGACCTCGGTTTCCACGCATGATCTGGATCCGGATCTGGATCGTGAGGTTGACCTAATTTTGCCCGAAACCCTAACTTTTAAGCCTACTTTGACGCATCATAACTTCCTCACCATGACTCCAATTCGTGCGTGTAGCATATCCAAATGTTCGTCTCGACGAGTACATCATTTCATCTCATTGCATCATTTTCATTTGAGCTCATCTTGATGCCCGAAATGCTATTGGAAGAGGGCTATGTGATGATAGTTTCAGATCTGTTTCAGCAATTGCACTTTTGTCATTTTTGCCATGATTGATGTGTGCATGCTATGACCCTGAGCTCTACATGTGTTTTGATGTATGCCATGCCATATTTACAGGGGTGTATGCCATGTATTTTTGTGATCTTCGTGGTGACTAGCACAAGCATGCAAAGTAGCTTACTCAATGATGCTAATTTCAGGGACTTAGAATTTCACTAAGTCCTTGCCCTGTCATTATTTTTATGCCATATGTTCATGTTGTTTCCTAGTGATCCGTGCCTATTTTGAGCATGATCAGTAAGGATGTTTTGTAGATAATGTTGTGCTCTATCCATCCATGTCTTTGTTTGCAATTATGGAGCACCCTAGCTTGAGTCAATCGAGCTCTACTTTTGCTATAAAATGTTCCTGGCAGATTATTAACATGTTTAGCGATTTTGGCGAGCTTGTTGTTGTTGATCCATGCATGCTATGTTGTTGTTCTTGCCATGTATAGATTCTATGCCATGTCTATTTGCTGGGTGTATGCTTATTTTGTCATGCAATGGCTCGTAGTGAGTGCATCGAGCTCGTAAACATGCCTACTCGTTAACTGTTTTGCATGCTCCAGTTTTTCACTAAGTCTGTATCTGTTTTTGTTAATTGCTATGTTCACATGCTTGCAATTGTATTTTCTGATCCCTTTTGGCTCATGGTCACTAAGGGACTTTTGTTGTATGCTTTGAGTATCTTCATGCCATGATTTGCTTTGCCATGATATATTCCTGTAGCATGTAGTTATCGTGCTCTAAACATTGCTTCCTGATATTAAATTCCTGACATGCTATTAATTTTACTAAGTCTGAAACCAGTAATCTTTTGCACTTTTGCCATGCTTGTTTGAGCTTGCTATTGAGTGAACTAGCCGTAGCTCAGTGTTCATATTTTGTCAAGCATCATGAGTGGATCCCTGCCATGTATTTTGTTGTCATGTTGGAGTGCTGTAGCATGTTGTTCTTGATGCATTTAGAAGGCTACTTGCTGTTAATCGCAGACCGGTGCCATATTTGTTTTGCTTGCCATTTCCAAACCGTGCATCCGATTCCGGTGATCTTTATATCGATTTCGACCGAAATCACCTCACCTTTCCAGTGGCACTCTTGGATTTCCAAGTTGAGGCCAGGTCCAATCATTCCTTTGCAAATCATGCATATGCATCACATATCGCATCCCACATATCATACCATGTTTGCATCATGTTGTTTGAGCATTGCACGTGGTTGATTGTGTTCCTTTTGCTTGTTTTTATTGCTTGGGTAGAGACGGGAGACGAGTACGTGATCGAGGAGCCCGTTGAGTACGCTTACGAGGATCAAGTCAACTCTGAGAACTTTGCAGGCAAGATGACTATACCCTCGAAATCACTTCTATCTTTGCTTGCTAGATGCTCGCTCTTTTGCTATGCCTATGCTACGATACCTACCACTTGCTTATCATGCCTCCCACATTGCCATGTCAAACCTCTAACCCACCCCGTCCTAGCAAACCATTGTTTGGCTATGTTACCGCTTTGCTCAGCCCCTCTTATAGCGTTGCTAGTTGCAGGTGAAGATTGGAGTTTGTTCCTTGTTGGAACATGTTTATTGTTGGGATATCATCATATTATCTTGTTTATCTTAATGCACCTATATACTTGGTAAAGGGTGGAAGGCTCGGCCTTATGCCTGGTGTTTTGTTCCACTCTTGCCGCCCTAGTTTCCGTCATATCGGTGTTATGTTCCCAGATTTTGCGTTCCTTACACGGTTGGGTTATAATGGGAACCCCTTGACAGTTCGCCTTGAATAAAACTCCTCCAACAATGCCCAACCTTGGTTTTACCATTCGCCACCTAGCCTCTTTTTCCCTTGGGTTTTCGGAGCCCGAGGGTCATCTTTATTAAACCCCCCTGGGCCAGTGCTCCTATGAGTGTTGGTCTGACCGAGTAGACTGCGGGGCCACCTCGGGGCAACTTGAGGGTTGGTTTTACTCGTAGGATGTCTCATCTGAGTGTGCCCTGAGAACGAGATATGTGCAGCTCCTATCGGAATTTGTCGGCACATTCGTGCGGTGTTGCTGGACTTGTTTTACCATTGTCGAGGATGTCTTGTAACCGGGATGCCGAGTCTGATCGGATTGTCTTGGGAGAAGGAATATCCTTCGTTGGCCGTGAGAGCTTGTGATGGGCTAAGTTGGGACTCTCCTGCAGAGATTTGAAGTTTCGAAAGCCATGCCCGCGGTTATGGGCAGATGGGAATTTGTTAATGTCCGGTTGTAGAAAACCTGAAACTTAACTTAATTAAAATGCATCAACTGCGTGTGTAACCGTGATGGTCCCTTCTCGGCGGAGTCCGGGAAGTGAACACGGTGTTGGAGTAATGCTTGACGTAGGTTGTTCTAGGATCACTTCTTGATCATAGTTGTTCGACCATGCTTTTGCCTTCTCTTATCGCTCTCTTTTGCGAATATGTTAGCCACCATATATGCTAGTCGCTTGCTGCAGCTCCACATCTTACCTTTACCCTTCCTATAAGCTTAAATAGTCTTGATCGCGAGGGTGTGAGATTGTTGAGTCCCCGTGACTCATAGATTACTTGCAAAACCAGATGCAGGGACCGATGATACCGTTCCAGATGATATGACCGAGCTCAAGTGGGAGTTCGATGAAGACTCTCGTCGTTACTACGTGTCTTTCCTAGATGATCAGTAGTGGTGCCCAGTTGGGGCAATCAGGGACAATGTTGCATTTGGGGTTTATCTTCATTTTTGGTTCCGTAGTCGTACCTTGAGTGTATTTGGATGAATGTAATGTTATTTATGTATTTGTGTGACGTGGTGAGTGTAAGCCAACTATGTATCCTTTCCCCTTTATTTATTTACATGGGATGTTGTGAAGATTACCTCACTTGCGACATTGCTTTCAATGCGGTTATGCCTCTAAGTCGTGCTTCGACACGTGGGAGATATAGCCGCATCGAGGGCGTTACAAGTTGGTTGCGCGTCCACACAACCATTTTGACCAGGGACCTTTTAGGACAGTCATCATACAATGCATAGTCCCACAAAAAAGTCATGTACTTGCTGATACACATCATTGATAATGTCCAAGGACTATCTTTTTTCATAAACACATAGGAAATAACCATACATGATTAACTCTAGGGCACATCTCCAATAGTCTCCCACTTGCACTAGGGTTAATCAAACAGACATCATATGCCCATAGCTCTAACGTGCCCCTCATGCTTGGGTTGTGGAAGCGGCTTAGTCGGCGGACCTGCAACATTTGCATCTGTGTGAATTTTGCATAACTCTATATCACCATTCTTTACGATCTTTCGTATCAGGTGATATTTCCGATCTGTGTGTCTGGTCTTGTGGTGATTCCTTGATGAAAGGATCAAGAAGAGATGTCTAGAGGGGGGGGTGAATAGACTCTTAGCAAAGAAAAGTAGCAGTTTTTAATTTCTTTAAGCTAAGGTGGAGTTTTAGCACAAGTTTAACCATTCACAATACATTCAAGCAAGCATGGCAAGAGTATATGAGCAGTGGAAAGTAAAGCATGCAATTTGCAAGAAAGTAAAGGGATGGGATTAGAGTGTGCAAACGCAATTGGAGACTCGGAGATTTTTGGCGTGGTTCCGATAGGTGGTGCTATCGTACATCCACGTTGATGGAGACTTCAACCCATGAAGGGTAACAGTTGCACGAGTCCACGGAGGGCTCCACCTACGAAGGGTCCACGAAGAAGCAACCTTGTCTATCCCACCATGGCCATTGCCCACGAAGGACTCGCCTCACTAGGGTAGATCTTCACGAAATAGGCGATCTCCTTGCCCGTACAAACTCCTTGGTTCAACTCCACAATCTTGACGGAGGCTCCCAGGTGACACCTAACCAATCTAGGAGACACCACTCTCCAAAAGGTAATAGACTGTGTGTTGATGATGAACTCCTTGCTCTTGTGCTTCAAATGATAGTCTCCCCAACACTCAGCTCTCTCTCACAGATTTGGATTTGGTGGAAAGATGATTTGAGTGGAAAGCAACTTGGGGAAGGCTAGAGATCAAGATTCAAATGGTTGGAATGGAATATCTTGGTCTCAATACATGAGTAGGTGGTTCTCTCTCAGAAAATGAATGCTGAAGTGTAGGCACGTTCTGATGGCTCTCCTTACTAATGAAGGAAGGGTGGAGGGGTATATATAGCCTCCACACAAAATCTAACCATTACAGACAATTTACCAAACTCGATGGGACCGAATCAGAAAACTCGGTCAGACTGATTCAGTTCATAATGTGACCGTTAGGCATTTCGGTGGGACCGACATGTCAACTCGGTGGGACCGATTTCATTAGGGTTAGGGCATAACGTAATCTCGGTGAGACCGATTACACAAACTTGGTGGGACCGATTTTGGTAATAAGCTAACCAGAGAGTTGGTCAGGCAAACTCGGTGGGACCGAATCGCTCATTTCAGTGAGACCGAAACATTACGAAAGGGAAATAGAGAGTCTGCATTGCGAACTCGGTGGGACCGATCACTCATCTCGGTTGGACCGAAACGTTATGAAGGGAAACAGAGAGTTTGCAATCCCATCTCGGTGAGACCGAGATCCCTATCAGTGAGACTGAAGTGACTAGGGTTTGTGGCAGTGGTTATGTCAAGTGAACTCGGTGGTGCCGGATGGATCAAATCGGTGGGGCCGAGTTTGACTTTTGGTTTGGGACATATGTGGATATGAGAAAGTGGTTGAGGGCTTTGGAGCATATCACTAAGCACTTTGAGCAAGCAAGCCATTAAGCAACGCCTCATCCCCTTTTAATAGTATTGGCTTTCCTATGGACTCATTGTGATCTTGGATCACTAAAATGAAAATGTAGAGTCTTGAGCTTGAGCCAATATGTGTCCTTAGCATTTTGAAGGGGTTCCTCATCCTCTTGTCCACGCCACTCAATTGTTGAACTCATCTGAAATATACTAGATAAAAGTATTAGTCCAACAAGAGATATTTTTACCAAAACCGCCCAGGGAGCACTTGTGCTTTGAATCTCCCACTTTTTGGTAATTGATGACAACATACATCAAAGCTTTAGATAAAGATAGAGAATAGCAAGTAAAGCTTTGGAAAGACATGTGACATGCATAGGCTCCCCCTACATGTATGCAATCACGTAAATATAGAGTATAAGAGCATGTGAATGCATAATCATAATAGAGCAAGCAATGAGTTACATGTATCTTGGCTATATGCATCAGAGCAAATGGTGTGAATATAGAAATTGTAGCTTCATGTTCATGATTCCTTCCTGCAAACAATATGTACATCAGCAAGAGATCATCATGCACATGAATGTGATGCATATACTTACCTTGTGGTCTTAAGTTGGCTTAGGAAGAGATGAACCTGAGTAAACAAGGTTAGATAACACAGATACATCTACTAAATGATAGAGTTTACCTTGTTTTCTAGGTATTCATCATGTTTATTTCGTCGCATTAGTTTCGGTCATGCATTTAGTCTAAGCTGCGGCAGGTTGTGTACGTCAAGTAGTGATCACGTACACGGTGCAAAGCTGGTTGATAGAGTGAGTTAGTTAGTTGAGTTAGCATCAGCTGATCAGTAGCATGCACGTCGTGTAGTTTGCATGGATATGGTTGTTAGCAACATGCGCATACAGCTCTGTGGAGTCAGAGCGGCCGAGTCCGGCGGCAGATTAGCGTGGAGCTAGAAGCGGACGCATTCAGTTGAGACGTGCGTCAAGTGTGCCGTTGTGAGCAAGCTCAAGTTTGTTGAAAACTTGGATCTGACTCAAGCCTGTACATGCAAGAATAATCGGATCAAGCAGCTGGCTTGGCCATCGCGTGTGCATGCAACGTAGTGGGGTTAGTGGGTGCGTGTGTGATGTGTAGTCTAGCTACTTAAACGCATGTATCCGGTTCATTTGTGTTGAGAAGAAACAGAGAAAAGGCACAAGTGTGTGCGGTGCCATAAAACTCACTGTGTGCTCTTCTTCTACCTCAAGCTCTTGTGTGTGTCCTTTCTTCTTCCTCCTCGGACTGCTCCAACACTAAACATATCAAGAATTGCAAATCACAAGAGTACCAAGACTGGGATGACATGTAGAGACTGAGCATTGGGTACTCCTATTGGATATAGACATGTCCCCAAAGGTAAAGATATGCAATGAATTCAAGGATTTCCTTCCCTAGAAGTCTTTCTCCCCCTGAATCTTATATAGGATAATGGGAGAAAATAGGGAAAAGAAAATTAGAGCAGAACAAATCAGAGCACAAACACATAACAAACTAACATGTCCTTCCCCTCTAAAGACATGTGACTTCTCTCCTCTTGAACACCAAGCATCTGGGGTCTTTCTCTCCCCTTTTGAAGTACTCTCCCCCTTTTTGAAGTGATTAAGCTTTGATGTGATCTCTGTCTCCCCCTTTGACATCAATTTCCAAGAAGGGATCTTTTGGATTGTGAGTCAAAATCGGTTTGGTCCTTGAGTCATAGAGCAAAGTAGCGTATAGAGTGTGATGCTGGTAGAGGACAAGAATCATTGAGTGGAGCTGGAGTAAAAATGCAGGATGCAAGTGGCAAATTGTCTTCTCTGCAGTGAAATCGGTAACACCGAGTTGTATTCTTCGGTGGCACCGAAATGGTTCGGTTTGACCGAAAGCTACAGACTGGTGTGACCGAGTTCAACACAGAGAGAACATTTGTCACCTCAACTCACTAGGCAAATAAGATCTCACAAAGATTTGCAAGGAATTAACTAAAAGATTTGCAATGAATTGGATGCAGGGAATGCAGAACAAAACAAGGAAAAGAAATCTAGATGAAGTACGCAAGAACACAGAGAAACACTAGGGAACTTCATCTAGAATTGGTCGGCGACAAAGTCACCTATGTTAGAGTATATTGACTGAGGAGTCAAGTGAGAACACTTGATCGTAGTTCATACTTGTCGTTTAAGCTCAAAATGGGGTTACCATTTTTCGTTTAAGCATTTGATGTATTCGCATCTTGTTGAGTTGCTTTGACCCATGACTTGGGGTAAAGCTTCTCTAAGATGGAATAACATACCTTGGGTGGTGGTGTTGATCTTGATCATGTAGTTGAACTTGTGTGGGATGCTCAAGGTTGATGTAGCTCATCAATGATTGGGAGCACCACTTGTAGTTCATCTACCTACATGGGTTAGTCTTGCAAGGAAGAGCACTTGTGTATCCAAATTAACAATCAGAATTTTATACCAAATGAAATTTGATATATAGACATGATCAAAGGATATGCTGAAAGGTTTCATGCTTCCTTGTCTTCAACCACCATATTGTAGAGGCTTGGTGATGTAGAGATTGCTCAAGATGTGAGTGATTTGCAATCTCATAGATTTTGGTTTATCCAAGTACCTACAAGGGTTATATAGCATGCAAGGGTGCAAATATATCCAAGACATATGATCATCATCATAAGAGAAACATCAAGGATTAGTCAAAGGCTCATGCCTTGCATGTATCCAAATGGAGTTTCTACTCCAAGTTTGAAGCATCAATGATGTTCAATTCACCTCTCAAACGGCAAAATACTTTCTCATCAAGCGATTTGGTGAAAATATCCGCCAATTGCTTGTCGGTATGAACATGCTTAAGATCAATGTCCCCTTTGGCAACATGATCTCGAATGAAATGATGACAAACCTCAATATGCTTAGTTCGAGAATGTTGCATGGGATTATGAGCAATCTTAATAGCACTTTCATTATCACAAAGCAATGGAACATGTTTCACATAGATCCCATAATCTTTAAGAGTTTGGGTCATCCAAAGTAATTGAGCACAACATGAACCGGCGGCAATGTATTCCGCTTCGGTGGTGGATAAGGATACCGAGTTTTGTTTTTTGGAGGACCAAGACACAAGAGATCTACCAAGAAATTGAGAAGTACCCGAAGTGGACTTTCTATCAACCTTGTCACCGGCATAGTCCGAGTCGGAATAGCCAACAAGATCAAAAGAAGACCTCTTAGGATACCAAATGCCAAAATTTGGTGTATGAATTAGGTATCTCACTATCCTTCACAACCTTAAGATGACATTATTTGGGGGCCGCTTGATATCATGCACATGCATACACTTAGCTTAATATCGGGACAGGAGGCATGTAGATATAACAATGAACCAATCATAGAGCGATAAACCTTTTGGTCAACTGGTTTGCCATCCTTAGTCAAGTCAAGATATCCACTAGTAGGCATGGGCGTTTTCATACCTTTGCTTTCTTGCATGTTGAACTTCTTGAATAAGTCCTTGGTGTACTTTGTTTGAGAGACAAAGGTGCCTTCCTTAGTTTGCTTGATTTGCAAACCAAGAAAGAACTTGAGTTCACTCATCATGGACATCTCAAACTTCTCCGACATTAACTTTCCAAACTTTTCACTATAGTTGAACCAAATATGATATCATCAACATAAACTTGGCACACAAATAATTCACCATTAACCCTTTTAGTAAAAAGAGTAGAATCAATCTTTCCAATCTCCAAGCCTTTTTCAATAAGGAACTTGGTCAAGCATTTATACCACGCTCTAGGAGCTTGTTTAAGACCATAAAGAGCTCTATGAAGTCTGTACACATGATCAGGTTTCTTAGGATTAACAAAGCCGGGAGGTTGTTTAACATAAACTTCCTCCACAATTTCACCATTTAGGAAAGCACTTTTAATGTCCATTTGGTACAAGGTGATATCATGGTGATTAGTATAGGCAAGTAAGATGCGGATGGACCCAAGTCTAGCAACGAGGGCATATGTCTCACCATAGTCCATACCTTCGACTTGAGTGTAGCCTTGGGCGACGAGACGTGCTTTGTTGCGAATGACTTGTCCATCTTCGTCTTGCTTGTTGCGAAACACCCATTTGGTACCGATGATCTTGCGGTTGTTGTCGAGCTTCTCGACCAATGTCCACACTTGATTTCTCTCAAAGTTGTGTAGCTCTTCGTGCATGGCATTTATCCAATCCGGATCTTCCAATGCTTCTTCAACCTTCATAGGTTCAATGCTAGATGAATGAATAATTTTCACAAAAATTAGCCAAACGAGTTTTAGAGCGAGTGATTCTCCCGGTTTGAATATTATTAAAGATTTGTTCAATGGGATGGTCTCGTGAAACCTTTGCTCAAACTCGTGGGAGCTTTTGTTTGGGTCGGGGTGGAGCATCTTCTTCATCATCTCGTTCTTCTTCTTGGCTTTCTTCGTTGTTGATGTTGTCGTTCTCTCGTTGATGTGGAGAAGGAGGTTTAATACATCTCCTTCATATCTATAATTTTTGATTGTTTCATGCCAATATTCTACAACTTTCATATACTTTTGGCAACTTTTTATACTATTTTTGGGACTAACATATTGATCCAGTGCCCAGTGCCAGTTCCTGTTTGTTGCATGTTTTTGTTTCGCAGAATATCCATATCAAACGGAGTCCAAACGGAATAAAAACTGACGGAGATTTTTTTTGGAATATATATGATTTTTGGGAAGAAAAATCCACGCGAGACGATACTCGAGGGGCCCACGAGGCAGGGGGCGCGCCCTAGGGGGCAGGCGTGCCCCTAACCCTCGTGGCCACCCCGTAAGGCGGTTGGTGCCCTTCTTTCGCCGCAAGAGAGCTAATATCCGGATAGAGATTGTGTTAAAATTTCAGCCCAATCGGAGTTACGGATCTCCAGGAATATATAAAACGGTGAAAGGGTAGAATCTGAGAACGCAGAAACAGAGAGAGACAGAGAGACAGATCCAATCTCGGAGGGGCTCTCGCCCCTCCCATGCCATGGAGGCCAAGGACCAGAGGGGAAACCCTTCTCCCACCTAGGGAGGAGGTCAAGGAAGAAGAAGGAGGGGGGGCTCTCTCTCCCTCGCTTCCGGTGGCACCGGAGTGCCACCGGAGGCCATCATCATCACCGCAATCTTCACCAACAACTTCACCGCCATCATCACCAACTCTCCCCCCTCTATGCAGCGGTGTAACCCCTCTCTTAACCACTGTAATCTCTACTTAAACATGATGCTCAACGCTATATATTATTTCCCAATGATGTATGGCTATCCTATGATGTTTGAGTAGATCCATTTTGTCCTGTGGGTTATTTGATGATCGTGATTGGTTTGAGTTGCATGTTTTATTATTGGTGCTGTCCTATGGTGCTCTCCGTGTCGCGCAAGCGTGAGGGATCCCCGCTGTAGGGTGTTGCAATACGTTCATGATTCGCTTATAGTGGGTTGCATGAGTGACTGAAACACAAACCCGAGTAAGGGGGTTGTTGTGTATGGGATAAAGAGGACTTGATGCTTTAATGCTATGGTTGGGTTTTACCTTAATGATCTTTAGTAGTTGCGGATGCTTGCTAGAGTTTCAATCATAAGTGCATATGATCCAAGTAGAGAAAGTATGTTAGCTTATGCCTCTCCCTCATATAAAATTGCAATAATGATTACCGGTCTAGTTATCGATTGCCTAGGGACAAATAACTTTCTCGTAACAAAAGGCTCTTTACTAAAACTAACTTAGTTGTGTTTTTATCTAAATAGCCCCTACTTTTTATTTACATAATCTTTATTATCTTGCAAACCTATCCAAAAACACCTACAAAGTACTTCTAGTTTCATACTTGTTCTAGGTAAAGCGAACATCAAACGTGCGTAGAGTTGTATCGGTGGTCGATAAAACTTGAGGGAATATTTGTTCTGTCTTTAGCTCCTTGTTGGGTTCGACACTCTTACTTATCGAAAACGGTTGCTATCCCCTATACTTGTGGGTTATCAAGACCTTTTTCTGGCGCCGTTGCCGGGGAGCAATAGCGTGGGGTGAATATTCTCGTTGCTTTATCACTAAGTAAATTTTATTTGCTGTTCTTAGTTGTTCTTTATCTTTAGTTATGGGTAGGAAATGCAAAATACCAAAAAAAATTAGTTGTACCTACTAAACCAATGGTTGAAGAACCACTCAAAATCTATCACACTGCTGAAGCTTATTACTTGGATCATCTTCGATCCCTATGTGCTCGTGCTGAAACCCCAACTAGCTTAGTTGAGGGTAAATCTTTAGATGAGCATGCTTGTTGTGTGCGACACCAAATATCTGAAAAAGGGAAAATTTTACTGGGTCAAATTCATCGTTTGCAATGCTATGCTTGGAATTTATGCAAAATATATGATATTACTTGTTGTTCTGAAAACCCTAAGAAACACCTTCCCTATCAATGTGAGTTTAGTGATAATGGAATCGTATCTTTGTATGCTAAGGGTGTTTATAGTTACTGTGATGTTCAACAAATTGAAGAATTTGTTGCTTTTAAGGGTGCTTATGAAATTGCTTCTTTGATTGAAACGTATGATGCTACTCTTTACAAATCTGAAAATTTTGACATACTTAAATATTGCTATGATAATTATGCTTCTAATGCCTATGTTGAACTATATATTGAGGACTACCCCGCTGTCCAAGAAGAGACTAATATGTCGAACATCGGTTGGTGAAGCGATTGACGTCCGGAAACATTTTTGGCCAAAAGTAGCTCTTCGAGAGCGTGGCGAACGTCTTGTCGCGTCCGAAATGTCCCATTAAGCCTCCTCCATGTGATTCCTGCAAAAGCAACAAACGAAGGGACGACTTGGGGATGCAAAGTTTGTTAGCTCTCATAAGATAGCCGTCTTTGATGTAATAGCGTTCCCAAGATGTATTCGACAAACACTTGGCATAAGGAGTAGCAAAAGTTTCATCATGCTCATACACTTCTTTGATATGCTCGAAGCCAATGATATCTAACTCAAGTTGTGTGACTAGCATGCATATGCGGGAAAGAGCATCCGCTACGATGTTTTCTTTACCCTTGATGTACTTGATGACATAGGGAAAAGACTCAATGAATTCACTGCATTTAGCATGACGCTTGTTCAACTTAGTTTGACCCTTAAGATACTTGAGAGTCTCATGATCGGTATGAATGATAAACTCATGGGAACGAAGGTAATGTTCCCATTCATGTAAAATGCGGACTAAAGCATATAGCTCTTTGTCATAGATGGGATAATTGAGTTGCACTCCGGAAAGTTTCTCACTAAAGTAAGCTATGGGGCGCTTCTCTTGCGTTAACACACCTCCTATGCCATTACCACTAGCGTCGCAATGAATCTCAAAAGGTTTGTCGAAGTTGGGTAAAGCAAGCACAAGAGCATGAGTAAGCAAATTCTTAAGCTCATTGAATGCGGTATCTTGGGATGGTCCCCAAACAAACGGCGCATTCTTCTTGCTCAAAGCATGCAAAGGCGAAGCAATGGTGCTAAAATCCTTCACAAAGCGACGGTAGAAACCCGCAAGACCAAGGAAACTACGCACTTGATGCAAGTTGGTTGGTTGCGGCCAAGTCTTAATAGCATTGATCTTGGACTCATCTACATGAACACCCTTAGAAGAAACCACAAAACCCAAGAAAACGATCTTATCAACACCAAAAAGGCATTTCTCCATATTAGCATAGAGGCGCTCTTTTCGAAGAGTTTGCAAAACAGTGCGGACATGGGTGACATGCTCTTTGATAGATTTGCTAAACACAAGAATGTCATCGAAGTAAACTACAACAAATATACCAATGTAAGGGCGAAAGACATGATTCATAAGGCGCATAAAAGTGCCCGGTGCTTCCGAGAGACCCATAGGCATGACTAACCACTCATACAAACCAAACTTGGTTTTGAAGGCGGTTTTCCATTCATCGCCCTCTTGTATGCGGATTTGATAGTAACCACTCTTAAGATCAATTTTGGAAAATATAGTGGCACCACTAAGCTCATCTAGCATATAATCTAGGCGTGGAATGGGATACCTATAACGAACGGTGATAGCATTGATAGGTCTACAATCGGAGCACATGCGAAAACTACCGTCACAGGCACAAGAATGACCGGAATGACACAAGGGCTCAAACTTTCACGCACATGTCCATGGTCTATGAGATGCTTTACTTTCCACTGAATTTCTTTGGTTTCTTCGGGGTTGACGCGGTAGGGAGCTTTGTTCGGAAGCGGTGCTCCGGGGATGAGGTCGATGCGGTGCTCAATGCCTCGTAGTGGAGGTAGCCTCGGAGGTAGCTCATCAGGGAAAACATCTTGAAATTCCTGCAAAAGAGAAGACAACACTAGAGGAAGAGTGTGCGAAGTGTTAGTTTGTGGTGCATTGTCCTTGCACACGAGGACGTAGTGTAGGACACTAGATGGGTTCTCACACACTTCTCTCATCTCACATTTGGTGGCAAATATAACTAGGTTCTTGTTTTCGCTCATCGTGGAGGCACTCAATTTGGGCTTGTGGCGCTCACTCTCTTTTTGGTGGCTCACTCTCTCGCTATTCTCTCCATGATGGGTGGCTTGCTTATCGGCGATCACTTGGCTTGGAGACATAGGGCGTAACACAAACTCCTTTCCTTGCATCTTGAAGCTATAGTGGTTTGTACGTCCATTGTGGACGACTCCTCGATCGAATTGCCATGGCCGTCCAAGGAGAAGATGACAAACGGTCATTGGGATGACGTCGCACTCCAAGGTGTCTTCGTAGGCGCTGATTTTGAAGGAGACTTGCACTCGGTGCTCGACTTGGATAGTGCCGGAGTCACTAAGCCATTGCACTTTGTATGGATGTGGGTGCTTCGTCTTGGGAAATTGGAGCTTGGAGCAAAGTTCTTCACTTGCGAGATTGTGACAACTCCCTCCATTGATGATGACCTTGACGGATCGTCCATTGATGCTGGCCTTGGTGTGGAATATGTGGCATCGTTGGTATTCTTCTTGGTGATGTTGGAGAGTCCAGACTTTGGAGACAACAAGTGCGGGACTTGAGTCTTCATCACAAAAGACTTGTTCTTCTTCATTGTTCACTTGGCGGTGCATGGCAACTTGCTCAAGGGCTTCCATTTCTCCTTCGCTCATGGAATCATAAGGGCCATCGTCGTTGAAGATCATGGTGCGCTTGTTGGTGCACTCATAGGACTTGTGGCCTTGGCCGCCGCACGTGAAACACTTGAAGGAACTCGTCTTGACGGTCTCATCGGTAGGGGTTGATGATGATGAAGCTCTCGGCTTGAAGTTGCTCGTATTAGGATTGCTTGTAGTTGGCAAAGCTTTCTTGGAAGTCGACTTGTTGATGTTGGAAGTAGAGTTTCTTGTAGTCGGTGTTGGAGTCGTTGAAGCTTGGTTATTGGAGAAACCGTAGGACTTGGATGAGAACTTGGCATACTTGAAATCATCTTGCACTTGGCGTTCCGCTTTGGTAGCTTGGTGCACGAGCTCGATGAGATTTGAGTATGGTTGGAAGTCGGCGATCTTCTTGATAGGATGATTGAGTCCATTCAAAAAACGTGCCATTGTTTGCTCATCATCTTCCATCACATTGGCTCTTATTATTGCAATCTCCATCTCCTTGTAGTATTCTTCAACGCTCTTGGTTCCTTGCTTGAGTTGTTGTAGTTTCTTGAAGAGGTCGCGATTGTAGTAGGTAGGCACGAAGCGTGCTCTCATGACATCCTTCATTTGTGCCCAAGTAATGATGGGTGGTTCACCTCTTGCCTCGTGGCGCTCTATGATTTGTTCCCACCAAATGAGGACATAGTCTTGGAACTCAAGGGATGCCATCGCGATCTTCTTCTCTTCTTCATAATTGTGCAAATGGAAGATCTTGTCAACTTTCAATGCCCATGAAAGGTATTCTTCGGGATCGTTGCTTCCGTTGAACTTGGGCATGGTGAACTTGAGCTTGCCGTAGCATTGCTCTTCATTGTGTTGGGGTCGGGGATGATGACGCCCATGTTGTAGATGATTGTTCAACTCGTGGTGCTCTTGACGCGGAGGGTTGTCAGCCTCGTGTTGCTCTTGTCGCGGAGGATTCCCATTGTCGTCATGCTCTTGATTAACTTGATGGTCTTGGCGAGCTTGTGGAGGAGCGCGTCGAGCTCGAGGAGGAACTAGACGATGCATGCGAGCTTGAAATCGTCGTTCTTGAATTTCTTCGCGAAGTGCTTCCTCTTGTTCACGGGCTTGTCGGCCTCGGTTGGCAACGGCTCGACTCGCATCGCGTAGAGCTTGTTGCGCCTCAAGTGTTTGAGCATCACGGAGTTGTTGTTCTTGACGTTGTGTCTCAGCATCTTGTGCATTTTGGTGTAGACGCACGCATTCTTCCTCTTCATGTTGGCGTTGTCGTTGTCGTTCTCGTGCTAGCGCAAAGGCTTCTTCCGTTTGACGACGTCGACGTTCCTGAGAGTCGGTGTCTCGAAGTGGATTGAGGTTTGCTTGACGCTCGTTGCGCGCGGCACGTCGAAGAGTGTTTGACGACGGTGTACTTGAGCCGGAGAGGGTGAAGTCGGAGTGGCGACTTGAACGGCTCCTTCTTGAAGTGGAAGAAGATCGGTTGAGCAACAAAGCACGAATCTCGTCCATCCTTGCGTCATTCTCTTGCTTGTGATCATCGAGCTTGTGGTCGAAGTAGTCCCTTGTACATTGCTCGGAAAGTCGCAAGTCGGCGGCGAGGTTGTCGATGCATTCACTCATAGCTTGTTGCTCTTGATGCAAAGCACGTTGTGCACCAGAGATGACTTTTGGTGACGAAGGAGTTCATGTCGTTGTCTTGCTCCATGAAGAGTGGGTTGGTAGAAGTACTTGGCCTATCCATCATTCCAAGACAAATGTGAGTGGTAGAAAGATAAGAACGAATACCAAATGTACCTTGACCGAAGTTGAAAGTGAATCGATGATCACTCCAATGTAGGACAAGGAAATAGCCCAATTGGTACGAATTCTCGTCGGTTTCTCACACCTACACAAGTAAAAGCTCATGGTGGAGCTTGGTTAGGATGGTGGCACGATTTTTAATGTGAATGTAAGCAAGATTCAATAATGTTGGAGAAGATTCGCCAGATGCAATGTAACAAGTACACCAAGCATATAAGGTACACGGAAACACATGCGCAAAAAGATAAGTGGGGTTGTGCAACCAAGGGTGAGCCAGAATGTGGAATCCACAAAAATGCTCTTGTTGCACAACACTAGAGAGACGCTAGCACGATTGCACGATGGGCGGATACAAGAACTTGTGCACAACCTACTTAGCAAAAATGCAACGACTTCTATCCCAAATATGTTTTATGCAAGGTGTTGCTATGATATGATCCAAGATGATCGAGTATGACAATCTTAATGTTGTATGATGCTATGGTTCTTGCTTAAAAGCTCTTTGCTTATCTTTCCTCTTTGCTTAAAAGCTTGGTTGGCTCTTTGATGTTTGAGCTCTTTTCTCATGCAATGCTTGACGAACCAAGATAGCAAGTGAGTATGCGAAGACAACTTTGTGACACAAGAGATGATACCAATATAGGCAACAATGATGTATGTATGTATGCTATGGGAAGTATGATCACTAATGTGCACAAGTCTTGTTGCCGACAATACTCAATGGCTAGTCTCGATGGGTAAGCAGCGCAAAGGAGTAAGGCTATGATGGCTATCAATGTAATGGCAAGCGTGATATGTCCAATACCAAGATGAGGTTACTGGTCTTGCTTCCGGTATGGTGTCAAAATGGTGGCATGAATACCAAGTCGTAGTCGAGGTGGTCGTTGTTGATGACGCGTCCGTGGCGAAAATGAGCGGCGGTGATGTCGATGTCGAACCGTACCTAGATAGCCGAAACACAAAAGGATACGGTGCCACAACTCAAATTCTCAAAACCAAGTGCGACCAAAAACGTCGGAGTAGGTAGCGGGTAAGTGGTGGTGTGGGATGGGGTATAGGCAATGTTTGCGGAAAGTCAGTGGTGGTGTAGCGGATGATGTGGTGGAAGTAGCGGTCGTTCGGACATGGACGGATGTCCGGTCGCCGGACGTCCGGTCGGGTAGGAAATCCGCTAATTTCAGCTCGGGTTAGAGGTTCCGGTCGTCCGGAAAGGTCGGACATCTGGTGGTTCCAGCCGGACGTCCGGTAAGTTGCGGTCGTCTGGTGGATCGGGGCAAAATTGATATGAATTTCGTGGATTTTGGATGGATTTCGAGGTGGAGATGGTGGGGGAAGGCTAGATCCACTTGCAACACAACAGATTCATGGATCAAACCAACAAAACATCATCAAAACTCACAAATAACAAGAAAATTTTTTGGGGCTATTTTTGTGGGGTTTTTCGGATTAGGACGAAAAACAACAAAATCAAGCTAGAAAACGAAGAGGGGGCTCCGAAATCGTGATCAACCTTGCTCTAGATACTAAGATGATGTAGGGTAGAGACCCTAATCGCCTGATCTTTCATGAAAGGAGCGGATCCCGGGGAAAACACGAAGAACACGGGGAAGAATGGAGAGAAAACATGAGAGAAAATCACTAAACCGACACGAATAAGTCACACATGGGCTAGATCCTCGAGTACATAGGTAGAGATACATGAATCCACGGATAACTAAGGACAATACACGGTAACCGGTTCTTCTCCGTGAGGAGGTCTTGAATCCACAAGGGGATCTTCCCGTAAAGGGGGCTTGAATCCGGTTGGGGGATCTTCTCCGGTGGAGGCTCGAATCTCCGAGGAGAAGGTGACCAAGTGGATGAGCAAAGCTCTCTCACAAATATGAGCTAAACAATTGCTAACCCTAGAAAGGAGGTGGGAGAGGTCTATTTATAGTCGAAGTGCAAATGGGGGCGAAAGCAGGGGTACATGGGCCTCGGGCCCGAATCTGGACGCAACCAGGTACCGGACGTCCGTTGGGGACCAGTCGTCTAGTGTCTCATGAGTGTCCGGTCGTCCGGTCTCCTTCGGACGTCCGCTGGATCCGTTCTGTGATGGGGCTGCCGGACGTCAGGAGGCTCCGGACTTCCGCTGATGTTGGCTCGGGTGCGGTCGCGCCGGTCGTCCGGTCGGGGCCGGACGTCCGCTCCTTGGCCTCGGGTGCAGGGGCACTGGTCGTCCGGTCTGGACCGGATGTCCGCTCGCTAGGGCTCGGCTGATGCTTCAGGCGCCGGACGTCCGGTCCTGGCCGGTCGTCCGATGGCTGGGACTTTTCCTTCAGCCCTCCTTCTTCTCCGTCTTCTCGTCCATCTTCCTCTTCTTCTTGTCCTTGCTCCTTAGCTTCTCCATGGTACCTGAGTATGCACAGAGTGTCCATATGAGGTAGTAGCCATGCTTCATGTGCATCGAAGTGGAATTGTGAGAGGAGAGACATCACCTCGGTTTCAAGAGCTCTTGCACGTGATCGAGTCATGGGTCCACTAGGCACTTGATGAGACGATGGTAGGTCCATGGGGATGACCTTGGGATGCTCCGCATGAGAGACAACCCGGAAGTTTTAGAGAGTCATTTATTTCTGTTGAGTGCTTTCATATAGTTTAAAAACAACAAAAATAAAGAGGGGAACCCAAAACTTTTTCAAAAAAGGAAAGTGAAAGTGAGAAAGACAAGCATTGTTGAAGTGGGTTAAATAAAAATAATTATCCCCTTGTACAATTCCATTGTATTATAAAAATAATGTGCCAAGGTTTGCCTTTAGGATGTTTACATTTGCTTGATGGTTTGTACGGTGCAGGACAGAAACTTTGGCTGTAGTGCACGATTTTACATTTTTAGCTGGGACGTCAAATGGTTCTGATTCTTTTTGAACTGTCTTTCTATAAAAATTGTGTATTTTGCCTAATTTTGGTAGAATTTTTCAAGCATCAGAAGTATGGTGAATGTTCAGATTATTACAGACTGTTCTGTTTTAGACAGATTCTGTTTTTGATGCATAGTTTGCTTGTTTTGATGAAACTATCGATTCATATCAGTGGATTAAGCCATGAAAAATTTATATTACAGTAGACACAATGCAAAAACAAAATATTAATTGGTTTGCAACAGTACTAGTGATTTGCTTTATTATACTAACGGATCTTACCGAGTTTTCTGTTGAAGTTTTGTGTGGATGAAGTGTTCGATGATATAGAAGGTCTCGATGTGAGAAGAAGGAAGAGAGGCAAGATCTCAAGCTTGGGGATTCCCAAGGCACCCCAAGTAAATATTCAAGGAGACTCAATCATCTAAGCTTGGGGATGCCCCGGAAGGCATCCCCTCTTTCTTCAACAAGTATCGGTATGTTTTCGGATTCGTTTCGTTCATGCGATATGTGCAATCTTGGAGCGTCTTTTGCATTTAGTTTTCATTTTTGTTTTATGAACCATGCTGGTATGAGATAGTCCTTAGTTTATTTATAGAATTCTCTATGCACTTCACTTATATCTTTTGAGTATGGCTTTATAGAATGTTTCATGTGCTTCACTTATATCATTTAAAGTTTGGATTGCCTGTTTCCCTTTACATAGACAACCGCCATTTGTAGAATGCTCTTTTGCTTCACTTATATTTGTTAGAGCATGGGCATAACTTTTGTAGAAAGAATTAAACTCTCTTGCTTCACTTATATCTATTTAGAGAGATGACAAGAACTGGTCATTCACATGGTTAGTCATAAAATCCTACATAAAACTTGTAGATCACTGAATATGATATGTTTGATTCCTTGCAATAGTTTTGCGATATAAAGATTGTGATATTAGAGTCATGCTAGTGGATAGCTGTGGATTAGTAGAAATACTTGTGTTGAGGTTTGTGATTCCCGTAGCATGCATGTATGGTGAACCGTTATGTAACGAAGTCGGAGCATGAGGTATTTATTGATTGTCTTCCTTATGAGTGGCGGTCGGGGATGAGCGATGGTCTTTTCCTACCAATCTATCCCCCTAGGGGCATGCATAGTAGTACCTTGCTTCTAGGGCTAATAAACTTTTGCAATAAGTATGTGAGTTCTTTATGACTAATGTTGAGTCCATGGATTATACGCACTCTCACCCTTCCATCATCGCTAGCCTCTCTAGTATCGTGCAAATTTTGCCGGTACCATAAACCCACCATGTACCTTCCTCAAAAAAGCCACTATACCTACCTATCATGGCATTTCCATAGCCATTCCGAGATATATTTCCATGCAACTTCCATCATCATCATATACATGACTTGAGCATCATTGTCATATTGCTTTGCATGATCGTAAGATAGCTAGCATGATGTTTTCATGGCTTGTCCGTTTTTAGATGTCATTGCTACGCTAGATCATTGTACATCCCGGTACACCGCCGGAGGCATTCATATAGAGTCATATATTTGTTTTAGTATCGAGTTGTAATATTGAGTTGTAAGTAAATAAAAGTGTGATGATCATCATTAATAGAGCATTGTCCCAAAAAAAAGAAAGGCAAAAAAAGGGAAAGGAAAAATAAAAAAGAAAGGCAAAAGAAAAAGAAAAAGGGAGGCCAAATAAAAATATATAAAAATAATTAAATAAAAGGGCAATGTTACTATCCTTTTACCACACTTGTGCTTCAAAGTAGCACCATGTTCTTCATATAGAGAGTCTCTTGAGCTATCACTTTCATATACTAGTGGGAATTTTCATTATAGAACTTGGCTTGTATATTCCGATGATGGGCTTCCTCAAATGCCCGAGGTCTTCATGAGCAAGCAAGTTGGATGCACACCCACTTAGTTTTCAGTCTGAGCTTTCATACACTTGTAGCTCTTAGTGCATCCGTTGCATGGCAATCCCTACTCACTCACATTGATATCTATTGATGGGCATCTCCATAGCCCGTTGATATGCCTAGTTGATGTGAGACTATCTTATCCTTTTTGTTTTCTCCACAACCACCATTCTATTCCACCTATAGTGCTATATCCATGGCTCACGCTCATGTATTGCGTGAGGGTTGAAAATGCTGAAGCGCGTTAAAAAGTATGAACCAATTGCTCGGCTTGTCATCGGGGTTGTGCATGATGTGAATATTTCGTGTGGTGAAGATGGAGCATAGCCAGACTATATGATTTTGTAGGGATAACTTTCTTTGGCCTTGTTATTTTCAAAAGACATGATTGCTTTATTAGTGGGCTTGAAGTATTATTGTTTTTATGTCAAATGATAGACTATTGCTTTGAATCACTCGTGTCTTAATATTCATGCCATGATTAGATATGTGATCAATATTATGCTAGCATTCCACATCACAAATTATCTTTTTTATCATTTACCTACTCGAGGACGAGCAGGAATTAAGCTTGGGGATGCTGATATGTCTCCTTCGTATCTATAATTTTTGATTGTTCCATGCAATATTCTACAACTTTCATATACTTTTGGCAACTTTTTATACTATTTTTGGGACTAACATATTGATCCAGTGCCCAGTGCCAGTTCCTGTTTGTTGCACATTTTTTGTTTCGCAGAATATCCATGTCAAACGGAGTCCAAACGGAATAAAAACTGATGGAGATTTTTTTTGGAATATATATGATTTTTGGGAAGAAAAATCCACGCGAGACGATGCTCGAGGGGCCCACGAGGCAGGGGGCGCGCCCCTAACCCTCGTGGACACCCCGTAAGGCAGTTTGTGCCCTTCTTTCGCCGCAAGAATGCTAATATCCGGATAGAGATCGTGTTAAAAGTTCAGCCCAATCGGAGTTACGGATCTCCAAGAATATATAAAACGGTGAAAGGGTAGAATCTGAGAACGCAGAAACAGAGAGAGACAAAGAGACAGATCCAATCTCGGAGGGGCTCTCGCCCCTCCCACGCCATGGAGGCCAAGGACCAGAGGGGAAACCCTTCTCCCATCTAGGGAGGAGGTCAAGGAAGAATAAGAAGGAGGGGGGCTCTCTCCCCCTCGCTTCCGGTGGCACCGGAGTGCCACCGGGGCCATCATCATCACCGCAATCTTCACCAACAACTTCACCGCCATCATCACCAACTCTTCCCCCCTCTATGCAGCGGTGTAACCCCTCTCTTATCCGCTGTAATCTCTACTTAAACATGGTGCTCAATGCTATATATTATTTCCCAATGATGTATGGCTATCCTATGATGTTTGAGTAGAATTGTTTTGTCCTATGGGTTATTTGATGATCGTGATTGGTTTGAGTTGCATGTTTTATTATTGGTGCTATCCTATGGTGCTCTCCGTGTCACGCAAGCGTGAGGGATCCCCACTGTTGGGTGTTGCAATACGTTCATGATTCGCTTATAGTGGGTTGCGTGAGTGACTGAAACACAAACCCGAGTAAGGGGGTTGTTGCGTATGGGATAAAGAGGACTTGATGCTTTAATGCTATGGTTGGGTTTTACCTTAATGATCTTTAGTAGTTGCGGATGCTTGCTAGAGTTTCAATCATAAGTGCATATGATCCAAGTAGAGAAAGTATGTTAGCTTATGCCTCTCCCTCATATAAAATTGCAATAATGATCACCGGTCTAGTTATCGATTGCCTAGGGACAAATAAATTTCTCGTAATAAAAGGCTCTTTACTAAAACTAACTTAGTTGTGTCTTTATCTAAACAGCCCCTACTTTTTATTTACATAATCTTTATTATCTTGCAAACCTATCCAAAAACACCTACAAAGTACTTCTAGTTTCATACTTGTTCTAGGTAAAGCGAACATCAAGCGTGCGTAGAGTTGTATCGGTGGTCGATAGAACTTGAGGGAATATTTGTTCTGCCTTTAGCTCCTTGTTGGGTTCGACACTCTTACTTATCGAAAACTATTGTGATCCCCTATACTTGTGGGTTATCAAGGTTAATGAGGTTCATCTTGTGTACTTCCTCGTTTTCTTCATCTTAGCGTGTCCCACTTGTGGATGCTTCCATGTCAACTCTTGGTTCACCTTGTCGTGAGGTAGAAGCTTCCACTTGGATGGACGAGGTACTCTCCTTCACCTCCGTTGGACGAATCTTGCCAATAGACAAGTCTTGGATTGCTTCAAAAGGGTCTTTGTCTCCTACATCAATTGGAAATTGCTATACTTGCGAGCCGTTAGATTCATCAAACTTCACATCCACCGTCCCTTCAACCTTTCGGGTGAAATTGTTGTAGACACAGTAAGTGTGAGAGTTTGAGCCATAACCAAGTAGGAAACCCTCATGAGATTTAGGAGCAAATTTAGAATGATGATGCTTATCAAGAATGTAGCACTTTGAGCCGAATACTTGAAAGTATCCAACTTGGGGTTTGTTACCAGTGAGAAGCTCATATACCGTTTTGCCGAGTAGCTTGTGAAGATACAAGCGATTTGTTGCATGACAAGCTGTCTCAACCGCTTCCGCCCAAAAGTTTTTTGGCGTCTTGTACGCATGAAGAATCATTCTCGCCATCTCAATAGGAGTCCGGTTCTTCCTCTCAACAACTCCGTTTTGTTGAGGTGTGTACGTAGCCGAGAACTCGTGTGAAATCCCTTCTTCGTCAAGAAAGGTATCCACATTTGCGTTCTTGAACTTTGTTCTGTTGTCGCTTCGAACCTTCTTGATCTGCACTTCAAATTGATTTTGGGCCTTCCTAGTGAAGTTCTTGAAGATCTTTTGGACCTTCGATTTATCATCAAGAAAGAATACCCACGTAAATCTTGAAAAATCATCGACTATGACTAGACCAAATGAGTTACCACCGAGACTTTTGTAGGCGTTAGGACCAAAGAGATCCATACGAAGTAGATCGAGCGGTCTTCTCGTGGTCATAATGTTCTTCACGGAATGACTTCCTCCAACTTGTTTTCCTGCTTGACAAGTACTGCACAATCTATCCTTGTCAAATATAACATCTTTTACTCCAAGGATATGATCACCTTTAATAAGCTTATCAAGATTTCGCATGCCCACATGACCTAATCTTCCATGCCACAACCAACCTTTAGAAGATTTAGCAATTAAGCAAGTTCTAGGTTGAGCCTTTTTTTAGTGAAATCAACAATGTAAAGATCACCTCTACGTAAACTGGTAAAGACCATATTGTGGTTATCTCTATGAAACACTTGGCAATCTACTTCAGTAAATAGGACATTGAAACCAAAGTCAGCAATTATAGATACGGAAAGTAGATTATAGCCAAGGGATTCAACGAGCATAACATTTTGTATGGAGCTATCATGTGAGATGGCCACCTTACCAAGGCCAACCACCTTACCCTTTGAGTTGTCACCAAAAGTGACATACTTTCGAGGGCCGTCGTTTTCAGCGAGCTCACGAAACATATCCTTATCTCCGATCATGTGATCGGTACATCCACTATCAAGAACCCATTCCTTTCCTCCAACCATGTAGCCGCGAAGATTTGCCATAAGACCGAAGTGTCTCATAGACTCGTCGAGATCAAAGTCACTATCATCATCCTCATCATAGTATCCATGTTCAACATCGTCTTGTGATGGATCAATTCCTAGAGAGGGTAATTCATTAGATAAATGGTCATCACAATAATCATCTTTATGAATTCTAATGGCTTCGGAGATGATATTGCTAATGATTCCAACATCTCCTTTGGCACGCATGAGATTGGTAATCTCAAATAGACAATCACCAAACCTAGGATCATAGGAATTCATCTTACTCAAGGCAGTAGACTTATGAAGAATTTCATCTAAGTTTCGCAAGGAATAGTTTGGAAATCGTTCCTCAAGAAATCTCCATATGGTGTAAGCACAATCAAGAGCAGGCAAGCTAGCAATCAAGTTTCTAGGTAATCCTCTAGTGATTAAATTGACAATTCTAGGATTACAGATCATGTCAATAGACTCATGAAGGGTAGGATCCAAGGGGTCAACAAGGGGTTCACAAGGGCTAGTAATGTACTTGTTCAAATGATATTCATTGAAAATCTCAAGCATCTCAATTTTCTACTCATGAAAGAACTCTCCATCAAGTATAGGCACTCTACGTCTAAGACTCCCCAATGTAGACTCATCCATCTTCCTCCAATGGTGATTAAACCAAAGCAATGGAGATCAATTCTCTGATACCAATTGAAAGGATCGAGAAGAGGTGTCTAAAGGGGGGTGAATAGACTCTTAGCAAAGAAAAGTAGCAGTTTTTAATTTCTTTAAGCTAAGGTGGAGTTTTAGCAAAAGTTTAACCATTCACAATACATTCAAGCAAGCATGAAAAGAGTATATGAGCAGCGGAAAGTAAATCATGCAATTTACAAGAAAGTAAAGGGATGGGATCGGAGTGTGCAAACACAATTGGAGACTCGGAGATTTTTGGTGTTGTTCCGATAGATGGTGCTATCGTACATCCACGTTGATGGAGACTTCAACCCACGAAGGGTAACAGTTGCGCGAGTCCACGGAGGGCTCCACCCACGAAGGGTCCACGAAGAAGCAACCTTGTTTATCTCACCATGGCCATTGCCCACGAAGGACTTGCCTCAAGGGTAGATCTTAACGAAGTAGGTGATCTCCTTGCCCATACAAACTCCTTGGTTCAACTCCACAATCTTGACAGAGGCTCCCAAGTGACACCTAACCAATCAAGGAGAAACCACTCTCCAAAAGGTAATAGACGGTGTGTGATGAATTCCTTGCTCTTGTGCTTCAAATGATAGTCTCCCCAACACTCAACTCTCTCTCACAGATTTGGATTTGGTGGAAAGATGATTTGAGTGGAAAGCAACTTGGGGAAGGCTATAGATCAAGATTCAAATGGTTGGAATGGAATATCTTGGTGTCAACACATGAGTAGGTGGTTCTCTCTCAGAAAATGAATGCTGAAGTGTAGGCACGTTCTGATGGCTCTCCATACTAATGAAGGAAGGGTGGAGGGGTATATATAGCCTCCACAAGAAATCTAACCGTTACACACAATTTACCAAACTCGGAGGGACCGAATCAGAAAACTCGTTCAGACCGATTCAGTTCATAATGTGACCATTTGTCAGGACCCCGATTCCAAGTCACATCGATCTAGCCGGTAACACCTCATATCACTTTGCGGCCTCACGCACGGTATCCCCACGGGTGTCGCCTTACCATGGCCCGGGACCGTTTGCGCCTTTGGCTCACGTATATGATAGTGTCGCTAGCATCCATATGATAGAGAACCCGGGCCGACATGGCTAGTCGTGAACCCAAAGCGGCACAGACCTATGGGGACAGGCATACATGAATCACATCGAGCATGTCGGTCAACAGCGTGTGAATCCGGGCTGTAGCACTGGGCTAACAGGACTCCGGGGAACCCGAGCTGTAGCAGGCTAGGCAGGACTCCGGATGTCACTGCGTGACATTTCCCCGAAGGGATAGACATAGGAACAAAGTGAAACACATGCCAGCCAGTCAAGTGTCCTGAGCAGTAGTGCTAGGCTAGTAGGATTCCGGTGAACCGGGCTGTAGCGGACTACTATGGCTCAAGGAGCACTAGACTACATTTCCCCATAAGAGAGGCTTCCAAGGATAAACAACTAGATTGTCTGATCCCACACATACCAAGCATTTCAATCATACACACAATATGCTCGATATGTGCAAATACAACATGGCATCACAACAAAACTCTACCACCCAAGTACTTTATTTAAAGGCTTCAGAGAGCCATACATAACATGTTCATACAGGTA
The DNA here is from genome assembly GCF_056163025.1 of Triticum urartu. Taxonomy (NCBI): domain Eukaryota; kingdom Viridiplantae; phylum Streptophyta; class Magnoliopsida; order Poales; family Poaceae; genus Triticum; species Triticum urartu. The sequence goes on from NC_141876.1 coordinate 262,246,724, forward strand.
GGGGTCATAGGACCTGACACTCAAGTCATACAAGCATACAAGCACATGCAGAAGCAAATAAGTCTGAGTACAGACACTAGAAAGAAAGAAGGCTTGTCGAAGCCTGTCTATCTACATAGGGCCCTCCATGGCCAGAATCACCACCTGGGTGGCAAGTTGCTCATCGACGTCGAGGTCTACGTAAAACCCATCGGAGGGGGCGGTGTTGTCATCTGAAAACAGTAATTAAAGCAACATGAGTACAAAGGTACTCAGCAAGTCTTACAACAGATCCTACTATACATGCTTATTCTCAAGAAGGTGGTGGAGTTATTGCAGCAAGCCAGCTTTGACTCTTGGCTAAGCTATCCTACGAGACACCACTGTAAAATAGTTTCCGCACACGAGTCCACTAATCACCAACACAATACTCCACCGGGGATCCTCCCTCGTCATCCTACGAGAGGGCCATCCTCGGTACTCACACTTATCTTGAGTCTTTTAGTAGTAACCATTAACTTGTCTGTGAACTGTATAGGCAACCAAGTAGTCCTTTACCGCGGACGCGGCTATTCGAATAGTTTTATACCCTGCAGGGGTGTACACCATCACACATGTTTCCACCACTTAGCGTCTGCACACGACATGTGCTCGACAGACTTCAAGCGAAAGCCGACGTGGGTGTAGACCACGACCCGACTAACCACACGAGTCTCTAGTCCAGGTTTATCACCTATTCGGGTTCCATCCGCAAGGAAATCTGGCCGGGGTGTCCTCAACGGCCCCAAACGATGTGTACAGGGCCCCGAGACGCCACACGGGCGCCCGGCATACCCGGCCACGGTGTATCTACCGCATCGTAGCCCACCCCTAGGGTCAGCGCTACGCACGGCCGCCAACACATAACCTACAAACACCAGAAACTAGTTGCACCTCCTGGACAGAGGACGAGAGGGGTCAGTAAGTCGAGCGGGGTCATATTTCAGGGCCCAATGTGTGGTAGTAGCTGAATCTTAAATCACACATACAGATCTCAGTTCTTATGGACGACCTAAATGAAACAACCCACCATGTACTCCTACATGGCCTCTCATTGATACCTTTACCAAAACATGTTCAACACATCCCTCACATTTGTGACGCCCCGAGACCGATGTGCCAGGTGTCTTCGAGTTATTTGATGCTGTTGCCATGTCATTCGCTTGCATGTTGCATCTTGTCATGTCATCATGTGCATTGCATCATCATGTTTTCAAAACTTGCATCCGTCCCGGCCTCCTCGTTCTCTCCGTTGTCCATTCTGAGGCCAGACACACTTGCGCGCGCCCGCGGCATGTCCGAAATTGTATTTTATAAGTGGCTAGAAAATGTTCTCGGAATGGGATGAGAGTTGACGTGTGGTCTTATTATAGTGTAGATAGACCGCCTGTCAAGTTTCATCGCATTCGGAGATCGTTTGATGCCCCAACGGATAACTATAGCGGCATTATAGCCGGTCTAACGTCGGGCGTTTTCGGTCTCGGGAAATAGTCGCCGGGCCTCTCTCTTCTCTTCTCTCAGCCTGAGGACTTCCGCACAGCCCACTACCTACCTCCAGGTCCAACCTAACCTCTCTCGTCAGCCCGCAGGCCTCCTCGCGCGCGCGTCCGAAAATTGTCCCGGACCCGACCCGAGCAGTCGTCACCGTCGTGTCCGGATCATCCCCAAACATCTACAAAATGTCTCCGTTTTCTTATTTGGACTGCCTAGTCTATTTATCTCGACCGCTCGATTTTAATTGGAGGGACGGTTTAGCCCCTAAACTCTCCCTCTTTCCTTATGTATATATACTCCCTAGTCTAAAACTAGACCAACCCTAGATCCTAGGCAGTTTGTCCCTTCCATCCTACCCTAGCGCCGCCGCCCACTTTCTCCTCAATTTCAGCACCACCCAGTCGCCACCCGCCTTCCTCGATCCACCCCGCCCCTGCCTCTCTAAGCCCATGCAGCCCCTGCCCCGAGCACCCCCGCAAGCAGCAGCAGCTCCCGCAGCTCAAGGAGGAGCCCTGCCGTCCGTGGCCACCACCAGGCTGCACCTTTCCTTCCCTTCTTCCTCCTGCTTATTCCCCCTCCCTTCTCACCGAATCTCTCTCTCCCACTCACCAGGGAGCGCCACCGCCCGGAGCTTTCCCGAGCTCGCCGTCACCGGGAATGAGGCCCCCGGGGCCAGATCTATCCTCTCCGGTCCTCCCCGTCGCCCTAACCTGCCGGAGACGCCGCTGCCCCGCCATTGACTTTGGACGCCGCCGCCACTGCCTCCTGCTCGTGCGACTCAGGCACGAGCAGAACGACGATCGCGTCGTCAGCCGCGTGGGCCACCGCTCGTCCGCGTGAGCCTCCTCCCCGCACGCGAGGCCCAGTGCTAGGCCTCCCGGCCCAGCCTCGCCCCTGCTGGCCTCCCTCCTCCACCGTCAGGCCCAAGGCCCAGCCACCCGCTGCTAGTTTTTTCTTTCCAGCAGGCCTCCCTCTTCGTCCGGCCGGGCCAGGCCCAAAGTGAGCAGCTCCCACCAGCCCAGATCCCTCAGATTTCGGCCCATTTGTTTTTTTCCTTTGTCCAACGAATTTTGCAATTTATCCAGTGCATGCATATTTACAGCATATGCCATCATTTTATAATGCCCACACCTAAATAACCATGCATCGGAATTAATTAAAATTTATATGAAACTTGCTTAGAATTTTGTCTAGTTTCTTTATATCCAACTTTCATCTATGTTTAAAATATTTAAGATGCGGTTTGATTAAATTTGCCCCTATGCCATGTTAAAATGCTTTAATTCATAACCAAATAACCGTAACTCGGATTTTAATAAACTTTATATGTAAATGGGGTAGAAATTTGCCTAGTTTAACATGGTGGCATCATCTTGCATGTTTAATAACCATAAAATAAGGTTTAGGGCAGAACAGTATCAAACCTTAAAACATGCACATGAGGAGTTTCCGGACTTGTTGTTTGTTGTTCCGGCCTCATTTTAATCTTGCCTAGATAGGTAGTTTTCATTTGCTTCACCCTCTTGCCATGTTTAACAACATTTAATATTGTTGGGTACATAAACGAGATCGAACTAAATAACTTGAATGTGGTGTTTCGTCGATATGCAACGGAGTTGCATATTGACCTCCACTTAATTTGTAGAATTGCTTGTGCTCGTTGCCATGCCATGCTTCATTAAACCGGACATGCATCATACTTGTTGTGGATCATGCCATGTTCGTGTGAGGTTTGTTTACTATGTTGTGTGCTTCTTTCCGGTGTTGCTTCTTCGGGTTGGTTCCAATAACGTCGCGTTTGTTAGGAACCGTTCGACTACGTCCGTTTGTCTTCTTCATGGACTCGTTCTTCTTCCTTGCGGGATTTCAGGCAAGATGACCATACCCTCGAAATCACTTCTATCTTTGCTTGCTAGTTGCTCGCTCTTTTGCTATGCCTATGCTGCGATACCTACCACTTGCTTATCATGCCTCCTATATTGTTGAACCAAGCCTCTAACCCACCTTGTCCTAGCAAACCGTTGTTTGGCTATGTTACCGCTTTGCTCAGCCCCTCTTATAGCGTTGTTAGTTGCAGGTGAAGATTGAAGTTTTGTTCCTTGTTGGAACATGGAGATGTTGTTCCTTGTTGGAACACGTTTACTTATTGGGATATCACAATATCTCTTATTTAATTAATGCATCTATATACTTGGTAAAGGGTGGAAGGATCGGCCTTATGCCTGGTGTTTTGTTCCACTCTTGCCGCCCTAGTTTCCGTCATATCGGTGTTATGTTCCCGGATTTTGCGTTCCTTACGCGGTTGGGTTATAATGGGAACCCCTTGACAGTTCGCCTTGAATAAAACTCCTCCAGCAAGGCCCAACATTGGTTTTACCATTCGCCACCTAGCCTTTTCTTTCCCTTGGGTTCTGCAGACTCAAGGGGCATCATTATTTTAACCCCCCCGGGCCAGTGCTCCTCTGAGTGTTGGTCCAACCTGTCAGCTGCCGGTGGCCACCAGGGGCAACTCTGGGCTGGCCTACCCGTACCTAAGACAATCTGAGTGTGCCCTGAGAAAGAAATATGTGCAGCTTCTATCGGGATTTGTCGGCACATTCGGGCGGTGTTGCTGGTTTAGTTTTACCTTGTCGAAATGTCTTGTAACCGGGATTCCGAGTCTGATCGGGACTTCCCTCTAGAAGGAATATCCTTCGTTGATCGTGAGAGCTTGTCATGGGCTAAGTTGGGACCCCCTGCAGGGATTTGAACTTTCGAAAGCCGTGCCCGCGGTTATGGGCAGATGGGAATTTGTTAACGTTCGGTTGTAGAAAACCTAAAGTTGACCTTAATTAAAATACATCAAACGCGTGTGTAACCGTGATGGTCTCTTTTCGGCAGAGTCCGGTAAGTGAACACGGTGTTGGAGTAATGCTTGACATAGGTTGTTCTAGGATCACTTCTTGATCATAGTTGTTCGACCGTGCTTTGCCTTCTCTTCTCGCTCTCATTTGCGTACGTTAGCCACCATATATGCTAGTCGCTTGCTGCAGCTCCACATCATACCTTTACCTTATCCATAAGCTTAAATAGTCTTGATCGCGAGGATGCGAGATTGCTGAGTCCCCGTGACTCACAGATACTGCCAAAACCAGCTTGCAGGTGCCGCTGAGTCCGTGCAGATGACGCAACCAAGCTCAAGGAGGAGCTCGATGAAGATCTTGTCCTTTGTGTTGTTTCGTTCTAGTTGATCAGTAGTGGAGCCCAGTTGGGGTTGATCGGGGACCTTGTCGCATTTGGGGTTCTTCTTTTATTTTGGTTGCGTAGTCGGACCTTGTTTGTATTTGGATGATGTAATGCTTTATTCATGTAATTGTGTGAAGTGGCGATTGTAAGCCAACTATGTATCTCTTTCCCTTACGTAATACATGGGTTGTGTGAACATTACCTCACTTGCGACATTGCTTTCAATGCGGTTATGCCTCTAAGTCGTGCTTCGACACGTGGGAGATATAGCCGCATCGAGGGCGTTATAACATTACCGACGTAACCATTTCACTCTAGCCCATCACCCAGATGAACCAGACCCGACACAACTCTAAGCATAGCAGGCATAGCAAGGTAGGAAACACATACATGGCTCAATCAACTCCTACACATGCTAGTGGGTTTCATCTAGTTACTGTGGCAATGACAGGTCATGCAGAGGATAAGGGTTCAACTACCGTAGCACACGGCAGTTTGAAACGTTGTTGTCTTAATGCAGTAAATGAGAGCAGAAGCGAGAACATGGGATTGTATCGATATGATCAATGGGGCTGCTTGCCTGATGGAGTAGTAGTAGGGTACTGCCCTTCAGCTGGATACTCGGAAATATCCTCAGAGGCAGAACCTACCATGAAAGACACCACAGAATACAATCATCACATGGCAATATGCAACAATATGATGCATGCTATGACATGGCAATATGAGGTGTCCTGCCTAATGCAATGTGAAACAAGTTGGTTTGGGTCCATTTGAATCAAAGATTCAAATGGAAGCTTATGTTCTTAAGCATTATAAGTGTATTAGCTTGTTTCACCTAAACAACAATGTTAAAGTGTTTTGTCATGCATGAAACCACTACAGATGGAAAGATTGAATTTTTCTGATCAAATTTTATATATAACTCTTTGCATTTGGAGTTACAGATTAAAAGTTATGAATTATTGAAGTTTGTAATATTTTCTGGTATTTCCTGTATAAGAATAAATCCAGTAAATGATTTATTGCGTCAGCATTGCGTTAGAGTGACGTCAGGGGTCAACATGCCAGTCCAGGTCAAACCTGACTAGTGGGACCCGCGTGTCAGTAGTTAATTAATTAACTAATTTTTGATTAGTGCTAATCTAAGTTAATTAGCTGGGCGGTCCCACGTGTCAGAGACTCAGGGGAGGTCAACCTGGGCCCACACGGGGTCAAACAGGGTCAAACTCGCCGGCGTTTAGCCGCCGGCGAGGCCAGACGTGGCGGAGCAGCGTGGGTTTTGCACTCCGGCGACCAAAAGGATGGCGGAGACCATCTACGTGATGCGGGGAGTGAGCCGCGTCGAGTGGTGGCAGTGGGTGGAGCTGGGGTGGTAGGAAACATCGCCGGCAACGAGCGTTGCGGCTGCCGGAGTTCGGGCGAGGTCGAACTAGTCGCTAGGAGGCACGGCGAGAGGTGTGCGGGGGTGCTACGGGCGCCTGCGAGTGCGTTGAAGACGATGGCGTGCTCGGTTGCGAGCCAACATGGCTGTGGCCACGACGGCGACGTGCGGTGGCGGCGGTGGGTGCGGCCGAGCTTGGTGCGGTCGCTGCGGTGCTCGAGAAGTTAAACGGAGAGGATGGGGAGGTGGCTGAGCTCACAGGGGTCACGTCGAGGCAGTTGGTGAGGTCGGGGATGAGCTGATGCGGCGGGGACGGTGAAGGGGATCTCCGGTGGCCGGAGTTGGGGAACACGGGGTCAGGGCGATTCCAGAGCGGGCGAGCGCTCGGGGCTCGGCCTGCTCGATGTAGTCGACGACGGCGGAGCTCATGGACACGATGGCGCGGCGCGAGGACGACGGAGGGCGTGGCTACGATGACGGTGTGGCGGCAGGGGCGTCGGCCATGGTGGGGAACGGCGAGGGAGAGGCGTTGGGGGCGAATGGAGGGGTCCAGGGGGTCGGGGCGACGACGTGGAGGTCGTCCAGACGTCCAGGGGCGCGGGCGGCAAGCAGGTGGCGCCGTGGCGAGCTCAGGCACGCCGGCGTCACCTCCCTCCTGCCTGGAGGGGAAGAAGCAGCTGGCTGGCGCTGGCCAACACAGTGCCGGGCCACCAGGTGGGCCGGCTGGTGACTTGCTAGGTTAGTTTCTTTCTCTCTCTTTTTCTGTTTTTTATTTATTTTGTTTTGTGTTTTGAAATAGTAAAAATACTATTTCATTTAGGAAAAACCTGAAAATATTCAGAGGCACATTTGAAAATATTCTCAACAACCTAAAAATACTTTCAGGATTATTTGGGCATTTTAAAATATTTATAAGATTTAAATTGCCCAAATGCAATTAGTAATGAATTAATCCAATGACCTTATGATGTCCTAGAAAAGTGTGCACCATTTTTGTCAAAGGTTTTAACCCAAAACAAAAAGGGTGGACTTTTTAGAAGGGCATTTCAGGTTCATTGAAAAAGTTTTTAGTAAACCCTAGTTGTTCCAGGGGGGGTGCTGGGGGTTCTGTCATCCCCATTTCAGTTTTCTGGGAAATTAAACATGATGCAACACTCTAATGCATGAACTAGCTAGGGTGTGACAACTCACCCCCACTCAAAAGAATCTCATCCCGAGATTTAGGATCCGTTGGAAAGAAGGTGGGGTACTCGAGTCGAAGATGATTCTCCCTTTCCCAAGTGGCTTCTTTCTCGGAATGGTGTGACCTTTGAAACTTGAGAAACTTGATGTTATGACGTCAAGTGGTACGCTCGGCTTGATCAAGGATACGAACGGGATATTCCCGACAAGTGAGATTATCTTGTAGATCAAGCGTTTCGTGGTCCACTCCACGGATAGGATCCGCGAAGCAACCCTTGAGTTGAGAAACGTGGAAGACATCGTGAACTCTGGAAAGATGCGGAGGTAGTTCCAATTGGTAGGCAACTTCTCCTTGTTTGGCAAGAATGCGAAAGGGTCCAATGTAATGAGGAGACAATTTGCCTTTGATACCGAAGCGATGGGTTCCCTTTAATGGAGTAACCCGGAGGTAAGCCTTCTCGCCGACTTCATAAGTCATGAGCTTATGTTTACGGTCATATTGGCTCTTTTGACGAGATTGGGCTGTTTTCAATTTCTCACGAATAACGCGAACCTGCTCTTCTGCTTCCTGAATCATATCCGGGCCAAAGAGTTGTCTTTCCCCGGTTTCTGACCAGTTAAGAGGCATTCGACATTTTCGTCCATAGAGAACTTCGAAAGGAACTTTGCCCAAGCTAGCTTGATAACTATTGTTATAAGCGAACTCCGCGAATGGAAGGCATTTCTCCCAATCCATTCCAAAAGAAATGACAGAAGCTCGGAGCATATCTTCCAGGATTTAATTTACTCGCTCTACTTGACCACTTGATTGGGGGTGGAAGGCGGTGCTAAAAGAGAGACGAGTTCCCATAGCATTTTGGAAACTTTCCTAAAATCGAGAGGTGAAGGGACTCCCACGGTCTGAGTTAATTTCTAATGGGACACCATAAAGAGACACTATTCGGGAGATGTATAGGTCAGCTAGCTGGCTAGCGGTGATACTCTCACGAACAGGTAGAAAGTGGGCCACCTTGGAAAGACGATCGATCACGACGAAGATGGCATTATTCCCTCTCTTGGTCCTGGGAATCCCAGTAATGAAATCCATACCGATTTTATCCCATTTCCACTCAGGAATAGCCAAAGGTTGAAGGGTGCTAGCAGGCCGTTGATGCTCTGCTTTAACACGACGACAGACGTTGCAACTAGCAATGTATTGAGCAATTTCTCTCTTCATCCTAGTCCACCAAAACCTCTGGCGTAGGTCTTGATACATTTTAGTACTATCGGGATGAATGGTGAGAGGGGATTCATGAGCTTCCTTAAGAATCAACTGACGTTGATGTTGTTTCTTGGGAACTACCAAGCGGTTCTCGAAGAAGACAACACCTCGCTCATCCATGGAAAAACATTTAGCAACTCCGCTAGCGATGTTTTCCTTAATCCGGGATATGCCCTTATCACGCTTCTGGGCAGCTATGATTTGATCCGTAAGGTTAGGCTTCGCCACCAGGGTGGATAGGAATCCTCGAGGAACAATGTGAAGGTTAAGCTTACAAAATTCCTCATGGAGAAGTGGTTGACTTTGTTGTAACATTAGGTTGTTACAATAAGATTTACGACTTAGCGCATCAGCCATGACATTGGCTTTGCCCAGGGTGTAAGTTATTCCTAAGTTGTAATCTGAGATCAACTCGACCCAACATCTTTGCCTGAGATTCAAATCCGGTTGGGTGAAGATATATTTCAAACTTTGGTGGTCAGTGAAGATCTCGCAACGATTACCGAGAAGGTAATGTCGCCATGTTTTAAGTGCATGGACTACAGCTGCAAGCTCTAGATCATGTGTGGGATAGTTTTCCTCATGGGGGTGTAATTGCCGTGAAGCATAGGCAATTACCTGACGATCTTGCATGAGTATGCAACCTAGTCCTTGTCGCGAGGCGTCGCAATAGATAATAAAGTCCTTGTAGAAATCTGGTGGTACCAGATGGGAGCAGATGTCAGGCATCTTTTCAGTTCCTGAAAGCTGAACTCGCACTGTGGGGTCCACTCGAACTTTTTATCTTTCTTGAGGAGTTCAGTTAGAGGTTTAGCAACCTTGGAGAAATTCTCGATGAAGTGGCGACAATAGCTCGCTAAGCCAAGGAAGCTCCGAACTTGCTTGACCATCTCAGGCGGGGTCCAATCAAGGACAACTTGGACTCACTCGGGATTGACAGCAATACCCTTACCAGAGATTACATGGCCTAGATAGGTCACTTCTGGCAACCAAAATTCACACTTGGAGAATTTGGCATAAAGGCGATGCTCTCTAAGTTTCGTCAATACCAGCCTTAGATGTTCGGCATGTTCTTCCTCGCTCTTGGAGTAGATGAGTATATCATCGAGGTATACCACGACGAATTTATCCAAATACTCCATGAAGACCGAGTTCATTAACCAAGAGAAGGTGGCCGGGGCATTGGTTAAACCGAAGGACATAACGGTGTAGTCGTATTGGCCATAACGAGTAACAAAGGCCGTTTTGGGAATGTCCCCGTTTTTGATTTTGATTTGATGGTAGCCCAAACTCAAATCCATCTTGGAAAAGACTGAGGATCCAGCGAGTTGATCATACAGATCGTTGATCCTGGGAAGCGGATACTTGTTCTTGATAGTGACCAAGTTGACAGGTCGGTAATCTACAACCATCCGATCCGTTCCATCCTTCTTCTTAACGAAGAGGACGGGGCAAGCCCAAGGAGAGGAACTAGGACGGATGAAACCCTTTTTCAAGGAATCATCGAGTTGGTTCTTAAGCTCGGCTAGTTCTAAGGGTGCCATCTTATAGGGTCTTCTAGAAATTGGGACGGTTCCTGGAACAAGGTCTATCACAAACTCGACATCCCTGTCAGGTGGAACACCTGGCAGTTCTTCTGGAAAGACATCCGGGAAGTCTCGGACTACCGGAATATCTTCAAGGTCTGGAAGGGGGTTGGCATTTAGGGAGTAAAGCTGACGCTTGGCCACTCGAGTTAAGACATTGACTGTCTTGCCCGATGGGTGAGTAAGTTGAACAGTTCTAGTAGAGCAATCAATCTTAGCATAATGGGCTGACATCCAGTCCATACCCAAGATGATGTTTATGTCCGAGGACTTGAGAGCTATTAAAGATGCAAGGAAGACAAGTCTATCAACAAGAATTTCATTCCCATGGTTTACTCTAGAAGTTTGCCATCTAGAGCCAGGGGTTTGAATTTCCATGGTAGTGGGCATGTCACAGAATGTCGTGTTATGCAATCGAGCATAGCTCTCAGATATGAATGAATGAGATGCTCCAGTATCAAAAAGAACAGATGCCGGATGGCAATTAACAAGGAGCGTACCAAGGACGACGTTAGGATCATCATGAGCCTCCTCAGCTGAGACATAGTTGACATGGCCACGTGTAGTGGTGGCTGGCTTGGCGTAGAATGTCTTTCCCGCTGGCTTACCACGGCCAACGGAATTTCCAGACTGGTTGGGGTTGTTGTTCTGGGGACACTCTCGACTGTAGTGACCCGACTCTCCACACTTGAAACATGTCACAACATTGGGGCGTGGAGCAGCACTAGCAGCGGGGCCACCATAGGGTTTAGGCGGTGCAAACTGCTGGTTGGGGCGAGGCGCCTCAAAGGATGGCCTCGGAATGAACCTGGGTGGCAGCACTGTGCTTGAATCCACACCCGGCGCTTCTGAGATCCAGAGCCGGATGAGGAACCAAAATCACGAGAGTGCTTGCATGAAGCGTCATAGTCAGACTGGCCTGTCTCGGCATTGATGGCTTTATTGACCAACTTCTGGAAGCAGGTGCACTCGTGCAGACGAAGATCACGGCGAAGCTCGGGGCTAAGTCCCTTGCGGAACCTTGCCTACTTCTTGAGTCGATGGATACCTCTTCAGGAGCATAACGTGCCAGATTTCCAAACTCACGACTATAAGCATCCACAGTCAGTCTGCCTTGGGTAAAATTGCAGAACTCTTCCCTCTTACGATCCATGAGACCTTCCGGGATGTGATGCTCATGGAAAGCCTCACTGAATTCAGCCCAAGTAGTGATTTGGCTGACCGGGCGCATAGCCTCAAAGTTTTCCCACCAAAGGCTAGCAGGGCCTTCGAGGTGATAGGCAGCATAGGAAACCTTATCAGCTTCGGCTACATTGGCAGAATGCAGCTTGTGGGTGATGCTGCGAAGCCAGTCGTCCGCGTCGAGGGGCTCGACGGAATGATTAAACTTTGGTGGGTACAACTTGATAAAGTCATTGATTGACACCAAGTCGTTTCACTATTGACGTGCAGTGTTCTGCTCAATCCGCTCTAGCAAGCGGTTGGTCTCACGCTTGTTTCTTTCTGCCTCCAGCATAACTTCGGCCAGAGAAGGAGGGTGAGGCAGATTTTCATTCCTAGCTGCACTGGCTTCCCCCTGCTCCAGGGCAGCAGGGTTGCTGCGGGTGTTGACCATCCTAGGAAAAACAAGACAACAGTTTAGACAAGGATGGCACAAACTTGGCAAGGAAGTGCAGAATGTAATGGATAACATGGAATGCTGAGATGTTCATTGCACGACATGGTAATATAGAAACTGCCATATATATACCATTGGTCATACACACCATACATAGTTTAATACAAGCCCAGGCTAGAGTACAACTACGGTGAAAGACATTACATCTCATCGGAGGCATTCCAAGCTCCTATACATTGTTTTTCTACACCTCCGGAGCATGATACACACCAAGTCGTATCCCACGGGTCACGCAGGATTGTGGAGAATACAACTATTACAGCACTAGTGAAACTACTACTAGCTCAGACGGCTCCGTAGTAATCCTCATAAAAGTCACCACCAAAGAATGGAAGCGGAACATGATCATGTGGGAACAGACGGTCCTGCGGAGCCTACGAACCATAGGGACTCGGATGTGGCCTTGGTCCCACGGACGGTGGCTGACGGGGACCACGAGGAGGGGTGAAGCCTCCTACATCACGCCACTCCATACAATCTGGCAATCCAGACCGCACAGGGTACATGTCCCTCAGGTCCATGTATCCTGCCTGTACAGCAGGTGCGAACCGAGTCAAAGTGGCCCAGTGATCAGCACGAGAGTTGAAAAGCTCCATACGCAAGGCCCGATTTTCGCGGTCCTTATCCTCGAGCATCTTGGCAGTGGTGCGGAGTAGTGACTCCTCATGTGTAGAGTCATAGTACAAAGCCTGATAGTACCCCTGTGCTCCAGGGAGTGAGGCTGGCATGTAGCGGAAATCGGTGTTCTGAAGCAAAGCAGTCCTGGCTCGAATGATAGTCATCATTGAGTAAGCTGCATCCTGCACAGACATCTCAATAGTTACCCCAAGTCCATAGGAGCAGTGAAGGGGTTCAGTGGCTCCAGGATAAGAGGGATATATCCTGACGGTACAAAGGTACTGGCTCTGGTTGAAGTCTCGGAACTGCTCCTCGACGGTATATTCCGGATACCACCGATAGCCCGTCTCGACCATCACTCGAGCCAACATGGCCGTGTGACCGGGTACATCGAGGCACCGGGTCAGACGAACCACTTGGTTCTGAGAACGGGTGGCCATCTGAAAGCACAGAATAATGCAAAGGCATTAGAATTTCCTAGGAGAAATCAGATAGCATAACGGCTGTAAATGCTCAGAAAAATATTTGAGACATTCACAACAGTTTGCAAAACCACTCAACAACATCATATCAAGGTTATGATTCAACTGACAACATACTAAAAGTAGTAGAAACTGTACTAAGGCTTGTAACAACAATCCTATAAGCTACTACGGATTAGTAACACGTGAACCTGATAGAGAGAAGAGAGCCTAGTCCTTAACCCACATAGAATGAGAAGAGAATGAATCAAATCAGAGGGCATAAGGTAAAGGAGTAAAAGAGCCTTATGTTCCCTCCCACAATCAATTCCCCTACATATAACTAAAGCATTTCTAGACTCGACATCGACCAGTTTGGCTCAACGAACCTACAGGCAGTACGACTCTGATACCAACGCTGTCAGGACCCCGATTCCAAGTCACATCGATCTAGCTGGTAACACCTCATATCACTTTGTGGCCTCACGCACGGTATCCCCACGGGTGTCGCCTTACCATGGCCCGGGACCGTTTGCGCCTTTTGGCTCACGTATATGATAGTGTCGCTAGCATCCATATGATAGAGAACCCGGGCCGGCATGGCTAGTCGTGAACCCAAAGCGGCACAGAACTATGGGGACAGGCATACATGAATCACATCGAGCATGTCGGTCAACAGCGTGTAAATTCGGGCTGTAGCACTGGGCTAACAGGACTCCGGGGAACCCGGGCTGTAGCAGGCTAGGCAGGACTCCGGATGTCACCGCGTGACATTTCCCCGAAGGGACAGACATAGGAACGAAGTGAAACACATGCCGGTCAGTCAAGTGTCCTGAGCAGTAGTGCTAGGCTAGCAGGACTCCGGTGAACCGGGCAGTAGCGGACTACTATGGCTCAAGGAGCACTAGACTACATTTCCCCATAAGAGAGGCTGCCAAGGATAAACAACTAGATTGTCGGATCCCACACATACCAAGCATTTCAATCATACACACAATATGCTCGATATGTGCAAATACAACATGGCATCATAACAAAACTCTACCACTCAAGTACTTTATTTAAAGGCTCCGGAGAGCCATACATAACATGTTCATACAGGTAGGGGTCACAGGACCCGACACTCAAGTCATACAAGCATACAAGCACATGCAGAAGCAAATAAGTCTGAGTACAGACACTAGAAAGAAAGAAGGCTTGTCGAAGCCTGTCTATCTACATAGGGCCCTCCATGGCCAGAATCACCACCTGGGTGGCAAGTTACTCATCGACGTCGAGGTCTACGTAAAACCCATCGGAGGGGGCGGTGTTGTCGTCTGAAAATAGTAATTAAAGCAACATGAGTACAAAGGTACTCAGCAAGTCTTACAACAGATCCTACTATACATGCTTATTCTCAAGAAAGTGGTGGAGTTATTGCAGCAAGCCAGCTTTGACTCTTGGCTAAGCTATCCTACGAGACACCACTGTAAAATAGTTTCCGCACACGAGTCCACTAATCACCGACACAATACTCCACCGGGGATCCTCCCTCGTCATCCTACGAGAGGGCCATCCTCGGTACTCACACTTATCTTGAGTCTTTTAGTAGTAACCATTAACTTGTCTATGAACTGTATAGGCAACCAAGTAGTCCTTTACCGCACACGCGGCTATTCGAATAGTTTTATACCCTGCTGGGGTGTACTCCGTCACACATGTTTCCACCACCTAGCATCTGCACACGACATGTGCTCGGCAGACTTCAAACGAAAGCCGACGTGGGTGTAGACCACGACCTGACTAACCACACGAGTCTCTAGTCCAGGTTTATCGCCTATTTGGGTTCCATCCGCAAGGAAATCTGGCTGGGGTGTCCTCAACGGCCCCAAACGATGTGTACAGGGTCCCGAGACGCCAAACGGGCGCCCGACATACCCGGCCATGGTGTATCTACAGCATCATAGCCCACCCCTAGGGTCAGCGCTACGCACGGCCGCCAACACATAACCTACAAACACCAGAAACTAGTTGCAACTCCTGGACAGAGGACGAGAGGGGTCAGTAAGTCAAGTGTGGTAGTAGCTGAATCTTAAATCATGCATACAGATCTCAGTTCTTATGGACGGCCTCAATGAAACAACCCACCTTGTACTCCTACATGGCCTCTCATCGATACCTTTACCAAAACATGTTCAACACATCCCTCACATTACCAACGTAATCATTTCACTCTAGCCCATCACCCAGATGAACCAGACCTGACACAACTCTAAGCATAACAGGCATAGCAAGGTAGGAAACACATACATGGCTCAATCAACTCCTACACATGCTAGTGGGTTTCATCTAGTTACTGTGGCAATGACAGGTCATGCAGAGGATAAGTGTTCAACTACCGCAGCACACAACAGTTTGAAACATTGTTGTCTTAATGCAGTAAATGAGAGCAGAAGCGAGAACATGGGATTGTATCGATATGATCAATGGGGCTGCTTGCCTGATGGAGTAGTAGTAGGGTACTGCCCTTCAGCTGGATACTCGGAAATATCCTTGGAGGCAGAACCTACCACGAAAGACATCACAGAATACAATCATCACATGACAATATGCAACAATATGATGCATGCTATGACATGGCAATATGAGGTCTCCTGCCTAATGCAATGTGAAACAAGTTGGTTTGGGTCCATTTGAATCAAAGATTCAAATGGAAGCTTATGTTCTTAAGCATTATAAGTGTATTAGCTTGTTTCACCTAAACATCAATGTTAAAGTGTTTTGTCATGCATGAAACCACTACAGATGGAAAGATTGAATTTTTCTGATCAAATTTTATATATAACTCTTTGCATTTGGAGTTACAGATTAAAAGTTATGAATTTTTGAAGTTTTGTAATATTTTCTGGAATTTCCTGTATAAGAATAAATCCAATAAATGATTTATTGCATCAGCATTGCATCAGAGTGACGTCAGGGGTCAACGGGCCGGTCCAGGTCAAACCTGACCAGCAGGACCCATGTGTCGGTAGTTAATTAACTAACTAATTTTTGATTAGTGCTAATCCAAGTTAATTAGCTGGGCGGTCCCACGTGTCAGAGACTCAGGGGAGGTCAACCTGGGCCCACACGGGGTCAAACAGGGTCAAACTCGCCGGCGTTTAGCTGCCGGCAAGGCCAGACGCGGCGGAGCAGCGCGGGTTTTGCACTCCGGCGACCAAAAGGACGGCGGAGACCATCTACGTGATGCGGGGAGTGAGTCGCGTCGAGTGGTGGCAGTGGGTGGAGCTGGGGTGGCCGGAAACATCACCGGCGACGAGCGTTGCGGCTACCGGAGTTCGGGCGAGGTCGAACTAGTCGCTAGGAGGCACGTCGAGGGGCGTGCGGGGGTGCTACGGGCTCCTGCGAGTGCGTTGAAGACGATGGCGTGCTCGGTTGCGAGCCAACGTGGCTGTGGCCATGACGGCGACGTGCGGTGGCGGCGGTGGGTGCGGCCGAGCTTGGTGCGGTCGCTGCGATGCTCGAGAAGTTAAACGGAGAGGATGGGGAGGTGGCTGAGCTCATGGGGGTCACGTTGAGGTAGTCGGCGAGGTTGGGGACGAGCTGATGCGGCGGGGACGGCAAAGGTGATCTCCGGTGGCCGGAGTTGGGGAAGACGGGGTCAGGGCGATTCCAGAGCAGGTGAGCACTCGGGGCTCGGCCTGCTCAATGTAATCGACGACGGCGGAGCTCATGGACATGATGGCGCGGCGCGAGGATGACGGAGGGCGCGGCTACGACGACGATGCGGCGGCAGGGGCGTCGGCCATGGTGGGGAACGGCGAGGGAGAGGTGTTGGGGGCGAATGGAGGGGTCTAGGGGGTCGGGGCAATGACGTGAGGTCGTCCAGACGTCCAGGGGCGCGGGCGGCAAGCAGGTGGCGCCGTGGCGAGCTCAGGCACGCCGGCGTCACCTCCCTGCCTCCCTGGCGGGGAAGAAGAAGCTGGCTGGCGCGGGCCAGCACAGTGCTGGGCCGCGAGGTGGGCTGGCTGGTGACTTGCCAGGTTAGTTTCTTTCTCTCTCTTTTTCTGTTTTTTTATTTATTCTGTTTTGTGTTTTGAAATAGTAAAAATACTATTTCATTTAGGAAAAACCTGAAAATATTCAGAGGCACATTTGAAAATATTCTCAACAGCCTAAAAATACTTTCAGGATTATTTGGGCATTTTAAAATATTTATAAGATTTAAATTGCCCAAATGCAATTAGTAATGAATTAATCCAATGACCTTATGATGTCCTAGAAAAGTGTGCACCATTTTTGTCAAAGGTTTTAACCCAAAACAAAAAGGGTGGACTTTTTAGAAGGGCATTTCAGGTTCATTGAAAAAGTTTTTAGTAAACCCTAGTTGTTCCAGGGGGGGGGGGTGCTGAGGGTTCTGTCATCCCCATTTCAGTTTTTTGGGAAATTAAACATGATGCAACACTCTAATGCATGAACTAGCTAGGGTGTGATACCATTAGGCATTTCAGTGGGACCGACATGTCTATTCGGTGGGACCGATTTCATTAGGTTTAGGGCATAATGTAATCTCGGTGGGACCGATTTTGGTAATAAGCTAACCAGAGAGTTGGCCAGGCAAACTTGGTGGGACCAAATCGCTCATTTTAGTGAGATCGAAACGTTACGAAAGGGAAACAGAGAGTTTGCATTGTGAACTCAGTGGGACCGATCACTCATCTCAGTTGGACCGAAACATTACGAAGGGAAACAGAGAGTTTGCAATCCCATCTCGGTGAGACCGAGATCCCTATCGGTGAGACCGAAGTGACTAGGGTTTGTGGCAATGGCTATGTCAAGTGAACTCGGTGGCGCCGGATGGATCAAATCAGCGGGGCCGAGTTTGACATTTGTTTTGGGACATATGTGGATATGAGAAAGTGGTTGAGGGCTTTGGAGCATATCACTAAGCACTTTGAGCAAGGAAGCCATTAAGCAACACCTCATCCCCTTTTAATAGTATTGGCTTTCCTATGGACTCAATGTGATCTTGGATCACTAAAATGAAAATGTAGAGTCTTGAGCTTGAGCCAATATGTGTCCTTAGCATTTTGAAGGGGGTCCACATCCTCTTGCCCACGCCACTCCATTGTTGAACTCATCTGAAATATACTAGATAAAAGTATTAGTCTAGCAAGAGATATGTTGACATTAATTACCAAAACCACCCAAGGAGCACTTGTGCTTTCACTCGGCTCCTTGGCTTGTGCGATGGCACCAGAATTATCACAATAAAGGTCCAATGGTTTTACCGAGGCTGGGAAAATACCAAGACCATCCAGAAAGTTCCGGATCCAAACACCTTCCTTTGCAGCTTCACAAGCTGCAATGTATTTGGCTTCTATGGTAGAATCGACCACCGTATCTTGCTTGGATCTCGTCTAGCTCACTACTCCTTCGTTCATGATGTACACGAATCTGGACTGTGATGGACAATCATCTCTATCGGTTTGGAAACTAGCATCGGTGTAACACTGTATGACGAGCTCTTCCTCACCTCCATAAACTAGGAACATCTCTTTAGTCCTTTTTAGTTACCTCAGAATAGTCTTTACCGCCGCCCAGTGACTCTCACCTAGGTTGGCCTGGTATCTACTTGTTAGGCTTATTGCAAAAGCAACATCAGGCTGTGTACATATCATGGCATACATGATGGATCCGATTGCTGAGGCATACGGAATCCGACTCATCCTGCTTTGCTCATGAGATGTCGAAGGACTCTGAGTCTCGCTTAGCCTTATACCATGTGAGACAGGCAAGAACCCTTTCTTGGCCTCACTCATGTGGAACCGCTTCAACACTTTATCTATGTATGTGCTCTGGCTCAAGCCGAGTAGCCTCATCGATCTATCTCTATAGATCTTAATGCCTAAAATATACACTGTCTCGCCTAGGTCCTTCATTGAAAACTTGCCATTCAATGAATCCTTGACCGAGTTCAGCATCGAAACATCGTTTCCGATCAGCAATATGCCATCCACATATAGGATCAAAAACACTATCGAGCTCCCACTCAACTTCCTATATAAACAAGCGTCCTCTTCGCTTTTGATGAAACTGGGCTAGTGACAACCTCATCAAAACGAATATTCAATCTCCGAGATGCTTGCTTCAACCCATAAATGGATCTCTTGAGCTTGCATGCCTTACTAGTTCTAGTCGATTTGACAAAACCCTCGGGCTGTATCATATACACATCCTCGGTTAAATTTCCATTAAGGAAATACGTTTTAACATCCATCTGCCATATCTCGTAACCAAAATATGCATCTATAGCTAGTACGATCCTTACCAACTTCAGCATCGCTACTGGCGAGTAAGTATCGTTGTAGTCAATTCCTTGAACTTGTCCATAACCTTTAGCGACAAACCGAGCTTTGTGGATCTGAACATTTCCATCCACATCGACTTTCTTCTTAAAGACCCATTTGCAGCTGATGCGTCTCCAACGTATTTATAATTTTTGATTGTTCCATGATATTATGTTATCTATTTTGGATGTTTTATATGCATTAATATTCTATTTTATATTAATTTTTGGGACTAACTTATTAACCCAAAGCCCAGTGCCAGTTTCTGTTTTTCCTTGTTTTTGACTTTTGCAGAAAAGGAATATCAAACGGAGTTCAAATGGAATTAAAATTTACGATGATTTTTCTTGGACCAAAAGACACCTACATGACTTGGAGAGAGGGCCAGAAGTGTCCCAGGGATGCCACAAGCCTCTAAGGCGCGCCCCAAGGGGGCGCCCCTGGCTTGTGGGCCCCTCAGGAGTTCTCCAACCCTAATTCCATTGCTATATATTCTCAAATATTCCCCCAACATCAGAACCATCCACAAAAATATTTTCCGCTGGCGCAAGCCACTGTTCCCATGAGATCCCATCCTGGGGCCTTTTCCGGCACCCTGCCGGAGGGGGATTCGATCACACAGGGCCTCTACATCAACCTTGCCGCCCTTCTGATGAAACGTGAGTAGTTTACCACATGCCTAAGGGTCCATAGCTAGTAGCTAGATGGCTTCTTCTCTCTCTTTGATCTTCAATACAATGTTCTCCACGATGTTCTTGGAGTTCTATCTGATGTAATATTCTTTTTCAGTGTGTTTGTTGAGATCCGATGAATTGTGGATTTATGATGAGATTATCTATGAATGTTGTTTGAGTCTTCTCTGAACTCTTTTTTTCATGATTAAGATATCTTTGTATTTCTCTTCGAACTATCGGTTTGGTTTGGCCAACTACATTGGTTTTTCTTGCAACGGGAGACATGCTTAGTTTTGGGTTCAATCTTGCGGTTTCCTCACCCAGTGACAGAAGGGGTAGCGAGGCACGTATTGCATTGTTGCCATCAAGGATAAAAAGATGGGGTTTATATCATATTACTTGAGTTTATCCCTCTACATCATGTCATCTTACTTAAAGCGTTACTCTGTTCTTATGAACTTAATACTCTAGATGCATGCAGGAGTTGGTCGATGTGTGGTGTAATAGTAGTAGACGCAGAATCATTTCAGTCTACTTGTCATGGACGTGATGCCTATATTCATGATCATTGCCTTAAGTATCATCATAACTATGTGCTTTTCTATCAATTGCTCAACAGTAATTTGTTTACCCACCGTATGTTTTCTTTCAAGAGAGAAGCCACTAGTGAAACCTATGGCCCCGGGTCTATTTTCCATCATGTTTTTCAGATCTATAAACCAAAAAACCTAAAAATACCTTGCTGCAATTTATTTATATTTACTTTAGTTTGCTCTTTTATTTATCTTTTATACCTATCGCTATCAGATCTCACTCTTGTTCGTGACCGTGAAGGGATTGACAACCCCTTTTTCATGTTGTGTGCAAGTGTTTGTTAGTTTGTGCAGGTGCATATATTGGGGCCTTGCCTGTGCCTCCTACTGGATTGATGCCTTGGTTCTTAATTGAGGGAAATACTTATCTCTACTTTGCTGCATCACCCTTTCCTCTTCAAGGGAAAATCAACACAAGCTGAAGAAGTAGCAGCAGCCAATGGCTGTTATGCCAGGCGGCGGATCAACCAAGTCTGAGACTTGATTCTCATCCATTGACTTTAACTCGGATCTCATGGCCTCTAGCCATGCCTCAGAATCTGGGCTCACCTTCACTTCCGCATACGTAGCTGGCTCGTCACTCTCTAGCATTAAAACATCGCGCACTCTACGCAATCTTTCTGACCTCCATGGTTCCGGTGCCGCTTCCACTACGGGTTCCTTGACAGACTCCGGTATGATCACATCATCAGCCAAGTTATCCCGAAGTGGTTTTCAAATTTCTTCGAGCTGCACCTGCCTCCCACTGGCTTCCCGCTCGAGAAACTCTTTCTCAAGGAAGACCCCGTCCAGAGCAACAAACACTTTGTTCTCTTCGCGGTTGTAGAAGCTATATCCCAAGTGTCGGTGTCAAAACCGGCGGATCTCGGGTAGGGGGTCCCGAACTGTGCGTCTAAGGTAGATGGTAACAGGAAGCGGGGGATACAATGTTTACCTAGGTTCGGGCCCTCTCGATGGAGGTAATACCCTACTTCCTGCTTGATTGATCTTGATGATATGAGTATTACAAGAGTTGATATACCACGAGATCAGAGAGGCTAAACCCTAGAAGCTAGCCTATGGTATGATTGTTGTTGTCCTATGGACTAAAACCCTCCGGTTTATATAGACACCGGAGGGGGCTAGGATTACACAGAGTCGGTTACAAGGGAGGAGATCTACATATCCGAATTGCCAAGCTTGCCTTCCACGCAAAGGAGAGTCCCATCCGGACATGGGACGAAGTCTTCAATCTGGTATCTTCATAGTCCAACAGTCCGGCCAAAGTATATAGTCCGGCTATCCGAGGAACCCCTAATCCAGGACTCCCTCAGTAGCCCCTGAACCAGGCTTTCAATGACGACGAGTCCAGCGCGCAGATTGTCTTCGGCATTGCAAGGCGGGTTCCTCCTCCAAATACTCCATAGAAGATTTTGAACACAAGGATAGTGTCCGGCTCTGCAAAACAAGTTCCACATACCACCATAGAGAGTATACTATTTCCACAAATCTAATATGCTGACAACTTTTCATAACGTGTCATCACGCCATGGCTCCGGTTATTATTCGAACCGTTTTTCTCAACCAGCTACTGCACATATTGCGAGGCGGTTTTCTTGGCACGTCTTGTCGAAGCAAAGATCGTGTCCCCTTATCACGGGATTCTTATCAATACGGGTGTGGGTAACCCAACCGCGCCATTAATCATGACGCTTGGAGAATAAGTAAATTTACCAGGCAGGTGAGGAGGCACATAGTTTCTTCCGCCCTTTAAAAGGGGTAAGGGTTCCACCTTTTTACCCACGCCTTCTTCTCTCCTGCCCATCCATTCTTGCGCACTCGAGCTCCAACGCCCAAGTTCGCATTTTCTCCGAAGAACCACTCCAAATATGTCCGGAGCGGGAGGCAAGTGGATGGCCTCTACCGTCCGGAAGAAGGACATCAAGAAACTTCGGGAGGACGGGTATCTAGCCCAGAAAATCAGCCACCGTCTCCCGGCGGCGGGACAGATCGTTCCTACCCCGGAACCCCACAAAAGGGTCGTATTTCTCCCTCATTTTATCCGCGGGCTAGGGTTTCCCCTCCACCCAGTTGTTCGCGGCATCATGTATTATTACGGGATCGATTTTCATGATCTATCCCCCAATTCCTTCCTCAACATCTCGACATTCATTGTCGTGTGCGAGGCTTTTCTCCACATACCGCCACACTTTGGCTTATGGCTGAAGATCTTTAATGTGAAGCCCAAGGTAGTGGGCGGTGAGCACGCTGAGTACGGGGGCGCTATGGTGAGCAAGATGCCCAACGTCACATGGCCAACAGGTACCTTCAATGATTCCGTCAGGGAGTGGCAACAGGAGTGGTTTTACATTACTGAGCCACGCGGCGCGAAGTGGGCCGCTGCTCCCGAGTTCCGATCTGGAGCCCCTCTGCGGCTCACGTCCTGGCTCAAGAAGGGCCTGGACTGGTCTTCGTCCGATGAACTGTTGGCGCTCCAGATGCACGTCAAGGATATGGAACACAAGAATATCGAACTTGTCAATGTAGTCCAGGTGATGTTAGTCCGTCTGCTCCTACCCTGTCAACACCGGACTTGCAATCTAAAGGAATTCGATCCGGTCAAGCACCAGACCCTGCGAGAGCTCTTTGGCTCCTCGCAGAAAGACATCTGGAAGGTGCCTTTTAAGCCTGACAAATCATGGCCAGACTCGGCCGAGGACTGCGGGTACCAACTATCCCGCCTTGCAAGCTTGGTAAGTTTACCATACGTTTTATTTGCATAACTCAAGGGAAATGCTTAATGTGTTTTACACAACTCTCCTAGGGCTGGAAAAAGAAGGCGGGGCGGATCCAATGTCCGGCCCCGCTGCCCAAAGAACCGACCGACCCAGTTCTGACGGAGATGTTGGACCCGGCGCCTTACAAGGTGCCGGAGAAGAAGACCGAAAAGAAGGCCAAAAAGACCCGGGACGACCTTCGTCACCGTGCCCGACCCGCCTCCGAAGAGGACGACGAGGAAGAAGACGAATCCCCAGCAGGGGGAACAAAGAAGAGGACGGCCTCCGTACACTTAGAGGTTGAGTCGCCTAAAAGGGGAAAAATTCTTATTCCGAGAGAGTCCACTGCCGTCGCCGATAGCAGCCCGGCGTGGGATCCTAGGGCCCAGCCCCTAGTGAACTCATAAGTATATAAAATCTGAACACGTTCATGTGTCCGGACCCATCATGGCATGGTATTTTAACATGAGCCATATTTTTTGTAGTCTGACGGGGTCCCATTCTGAACAATCCTTGTCCGAGGACTTGCTGAGCTCGGATGTTATGGAGAGTGGGACGCCTCCGAAGGACCCTCCCCCCAAACATGTGATCAACATCGAGGCTTCATCCCAGAAGGACTCCGTCCAAGGAGGGGCTGAGAAAATCGTGAAGGTGGCGCTTGGAGGTCAAACCTCAGGGGCCGGAGACACGGGGGAGAAGATCCCCACAAGAGTCGACGGCGGGGACCTTCTTGAATTCGGCCCCCAGCCGGACACAGTTTCGAAGACCAATACGACCCCGGAATCAAGCAGACGGCCTTCCTCGGCTGGCGAGGGCGTCCCTGTTCCACCGGCGACCTCTGTCAAACCAGAGGCGCCGGGTGCTTTATTGGCGGCGCTGAAGAGCACCTCCATCATCGATAAACACCGTGCCCTTATGTGTGTGGTGATTGAGAAGATTCAGTCCGCTGAAAATGGACTGAATGAAGCCTGTATCGACCTTATAAGAGGTTTCGAGGTATGTTTTATGCGGTTTCGAAGAGTGTCATAGTATGGATAGTAGCCCCTGATACACTGTCCGGTGAACGAAAGAACCGGACAGAGGATCAAATATATTTTTCGCAGGAAGACTCATTTGATGACATCCATCTCTCTTCTTTTGTAAGCAGGCATTTGTAGGGGCTACTGCCGCTCATACCGCGGAGGTTTCCGGACTGAATCAAAGTCTGGAGCGGACCGAAGCGGAGCTTGGCCAGTTAAAAAGGCAGTTGGAAGATCAACAAGGTATGCACAAATCTTGTTTGCATTCAGTGCGAACGAATTTTCAGTATGATAGAATACGTGTCTTGATTTGCGCCAGGGGTGATGACCAAAGTCGAGGCTCTGAAGAAGGATGTTGCCGAGGCCTAGGAAAAGGCAGCCGTAGAGCAGGCTCTTCGTGAGAAGCATGAGGCCAAGGTTGTGGAAGCTAAGCGAGAGCTCCAAGAGGCCATGAAAAAATGCGAGACCCTGGAGTAGAGTTTAACGGAGAAAGAATCTGAACTCACCAGGTCTCATCAGGCCGGGTGCGATGCTCGTGGGGAAACTCAAGACACCCTGCAGGAGATCCAAGAGGCGAGGGAGATCACGGTGGATAAGGTCTTTTTCCATGTAAAGCAAGTATTTCAGAAGAAAATTATGCTTTATAATTTTAAGTTCGGATTTCTCCAGGGGTATTTGCGGAACTTCCTCGCAGCATATCGGATGCCGCCCAATTCTACTGAGCCGAAGAGGGGAATACTGTGGATAAGCTCTTCTGGTCGCAGTATCTGGCACTGAATTATCCGGTGCCTTTTACCGGTCAACTGAAACAGCTGATCGAACTGCATAAGGCGACCGAACTAGCCATGAAGGATTTGATTATCCGGCTATGGCCCGCCGAGCCGATTCCAGGTAGCTACTTCGGGCTCGTGAAGCGACTTGTTAGTGCCTGCCCTCGACTTGACGTCATCAAGCGGTCGGTCTGTATAGAAGGTGCACGAATGGCCTTTGCCCGCACAAAGGTGCATTGGGGGAAGATGGATGCTGAAAAGCTGATGACCGAGGGACCGCCAGAGGGAAAGCAGCACCGCAAGCCCGAATTGTATTATGAAAGTGTCCTGAAAGGATCCTGCCTTGCGGCGGAGCAATGCACCAAGGACATTGTATTTCCATGAATATAGTCATGTTGTCCTTTGTAATGTGTCAACAAGGTCATTTCTATTATTTATTGCCTGTTATAAAGTTTACCCTCCTGCGCGGCCGTTTTATATATTAAACCTAAGATGGCCAGTCGTCGGCTTCTGCCCCCTCATAAGAAATACGGGGGTGTTCGGGATAAACCTGATCACTCTTTACCCCAGTGTTGGGTCCTTTGAAGGAGGTGTTCAGCACAGCGAACTAGGCAATCGGACTATAGGGCTTTATCATTCTCACTTAGCCATAGGAGCATTAGGATGGTAGGCGCAACCCCTGGTGTTTGGAAGACCGCACAAGGGGCCCTATAGGCACCTGATCGGAAGAAGAACTGATCCATCGCACGCTGCATTGGTTATGGCATTATGCAGGAGAAATCCTTAAAGATTTTACAACCTCTTGAACAGCTGACCAACTCTTGCCGTATCATGACAGTCAGTTTTCGGCTTTCGCTACTGAGGTGCTCGTCCGGAAGAACCGGGACACAATCGTAGTAGTTCTCCCTGTGCCGCTTTAGCCGATATAGCGGAACGTAAGGCAGCAAAACATGGGAGCCGGGTAAACCCAACATTTGACCCAAGACATGATTCGGAGCTGATGCATATAATGCTATAAGTTAGGGGTGCCGAACTTCCGTGAAGGTGTTCAGACTTTATTGTCGTATTATGGGTAAAACGAAGCCCCTGGCAAAGGCATATCGCGGTGTACGGATGCCACTTAACAAAAGAGTTTCAATGTGAAATAACAGCGAATAAGCGTCATATAAATCCACATCTTGTATTTGAATGATACGTAGATGCGTATGAGTACAGGTAATGTGATAAAAAGGGGAATATGACTGTGGAACCTGCTAGGACCAGGGAGGAAGAAGCTGTGTGCAGATCTGGAGTGTCGTCGGATGGACGTCGCGAGGAATATCTAAAGATTCCCTGGTGCGTTCGAGCTGTTACCATGTCACCAGTCCCGGTGTGCGCAAAGGTGAGCCTGCAAAGGAAATGTAAGAAATATTTGTGTGCTGGAGAGCGGTTGAGCCACGATATGTGGCATGTTCTGGACTTCGCCGAAATGTTTAGTCGAGCCCTGGACAAGCCGGGCTATCCTACCGTTAAGTAGTTCAGACTACTTTGAATGTGTCCGAGGGTTTGGCCGCCGACTCAAGATTTGACTGAAAGGTGCCCTCCATTGCTTCTGCTGTTTAAAGCGGCGGCATACTCTATCATACCGAGGGAGAGTTCAGCCTTGCCATTAACCGTGATGATGCCGCGTGGACCGGACATCTTGAGTTTATGGTAGGCATAATGTGGCACCACATTGAATTGAGCGAACGCAGTTCGCCCGAGCAGTGCCTGATAATCACTGCAAAAGGGGACGATTTCAAAGATTAACTCTTCGGCACGGTAATTGTCTGGTGATCCAAAGACTACCTCGAGGGCGATGGAGCCGGTACACCTGGCCCCCACGCCTGGTATAATACCTCTAAAGGTGGCTTTAGTGGGTTTGATCATCGAATGATCGATGCCCATCTTGCGCACTGTGTCCTGGTAAAGCAGATTTAGACTGCTGCCTCCGTCCATAAGGATTCATGTGAGGTGGAACCCGTCAATTATTGGGTCGAGGACTAGTGCGGCTGGATTGCCATGACTGGTGTTGACCGGACGATCCATTTGGTTGAAGGTGATTGGCCCTAGTTTGTATTGCGGGCTGACTGGTTTCGTTAGGTCGACATCCCTAAGGGTGTGCATCCGGTCCGGGTTGGGAGTGTGGGTGGCGTTTACCATATTCACTGTTTGGATATGCTAGAGAGATTTCTTTTGCCCTCCTCTATTCGATGATCTGGGCTCCTCGTCGCTGTCATCGCTTTGAGACCCCTTATCTTTGTTTTTGGTGCCTAACCTGCCCGCTTGTTTGAAGACCCAACATTCTCTGTTGGTATGATTTGCTGGTGTTCCTGGTTTGCCATGAATTTGGCATGGACGGTCGAGTATGCGGTCCAAACTGGACGGACCCGAATTGTCATTTTTGAGTGGCCCTGTCCGCTGACCGGACTTAGAGCTATTTCATCCGGCATTGACTGCCGTGTATTCGACGCTTTCACCATGTTTGCGGCGTTTGTGTTTGTTGCGCCGGGGTTTGCCGTTGCTATCCATGGCCTCTGATTTGCCAGTATTGCTTGCTGTGTTGTTGCTTTTTCTTCAGGCTTTTTGCTGTGGCAATAAGCCGGTGCTTGAAGCGCTCCTGTTCAACGGGATCCTCAGGCACGATAAGTTCTTCATCGCCGAGGCTCACCTCATCTTCGGAGAGAGGCATGTAATTGTCATCCTCTAATTCTCCGTCTGCTGCCTGTTCCTTGGGGCTGGCTTGCCCATCCTCCTGCTCAAAACCTGGCTAGAGGGGATTGTCTTCGTCTTCGGCACTATTTGCAGCGTTATTGTCTCCTATGCCGGTATCGCTGTTTTTGCTATGGCGGGGCTTAGAGCGGCGCCGATGACGCCGGTTCTTGGATTGCTTCACGGGGGGATTATCCTCCGTTGCCTTATTGCCATCGCTTTCTTTGGGGGTGTCCACCATGTATATATCATACGATGAGGTGGCAGTCCAGCGTCCTGTGGGCGGTGGTTCCTATTCGTCTCCCGCATCATCGTCCATACCGTCGATGTCTTCGGAGTCGAAGTCAAGCATGTCGGTTAGGTCGTCGACAGTGGCTACTAAGTGGGTGGTGGGTGGGGAACGAATTTCTTCGCCGTCCGCTTCCCACTCGAGCCGGACATAGTTCGGCCAAGGGTCTCCTGACAAGGAGAGAGACCGTAATGAGTTTAGCACGTCGCCTAGGGGCGAGTGCTGAAAGATATCTGTGGAGGTGAACTCCATGATCGGTGCCCAGTCAGATTGGATGGGCACGGACGCGGTCAGTTCAGAGTCTGTGGCCGGGGACGAATCCGAGTGTCCGGCAACACAGGTCTCATAGGAGGTGAAGTCAATATTCGGCTCTATTGCCGCTGAGTGTGCGGCCTCCGTGGCGGGTTTCATCCACCCGTCCTCAAACGACGCGATATGTTCCAGATTCAGGGCCAGAGTAGTTACACGTGTGATCTCCCGAACACTGCCCGATGGCAGAGCTAAATCATGCTCATCGTGACTGTGCAGCGTACCTGACATGGGTTCGAATCCGTCGAAGATCAAGTCTCCGTGGATGTCGGCGGTATAGCTCAAGCTTCCAAACCTGACCTGATGGCCAGGGGCGTAGTTCTTGATCTGCTCCAGATGGCTGAGCGAGTTGGCCCGCAGTACGAAGCCGCCGAATACGAAGATTTGTCCGGGGAGGAAAACCTCACCCTGGATCGCATCGTTCCTGATGATCGAAGGAGCCATCAAGCCTTATGATGACGATACAGTGGAACTCTCAATGAAAGCACCAATGTCGGTGCCAAAACTGGCAGATCTCGGGTAGAGGGTCCCGAACTCTGCGTCTAAGGCGGATGGTAACAAGAGGCGGGGGACACAATGTTTACCCAGGTTCGGGCCCTCTCGATGGAGGTAATACCCTACTTCCTGCTTGATTGCTCTTGATGATATGAGTATTACAAGAGTTGATCTACCACGAGATTAGAGAGGCTAAACCCTAGAAGCTAGCCTATGGTATGATTGTTGTTGTCCTACAGACTAAAACCCTCCGATTTATATAGACACCGGAGGGGGCTAGGGTTACACAGAGTCGGTTACAAGGGAGATCTACATATCCGAATTGCCAAGCTTGCCTTCCACGCAAAGGAGAGTCCCATCCGGACACGGGACGAAGTCTTCAATCTGGTATCTTCATAGTCCAACAGTCCGGCCAAAGTATATAGTCCGGCTGTCCGAGGACCCCCTAATCCAGGACTCCCTCACCAAGGTTTCCCTTAGATATCCCACAAATATGCACTTATCCGACTTGGGTGTAAGATTGTTCGACATAAGTCACTTGACAAATGCTTCACAACCCCAAATCTTTAGAAAAGACAAATTGGGACTCTTCTCAGTCCACATCTCATGTGGTGTCTTGTCTACGGATTTAGATGCTAATCCGTTGAGTGTAAAAGCTACAGTTTCTAGAGCGTATCCCTAGAATGACAAGGGTAAATCCGATTTGCTCATCATTGACTGGACCATTTCCAATAAGGTCCTATTCCTCCGTTCCAACATGCCATTTCTCTATGGCGTACCCGAAGGTGTGAGCTGAGGTACTATACCTCGGCTTTTCAGATGATCATCAAACTCCTGGCTCATGTACTCACCTCCATGATCATATCGTAGAAGCTTTATAGTCTTGCTGAGTTGATTCTCAACCTCATTTTGAAACTCTTTGAACTTTTCAGAAGTTTCCGACTTGTGCCTCATCAAATAGAAATATCCATATCTACTCAAGTCGTTGGTAAAAGTCATGAAGTACTGATAGCCACCTCTGGTCTACTTGTCACGGACATGATGCCTATATTCACGATCATTGCCTTAGATATCGTCATAATTATGTGCTTTTCTATCAATTGCTCAACAGTAATTTGTTTACCCACCACATGTTTTTATTTCAAGAGGAAGCCTCTAGTGAAACCTATGGCCATGGGTCTATTTTCCATCATATATTTTCAGATCTATAAACCAAAAAAATCCAAAAATACCTTGCTGCAATTTATTTATATTTACTTTAGTTTGCTCTTTTATTTATCTTTTATACCTATGTCTATTATATCTCACTATTGTTCATGACCATGAAGGGATTGACAACCCCTTTTTTGGGTTGTGTGCAAGTGTTTGTTAGTTTGTGCACGTGCATATATTGGGGACTTGCTTGTGCCTCCTACTGGATTGGTACCTTGGTTCTTAACTAAGGGAAATACTTATCTCTACTTTGCTGCATCACCCTTTCCCCTTCAAGGAAAAAATCAACACAAGCTCAAGAAATAGCAGGAAGAATTTTTGGTGCTGTTGCCGAGGAGGTTCTACATCAAGCCTACCAAGTACCCATCATAAACTCTTATCTCTTGCACTTACATTATTTGCCATTTGCCTCTCATTTTCCTCTCCCCCA
The DNA here is from genome assembly GCF_056163025.1 of Triticum urartu. Lineage (NCBI taxonomy): Eukaryota > Viridiplantae > Streptophyta > Magnoliopsida > Poales > Poaceae > Triticum > Triticum urartu. The sequence goes on from NC_141876.1 coordinate 262,277,237, forward strand.
CTTCTAAAACATTTTCAGAAAATCAAAAAAATATTTGCCTTTTTATTTGCCCTTCTTTCATTCGTCTTTTTCATTTGCTTGTTTGCTAGATTGATTTCTTGCCATCAAGTCTGAATCTGGGGAGGTTATCGTTGAAAAAGATAGTAATACTCTTGAGGAAAAACTTGGATCTTGTTCTTTAGATCGTGAAACTGAAACTCCCTCTAATATTAAGGCAAAAACTTTTCATGTGGGGGACGGTAATATTATTGGAAAGAGTGTTATTCAAGATTTTTCTGATTGTGCGGGAGTTATGCCAATTAAGAAGGGATCTATTCTTCTTGATACATATTGCTATGCGGATGCCATTGCTATGCTTGTCGTTAAACTAGAAAGAAAATTTGTGCACATTCATCCCGCTTTACAAAAGATATTTTATGAACTTCCCAATGTACTCCATCCTAAGGCTAAAAAGATTGCAACTATCATTCTTATGCGAGAATTTGATTTCATAATAAAAGAAGCTAGGGAAATTTTTGTTTTCTATAATAAAAATATTGAGCATCCTCCAGTTGAAGAAATTCTCCATGATAAAGAAACTTTGTGTAGTCTAGAATCTAGAGATTATCATTCTTATAGTAGCAATATTAGGAGAAGAGTTCCCTACACAGAAATTGCTCAAGCCCTTTAGCTTGATACATATGATAAATTTGATTGGGTAACTAAGGGAATTTATGTAGGATTTAACGATGAGTGGATGGAGGAAATGTCTAGGGAACCCATTAAAAATGAGATACATATTTTATATGAGGATATTTATGGTGATGATCCCGAGTATGGAATTATGAATGTTAAAATCACCAACCAAAGTCACTTTCATGATTTGAGTTCACCTACTAGGAAGGAAAGGGAAGAAAAAAGAGACTTGTTAAGAAAAGTTTTGGAAGATTTGACTTGGAAAGAATTGCATACCAAAGATGAAAATACTTAGATCTATGTTTTATGCCTAGCTAGGGGCGTTAAACAATAGCGCTTGTTGGGAGGCAACCCAATTTTATTTTTGTATCTTTTGTTTTTGCTACTATTCTTCAATAAATACACATTATTACTTCTGTAGTAATTGTGTTTTGGTGTTTTAATTTGTGTTTGAGCCAGGTAAGACCTTTGGGATGGTCTATGGTGATAGTTGATTTGATCTTGCTGAAAACATAAACTTTTGCACTCATTGCCAAAATTGTAAAAAATCATAGAAACGTGTTTTTGATCTGAATTTTTACATAAGATTGATATACAAATTACCTAGGTTATCCTAATTTTTCAGAATTGCTCTGTTTTTCACAGATTCTGTTTTCTATGTGTTGTTTGCTTATTTTGATGAATCTATGGGTAGTATCGGGGGGTATGAACCATGGAGAAGTTGGAATACAGTAGATATTACACCAATATAAATTTAGAATGAGTTCACAACAGTACCGAAGTGGTGATTTATTTTATTATACTAACGGAGCTTACGAGTTTTCTGTTGAGTTTTGTGTTGTGAAGTTTTCAACTTTTGGGTAAAGATTTCATGGACTATGGAATAAGGAGTGGCAAGAGCCTAAGCTTGGGGATGCCCAAGGCACCCCAAAATCAGAAGCAGCCTTTGGCATCCCGGGGCTCTTTGGATGGGTTGGGCTTCCCGCTCTTGGATGAGCTGGCTACTGATTCAGTTCTGGGTTCTCTTCTGCCCAGCTATGGGACGTTCATCTCGAACTATCATATGAATGGCATGGATAAGAAGCTCACTGAATTGCATGTGATGCTCAAAGTGGAAGAGCAAAGTATTAAGAAAGGCATCAGGGTCGGCAACAAAGTAAGAGTTGTTGCGTTGGAGGTCGGCACGATGCAGATCCAGCTTCCTTCTGGATTTATTTTTGAATTGAATAATTGTTATTACATTCCTGCACTTAGTCGGAACATTATTTCTGCCTCATGCTTGATGAGTTAGGGTTATGAATTCCATTTAAAGGACAATGGCTGTTCGTTTTATTTGAATGGTATGTTCCACCGCTATGCACCCATTGTTGATGGGAGTTTTATATTGAATCTAGAAACAAAACCGGTCGTGAATGTCAAGAGGCATAAGCCTAATGAGATAAATCCAACATACTTCTGGCATTGCCGGCTTGGACACATTAGTCTAAAACGCATGAAGAAGCTCCATGATGATGGACTCCTAACATTGTCTGACTTTGGTTCGTTTGAGACATGCGAATCATGCTTGCTCGGCAAGATGACCAAGTCTCCTTTTGCAAAGTGTTCCGAGAGGGCGTAGGAGCTGTTGGAACTTATACACAGTGATGTGTGTGGTCCAATGAGCACAACTGCCAGAGGTGGCTATCAGTACTTCGTGACTTTTACCGACGACTTGAGTAGATATGGATATATCTATTTGATGAGGAACAAGTTGGAAACTTTTGTAGGATCGAAAGTATGTCTAGAGGGGGGTGATTAGACTACTTGACCAAATAAAAATCTAGCCTTTTCCCAATTTTAAGTGTTGGCAGATTTTAGCAACTTAGCACTAGTCAAGCAATCAACCTACACATGCAAGTCTAAGAGTATAGCAGCGGAATGTAAAACATTGCACATGAAGGTAAAGGGAGGAGTTTGGAGGGAGCAAACACAATGTAGACACAAAGATTTTTGGCGTGGTTCTGATAGGTGGTGCTACCATACATCCACGTTGATGGAGACTTCAACCCACGAAGGGTAATGGTTGCGCGAGTCCACGGAGGGCTCCACCCATGAAGGGTCCATGAAGAAGCAACCTTGTCTATCCCACCATGGCCATCACCCACGAAGGACTTGCCTCACTTGGGTAGATCTTCATGAAGTAGGCGATCTCCTTGCCCGTACAAACTTCTTGGTTCAACTCCACAATCTTGACGAAGGCTCCCAAGTGACACCTCACCAACCAAGGAGACACCACTCTCCAAAAGGTAATAGATGGTGTGTTGATGATGAACTCCTTGCTCTTGTGCTTCAAATGATAGTCTCCCCAACACTCAACTCTCTCTCACTGATTTGAATTTGGTGGCAAGATGATTTGAGTAGAAAGCAACTTGGAGAAGGCTAGATATCAAGATTCATATGGTTGGAAAGGAATATCTTGACCTCAACACATGAGTGGGTGGTTCTCTCTCAAAAAATGTATGATGAAAGTGTAGGCATGTTCTGATGGCTCTCCTCACAAATGAAGAGTGGGTGGAGGGGAATTTATAGCCTCCACACAAAATCAAATCGTTACACACAAATCACCAAACTTGGTGGGACCGAATAATGAAACTCAGTTGGATCGATTTAGTTCAAAATGTGAACGTTAGGATTTTCGGTGGGATCGACATGCCAACTCGGCGAGGCTGATTTCATTAGGGTTAGGGCATAACGTAATATCGGTGAGACCGATTACACAAACTCGGTGAGACCGACTTTGGTAATAAGCTAACTAGAGAGTTGGCCAGGCAAACTCGATGGGACCAATTCGCTCATCTCGGTGAGACCGAAACATTACGAAGGTGAAACAGAGAGTTTGCATTGCGAACTCGGTGGGACCAATCGCTTATTTCGGTTGGGCCGAAACGTTGCGAAGGGAAACAGAGAGTTTGCAATCCTATCTCGGTGAGACCGAGATCCCTATCGGTGAGACCGAAAATACTAGGGTTTTGTGGCAGTGGCTATGTCAACTAAAGTCGGTGGCGCCGGATAGAATGTTTTGGTGGGGCCGAGTTTGACTTTTGGTTTGGGACATATGTGGATATGAGAAAGTGGTTGAGGGTTTTGGAGCATATCACTAAGCATTTTGAGCAAGTAACCCATTAAGCAACACCTCATCCCCTTTTAATAGTATTGGCTTTTCCTATGGACTCAATGTGATCTTGGATCACTAAAAGGTAAAATGTAGAATCTTGAGATTTAGAGCTTGAGCCAATCTTTTGTCCTTAGCATTTTGAGGGGTCCACATTTCTAATCCATGCCAATCATTGAGCTTTCCTGAAATATTTATCTTGAAATAGTTTTAGCTCAATGAGCTATATGTTGTTAGGAATTACCAAAACCACCCAGGGATAGTTGCACTTTCAATCTCCCCCTTTTTGGTAATTGATGAAAACATATATATCAAAGCTTCGACAAATGATTAGAAGATTGAAATACATCATCGCTTTGAGAAGTATGTGATAAGAAAGAGCTCCCCCTAAATTTGTGCATTATTTAAAATTTGCTTTTGAATGCAAATGCACTCGATTAGGATCATGGGTCACTTTTCCATGTCACATACATCTTGGTGGAGCGCTCAAAATGATGGAAATTAAAAGCATGCACTCATCACCAAGCAAAGTGAACGATCATATATATGGAATATAAGAGATAATATCATCCAAGCAAGCATTAAGGTAGCATATGATCAATCACATGATCAAACAAGTATCTCACACGGACAAAGACATAGTGTATCAACCAAGCGCATAAAAAATGTTCAACCAAAAACAAGAGAGATAAAAGGCAAAACACTCTCTCTCGAAGCCTATGATCTATACATATTTCTCCCCCTTTGGCAACAAGTTACCGAAAAGTTTGAAAATGCATAGTGTTATAGTCTCTCAGGCTCGGTCTTCGGGAGGTGGTGTAGAGAGAACTCCAAGGACGAAGGCATCTGTTGATGTAGTTGGAGCTGGTGGAGTGGCTGCTGGAGGTGGCACTGAAGCTGTAGCTGCTGGTGCAGATAATGTAGCTCTAGAAACAGGTACAGGCACTGCAGCAGACCTTTGACTCCTTGGTACTCGCTGAAAAGCATCAATAGTTGTCTTCCCTCTCCTCTCTTCTGCTTCCTCCTGGAGTTGCTCAAGTGTATTCTGTCTCTCAGTTACCTTGAGGTCAAGATCATAAAATTTTGTCTCAACAATCCTCTCCAAGCTCTCCTGATTCTGAGTCAGGGTGGCCAAGCCCTTCTCAATTCTTAGTGTAGCTTGAATCAGATAGCCCAATTGATCTTGTTTTGACTTGAGGAACACCTGAGGTGCTTCTTCTGCACTTGGCATCCTTGCAACTCTCTCTTCCTTAGCTTTGGCTTTCTTCTCTTGTGCTTGAGCTGATGACGGTTCATTCTCATTCATGACAACTTCATTATCTTCATACTCTAGAAGCAAGGGTAAGTGCTCTTTGTCCAACAAGTATGTTCCTGTGCCCATCTTTGAGTTGATGAGCTGCTGAATATGTGGAGCATACCCACAACTTCTCTTTTGGTCACCAGCTGTCCTCTTGACTGTCTCTACAACCAGGCTCATGACTTTAAACTTTTGAGGGACATCAAAGATTTGCAGCAAGTTGATGGAATGTCCTCTAACCATCTTTTGATCTCCAGACTTGGGTAGCAATGTGTGCCTTAGGATGGTGTTGATGGTAGGTAGACCAGACAAGAAGTAATGTACTGATCCAAGCTTGTGAGTTTCCAAAGCTTTATCTGGGATCTCTTTGTACATGTTTGCCATGGAGTTGTGGTCTTTCTTCTTCTTGGCATACACATCGAAGTCATCCTCATGTTCCTCTGGGGCATTGATCAGCTTGGCCCATTCTTCAACAGTGGATTGGTATCCTAGTACCTTCAGACATCCATATGATCTTCCCATCTGGGTAAAAGTGAGCAGTGGAGTAAAACTAATGATCAGCTCATCATTTCATTTTTTGAGCTTCTGTCCAACAAACTCATCTACTCCACATGTTTGGAAGCTGTCATATACTCCTGGGAAGTGATGTTCTTTCTCCTTGATGTATTCCCAATCAACCCATCTCATGTCACAAACAATGGGCTTATTGTCAAGCAAAATTGTCTCATAGAAGTCTTGCTGTTCTTTGGTATGAAATCTGTAATCAACTGCAGTCCTCCTCCTAACAGCATAGGGATTAGACTGTCTCTACAATCTCAGTCTAGCATCTTTTCTGATGTGCATGTCTTCAGCCACTGGATGAGCATCATTGTGGTCTGGGATCTTGGGTTCCAATTTCCTCAAAACAAGAGACTCATCATCTTCTTCTTCAGCTTGAGGCACTGGGGCCTGTTTCTTCTCTTCTGCAGGAATACTTCTAGTGTTTCTCTCGGGCTTTGACTTTTGAGCTTGAGTTTTGGGAGCAGACTTGGGCCTTGATGTTGCAGCCCTGACTTAATTGCATCTCCCATAAGCTTCTGAGCTTTGGGTGCTGGAGCATCCTCTTCCTCTTCTTCCGCTGGATCCTTAAACACGGATGATCTCCCTAGGACTCTGGCAGTGGTCTTCTTGACCCTCTCTTTTCTCTTCTTGCCTTCTCCAGCCTCTTTAGGTTCAAGAGTGAACTCCATAGTTTCTTCCAAGGCTGCTTTCCTAGTCTTGGATGTTGGCACTCTCTTGGCAGGTGCCTTCTTGTGCATCCCTGGCTTTGTTGTAGCAGCTGTGCCATATTCCTTCTTCAGCACTTTCTTCTTTGAGGTGGCCTCATCCTCAACTGGCACATAGTCTTCATCCTCAGAGTCTGAGGTTCTTTTCTTCCTTGCTCTAGTGGCTGCCTTGGGCAAGTTACTAGGTGTGCTTCTACTGCCCTCATCATAGCTGCTTGAGGGATCTGAACCCTCACTCAATTGCACATGTTCCTTAGATCTGTTCTGACTGTCGCTCTAGTCAGACATCTTGGCAATCACTGACAGCAAACCCGGTGAATAGATGTAGATGAGGTAGAGTGGATGAGCATCACAAAGTGCAGAGTTTTTGCAAAACAGATGACTTAAAAACTTAGTTTTAGTTCTCCACAGAAAGCATTTCGGAGCTACCGATCTGTTAAACTTGGTGAAACCGAAGCAGTTTTGGAGCCTAAACTAGTGAACTCGGTCAGACCGAGTCATAGTTCGGTGGCACCGAGACTGCTAGGGTTTCACAGAGAGTCGAACTCGGTCGCACCGATGTGCAGTTTTTGGTCAGACCGAAAATGCATGTGCTATGGCCTAAGCCAAATCGGTGAGACCGATTTCTACAACTCGGTCGGTCCAAGATGAGTTCGGCGGAGACCGAACCCTAAATTCTCAAATCAAATCTAACCTAAAGGAAGTTTTCAGTGGATGGATTGTTTTCATACGTGGTCATGATCATGGAAAAGCAATGTGCTATGAATCACAGTTAAGGAATTAGCACATAGAGTCGAACCCATACCCTAGTTCGGTGGAGGTTCGCTACGGCGGCAATGGCGGAGCAGATTTCCATTGACGGTGATGGAAACCAGCGGCGGGAGGTCGCTGGCGGCGAGGAGACAATCCAGAGACCTGAGGAGGCAGAGCAGGACACACGCACGGACTGAGGAGTTTGAAGAAATTTCTAAAATCTCACCTGTGGGTATATATATCCCGACCCTGTCGGTGTGACCGAGTGGAATAACTCGGTGGCACCGAGATGCAGAATCGCGAGCGGTTACTGCAACTCGGTGTGACCGAAAAGTTCAAATCGGTTGCAACGAGATGGAAAACCTAGATCAACTTAGTGAACTCGGTGTGACCGAAGTGGATGACTCGGTCATACCGAAATGCACAAAGAGGTTTTGGAAGTTTAAGTCTATGACGAATCAGGGACTCCCAGTGCTCCTCACACAGAGTGGTTCGAATCTGACTTGATAAACCTTTGTGATGTAGCATGAATAGAGTTTGAGACGAGAAAAGCATAGATAGCTAGATGGGGTTCTTAGGCATTCTTGTCCATCCACTTGGCAAAAGAGAAAAACGCCAAACAATCAAAAGAAAAAGTGGATGTCCTCGAATGAGTAAAATATGCAACCAACATGCTCACACAATAAAATGGCAAATGAAATATGTGGCAAAGCATGCATAAACACTCTAGCATTTATCAAGAAATTGGCGATGACTAGGTCATCTATGTATGAGTATATTGACCGAGGAGTCAAATGAGAACATTTGATCATAGGTCATACTCATCGTTTAAGCACAAGTGGGGTTACCACTTTTACATAAAGCATTGTTGTGTTCACACCATTAGAGTTGCTTTAGCTCAATTTATTAGAGTAAAGCTCCCCCTAGATGTGATATCACCCCTAAGAGGGATGAACTAACCTTGGGTTTTGTCGATGATGACTTCATGTAGGTGTTGAAGATGTAGATGCTCAATGTTGTTGTAGATCATTTGGAGCAATCCGTTGGAGTGAGTTGCACTTTCAATACCTACATGGGTTAGTCCCACAAGGAACAAACAAGGATATCCATAGACATAGAGTGATGTTCACACAAGATGATGTCCATGAAAGCATTAGGTTACCATGTCCCTTGTCTTACCAACTAGAGGGTTTGTGACTCCTTGAACTAGTGCAAGATATGGAAGTTGTTTTCACATGTCCTTGCCAAAAGATATGAGTGAAGTATGTTGGCGGAGTCACTCTCAAGAGCTTTCGAGTTCTTTTTCTTCGGGATCCACACCATCTTGATGGGAATCCTTGGATTTGTAGTCGTACTTGATGAAGTGGAACTTGATGTAGTCTTGGGAACCCACTTGACCAAGGCCTTGGGAGCTTCTTCAAATGCATCAATCTCCTCTTTAAGCTTGTCCTTGCCTTTTTTCTTGTGGTCTTGTGGTGGAAGATCATCTTGAGCTTGTGTTTCTTGGAAAGAAGTAGGATCATACTTCTCTTGTTGAGGAACAAACTTTGTCTTGGGGTATTGATCTTCTTCGCACTCAACTCCATTGGCATTGAACCTTCGTTTAAAACCAATTCCTTGATTCTTCCAGTGTCTTCCTTGCTTGTGTATAATTTCCTCAAATTGCTTACTTCCAGCAAGGCTCTTGTAAACACCTTTCTCTATAATTCCCTTCAATAAGCTATTTTCTTGCTCAAGTGTAACTTGGCTAAGAGAATCATTAGTGGAATCAAGAGAACTACTAGAAGCAACAACATTGGATTTAGCATGATTATTGTTACTACTAGAAGAAGAATCTTTCTTACTCTTGTTGCTAGATTTAACTTGTGGCATGTAAGTAGACAAGAGTAAACGCTTGGCAATATAAGAAGAACTTTTCTTGCGAAGATCATCATTGATCGCTTTTAAGAACCCATGCTCTTGCTCAAGGTTGAGCTTTTCAAAGCGTAACTTTTCATGAGTCTTTAAATGCTCTCGATGTTTTTCGATGGTAGTTTCATGAGCTAACTTAAGAGTGTTTAGTTCTTTAGTTAGATGCTCAATCTCCTTCTTATCATCGTCATTCATTTTATCTTGATTAGCATGATTAATAGCAAGTTCATCATAGTTTTCATCACTAGAATTGTCAACAAGTAAATCATCATCACCTAGCAAATCATCTTCATCACTATTGAAATCAACATACTCGGGGTGTGATACCTTTGGGCCTTTAGCCATGAAGCATCTTCCAATTCCTTCATTTGGTGACTCAAATATGTCGTAGGAGTTGGTTGACATAAGTGATAGACCGACAACACCTTCATCTTGAGTATATTCGGAGTCGGAGTGATAACTTCTCTCGGAGTGATTGTCGGAGTCGGAGCCGGATACCCATTCACCAAAATGAGCTTGATGTCTTCGTTTTGTGTAGCTCCTTGATGATTTGTCCTTCCTTTCTGAATCCTTGCTTCTCCGTGATGTTCTTAGTTCATAACGGTCATCTCTACTCCTTCTCTCTCTTGGTGGTGATTCTTCTCTTCTACTTCTTCTTTTGGGAGAATCTTCTCTTCTTTTGCAGGGAGCCTTACAATCATTGGAGTAGTGTCCGGGTCTTCCACAGTTATAGCAATTACATTCACGACTCAAAGATCTTTTGTCATTGTAGGACATTAACTTGGAACTTCTTTCCTTGCTTCTACTCTTGTAGAACTTGTTGAAGTTCTTCACCATTAGGCTCAATTCTTCATTGAAGGCTTGTTTCTCACTTGATGATGTGGGAGCATCACATGAGGCTTTGTAAGCACCACTTGACTTGTTGTGAAGCTCTTCCTTATCCTCAAGTGACATGTCATGACCAACAATTCTTCCAATGACTTCTGTTGGCTTGAGATCTTTGTAATTGGGCACCATTTGGATCAATGTGCACACGGTATCATATTTTCCATCCAAGGCTCTTAGGATCTTCTTGATGACGAATCTATCGGTCATATCTTCACTTCCTAAGCCGGCAATCTCATTTGTGATGAGAGAAAGCCTAGAGTACATTTCAGCGACACCTTCACCATCCTTCATTTTAAACTTTTCAAGTTAACTTTGAAGCACATCCAATTTGGATTCCTTGATGGAGTCGGTACCTTCGTGCATATCAATCAAAGTATCCCAAATTTCCTTTGCATTCTCAAGACGGCTGATTTTGTGAATTCTTCGGGGCACAATCCGTTGAAGAGAAATCACAAGCTTGAGCATTGTATTGCGGCATCTTCAACTCTTCCGCGGTAGCTTCATGGTTCGGTTCTCTCCCATCAAAGAATTCACCTTGCAAGCCAATACACACAATAGCCCAAACAGCGGGGTTATGTCCAAGAATATGCATTTTCAACTTATGCTTCCAACTAGCAAAATTAGTACCATCAAAGTAAGGACCTCTATGGTGGTAATTTCCCTCGCTAGACGCCATACTCTCCTAGGTTGTGAAACCAAGGCTATGATCACCAAAAGCTATGGAAATCAAGGAAAATGGAGACCTTAGATCTGATACCACTTGTAGGATCGAAAGTATGTCTAGAGGGGGGGGCGGTGATTAGACTACTTGACCAAATAAAAATCTAGCCTTTTCCAAATTTTAAGTCTTGGCAGATTTTAGCAACTTAGCACTAGTCAAGCAATCAACCTACACATGCAAGTCTAAGAGCATAGCAGCGGAATGTTAAACATTGCACATGAAGGTAAAGGGAGGAGTTTGGAGGGAGCAAATGCAATGTAGACACGGAGATTTTTGGCGTGGTTCCGATAGGTGGTGCTATCGTACATCCACGTTGATGGAGACTTCAACCCACGGAGGGTAACGGTTGCACGAGTCCATGGTGAAGGGAGGAGTTTGGAGGGAGCAAATGCAATGTAGACACATAGATTTTTGGTGTGGTTCCGATAGGTGGTGCAATCGTACATCCACGTTGATGGAGACTTCAACCCACGGAGGGTAACGGTTGCGCGAGTCCACAGAGGGCTCCACCCACGAAGGGTCCACGAAGAAAACCTTGTCTATCCCTCCATGGCCATCGCCCATGAAGGACTTGGCTCACTAGGGTAGATCTTCATGAAGTAGGCGATCTCCTTACCCGTACAAATTTCTTGGTTCAACTCCACAATCTTGACGGAGGCTCCCAAGTGACGCCTAACCAATCTAGGAGACACCACTCTCCAAAAGGTAATAGATGGTGTGTTGATGATGAACTCCTTGCTCTTGTGCTTCAAATGATAGTCTCCCCAACACTCAATTCTCTCTCACTGATTTGGATTTGGTGGAAAGACGATTTGAGTGGAAAGCAACTTGGAGAAGGCTAGATATCAAGATTCATATGGTTGGAAAGGAATATCTTGACCTCAACACATGAGTGGGTGGTTCTCTCTTAGAAAATGTATGATGGAAGCGTAGGCATGTTCTGATGGCACTCCTCACGAATGAAGAGTGGGTGGAGGGGTATTTATAGCCTCCACACAAAATCTAATCATTACACACAAATCACCAAACTCGGTGGGATCGAATAATGAAACTCGGTTGGACCGATTCAGTTCAAAATGTGAACGTTAGGATTTTTGGTGGGACCGACATGTCAACTCGGTGAGACCGATTTCATTAGGGTTAGGGCATAATGTAATCTCGGTGAGACCGATTATAGAAAATTGGTGAGACCGAATTTGGTAATAAGCTAACCAGAGAGTTGTTTAGGCAAACTCGGTGGGACCGATTCACTCATCTCGGTGAGACCGAAACGTTATGAAGGGGAAATAGAGAGTTTGCATTGCGAACTCGGTGGGACCAATCGCTCATTTCGGTTGGACCGAAACGTTATGAAGGGAAACAGAGATTTTGCAATCCCATCTTGGTGAGACCGAGATCCCTATCGGTAAGACCGAAAAGACTAGGGTTTTGTGGCAGTGGCTATGTCAACTGAACTCGGTGGCGCCAGATAGAAAGTTTTGGTGGGGCCGAGTTTGACTTTTGGTTTGGGACATATGTGGATATGAGAAAGTGGTTGAGGGTTTTGGAGCATATCACTAAGCATTTTGAGCAAGTAACCCATTAAGAAACACCTCATACCCTTTTAATAGTACTGTCTTTTCCTATGGACTCAATGTGATCTTGGATCACTAAAAGGTAAAATGTAGAGTCTTGAGCTTTAGAGCTTGAGCCAATCTTTTGTCCTTAGCATTTTGAGGGGTCCACATTTCTAATCCATGCCATGCCAATCATTGAGCTTTCCTGAAATATTTATCTTGAAATAGTATTAGCTCAATGAGCTATATGTTGTTAGGAATTACCAAAACCACCCAGGGATAGTTGCACTTTCAACTTTTGAAAAGTTCAAATAGTTTCAGAAGGAGGTTGAGAATCAGCTCAGCAAGACTATAAAGCTTTTACGATCTGATCATGGAGGTGAGTACATGAGCCAGGAGTTTGATGATCATCTGAAAAGCTGAGGTATAGTACCTCAATTCACACCTTTGGGTACGCCACAGAGAAACGACGTGTCAGAATGGAGGAATAGGACCTTGTTGGACATGGTCCGGTCAATGATGAGCAAATCGGATTTACCCTTGTCATTCTGGGGATACGCTCTAGAAACTGCAGGTTTTACACTCAATAGAATGCCATCTAAATCCGTAGACAAGACACCACATGAGATGTGGACTGGGAAGAGTTCCAAGTTGTATTTTCTAAAGATTTGGGGTTGTGAAGCATTTGTCAAGCAACTTATGTCGGACAAGCTTACACCCAAGTCGGATAAGTGCCTATTTGTGGGATATCCGAGTGAAACCTTAGGATATAGCTTCTACAACCGCGAAGGGAACAAAGTGTTTGTTGCTCGGAATGGGGTCTTCCTTGAGAAAGAGTTTCTCGGGTGGGAAGCCAGTGGGAGGTAGGTGCAACTCGAAGAAATTCAAAAAAACTACTTGGGGACAACTCGGCTGATGATGTGATCATACCAGAGTTTGTGAGGGTACCCATAGTGGAAGCGGCACCGAAACCACAGAGGTCGGAAAGATTGCATAGAGTACACGATGTTTTAATGCTAGAGAGCAACGAGCCGGCTACGTATGCGGAAGCGATGGTGAGCCAAGATTCCGAGGCATGGCTAGAGGCCATGAGATCGGATTTAAAGTCCATGGATGAGTATCAAGTCTCGGACTTGGTTGATCTGCCTCCTAGCGTAACAGCCATTGGCTGCTGCTACTTCTTGAGCTTGTGTTGATTTTTTCCTTGAAGAGGAAAGGTTGATGCAGCAAAGTAGAGATATGTATTTCCCTCAGTTAAGAACCAAGGTATCAATCCAGTAGGAGGCACAAGCAAGTCCCCAATATATGCACCTGCACAAATTAGCAAACACTTGCACACAACGCGAAAAAGGGTTTCCCTTCACGGTCATGAACAAGAGTGAGATCTAATAGAGATAGGTATAAAATATAAATAAAAGAGCAAACTAATATAAATATAAATAAATTGCAGCAAGGTATTTTTGGGTTTTTTTGGTTTATAGATCTGAAAATATATGATGGAAAATAGACCCGGGGGCCATAGGTTTCACTAGAGGCTTCTCTCTTGAAAGAAAACATACGGTGGGTAAACAAATTACTGTTGAGCAATTGATAGAAAAGCGCATAGTTATGATGATATCTAAGGCAATGATCATGAATATAGGCATCACGTCCGTGACAAGTAGACCGAAACGATTCTGCATCTACTACTATTACTCCACACATCTACCGACACCTACCTGCATCTAGAGTATTAAGTTCATAAGAACAGAGTAACGCTTTAAGTAGGATGACATGATGTAGAGGGATAAACTTAAGCAATGTGATATAAACCCAACCTTTTTATCCATGATGGCAACAATGCAATACGTGCCTCGCTACTCCTTCTATCACTGCGTGAGGACACCGCAAGATTGAACCCAAAACTAAGCACCTCTCCCATTGCAAGAAAAACCAATGTAGTTGGCCAAACCAAATCGATAGTTCGAAGATGAATACAAAGATATCTTAATCATGCATCAAAGAGTTCAGAGAAGACTCAAATAATATGCATAGATAATCTGATCATAAATCCACAATTCATCGGACCTCAACAAACACACCGCAAAAGAATATTACATCGGATAGAACTCCAAGAACATCGAGGAGAACATTGTATTGAACATCAAAGAGAGATTAGAAGCCATCAAGATACTAGCTATGGACCCTTAGATCCGTGGTAAACTACTGACGCTTCATCGGAAGGGTAACAAGGTTGATGTAGAGGCCCTCCATGATCGAATCCCCCTCCAGCAGGGTCCGGAAAAGGCCCGAAGAAGGGATCTCACGGGAACAGAGGCTTGCAGCAGCGGAAAAGTATCTTCGTGGATGCTTCTGATGTTGGGGGAATATTTGAGAATATATAGCACTCGAATTAGGGTACCTTGGGCATCTTTGGATTGGTTGGGCTCATCCATGATGCTTCTGATGCCTTGGGCATCAGAAGCTCTTCCACGGCCATTGAATCAGTAGCCAGCTCATTTGAAGCTCGTCCATGAGCAAGCAAGTTGGATGCCCTGGGATGCCTTGGAATATACAAGCCATTTGTGGAAGCCTAGGGAAATTTGTTGAAGCCCATCATTGGACTATACAAGCCATGTTCTATAATGAAAAATTCGAACTAGTATATGAAAGTGACAAAATAGGAGACTCTCTATCATGAAGAATATGGTGCTATTTCAATAAGAAACTCAATATCTCTATCTGGTGGCATACCTGGCAACTCCTCTGGAAACACATCTGGATAATCTCTCACAACTGGCACCTCTTCCAGGCTACCCCCCTTAAGAGAGTTCACCTGCACCTGATTACGCTTATACTTACACACATATTTGATCCTCTTCCCTCCTGGTGCACTGAGAGTAATAGATCGACTGGCACAATCAATACAACATTTATATAACTGCAACCAATCCATACCCAAAATAATATCCAGACCTTGTGACTTCAATATAATCAAATCTGTAGGAAAATCATGCTTTCCAATAGACAAAGTCAACTGATGGCAACCAACACCTGTTATCATCTCAGCTCCTGGGGAACTCACTCTAATAGGCATACTAAGTGTTTTGGTTGGCAATCCATGTTTATCAACAAATACCCTCGAAATAAATGAATGCGATGCACCAGTATCAAAAAGAACAAGCGCGGGTACTGAGTTAATCAAGAACTTACCAATCATTGCATCAGGTTCATTATAGATCTCCTCAACATTAACATGGTTGACATGACCCTTTTGGAAGGGGTTTGGCTTGCTGACTCCTGAATCCCCATTACTATTCTTGTTCCCTGGACAAGCATTGGAGTAGTGGCCCATCTGCCTACACTTATAGCATTGAACCTGGCTAATATCCCTCTGCACATGCATACTCTAGTGGCTCTGGTTATTATTCCCTCCATTACCATTACCATTACCTCTACCATTGCCATTGTTACTCTTGTGCCCATTGTGATGATGGTGGCCATTATGGTTGTGGCCATTCCCTCCATGATGATTATGTCCATTACCTCCATGATGATTATGCCCATTACCTCCATTACCATGATATGAAGTGCGTGGCTTCTGTTGTGGTCCTGAATTATACTTATTATTGTTGTTGTACTTCCTCTTGCGGTTCTCTATGGCCTGTTGCTTTCCCTCCAGCACAATAGCCTTATCAATCAAATCCTAGAAATTCCTAAAAGTTGCCACTGTCAACTGAAGGCTCAAGTCATCATTTAGGCCCTCCAAGAATTTCTCCTGCCTAGCTGCATCAGTGTTAACATCATTAGGAGCATGGCATGCAAGATTATTGAATTCCTCCACATAAGCATTAACAATGCGACTTCCCTGGTGCAAACTGCGAAACTCCTTCTTTTTCAGACTCATAGCACCAGCAGACACATGTGCAGCACGGAAGGCATCCTGAAACTGAGGCCATGTGATAGTAGCAATGGGATAAGTGACCAAGTAGTTGTCCCACCAAGCTGCAGTAGGACCCTCCAACAAATGTGAGGCAAACCTCACCCTCTCTACATCAGTGCATCCAACCGTCTCCAGGTTCCTATTGACTGCACGGAGCCAGTCATCAGCCACAATAGGTTCAGGGGAACTGGAGAACCTCTGAGGATTCAATCTCAAGAACCTGGTAAGCATATCCACAGGCGGCGGCGGCGGTGGATTGTTGTTGTTATTGTTGTTGTTCTAGTTCTGAGTAAGCAACTGGATCAACTGGGCATGTCCCTCAATAACCTGCTGTATGTATGGTGGTACTCCATTGCCATTATTGTCTCCTCCTGCAGTATTGCGTCTAGTATCATGCCTCGGCAGCATCTGGTGGGCAAGCATAGATGAGTTATAGATATAATAGGGCCAAAAGCTATGTATATATAAATATATTCTACCCATATGCATAATATGATCAAGCCAACAAAACACAACAACGAATAACACCAACAAACAAACAACAAACAATGGTAATATTATAAATAAATATATATATATATATATATATATAGTCGAATAATTTCGACACTAAGCAATTTAACAAACAACTACCAATCAAGCAAACAATCTAGTATCTTCATACCACGAAAGTGGGCATAATCAGATATGCTAACACGATAACGTTGCAATATAAAACAAACATGAATGGTTGTCTCAGCACTAGTTCCTACTTAACTGTTCAAGAGACTTGAGGGGGTTAACTAATAAACAGCAAGAAGTATAACTAGCTGATAACATAATTTTTACTCCTATGGATTTTCCAATCCATTTTCTAGGGTCACGTCCTATAGTCAACACACTGCTCTGATACCATCTGTAACGACCAAACCTCGAAGGATTTGAGTCTCTGTGCTTACCGTGCTAGTCCCTGGATCAAAATCGCTAGCACACACAGTATAGATGAATACCAGAATAGCAAGTGCATCATTTATTACAACGTATGATCCAGAATGTATAAAATAAAACAATCTGCATAGCACTTGGCTAGCTTTATTCAATCAAACAACGGAAAGTAGCAGAAAATAACGATGAGTCCCATCATAGCCCACTGGCGATGCTGAGTGCAGACTCGCGACCCTAATGGTACCTTACTCTTCGTCTGAATATCCTGCAACATGAGATGTTGCAGCCATATAGGTCAATACTTTGAAGGTATTGGCAAGTTACACAGGAGTAATAATAAAGCAGACCTACATGTATATTCATAGTATATCAAAAGGAAGGCTTGAGGGTTTATTTTTGCAGAAAGCTGATTTTGTCCTCATAGCTACCTAATAGTCAAATTTTTATTTAGTTCTTTTATTACTACAATTAAATACACAAGGTTGAGTTGGCAAAAATCAACTCCAACCTACCCTTTTATTAAGTTGCCCACAAATATTAGTAAGTGTCACATCTGTCAAGATCATCCAACAACTATAATGGCATAGTCTCTCAAATTTACCCATAACCGGGGGCATGACTAATCATGATTAGTTTTAACACTCTGCAGAGTTTAGTATGCTTTACCCACTGGACCCAACCCGAAGATTGAGACGAAGTCTTTCAGAAGCAGTCCCCTAGTCCCAACAGGAGGCCCATCCCAACTATTATATCTACATCTGCTGGCACATCCGGGTAAGGGTTCTACAACTGATCAACTGAGCTAGAGCCCATTTAGCCAGTGGTCGCACATGGAAGCTACTAGTCACTAAGTCTGTCTGATCTTTTTGAGCCTGGGCGGCCGTCCACTTACATTCAGAGGGTATAAACCATGATGTTCTTGAAACCACCCTAGCAATACCACTTCCGCCCAGAGGTGAATTAAATCCCGAGTTACTACTCAAATTATTATATATATAATCCTCACATAAGCTCAATGAATACACGAACCACTCCCATCTACAAAGCATAGCAACCTACAACTACCACGATTTGCAAAGACGGGAAGATAGCTCAACAGCATAGCAAAATAATATAGTATTCCTATACATGCATATATTCATAGTGTGATATAACTACATGCATAGAAAACAATAGGTAAAGGATGATCAAAATGTAACTTGCCTAGGTTCTAGTTCATAAAGTCACACTCCTGACAATAGCTCGCGTCGCACTCCGGACAACCTACACGTTTCACACAATTCAACAAATCAATCGCCGGAACACGAATATAACCAAAATAAAACCAACAGCAAGAAAACCAACTCAAAAACCCAACAACAGCAGCTTAACAACACCTAAATTGCGCTACGGTCACAATGCAACAAGAATCACTCGAATTCGATAAGTGGTTTGAAAGATACGACCTCCGGAAGGTTTTATTCAAATCCAAACGAATTCAAATTTGAAAAGTGCAAACATGTGCAAAGTTGGTACTGTGATAATGTGCTGATTTTTGTGAGTGGATAGGAAAAAGAATTACCTAAATTGGATTTATAGAATATGAGTTATAGCTAATTGAAGTTAGAGTTGAAAACTGAAAAAGAACAAAAAGAAACAGAATTCTCCTGGTTGGTTACTGTAGAAGCTCATGTAGCAACTGCCATGTGGCAGTTCTTGATTAGCAGGGCGCGTGTGCTCACCCAAAACAGAGGAAAACGACGGCGGTGTCGGGCGTCGGCGGTGGCGCGTCTCCGGCGGGTCTCCGGCGAAGTTGAGTGTGTGGGCGGATGCGGCGGTGAGTAGCGGAGGTGGTGCCGGGGTCGAACGGCAACGTGTCGGCCTCCTCTGCAGCTGCGGTGTCGTGAACGTCGGCGTACTCTGGCAGCGGCGGACGAGCTTGCCCCTCCGGCTCCGCTGCGTTTTCGGCCATGATAACAAGTCAAAGGGGTGCGTAGTTGAGAGGGAGATCGAAGAGAGCAGGCGGTGTGGCTGTGGGTGTCCCTACGGCGGTGAAATTGCCAGGCGAACGGCAGCGGTCGGTGATGCTTCTCGCGAGATGCGTTTTGCCCTAGTTGAGGCGTGCGGCAGTGGGGAAGATCGAGGAGGGGATGCGGGGTTGCCCTAGGTCTTCTGCTTGCACACGGCGACTCGGGAGCGCTCGAGGTGGACTAGGAGCACGAGCTCGGGTCGGGCTCGGCCTCGGGTGCGGGAGCGGCGCGGCGCTCCTCTGGCTCAGGGAAGGAGAACAGGGTGCGGGGTGGGGTCCGCTGGCAGCAGCTGAAGGCACGGGGCGTGCGTGCATGCAGCGTACCGCTTCGCGTAGATAGGTGGGCTGGGCGACGGACTGGGCTGCAGCGGAGCTGGGCCGCGAGCGTTGGGCTGCGCAGTGCGCTGTGCTGTGTGCTGCTCTTTTTTTAAGAACTGCTACAGCAAAACAAAAATAAAATAAAAACATACACCAGAATAAAATCTAGGGAAAACAGTAAAATATATATACTACTAACATAAACTACAGGAACACTAGTTCCTCACCTAATGCAATTTTTAAAAATTCTTTTTATGCAATAGGCCACACAAACAGCAAAATAACACGCAAGTAAAGTATTTTGGAGATTGCAAAACTTACCAGAACATATCAGATGAACTGGAAATAATATTCTGCACATTATGAACATTTTTAAAATAGGGGACAAGTCATGTTATCTCCACTCCAAATAAATTGCCTTTTTGTTGCATAATGAAAAGAATATTGCAGAAGAGCAAATAATGCATGGAAAATATGATATGCATATGTATGATCTATTAACATCCTAATTTAGGAAAAACTGGGATGTTACAAACCTACCCCCCTTAAGATGAATCTCGCCCTCGAGATTCGGGCTGGCTAGCAAATAGGTGTGGGTGATCCTCCTTGAGATCTTCCTCTCGTTCCCAGGTAGCTTCCTCTTCTGTATGATGATCCCACTGAACCTTGCATAACTTGATTGTCTTGGTGCAAGTAACTCTCGGTGCTGTCTCCAAAATCTTAACAGGCTTCTCCTCATATGTCAAATCACTCTGCAACTGAATTGCCTCAAGTGGCACCGTGTCCCTCAATGGAACATCCATCATCTCTGCATGGCACTTCTTCAACTGAGATACATGAAACACATTATGAACTCCTGACAAGGATTCTGGCAACTCCAGCTGATAAGCTACCTCTCCTCTACGCTCCAAGATCTTGTAAGGCCCCACAAAACGTGGTGCTAACTTACCCTTGATTCCAAACCTCTTAATTCCACGAAGTGGTGAAACTCTAAGGTACGCACGGTCTCCTACCTCATATGTCACCTCCTTACGTTTTGCATCAGCATAACTCTTCTGCCTGGACTGTGCTATCTTCAGCCTGTCACGAATCAACTTGACCTTCTCCTCAGCATCTCTGATCTAGTCTAGTCCAAAGAATTGACGCTCTCCAACCTCATCCCACATCAATGGTGTCCTGCACTTCCTACCATACAATACCTCAAATGGTGCCATCTTCAGACTAGCCTGGTAACTGTTATTATATGAGAACTCTGCATAAGGTAAATTATCATCCCAACTGGACCCATAGTCCAAAGCACAAGCTCTCAACATATCCTCCAAAATTTGATTTACCCTTGCTGTCTACCCATCTGTCTGTGGATGGAAAGTTGTACTGAACTCCAGCCTGGTGCCCAAGGATTCATGCAATTGATGCCAAAATTTGGATGTGAACTGAGTACCTCTATCAGACGCTAACTTCCTTGGAACTCCATGCAGACAAACAATTTTAGACATATAATTTTTTGCTAGCTGAGCACTGGTATAAGTAGTCTTTACTGGGATGAAGTGAGCAACTTTAGTCAAACAATCAACGACTACCCAAATAGAATCGTAACCTGACCGAGTCCTGGGTAGACCTATAATGAAATCCATACCATCTCATCCCACTTCCAATCAGGTATAGGCAATGGCTTTAACAAACCTGCTGGTCTCTGATGTTCCGCCTTAACTCTTTGGCACACATCACATGTTGCAATATACCTAGCAATTTCCCTCTTCAGGCTAGGCCACCAAATTTTTTCCCTCAAATCCAAATACATCTTAGTATTACCTGGGTGAATAGAATAAGGTGAATCATGCGCCTCCTGAAGAATCAACTTCCTGATATCTGCATCCCGAGGTACACAAATACGCTTCTCAAACCATATGGCCCCATGTTCATCCTCATGGAAACCTTCTGCCTTACCTTTAACCATATTCTCTTTTATCTCAGCAATCTCCTTATCATTCTTTTGAGCTTCTCTGATCTTGTCAAGCAAAGTAGGCTTTACCTCAAGTGTTGCTAAATATCCCTTAGGAACCATCTCCAACCTGAGATTCCTGAACTGTTCACATAACTCGGGTGGCATATTATCAATATTAACTACGTTAGCATGGCTCCTACGACTCAATGCATCAGCAGCAACATTAGCCTTACCAGGATGATACTGCACATTCAAATCATAATCCTTAATAAGCTCCAACCATCTCCTCTGCCTGAGGTTCAAATCCTTCTGAGTAAAAATATACTTCAAGCTCTTATGATCAGTAAATATATCACAATGATTACCAATAAGATATGGCCTCCAAGTTTTCAATGCATGCACAACTGAGGCTAACTCCAAATCATGTGTAGGATAATTATGCTCATGATTCTTAAGCTGACGTGAATCATATGAAACAACTTTACATTCCTGCATCAAAACACTGCCAAGTCCTTGACGAGAAGCATCACAATATACCTGGAAGTCCTTATGTATATGTGGCAGAGTTAAGACTGGTGCCGTAACCAAACACTGCTTCAATTCCTGAAAGCTGGCTTCACATTCATCAGTCCAAACAAACTTCTTCTCCTTCTTCAATAATTCAGTCATAGGCTTTGCAATCTTGGAAAAGTTCTCAATAAACCTACTGTAATAACCCGCAAGGCCCAAAAAGCTGCGAATCTCTCCAACTGACGTGGGTGTCTCCCACTCTGTAACTGCAGCAACCTTAGATGGATCAACTGCAACTCCATTACCTAACACAACATGTCCAAGGAATGCTACCTCATCCAGCCAAAACTCACATTTGCTGAACTTGGCATACAACTGATGTTCCCTCAATTTCTCCAATACCAAACGCAAATGCACCTCATGCTCTTTCTTATTCTTGGAGAACACCAATATATCATTAATGAAAATGACCACAAATTTATCCAAGAA
Source organism: Triticum urartu (assembly GCF_056163025.1). Taxonomy (NCBI): domain Eukaryota; kingdom Viridiplantae; phylum Streptophyta; class Magnoliopsida; order Poales; family Poaceae; genus Triticum; species Triticum urartu. Next base: position 262,299,570 of record NC_141876.1, read on the forward strand.
CTCCATAAACACCTTGTTCATCATATTCATGAAGTATGCAGGGGCATTAGTCAATCCAAATGACATAACAGTATATTCATACAACCCATACCTCGTAGTAAAAGCAGTCTTTGGAATATCTTGCTCACGAATCTTTAATTGATGATAACCAGAATGAAGATCAATATTAGAAAACACAGTAGCTCCCTCCAACTGGTCAAATAGATCATTTATCATAGGCAAAGGATACTTATTCTTAATGGTTACCTCATTCAGAGAACGATAATCAACACACATCCTCAAGGTCCCATCCTTCTTCTCCACAAACAAAACTGGAGCTCCCCAAGGTGATGAACTTGGGCGAATAAATCCTTTTGCCTGCAATTCTCTTATCTGCTTCTTCAATTCTTCCAACTCTTGAGGAGGCATTCTATACGGTATCTTTGCAATAGATCCAGTGCCCGGTATTAAATCAATAAGAAACTCAATATCTCTATCTGGTGGCATACCTGACAACTCCTCTGGAAACACATCTGGATAATCTCTCACAACTGGCACCTCTTGCAGGCTACCCCCCTTAAGAGAGTTCACCTGCACCTGATTACGCTTATACTTACACACATATTTGATCCTCTTCCCTCCTGGTGCACTGAGAGTAATAGATCGACTGGCACAATCAATATGACATTTATATAACTGCAACCAATCCATACCCAAAATAATATCCAGACCTTGTGACTTCAATATAATCAAATCCGTAGGAAAATCATGCTTTCCAATAGACAAAGTCAACTAATGGCAACCAACACCTGCTATCATCTCAGCTCCTGTAACTGCATGGAAAAATATGATATGCATATGTACGATCTATTAACATCCTAATTTAGGAAAACCGGGATGTTACAAGAATTTAGCGCGGATTGTAACAAGGAAATACAATCAATCAAATAGCAATTTTCATAGTTAAATTCCTTGAAATCCATAATAGTGGGTTTAGCAACATCTAGGGTTTTAATTTCTTCAATCCCACTTTTATCAATTCTAGCATCAAGATAAAAAAATTCCAAATTCTTGGAACGCCTTCTAGGTAAAGGTGGATCATATTCAGTCCCATCATTATCAAGATTCATATTGCAAAACAAAGATTTAATAGGGAACACATCAATAACTTTTAGATCTTCATCTTTATTTTCATAGCAACTAGAAGAACACGCTCTTATAAAGGCATCTTTCTTAGCACACATCCTAGCGGTTCTTTCTTTGCACTCATCAATGGAAATTCTCATGGCTTTGAGAGACTCATTGATATCATGCTTAGGTGGAATAGATCTAAGTTTCAAAGAATCAACATCAAGAGAAATTCTATCAATGTTCCTAGCCAACTCATCAATCTTAAGCATTTTTTCTTCAATCAAAGCATTAAAATTCTTTTGTGAAGTAATAAATTCTTTAATATTAGATTCAAAATCAGAGGGCATCTTATTATAATTTCCATAAGAATCGTTGTAGGAATTACCATAATTATTAGAGGGATTACTAGGATAAGGCCTAGGATTAAAATTTCCTCTATATGCGTTGTTACCAAAATTGTTCCTACCACCAAAATTCACAACCATAGATTCATTATTATTCTCAATCAAAGTAGACAAGGGCATATCATTAGGATCAGAAGAAACACTCTTATTAGCAAATAATTACATAAGTTCATCCATCTTTCCACTCAAAACATTAATTTCTTCTATCGCATGCGCCTTTTTATTAGTAGATCTTTTAGTATGCCATTGAGAATAATTAACCATAATATTATCTAGGAGTTTAGTAGCTTCTCCTCAAGTGATTTCCATAAAAGTGCCTCCCGCGGCCGAATCTAAAAGATTTCTAGAAGAAAAATTCAATCCGGCATAAAAAATTTGTATAATCATCAACAAATTTAAACCATGAGTATGGCAATCACGTATCATTAGTTTCATTCTCTCCCAAGCTTGTGCAACATGTTCATGATCAAGTTGCTTAAAATTCATAATATCGTTTCTCAGAGAGATGATCTTAGCGGGAGGAAAATACTTAGAGATAAAAGCATCTTTGCACTTATTCCATGAATCAATACTATTTTTAGGCAAAGACGAAAACCAAGCTTTAGCACGATCTCTAAGCGAAAAAGGAAATAGCTTCAATTTAACAATATCTTTATCCAAATCTTTCTTCTTTTGCATATCACATAAATCAATGAAGCTATTTAGATGGGTAGCGGCATCTTCACTAGGAAGGCCGGAAAATGGATCTTTCATGACAAGATTCAGCAAAGCAGTATTAATTTCACAAGATTCAGCTTTGGTAAGAGGAGCAATTGGAGTGCTAATAAAATCATTGGTGTTGGTATTAGTGAAGTCACACAATTTGGTATTATCTTGAGCCATCATGACAAGCAAACGAACTAAAACACAAGCAAACAAAAAGCAAGCGAGCAAAAGGAGGCAAATAGAGAAAGAGAGGGAGGATAGAGAGAGAGGGCGAATAAAATGGCAAGGGTGAAGTGGGTGAGAGGAAAACGAGAGGCAAATGGCAAATAATGTAATGCGGGAGATAAGGGTATGTGATGGCTACTTGGTATGTTGACTTTTGCATAGACCTCCCCAGCAACGGCGCCAGAAATCCTTCTTGCTACCTCTTCAGCACTGCGTTGGTTTTCCCCGGAGAGGAAGGGATGATGCAGCAAAGTAGCGTCAGTATTTCCCTAAGTTTTTGAGAACCAAGGTATCAATCCAGTAGGAGGCTACGCGCGAGTCCCTCATACCTGCACAAAACAAATAAATCCTCGCAACCAACGCGAATAGGGGTTGTAAATCCCTACACAGCCACTTACGAGAGTGAGATCTGATAGATATGATAAGATAATATTTTTGGTATTTTTGTGATAAAGATGCAAAGTAAAATAAAGGCAAAGTAAAGAGCAAAGGAAATAACTAAGCAGTAGGAGATTAATATGATGAAGATAGACTCGGGGGCCATAGGTTTCACTAGTGGCTTCTCTCAAGAGCATAAGTATTCTATGGTGGGTGAACAAATTACTGTTGAGCAATTGGCAGAATTGAGCATAGTTATGAGAATATCTAGGTACGATCATGTATATAGGCATCACGTCCGAGACAAGTAGACTGACTCCTGCCTGCATCTACTACTATTACTCCACTCATCGACCGCTATCCAGCATGCATCTAGAGTATTAAGTTAAAAACAGAGTAACGCCTTAAGCAAGATGACATGATGTAGAGGGATAAACTCATGCAATATGATGAAAACCCATCTTGTTATCCTCGATGGCAACAATACAATATGTGCCTTGCTGCCCCTACTGTCACTAGGAAAGGACAACGTGTAACGCCCTCGATGCGGCTATATCTCCTACGTGTCGAGGCACGACTTAGAGGCATAACCGCATTGAAAGCAATGTCGCAAGTTAGGCAATCTTCACAACATCCCATGTAATATATATAGATAATAAAAGGGGAGATACATAGTTGGCTTACACTCGCCATGTCAACCAAAGTACATAAATAGCATTACATCAACCAAACACTCATGGCCCAACTACGGCGCCAAAATAAAAGATCAACCCAACATGCGACACGGTCCCGATCGCCCCAACTGGGCACCACTACTGATCATCAGGGAAAGACACATAGTATCAGCGTGAGTCCTCATCGAACTCCCACTTGAGCTCAAGCGCGTCATCTGGAACCGAATCATCAGGCCCTGCATCTGGTTTGGAAGTAATATGTGAGCCACAAGGACTCAGCAATCTCGCACCCTCGTGATCAAGATTATTTAAGATTATAGGTATGGCAAGGTACAATATGTGGAGCTGCAGCAAGCGACTAGCATATATGGTGGCTAACCTGTTCGCAAAAGAGAGCGAGAAGAGAAGGCAAAGCACGAACGAATAACTAGAGGGCAACCTGCGACAAGCATTACTCCAACACCGTGTTCGCTTCCCGGACCCCGCCGAGAAGAGACCATCACGGTTACTCTCACAGTTGATTCATTTTAATTAAGTTAAGGTTCAAGTTATCTACAACCGGACATTAACAAATTCCCATCTGCCCATAACCGCGGGCACGGCTTTCGAAAGTTCAAATCCCTGCAGGGGAGTCCCAACTTAGCCCATGACAAGCTCTCACGGTCAACGAAGGAATAGACCTCCTCCCGAGACATTCCGATCAGACTCGGTATCCCGGTTCTACAAGACACTTCGACAAGTTAAAACAAATCCAGCAACACCACCCAGATGTGCTGACAAATCCCGATAGGAGCTGCACATATCTCGTTCTCAGGGCACACCGGATGAGCAAGACGTCGGGTAGGCCAGCCCAGAGTTGCCCCTGGTAGCCCCGGACATCGCTCGGTTGGACCAACACTCAGAGGAGCACTGGCCTGGGGGGGGGGGGTTTAAATAAGACGACCCTTGGGCTCCGGAAACCCAAGGGAAAAGAGGCTAGGTGGCAAATGGTAAAACCAAGGTTGGGCATTACTGGAAAAGGCTTTAATCAAGGCGAACTATCAAGGGGTTCCCATTATAACCCAACCGCGTAAGGAATGCAAAATCCGGGAACATAACACCGATATGACGGAAACTAGGGCGGCAAGAGTGGAACAAAACACTAGGCGAGAGGCCGAGCCTTCCACCCTTTACCAAGTATATAGATGCATTAAGATAACAAGATAATATAATGATATCCCAACAAGTAAATAATGTTCCAACAAGGAACAGCCTCCAATCTTCACCTGCAACTAGCAACGCTATAAGAGGTGCTGAGCAAAGTGGTAACATAGCCATTCTCTAGGCTTTGCAAACAAAGCCATGGATGGATAGAGCACTACAAGAGGTTTGACATGGCAATTTGGGAGGCATGATAAGCAAGTGGTAGGCATCGTAGCATAGGCATAGCAAAAGAGCGAGCATCTAGCAAAGCAAAGATAGTAGTGATTTCGAGGGTATGATCATCTTGCCTGCAAAGTTGTCAGAGTTGACTGGATCCTCGAAAGCAAACTCAATTAGCAAACTCGTCTCCCGGCTCTACCCAAACAAGACAAACAAGCAAACGGAACTCAATCAACCACATGCAAAGCTCAAACAACATGATGCAAATATGGTATGCTATGCGGGATGCGATATGTGATGCATATGCAAGATTTGACAAGGAATGAAGGAACCTTGCCTCAACTTGGAAATCCAAGTGTGCCACTGGAAAGGTGAGGTGAAATCGCTTGAAAACGATATAAAGATCACTGGAATCGGAGTTACGGTTTGGAAATGGCAAGCAATTTAAATATGGCACCGGTCTGTGATATACAGCAAGTAGCCATCTAAATGCAACAAGATGAACATGTTACAGACTCAAAAATGACAACAAAATATATGGCAGGGATCCATACATGATGCTTAACAAAATATGAACACCGAGATACGGCCAATTCATCCATTAATAGGTTCAAACAAGCATGGCAAAAATGCATTTGGCAAACAGATTTCAGACTTAGTGAAATTAACACTTGTCTGGAATTTCAGATCAGGTAGCACTCTTCGGAGCAACAAAACTACATGCTACATGACCTGAACATGGAAACGTAAAGCCTGGCATGGAGCTACTCAAAGAGCTTAACAAAAGTCCCTTAGTGACCTTGAGCCAAAAGGGATCAGAAAATATAATTGCAAGCATGTGAACATGGCAAAAACATAATCAGTTCTCAGACTTAGTGAAAAACTGGAGCATGCAAAAACAGATATCAAGTAGGCATGTTTACGAGCTCGATGCACTCACTACAGAGCAAGTCATGACAATCTAAGCATACACCCATCAAGAATACACATAATACAAGCTAGACATGGCAAAAACAATAACATAGCATGCACAGATCAACTACAACATCCCCGGCAAAATCGCTAACAAGTAGACCATCTGCCCAGATTCACGAAATGACAAAAGTAGAGCTCGAATGACTCAAGCTAGGGTGCTCCATAATTTCAAACAAAGCCATGGATGGATAGAGCACTACAAGATTAACAAAACATCCTTGCTGATCATCCTCAAAAGAGGCACGGATCACTAGGAAACAACATGAACATATGGCATATTGAGATAAACAGATCAAGGACTTAGTGGAAATGCTAAGTCCCTGAAATCAGCATTAACGAATGCACCACTTTGCAAGCTTGTGCTAGTCACCACACACATCACAAAAATACATGGGTTGCACCTCTTGATAGATGGCAAAACATATAACAAAACACATGTAGAGCTCAGGGGCATATCATGCACACAATAATCATGGCAAAAATGACAAATATCTAATTGGAGCAGCGGATGTGACAATTATCTCAAATAGCATTCTTCCAACAGCATTTCGGGCATCAAGATGAACTCAAATGAAAATGATGCAATGAGATGAAATGATGTGCTCTCTGAGACGAACATTTTGATATGCTATATGCCCAAAATGGAGGTACGGATGCGGAGTTACGATGCGATGAACATAGCCAAATGATTAGGGTTTCGGGCAAAAAGTCAACCGAGGCAAAATGGATCTGGATCTGGATCTCGCCGGAGCACGCAAAACGAGGTTCGCTGGGGTCGGTGCCGGAGCGTCGCCAGACTTGAAGGAGGCACGCCGGCCGGACTTACCGGTCTTGGGGGGGCGGCGCGGACAACGAGGGGGCGGCGGATGACGGTGGGTGGCGCTCGACGGCCGGGCGGCGAGGCGCGCGGGCGGGGCGGCGCGCTGGAGCGGCGGCCGGTGGCGGAGGTGCGGCGGCTCGGCGCCGGAACTGGGGAAGAGGCGGCGCGGCGGGCCGCGCTGGCGCGGCCCGGTCGGATGGAGGAGAGGGCCGGCCCCGGGCCCTCGCGGGCCGGCGGCGTCGGGCGGCGAAGTGGGCACGGGGGCACCACGTGGCGAGCGGCTATTGGCGCGGGCCGGCGGACGGACGTGTCCGGCTAGACTTCGAACATGTCCGGCGGCTGTGGAGGATGGATCTAGGGTTAGGGGGAGAGTGGAACCGCGAATTTCGGAGGGGGGTGTATATATAGGCATAGAGGGAGCTAGGAGAGTCCAAATGAGGTGCGGTTTTCGGCCACGCGATTGTGATCGAACGCTCTAGATGATGGAGAGGGTTTTGGTGGGTTTTGGGCCAACTTGGAGGGGTGTTGGGCTGCAACACACACGAGGCCTTTTCGGTCCCTCGGTTAACCGTTGGAGTATCAAACGAAGTCCAAATGGTACGAAACTTGACAGGCGGTCTACCGGTAGTAAACCAAGGCCGCTTGGCAAGTCTCGGTCCAATCCGGAAATGTTTAGTCCCCACACACGAGAGAAAGGTAGAAATGACCACCGGAGGAGAACGGAGCGCCGGAATGCAAAACGGACAACGGGGAAAATGCTCGGATGCATGAGATGAACACGTATGAAAATGCAATGCGCATGATGACATGATATGAGATGCATGACAACGACAACAACACACAGAGACAAAAAACCTGAACCCAAGAAAATAAAATAACTTAACGCCGGAAACGGCAAGAGTTGGATTACATATTGGGGAAAACATATCTGGGGTGTTACAACACTCCACCACTACAAAAGGATCTCGTCCCGAGATCTAGGACTAAAAGAACGCCGGGTATTCAGAACGGAGGTGATCCTCGCGTTCCTAGGTGGCTTCACGGTCGGAATGGTGTGACCACTTGACTTTGAGGAATTTCATTGACTTGTTGCGAGTCTTGCGTTCAGTTTCTTCAAGAATAGCAACGGGGTGCTCATGATAAGAGAGATCTTGTTGGAGCTCAATGTCCTCGAAGTTGATGGTGCGGTCAGGAGTCTTGAAGCACTTTTGGAGCTGAGAGACATGGAACACGTCATGCACATTTGCAAAGTTTGAAGGAAGCTCGAGTTGATAGGCGAGATCGCCTCTCTTCCTGACGATCTTGAAAGGTCCCACGTATCTGGGGGCAAGCTTCCCTTTGATACCGAAGCGACGAGTACCTTTCATTGGAGAGACGCGGAGGTAAACATGATCTCCGATCTCGAAAGCCAAATCATGGTGCTTACTATCATAGTAGCTCTTCTGGCGGGATTGGGCTGCTTTGAGGTTATCTCGAATGACTTTGCACATTTCCTCTGCCTCCGTGATTAAGTCATTTCCCAGAAGTTGACGTTCACCGGTTTCAGACCAGTTGAGAGGGGTATGGCACTTCCTGCCATACATAATTTCAAATGGGGCCTTGCCTGAACTTGCTTGAAAACTGTTGTTGTAGGAGAATTCAGCATATGGAAGACAATCCTCCCACTTCATGCCGAAGGAGATCACACAAGCCCTGAGCATATCTTCAAGAATCTGGTTGACACGCTCGACTTAACCACTAGTTTGAGGATGGAAAGCTGTACTGAAGCAGATGTTGGTGCCCATGGCCTTCTGAAAAGAATCCCAAAACTTGGAGGTAAAGATGCTGCCATGGTCTGAAGAGATCACTTGTGGAATACCGTGCAGAGAGACAATCCAAGAGGTATAGAGTTCCGCCAATTGAGCTGCAGTGATAGACTCTTTGATAGGCAGAAAGTGAGCCACTTTAGTGAGTTTGTCGATGACAACGAATATAGCATCATTGCCACGCTTGGAATTTGGAAACCCAGTCACGAAGTCCATCTCAATGTGGTCAAACTTCCATTCTGGAATGGCAAGAGGTTGGAGGAGACCAGCTGGCCTTTGGTGTTCTGCCTTCACTCTTCTGCAGACATCACATTCATTCACGAACTGAGCAATCTCGCGCTTCATTCGAGTCCACCAATAAGCCTGCTTGAGGTCCTGATACATCTTCGTGCTCCCAGGGTGGATGGAGAGGAGAGAATTGTGAGCCTCGTTCATGATCACTTTACGAAGGTCACCTTTGGGCACAACAATACGATCCTCGAAGAAGAGAGTATCCTTGTCATCAAGGCGGTAGCAGTTGTACTTGGGTTGACTCTTGGCAATCCCAATCTTCACCTTTTTCACCATAGCATCAAGGAGCTGGGCTTGGCGAATCTGGTGTTCCAAGGTAGGAGAGACTTGAAGGTTGGCGAGGAAACCTTGAGGAACAACTTGCAGATTAATTTTGCGGAAAGCTTCACAAAGCTCGGGTTGATAAGGCTTGAGAATCAGGCTGTTGCAATAAGCCTTCCTGCTCAATGCGTCAGCAATCACATTGGCCTTGCTTGGAGTATACTCGATACTCGGATTATACTCTTGAATCATTTCGACCCATCGAGTCTGCCTGAGGTTGAGATTAGGCTGAGTGAAGATGTACTTGAGACTCTTGTGGTCAGTGAAGATGTCCACTTTTCTTCCCAATAAGAGATGTCTCCAAGTCAAAAGAGCATGCACGACTGCCGCCAACTCAAGGTCATGAGTGGGGTAGTTCTTCTCGTTGGGCTTCAACTGGCGAGAGGTATAAGCCACAACTTTCTTCTCTTGCATCAACACTATGCCAAGACCTTGGAGAGAGGCATCGCAAAAGACCTCGTACGGTTTGGATTCATCAGGAGGAGTCAGAACTGGAGCAGTGACCAATTTCTCTTTCAAAGTGTTGAAAGCGATGTCACATTCCGGAGACCAAACGTACTTGACGTGCTTCTGGAGAAGATTTGAGAGAGGCTTCGCGATCTTAGAAAAGTTTTCAACGAATCTTCGGCAATAGCTTGCGAGACCGAGGAAGCTATGGAGTTGCTTCATGTTCTGAGGTGGTTCCCAATTCACAATTGCAGACACCTTCTCAGGATTCACCGCAATGCCCTTGGCAGAGATGATATGACCAATATAAAGAACCTCATCGAGCCAAAATTCGCACTTGGAGAACTTGGCGTAGAACTGGTGTTCTCTGAGCTTATCGAGTACCAAACGTAACTGCTTGGCATGATCTTCCTTGTTCTTCAAAAAGAACAGAATGTCGTCGAGATAGACCAAAACGAAGTCATTGGTGTAGGCGTTGAAGATGAAGTTCATCATGCGAGAGAAAGTCGGAGGAGCGTTGACGAGGCCAAAAGACATGATAGTTTATTCATATGAACCAAAGCTTGTCCTGAAAGCCGTCTTGGGAATATCTTGCTCACGGATTCGAATCTGATGATAACCCATACGAAGATCAAGCTTGGAGAATACTTGGGCACCTTTGAGTTGTTCGAACAGCTCGTTGATGTTGGGAAGTGGGTATTTGTTCTTGATGGTCTTCTTGTTCAATGGACAGTAATCAACACAAAGTCGGTCCGTTCCATCCTTATTCTTCAAAAAAAGAACACCACAACCCCACGGAGAAGAACTAGGTCGGATGAGACCCATTCTGTAATGCCCCAGACACACCCGTCGGTGGTCGTTACTCCTGGCGGGATCTAGACTGGCCCCACAGATCAATACTAGTGTTTTCTGCGCACTTTGTCCTCACTCATGCGCACCCGGGAGCAACTTCCCGGTCGGTCCCCCATCCTGACACTACTCCAAGCTGAGCACGCTTAACTTTGGAGTTCTGTCCGAATGGGCTACCGGAAAAGAAGGAATTCCTTATTGATATGAGTAGTCTATCATCCCTAATAAGCCAGGCCATCACACATTCGCTCTTGAACGTCGAGTTGCTTCTTCAGCTCCTTCAACTCTTCAGGTCCAAGCTTGTAAGGACGCTTGCACACAGGTTCCGTGCCAGGCTCAAGATCGATGACGAATTCAACTGGCCGGTGCGGAGGCATTCCTGGAAGCTCTTCTGGAAAGACGTCTTGATATTCACAAACAACTGGGATTTGCGAGATAGCATCCAGTTCACCCTTCTCATTGAGAGAGAACAGACGGATGGTATCATCACGAGCGGCAAAGACAATTACATCCTCAGACGAATGAGTCAATTGAATCTGCCTGGCTGCACAATCGAGATGCGCCTTGTGCTTAGAAAGCCAATCCATCCCGAGAATAAGATCAATATCCGAGTTACCAAGAACCATTGGGGAAGAAAGGAACTTGTAATCTCCCAACGTGATAGTAACATCCGGAGCCAACATTTTTGGTGTTCATGAACAAACCCGGAGAAGAAACTGCTATCGGCTTAGGCAATTCAATAGTATGCACATCATGCATGGATGCAAAAGGATTCGATAAAAATGATAAAGATGCACCAGTGTCAAAAAGAACTCTTGCGGGAATGTCATTAACAGGAAGGTTACCCATAATCACATCTGGCGAGTCCTCTGCCTGAGCTGCATTCAGCAAGTTGACCTTGGCGGACTTGGTGTTATGCTTGACCATAGCTGTACTTGCCGATCTCACAGGAGGAGGAGGGAGACGCCTCTGATTGAAGCATTTGTTGGCATAGTGACCCTTCTGTTGGCACTTGTTGCACATGACCTCTGAAAGCGGATGGTGGTACGGAGCACTCGATCTTGGAGCTTGAGACGAAGTCTTGTTCTGAAAACCAGGGTTGGGTGGGTGGGAAGATCCACTGCCACCTTTGCTGTTCTGGTACGGCTGACGGAACGGAGGAGGAGGAAGCCGATACTTCTGCTGCTTGGCCACTTGAGTAGAGGAAGAAGGAGTAGCATCTCTGACTCGCTTCTTGGAAGCATCACACCTCAGTTGAGTAGCCTCTTGCTTCAATGCCATGTTGTAGAACTCGTCGTACTTCAAGGGCTCAAAGAGAACAAGAGCTAGCTGGATTTCTTCTCTGAGACCACCCCTGAACTGGTATATCATGCTCTTCTCGTCAGGGACGTCCTGCTTAGCAAAGCGGGCGAGCTTCTGAAACAACTTGTTGTAGTCATAGACAGACAAAGAGCCTTGCTTCAGGTTGCGGAATTCCTCACGCTTGCTTTCAACCACGCTCTGAGGGATATGATGAGCTTTGAAGTCTTGACGGAATTCATCCCAGGTAATCACACGGCCTCCTCTGGAATCCTTGTACTGCTGGAACCATTTTGCAGCTTGGTCTTTGAGTTGGAAGGAAGCAAACTTGACGAAGTCCTCAGGCCTGACGTTACTGCACTCGAAATGCGTGCACAGATCCACGAGCCAATTGTCAGCATCAGTTGCCTCAACACAATTGCTGAAAGTCTTTGGCCCATTAGCAAGGAACTGGTTGAGTGTAGCAAAGTGATTCTGGTTGTTGCCTTGGTTGCCTTGGTTCGCTTGATTGCGCTCTTGAAGAATTTGCATGATCAACTGTGTGTTTGCATTGGTTGCGGCCATCACAGCTTGCCATGCCTCCGGAGGAGGAGGAGGAGGTGGCGGATCCTGATTCTGATTCTGATTGGTGCTCTTAGCGGGAGCCATCCTGAAGAGGGTGACAACCGTTAGCATTTTGACAGATAAAATGAAGCTGAATCCAACGGGTTGAAATTGCAACATATAGTCTTCACATCCGAACAAAAAGAACGAATGCATTCCACTTGAGATGGTCACATATCCATAAATTGAGAAGCCACTTAGACTTTAGGTAGAGAAATAAATCAACAAGGTATGGATCAAGAACGAATACTCGGTAAGAAATCCCAATCTCAAACCAAATATCCGTGGAAGAAGAACTAGAGCTACAAGAATTCCCACCTATGAAACTCCCGAACCTTTCCGGTTATGCAATCAGGTGTTGGGGATACAGGGGAAGCATAATATCTCACCCAAATCTAGCAAATCCTACATCCAGCTGTATCCATCCTTCAACACATAATCGAAAAAAACTTCGGAAACCATCTACCTCAACCTTCGAAAAGCATCCGTTATACAAGTTATGGCAATACTCCCAAACTCCCGCCCCAGTACTGGGTGGCGTCGAGGTTATCTCACCAACGAACTGCATAAAAGATATTTTTGATGTCGGCGTACTAAACTCAGGTATTCCAGAACTGCAACGATAAAATTGTGACGACAACACCTTGGAGCTCAACTCCTCGGGACACTGCCACAACCCCTAAAGACAGGAGGCACCAAGAACAATGTTCTCGTCACAAAACCATCGGAACGATTCCAAGATACCCGCGTGATCCTAAAAAAATTAGTGAAATTTGAGAAGAGAAAAGTCAAAACTCTACGTCAGGATGCCTTACCAGAGCGATGGGGAGACTGGGGAGTAAAAATAATTCCTAAACTCTCCGATATATAATTCCTAAATGACTCAAAACATTTTTTTCTAGACTCAACAACGGCTGCTAAAACGATCAAGCAATGGGGGCTCCTAAGGTTGGGGAAGGCTCTGATACCAACTTGTAACGCCCTCGATGCGGCTATATCTCCTACGTGTCGAGGCACGACTTAGAGGCATAACCGCATTGAAAGCAATGTCGCAAGTTAGGCAATCTTCACAACATCCCATGTAATATATATAGATAATAAAAGGGGAGATACATAGTTGGCTTACACTCGCCACGTCAACCAAAGTACATAAATAGCATTACATCAACCAAACACTCATGGCCCGACTACGGTGCCAAAATAAAAGATCAACCCAACATGCGACACGGTCCCGATCGCCCCAACTGGGCACCACTACTGATCATCAGGGAAAGACACATAGTATCGGCGTGAGTCCTCGTCGAACTCCCACTTGAGCTCAAGCGCGTCATCTGGAATGGAATCATCAGGCCCTGCATCTGGTTTGGAAGTAATATGTGAGCCAAAGGGACTCAGCAATCTCGCACCCTCGCGATCAAGACTATTTAAGCTTATAGGTAAGGCAAGGTACAATATGTGGAGCTGCAGCAAGCGACTAGCATATATGGTGGCTAACCTGTTCGCAAAAGAGAGCGAGAAGAGAAGGCAAAGCGTGAACGAATAACTAGAGGGCAACCTGCGGCAAGCATTACTCCAACACCGTGTTCGCTTCCTGGACCCCGCCGAGAAGAGACCATCACGGTTACTCTCACAGTTGATTCATTTTAATTAAGTTAAGGTTCAAGTTATCTACAACCGTACATTAACAAATTCCCATCTGCCCATAACCGCGGGCACGGCTTTCGAAAGTTCAAATCCCTGAAGGGGAGTCCCAACTTAGCCCATGACAAGCTCTCACGGTCAACGAAGGAATAGACATCCTCCCGAGACATTCTGATCAGACTCGGTATCCCGGTTCTACAAGGCACATCGACAAGTTAAAACAAATCCAGCAACACCACCCGGATGTGCCGACAAATCCCGATAGGAGCTGCACATATCTCGTTCTCAGGGCACACCGGATGAGCAAGACGTCGGGTAGGCCAGCCCAGAGTTGCCCCTGGTAGCCCCGGACATCACTCGGTTGGACCAACACTCAGAGGAGCACTGGCCCGGGGGGGGGGGGGGGGTTAAATAAGATGACCCTCGGGCTCCGGAAACCCAATGGAAAAGAGGCTAGGTGGCAAATGGTAAAACCAAGGTTGGGCATTGCTGGAAAAGGCTTTAATCAAGGCTAACTATCAAGGGGTTCCCATTATAACCCAACCGTGTAAGGAACACAAAATCCGGGAACATAACACCGATATGACGGAAACTAGGGCGGCAAGAGTGGAACAAAACACTAGGAGAGAGGCCGAGCCTTCCACCCTTTACCAAGTATATAGATGCATTAAGATAACAAGATAATATAATGATATCCCAACAAGTAAATAATGTTCCAACAAGGAACAACCTCCAATCTTCACCTGCAACTAGCAACGCTATAAGAGGGGCTGAGCAAAACGGTAACATAGCCATTCAACGGTTTGCTAGGACATGGTGGGTTAGAGGTTTGACATGGCAATTTGGGAGGCATGATAAGCAAGTGGTAGGCATCGTAGCATAGGCATAGAAAAAGAGCGAGCATCTAGCAAAGCAAAGATAGTAGTGATTTCGAGGGTATGATCATCTTGCCTGCAAAGTTGTCAGAGTTGACTGGATCCTCGAAAGCAAACTCAACAGGCTCTTCGTTAGCGAACTCGTCTCCCGGCTCTACCCAAACAAGACAAACAAGCAAACGGAACTCAATCAACCACGTGCAAAGCTCAAACAACATGATGCAAACATGGTATGCTATGCGTGATGCGATATGTGATGCATATGCAAGATTTGACAAGGAATGAAGGAACCTGGCCTCAACTTGGAAATCCAAGTGTGCCACTGGAAAGGTGAGGTGAAATCTCTTGAAAACGATATAAAGATCACCGGAATCGGAGTTACGGTTTGGAAATGGCAAGCAATTTAAATATGGCACCGGTCTGCGATATACAGCAAGTAGCCATCTAAATGCAACAATATGAACATGCTACAGCACTCAAACATGACAACAAAATACATGGCAGGGATCCATACATGATGCTTAACAAAAGATGAACACTGAGCTACGGCCAATTCATCCATTAATAGGTTCAAACAAGCATGGCAAAAATGCATTTGGCAAACAGATTTCAGACTTTGTGAAATTAACACTTGTCTGGAATTTCAGATCAGGTAGCACACTTTGGAGCAAGAAAACTATATGCTACAAGACCTGAACATGGCAAATTAAAGCATGGAATGGAGCTACTCAAAGAGCTTAACAAAAGTCCCTTAGTGACCTTGAGCCAAAAGGGATCAGAAAATACATTTGCAAGCATGTGAACATGGCAAAAACATAATCAGATCACAGACTTTGTGAAAATCTGGAGCTTTCAAAAACAGATATCTAGTAGGCATGTTTACGAGCTCGATGCACCCACTACAGAGCAAGTCATGACAATCTAAGCATACACCCATCAAGAATACACATAATACAAGCTAGACATTACAAGAACAATAACATAGCATGCACGGATCAACTACAACATCCCCGGCAAAATCGCTAACAAGTAGACAATCTGCCCATATTCATGAAATGACAAAAGTAGAGCTCGAATGACTCAAGATAGGGTGCTCCATAATTGCAAACAAAGACATGGATGGATAGAGCACTACAATATTAACAAAACATCCTTACTGATCATCCTCAAAAGAGGCACGGATCACTAGGAAACAACATGAACATATGGCATATTGAGATAAACAGATCAAGGACTTAGTGGAAATGCTAAGTCCCTGAAATCAGCATTAACGAATGCACCACTTTGCAAGCTTGTGCTAGTCACCACACACATCACAAAAATACATGGGTTGCACCTCTGGATAGATGGCAAAACATATAACAAAACACATGTAGAGCTCAGGGGCATATCATGCACACAATAATCATGGTAAAAATGACAAATATCTAATTGGAGCAGTAGATCTGACAATTATCTCAAATAGCATTCTTCCAACAGCATTTCGGGCATCAAGATGAACTCAAATGAAAATGATGCAATGAGATGAAATGATGTGCTCTCTGAGACGAACATTTTGATATGCTATATGCCCAAAACGGAGCTACGGATGCGGAGTTACGATGCGATGAACATAGCCAAATGATTAGGGTTTCGGGCAAAAAGTCAACCGAGGCAAAATGGATCTGGATCTGGATCTCGCCGAAGCACGCAAAACGAGGTTCACTGGGGTCGGTGCCGGAGCATCCCGGACTTGAAGGAGGCACGCCGGCCGGACTTGTCGGTCTTGGGGGGCGGCGCGGACGACGAGGGGGCAGCGGATGACGGTGGGCCGCGCTCGGCGGCCGGGCGGCGAGGTGCGCGGGCGGGGCGGCGCGCCGGAGCGGCGGCCGGTGGCGGAGGTGCGGCGGCTCGGCGCTGGAACTGGGGAAGAGGCGGCGCGGCGGGGCACGCTGGCGCGGCCCGGTCGGATGGAGGAGAGGGCCGGCCCCGGGCCCTCGCGGGCCGGCGGCAGCTGGCGGCGAAGTGGGCACGGGGGCGCCACGTGGCGAGCGGCTATTGGCGCGGGCCGACGGCGGCGGGCGGCGAAGTGGGCACGGGGGCGCCACGTGGCGAGCGGCTATTGGTGCGGGCCGGCGGACGGACGTGTCCGGCTAGACTTCGGACATGTCTGGCGGCTGTGGAGGATGGATCTAGGGTTAGGGGGAGAGTGGAACCGCGAATTTCGGAGGGGGGTGTATATATAGGCATAGAGGGAGCTAGGAGAGTCCAAATGAGGTGCGGTTTTCGGCCACGCGATCGTGATTGAACGCTCTAGATGATGGAGAGGGTTTTGGTGGGTTTTGGGCCAACTTGGAGGGGTGTTGGGCTGCAACACACACGAGGCCTTTTTGGTCCCTCGATTAACCGTTGGAGTATCAAACGAAGTCCAAATGGTACGAAACTTGATAGGCGGTCTACCGGTAGTAAACCAAGGCCGCTTGGCAAGTCTCGGTCCAATCCAGAAATGTTTAATCCCCACACACGAAGGAAAGGTAGAAATGACCACCGGAGGAGAACGGAGCACCGGAATGCAAAACGGACAATGGGGAAATGCTCGGATGCATGAGATGAACACGTATGCAAATGCAATGCGCATGATGACATGATATGAGATGCATGACAACGACAACAACACACGGAGACAAAAAACCTGAACCCGAGAAAATAAAATAACTTAACGCCGGAAACGGAAAGTGTTGGATTACATATTGGGGAAAACATATCCGGGGTGTTACACACCGCAAGATTGAACCCAAAGCTAAGCACTTCTCCCATTGCAAGAAAGATCAATCTAGTAGGCCAAACCAAACTGATAATTCGAATAGACTTGCAAAGATAACCAATCATACAAAAAAGAATTCAGAGAAGATTCAAATATTGTTCATAGATAGACTTGATCATAAACGCACAATTCATCGGTCTCAACAAACACACCGCAAAAAGAAGATTACATCGAATAGTTCTCCACAAGAGAGGGGGAGAACATTGTATTGAGATCCAAAAAGAGAGAAGAAGCCATCTAGCTAATAACTATGGACCCGTAGGTCTGAGGTAAACTACTCACACTTCATCGGAGGGGCTATGGTGTTGATGTAGAAGCCCTCCGTGATCGATGCCCCCTCCGGCGGAGCTCCGGAACAGGCCCCAAGATGGGATCTCGTGGATACAGAAAGTTGCGGCGGTGGAATTAGGTTTTTGGCTCCGTATTTGATCGTTTGGGGGTACGTAGGTATATATAGGAGGAAGGAGTATGTCGGTGGAGCAACAGGGGGCCCACGAGGGTGGAGGGCGCGCCTGGGGGGGGGGGGTAGGCGCGCCCCCTACCTCGTGGCCCCCTCTTTTGTGTCTTGACATAGGGTCCAAGTCTCCTGGGTCTTGTTTGTTGAGAAAATCACGTTTCGAAGGTTTCATTCCGTTTGGACTCCGTTTGGTATTCCTTTTCTTCGAAACCCTAAAACAGGCAAAAAACAACAATTCTGGGCTGGGCCTCCGGTTAATAGGTTAGTCCCAAAAATAATATAAAAGTGGATAATAAAGCCCAATAATGTCCAAAACAGTAGATAATGTAGCATGGAGCAATCAAAAATTATAGATACGTTGAGACGTATCAAGGTGCCAGATATCCGGGGCTCGGGCCGGATGTCCGGGCTGAAGTGGCCAAACTTCTGGTGCATTCTGTCATCGATGCCGGATTTCTGGGGGAGAGGCCGGTTGTCCAGGAGTTGGCGGGGCGCCGGATGTCCGGGCACACGGACCGGATGTACGGCCGCTGATGCCGTTGGCCATATGTTGTGACATCTCTTGCGCGGCTGCCCAGGCGCCGGATGTCCGACCTCTGGTCCAGATGTCCGGCCTCCATAGCTTTAGCAGCTCCGTCTTCTTCCGCCGTCGCTTCCAGGCTTCCCTCGCGGATGGTGTAGTTTTTCCTTGGCGCTTGCACTCCTCCTCGTCGTCCGTAGTGTTCCGAGAATACCTATGCATGCACATGAGTGGAGTGTCAAGTAGTATACCATCCTCGACGGTGTCAAAGGAGCACGAGTAAAGGAGATGATTCACCTTTGTGTATGTGAAGTAGATTTCACACGTGTCACTCGCCGAACGAACTCTTGACATGGTGATGTCCATAGGATGCTCTGCATCATTTGTCCTACTAGATTGATCTTTCTTGCAATGGGAGAAGTGCTTAGCTTTGGGTTCAATCTTGCAGTGTCCTTTCCCAGTGACAGCTGGGGCAGCAAGGCACGTATTGTATTGTTGCCATCGAGGATAAAAAGATGGGGTTTATATCATATTGCTTGAGTTTATCCCTCTACATAATGTCATCTTGCCTAATGCGTTACTCTGTTCTTATGAACTTAATACTCTAGATGCATGCTAGATAGCGGTCGATGTGTGGAGTACGTTTCGGTCTAATTGACACAGATGTGATGCCTATGTTCATGATCATGCCTAGATATTCTCATAACTATGCGCTTTTATATCGATTGCTCGACAGTAATTTGTTCACCCACCGTAATATATGCTATCATGAGAGAAGCCACAAGTGAAACCTATGGCCCCCGGGTCTACTTTACATCATATAAGTTTCCGATCTATAGTTCTAGTCTACTATTTATTTTGCAATCTTTATTTTCCAATCTATACAACAAAAATACCAAAAATATTTATCTTATAATTATCAGATCTCACTTTTGCAAGTGGCCGTGAAGGGATTGACAACCCCTTATCGCGTTGGTTGCAAGGTTCTTGATTGTTTGTGCAGGTACTAGGCGACTTGCGTGTAGTCTCCTACTGGATTGATACCTTGGTTCTGAAAAACCAAGGGAAATACTTACGCTACTTTGCCGCATCACCCTTTCCTTTTCAAGGGAAAACCAACGCATTCTCAAGAGGTAGGAAGAAGGATTTCTAGTGCCGTTGCCGGGGAGATCTACGCTCAAGTCAAGACATACCAAGTACCCATCACAAACTCTTCTCCCTCACATTACATTATTTTCCATTCGCCTATCATTTTCCTCTCCCCCACTTCACCTTTGCCATTTTTTTCCCTTTTTTGTTTGCCTCTTTTTGCTTGCTTCCTGTTTGCTTGTGTGTTGGATTGATTGTTTGTCATGATGGCTCAAGATAATACTAAATTATGTGACTGTGCCAATACCAACAACAATGATTTTATTAGCACTCCGATTGCTCATATTACCGATGCTAAATCTTGTGAAATTAATGCTGCTTTGTTGAATCTTGTCATGAAGGATGCCGCTACCCATCTAAACAACTTTGTTGATTTATGCGATATGCAAAAGAAGAAAGATGTGGATAATGATATTATTAAATTGAAGCTATTTCCGTTTTCACTTAGAGAACTTGCTAAAACTTGGTTTTCTTCTTTGCCTAAAAATAGTATTGATTCATGGAATAAGTGCAAAGATGCTTTTATCTCTAAGTATTTTCCTCCTGCTCAACTCAACCTTGATCATGAGCATGTTGCACAAGTTTGGGAGAGGATGAAATTAATGATACGTAATTGACCTACACATGGTTTGAATTTATGGACGATTATACAATTTTTTTATGCTGGATTGAATTTTGCTTCTAGAAATCTTTTAGATTCGGCCGTAGGAGGCACTTTTATGGAAATCACTTTAGGAGAAGCTACCAAACTCCTAGACAATATTATGTTTAATTATTCTCAATGGCACACCGAAAGATCCACTAGTAAAAAAGTTCATGCTATTGAAGAGATTAATGTTTTGAGTGGAAAGATGGATGAACATATGAAATTATTTGATAATAAGAGTGTTTCTTCTGATCCTAATGATATGCCTTTGTCCACTTTGATTGAGAATAATAATGAATCTATGGATGTGAATTTTGTTGGTAGGAACAATTTTTGTAACAACGCGTATAGAGGAAATTTTAATTCTAGGCCGTTTTCTAGTAATTCCTTTAATAGTTATGGTAATTCCTGCAACAACTCTTATGGAAATTTTAATAAGATGCCCTCTGATTTTGAGACTAGTGTTAAAGAATTTATGAATTCGCAAAAGAATTTCAATGCTTTGCTTGAAGAAAAATTGCCTAAGATTGATTAGTTGGTTAGGAACGTCGATAGAATTTCTCTTGATGTTGATTCTTTGAAACTTAGATCTATTCCACCTAAGCATGACATCAATGAGTCTCTCAAAGCCATGAGAATTTCCATTGATGACTGCAAAGAAAGAACCACTAGGATGCGTGCTAAAAAAGATTGCTTTGTGAAAGCGTGTTCTTCTAGTTTTCATGATAATAATGGTGATCTAAAAGTGATTGATGTGTTTCCTATTAAATCTTTGTTTTCCATTATGAATCTTGATAAATATGGGACTGAAGATGAGTCAAATTTAGTTAAAAGGCATCCCAATGATTCAGAGTTTTTAGATCTTGATGCTAAAATTAATAAAAGTGGGATTGAAGAGGTCAAAACTTTACATAGCAATGAACCCACTATTTTGGATTTCAAGGAATTTAATTATGATAATTTCTCTTTGATAGATTTTATTTCCTTGTTGCAATCCGTGTTAAATTCTCCTCATTCTTATGATCAAAATAAGGCCTTTACTAAACATATTGTTGATGCTTTAATGCAATCTTATGAAGAAAAGCTTGAACTAGAAGTTTCTATTCCTAGAAAAGTTTATGATGGGTGGGAACCTACCATTAAAATTAAGATCAAAGATCATGAATGCTATGCTTTATGTGATTTGGGTGCTAGTGTTTCCATGATTCCAAAAACTTTGTGTGATGTGTTAGGTTTCCGTGAATTTGATGATTGTTCTTTAAATTTGCACCTTGCGGATTCCACCATTAAGAAACCTATGGGAAGAATTAATGATGTTCTTATTGTTGCAAATAGGAATTATGTGCCCGTATATTTCATTGTTCTTGATATAGATTGCAATCCTACATGTCCTATTATTCTTGGTAGACCTTTCCTTAAAACGACTGGTGCAATTATTAACATGAAACAAGGAAATATTAGATTCCAATTTCCATTAAGGAAAGGCATGGAACACTTTACTAGAAAGAAAATTAAATTACCTAATGAATCTATTATGAGAGCCACTTATGGATTGCATACCAAAGATGACAATACTTAGATCTATTCTTGTTTTTATGCCTAGCTAGGGGCATTAAACGATAGCGCTTGTTGGGAGGCAACCCAATTTTATTTTTGTTCCTTGCTTTTTGTTCCTGTTTAGTAATAAATAATTCATCTATCCTCTGTTATGATTGTATTTTTTATGTTTTAATTAGTGTTTGTTCCAAGTAAAGCCTTTAGGATCTTCTTGGGTGATTGTTGTTTGATCTTGCTGAAAAAAACCCAGAAAGTATGCGCTCACGAGAATAGTTTTCATTTTTACCAGAGAGCGATAAAATACCAATTCCAACTGCAGTAGACCAATATACAAATTATTCAGGTCATCCTAATTTTTCAGAATTTTTGGACTTACAAAAGTATTCGAAACCTCGAGATTGCTGCAGACTGTTCTGTTTTTGACAGATTCTGTTTTTCGTGTGTTGTTTGCTTATTCTGATGAATCTATGGCTAGTATCGGGGGGGGGGGGGGGTATGAACCATAGATAAGTTGGAATATAGTAGGTTTAATACCAATATAAATAAAGAATGAGTTCATTACAGTACATTAAAGTGGTGGTTTGTTTTCTTATACTAACAGAGCTCATGAGATTTTCTGTTGAGTTTTGTGTTGTGAAGTTTTCAAGTTTTTGGGTAAAGATTTGATGGATTTTGGAACAAGTAGTGGAAATATCCTAATCTTGGGGATGCCCAAGGCACCCCAAGGTAAAATTCAAGGACAACCAAAAGCCTAAGGTTGGGGATGCCCCAGAAGGCATCCCCTCTTTCGTCTTCGTCTATCGGTAACTTTACTTGAGGCTATATTTTTATTCACCACATGATATGTGTTCTGCTTGGAGCGTCTTGTATGATTTGAGTCTTTGCTTTTTAGTTTAACACAATCATCCTTGCTGTACACACCTTTTGGTATAGACTCACATGAATCGGAATTTATTAGAATACTCTATGTGCTTCACTTATATCTTTTGAGCTAGATAATTTTGCTCTAGTGCTTCACTTATATGTTTTTAGAGCACATTCATGGTTTTATTTTATAAAAATTATTGATATCTCATGCTTCACTTGTATTATTTTGAGAGTCTTTTAGAACAACATGGTAATTTGCTTTGGCTATAAAATAAGTCCTAATATGATAGGCATCCAAGATGGGTATAATAAAAACTTCCATATAGAGTGCATTGAATACTATGAGAAGTTTGACACTTGATGATTGTTTTGAGATATGAAGATGGTGATATTAGAGTCATGCTAGTTAAGTAATTGTGAAATTGAGAAATACTTATGTTAACGTTTGCATGTCCCGTAGCATGCATGTATGGTAACCGTTGTGTGACAAATTTGAAGCATGCGGTGTTCTTTGATTGCCTTCCTTATGAGCGGCGGTAAGGGATGAGTGATGGTCTTTTCCTACCAATCTACCCCCCTAGGAGCATGTGCGTAGTGCTTGGTTTTAATGACTTGTAGATTTTTGCAATAAGTATGTGAGTTCTTTATGACTAATGTTGAGTCCATGGATTATACGCACTCTCACCCTTCCATCATTGCTAGCCTCTTCGGTACCGTGCATTGCCCTTTCTCACCTCGAGAGTTGGTGCAAACTTCGCCGGTGCATCCAAAACCCGTGATATGATACGCTCTTTCACACATAAACCTCCTTATATCTTCCTCAAAACAACCACCATACCTACCTATTATGGCATTTCCATAGCCATTCCGAGATATATTGCCATGTAACTTTCCACCGTTCCGTCTTTTTATGACATACTCCATCATTGTCATATTGCCTTTCATGATCATGTAGTTGACATCGTATTTGTGGCAAAGCCACTGCTCATAATTTTTATACATGTCACTCTTGAATCATTGCACATCTCGGTACACCACCGGAGGCATTCATATAGAGTCATATTTTGTTCTAGTATCGAGTTGTAAATAAATAGAAGTGTGATGATCATCATTATTAGAGCATTGTCCCGTGAGGAAATAAAAAAAGAGAGAGAAAGGCAAAATAAAAAAAAGAGAGAGAAAGGCAAAATAAAAAAAAGAGAGAGAAAGGCAAAAAAGAGAAGGCCCCAAAAAATGAGAGAAAAAGAGAGAAGGGGCAATGTTACTATCCTTTTTCCACACTTGTCCTTCAAAGTAGCACCATGATCTTCATGATAAAGAGTCTCTTATTTTGTCACTTTCATATACTAGTGGGAATTTTCATTATAGAACTTGTCTTGTATATTCCAACAATGGGCTTCCTCAAAATGCCCTAGGTCTTCGTGAGCAAGAAAGTTGGATGCACACCCACTTAGTTTCTTTTGTTGAGCTTTCATACATTTATAGCTCTAGTGCGTCCGTTGCATGGCAATCCCTACTCCTCGCATTGACATCAATTGATGGGCATGTCCATAGGCCATTGATTAGCCGCGTCAATGTGAGACTTTCTCCTTTTTTGTCTTCTCCACACAACCTCCATCATCATATTCTATTCGACCCATATTGCTATGTCCATGGCTCGCGCTCATGTATTGTGTGAAAGTTGAAAAAGATGGATGTGTGGCCACACAAGAAAGTATCGGATCCAGAGTGATGATATACGTGATAGAGTTGGGTTAGCACCGATTGAATAGAAGCTTATCGAACATCGTGTGAGATGGTTTGAGCATATACAGCGCATGCCTCCGAAAGCTCAAATGCATAGCGGATGGTTAAAGCATGCGGATGGTTAATCGCCTTGCCTCCTTTCATCCTTTTTAAAGCCTCCTTGACCTCAGACTCCTGGATTCACCGCACAAAACACATGCTGGTCTCATCAAAGGAGTCGTCCAGTTCAATGGTAGAACTCTCATTCTCCCCATTGAACAGCTTGTCAAAGTACTCCCGCCATCTATGCTTAATCTCCTCGTCCTTCACCAAGAGTTGGCCTGCTCCACCCTTGATGCATTTGACTTGGCCAATACCCCTCGTCTTCATCTCTCGGATCTTGGCCATCTTATAGATGTCCCTTTCTCCTTCCTTCATGCCTAATCATTGGTAGAGGTCCTCATATGCCCGACCCCTTGCTTCACCAACAGCTTGCTTTACAGCCTTATTCACCATCTTGTACTTCTCTATGTTGTCTACACTCCTATCCAGGTATAGGACTCTGAAGCAATCTTTCTTCTCTTTAATCGCCTTATGAACATCATCATTCCACCACCAGGTATCCTTATATTCGCTTCTCCTTCCCCTGGACACTCCAAACTCCTCTGAGGCCACCTTACGAATGCAAGTCGCCATCTTCATCCACACATTGTCCGCATCCCCTCCTTCCTACCAAGGGCCCTCCTTAATGACCCTCTCCTTGAATGCCTGAGCTACCTCCCCCTTGAGCTTCCACCACTTCATCGGTCGAGTTGAGCAGGTGGTGCCATTGATCTACAACAAAAAAATATGCAATCACTAAGCAATGTGTTTATGTAGAGTAATTCAAGCCTTAAACGGAAATACTCCCACTGAAGTTGGCATCCCTCCACAAACTCTCAGTGATTCAGGATCCAACTAGCGCATGCGACTAGAGCCTTAGCATCATTGCTAGCCAACATACCTATGCAGTAAGCAACTCCTTGCTAATCGTATCTCTATAAGCCTCCTATCGGTCGAGTAGATATCTTATACCCCAGCTCCCAACCTTCTTTGCCACAAGGCCCAAAACCATTTTGATAGCCTTGTCAAGTTAACCAGATGCAGTGCATGTCCGTGTCCGACACGAACCCTTTAGTTCAAGGACACCTAGTAGCACCCCAATTTTATGAGCCCACTACTAGACGTACTTGACACATGTAGGTGCAACATCGAGGATGGAAATCCGCTTGATATTAACGAGGGATCTTTCTACCATATTGATATACATAGAAAACAAGAAGCATAACAATCACAAATAAACATATATTGTGATATAGTATGGCTCCTTCATGGATGTTCTTCCATGTTAGCTCTGACTCCGTTGACCATCTAGGAACTCCATCTTGTTTGTCACGCCGGGACACCGAGCCACCAGCTTGATCTCTATCATCCAACTACTATAACTAGTAATGAATTTTACAGAGAATCACAGGTCGACACGTGAGTCGTTATACATTATAATTACATCACTTTGGCTCCTGCCGGTTGACAAACATGACACGCAGGCCATGTAAAATTTACACACATGCATCACATACACATGAGCCATACTATTCACATCAAACCAGCAAAACAAAGTTATGCACAGAATCACATTCTACCGGTTTGAGTGATCGTGTATGAAATACAAGGCGCTACGCACACGGCGGTCCCCGATGGCGGATTCCGACCGGTAGGGGTAGGTCGTGTTACTACCTCATAGATTCCGATTACCATAAAACATAGCCACATCGATCCCCATGTGTAGTTGATCTCATCAACCGTGCACATAGCCAATCTCATAATGACCCTCTCCTTGAATGCCTGAGCTACCTCCCCCTTGAGCTTCCACCACTTCATTCTAGTGACTTTGGAACACTTATCCCGCTGGACACGAATCCGAAAGCGGAAGTCAGCAACCGCCAGCTTATCCTGGGGTACAACACTCTCTCTAGGTATCACCTTACAGTCTAGGCACGCATGCCTATCTTCTCTTCTCGAGAGGATGAAATCCATCTGGCTAGAGTGTTGGCCACTACTAAAAGTCGCCAGATGTGATTCTCTCTTTCTAAAGAGGGTGTTAGTTACAATCATGTTGTAGGCTAGAGAAAATCTTAAGACATATTCTCCTTCTTGATTCCTGATGCCATAGCCAAAGCCCCCATGCGCCCCTTCAAAACCTGTGTTAGATATACCCATGTGGCCATTGAGGTCTCCTCCTATGAAGAGCTTCTCACCAATCGGTACACTCCTAACCATGTCTTCCAGGCCTTCCCAGAACTCCCACTTGGTGTTCTCATTGTGGCCTACTTGCGGGGCATATGCGCTGATAACATTGAGAACCAAGTACTCAACTACCAGCTTGACCAGGATAATCCGGTCCCCACGTCTCTTGACGTCTACCACTCCATACTTGAGGCTCTTGTTGATCAAGATGCCTACGCCATTTCTGTTTGCAGCCGTCCCCGTGTACCACAGCTTGAAGCCGGTATCCTCCACTCCTTCGCCTTCTGTCCTCTCCATTTGATTTCTTGGACGCAAAGGATATCAACACCTCTCCTCACCGCAGCATCAACTAGCTCCTGAAGCTTCCCTGTCAGAGATCCTACGTTCCAGCAACCTAAGCAAACCCTCCTAGGCTCGGCTAGCTTCCTTACCCTTCGCACTCATCGAGTCAAATGTGAAGACCCTTGCTCATTTTCCACTACATCCGGGCACCGATGTAGCACGCCACTAAGGATGCGATGACCCGATCCTCGTAAATTTGCCACCGTATCTGGATCAAGATACGACATGCCACCTGGGGGATAACAGCCCGGCCCTTGCCCATTTTCTACCACACCCGAGTTCCGATGTGGCGCGTCGCTGAGAGGGTTATGCCCCAACGAAAATCTTTTGGCTTTCATCTCCATAAGAGTGGCTGAGTTTTTACGTTGGCTCGCCAAGCCTATCGAAACCCTCCTCCTTTACCCGGGCTTGAGACTAGCTATGTTGAGCAAGCCATTGAGAATAAATGGATCTTCAGGAAGAAGACGGACACTGATGGTAATATTACTGTCTATAAAGCTCGACTTGTCGCAAAAGGTTTTCGACAAATTCAAGGGGTTGACTATGATGAGACTCTCTCACCCGTAGCGATGCTTAAGTCTGTCTGAATTGTGTTAGCAATTGCCAGATTTTATGATTATGAAATCTGGCAAATGGACGTCAAAACAACATTCCTTAATGGATTTATTAAGGAAGAGTTGTATATGATGCAACCAAAAGGTTTTGTTGATGCTAAAGGTGCTAACAAAGTGTGCAAGCTCTAGCGATCCATTTATGGAGTGGTGCAAGCATCCCGGAGTTGGAATATATGCTTTGATGATGTGATCAAAGCATATGGTTTTATACAGACTTACGGAGAAGCTTGTATTTACAAGAAAGTGAGTGGGAGCTCTGTAGCATTTCTGGTGTTATATGTGGATGACATATTACTGATTGGAAATGATGCAGAATTTCTGGATAGCATAAAAGGATACTTGAATAAGATTTTTCCAATGAAAGACCTCGTTGAAGCTGCTTATATATTGGGCATCAAGATCTATAGAGATAGATTGAGACACTTAATAGGACTTTCACAAAGCACATACCTTGAAGAAGTTCTGAAGAAGTTCAAAATGAACTAGTCAAAGAAAGGGTTCTTGCCAGTGTTGCAAGGTGTGAAATTTAGTCAGACTCAAAGTCCGACCATGGCAGAAGATAGAGAGAAAATGAAAGTTATTCCCTATGCCTCAGCCATAGGTTCTATTATGTATGCCATGTTGTGTACCAGACCTGATGTGTGCCTTGCCATAAGTTTGGCAGGGAGGTACCAAAGTAATCCAAGAGTGGATCACTGGACTGCAGTCAAGAATACCCCGAAGTACTTGAAAAGGACCAAGGATATGTTTCTCTTTATGGAGGTGACGAAGAGTTGTCGTAAATGGTTACATTGATGCTAGCTTGATACAGATCCGGATGACTCTAAGTCACAAACCAGATACATATTTATATCGAATGGTGGAGTTGTGAGTTGGTGTAGTTCCAAGCAGAGCATCGTGGCGGGATCTATGTGTGAAGAGGAGTACATAGCTGCTTCGGAAGCAGCACATGAAGGAGTCTGCATGAAGGAGTTCATATCTGATCTGGGTGTAATACCCAGTGCATTGGTTCAAATGACAATCTTTTGTGATAACACTGGAGCAATTGCCTTGGCGAAGGAATCTAGGTTTCACAAGAGTTCCAAACGCATCAAGAGGCACTTCAACTCCATTCGTGAAAAGGTCAAGGATGGACACATAGAAATTTGCAAAACACATACAGATCTGAATGTAGCAAACCCATTGACTAAACCTCTTCCGTGGGCAAAACATGATCAGCACCAAGACTCCATGGGTGTTAGATTTATTACTATGTAATCTAGATTATTGACTCTAGTGCAAGTGGGAGACTGTTGGAAATATGCCCTAGAGGCAACAATAAAGTGGTTATTCTTATATTTCCTTAATCATGATAAAGGTTTATTATTCATGCTAGAATTGTATTGACCGGAAACTTAAATACATGTGTGGATACATAAACAAATACCGTGTCCCTTGTAAGCCTCTACTAGACTAGATCATTGATCAAGAGATGGTTAAGGTTTCCTAACCATAGACATGTGTTGTCACTTGATAACGGGATCACATCATTAGGAGAATGATGTGATGGACTAGACCCATCCGTTATCGTAGCATATGATCGTCCAGTTTATTGCTACCACTTTCTTAATGTCAAATACATATTCCTTCGACCATGAGATCATGCAACTCTTGGATAGCGGAGGAATACCTTGTGTGCTATCAAATGTCACAACATAACTGGGTGATCATAAAGATGCTCTACAGGTATCTCTGAAGGTGTCTATTGAGTTGGCATGGATCGAGATTGGGATTTGTCACTCCGTGTATTGGAGAGGTATCTCTAGGCCCTCTTGGCAATACAACATCACAAGAAGCTTGCAAGAAAAATGACTAAGGAGTTAGTTACGAGATGATGTATTACAGAATGAGTAAAGAGACTAGCTAGTAATGAGATTGAACTAGGTATGGAGATATCGACAATCGAATCTTGGGCAAGTAACATACCAACAGACAAAGGGAATTACGTATGTTGTCATAAAGGTTCAAACGGTAAAGATCTTCGTAGAATATGTAGGAACCAATATGGGCATCTAGGTCCCACTATTGGTTATTACCGGAGACGCGTCTCAGTCATGTCTACATCATTCTCGAACCCGTAAGGTCCGCACGCTTAACTTTCGTTGACGATATATTATTATATGAGTTGGTGACCGGATGTTGTTCGAAGTCCACATAAATGACGAGGAGCTCTGGAATGGTCCGGAGGTAAAGATTGATATATATATATATATATATATGACGATGATATTTGGTCGCCGGAAAGGTTTGGGGATGTACCGGGTAATCATCGGATCACCAGAAGGGGATCCGGGAGGCCCCGAGAGTTTATTAGGCCAAATGGGCCAACGAGGGAGTGCACACCAGCCCACATGGGGCTGGTGCACCTCCACCTCATGGCACGGCCCTAGGGAAGGAAAGGGAGAGGGCTGGCCCCTCTTACCTTTTCTCGCACATGAGAAAAAAGGGAAGGGGGGCGCCATCGGTCCTGCCTTCTCCCAAGAGCTAGAAAAGTTAGGGGGGGCATAGGGCAGGCGCCCAAGGGGGCCAGCGACCACCCTTGGGGCGCACCCTAGGTACCTCCCCTCCCCCACCTATATATACATGAGAGGGAGGGGGCGCCACACACCCCACGACAATCCCCAAGCCGTGTGGGCCGCCCCTCTCCCCGGTTTCATCCTCCGTCAAGTTTTCCGCAGTGCACGGCGAAGCCTAGCGGGTATAAGTTCACAACCACCGTCATCACAATGTCGTGCTTCCGGAACTCATCTACTACTTTGCCTCTCTTGCTAGATCGAGAAGGCGAGGAGGTCATCGAGCTGAACGTGTGCTGAACGCGGAGGTGCCGTACGTTCAGTACTTGATCGGGACAGATCGTGAACGTGTACGACTACATCAACCGCGTTGATAAATGCTTCCGCTTAATATTCTATGAAGGTACGTAGACATACTCTCCCCTCTCGTAGCTATGCATCTCCATGGATAGACCTTGTGTGTGCGTAGAGTTTTTTTGTCTTCCATGCAACGTCCCCCAATAGTTGCAAATCAGGCTCCATACAAGCTAGCATTAGACAGTTGATCTCTGTTGATTCATCAACGAGTTTCTAGTAGGCATTCTTGGTTGTGGCAATAGCATTATTGGCAGGTTCCTAAGGAAGTGGATCCTCTAGAACATGTTCCTTTTTATCGTGTTTGAGAACAATTCTGAAATTTCTATACTGGGTGGTAAAGTTTGTTCCATTCAGTTTATGCTTTTCCAGAATTGATTTCAATGCAAAGTTGAGTTGAGCAAGTGGTGCCATTGATCTACAACAAAAAAATATGCAATCACTAAGCAATGTGTTTATGTAGAGTAATTCAAGCCTTAAACGGAAATACTCCCACTGAAGTTGGCATCCCTCCACAAACTCTCAGTGATTCAGGATCCAACTAGCGCATGCGACTAGAGCCTTAGCATCATTGCTAGCCAACATACCTATGCAGTAAGCAACTCCTTGCTAATCGTATCTCTATAAGCCTCCTATCGGTCGAGTAGATATCTTATACCCCAGCTCCCAACCTTCTTTGCCACAAGGCCCAAAACCATTTTGATAGCCTTGTCAAGTTAACCAGATGCAGTGCATGTCCGTGTCCGACACGAACCCTTTAGTTCAAGGACACCTAGTAGCACCCCAATTTTATGAGCCCACTACTAGACGTACTTGACACATGTAGGTGCAACATCGAGGATGGAAATCCGCTTGATATTAACGAGGGATCTTTCTACCATATTGATATACATAGAAAACAAGAAGCATAACAATCACAAATAAACATATATTGTGATATAGTATGGCTCCTTCATGGATGTTCTTCCATGTTAGCTCTGACTCCGTTGACCATCTAGGAACTCCATCTTGTTTGTCACGCCGGGACACCGAGCCACCAGCTTGATCTCTATCATCCAACTACTATAACTAGTAATGAATTTTACAGAGAATCACAGGTCGACACGTGAGTCGTTATACATTATAATTACATCACTTTGGCTCCTGCCGGTTGACAAACATGACACGCAGGCCATGTAAAATTTACACACATGCATCACATACACATGAGCCATACTATTCACATCAAACCAGCAAAACAAAGTTATGCACAGAATCACATTCTACCGGTTTGAGTGATCGTGTACGAAATACAAGGCGCTACGCACACGGCGGTCCCCGATGGCGGATTCCGACCGGTAGGGGTAGGTCGTGTTACTACCTCATAGATTCCGATTACCATAAAACATAGCCACATCCATCCCCATGTGTAGTTGATCTCATCAACCGTGCACATAGCCGATCTCATAAACGACAACAAATCTCATCTGCCGCCTCCACATATCTAATATGCATATGATCTGAATCCAAATCCTATAGCAGAGGCTCTGATACCACTGTTGGGATCTATGGTAGGGTGTGCCGACTGCAAATTAAAAAAATCCTACGTGCAGATCAACCAAGAACATGCTATGGGAGATAGATCACAGATCGTTACCACTAGACGCGTAGTGCCGTGCAGCGACAGAAGAGTTGGGGCAGCGTGTCTGTGTAGTTCGTCTCCTCGTCGTCCGATCTCCCTCGAACAACTGGTCGTCGGATCCTGCTTACCGGTGCAAGTGCACCGTTGCACCGCCTCTAACGGTATCCACGCATGTAGGAGGAACACCATGCGGTGGATTGCTAGGTCTGATCACACAGTCGGCGGCGAGTGGAGGTGGCTATTTGCAACACATGCAAAACCTAATGACAGCGCCGAAGCTATCAATCGAATGAGTGTGCCACACCCTCACTATATATAGGCATCCATCACGGGCTCAACACTTGGGCCTCGCATGGATCCTAAAGCCCAAAGTCTGTTTGGCCTGGATCTAAGTCCGAGTAGGATCACATCCGACTCATAGGGTTGTGTCCAGCCTCACAGGTTCCTTCCCTTAAGCGCGTGACCCCTTAGGTTCTCCTTCACTTGGCCGCGAGTCAGATCACATCTGACTCGTTTAGTCGGTAGCGGCCTCTAGTAAAGTGTGCCGACTCCAAGTGTCTGATGAGGCTGGCTAGGCGAACCTGTACAACATGTCACACTTCTATTGGCTTTGCCACACGATATATGTTGTCAGGCTCAAGGCAAGTCTATCATCCTTGTGCTAGCCTGACCTCTTTCTTGTTCAAGTGATGTTGACCACAAACCGGATTATCTCATAATCCATGTTGCATGGCCATGCTTATCTTGGTCGGATCACACGAGGGCCCCAGAGTATATCTCTCCTGGCCGGAGGGGCAAATCCTATCTTGCTCGACCATGTCTCACAACATGGGTCTGGACAAGCCTGAAACCTAGCTTTGTAACTACCCAGTCATAGAGTAGCATTTGGTCGGCCTAAAGCAAGTATGTCACCATCCCGAGTGCTTGTGCCAGTTCAAGTCTTCGGACATAGAATGTATGTTGTACTAGAGACTCACAGATGACATATTGCTGCGTCTCATAGTTGGGTCTGTCTAACTCGAACCTTATCTGGACTCGGATCCGACCATGTCGAATCCGACCAGATCCTTCCAAGCCCATATTATTCGGTTAGCATCTAATGCTCCATGGCTAGTGAGACCGAGCCATCCACCATGTCATATGCTAGTCTAGTTGGCTGCGCATCCACACAACCCTTTCGACTAGGGACCTTTTAGGACAGTCATCATACAATGCATAGTCCCACAAACAAGTCACGTACTTGCTGATACACATTATTGATAATGTCTAAGGACTATTTTTATTCATAAACACATAGGAAATATCATCATACATGATTGCCTCTAGGGCATATCTCCAACATCATCTGCCACTATGATGGTTCACATAGGAAAATTGTGGTTCCGTTCACGACATGCAGTTTAGGTTTTAATCTGGTGCTATGCAAGTTCGTTTAGGAGATCAAGTTTTTGAGTGACATGCTACTATAAATTTCTGTTGCATGTTTAGATCTAATAATTGTCCAATCAGCCATTAAGAAGACACTATTGATCTCAATTTCATTATGCTGAAACTATTGCCTTATGTCACCATTTTTTTACTATGGGTTAATTAACAATGATATAATATTGAACACATAGAGCACCAATCCGTATGGATTGTGGAAGTGTTTGGATTATCCCAGCAGTGGATTGAATACTTCTAAACATAATTAAAGAGTAAGGCATGTATACATTTCTAAGTTTAATTCCTTCTTGCACATTGTGTGATGTCAAGTTCCGGACATAGTCATATGATTTACCGTTCTAGGTTGTAGTGTTGGCACGAAGAATCATAATAGGAATTTAACGAATATTGTGCCTTACTATCAAGATGAATAACAGTCGACTTAGATAGTGTTTGATTATGTTTCTCGTAAAGCTAGCTGACCAACATCTGAACTACTCTAACTGCTGTGCACAAGTCCAAATATAAGGATCTAAAACACCATGTGGAAATCCGAGAGGTCTTCTCCTATACTGCGAGACCCTGTTAGGAACATGATGATTTCGTGAATCAGCAACTATGCTGTTTCAAGTGAATTTCATCAACTACATTGTTTCCAGTGAAATTCGGCAACAACTACATTGTTTCCTATCATCTAGGCGTAGAAAGGCTTTGATATTCTTTTCAGTATAATTTAGATTTTTAGGGAGCAATTCAAGCCAGACATTGCCGAAGTAAAGAACTTGATTACAAGGTACAATCATGACTATCAATGCCTAGATTTTTTTGTACTTGAATAACACAAAGGGTGCAATATGTAGGTTCAAGAGCTCCTATGATTTCTTCCACCAAATAAGACTTTCATCCTAGATTTTCTTTCAAGATAACAATAAAGCCTTGGAGCATCCCTGTCCATGGAACAATGCTGGAGTGAAAAAGTGCAACAGTCTTGCATTTCTCAATGCCCCTAGCTTTATTTTCATTGTTCTCATAATTCAGTGTGGTATTTAGAAATTCTGAACCATTTTTCGATGATGTTGCGTATTTTACAACCCAATATAATCTCCTTTTAGACTGAATCTGATCATTGATTTATATGCTTGTGGATGTCCCATGTGAAGAAGTAGAGCTTATTTTGTGGATGGATGCATTGGTTTATGTTACCACCATTTAGATTTGTTCTTTACTAGGAAAATGTATTCGGTATTTTTTCTTTCAGTTTTAATGTAATCAAAATATTATTCTGCCCATGGTGTTTCACACCTATGTTTTGTAATATTAGTCAAGACGTGCATTTGCACGTGCATGCTTACTAGCATAGGAAAGAGAAACAACGTAGATCTTGTGCGTTAGTTTTATAGGTAAGATTTAGTTTTCCTTTCTTCTTATACACAGACCAGGCTGGCTTGTGTTTCTGCCATATAAAAGGCAAAGGCTTTGTCACGACCGGGTTTTCCGGGTATAAATTTCCAGAAAAAGACCGTCGTGCTCATCAGCCCCAGGATTACTGTTAGCTGATGAGGCTCCAACTTGATACAGAAATTCCAAGCAAAATACAAAATATGTGGTACAAGACCATTCTGGCCTGTGAGTACAACAATTGGGTTTCTAGTGGTCGATGGCGGAAGCGGTTTGTGAGACATCAGTGTCTATGGGACTCCATTTCCCACAGGAACAGCTGACCAGGTTAACTCCTATCTTCGCGAGGCTGCTATCACCATTGCTTAGGTCCCGAGGCTGGCATCGCCACGCTCCTCTCCATGCAAGCAATCTGGCCAAGACAATAGCCAGGGACAAGCCAGTGAGTACTTTGAATGTACTCGCAAACATTAAGAACACAGGTATAATATAATTGATAATCATGCACTGAAAAAATTCTATGATCACATCGTCAGTCATAAATAAAACATCTTTTATGCATGCAAGCAGGTTGTTTATATGCAACATGAATAAGCAGTAATGGAGTGGGAATAAAATGCCGCAGTCGGGCGTCTGAGCGACACCACATAAAGGGCTTTAAAAGAAATGCCACAGTCGGGCGTCTGAGCGACACCACATAAAGGGCTTTAAAAGAAATGCCACAGTCGGGCGTCTGAGCGACAC
The DNA here is from genome assembly GCF_056163025.1 of Triticum urartu. Taxonomy (NCBI): domain Eukaryota; kingdom Viridiplantae; phylum Streptophyta; class Magnoliopsida; order Poales; family Poaceae; genus Triticum; species Triticum urartu. Next base: position 262,335,414 of record NC_141876.1, read on the forward strand.
CACATAAAGGGCTTTAAAAGAAATGCCACAGTCGGTCGTCTGAGCGACACCACATAAAGGGCTTATAAAATAAATAAATAACAAGCAATGCCATAGTCGGGCGTCTCAGCGACACCACATAAAGGGCTTATAAAATAAATAATCACAATGAATATCCAGGAGGTAGAACCGTCCCAGGGATACTCAATAATACAAATAATGGAACGGGTTAGTCCATCACAAAATAATAATCATGGTCCTCACAAGTAACCAGTCGGTATCCAAGTTTGGTTTAACAATATCTCCTCCGAAGACCGACACTAAGACCAACCCTTGACCCATCCCAGACTGTAATCCTTAACCATGGACACGGCTATTCGGATAGGTTTAATCTCTGCAGAGGGTGTACTCTTTACCCACGAGTAACGGATTCCTTTAGTCCATCGGGACTAATTCCGTCCACGGCCTTTTAGTTGAAAACACGCCTAACTTGCACACACCAGCTTAACTCATCGGTGTCTGGAATCACCCACGACACTTGTTAAGCAAAACTCTAAGTGGGGAGGCTACAACCTCGCGTAGCATGGGATCAAATTTATATCGCGCGCTCTAAGGGGTGGCCTCCCCTCTCGGTCCCAACCGGAAACACCCATGCCCCCGGACCAGGTGGCCTGCCTACCAGCTACAACCAGTATCTTCCACCATGGCCTCTCTGTACGGTGTGTGCTTGAAAGGGGTTGACGACTTACTGAACCAAACCTTACCTGCGGCAGGGACAAGTGGTAGTACATAGCAAGTATGGGGGTTACTGGAACAAGACTCGATCTACGATCGACTCAGGAGGTTTATAAATTCCCTGCATGACATGTATAACAAAAATATTTCAACCAACAAAATCATCACCCATTGTACCTTACCATGCCATACCGGACATAACCGTCTCGACGGAGACCGGCGACAAGCTCACGCCTACCCAAGGCAGAGGCTTTCCCGGATTTCCTTTCCGGCATGCATGCAAGGCACATGAGAATGATTTCCATCACAAGTGTATTCATTTCCAACAGCAACGAATTCAATAATATGCATTTATGCAACTGATCGTATCACCACATAAAATAACGAGTTCTCCGAAATAGGGTGGTGTTATAATTGTGTCAAACAATGCATGCAAAATATTATGCCAGGGTTCAGAATGCTTGCCTTTAAGTTGTGGAGGGGTGAGGTGCTCTCCAAAACTTTTGAAAGTTTCTTCTCTCTCTCCCAAATCCTATTTTAAAATATATTGAATTAACACACATTTCAAAAACAGTACAAAAAAGTTGTTTGGAAAATTTTCAAATAAATCTTAAAATAAACTAGACAAAATTTGAGGAAGGTAGGAAAAAGAATCAACTCATTTGGAGTTATAATTAAAAGTTATAGCCAGTCAAAGATTTGGTCAAAATCTATTTTGAATAAAAATCAGAAAAAGAAAACGGTTCAACGAGATTACGCTTTCGGGCAGAGAAAACGTACTACGGGTTTTACGCCTCCACTTATCCAGCATGGGCCGCGCGGGGAATCACTGACAGTGGGTCCAGGGGGCCCACCAGTCAGGTTTGACTAGTCCACACTCCCCCCTCTTCTCTGCCCGAGCAGAGGCGGGACATTCGGCGATCGTCACCGATGAACGGCGGTTCTTCGCGGGCATCTGAATGCAGGGATGGATCCGCCACTCCTAGGCGGTCCTCCCGGTGGTTGTAGGGTCGTCGGGGGTGGAGGGAACTTCCGGCGGCGAGCTTCTCGGCGGAGGTGGCCTCGGGAGCAAAGTGCTTTTTGGGGCTGCGGTGGCTCCCGATCAAAATCGAGCAGGGGGAAGTGTTCGCGGGAGGAAGAGAAGGCTCCTGGTGGAGAGAGTGGAGAGGGGGAGGTACTAGAGGTGCCGGAATGGCCGGGGCGGTGGCGGCGGCAGGAGTTGCCGGAGACGGGGAAGAAAACCTCCCTGGGTCGAATGCGAGCTAGGGGAGCGCCATTGGGGTGGCCTGAGGTCGCCTGAGTGCTCGGACGAGCTCGGGGGCCTCCTTTTATAGCGCGACGAGGTCGGTTCCGCGGCGGTGGATGAGGATGCCGGCGACCGACATTCTGTAGCTTGCAGGGCGACGTGGCGGGGCTGGGGATGGCGGCAGGAGCTAGCGGACGAGCGGGCACTGTTCCAGGGGCGAGCTGGCGAGCGGGAGAGGCTCGGGCGGCGCCAACCTGAGCAGGGGCTGTCGGGCGGCCGTGGCGGCTAGCTCCTGGCTTGCCGGAGCCGTGGCGAGGGGCTCTTGGCGCGTTGCGGTGAGAAGGGGAGCGTGTGGCGTGGTGCTACAGAGCGGGCCAAAACCAGGGGGGCCAGCGTGTCGGCTCGACGCACGTGCGTGCCAAACGCACGCTCTGCTCGCGCTCTGGGCGTGCACGGGACGTGCTCGTCGTAATGCCAGGGCCTGCTACAGGGCTTGGGCGAGGCTGGCACTTAACAGACCCAGGTTAGGAGTAACTGGGAGCCTAGTGGACAAGTTGGTTTGATCAAAGGTGCAAGCTCACAGTGCAATGTCAAAATTCATGTCAAAATAGATCATGCCCGTAAGGTGTTTGACAAAATGCCAAGGGCACTTAGGCATTTCTTGGAGTGGTCAAAAACTCCAGATGGTGGTCTCTTTAGATGAATAAGAGGGTGGTAAGGTTGGTTTGTGAAAAGCACAAACTTGTTAGTGCAAGTTTTGCAGAACTTCAAATCTGGACAGGATGTGAATGGCATTATTTCATGAACCAAAAATATGCCAATGGGTGCATGCTCCTGGACTTAGGGGTTTGGTAGGGAGGACTATAAGCAGGAGAAAGCACAAGGTCATTGGAGCAAAAATAAATAGGGTTGTAGTAGAAATCACAAGGCTGGACCAGAATGAAAATGAGGTTGATTCACTCAAATTTTTCAAATAACATCATTGGGTTTTTGCATAAAGTTGAATCATATGATACTACTAACATCCCATAATTTTGGTGGAGGCCAGAAAGAAATATTTAAATGGGTTGTAGTGCAAAATTGCACTCTGGACCAGAGAACAAAAATTGATGCAGAGCTCAACATATTACATGAATAAAAGATATTTTTGTATAAAAGTGATTTAAAAACATCACATGACATCTCCAAATTTTGTTTGGAATTTTAAGTGAATTAATCAAATGGTTGTAGTTCAATTATGGCCATATAACCTTGGAAAACCATTTTTCAAGAAAATAAAGATCAAGCAATTTAATTAGGTAATTAGTTATACTGATAAAAGAAAAGTTTTTCTTGAGAGTTTAAACAAGTCCAATAACATATTTGAAAGGTTTTCCCTTTAGGGAACAACTCAATGATAATAAGAAAGGAAATGTTTCAAAAAAATAAAAAGGGAGTCCAAAAAAATCAAAGTTTTAATTCCTGCCAAATTTTTTTATTTAATAAAACAAGGCCAAAATTTCGGGGTGTCACAACACTACCCCCCTTAAGAAAAATCTCGTCCTCGAGATTTGTTAAAAGCTGTTTTAAGAAAAATTATACGCAATAAAAATGTGGCTACAGTGAGAGGGCAATAAGTGGTGAAAAACCACAGTGTGAATACTGGTGCTGCATGGAAAAATCTACGGTTCGGGACAAAAACATGAGATTTCTACGCTGGATATAAATTTAGAATAACTTCTAAATTTAAATATACGCTGGTCGTACCCGAGAGCACAGTGCTCTCTCTGGCCGACAGGTGGACCCAGGGCCCACTGTCAGCCTCTTCTTCTCCCTCCGGTTCTCTCTTCTTCCTCTCTCCCGCGCGCTCTCCCGCGCTTTCCCCACCGGCGACGCCTAGCGCGTAGGGCATCTAGGCCGTACCGCGATAGTGCGCGGCATGCTAGCTGCCGGCGCAGCGTGCACTCACCTCGCGGGCCAGCGTGCTGTCGGCACTGCTCGCGGATTCGTCTCTGAACACCGGCGATCGGCGACGAGCGGCGTTGGTGGACTTCGCCCACCGTACACCGAGCTCGAGCTATAAAACGGCCGGGGTGCCCCTCTCTTCTTCCTCACACCTGGCCCCACTTCTCCTCCTCCTTCTTCCTCCATTACTGCTTACAAAAGCTCGGGTTAGGCTCTAATGGCGGAGGCGATGCCGGACTGGTTTGCGATCCTGATATGCGGAGGGCTGGCGACACTGCTGGGGCTCTCCATGCTCCTGTGCGCGATGATCCTCGACGATCGTCGCGACGCTGCTGCTCGGGTGTTGGCTCTCCGCGGTGGTGGTGATCACGAGGAGTAGATGGGGTGTGCCAGGTGCTAACTGTTGTTAGGGGGTGATTAGCTGGATGTAACACCGTTGCAAAGTTTTGCAAACAGTGTATGTGTTCGCATGATTATGGTTGTGAGTCTGCTGCCGTGGTGCTGTGTGAAATTAATTAATCCACGTCGTGAGAAGGTGCAGATGTAGCAACTCAGGGAAAAAGAAATCTCACTCCAGGATTTTACGAGGGAAAAACAGTTAATTTAAAGGAGCATAAACCACAAAAAAACTACACACAATAGTAGAAGCCAAATAATTGACTCGTCGTACAAACTCAGGGTATCACGCATAAGTCACACACATAAATAAATGTTGCAATAATGAATACCGCAGCGACGTCTAAAATGGAAACGGTAACTGGACGGGGTTCCTAGAAAACGTCTCTAGTACTGGGATACACTCCTCTTCTATCAGGGGAAGTGGATTGACCAGTCGATGCACGTGTCTCTCCTGGTCGGGCCTTAGTGCTCTGCCGATGGCGATCTGAGGATTTAAATCTGCGAGGCTCTGGAGATAACCCATCACATGTTGGGTTAAACGCTCTTGAGCGATGACGTACTGGACAAGGTTGGCCAGGACTGGGTCTCTCTCAATGCGTCCACCGGGAAAAGATGTCACCCCTCCGGGTGCTGCACGGCTCGGGAAGTAATAATACCCTCGTTCGCTGGCATAGGGTACTGCGAATCGAAGGCGAGCAAGCGCTTCGTATGCAACAGCTTCTATGGCCATATGTGGGGTTGGCATAGATTTCTCCACGAAGGAGACCTCCGTTGGATCTTGGTTTGAGTTTACGGGAGGGATGTGTACTGCTGCCCAATATCTCGAGGTGGAAGGGGTAATTCTCGATTTGAACAGCTCGTACTGGGGTGGCTGGGTAGCGCCCATGGTACTGCAGGTAAAATCCCGCAATATCTTGACAAAACTACCCGGGGTTGCATCTGGTGTTCTCAGATAAATGCTAGGGCTTGGCATGGCTAGGAAATGGTTGTGAGGGTGGTGCACAAGGTGAGAGGTGCTTGGCAAGGTCACGCGGTGGCCCTTTTATAGCACCGGAGCTGGGTCATTTTTACCGAGGTGAATGGTAAAGAAAATTTTCAGCTCTGTCCCAAGGGTCGGGGTCAAGCCACAGATTCACACATTTCACTATAGTGATGTGTTACTGTGGGGTTGACGGGGTGATTTTTGGTAACTGTGTCCGGGATAGAAATCTTATACTGCATACTGGCGTATCCAGGCAAGGCTACTATTAAAACAGAGGCACGACAACAGGCGGCATTTAATTACAAGGCCACACGATTACAAAGCGAGGGTACACTGGGACTCGATACGACTCGGGTGACTTAGTCTACCTCGTTTACATCCAAGCGGGCGTGCCTTGAGGCTCCTCCACGGGTCTCGTCGTCGGAATTAGCTGGAGTGGGTTGAGGGGCTGCAGGCTCGGGGTAGCGATGAGGACCATCTCGGGGATTGTTGGCCACAATCCCGTTGGAGTGTGATCCCAATATGCGACGAAGCACCTCTGGGGTTATCGCAGCACCTTGGCCGATGGCTGGGGCAGGCCTTAGGGACTCGATCGGGTGTCCAAACAGCACGGCTGGGTTGTCGGCGTTGGGCTCGTTCTCTTCTCTCGCCGGGGCTCGACGAACCAGCTCTCCACGAGCTGCGATTAGATCAATAGTGATTTGATCGCACAGTTCTTCTAGTGCACTTACATAGCGCACTAGGTGCAACAATGCAGGATCTGTCTCGTGATCTCCGTTGGCAACTTGGGGTGGTCTACCATACCCTTCACGCCTAGGGTAGTAGTGGAACGAGCGACAGTTAACTCTGGGCGACAAGTGCCGGAGATGAACTATAGCCTCTCGAGCAGCTAGTTGGATGGCTTGAGGTTCAAAGGAAGTTGTCCTTCCGGTGAACCTGTAGGGGCGCTCGGGCTCTAGACCCCTACCGTAGATGTGTACAGTGGCCCAGAATTGACGGTTCTCACCGCTCATGGGTCCTTGGTACACAACATATTCTGGGGGCTCTTCTAACGCATAGGCACGACGGGTGAGGTTTGCGAGTATGGTCACAAAGCCTCCAAGGTTGGTTGCCGTGGTCTCATTGTGCACGACATGGCCAGGCATTGTAGCTTGGTTTGGGGTAGAGGCTGTGCTGTGCTGTGTTGGGGCTAGCGTGCCCCTTTTTATAGGAAAAGGGGACGGAGTCTTCCTTCGCACGCTTGCGAGAAAGGACTATTTAGGATTCGATCACTGGCGCATGAGCGACAGGTTAGGTTGATAGGTTGGGCACCGACTGCCAAAAGGTGTTGGGTCACTGCGTGGCTATCTTGCACGAGAAGCTTGGCTGGGGTTTGGTTATGGTTTGGTGGGTTGGTTTGCCTAAGTTTATAGACCCGGCTAAGATAGGATTAGCCAATGGTCAGCCTGGCTCTGATACCAAGTCTGTCACGACCGGGTTTTCCGGGTATAAATTTCCAGAAAAAGACCGTCGTGCTCATCAGCCCCAGGATTACTGTTAGTTGATGAGGCTCCAACTTGATACAGAAATTCCAAGAAAAATACAAAATATGTGGTACAAGACCATTCTGGCCTGTGAGTACAACAATTGGGTTTCTAGTGGTCGATGGCGGAAGCGGTTTGTGAGACATCAGTGTCTATGGGACTCCATTTCCCACAGGAACAGCTGACCAGGTTAACTCCTATCTTCGCGAGGCTGCTATCACCGTTGCTTAGGTCCCGAGGCTGGCATCGCCACGCTCCTCTCCAAGCAAGCAATCTGGCCAAGACAATAGCCAGGGACAAGCTAGTGAGTACTTTGAATGTACTCGCAAACATTAAGAACACAGGTATAATATAATTGATAATCATGCACTGAAAAAATTCTATGATCACATCGTCAGTCATAAATAAAACATCTTTTATGCATGCAAGCAGGTTGTTTATATGCAACATGAATAAGCAGTAATGGAGTGGGAATAAAATGCCGCAGTCGGGCGTCTGAGCGACACCACATAAAGGGCTTTAAAAGAAATGCCACAGTCGGGCGTCTGAGCGACACCACATAAAGGGCTTTAAAAGAAATGCCACAGTCGGGCGTCTGAGCGACACCACATAAAGGGCTTTAAAAGAAATGCCACAGTCGGTCGTCTGAGCGACACCACATAAAGGGCTTATAAAATAAATAAATAACAAGCAATGCCATAGTCGGGCGTCTCAGCGACACCACATAAAGGGCTTATAAAATAAATAATCACAATGAATATCCAGGAGGTAGAACCGTCCCAGGGATACTCAATAATACAAATAATGCAACGGGTTAGTCCATCACAAAATAATAATCATGGTCCTCACAAGTAACCAGTCGGTATCCAAGTTTGGTTTAACAATATCTCCTCCGAAGACCGACACTAAGACCAACCCTTGACCCATCCCAGACTGTAATCCTTAACCATGGACACGGCTATTCGGATAGGTTTAATCTCTGCAGAGGGTGTACTCTTTACCCACGAGTAACGGATTCCTTTAGTCCATCGGGACTAATTCCGTCCACGGCCTTTTAGTTGAAAACACGCCTAACTTGCACACACCAGCTTAACTCATCGGTGTCTGGAATCACCCACGACACTTGTTAAGCAAAACTCTAAGTGGAGAGGCTACAACCTCGCGTAGCATGGGATCAAATTTATATGGCGCGCTCTAAGGGGTGGCCTCCCCTCTCGGTCCCAACCGGAAACACCCATGCCCCCGGACCAGGTGGCCTGCCTACCAGCTACAACCAGTATCTTCCACCATGGCCTCTCTGTATGGTGTGTGCTTGAAAGGGGTTGACGACTTACTGAACCATACCCTACCTGCGGCAGGGACAAGTGGTAGTACATAGCAAGTATGGGGGTTACTGGAACAAGACTCGATCTACGGTCGACTCAGGAGGTTTATAAATTCCCTGCATGACATGTATAACAAAAATATTTCAACCAACAAAATCATCACCCATTGTACCTTACCATGCCATACCGGACATAACCGTCTCGACGGAGACCGGCGACAAGCTCACGCCTACCCAAGGCAGAGGCTTTCCCAGATTTCCTTTCCGGCATGCATGCAAGGCACATGAGAATGATTTCCATCACAAGTGTATTCATTTCCAACAGCAACGAATTCAATAATATGCATTTATGCAACTGATCGTATCACCACATAAAATAACGAGTTCTCCGAAATAGGGTGGTGTTATAATTGTGTCAAACAATGCATGCAAAATATTATGCCAGGGTTCAGAATGCTTGCCTTTAAGTTGTGGAGGGGTGAGGTGCTCTCCAAAACTTTTGAAAGTTTCTTCTCTCTCTCCCAAATCCTATTTTAAAATATATTTGAATTAACACACATTTCAAAAACAGTACAAAAAAGTTGTTTGGAAAATTTTCAAATAAATCTTAAAATAAACTAGACAAAATTTGAGGAAGGTAGGAAAAAGAATCAACTCATTTGGAGTTATAATTAAAAAGTTATAGCCAGTCAAAGATTTGGTAAAAATCTGTTTTGAATAAAAATCAGAAAAAGAAAACGGTTCAACAAGATTACGCTTTCGGGCAGAGAAAACGTACTACGGGTTTTACGCCTCCACTTATCCAGCGTGGACCGCGCGGGGAGTCACTGACAGTGGGTCCAGGGGGCCCACTAGTCAGGTTTGACTAGTCCACACTCCCCCCTCTTCTCTGCCCGAGCAGAGGCGGGACATCCGGCGATCGTCGCCGGTGAACGGCGGTTCTTCGCGGGCATCTGAATGCAGGGATGGATCCGCCACTCCTAGGCGGTCCTCCCGGTGGTTGTAGGGTCGTTGGGGGTGGAGGGAACTGCCGGCGGCGAGCTTCTCGGCGGAGGTGGCCTCGGGAGCAAAGTGCTTTTGGGGCTGCGGTGGCTCCCGATCAAAATCGAGCAGGGGGAAGTGTTCGCGGGAGGAAGAGAAGGCTCCTGGTGGAGAGAGTGGAGAGGGGGAGGTACTAGAGGGGCCGGAATGGCCGGGGAGGTGGCGGCGGCAGGAGTTGCCAGAGACGGGGAAGAAAACCTCCCTGGGTCGAATGCGAGCTAGGGGAGCGCCATTGGGGTGGCTTGAGGTCGCCTGAGTGCTCGGACGAGCTCGGGGGCCTCCTTTTATAGCGCGACGAGGTCGGTTCCGCGGCGGTGGATGAGGATGCCGGCGACCGGCGTTCTGTAGCTTGCAGGGCGACGTGGCGGGGCTGGGGATGGCGGCAGGAGCTAGCGGACGAGCGGGCACGGTTCCAGGGGCGAGCTGGCGAGCGGGAGAGGCTCGGGCGGCGCCGACCTGAGCAGGGGCTGTCGGGCGGCCGTGGCGGCTAGCTCCTGGCTTGCCGGAGCCGTGGTGAGGGGCTCTTGGCGCGTTGCGGTGAGAAGGGGAGCGTGTGGCGTGGTGCTGCAGAGCGGGCCAAAACCAGGGGGGCCAGCGTGTCGGCTCGGCGCACGTGCGTGCCAAACGCATGCTCTGCTCGCGCTCTGGGCGTGCACGGGACGTGCTCGTCGTAATGCCAGGGCCTGCTACAGGGCTTGGGTGAGGCTGGCACTTAACAGACCCAGGTTAGGAGTAACTGGGAGCCTAGTGGACAAGTTGGTTTGATCAAAGGTGCAAGCTCACAGTGCAATGTCAAAATTCATGTCAAAATAGATCATGCCCGTAAGGTGTTTGACAAAATGCCAAGGGCACTTAGGCATTTCTTGGAGTGGTCAAAAACTCCAGATGGTGGTCTCTTTAGATGAATAAGAGGGTGGTAAGGTTGGTTTGTGAAAAGCACAAACTTGTTAGTGCAAGTTTTGCAGAACTTCAAATCTGGACAGGATGTGAATGGCATTATTTCATGAACCAAAAATATGCCAATGGGTGCATGCTCCTGGACTTAGGGGTTTGGTAGGGAGGACTATAAGCAGGAGAAAGCACAAGGTCATTGGAGCAAAAATAAATAGGGTTGTAGTAGAAATCACAAGGCTGGACCAGAATGAAAATGAGGTTGATTCACTCAAATTTTTCAAATAACATCACTGGGTTTTTGCATAAAGTTGAATCATATGATACTACTAACATCCCATAATTTTGGTGGAGGCCAGAAAGAAATATTTAAATGGGTTGTAGTGCAAAATTGCACTCTGGACCAGAGAAGAAAAATTGATGCAGAGCTCAACATATTACATGAATAAAAGATATTTTTGTATAAAAGTGATTTAAAAACATCACATGACATCTCCAAATTTTGGTTGGAATTTTAAGTGAATTAATCAAATGGTTGTAGTTCAATTATGGCCATATAACCTTAGAAAACCATTTTTCAAGAAAATAAAGATCAAGCAATTTAATTAGGTAATTAGTTATACTGATAAAAGAAAAGTTTTTCTTGAGAGTTTAAACAAGTCCAATAACATATTTGAAAGGTCTTCCCTTTAGGGAACAACTCAATGATAATAAGAAAGGAAATGTTTCAAAAAAATAAAAAGGGAGTCCAAAAAAATCAAAGTTTTAATTCCTGGCAAAATTTTTTATTTAATAAAACAAGGCCAAAATTTTGGGGTGTCACAGGCTTTGACCGTGTAAAGGGGAGTTTTGTGTTTGAGTTATGAGAATATACAAAAAAGCGTGCGAGTTGTGGATGACCACATCGTGTGTATTACCTGTGATTTCGCATCGTGAAAATTTACTAGCGATGGAGGATTGATCATTGCATCGACGCCTATGTGCTGATCCAATGGGATCATTATTTTTGTTCGTGTATTTTCATACACGGGTGAAAGTTATTCTTGGAGGTTGCGAGAAAGAACTGTTGATCAAGCATCGCCATGAAAGATTGGGCCGTCTACACGCACGAATTAGCGTCTTGCTAGTTTGTGCCTCATCAACTAGTATTCAGAGCAAAGGTTAGTCATGGTGATTCAGTTTGCAATATCATCTATGGAGGCAAGAATCAACATATTGAGCAAGAACATATTGATGGAGGAGGAAGGCATCGGCGAGGTTGTTCTCTTTCACACTCATTGCATCGTGAAGGAGCTGTGTGTTAATTTAATGATTGGTGAAGGTTCTGCAGTCAACATGGTGAGCATCAAGGTGGTGGCAAAATTGGGGCTGAATATGGCGCCTCTTGGAAGATCGTACACGCTGAAATGGTACAAAGGTGAAATCAAAATTACGCATCGGATTTTGCTAATTTTTTAATTAGGAAAATACTGTTGTGCGGAATTTTTTTACGTTTGTCCTGTGCCTATGGTGTCATGCCATCTACGAGGAAACCCATGGTGCAAGCGCGTTGGGGCTGTTCGCGATGCTAAGAAAAATGGTTATTCTCTGTCATGGAAGGGCCAGCGAATTTGTTGTATTCCCATGCCAACGGATGTGTTTGCCGTAGATTGGAAAAATCATTTGCGGAGAAGAAGAGAAGAACTACAAGAAATAAAAGAAGTGGATGCACCGGTGAAGGGTCTGAATCTTTTGGTGGAGAAGGTAAAAGATGATGGTGTTGCAAAGGGACAACGATGGAGTGTTTTCAAAACCCAGTGCGTGATCAAGCGACGTGCATGCAAGATGATAATTGATGGTGGGAGCTTTACAAATGCCATCAACAAAGATCTTGTGTAGGCTTTGGGTTTGTCCATGTGGCAGCACCCACAACTGCACCATGTGGAGTGGATATAAAATCATGGAAAATGAAAGATTACACATAAGGTACGTGTTCCATTTGCTGTTGGAGATTACATTGACAAGGTGGATTGTGATGTCTTACCGATGGATTCTTGTCAGTTGCTACTGGGAAGACCATTGCAGTTCGATCATGATGCAGTGCATGCTGGAAGATCGAACACATACACTTTCATGCATCATGGGAGGAAACATGTGCTAAAGCCAATGGTAGACAATGCACTCACTAGAGAGCAGCACGTTCCGGAGAAGCAGGTCATGTTGGATATTGACTCGAAACTGAGGACGGTTTCTCTTGAAGGGAGGGAGGATGACACAACCACTATGACATCCTGTGTGTCGTCAATTTTTTTCGTATTCAAACTGAATCAATTATGAAAGATGGAGACAATGTAATTACATGCATGGTTAGTCATGTTCAGAATTGTGTTATGGCTCGACAACAAAAATAGGCAGTGGACTCGGATAAATTACATAGAGGGAAATATGAAGAGTACACATGATTTGTGGGCCAGAGATTGTCGAGTCAAATTGAAACAAATGTGTTGTGCTTGCTAGACGTCAAGATCAAAAGAAAAATACATGTGCCGAGAGAAAATGTGGTGCAAGGTTAAATCAAGAGTTTTAATTGGTTTAACATGTAAGAGAGGAGTGTTTACATGCATGCATCCAACAATCAGTTGATTAGCCAGGAGGAGCCACAACCGGCTAATATAATTCCCAACTTTCATACTCCTCCATGTATAGTTTTTGTAGGTTCAATTCCAATCGGAAGTAGTACTTGATTATTAGCCTTAGTTGGTATGTGTGTTACAAGAAGTCTTGGAGGGCATGACTTTTCATCATATATGAAACAGAAATAATGTAGATCTTGTGCGTTAGTTTTAGTAGGTACGATTTAGTTTTCCTTTCTTCTTATCTACAGAGCAGGCTGGCGTGTGTTTGTGCCATATAAAAGGCAAATTCTTCGTCCATGTAAAGGGGAGTTTTTGTGTTTGAGTTATGAGAATATATAGAAAACATCCAAGTTGTGGACGACCACATCATGTGTATTATCTGTTGTCGCGGGATGACACGATCACCTATGGGGCCACGAGCCCATTTTGTGGTTCGGCAAGGGGGAGATCACATTGCACAAAGAGCGGAAGCCGTGGGAGCAGCACGACAACAATGACACAGATGATTTTTACCCAGGTTCGGGCCATCATGAGGCGTAAAACCCTACTCCTGCTTTGGTGGATTGAGTGGAAGAACACAACGGCCCGTGATGCTCGAACCTGACAAGGTTGCCTGAGGATGAGCGGCTACGCGCATACAAGTGTGAGGGGTCCCCATCCTCCTCTAGGTTGCCTTGGGCCTCCTTTTATAGCTCATGGGGTAACCACAGTGACAAAACAGTCTTTATCTAATGATATAAGCTAACAATGCTATCATACGTAACTCTGGTAGTTAGGACAAATTGCATTAAATGCACTACTAGGTGTCATGCTGAGGATGCAGCCCGGCAAGCCTGCTGTGCCGCTTAATCGTCTTCTGCTTATCTGCTTGACATGCCTCTGGATGGGTGTCATGTGAGGGTAATCTATCTTCCAATGGGCTGCCACGTGCTTAGTGGAAGCCACTTAATCACTTGGGGGCTCGACACCACACTGATAACTGTTTTGCGTCGCCGTGATGTGGAGCGGTAGAGCGGTGGTGCCTTAGTGGAGAGATTGGTCCTTGGCGGACCCGGCAAGCCTACTGGGGGAATCTTGGACTTGTCCTTGGGGCAGCCTCGACCCGGCCAGGCTCTCCTGCCCGGCAAGGGAGGCCTTCTCAAGTTGTTGCTTTGCTGTCTTGTTTGTCTTGGTCTTCTTGATCCGCTCTTTGATCTCACAAAGAGCTGCTTCTCTGGCTTGGTTTGGCTTTTGTAGGTTGGTGCTGGATATAGGGTGCCAACATGCGTGTGTATAAGTCTGGGCAACAAACATGAACGTTCGTTGCACCAACATCTGTGATTTCCCATCATGGAAAGATACTAGCAACGGAGGATTGATCATTGCATCGATGCCTATGTGCTGATCCAAGGGGATCATTTTTTTTGTTCGTGTATTTTCGTACATGGGTGAAAGTTATTCTTGGAGGTTGGGAGAAGGAACTATTGATCAAGCATCGCCGTGAACAATCAGGCCATTTACACGCATGAATTAGCGTCTTGCTAGTTTGTGCCTCAACATAGGCCACCCAAACCATGACCACACCATGTCATAGCTGGCCCATGCTCGCATTTTAGCGGACTTTTTTGCCGGCTTTCGTGGAACTTTGTTGCTGCAGCCGGTGGGAGAGAATCTATGGCCGCCGCCGACACCCATTGACTCCAACCCCTTAAGGTAGGCGCTGCATAGCCATAGTGAAAGTGTGTTCCTAGGTGAGGAAATTCCTAAGTCACGAACAACTAGCAGCGGAATAAGTACTCAGATGCAAGAATAACAGAGTAGTAGCACAGTCATCATGATGAAATGAAAGCAAGCATAGAGTACACAAAGCGTATAAGCAGGATAGGCAGGCTGTGGACAAAGTGACTGAAGAATTAGGACTGAGGAAATTGAGGAAGTCTTCAGTCAAAGTCTTCACACAGTAACGATCAAGTTCATCAACACATGAATGAGGAAATTAAAGGGTTGAGGAAATAGAACCAGTAGCTTGGTGAAGACGATGATTTGGTAGACCATTTCCAACTGCTGTGACAGTTGTATGTGTGGTTGGAGCGACTAGGTATTTAAACCTGAGGACACACAGTCCTCACCATATTCTCCTTGAGCTAAGGTCACACAGACCTCACCCAATCACTCGTGGTAAGTCTTTAGGTGACTTCCAAACCTTCAGAGGCTTGGTCACTCAGTGATCCACAATTTCCTCTTGGATGCTCTAGACCATGACGCCTAACCGTCTGGAGGATGCACAGTCCTCAAAGGTAACAAGCATCAGTTCCACATAGGAACAATCTCTTCAGTGATGCTCAATCACTTTGGGTTTGTAGGTGTTTGGGTTTGGGTTTTTCCTCACTTGATGATTTTCTCTCAAAGTCCTTCGAGGATGGGATGCTCTCAATGACAAGTGCCAGTTTCTCTCCGAGCAGCCAACCTACTAGTGGTTGTAGCGGGTGGCTATTTATAGCCTAGGGAGCAACCCGACATGATAAGACATAAATGCCCTTCAATGATATGACCGTTAGGTGGGTAGATATTTTGGGACAGCTGGCGCATAGCACATCAACAGTCGGATATTTGAGTATCAAATTCCTCAGGGCTATCATGTTCCTCACCTGTAGGCAATCCGCACTGGCGAATCCCTACCTCCTCAGTCAGAACAAATTCCTCAGAGACCAGAAGATCTTCGTCTTCGTCACTAAAGAAATTGACTGAACCATATGAGATTTCCAATGGCTTCACTCTCGAAAGGATTGGGTAGGTGTAGGATTTTAAGATGAGCATCACTGGGAAACTTTTTCTTAGTTTTATCTCGACCTCCTTTAATAGTACGGTGTTTCCTATGACTCAAGAAAGAGAAAATGAAACTACAAAAACAAAAGTCTTCACGCTTCATAATCCTCGCATGAATACCAAGTCTTCAAGGTCGCACCAATTTCTTCACTTTCAAAGTCTTCAAGAAAACCAAAGTCGTCAGCTGAAGACATTCATTTTAAGGATCGACTTTCATCGTAAATATCAAACTCCTCTAGACTTATAGACCTATGTACACTCACAAACACATTAGTCCATTAACCTAGAAGTCTTCAATACACCAAAATCACTAAGGGGCACTAGATGCACTTATAATCTCCCCCTTTTTGGTGAGTGATGACAATATAGGTTAAGTTTTCAATGGGGATAAACATATGAAGTGTAAATACTAATATTGAGGAGTTTGATTGCAAGATATAGAAGAACTCCCCTAAAGATGTGCATATGTGAGGAATTTGCTTTGAATAGAAAATTAACATTGTTGAGTAGAATCATGGAGATCTCCCCCTATATCTTGTAATTCATACACACATTTAACATATGATATGAGAATTCAAAATGCATGATGAAATATGGTGTCTGATGAAATTCAGCATGCGTGCATTAATGTACTTGAGGAAATAGCATGCAGAAAACAGAGCAAAAGTATCAGACCACCATAGGACTTAAGTTTACAACTCGATCAACAAACACTTCAGAAGGGCGATAGTTGTAACTTAACCAAAACAAATGCCCATATATATAGAGGCCCACTTGAAGACTAAATCAAATTTGTCCCCCTTTGTCATCAAATGACCAAAAGGGCCTAAAAGTGAGGACTAACGCCCCTAAAGAATATCATCATGATGTCGATGGAGGAGCGCCAGCGTTGTTGGGGTCGTCCATTGGAGTAGGGCTTGGCGCGGTGTCGTTCAAATCTTTAGCTTCATCTGTCTCACGTGATGAGGAATATGAGCTGGCAACAAGTGAGGAACTTTGACCTTCTTGAATTTCTTCGATGGTGGCTATGACCAGTCAAAGTCCTGTTGGAAGCCCATCAGTTTGAGATCTTCATCACCGTAGAGCTGAGACAATACGGCCCAAGTGCGATCAAAGACTTCATGCAAGTAGTAATGATTCTTCTTCATAGTCTTTTGCGTGATCGTCATATTCTGAAGAATTGAACCAAAGTGACATTTAACCCACTTGTGGTTGCGATCGACCTTCTGATGAAGACTGAGGAGAAGCTCACGATCAGTCATCACACATGGAGCAGTGGCTTAAGGATATTGCTTTGAAGCATTTGCGGCAGTATCATGCATGGAATATGATGCAGCCCTGCGTAACTGTCCATCCAATGAATGAGTGCCTTCATCAATGACAGCCACCTTACCCTTCTCATCAGCTGAGGAGGTAGTCCGTTTGAGGACTTCAATTGGCGGCAAGTAGCTGAGATGATTGTGACAATCATCCTTGTAATGAATGAAGACCTTGATATGATGAATCTCATAATCCAGGGAGCGTAAGGCTTCAACTCAAAAGGTGATAGAGCAGCATTGGCCAAAGTCCTCATGAAGAAATAATGGTAGTTGATAGGAATACCGTGGATGATATTGAACAACAGATTCTTCATGATGCCAACAACCTCTTCTTCATCAGAGTTGTGGCCCTTGATCGACTGAGGGTTTTGGTCAATATGCGATATATAGTCCTTGGCACAGAGAGAAATTCCTTAACGAGGAATGTGGTCCTTGGAGCTTGGCCAGGCTTCAGAGGCTTCATTAGCACTTGCATCAGATGATTTGATAGTTCAGGTTCAGCATAGATGAGCCTTGCACCTTCAGTGGGAGGACTGACTGGGACGGCGTGAAGCAATGCAGAGGCCGGAGCTTTGTAATGAGTGTTTTCGGTCATCCTGTCTGTTGGGGAACGCAGTATTTCAAATTTTTTACCTACGATAACACAAGATCTATCTAGGAGATGCATAGCAACGAGAGGGGAGAGTGTGTCTACGTACCCTCATAGACCGAAAGCAGAAGCGTTGAGTAACACGGTTGATGTAGTTGAACATCTTCGCGATCCAATCGATCAAGTACCGAACACAAGACACCTCCGCGATCTGCGCATGTTCATCTTGGTGACGTACCTCGAACTCTTGATCCAGTTGAGGCCGAGGGAGAGTTTCGTCAGCACGACGGCATGGTGACAGTGATGATGAAGTTACCGATGCAGGGCTTCGCCTAAGCACTACGACAATATGACCGAGGTGTAAAACTGTGGAGGGGGGCACCGCACATGGCTAACGATCAACTTGTGTGTCTATGGGGTGCCCCTCCCCCGTATACAAAGGAGGGGAGGAGGAGGCCGGCCAGCCCTAGAGGGCGCACCCAAGGGGGGAGTCCTACTCCTAGTAGGAATCGGCTCCCCCTTTCCTAATCCAAGTAGGAGAAAAAGGAAGGAGAGGGAGAGGGAGAGGGAAAGAGGGGCCGCGCCACCCTCCCCTAGTCCTATTCAGACCCCCCTTGGGGGGAGGGAACCTTTGGGCTGCTTCCCTCTCTCTCCCCTAAGGCCCACTAAGCCCATTACTTCCCCCCCCGGGGGGGGGGGGGGGTGTTCCGGTAACCCCTCCGCCACTCCGGTTTTATCCGAAACTATCCAAAACACTTCCGGTGTCCGAATAACATGGTCCAATATATCAATTTTATGTCTCAACCATTTTGTGACTCCTTGTCATGTCCGTGATGTCATCCGGAACACTGAACAACCTTCGGTACATCAAATCACATAACTCATAATACAAATCATCATCGAACATTAAGCGTGCGGACCCTACGGGTTCGAGAACAATGTAGACATGACCGAGACACGTCTCCGGTCAATAACCAATAGCGGAACCTAGATGCTCATATTGATTCCTACGTATTCTACGAAGCCCTTTATCGGTCAAACTGCATAACAACATACGTTGTTCCCTTTGTCATCGGTATGTTACTTGCCCGAGATTCGATCGTCGGTATCATCATACCTAGTTCAATCTCGTTACCGGCAAGTCTCTTTACTCGTTCCGTAATGCATCATCCGGCAAGTAACCCATTAGTCACTTTGATTGCAAGGGTTATAGTGATGAGCACTACTGGGAGGGCCCAGAGATACCTCTCCGAAACACGGAGTGACAAATCCTATTCTCAATCTATGCCAACTCAACAAACACCATCAGAGACACCTGTAGAGCATCTTTATAATCACACAGGTACGTTGTGACATTTGATAGCACACTAAGTGTTCCTCCGGTATTCGGGAGTTTCATAATCTCATAGTCATAGGAACATGTATAAGTTATGAAGAAAGCAATAGCAATAAACTAAACGGTCATAGTGCTAAGCTAACGGATGGGTCTTGTCCATCACATCATTTTCTAATGATGTGAGCTCGTTCATCAAGTGACAACACATGTATATGGCTAGGAAACTTAACCATCTCGTTCATCATTAGCTTCCTCACTAATTGGTGTAGGACTCACTGGAACTGATTTCTGTGATGAACTACTTTCCAATAAGGGAGAAGGTACATTTACCTCATCAAGTTCTACTTTCCTCCCACTCACTTCTTTCGAGAGAAACTCCTTCTCTAGAAAGGATCTATTCTTAGCAAGGAATATATTGCCTTCGGATCTGTGATAGAAGGTGTACCCAACAGTCTCCTTTGGGTATCCTATGAAGACACATTTCTCCTATTTGGGTTCGAGCATATCAGGTTGAAGCGTTTTCACATAAGCATCACAACCCCAAAGTTTAAGAAACGACAACTTGGTTTTTTTTCCAAACCACAGTTCATATGGTGTCGTCTCAACGGATTTCGATGGTGCCCTATTTAACATGAATGTAACCTCAAAACGATAGCGGTAAATCAGTAAGAGACATAATAGATCGCACCATATCTAATAAAGTGCGGCTACGACGGACACACCATTACACTATGGTGTTCCAGGTGGCGTGAGTTGCGAAACTATTCTGTGTTGTTTCAAATGAAGATCAAACTCATAACTCAAATATTCATCTCCACGATCAGATCGTAGAAACTTAATTTTCTTGTTACAATGATTTTCCACTTCACTCTGAAATTCTCTGAACTTTTCAAATGTTTCATAGTTTTGTTTCATCAAGTAGATATACCCATATCTGCTCAAATCATCTGTGATGGTCGGAAAATAACGATACCCGCTGCGAGCATCAATAGTCATCGGACCGCATACATTAGTATGTATTATTTACAATAAGTCTGTTGCTCGTTCCATTGTTCCGGAGAATGGAGTCTTAGTCATCTTGCTCATGAGGCATGGTTCGCAAGCATCAAGTGATTCATAATCAAGTGATTCCAAAAGCCCATCAGCATGGAGTTTCTTCATGCGCTTTACACCAATATGACCTAAACGACCATGCCACAAATAAGTTGCACTATAATTATTAAACTTATATCTTTTGGCTTCAATACTATGAATATGTGTATCACTACTATCGAGATTCAATAAAAATAGACCACTCATCAAGGGTGAATGACCATCAAAGATATTACTCATATAAATAGAACAACCATTATTCTCTGATTTATATGAATAACCATCTCGCATCAAACAAGATCTAGATATAATGTTCATACTTAACGCTGGCACAAAATAACAATTATTCAGGTCTAAAACTAATCCCAAAGGTAGATGTAGAGGTAGCATGCCGACCGCGGTCACATCCACTTTGGAACCATTTTCCATGTGCTTCGTCATGTCGTCCTTAGCCAATCTTCGCTTAATCCGTAGCCCCTGTTTCGAGTTGCAAATATTAGCAACAGAACCAGTATCAAGTACCCAGGTGCTACTGCGAGCATTAGTAAGGTACACATCAATAACATGTATATCAAATATACCTTTCACTTTGCCATCCTTCTTATCCGCCAAATACTTGGGGCAGTTCTACTTCCAGTGACCAGTCCCTTTGCAGTAGAAGCACTCAGTCTTAGGCTTAGGTCCAGACTTGGGCTTCTTCACTTAAGCAGCAACTTGCTTGCCGTTCTTCTTCAAGTTCCCCTTCTTCCCTTTTCCCTTCTTCTTGAAACTAGTGGTCTTGTTGACCATCAACACTTGATGTTCCTTCTTGATTTCTACCTCCACAGCCTTTAGCATTGCAAAGAGCTCGGGAATTGTCTTATCCATCCCTTGCATATTATAGTTCATCACGCAACTTTTGTAGCTTGGTGGCAGTGATTGAAGAACTCTGTCAATGACACTATCATCAGGAAGATTAACTCCCAGTTGAGTCAAGTGGTTGTGGTACCCAGACATTCTGAGTATATGTTCACTGACGGAACTATTCTCCTCCATCTTGCAGTTGTAGAACTTATTGGAGACTTCATATCTCTCAATCCGGGCATTTGCTTGAAACAATAACTTCAACTCCTGGAACATCTCATATGCTCCATGATGTTCAAAACATCGTTGAAGTCCCGATTCTAAGCCGTAAAGCATGGCACACTGAACTATCGAGTAGTCATCAACTTTGCTCTGCTAGACATTCATAACATCTGGAGTAGCTCCTGTAGCGGGGTTTGCACCTAGCGGTGCTTCCAGGACGCAATTCTTCTATGCAGCAATGCGGATAATCCTCAAGTTACGGACCCAGTCAGTGTAGTTGCTACCATCATCTTTCAACTTATTCTCGAGGAACACATTAAAATTCAAAGGAACAGTAGCACGGGCCATTTATCTAAAACAACATAGACATGCAAAGTACTATCAGGTACTAAGTTCATGATAAATTAAAGTTCAATTAATCATATTACTTAAGAACTCCCACTTAGATAGACATCCCTCTAGTCATCTAAATGATCACGTGATCCATATCAACTGAACCATGTCCGATCATCACGTGAGATGGAGAAGTTTTCAATGGTGAACATCACTATGTTGATCATATCTACTATATGATTCACGCTCAACCTTTCGGTCTCATTGTTCCGAGGCCATATTTGCATATGGTAGGCTCGTCAAGTTTAACATGAGTATTCTGCTTGTGCAAATTTGGCTTGCACCCATTGTATGTGAACATAGAGCTTATCATATCCGATCATCACATGGTGTCTCGGCACGACGAACTGTAGCAATGGTGCATACTCAGGGAGAACACTTATACCTTGAAATTTAGTGAGAGATCATCTTATAATGCTACCGCCGAACTAAGCAAAATAAGATGCATAAAAATATAAACATCACATGCAATCAAATAAGTGATATGATATGGCCATCATCATCTTGTGCCTTTGATCTCCATCTCAAAAGCACCGTCATGATCACCATCATCACCGGCTTGACACCTTGATCTCCATCGAAGCATCGTTTTCGTCTCGCCAACTATTGCTTCTATGACTATCGCTACCGCTTAGTGATAAAGTAAAGCAATTACATGGCGATTGCATTTCATACAATAAAGCGACAACCATATGGCTCCTGCCAGTTGCCGATAACTATTACAGAACATGATCATCTCATACAAAAATTTATATATCATCACGTCTTGACCATATCACATCACAGCAAGCCCTGCAAAAACAAGTTAGACGTCCTCTACTTTGTTGTTGCAAGTTTTACGTGGCTGCTACGGGCTTCTAGCAAGAACTGTTCTTACCTACGCATCAAAACCACAACAGTTTTTCATCAAGTGTGCTGTTTTAACCTTCAACAAGGACCGGGCGTAGTCACACTCGACTCAACTAAAGTTGGAGAAACAGACACCCACTAGCCACCTATGTGCAAAGCATGGCAGTAGAACCAGTCTCATGAACGCGGTCATGTAATGTCGGTCTACGTCGCTTCATCCAACAATACCGCCGAATCAAAGTATGACATGCTAGTAAGCAGTATGACTATTATCTCCCACAACTCTTTGTGTTCTACACGTGCATATAACATCTACGCATAGACCTGGCTCGGATGCCACTGTTGGGGAATGCAGTATTTCAAAAAATTTACTTACGATCACGCAAGATCTATCTAGGAGATGCATAACAATGAGAGGGGAGAGTGTGTCTACGTACCCTCATAGACCGAAAGCGGAAGCGTTTAGTAACGTGGTTGATGTAGTCGAACGTCTTTGCGATCCAACCGATAAAGTACCGAACGCACGACACCTCCGTGATCTACACATGTTTAGCTCGGTGACGTCCCTCGAACTCTTGATCCAGTTGAGGCCGAGGGAGAGTTTCGTCAGCACGATGGTGTGGTGACGGTGATAATGAAGTTACCGACGCAGGGCTTCGCCTAAGCACTACGACAATATGACCGAGGTGTAAAACTGTGGAGGGGGCACCACACACGGCTAAAGATCAACTTGTGTGTCTATGGGGTGCCCCCTCCCCCGTATATAAAGGAGGGGAGGAGGAGGCCGGACGGCCCTAGAGGGTGCGCCCAAGGGGGGAGTCCTACTCCAAGTAGGAATCGGCTCCCCCCTTTCCTAGTCCAAGTAGGAGAAGAAGGAAGGAGAGGGAGAGGGAGAGGGAGAGGGAGAGGGAAAGAGGGGCTACGCCCCCTCCCCTTTTCCTATTCGGACTACCCTTGGGGGGCACCTCTTGGCTGCTGCCCTCTCTCCCCCCTAAGGCCCATTACTTCCCCGGGGGGTTTCGGTTTTATCCGAAACTATCCGGAACACGTTCGGTGTCCGAATAACATGGTACAATATATCAACCTTTATGTCTAGACCATTTCGAGACTCCTCGTCATGTTTGTGATCTCATCCGGGACTCCGAATAACCTTCGGTACATCAAATCACATAACTCATAATACAAATCATCATCGAATGTTAAGCGTGCGGACCCTACGGGTTCGAGAACTATGTAGACATGACCGATACACATCTCCGGTCAATAACCAATAGAGGAATCTAGATTCTCATATTGGTTCCTACATATTCTATGAAGATCTTTATCGGTCAAACCGCATAACAACATACATTGTTCCCTTTGTCATCGGTATTTTACTTGCCCAAGATTCGATCGTCGGTATCATCGGACCTAGTTCAATATCGTTACCGGCAAGTCCCTTTACTCGTTCCATAATGCATCATCCCACAACTAACTCATTAGTCACTTTGCTTGCAAGGCTTATAGTGATGAGCATTACCGAGAGGACCCAGAGATACCTCTCCGAAACACGGAGTGATAAATCCTATTCTCTATCTATGCCAACTCAACAAACACCATCGGAGACACCTGTAGAGCATCTTTATAATAACCCAGTTACGTTGTGACATTTGATAGCACACTTAGTGTTCCTCCGGTATTCAGGAGTTGCATAATCTCATAGTCATAGGAACATGTATAAGTTATGAAGAAAGC
Source organism: Triticum urartu (assembly GCF_056163025.1). Taxonomy (NCBI): domain Eukaryota; kingdom Viridiplantae; phylum Streptophyta; class Magnoliopsida; order Poales; family Poaceae; genus Triticum; species Triticum urartu. Next base: position 262,359,275 of record NC_141876.1, read on the forward strand.
AATAGCAATAAACTAACGATCATAGTGCTAAGCTAACAGATGGGTCTTTTCCATCACATCATTCTCTAATGATGTGATCTCGTTCATCAAAATGATAACACATGTATATGGCTAGGCAATTTAACCATCTTTGATTAACGAGCTAGTCTAGTAGAGGCATACTAGGGATACTCTGTTTGTCTATGTATTCACACATGTACTAAGTTTCTAGTTAATACAATTCTAGCATGAATAATAAACATTTATCATGATATAAGGAAATATAAATAACAACTTTATTATTGCCTCTAGGGCATATTTCCTTCAAAGTCGAGCACCCATGAATTCACATCTTCAACATTTCTAGTGATGTGCAATGTGGCATAGAACTGAAGAATGAGTTCTTCATTCCAGTCGCAGATGTCAGTGCAGAAGTTGAGTAGCCCAGCGTCATAAAGAACACTGAGGACTGGGGAGAACATGGAAGAGACTCCATATCCACTGAGGACTAGTTTGATGGCATGCTAGATACAGGAACAAGATCAATTGGGTTTGCAAAAGAGCTCGTCAAAGTCTTCACTTTCTTCGGAGCTGAAGACTTTGAGGTTGTAGATGCTTTCCTCTTTTTCACTGCTGCCTTCTCCGCAGCTTTGGTCTTCTTCGCTTCTGATGCAGAAGGAAGGTTGATACTTTTCATCCTCGATGACTTTGCAGGAGGAGCATAGGAAATAGGTTCAATTTCTTCAGGCGCAACTGATGCAGTTGGCCTGGCATGTTTAGATTCTTCAGGCACAGTAGCAGATGCTTCAACTAGCCTGGTTTGTTCTTCAGGCGCAACATTGGAGGTTCCCTAGCAGTTTCTTCAGAGGTTGGAATTTCTTCAGCAGCCCTAGTGCTTTAATTTTCTTCAACAGCCTGATTTTCATTAGTTGTGCTTGCATTCTCTTCAATAGGCTGAGCAGATGTCTCAGCCTAAGGAATTTCATGTTGCGATGAAGATGCAACATTTGGAGTAAATGTCTTGGTCAGCTTGATAAATCTGACTTTGGCACCTAGCCAATCAGCATAGTATCTGTCAAATTCATCATTGAGTCCCTTGATTTCTGTTTGCAAAGCTACAAGTTCATCAGGAGATAACTTCAGAATATTATTCTTCAAAAAGCGCTCCTTTTTGTATAGAGATTTCTTGACTTTCCTCCCCTGTTGAAATTTCCATTTTTCTTCATCAATAAAGGTCGTCAACACATGACCTTGACCAGGAGTGAGGTTTAGCTCAAGCAAAGAAGTATTGGGGTCCTTGTGCCATAGGTCGATGAAGTGAAGGATCAATTTTGGATCCAGCATGAGTGGCACTGTGCTACCTTTGGCTCTAGCGGCCCTTTGCTGCTTGTCTTTGATGATTTCAGCTAATTCTTCATCATCAGCTTCGTCTTCACTAGACGATACTTGAAAGGCAAATTGCTTCTTGTGAGGACTTGGCCTTGTGCCTCGTCCATCAGTTTCCTTTTTCTTCAGCAAGGTTGGGCCTGTCGAAGACTGTGGAGGAGCTGAAGAACTTGCCAAAGCTCCTAAAGCAATAGAGATTCCAGTGGTCCTTTGGCAAGAGGCAAGATGCGCAGGTGCCGAGGACTTCACAGCAGTTGCTGAGGATTTTGCAGAGGGGGCTGGAGCTTCTTTTGAAGAAGTAGCTTGAGGCACAAGTTGTGAGGGCTTTGAGGAGCTTGGTCGTGAGGGCATTGCAGCTGAAGAACTGGGCTTGCCAGCTCGTTTCTTAGGCATGGCCTTCTTCGGCTTGGTAGTAGAGGCCTCAATAGCGACAGTAGCAAAGTCTTCATTGAATTTCTTCACTGTTTCTTTGGCCATTTTGGCCAACTTAGCTTGCCACTTGGCCCACTCCTTGGGAAAATCTTCACCACTTTTGATTCTAGTGGGATCCGCTTCTTGGCCTGGTGCCAATGGAGGTCTTGGGCATGGAGGGTGTACGACGAATTTCTTCATGTACTTAGGAGTCACATATCTGTACTCCCTCCATTCTCTGGCCCATCTCCTCTCTATCCTCTGAATGCGCACTTTGCGCTCAGTCTTTGTCTCCTTGCCATGAATTGCTTCATCTGGGGTACACTACCTTGCATAGATATCATCAGGGATTTCGAAAGCAGTATTCAGTTCTGGTCTCTTTCCTCCCTTCTGAGGTCTTTTACCATCAACCATTTTCTTCACTTGAGGATTTTGAACAATTGAATTTTCTGACGAGTCATGCAATTTGTCTTAAAGGAACGCTGCAAATGAGTTAAGTTGATGAGAACCTAGAGATTCAGCAGCGTGCATGTGTACTTGTGAACAGAGTATAGGTGCGAAGAATTTGGAGATTTCATATGCGTCCTCAGAAGTTTTTCAAAAGAATCAAGTTTGAGGAATTTGACCAGGGGTGTCTTGAGGAATTTCACTAAGCATTCTTGACTTAGGTTCCAGAGTTGTATAGATTGAAAATCCAGACAATTGAGGAATCCTAAAGAAAAACATGGCTTAGAGAAAACAAATCAAGAATAGATGCAATCGTGGTGTTTAATGGAAAGAAAATTGAAGAATAAACACCTTTTGAAGATTTTGTGGAAATCATCAGAATCAACAAGGGCAGTAAAAACATATTTTATTTACCCTTGACGAAGAACACGATGAACTAGGAGTTGAAGTTGAGAAGCTCGTCCGTTCAGATCTTCCACGCCCTAACTTGGCGGCGGAAGACAGCTACGGCGGTGGCGGAGTGAAGATTTCCGCGGCCGGCGCGAGTACGATGGCGATGAGGTAGAGGCAGTGAAGCTCTTCCTCACCGGTGATGATGGAAGGTAGCGGCGGCGCTAGGTCAGAAAGCTCAAGCGAGGGGAGTAAGATCGAGTGGAGTAAATGAGGTCTGAGGAGGGCGAGGGGTATTTATAGCCGAGGTGAAAAACCGCTCGTGTGGGGAAAATGGACGAACGTGCCCTTGACCCTTCTCATCCTAGTGAGATGTGTCACCCATGTATTGTGAAGTGGAGATCATGTTAGATCGTGGGTGAATAGATAAGTCATATCATGGGATGCGGAACGGTTTGAGCGGCAAAAGCCGAAAATTTAGATAAGAATATTTTAATATTCCGTTCACAAATTCTTCAGCTGACAAGGACACACTGAAGGTTTTGAACGGGTTTCAAATAGAACACACATGAAGAATTTGTGAATAGTTGGGTTGAGTTTAGCATAGAGGGGGACGGGTCCGATCACATTCACTTAGGTAAAAAGTCAACTTGAAGAATTAACAATAAGTGAATGCTGTAGAGGACTGAAAACTCAAATATATATATATATATATATATATATATATATATATAGTCAATGATGAACACAGTCGGAAAGAGTGAAGACTTTTCGAAGTTGAAGAATTTGAACAACTGAGGAATTTGAAAAAAATGAAGAAAAACTCAGATTGAAGATTTTCAACTTTTATTGGTGGCGTGACCCACCATATAAGAATGATGATTTCAGACGTCGCGTACAATTGTCGTAGAGATCTGAGAATCAAATTCTTCGTTGATTTCTTCCAACTTAGAGGGTTAGTCTTCATTGATTGAAGAAAAATGTTACTTCGTGTGTTGCACATCTAAGTCATCAATTTTGCATAAGTGTTAGGATGTGTGTCCTTTTCAAAGAACATTCGAAGATTCTAATATATTTAGCTCACACCGCAACTTGCTAAGTCTCTTCTCATCCAAGAGCTTTGTGAAGATATCAGCTAGCTGTTCTTCAGTCTTCACGTGCTCGATAGAGATGTCACCCTTTAACAGATGATCTCGAAGAAAATGATGACGAATCTGGATGTGCTTTGTCTTCGAGTGCTGAACTGGGTTTTGAGTAATCTTGATGGCACTCTCATTGTCACAGAAGAGTGCCACATTCTTCTCATTGATGCCATAGTCCTTGAGGTTTTGCTTCATCCATAGCAATTGAGCACAACACGAACCAGCAGCGATGTACTCAACGTCAGCAGTAGAGAGATACACATTTCTGCTTCTTCGAGGACCAATAGATGAAAGATCGTCCGAGGAAATGGCATGTGCCTGATGTTGACTTGCGATCCACATGATCACCGGCATATTCAGAGTCAGAATATCCAATGAGATCAAAAGCCAAGCTCTTGGGATACCAAAATCCAAGTGTTGGAGTGTGAGCTAGATATCGAAGAATATGCTTCACAGCCTTATGGTGTGATTCCTTCGGTGTATCTTGAAAACGGGCACACATGCAAACACTAAGCATAATATCTGGCCTAGATGCACATAGATACAATAAAGAGCCAATCATGGAGCGGTATACCTTTTGATAGAAGTCTATACCATTTTCATCTATGCATAGATGGTCATTGGTGGGCATAGGGATTTTGACGTCTTTGCAATCTTGCATGCTGAATTTCCTCAACACATCCTTGAGGTATTTCTCTTGTGATATGAAGATGATGTTTCGTTGCTGACAAATTTGAAGACCTAAGAAGAATTTCAATTCTCGCATCATAGACATTTGATAATCCTCACTCATCATATACGCAAATTCGTCACTGTAATGTTGGTTAGTATAGCCAAAAATGATATCATCAACATATATTTGACACACGAATAATTCATCATCATAGGTTTTGGTGAAAAGAGTTGGGTCAAGTGAACCGGGTTTGAAGCCTTTATTCAAGAGGACTTCCTTCAAAGTATCATACCACACCCGAGGGTCATGCTTGAGGCCATAGAGGGCCTTATTGAGTCTGAAGACTTTGTCAGGATGCTTAGGATCTTCAAAAACCGAGGGTTGAGCAACATACACTTATTCCTCAAGCTTACCATTGAGGAATGCAGTTTTCACATCCATTTGATATAAGATGATATTATGATGGTTAGCATAAGCAAGCAATATGTGAATACCCTCAAGTCTGGCAACAGGTGCAAAAGTTTCATTGAAATCAATTCCTTCAACCTATGTGTAGTCTTGAGCTACAAGACGACCCTTATTCCTCACCACAAGGTCATTTTCATCTTGCTTGTTGCGGTAGATCCATTTGATACTGATGATATTGTGCTTGCGTGGGTCTGGTCGCTTGACAAGTTCCTAGACATTGTTGACCTCGAATTGATGTAATTCCTCTTACATCGCTTGAATCCACTCAGGCTCTAGAAATGCGTCATCAACTTTGGTGGGCTCTCTGATAGAGACAAAAGCAAAGTATGCACAAAATATAGAAAAATGAGAAGCCCTTGAGCGTGTGAGAGGACCTGTTGCATTGATGTCATCGATGATTTTCTCGATCTGCACTTCATTTGCAACGCGAGGATGGGCAGGTTGACGATGTTGAGAGGGCTCAACATTTTCTTCAGAGCCATTTTCTTCAGGTGCACCAACATGATGTTCTTCACGTTCTGGAATGACTTCTTTAACAGATTCTTTGGTAGGAATGACATCCTCAGTAGCCTTGAACTTGATGGATTCCTCAGGTGACATTTCATCTAGCACAAGAGGTAGGTGCATGTGACGCCTCGAGACCATTGCGCCAGGTGTCTTCCAGTTATTTGCTGTTGTTGTCTTATCATTTGCTTGTGTGTTGCATCTTGCCATGTCATCATCCGCATTGCATTTTCATGTTTTCAAAACTTGCATCCGTCCGGGTTCCCCCAGTTCTTTCTGTTGTCCTTTCTGGGCCCAGACACACTTGCACGCGCCCGCGGCACGTCCAAAATATTGTTTTATAAGTGGCCGGAAAATGTTCTCGGAATGGGTTGAAAGTTGGCATGCGGTGTTTTTGTGTTGTCAGTAGGCCGCCTGCCAAATTTTATCGCATTCGGAGTCCGTCTGATGCCCCAACGGTTAACTATAGCGACATTATAGTCGGTTAAACGTTGGACGTTTTCGGTCTCCGGAAACAGTCGTCGGGTCTGTCTCTCTTCTCTCCTCTCAGCCCTAGGCTTTCTGCATAGCCCACTACCACTCACCGCCAGGCCCAACCTAACCTCTCTCGTCAGTCCGAGGCCCTCCTCGCGCGCACGTCCGAAAGCTGTCCCGGACCCGACCCGAGCAGTCGTCACTTTTGGATCCGGATCATCCCCTAACATCTACAAAACATCTCTGTTTTTCTTTTTGGTCTCCCTAGCCTATTTATCTCGAGCGTCCGATCTAAATCGGAGGGACCGGATTAGCCCCTAACCTAAACCACTCACTATCTAAATCTGAGCAAAACCTAAAAATTAGGACCCTTGTCCCATCCCGCCACCGCCAGTCCTCTTTCACCTCGGGATCCATCCCGATCCATCCCCACCCTACCAGTTAGCTGCAGCCACCACCTGCCCAAATCCCCTCGCAACCCACCATCCTCCAGTGCCTCCCGTTCGTCCTCCGCTCCCAACCAACAAGTGCCCGAGGCCGCCTCCGACCTGCGCCACCCCTGGAGCCCCGCACCCGGGGCCCTGCCTTCTCCTCGTCTGCGCCGACCAAAGACAGCAGGGCCGCCTTCCTCTTCTCCTATCTTCCTCCTTTTTACTCTCTTCTCTCCCTCACGCTATCTCCCTGTCTCTCTGTTGCCTCGAATAGGTGAGCACCTGAAGCCATGGACGACCTCGAGCTCTTCCCCACCGCCATCGTTCGATCTCCCATGCCCGGATCCGTCTGTCCTCCACTCACTGAACCTTGCCGCCGCCTAGCCTACTCTGCGCCCAGCCTGCGGCGCCAAGGAGATGCCACTGCATCGGACCCCGACGAGCCCGCGCCAAGTCCCTATCTTGCTGGAAAGAGTCATCGCGCCATCCCTTTCCTCTTGCCCAAGCAGAGCTTCGCCTCCGCTCGATCTGCTGACCTCAAAATATGCCTGGCCCCGTGCCCTGGGTCCTACCGGGAACCGGCTCCTCGTCGTGAAGACCTCTCGGATCCGCGCCGTCAAGACCTCTCAGATCCGCGCTGTCGCCTCGCGATGCCCCGCCTTCGCAAGTCCCGCTGCCGCCTGCTTCCTCTCATCAGAGACGAACGAGCACTCGCAGGCGCATTGACCAGCGCCAGCGTGTGGGTCGTGCCCAGCTCCGCTGTCGAGCCGGCCCAGCCTCTTCAAGGCCCAAGACCCATCCCCTCTGCTGCACCGCGCGCCGAGGCCCATCCGATGGCCAGATCTGGCCCAGCAAAGTGAGGACGCGCCCAGCCTCCCCTATGCACTGTTGGGCCAGCCAGCAGATTCGGCCCAGTGTAGCTTTTTTCAGATCTGTGAATTTGTCTATTTTCCAGAGAATGTTGTTTTACAGAAAAGTCCCTAAACTTCATGCATATAATAACTCTTTAACCGTGCATCATATTAAAATGAATTATATATGAAATGTGACTAGAATTTCATCTAGTTTCATAATATCCAAGATTCATCCATGTTTGAAATGTTTAAAATGTTGTTTGTTTAAATTTCCTTAAATAACTTGTTAAAATGCTTTAATTCATAACTTAATAACCGCAGCTCAGTTTTTAAATAATCTTTATATGTAAATGGGGTAGAAAAATGCCTAGTTTAACATGGTGGCTTTACTTTGCATGTTTAATAACTCTAAAATTGTGTTTAGGCCAGAACAGTACCAAATTCTTAATTTGCACATGAGGATTTTCCGGACTTGTTGTTTGTTGTTCCGGCCTCATTTAAACTTGCCTAGATAGGTAGTATTCATTTGCTTCACCCCTTGCCATGCTAAGAACATTTAATATTGTTGGGTACATATACGAGATCGAACTAAATAACTTAAATGTGGTGTTCCGTCAATATGCAACTTGTTGCATATTGAGCTCCACTTAATTTGTAGTATTGTTTGTGCACTTTGCCATGCCATTCTTCATTAAACCGGACATGCATCATACTTGCTTGTGCATCATGCCATGTATATGTGATGGTTGTTTACTATGTTGTTTGCTTCTTTCCGGTGTTGCTTCTTCATGGACTCGTTCTATGTTGTTCCGATAACATCGTGTTTGTGAGGATCCGTTCGACTACGTCCATTTGTCTTCTTCTTGGACTCGTTCTTGTTCCTTGGGGGATTTCAGGCAAGATGATCATACCCTCGAAATAACTTCTATCTTTGCTTGCTAGCTGGTCGCTCTTTTGCTATGCCGCGATACCTACCACTTGCTATATCATGCCTCCCATATTGCGATGTCAAGCCTCTAACCCACCTTTCCTAGCAAACCGTTGTTTGGCTATGTTACCGCATTGCTCAGCCCCTCTTATAACGTTGCTAGTTGCAGGTGAAGATGGAGTTTGTTCCATGTTGGAACATGGATATGTTGGGATATCACAATATCTCTTATTTTATTTAATGCACTTATATACTTGGTAAAGGGTGGAAGGCTCGGCCTTATACCTGGTGTTTTGTTCCACTCTTGCCGCCCTAGTTTCCGTCATACCGGTGTTATGTTCCTTGATTTTTGCGTTCCTTACACGGTTGGGTGTTATGGGGACCCCTTGACAGTTCACTTTGAATAAAACTCCTCCAGCAAGGCCCAACCTTGGTTTTACCATTTGCCTCACCACCACCTACTTTTCCCTTGGGAGTCGCTCTCCTGAGGGTCATCTTTATTTTAACCCCCTCGGGCCAGTGCTTGTCTATGTGTTGGTCCGAACCGGGCAGCCTGCGGGGCCACCTCGGGGAAACTCGAGGGCTGGTTTTACTCGTAGCTTGACCTATCCGGTGTTGCCCTGAGAACGAGATATGTGCAGCTCCTATCGGGATGTCGGCGCATCGGGCGGCTTTGCTGGTCTTGTTTTACCATTGTCGAAGCGTCTTGTAACCGGGATTCGGAGCCTGATCGGGTCTTCCTGGGAGAAGGAATATCCTTCGTTGACCGTGAGAGCTTTTGATGGACTAAGTTGGGACACCCCTGCAGGGTTTGAACTTTCGAAAGCCATGCCCGCGATTATGGGAAGATGGGAATTTGTTAATATCCGGTTGTAGAAAACTTGAAATCTAACTTAATTAAAATGCATCAACCGCGTGTGTAGCCGTGATGGTCCCTTCTCGGCGGAGTCCGAGAAGTGAACACGGTCTCGTGTTATGCTTGAACGTAAGTAGTTTCAGGATCACTTGTTGATCACTTCTAGTTCACGACCGTTGCATTGCTTCTCTTCTCGCTCTTATTTGCGTAAGTTAGCCACCATATATGCTTAGTGCTTGCAGCAGCTCCACCTCACTACCCCTTTCCTACCCATAAGCTTAAATAGTCTTGATCTCGCGGGTGTGAGATTGCTGAGTCCTGGTGGCTCACAGATACTTCCAAACAGTTGCAGGTGCCGATGATACCAGTGCAGATGACGTAGCTGAGCTCAAGTGGGAGCTCGATGAAGGTCGTGTTCGTTGTGTTGTTTCGTTTCCAGTTAATCAGTAGTGGAGCCCAGTCGGGGCGATCGGGGTTCTAGCATTAGGGGTTGTCTTTTTTTATTTTGGTTCCGTAGTCGGACCTTGATTGTATTGTGGGTGATGTAATGCTATATTTATGTATTGTGTGAAGTGGCGATTGTAAGCCAACTCTATATCCCTTTCTTTTTCAGTACATGGAATGTGTAAAGATTACCCCTCTTGCGACATGCCTACAATGCGGTTATGCCTCTAAGTCGTGCTCCGGCACATGGGAGATATAGTCACATCGTGGGTGTTACAAGTTGGTAATCACAGCCATCCCCGACTTAGGAGCCCCTGCTTGATCAAATTGCTGGCCTTGTTGAGTCTAGAAGAAAATGTTTTGAGTCTTAGGATTATATATATATATATCGGAGAGTAGGATTCTTTTTACTCCTTAGTCCCTTCGTCGCTCTGGTGAGGCCTCCTGACGTAGAAGTTTTGACTCTTCTCTCCTTAAATTTCATGAATTTTTTTAGGATCACGCGGGTATCTTGGAATCGTTCCGATGGTTTTGTGAAGAGAACATTGTTCTTGGTGCCTCCTTACATTTAGGGGTTGTGGCAGTGTCCCGGGGAGTTGAGCTCCGAGGTGTTGTCGTCACAATTTTATCGTTGCAGTTCTGGAATACCTGAGTTTCGCCGACATCGAAAATCTCTTTTATGTAGTTGTTGGTGAGATAACCTCGATGCCACCCAGTACTGGGGCGGGAGTTCGGGAGTATTGCCATAACTCGTATAACGGATACTTTTCGAATGTTGAGGTAAATGATTTCCGAAGGTTTCTTGGTTATGTGTTGAAGGATGGATACATCTGGATGTAGGATTTGTTAGTTTTGGGTGAGATATTATGCTTCCCCTGTATCCCCAACACCTGATTGCATAACCAGAAAGTTTCGGGAGTTTATAAGTGGGAATTCAAGTAGCTCCTAGGATATCTTTCCGATAGATGCATGATATGAGATTGGGGTTCGACGTCTAGTGGTCCGCCTATCCACGGTTGGTTTTACAGTGGTTTCGTTGTGTCTTAAAGAGTCCTTGGCTATGCTGACTCGAGGAAGCTTCGTATGTCATGTGCACTGCCTTGTACATGATGGTGCTGTACGATCGAGCCCGTGTTGGCCCCACCACGAAAACTTCGGACGAAATCTCTATCATATGTTTGTTCTGGCTTATTTTGCAAGCCAATCCTTTGTTTTTGTTTTCAGTTGTGGTATTCGAGTTGCTTCGAAGTCAAGTGTTGATTCCATACCTTTCCTAAGTGGTGTTCTCACACTTCTTTGTGAATACTAATCCTTCTTATTTATCGAGATTGTCATCCCAATTCTATTTCCAACCGGTGCGCTTCTCTTCGAGATGATCCCATCATTCTCCCCATCCGCAAGATTAATTCTAAGCCTTCTCAACGGTGTTTGTTTCATCCGTCCCCAAGTTGCCTTTGTTTTCCCGCCCTCCCACCTTTTTCTTCAAGGATTCATATTTCTTAATCAAGTATCCTTTTATTGATGGGACGTCTTTCCATTCTTTTCCGTCAATGTTTTTATCCGGTGTTTCTCAGGAAGATACTAAGGAAGCCTCAAGTTCATCACTCTTCACTCGTTTTCTTCTCCGGTGGATCCAAGTCAAGCTTTGTTGATCATATCCTTTCCTTGTTTCAAGTGCTATCTTATGCCGGTGCACCTCTTAATCATCCACTTCTCGCTATTTAATTGTTTCGGAGTGTTCAAGATATCCTGAAGATTCATGTTTCCACTCTGCATTCGTTCAAACTCTTTCGAGATTGTTATCTCATTCAAGAAACTTAATTCTATTGGCGCAATCTCTCGTTTAAATCGTTCAACGTTGTTTCTTTTGAGTGGGCCCTAACCCACAGGTCCTTTTCCAGGATCTTACCTGACTCTTCAAATTCTTTCCGGAGTTATTCTCAAATCTTTCATAGTTTGACGTAAGAATGAGTTATCATCAGTCAAATGCCTTTCTCCAAGATCTGTCAAATTCTTATCACCGTTGGTTCAACCTTTAAATTCGTCATCCTGGAGTATCTCAACAATTCTTGGTGGTGCTTCTCATCGTCGTTCTCAACATTTGAAGACCGAAGAAGAGTTTTTCCTCCATATCTTGCTCCATTCTCTTCAAGATTCATGATTCTAGCTTGTTGCCATCCTCTCATAATTGTTTTCGATTGTGAGAATTCTTTTCACCCATCCGGAGTATTTCAGGAGTCTTTTCAGTTTGATTCTCCTAAGTCCATCATCTCAAAATTATTCATTCTCAGTTTTCATCTCTCTTTCTCTAAATCTTACCGGTGCATCATGCAATATCCTCTAATCAGTTCATGATCTCTTCGTTCATTTGTATCTATATCTTCTCAAGCACCTTCGTTCATTTGCTAATTCTTCCTGGTGTTTCTTTATCTTTTCTTTGTTCATTTTCAATTCTTACGGTGGTTTTCTCAAGATTCTATTCCATGGTTATCATATCAATTCATTCGTTCTTTCAAATCCTAACGGTGGTTCGTTGAAGTCTTTTCTCAAGTTTGTGCTATATCTATCTTAATCCTTTATCCGAGAATAAGTAGTATGCTAAATCCGTTGCTTGTCATCAATCTAAATTGGTGAAGGATACGCATAACATAATTCTTATTCTTGCTTCATCCAAGTGATTGATTCATTCTTCCGGAGTTTGTTCATGATGAGTAAATTCTCGGTTCAAGTGAGTCATCTTTCTTTTCCGGAGTTCCAAGTTTCCACTTTATCTCATCGCAAAGCTTCATTCAATCATTGCAAGGCTTCAATCTTATTCTTTTTCATCCTTCACTTCTTTTTGATCATTCTTTTATTACCGGAGTTTCTTCATGGAGTTTCTACGTGGTGGTTCGTCAAGGATTCTTTTCATTCTGCAATTATTCTTCAAGATTTCTCTTGAAGTGATGATCCGCCAAGCTATACTCTCAAATAAACATGGTGCTAAACACATGTTTTGTTTTGAGGAGTTCAAGCCTTCTTCATCTTGCATTTTGAAGTGCAATTCTTTCATATCTCATCTTTTGAGGTGGTGTTATGTCACTGTTGATAATTCCCCTTCGTGTTTCATGGATCACAAGTTTTTCAAGAGTGACATATTTAAATCCATCATTTTCTCTTCGCTCAAGTCATCTTTTCAACCCATCAATTTCTTCGAGCATGAGCTCTTCTCAATCCATCAACCTCTTCATTGGAGTTATACTGGGTTATATTTCACCTAAAGCTTTCCCTAAGGATTTTGCTATTTATGGTGGTTATAAACGACCCAAGTTCTTCTTTTATCCTTCCGGTGAAATAAGCTTCTCGTCTCCTTGTTGTTATCAATCCAATCTATTGTTTCGTTAGTGGCAGAATTTCACCTCAAGAATTCGAGATGTTTCCCATAAGCCCACAACAAGCTTACTTTTTTCGTTGTTGGTTTTCCAACAACTCCGTTCGACTCTTCTCCTAAAGATGCTTTTTCAAGCTCCTTGAGGCAGAAGATGTGGTTTTCTCCTCCGTTCTTTTGATTCCATTCTTACATTCATCCCGGAGGCATTGTATTGTTGCTATATTCACACATCATCTCATTTTGTCAAAGATCATGTTCTTTTCGTGCTTATCCTTTTAACCGGAGTGTCGTGCCCTCTTTTCAAGTTCTTCCCATTCTGTCAAGTTTTGTCTCTTTTCTCAACCGGAGTGCTTTCTGAAATCTTTATACCCATTGTCCATTTTTTCAATAGTTCTGGTGGCAGTGTGTTGTTGATTTCATCAAGTACCATCTAATCTTGTCAAGTTCATGTTCAATTCCTTCCATTTACAGTCGGAGTGCTGCCCAAATTATATCATTCTTATTCATTCTCTATCTTGTTTCAACTGGAGTGTTGTCGTAATTCATCCTTATCGTTCCTTGTACTTCTCGTTTCTACCGGAGTGCTTGCATGTACTTGTTCATTGCAACCCTTTTCTCATGTCTTTCAACCTACAGGGTTCTCGTGATGTTCCTTGTTCCTCTTTCCTAACGGAGTGTTTTCCACTTCGTTCATCTTCATTGTGTTCTTTTCTTTCAATTTGTTCAACCTCTCAAGGTTCTTTGGTTTCACTCGTTTGTCAAAGAAGCAACTTAGTTTTACCTATTCTCTTCCTCTTCCTTTTCCCTCCGGTGCCATCCTAGATCTCGGGACGAGATCCTCTTGTAGTGGTGGAGTGTTGTGACGCCCCAAGACCGTTGCGCCAGGTGTCTTCAAGTTATTTGCTATTGTTGTCTTGTCATTTGCTTACGTGTTGCATCTTGCCATGTCATCATCCGCATTGCATTTGCATGTTTTCAAAACTTGCATCCGTACGGGTTCCCCCAGTTCTTTCCGTTGTCCGTTCTGAGCCTAGACACACTTGCACGCGTCCATGGCATGTCCGAAATATTATTTTATAAGTGGCCGGAAAATGTTCTCGGAATGGGTTGAAAGTTGGCATGCTGTGTTTTTATGTTGTCAGTAGGTCGCGTGCCAAATTTCATTGCATTCGGAGTCCGTTTGATGCCCCAACGGTTAACTATAGCGACATTATAGTCGGTTAAACGTCGGACGTTTTCGTTCTCCGGAAACAGTTGTCGGGTCTCTCTCTCTCTCTTCTCTCCTCTCAACCCTAGGCTTTCTGCACAGCCCACTACCACTCACCGCCAGGCCCAACCTAACCTCTCTTGTCAGCCCGCGGCCCTCCTCGCGCGCGCGTCCGAAAGCTGTCCCGGACCTGACCCGGGCAGTCATCACTGTTGGATCCGGATCATCCCCTAACATCTACAAAACATCTCCGTTTTTCTTTTTGGTCTCCCTAGCCTATTTATCTCAAGCGTCCGATCTAAATCGGAGGGACCGAATTAGCCCCTAACCTAAACCACTCACTATATAAATCTGAGCAAACCATAAAAATTAGGACCCTTGTCCCATCCCGCCGCTACCAGTCCTCTTTCACCTCGAGATCCATCCCGATCCATCCCCAACCTACCAGTTCGCTGCAGCCACCACCTGCCCAAATCCCCTCGCAACCCACCATCCTCCCGTGCCTCCCGTTCGTCCTCCGCTCCCAACCAACGAGTGCCCGAGGCCGCCTCCGACCTGCGCCTCCCCTGGAGCCCCGCGCCCGCGGCTCTGCCTTCTCCTCGTCTGCGCCGACCGAAGCCAGCAGGGCCGCCTTCCTCTTCTCCTATCTTCCTACTTTTTATTCTCTTCTCTCCCTCACGCTATCTCCCTGTCTCTCTGTTGCCTCGAACAGGTGAACACCTAAAGCCATGGACGACCTCGAGCTCTTCCCTGCCGCCTTCGTTCGAGCTCCCATGCCCGGATCCATCTGTCCTCCACTCGATGAACCTTGCCGCCGCCTGGCCTACTCTGCGCCCAGCCTGCGGCGCCAAGGAGATGCCACTTCATCGGACCCTGACGAGCCCGCGCCAAGTCCCTGTCTCGCCGGAAAGAGTCATCGCGCCATCCCTTTCCTCTGTCCCGAGCAGAGCTCCACCTCCGCTCGATCTACTGACCTTCGCCTATGCCTTGCCCCGCGCCCTGGGTCCTACCGGGAACCGGCTCCCCGTCGTCAAGACCTCTCGGATCCGCGCCGTCGCCTCATGATGCCCCGGCTTCGCAAGTCTGGCTGCCGCCTGCTTCCTCTCATCAGAGACAAATGAGCACTCGCAGGCGCGTTGACCAGCGCCAGCGCGTGGGTCGTGCCCAGCTCCGCTGTCGAGCCGACCCAGCCTCTCCAAGGCCCAAGGCCCAGCCCCTCTGCTGCACCGTGCGCTGAGGCCCAGCCGACGGCCAGATCTGGCCCAGCGAGGTGAGGACGCGCCCAGCCTCCCCTGTGCACTGTTGGGCCAGCCAGCAGATTCAGCCCAGTGTAGCTTTTTTTCAGATCTGTGAATTTGTCTATTTTCCAGAGAACGTTGTTTTGTAGAAAAGTCCCCAAACTTCATGCATATAATAACTCTTTAGCCGTGCATCGTATTAAAATGAATTATATATGAAATGTGACTAGAATTTCATCTAGTTTCATAATATCCAACTTTCATCCACGTTTGAAATGTTTAAAATGCTGTTTGTTTAAATTTTCTTAAATAACTTGTTAAAATGCTTTAATTCATAACTTAATAACTGTAGCTTGGTTTTAAATAATCTTTATATGTAAATGGGGTAGAAAAATGCCTAGTTTAACATGGTGGCTTTACTTTGCATGTTTAATAACTCTAAAATTGTGTTTAGGGCATAACAATACCAAATTCTTAATTTGCACATGAGGATTTTCCGGACTTGTTGTTTGTTGTTCCGGCCTCATTTAAACTTGCCTAGATAGGTAGTTTTCATTTGCTTCACCCCTTGCCATGTTAAGAACATTTAGTATTGTTGGGTACATAAACGAGATCAAACTAAATAACATGAATGTGGTGTTCCGTCAATATGCAACTCGTTGCATATTGAGCTCCACTTAATTTGTAGTATTGTTTGTGCACTTTGCCATGCCATGCTTCATTAAACCGGACATGCATCATACTTGGTTGTGCATCATGCCATGTATATGTGATGGTTGTTTACTATGTTGTTTGCTTCTTTCCGGTGTTGCTTCTTCGGGTTAGTTCCGATAACGTCGCATTTGTGAGGATCCGTTCGACTACGTCCGTTTGTCTTCTTCATGGACTCGTTCTTCTTCCTTGCGGGATTTCAGGCAAGATGACCATACCATCAAAATCACTTCTATCTTCGCATGCTAGCTGGTCGCTCTTTTGCTATGCCGCGATACCTAGCACTTGCTATATCATGCCTCCCATATTGCGATGTCAAGCCTCTAACCCACCTTTCCTAGCAAACCGTTGTTTGGCTATGTTACCGCATTGCTCAACCCCTCTTATAGCGTTTCTAGTTGCATGTGAAGATGGAGTTTGTTCCATGTTGGAACATGGATATGTTGGGATATCACAATATCTCTTATTTTATTTAATGCACCTATATGCTTGGTAAAGGGTGGAAGGCTCGGCCTTATGCCAGGTGTTTTGTTGCACTCTTGCCGCCCTAGTTTCCGTCATACCGGTGTTATGTTCCTTGATTTTTGCGTTCCTTACACGGTTGGGTGTTATGGGGACCCCTTGACAGTTCGCTTTGAATAAAACTTCTCTAGCGAGGCCCAACCTTGCTTTTACCATTTGCCTCACCACCACCTACTTTTCCCTTGGGAGTCGCTCTCCCGAGGGTCATCTTTATTTTAACCCCCCCAGGCCAGTGCTTGTCTAAGTGTTGGTCCGAACCAGGCAGCCTGTGGGGCTACCTCGGGGAAACTCGAGGGCTGGTTTTACTCGTAGCTTGACCTATCCAGTGTTGCCTTGAGAACGAGATATGTGCAGCTCCTATCAGGATGTCGGCGCATCAGGCGGCTTTGCTGGTCTTGTTTTACCATTGCCGAAATGTCTTGTAACCGGGATTCCGAGCCTAATCGGGTCTTCCTGGGAGAAGGAATATCTTTTGTTGACCATGAGAGCTTGTGATGGGCTAAGTTGGGACACCCCTGCAGGGTTTGAACTTTCAAAAGCCGTGCCCGCGGTTATGGGAAGATGGGAATTTGTTAATATCCGGTTGTAGAAAACTTGAAACCTAACTTAACTAAAATGCATCAACCGCATGTGTAGCCATGATGGTCTCTTCTCGGTGGAGTCCGGGAAGTGAACACTGTCTCGTGTTATGCTTGAACGTAAGTAGTTTCAGGATCACTTCTTGATCACTTCTAGTTCACGACCGTTGCATTGCTTCTCTTCTCGCTCTTATTTGCGTAAGTTAGCCATCATATATGCTTAGTGCTTGCAGCAGCTCCACCTCACTACCCCTTTCCTACCCATAAGCTTAAATAGTCTTGATCTCGCGGGTGTGAGATTGCTGAGTCCTCGTGACTCACAGATACTTCCAAATAGTGGCATGTGCCGATGATACCAGTGCAGATGACGTAGCTGAGCTCAAGTGGGAGCTCGATGAAGATCGTGTTCGTTGTGTTGTTTCGTTTCCAGTTGATCAGTAGTGGAGCCCAGTCGGGGCGATCGGGGATCTAGCATTAGGGGTTGTCTTTTTTTATTTTGGTTCCATAGTCGGACCTTGATTGTATTGTGGGTGATGTAATGCTATATTTATGTATTGTGTGAAGTGGCGATTGTAAGCCAACTCTGTATCCCTTTCTTTTTCAGTACATGGGATGTGTAAAGATTACCCCTCTTGCGACATGCCTACAATGCGGTTATGCCTCTAAGTCGTGCTCCGACACGTGGGAGATATAGCCGCATCGTGGGTGTTACAGTGCTCTCTTTACGAGCCATTAGTTTCATCGAACCGCACATCTATAGTTTCAACAACCTTGTTATGAACGGTGTTGAAGACTCTGTAGGTGTGCGAGTCCTTTCCGTAACCAAGCATAAAACCTTCATGTGCTTTTGGTGCAAATTTAGAATTGTGATGAGGATCTCTAATCCAACTTTTAGCACTGAAGACTTTGAAATAACTCACATTGGGTTTCTTGTCAGTGAGGAGTTCATATGAGGTCTTTTTGAAGAATGTGTGAAGATATACCCTATTGATGATGTGGCACGCAGTATCAATTTCCTCAGGCCACAAGCAAGAGGGCGTCTTGTATTAATCAAGCATAGTGTGAACCATCTCAACAAGAGTCCTGATCTTGCACTCCACGACGCCATTCTGCTGAGTAGTATAAGGAGTAGATAACTCATGAGTAATACCAAGTTCATCAAGATAGTCATCAAGACCAGTATTCTTGAACTCGGTCCCATTGTCACTCCTAATGTGCTTGATCTTCACACCGAAGTTTGTTAAAGCTCTCGAGGAAAATCGTTTGAAGACTTCCTGCACTTCAGTTTTGTAAGTGATGATATGTAACCATGTGTAACGAGAATAGTCATCAACAATAACAGAGCCATATAAAGATGTTGCATTTGTGAATGTGGCATAATGAGTAGGGCCGAAGAGATCCATGTGAATCATTCAAATGGACGAGTGGTAGTCATGATAGTCTTCGAGGGATGCTTGTACTTGGTCATCTTTCCAGCTTCACAAGCTCCACACAGATGGTCCTTGAGGAATTTGACACCCTCGATGCCAATGACGTGCTTCTTCTTCGCGAGTGTGTGTAATTTCCTCATGCCAACATGACCTAGTCGTCGATGCCATAACTAGCCTTCTGAAGCTTTTGCAAGTAGGCATGTGGTAGGCTATGGTCCTGTAGAGAAATCAACAATATACAAGTCTCCTTTCCTAAAGCCTTCGAAGACTTTGGAATTGTCAGATTCCATGACCACAACACAACGATACTTGCCAAAGACAACAACCATATCAAGATCACAAAGCATTAAGACAGACATGAGGTTGAATCCTAAGGACTCTACAAGCATGAATTTGTCCATGTGTTGATCCTTTGAGATCACAACCCTACCTAGACCCAATACCTTGCTTTTGCCTTTGTCTGCATAGGTGACATGCTTCAGATGTGATGGAGATAAAGCAGTGTCCATCAATAAGTTCTTGTCACCAGTCGTGTGATTCGTACATCCACCATTGAGGACCCACTCAGTGGCTTTGGGTTGATCATCCTGCAGATGAATTAGTGCATCTTATGAACTCATATACTTCATCAGTGTAGAATATGATAGCAAATTCATCAGATTGAATTTCATCAAGAAGTACAATAGAAATAGCAGTATAAGGACATGAGAAATGAATATTCATTTCTTCATGATTAGCTTGCATCCTTTCAAGCATTTTAGGTCTCCAGCAAATTCTTTAGACGATTAAGTTTGTCTAGAGACCTGACCCTGCATAAGAGATTAGTTCTTTTTCTTCACCACCCACATCTGGAGGGGTGGAAAATAGTTCATCATTCTGCAAGCTCCATAAGATAAAGGTGGCATAGAAGCCAGTCCACTTCGTTTCACAGAAGAGGGGCTAGAGTAAGCATATGAATAAGCAGAGAAATTCTTCGAGGACTTATGAACATAATGGTTTGAAGAATAATGCACATATTCATAGCCCTTAGGCTTTCCCTGTGAAACAGAAGTGTTAGCACGATGATGTTCATATGAAGATTTGGATCCATATGAAGAATTTGATCCACGTGAGGAATTTGGTCCATATGAGGACTTGGATCCATATGAAGACTTTGGTCCATATGAAGAATTTGATCTGGGGTTCCTATTCTTCATGGGTGGTGTCATGATGACATTCACCTGAAGACTTTCAAGGCACCTTTTGGGAACCTATATTTTCTTCATAGGGGGACCATTCCTGCAGTTAGTTCCAACATATCTAGCAAATACTTCACCATTCTGATTTTTGAATAGTTTATAGTTGGAGTCAAATGACTCATCAGAAGAATATGAAGATTCACATGTAAACACAGATAAGGTGGATGGATATATGGGAGGTCCCTTTGCAGCAACCCATGAGGATTTGGGATACTACTCAGGTTTCTAGTAGGTCCCATCAGCATTGAGTTTCTTGTCAAAGGAACTACCCTCTTTCCTAGGGTTCCTGTTGAGGATCTGCCTTTGAAGCACATCACAAAGAGCCTGATGCCCTTTGAGGCTTTCGTACATGCCTGTCACATACAATTCCTTCAACCCTGCATTGTCAGTGATACTTGTGGTATCCTCATATGAGGAATTTGTGACCACAGAGACAGTTGAAGAATTTGCAGCAATAGAAGCATTAGAACTTTCAGGTGAAGAATTAGCAGATTCACGTTCAATGCATTTCAAACATGGTGGAATGAATTCAACCTGAGCGGAACTGGTCTGTTGAGAAAGCAATGAATCACGTTCCTTCTGAAGATCTTCATAACTCACCCTTAGCTTCTCAAGATCTTGCTTTCTTTGAAGAAATTCATAAGAAAGCTTCTCATGATCAGCTAAGAGAGTGTTATGATGACACTGAAGGTTATCAAACTTAGACTGAAGTCTCTGAAGATTTTCAGTCAAAGTTTGAGTATGATCCATTTCTTCACACAATAGGTCATCGCTTTTGTCTAGCATATTTTGAAGTTTCTCAAAATCCTTTTGACGTTTCACAAGAATCTTAGCAAGTTTAGAATAGCTAGGCTTGATATTTTCATCAGATTCATCCTCACTTGATTCAAAGGAGGGACATTTGAGTACCTTGGCACCTTTTTCCATGAAGCAATAGGTGGGAGCGTAGTCATCATCGCCATCGTCAGCAGTGTTGGGGAAGTCATTTTCCTCAGAGTTGAAGATGGACTTGCTGACGAAAGTAGTAGCGAGAGCTAGGCTTGCCACACCAGAGTCTGACTCCTCAGATACCTCCTCTTCCTAATTTTCCTCAGATTCAGCTTCAAAGTCCATTTCCTTTCGAATGAATGCCCGAGCCTTTTTGGAGCTGCTCTTCTTGTGAGATGAAGACTTTGAAGATTTTGACGATGAGGACTTTGAAGATTTCTTCTTCTTCTTTGAGTCATCAGAACTGTCATCCTTGTATTTATTCTTCTTCGATTCCTTTCCCACTGAGGATAATCAGTAATGTAGTGACCAGGTTTCTTGCATTTGTGGCAAGTTCTCTTCTTGTAGTCACGGGATGAGGAATCTGATCTTATGTCATCAACCCTTGAAGATTTTCCAAAGCGACCACGTCTTGAGAACTTCTGGAATTTCCTTATGAGCTTTGCTAGCTCCTGACCCGGTGCTTCAGGATCACCAAGGCTGCTACCAGAATCCTCTTCTTTAGATTCAGAGACTGCCTTGGCCTTCAGTGCGTGTGATCTACCGTAGCTCGGTCCATAGAGATCTCTCTTCTCAGCAAGTTGAAACTCATGGGTATTTAGCCTCTCGAGGATATCAGCATGATCAAGTGACTTGTAATATCCATGTTCTTGAATCATCAGTGCAAGAGTGTCAAATGACGAATCAAGTGATCTCAGCAATTTTTTCACCACCTCATGGTCGGTGATGTGAGTGGCACCAAGTGCTTGAAGCTCATTTTAGATGTCAGTGAGGCAATCAAAGGTTTTCTAAAAAAATTCATTGTCGAGTCTTTTGAAGCGGTTGAAGAGATTGCAAAGAACGTCAACTAGAGAGACATGTTGTGTTAAGACTCCTTCGTTGACCTTGGACAGCCTATCCCGGATAAGATTAGCTGTCTCCAAAGCACTCACTCTGCCATACTTCCCTTTGCTCAGAAGGCCACATATGATATTCTTCTCTTGAGAGTCGAGTTGCTTGAATCTCTTCACATCAGCAGCATTCACGGAAGGAGTGATGGAGGGAACGCCATTTTCCACAACGTACCAGAGATTGTTGTCAATTGCCTCAAGATGCATGCACATCTTATCCCTCCAGTAGGGGTAGTCCGTCCCATCGAAGATCATGCCTGTAGTCGACATAACTAAAACTCCAGGTTGTTAAAACAAAATCACATAGAACAAGGGAGTACCTATCTTTGATACCAATTGAAATGCGTTATATCGACTAGAGGGGGTGAATAGGAGATTTTTACAAGTTCATTACTGAGGAATTTCTTGGTTAGGAAATTCCTAAGTCACGAACAACTAGCAGCAGAATAAGTACTTAGATGCAAGCGTAACAGAGTAGTAGCATAGTCATCATGATGAAATGAAAGCAAGCGCAGAGTACACGAAGCGTTTAAACATGATAGGCAGGCTGAAGACAAAGTGACTAAAGAATTAGGACTAAGGAAATTGAGAAAGTCTTCAGTCAAAGTCTTCAAACAGTAGACCAGTAATGATCATGTTCATCAACACATGAATGAGGAATGAAAGGGTTGAGGAAATAGAACCAGTAGCTTGGTGAAGACGATGATTTGGTAGACCAGTTCCAACAGCTGTGACCGTTGTATGTCTGGTTGGAGTGGCTAGGTATTTAAACCTAATGACACACAGTCCTCACCATATTCTTCTTGAGCTAAGGTCACACAGACCTCGCCCAATCACTCGTGATAAGTCTTCAGGTGACTTCCAAACCTTCATAGACTCGGTCACTCGGTGATCCACAATTTCCTCTAGGATGTTGATGCGGAGCATCCTACGGTCATCCCCATGGACCTACCATTGTCTCACGAAGTGCCAAGAGGACCTATGACTCGAGCTAGATCTAGAGCTCTCGAGACCGAGGTGATTTCTCTCCTTAGTGATATTACACATGATCCTCTCGAGACATGGCTACTACCTAAGTCTGAGATGTTGTGCATGATCAGGCACTAAGAGGACCCTCCCAAAGATGCACGTGAAGACGGACAAGCCGCCAAGTCCACGGATGAAGAGGAACGCCGAAAGGAGAAGAAGGCAGCTCCAAGACCCGGACATCCGGCCCCGAGCCCGGACATCCGGCCGCTGGAGACATCAACTACAGCAGCATTCTAGCCCCAGACATCCGGCCCCAGCCCGGACATCCGGCCCGGCCCGGAAATCCAGCCCCAACGCCCGGATATCCGGACAAGCTGCAAACAGAGGACAGAAGCAAAGCCCCATCAGCCCGGACATCTGGCTCCTCCCGAAGGTTCGAACATCTGGCCCGATGCCCGGATGTCCGGCTCCGTCTGTGTGCGCACAGTAAAGGGCCAATGCCCATGTACCCTTTCGCCCTCCCCTAGACTATATATACTCTCCTCCTACCTACGTTTTAGGGTCAGCATTGGTTTAGCTCATTTGAGATAGAGCTGTTCTCATCCATACGTATCTACTCCTTGAGAGAGACCGCGGCCCCTCTTCGGAGAAGATCCACATTGGATTCAAGACCTCCTCACAGAGAAAACCATCAAGACCTCCCCATGGAGAAGACCGATTACCATTTGTATCGTCCCTTGTTGACTTTGGATCTTGTATCTCCTCTCGTGTTTCGAGAATCTAGCACATGTGTGACTTATTCTTGTTGGTTTGAGTCTTTCTTTTTGTGCCCCTTTGTGATTTCCCCTCGTGTTTCCCCTTGTGTTCTTCGTGTTCATCGTGGGATCCTCTCCTTTCGTGAAAGATCGCCCCCTAGGGTTTCCACCCTACATCATCTTGGTATCTAGAGCCACGTTGATCATGATTTCGGAGCCTCCTCGTTGTGTTTTCTAGCCTTGTTTTGTTGATTTTGTCCCTAATTCGAAAATTCCCCACAAAAATAGCCCCCCAAGTTTTTTTGTGATTTGTTAGTGTGATGAAGTTTTGTTGGATTTGATCCGCGGATTTCGTGTGTTGCAGGTAGAACTAGCTTTCCATCCTATTTTCCCCAATTTCCATCCACAAATTTCCCCTAATTGTCCCTGGATTTGACCTCTCCACGCGAAGATCATCGAGTTCGTCCATGGATCCAGTGCCCGGACATCCGGCCTGACTGCCCGGACATCCGTCCACCAAACCCGGACATCCGGCCCCTGGCAGCATCTCTTCCATCCACCGCCCATTTTCCGTCCATATTTCGCCAAATTTTGTTCCGCTGCCCACATACACTTCCGCATAGCACCACCATATACCACATACACCACCATCGCTTACCACTACCAACTCTGGCAATTTTGTCCCATTTTGCCTTGAGAATTTGAGTTGCGGTTCCGTGTCCTATTGTGTTTCGGCTATTTAGGTATGGTTCGACATCAACATTATCGGCGCTCATCTTCGCCACAGACGCGTCATCAACAAAGACCACTTCTCCATTTGGTCACCGCCATCCGTTCTTGCTCACGGACGAGGAACCAACGAGCGGGAACCTCATCTTGGTATAGTGATACATCATTCTTGCAATTACATTGATAGCCATCATAGCCTTACTCTTTATCGCCGCTTACCCATCGAGACTAGCCTTTGAGTAGCCGACAATGTGACTTGTGCACATTAGTGATCACACTTCCCATAGCATACATATATCATTGGTGCATATCTTGGTATCATCTCTGGTGTCACAAGGTTGTCATCGCATACACAATTGCTATCTTGGTTCATGAAGCATTGCATGAGAAAAGAGCTCAAACAACAAAGAGCCAAACAAGCTTTTAAGCAAAAGGGAAAGATAAGCAAAGAGATTTTAAGAAAGAACCATAAAATCATACAACATTAAGATTGTCATACTAGATCATCTTGGATCATATCATCGAAGCACCATACATAGAGCATAATTGGGATAGAAGTTGTTGCATTTTTGCTTAGTAGGTTGTGCACAAGTCTTCGTATCCGCCTATTGTGCAATCGTGCTAGTGTCTCTCTAGTGTTGTGCGACAAGAGCATTTTTGTGGATTGCACATTTTGGCTCACCCTTCCCGCCTAATATTTGGGAAGTGGACCCGGGCCTCTATAAATAGGACTAGCCACCATCGTAGGGAGGCATTTTGATCGGATCCTGGACCGCATCAACACACCAAGCAGAAGAACACCTCTCCTCAGGAGGCTGTTCTTCCCTTGTAACTGTTCATCCTCAGCCCGAGAGGCAATCCACCATACCACACTTGAGTAGGGTATTACACCACATCTATGGCCCGAACTAGGATAAACTCTCGTGTCTCATGCTCTTTGGATTCGTCAAGCTAGGCCCTATGATCATGATGTGTGCCAGCTAGAGAGGGGGAGAGATCTTTGTGCGCACCCAAGTGTTCGAGCCTCAAGGGTTTTTCCGGAACCCGAAATCCGACATTTGGCGCGCCAGGTAGGGGTGCGCCTAAGCTTTCCCCTTCGTCAACCCGCGCTTCGCCACTCCACCAAGTTCATGGTCGATGCTCGCCGGGCCCGAGCTGAGCGCCGGGCCGCTCTCGCCACCCGCGTCGCTCAGACAGCCCCTGTCGGCGGACCTCCCCGTTGTTCTTCGTCACCCGCCGCCAACGCCGCTATCGACCCGGTGGCAAACGAGATCAAGCTTTCTCGTTGCACCCCTCTATGCGGCGAGACGTACGCACCACCACCCAGTCGCTGACTCCGGCCGACTCATCATCTCACGCTCTCCGCGCACCCACGGACGCGCAGGCCGCGCTGCTCATGGTACGTGAGCTCCTGCGCTACCGCTCGGTCGACGACCTCTACGAGGACTGGTTGGACCGCATCGCTGAGTGATGTCTACTACACAACCTTCTTCTTGTAGACGTTGTTGGGCATCCAAATGCAGAGGTTTGTAGGACAGTAGCAAATTTCCCTCAAGTGGATGACCTAAGGTTTATCAATCCGTAGGAGGTGTAGGATGAAGATGGTCTCTCTCAAGCAACCCTGCAACCAAATAACAAAGAGTCTCTTGTGTCCCCAACACACCCAATACAATAGTAAATTGTATAGGTGCACTAGTTCGGCGAAGAGATGGTGATACAAGTGGTATATGGAAAGCAGATAATGGTTTTCGTAATCTGAAAATATAAAAACAACAAGGTAACTAATGATAAAAGTGAGCGTAAACGTTATTGCAATGCGTTGAAACAAGGCCTAGGGTTCATACTTTCACTAGTGCAAGTCCTCTCAACAATAATAACATAATTTGATCACATAACTATCCCTCAACATGCAACAAAGAGTCACTCCAAAGTCACTAATAGCGGAGAACGAACGAAGAGATTATGGTAGGGTACGAAACCACCTCAAAGTTATTCTTTCCAATCAATCCGTTGGGCTATTCCTATAAGTGTCACAAACAGCCCTAGAGTTTTTACTAGAATAACACCTTAAGACAAAAATCAACCAAAACCCTAATGTCACCTAGATACTCCAATGTCACCTCAAGTATCCATGGGTATGATTATACGATATGCATCACACAATCTCAGATTCATCTATTCAACCAACACATAGGACCTCAAAGAGTGCCCCAAAGTTTGTACCGGAGAATCACGACGAAAACGTGTCCCAACCCCTATGCATAGGTTCATGGCGGAACCCGCAAGTTGATCACCAAAACATACATCAAGTGAATCACGTGGTATCCCATTGTCACCACAGATACGCACGGCAAGACATACATCAAGTGTTCTCAAATCTTGAAAGACTCAATCCGATAAGATAACTTCAAAGGGGAAACTCAATCCATTACAAGAGAGCAGATGGGGGAGAAAACATCATAGGATCCAACTATAATAGCAAAGCTCGTGATACATCAAGATCGTATCACCTCAAGAACACGACAGAGAGAGATCAAACACATAGCTACTGGTACATACCCTCAGCCCCGAGGGAGAACTACTCCCTCCTCGTCATGGAGAGCACCGGGATGATGAAGATAGCCACCGGAGAGGGATTCCCCCTCCGGAAGGGTGCCGGAACTGGTCTAGATTGGCTTTCGGTGGCTACGGAGGCTTCTGGCGGTGGAACTCCCGATCTATTGTGCTCCTGGAAGTTTTTAGGGTATATGGAGATATATAGGCGGAAGAAGTACGTCAAGGGGGCCACGAGGGGCCCACGAGGGTGGAGGGCGCGCCCAGGGGGTGGGCGCGCCCCCTACCTCATGGCCTCCTTGAAGGTTCCCTTACGTGGACTCCAAGTCTCCCGGGTTGCTTTCCTTCCAAAAATAAGTTCCGTGAAGTTTCAGGTCAATTGGACTCCGTTTGACTTTCCTTTTCTGCGATACTCTAAAACAAGGAAAAACAGAAACTGGCACTGGGCTCTGGGTTATTAGGTTAGTCCCAAAAATCATATAAAATAGCATATAAATGCATATAAAACATCCAAGGTTGATAATATAATAGCGTGGAACAATCAAGAATTATAGATACGTTGGAGACGTATCAGAATCCCCAAGCTTAATTCCTGCTCGTCCTCGAGTAGGTAAATGATAAAAACAGAATTTTTGATGTGGAATGCTACCTAACATATTTCTCTAAGTAATTCTCTTCATTTTGGCAAGAATATTCAGATCCATAAGATTCAAGACAAAAGTTTAATATTGACATGAAAATAATAATACTCCAAGCATACTTACTAAGCAATCATGTCTTCTCAAAATAACATGGCCAAAGAAAGTTATCCCTACAAAATCATATAGTCTGGCTATGCTCCATCTTCACCACACAACATATTTAAATCATGCACAACCCCGATGACAAGCCAAGCAATTGTTTCATACTTTTGATGTTCTCAAACTTTTTCAATCTTCATGCAATACATGAGCGTGAGCCATGGACATAGCACTATAGGTGGAATATAATGGTGGTTGTGGAGAAGACAAAAAGGAGAAGATAGTCTCACACCAACTAGGCATATCAACGGGCTATGGAGATGCCTATTGATAGATATCAATGTGAGTGAGTAGGGATTGCCATGCAACGCATGCACTAGAGCTATAAGTGTATGAAAGCTCAACAAAAGAAACTAGTGGGTGTGCATCCAACTCGCTTGCTCACGAAGACCTAGCGCATTTTGAGGAAGCCCATCATTCGAATATACAAGCCAAGTTCTATAATGAAAGATTTCCACTAGTATATGAAAGTGACAACATAGGAGACTCTCTATCATGAAGATCATGGTGCTACTTTGAAGCACAAGTGTGGTAAAAGGATAGTAGCATTGTCCCTTCTCTCTTTTTATCTCATTATTTATTTATTTTTTATTATTTTTATTTGGGCCTTCTCTTTTTTTATGGCCTCTTTTTTTCTTTTTTTATTTGGGTTTCTTTAGCCTCTTTTATTTATTTATTTTCGTCCGGAGTCTGATCTCGACTTATGGGGGAATCATAGTCTCCATCATCCTTTCCTCACTGCGACAATGCTCTAATAATGATGATCGTCACACTTTTATTTACTTACAACTCAAGAATTAGAACAAGATATGACTCTATATGAATGCCTCCGGCGGTGTTCCAGGATATGCAATGACTCATGAGTGACATGTATGAAAGAATTATGAACGGTGGCCTTGCCACAAATACGATGTCAACTACATGATCATGCAAAGCAATATGACAATGATGAAGCGTGTCATAATAACGGAACAGTGGAAAGTTGCATGGCAATATATCTCGGAATGGCTATGGAAATGCCATAATAGGTAGGTATGGTGGCTGTTTTGAGGAAGGTATATGGTGGGTTTATGGTATCGGCGAAAGTTGTGCGGTACTAGAGAGGCTAGCAATGGTGGAAGGGTGAGAGTGCGTATAATCCATGGACTCAACATTAGTCATAAAGAACTCACATACTTATTGAAAAAATCTATTAGTTATCGAAACAAAGTACTATGCGCATGCTCCTAGGGGGATAGATTGGTAGGAAAAGACCATCGCTCATCCCCGACCGCCACTCATAAAGAAGACAATCAATAAATAAATCATGCTCTGACTTCATCACATAACGGTTCACTATACGTGCATGCTACGGGAATCACAAACTTTAACACAAGTTAACTCTCAAATTCACAACTACTCAACTAGCACAACTTTAATATCACCATCTCCATATCTCAAAACAATCATCAAGTATCAAACTTCTCATAGTATTCAATGCACTTTATATGAATGTTTTTATTATATCCCTCTTGTATGCCCATCATATTAGGACTAGTTTCATAACCAAAACAAACTACCACGCTGTTCTAAAGACTCTCAAAATGATTATAAGTGAAGCATGAGAGTTCATTAATTTCTATAAAATAAAACCACCACCGTGCTCTAAAAAAATATAAGTGAAGCACTAGAGCAACAACAAACTACTCCGAAAGATATAAGTGAAGATCAATGAGTAGGCGAATAATTATGCAACTTATGAGAAGACTCTCTAACATTTAATAATTTCATATCTTGGTATTTTATTCAAGCAGCAAGAAAAGCAAAATAAAATGACATTCTAAGAATGGCAGACACCATGTGAAGAAGCAAAAACTTAGGATCAACCGAAACTAACCGATAGTTGTTGAAGAAGAAAGGTGGGATGCCAACCGGGGAATCCCCAAGCTTAGACGCTTGAGACTTCTTGAAATATTATCTTGGGGTGCCTTGGGCATCCCCAAGCTTGAGTTTTTGTGTCTCCTTAATTTCTCTCATATCACGGTCTCCCTAAATCTCAAAAGCCTCATCCACACAAAACTCAACAAGGACTCGTGAGATAAGTTAGTATAAACCATTGCAAAAACATTATCATACTCTACTGTAGCAAATCGCTAAAATTATTATTCAACATTGAATACTAAATGCCTATGCATATTTAATAGTCCTATCCTCAAATAGAATCATTAAATAAGCAAACATATGCAAACAATGCAAACATAACAGCAATCTGCCTAAACAGGACAGTCTGTAAAGAATGCAGCAACATCCATACTTCCCTAGATCCAAAAATTATGTAAGAAAATTCCCACTGTATTAAATTTAGCAGAGCTTAATATTCAAAAGGTTTCAACATTTTATCACATTCTGACTTTTCTAGGGAATTATTGCAACAGCGGTAAACTTTCTGTTTTCAAACAGCAACACGTGGACTTCTAAAATAGGCATAGTAAAGGCTATCAATGCCACTTTTATTGAAATAAAATTTGCAAAACATTGTTATAAATAACAGCAAGAAAATTATAACCAAATAAATTGATGCTCCAATCAAAACACATATCTTGTGGCGAATAAAAATATAGCTCCAAGTAAAGTTACCGATGAACGAAGACGAAAGAGGGGATGCCTTCCGGGGCATCCCCAAGCTTAGGCTCTTGGATATTCTTGAATATTACCTTGGGGTGCCTTGGGAATCCACAAACTTAGGATCTTGCCACTCCTTATTCCATGGTCCATCGAATCCTTACCCAACACATGAAAACTTCACAACACAAAACTTAACAGAAAACTTGTAAGCTCCGTTAGTATAAGAAAATAAATCACCACTTGAAGGTACTGTAATGAACTCATTATTTATTTATATTGGTGTTAAACCTACTGTATTACAACTTTTCTATGGTTTATAAACTCTTTTACTAGCCATAGATTCATCGAAATAAGCAAACAACACATAGAAAACAGAATCTGTCAAAAACAGAACAGTCTGTAGTAATCTGGATCAAATGTATAATTATGGAACTCATAAAATTCTAAAATAAATTGCTGGACGTGAGAAATTTATCTATTAATCATCTGAAAAAATAATTAGCTAAATAGCACTCTCCAATAAAAAATGGCAGCAATTCTCGTGAGCGCTAAAGTTTCTGTTTTTTACAGCAAGATCAACAAGACTTTCCCCAAGTCTTCCCAACGGTTCTACTTGGCACAAACACTAATTAAAACGTAAAACCACATCTAAACGGAGGCTAGATGAATTATTTATTACTAAAAAGTAACAAAAAGCAAGGAACAAAAATAAAATTGGGTTGTCTCCCAACAAGCGCTATCGTTTAACGCCCCTAGCTAGGCATGATGATTTCAATGATGCTCACATAAAAGATAAGAATTGTAAAAAAAAGAGAGCATCATGAAGAATATGACTAGCACATTTGAGTCTAACCCACTTCCTATTCATAGGAATTTTGTGAGCAAACAACTTGTGGTAACAAGAATCAACTAGCATAGGAAGGCAAAACAAGCATAACTTCAAAACTTTAAGCACATAGAGAGGAAACTTTATATTCTTGCAATTCCTACAAGCATATATTCCTCCCTCATAATAATTTTCAGTAGCATCATGAATGAATTCAACAATATAACCAGAACCTAAAGCATTCTTTTCATGATCTACAAGCATAGAAATTTTATTACTCTCCACATAAGTAAATTTCTTCTCATGAATAGTAGTGGGAGCAAACTCAACAAAATAACAATCATGTGAGGCATAGTCCAATTGAAAGTTAAAATGATGATGACAAGTTTCATGGATATAATTATTCTTTATAGCATACAAGTCATCACAATAATCATCATAGATAGCAACCTTGTTCTCATAATCAATTGGAACCTCTTCCAGAATAGTCGAATCATTACTAAATAAAGTCATGACCTCTCCAAATCGACTTTCATCAATATAATCATCATAAATAGGAGGCATGCTTTCATCATAATAAATTTGCTCATCAAAACTTGGGGGACAAAAATATCATCTTCATCAAACATAGCTTCCCCAAGCTTGTGGCTTTGCATATCATTAGCATCATGGATATTTAAGGAGTTCATACTAACAACATTGCAATCATGTTCATCATTCAAATATTTAGTGCCAAACATTCTAATGCATTCTTCTTCTAGCACTTGAGCACAATTATCGGAATCCTTATTCTCATTAAAGACATTAAAAAGATGAAGCATATGAGGCATCCCTAATTACATTTTTTGTAGTTTTCTTATATAAACTAAAGTAGTGCTAAAACAGGAAACAAAAAGATTCGATTGCAAGATCTAAAGATATACCTTCAAGCGCTAAACTCCCTGGCAACGGCGCCAGAAAAGAGCTTGATGTCTACTACACAACCTTCTTCTTGTAGACGTTGTTGGGCCTCCAAGTGCAGAGGTTTGTAGGACAGTAGCAATTTTCCCTCAAGTGGATGACCTAAGGTTTATCAATCCGTAGGAGGCATAGGATGAAGATGGTCTCTCTCAAGCAACCCTGCAACCAAATAACAAAGAGTCTGTTGTGTCCCCAACACACCCAATACAATGGTAAATAGTATAGGTACACTAGTTTGGCGAGGAGATGGTGATACAAGTGGTATATGGATAGTAGATAATGGTTTTTGTAATCTCAAAATATAAAAACGGCAAGGTAACTAATGATAAAAGTGAGCGTAAACGGTATTGCAATGCGTTGAAACAAGGCCTAGGGTTCATACTTTCACTAGTGCAAGTCCTCTCAACAATAATAACATAATTTGATCACATAACTATCCCTCAACATGCAACAAAGAGTCACTCCAAAGTCACTAATAGCGGAGAACGAACGAAGAGATTATGGTAGGGTACGAAACCACCTCAAAGTTATTCTTTCCAATCAATCCGTTGGGCTATTCCTATAAGTGTCACAAACAGCCCTAGAGTTTTTACTAGAATAACACCTTAAGACAAAAATCAACCAAAACCCTAATGTCACCTAGATACTCCAATGTCACCTCAAGTATCCATGGGTATGATTATACGATATGCATCACACAATCTCAGATTCATCTATTCAACCAACACATAGGACCTCAAAGAGTGCCCCAAAGTTTGTACCGGAGAATCACGATGAAAACGTGTGCCAACCCCTATGCATAGGTTCATGGGCGGAACCCGCAAGTTGATCACCAAAACATACATCAAGTGAATCACGTGGTATCCCATTGTCACCACAGATACACACGGCAAGACATACATCAAGTGTTCTCAAATCTTGAAAGACTCAATCCGATAAGATAACTTCAAAGGGGAAACTCAATCCATTACAAGAGAGTAGATGGGGGAGAAAACATCATAGGATCCAACTATAATAGCAAAGCTCGCGATACATCAAGATCGTATCACCTCAAGGACATGACAGAGAGAGATCAAACACATAGCTACCGGTACATACCCTCAGCCCCGAGGGAGAACTACTCCCTCCTCGTCATGGAGAGCACCGGGATGATGAAGATAGCCACCGGAGAGGGATTCCCCCTCCGGAAGGGTGCCGGAACTGGTCTAGATTGGCTTTCGGTGGCTACGGAGGCTTCTGGCGGCGGAACTCCCGATCTATTGTACTCCTAGAAGTTTTTAGGGTATATGGAGATATATAGGCGGAAGAAGTACATCAGGGGGGCCACGAGGGGCCCACGAGGGTGGAGGGCGCGCCCAGGTGGTGTGCGCACCCCCCTACCTCGTGGCCTCCTTGAAGCTTCCCTTACGTGGACTCCAAGTCTCCTGGGTTGCTTTCCTTCAAAAAATAAGTTCCATGAAGTTTCAGGTCAATCGGACTCCGTTTGATTTTCCTTTTCTGCGATACTCTAAAACAAGGAAAAAACAGAAACTGGCACTGGGCTCTGGGTTAATAGGTTAGTCCTAAAAATCATATAAAATAGCATATAAATGCATATAAAACATCCAAGGTTGATAATATAATAGCATGGAACAATAAAAAATTATAGATACGTTGGAGACGTATCACTAAGCTCGTCAGCGCCGCGGGGGGCTCTCCTGCACCATCCCTCTCGCTGCCTTGCCCGCCCCCAGGTGCGGGCGATGTTGCTCACGGAGCACCTCCGCCCCCTCCGCTCCAAGATGGCACCCTCGTGCCGAGATGTGCGGCTCATGGAGTGCCTCCGCCTCCTCCGCGTCAAGACGGCGTCCTCGCTCCAAGATGTGCAGTCCCACGGCGTGATCCACTGCACTGTGTGCCCGCACACGAAGAAAGAAGTTTCCAAGAGATCCCCCGTCCGCAAGAAAATGCTCCACCGCTCCAGCACTGCCATGTCAGGATCACTTGCCGCGGTAGGGCCATGCACCACTTACCATGCCAGCGCTAGGACACCAAGATCAAGCTCCGCCTCCTCGACGGGTCCCAGTGGCCATGGCAGGCTGCCGCGCCTTTACTCCCGAGCTGCGTAGCGTCGTCTGGATGGGCAAGTTCAAGCTGGATCTGCCTCCTCGCTATGACGGCACCCCCGACCCTGCGGAGTTCTTGCAGCTCTACGAGCTAAGCATCGAGGCGGCCAACGGCGACGAAAAGGTCATGGCGAACTGGTTTCCCATGGTTCTCAAGGACGATGCTCGCTCATGGCTCCTGAACCTACCCCCGGGCTCGATCTCGTCCTCGGATTAGATGCGTGACAGCTTCGTCGCCAACTTCCAGGGCACTCACGACCGCCCCCCAGCTGCGGGTGACCTGCGCCACATCAAGCAACAGCCGAGAGAGACCCTCCAGAAGTACATCCAGCGCTTCAACAACGTGCGCCTCAAGATCCCCAAGGTGACGGACGAGGCCATCATCTCAGCGTTTTTCGATGGCGTCCGCGACATCAAGATGAAGGAGGAGCTCGCCATCCATGAGGAGCTGTGCACGACTTTGGAGCTGTTCAACATAGCAACCAGGTGTGCAAGAGCTAGGGAGGGGTGTCTCTCCCTCCTCGAGCTCCCTGCTGCGGATCCAGAGGAGAAGAATGCCAAGGTCAAGGACGTGAAGCGCAAAGGGTGGCCCTACTCGCGGCAGAGCCAGATACCAAGCGCAGCCGAGACTTCCCCGAGTCGTCCAAGGGCAGCCATACATTCTGCGCCTTCCACAACGTGCGCAGCCACAACACCAACGACTGTCAAG
The DNA here is from genome assembly GCF_056163025.1 of Triticum urartu. NCBI lineage: Eukaryota > Viridiplantae > Streptophyta > Magnoliopsida > Poales > Poaceae > Triticum > Triticum urartu. The sequence continues at coordinate 262,393,843 of NC_141876.1, forward strand.
AGCTCAGGGCCATTCGAGATGGACGCTTCGGTCGACGCCCCGAGCGCAACGACCGGGGCTATGGCAGAGGAGGTGGACGAGGTGGAGGATGTTGGGACGACCGCGGCCCTCGCCAGGGCTAGTAGGACCAGCCTCGCGAGGATAGCTGGCAGGACCAGCCTCGTGAGGGCGCCTAGAGGGACCAGCCTCGCGACGATCGTCCTTAGGGCAACACTTGTCTCCCTCCGCTGCCGGCGCCACCAAGGAGGAACGACGACCACCAACAGGACGAAGGGGCTGGGGACTTCCAGGAGCCGCGCGCCATCGCCTGCATCTTGGGTGGCGCTCAGGCGCCAGCTTCCCAACGCATCTTCAAGCAGTTCTCTGGCGAGGTGTATGCAGCCCTCCCCATGCTCGAGGATACGCGCCCGCTCAGATGGTCCAAGTACGCCATTACCTTTAGCTCGGCGGACCAACTCAAATGCGCGGCAACCGCTGGCATCCTCCCGATGCTCTGTTCACCCGTCATCAGCAATGTACAAGTCACCAAGACCCTCATCGACGGCGGCGCATGGCTCATTGTCCTATATGTCGAAACGTTCGACAGTCTTCAAGTGCCATACGATCAGCTCCAGCCCACCAAGCCTTTCTCAGGAGTGATTGACAGCTCCACCACCCCAATAGGGCAAGTTCGTCTCCCTGTCAGCTTTGGTTAGTGCGGCAACTACCACACCAAGCTCGTTGACTTCGATGTCGCCCACTTCCGCCTGCCGTACAACGCCATCCTCGGGTACCCAGCACTGGCCAAATTCATGGCAGTCACCCACCATGGCTACAACGTCCTCAAGATGCCGGGAAGTAGCAGAATCATCACATTCCCCTGCAAAGAAAGAGACGCGGTGTGCTCCCTCGAGCGCGCCTTCAAAGCTGCAGCAGTCAAAGACCCTGGCAGCGCATATGTGCAGTACCCTCCTGAGGCCAAACCGAAGAAGAAGAAGCAGATACTCTGCACCGGGCCTCAGGGGAGCGGCGCCTCCAGTGGCGCCACCTCAGGATCGGTTCCCGCGCCAGGCGCGCCTCCCTCCCTCGCACAGGAAGGCGCGCCCGGCCCCCTCCTCGGGCAGGGCTCGGGGGCTCTCTTCTGGAGGGCCTCAGACCTGGCCAGCATCATGAGAGAGGTGCTCGGGCACCACATGGAGGCGTGCTTCGTGGCACGTTTCCCTAAGGAGGACACTGGGCAAGGAGCGCTCGCCTCTCAGGAGTTCATCACCAAGACCACTCAAGAGCTTCAGGAAGCAAGAGCAATACGAGGCGACCGCCACCCACTTGGCACTACTCCCCACCCAGGCGAGGGTGGTGAGCTGCGTGTCTGCATCGACATCCCGAGGCTCAACATGGTCGCATCTCAGGAGCGCTTTTTGCCTTTGCGTGTTGGACGGTGTGAGGGTCCGCCTCACAACTAAGTTCGCATGCCGTTCGGCCTACCGAGCGTGGCGGCCGCCTTTCAGCGCAACCTGTGGAGCATCCTGGCAGGTCAGGAGGCCAGGCATCATGCAGTCCTGGCGGAGATGGAGACGGTCCTCAGGAGGCCACCAAAGCCTCCAGAGCCTCCCGAGGCTCTAGGTCCCGACGGCTCGTGAGGAGCGACTCCTTCGCCACGTGTCTTCAGCTACCCCAACACTCCTTCGACAACCAAACCAGGTGACATTTTCCAAGTTTATTTAGCTGGGAGCGCCCCCTGGGCTGTATCATTCCCAGGCCACGTGGGTCTGTCCTTGTGGCATGTATCCGCTTGCATCTTTAGTTCACCCTGCTGGGGGCGCCCCTTAGGCTGCATCATCCCCAGGCTGCTCTGGTCTGACCCAGTGGCATGTATAGTTCTTGCATTTACCTAAGTTGGTTTGCTTATCATGCATAATCTATCTACGGTCATCACTGCCCGCTTGATTATCGCCCTCCACGGGAATCTCTCATGCCGGCACGACGCTTGCGCTCGGCTCCGTCCCTGCAACACTAACAAATCTGAGCGGTCGAGCTCTGGCTCGTGGCACGCCCGCGCACGTCACCTCACCAGACCCTCAGTGCCTTCACCTCCTTGCGAAGCAACTAGTGGCAGACCGGCAATCACCATGGCAATTTGTGCACTTCCTCGCACTAACTCGCATGAACCTCCTGAGGACTACAGCGGGCGGTACCATGGGCTCTCTCTCTCTCTCTCTCTCTTGTCCCACGTGATTGGCTTGCGGATTAAAAGGGGGGCTCCTGAGCATCGCGACTCAGGAGCTCTTACTGGCTCTCCAGCCCCCACCCCCTGGCCTTGACCATGGCATCGTGACCTGGCATACCAGCGGCGGCTGAGCTCACTCTAGGGCCGCGACCTGAGGACTTAGAGCACACAGAAGAGCATGGAGAAGAGGGCGAGGCTCGCACAGGCCTAACCTAGCTACCCATCAGCGGACGACGCACGGGTCTGGCGCAACGCGAGGAACCGGCTCCGACATGCCAAGATAAGTTTCACACTTGGATCGACCCAGCACTATGGCATACGACCCTCGCCTATCGCTGTGCTGCTGTGGCAGAGTCGCCTCCCTTTCCCATCCTTAGGTAGCTGCTTGCGCTCTAAAGGGGACCTCGGGCCGCTCACCTCCTGGCCTTGACCACGGCATCGTGACCTGGCATACCAGCGACGTCTGCAGCCTGCCTGGGCACCGGGACCTGTCAGCGTAGAGCACCAAGCTGCCGCGGGATTCAAAAGGGGAAATCGAGCCTCAGCAGGACATGCACTCGCAAATTTTCATAAAGAGGATAATATCAATAAAAGACATCACAGACCCTTTACACGCCCCCACGGGGTCCGTTTCAATTCCTCACAGGGAACAAGAAAGGAATGAGTTCCTAGGAGCTCTATCTACACGCGCCTAACATCGCCGACGCCATCATCAACAGTGGGCCTTCAGAGGCCGGCGCTAACCCCATCCAGATCAGCAACGGCGGTGGCCATACGCTGCAACCTTGCTCTGGGCCTGACGAGAGCTCGGGGGCACGTAGCTGTCGTCACTTGTCTCCAGAGTCTCGATGAGCTCGGGAGAGTCACTGGACCACCAGGAGTCACCACTGTCGCTGGAGGAGCTGTCGGCGAGCCCAGCGGTAGGCTCGGCGTTGGCTGCTGCGCCGTCCTGATGACCCCCTTCAGGGCAGCACTCCAGGCGGTGGCCTTCCTCGTCGAAGACCTTGAAGAACATCGTGGAGGTGGCATCGTACCTGAAGTGGATGGCGAGGGAGCCCTCCGCACGGCAGACTCAGGCGACCTCGCCCCAGCCACGAGTCATGAAGATCCCCCCGGAGGAGTCAGCTTCAACCTCCGCTCTAGTCGCCAAGGCGTCGCAGTCGGCGTGCTGCAGCCAAAGCTCAACGGGACCTCTCGGAGGCATCTCGACAGCGAAGAACTGTGGGAAGCGGATCCAAGTGCGTGGAGGCATTGCCGCCCACAGCATGAATTCGTGCGAGGAGTCCAAGACATGGATCCCTGGGGTGACGGTGTGCGTCACCACGGCGCGGCGACCACGACCCTGGTGTGGGCAGCAGCGTTCGTCACTCCTCCCTCCGGAGCCCTCGGCTACGGATACCCCGGAGGCCGCCGCTCGTACCATGGCCGCAGCAATTCCGGCCTCACGAAAATGTCGTGACGATGAGACAGCCTCTTCTTCGGCGAAAGTGGCTCAGGCTCATTAAGGGGAGTCTTGCCCTTCTCCGCGGCCGAAAACCTCCGTATCAGCGCCATGGTCGGTGCAGCAAGCAGTGAAGCGAGGAAGCAGAAGGAGTGGGAGAAGCAAAGGAAAGGATGGGCGACAGGGGCTCCGCCCCCCTCCCATTTATAGCCAAAGGGGAGGCCAGCCGCTAGCCTCCACGATCTAAGGTAATAATGATCTTTTTCTGCATGCAACAGGGACTCGTCAAGTCAGGCAGTTGTCGAGGCAGCGTGGGGAAGCGGAGACGCCCACGTCCAATCAGTCGCCACGCGCCAACCGTGGCCACCGGCTGTTGGGGCCCGCAGAGCTCCGCACTTACCCTTTGGCTTCACCTCGAAGCCAAGCCCGAGCGTGCCTTGGGGCCGGGGGCTACTGTCGACATTCTGGGAACGGGGGTCCCCAGAATTGCCTGCCTGCGGCCCGCGGCGTGGCTCCAGCAGTGGCCTCGTATGGCCCATCTTCACCAGCAAACACTCAAGACCCTCACGAGGGGCCAAGCCTCGTGAGGCGGACGACGCAAGACCTCCTCAAGGGCGGCCTCACCAGGCTGGCTCGCGAGGGGCGGAGAGATCATGGCAAGGGACACCTCGCAAGGTTCCTGTGACGCAAGCCATGACGACTGGCGCCAGGTGGGCGCCAGCGAGCGCAGTGTCCTCGTTTCCTCTTTGGTGTTAAAGAGGCAAGCGCAGACGAGGAGTCCCGAGGCATCAGGAAAAGGTTTCCATATCGTTACAACAAGACCAAGACTAGCATGACAGCAAGTCGGAGGTCACCGTGGAGCCTAAGACGGCGTCACCACCAGAGCCTTTGGCAGGCGAAGACTACTTTTGTCAGGATAGCTTGTACTAGTTGTCCCCCTTTAAATTGGCTGTTGTGGGATCCCTTCCCGCCTAATATTTGGGAAGAGGACCTGGGCCTCTATAAATAGGACTAGCCACCATCGTAGGGAGGCATTCTGATCGGATCCTGGACCGCATTAACTCACCAAGCACAAGAACACCTCTCCTCAGGAGGCTGTTCTTCCCTTGTAACTGTTCATCCTGATCCCGAGAGGCAATCCACTATACCACACTAGAGTAGGGTATTACACCACATCGGTGGCCCAAACTAGTATAAACTCTCGTGTCTCGTGCTCTTTGGGTTCATTGAGCTAGGCCATGTGATCATGATGTGTGCGAGCTAGAGAGGGGGAGAGATCTTTGTGCGCACCCTAGTGTTTGAACCAAAAGGGTTTTGCTAGAACCCAAAGTCCGACACACCCATCGTGGAGAGAATGGTGAGAGAGCGAACCACCAAAAAGAGAGTGAGCGCCACAAGCCCAAATTGAGTGCCTCCATAATGAGCAAAAAGAAGAACTTAGTTCTATTTGCCACGAAAAGTGAGATAAGAGAAGTGTGTGAGAACCCATCTAGTGTGATACACTACATCCTTTGGTGCAAGGACGATGCACCAAAAGCTAACACCTCTCACACTCTACCTTTAGTGTTGTCTTCGCTTTTACAGGAATTCCAAGATGTTTTCCCCGACAAGCTATCTCCGGGACTACCTCCACTATGAGGCATCGAGCACCGCATTGACCTCATCCCCGGAGCACTTCCAAACAAAGCTCCCTACCATGTCAACCCCGAAGAAACCAAAGAAATACAAAGGCAAGTAAAGCATCTCATAGACCATGGACATGTGCGTGAAAGTTTGAGTCCTTGTGCCGTTCCGGTCATTCTTGTGCCAAAACGAGACGGTAGCTTTCGCATGTGTTCCGATTGTAGACCTATCAATGCTATCACCTTTCGCTATAGGTATCCCATTCCACGCCTTGATGATATGCTTGATGAACTTAGTGGTGCCACTATATTTTCCAAAATTGATCTTTAAAGTGGTTACTATCAAATCCGCATACAAGAGGGTGATGAATGGAAAACCGCTTCCAAAACAAAGTTTGGTTTGTATGAGTGGTTAGTCATGCCTATGGGTTTATCGGAAGCACCGGGTACTTTCATGCGTCTTATGAATTATGTGTTTCACCCTTACATTGGTGAGTTGGTTGTGGTCTACTTCGATGATATCCTTGTTTATAGCAAATCTCTCAAAGATCACCTATGTTCGAACCGTTTTGCAAACTCTTCGAAAAGAGAGTCTCTATGCTAACATGGAAAAGTGCCTTTTTGGCGTTCATAAGCTCGTTTTCTTGGGTTTTGTTGTTTCCTCTAAGGGTGTTCATGTTGATGACTCTAAGATCAATGTTATTAAAACTTGGCCACAACCAACCAACTTGCATCAAGTGCGTAGCTTCCTTGCATCAACTTGCATCAACTTGCATCAAATCCGCATACAAGAGGGTGATGAATGGAAAACCGCATTCAAAACCAAGTTTGGTTTGTATGAGTGGTTAGTCATGCCTATGGGTCTCTCGGAAGCACCAGGCACTTTTATGCGCCTTATGAATCATGTCTTTCGCCCTTACATTGGTATATTTGTTGTAGTTTACTTCGATGACATTCTTGTGTTTAGCAAATCTATCAAAGAGCATGTCACCCATGTCCGCACTGTTTTGCAAACTCTTCGAAAAGAGCGCCTCTATGCTAATATGGAGAAATGCCTTTTTGGTGTTGATAAGATCGTTTTCTTGGGTTTTGTGGTTTCTTCTAAGGGTGTTCATGTAGATGAGTCCAAGATCAATGCTATTAAGACTTGGCCGCAACCAACCAACTTGCATCAAGTGCGTAGTTTCCTTGGTCTTGCGGGTTTCTACCGTCGCTTTGTGAAGGATTTTAGCACCATTGCTTCGCCTTTGCATGCTTTGAGCAAGAAGAATGCGCCGTTTGTTTGGGGACCATCCCAAGATACCGCATTCAATGAGCTTAAGAATTTGCTTACTCATGCTCTTGTGCTTGCTTTACCCAACTTCGACAAACCTTTTGAGATTCATTGCGACGCTAGTGGTAATGGCATAGGAGGTGTGTTAACGCAAGAGAAGCGCCCCATAGCTTACTTTAGTGAGAAACTTTCCGGAGCGCAACAGAATTACCTCATCTATGACAAAGTCTTATATGCTTTGGTGCGAGTTTTGCATGAATGGGAACATTATCTTCGTCTTCATGAATTTATCATTCATACCGATCATGAAACACTTAAATACCTTAAGGGTCAAACTAAGTTGAGCAAGTGTCATGCTAAATGGAGTGAATTCATTGAGTCTTTTCCTTATGTCATCAAGTACATCAAAGGTAAGGAAAATGTTGTGGCGGATGCTCTTTCCTGCATATGCATGCTTGTTACTCAACTTGAATTGGATGTCATTGCCTTTGAGCACATAAAAGACTTGTATGAGCATGATCCCACTTTTGCTATTCCCTATGCCAAGTGTTTGAGGCATACCTCTTGGGAATGCTATTACATCAAAGATGGATATCTTATGAGAGGTAACAAACTTTGCATCCCCGAGTCTTCTCTTCGTTTGTTGCTTTTGCAGGAATCTCATGGAGGAGGACTAATGGGACATTTTGGATGCGACAAGACTTTTTCTACGCTCTCCAAGAACTATTATTGGCCCAAGATGTTTTGCGAAGTCAACCACTTCACCAACCGATGCTCTACATGTTGCAAAGCTAAGTCTAAAGCTCAATCCCATGGACTTTATATGCCTCTCCCAATTCCATATTAACCATGGGAAGACATTAGCATGGATTTTGTACTTGGATTGCCTAGAACTAGAAATGGAAAGGATTCAGTATTTGTTGTTGTGGAACAATTCTCTAAGATGGCACATTTCATTCCTTGCAACAAGATGGACGATGCTTCACATGTTGCCAATATCTTTTGTAGGGAAATCTTACGACTACATGGGGTGCCGAAGACGATTGTCTCGGACCGCGACGTCAAGTTCTTGAGTTACTTTTGGAAGACCCTATGCGCCAAGCTCAGAATCAAGCTACTCTTCTCCATGGCATACCATCCACAAACTGACAGCCAAACAGAGGTGACCAACCGTACACCCTCCGCTCTACTTTGAGTGCTAATCAAGAAAAACATCAAGGAGTGGGAGGAGTGTCTACCTATTGCCGAGTTCGCCTACAACCGAGCAAGACACTCGACTACCGGCAAGTCCCCCTTCGAGGTTGTCTATGGTTTCTACCCATTGTCCCCTTTGGACATTCTCCCTTTACAACTACAAGAGCGCATCAATATGGACGCAAAGTGCACATGTGAACCATCTCAAGAAGGTGCATCAATATACAAGGCATACCATCGAGTGCTAAGTGCAATGACTTCTGACCAAGCTCAACTTCAACAAGCACCCCATGCTGTTCAACACTGGAGATCTTGTGTGGCTACACCTTTGCAAGGACCGCTTCCCCCACGAATGCAAGTCCAAACTTCGGCCACGAGCGGATGGACCTTTCAAGGTGCTTAAACACTACAATAACAACGCCTACAAGATCGACATTCCACGCGACAAGTACTCAGTGAGCGACATCTTCAACATCAAAGATCTCTCGCCCTACCATGGTGATGAGGATTTCGATCCGAGGTCGGATCTTCCCCAAGGAGAGGAGATGATGTGGAGCATCCTACGGTCATCCCCATGGACCTACCATCGTCTCATGAAGTGCTAAGAGGACCTATGACTCAAGCTAGAGTTAGAGCTCTCGAGACCGAGGTGACTTCTCTCCTTAGTGATATTACACGTGATCCTCTCGAGACATGGCTACTACCTAAGTCCAAGATGTTGTGCATGATCAGGTATCAAGAGGACCCTCCCGAAGATGCACGTGAAGACGGACAAGCCGCCAAGTCCACAAATGAAGAGGAACGCCAAAAGGAGAAGAAGGCAGCTCCAGGACCCGGACATCCGGCCCCGAGCCTGGACATCTGGCCGCTGGAGACATCAACTACAGCAGCAATCCAGCTGCCAAGCTTCTACAGGCCCCGGACATCCGGCCCCAACACCCAGATATCTGTCTGCGCATAGTAAACGGCCAAGGCCCATGTACTCTTTCGCCCCTAGACTATATATACTCTCCTCCTACCTACGTTTTAGGGTTGACATTGGTTTAGCTCATTTGAGATAGAGCTTTGCTCATCCATACGAATCTACTCCTTGAGAGAGACCGTGACCCCTCTTAGGAGAAGATCCACATTGCATTCAAGACCTCCTCATGGAGAAGACCATCAAGACCTCCTCACAGAGAAGACCGGTTACCATTTGTATCGTCCCTTGTTGATTTGGGTCTTGTATCTCCTCTCGTGTTTCGAGGATCTATCACATGTGTGACTTAATCTTGTTGGTTTGAGTGTTTCTCTTTGTGCCCCTTTGTGATTCCCCTCGTGTTTCCCCTCGTGTTCTTCGTGTTCTTCGCAGGATCCGCTCCTTTTGTGAAAGATCGGCTCCTAGGGTTTCCACCCTACATCAGATTCTCTAGACCATTGCTCCTAACCGTCTGGAGGATGCACAGTCCTTAAAGGTAACAAGCGTCGGTTCCACACAGGAACAATCCCTTCAGTGATGCTCAATCACTTTGGGTTTGTAGGTGTTTTGGTTTGGGTTTTTCCTCACTTGATGATTTTTGCTCAAAGTCCTCGGAGGATGGGATGCTCTCAATGACAAGTGTCAGTTTCTCTCGGAGCAGCCAACCAACTAGTGGTTGTAGGAGCCGGCTATTTATAGCCTAGGGAGCAGCCCGACATGATAAGACATAAATGCCCTTCAATGATATGACTGTTAGGTGGGTAGATATTTTGGGATAGCTGGCGCATAGCACAACAACGGTCAGATATTTGAGTATCAAATTCCTCAGGGCTATCATGTCCCTCACTTTGTAGGCAATCCACACTAGGGAATTCCTAACTACTCAGTCAGAACAAATTCCTCAGAGACCAGAAGATCTTCATCTCTGTCACTGAAGAAATTGACTAAACTGTATGATATTTCCAATGGCTTCACTCGAAAGGATTGGGTAGGTGTAGGATTTTGAGATGAGCATCACTTGGAAACTTTTTCTTAGTTTTACCTCAACCCCTTTAACAGTACGATGTTTCCTATGACTCAAGAAAGAGAAAATGAAACTACGAAAAAAAGTCTTCATGCTTCATAATCATCGCATGAATACCAAGTCTTCAAGGTCACACCAATTTCTTCACTTTCAATGTCTTCAAGAAAACCAAAGTCTTCAGCTGAAGACATTCATTTTTAGGGGTCAACTTTCATCGTAAATATCAAACTCCTCATAGACTTATACCCCTGTGTACACTCACAAACACATTAGTCCCTTAACCTATATGTCTTCAATACACCAAAATCACTAAGGGGCACTAGATGCACTTACACGCAGTGTCCCGCCCACCAACGCCAACCTTGCCTACTACTTGTGAGGGGAGCTTGAGGTGCTCTTCCCTGCCGCTTCATTTACATTCCATCTATTTAAGACAATTTCGATTTGTTTGCAAAACTATTTGATTGTGTTTTTATTTGGACGTGGAGGTATTTGTTTTGTAAACCTATTTGCGATGCTTGATTTATTGACTATTTGCATAGTCATAGGGGCGGTGCAGAACCAAATGCAGCTGCGTGTTGGGCGCACGACCGACGCATCCAAGAAAATGGTCGGACGCCGCCCCATTGCTATACACAAACGGACAAAATGGATGTCCGTTTGCGGTCCTGCGTTGGAGTTGGCCTTAGATATTCTGGTTGAGCAGTTCTTTTTTGGAGAGAGAATGCCCATACTTTCTTTCGCCTTGCACTTAAAAGACTTAAGAATAGAAAATTCTCCATCCACCTTTTTTGTTTCAACCACTTTGTGAATTATCATCTTGAATTAAGGAGTTTGTATAACTAGATGTTGGGCTAAGTAAGTTCTTCTGTGAGAGCATATGTCTCACCCATCATGACATTTGCAACAAACGACAGATTTTTCCTAGACAAACTCTAATGGTAACGATGGTACTTCCCGCCCATAAGTGTCAAATATTGTGTTAATCTTTATTTTTCATGTCTTCTTTAGGCGGGTAGGGCCAACCCGCTTTTTTTATCCTTGACCCTTTTCCCAACTCCACAAATTTGTGGCTAGAGCCTATCTGGCGGCAATTGCACTTGTTTGCCATAAACACTTCACAAATCACCGATTATGGTAACTTCAGGAAGCCCACTTCCTCCTACCGAAATCCACGACCCCCTCGAGATTATGAATTGGAATTACCTCATCTATGACAGTTTGTTGTGCGATGGGTTGATCCTATAATCTAATATTCTTTGGTTCAATTCTTATTTCTACACCGCTTACCCAGACGTTGTTTACACCCGGGTCGCTGCTATAATACCCATAGAGTGATGTGATCACTAATAACTTGTAGACACGTAAGGAATGACCATGGAAAAGCACTAAATTAGATATTCACCTAAAAAAGACGTTGAACCAGTCCTACCCACTATAGCTTGCTTCGCAATGCCGGTGTCTGACCAGTGCGAGTGGACTCGGCTTGCCCTCTTCGAAGTCCAGGCAGAGAACGAGAATGATACATGTGGATAGCCAACATCCAATGGGGAGAACATTACATAAAAGAGTGATCTCTAGCCCGTTGTGCATACGAGGGGCGAGAATGTACATGTGGATACCCATTCACCAATGTTTTCTCATGAACTTATCTTGGAGTATTTCTTGGAGTACTTATCATTCTTTTTTCGTTTCCTTGCTTCTCCGAGATCTTTTCTCATTTTTGTCATCTATATTCCTTCTAGCTTTTATTGTTGAATATTCTCTCCTTTTGGGAGGAGTCCTGCAATACATTGAGAAATGTTCGAGTCTTCCACAATTATACTCCCTCCGATCCATAATAAGTGTTGGAGAGATAACTATTGAGTATAAACCGCCCAGGAGGGGCCGGGTTATACTCATAGTGGTTTACTCTTATTGAAGCCCATGAAGACAAGGAATATGGCGATTTACGATGGAGATTAACAAGAAAGCCTAAGGCCCAAAGGCGGATTAGGGACCGTAGAGGTAAACCTCCATATGGTGTGTAACTTATGTTGTAAGATAGGAAAGGGTAGAAACCGAGTCGGGCACGTTTATGAGCCGACCGGGATTATGTAAACCACCGGGCATTAACCTGTGTATATAAAGAGATGACCCGGTGGCGGTTCAAGGACAATAGACAACAACTCGAGAGCCAGGCAAAGCGTATTCACTCCCTGGTCATCGAAACCCTAGCAATCCCATCACAACTGGAGTAGGCTTTTACCTTCACCGCAAGGGGCCGAACCAGTATAAACTCCTTGCGTCCTTTGTTCGCTTTAACCCCTTTAAGCTAACTACGTTGCGATGGCTCCACGATATGTCCTCACACTAGGACATCTCCGTGACAAACCCATGACAGTTGGCCCCCACCGTGGGGCTATCACACGATGGTTTCAAGTTCTTAGAAGGCAGCTTTGAAGGACTCAAGGGATACGTTGTGGGCCGGATGACCAAGAGTCATCGCGGCAAGCTCTATATCGACGATGCAGGCTGGGGCCCCGAGGCCGGTCCAATTGAGTATGGATATCGGGTCCCCTTCGATGGTATTCATGTTTTCATTGGCAAGATTGGCGAACCGGGCCCTGAGCCAAACATCTGCACCGACATCGTCGAAAGGGCTCAGCGTGCAAGATCCGCCCGGGTTCAGCCTGCCATGAAGTGTGCCTTCGTGGGAGTCGTCCACGGAGTAGAGTCTGAGGATAAATCGGTATCTGGTGGTGAAACCGTCGTTTATTCTGATGACGAGTCCTGTACCGGAGAGGCCGAGTCATTGTACCAACTGCAAGATGGCCGGTTTGGGGGCTGTTCCGATGGCGACAATATTGCGGACCCCTTCGATCCGCCGAGCCGAGTTGCGATCTTCATGGCCAGTACACAGTCAGCACAACATTCCTCAACCGCAGCGGCGATGATCTTTGGTTCAGCGGCACCGACAGCAGCTGGGGTAGGAGGCCCTACGCAACCGTCGGCTTAGGTTTTGTCCGATTTATTCGACGCTTTGGCAACACTGCTGGCGGCTAAAGTTAACCCGGCAGATCAGGATCGGCATAACGCAGAAGTCACGAAAGTGAAGGATCAGATAGCTCAAGCCAAGGTAGACCTGGCAGCTGAGAACACCAGGATGGCCGCGCAGCGGGCCGAGTTGGACGCATAGGCTTATCGGCTTATGTTGGATCAAAACGCGTCAAATGATGTAATAAGGAGAAGGTACCGATCTCACCTGCCTCTGGTTTATGAGGCAAGGAATCTCTTTAACACGCCAGGAGCAGGAACCAGTAACCAGCCAGTGGTAAACCGGGTAGAAGCACCTGGGATGAGGGCGCCGGTTCAGCCGTGCAAAGTGGATCCGCCTCGTCCGAATGTCCCATCACAACATGTATCGACGCCTTCGGGTCATTACTCCAACCCCTTGGATAACATAGTCGCCGCCGCTTCACGATTAGCAGCCTTGACTCAGCAACAACCTTATTCGTACAGTCGTGAGAGGATTCATTCCACCCCCCGCCCAAGCCGGAGTTACACCAGGCATATTGATGAACCGACTGTGTCAAGCAGTGCACGGAATCATAACCCGCCTCGAGGGCATAACCTGGCGGGCGGTGGTGCTATTGCCCAAGACGTGGTGGATCGCGGTAGAGCACGTCGAGAAGCCAAGTTAGCAGCGCAGACATGGCCCGTTAGCTTACTCCGGTCCATCCAACTACTTCGGTGGAACCAGGTGTTGCTTTCAGCTCTTTAGGGGTGCCGTGTCTCGCCCTGACTTTACGTAACGTGCGGCTGCCCAAGGATTTCAAAGGTCCTCGTAAGGTGCCCAATTACACTGCCGATTTACCCCCCGAGTTATGGGTTGAGAGCTATGAGATGGCGATGGAGATGCTGTATGTGGATGATGCGGCATGTGCTAAATACTTTACCATGATGTTGGAAGGAACCGCTCGCACTTGGCTGAAAAGTTTGCCAGCTAACTCCATGATACGTCTCTATCGTATCTATAATTTTTGATTGTTCCATGCCAATATTATACAACTTTCATATACTTTTGGCAATTTTTTATACTATTTTTGGGACTAACATATTGATCCAGTGCCCAGTGCCTGTTCCTGTTTGTTGCATGTTTTTTGTTTCGCAGAAAATCCATATCAAATGGATTCTAGACGGAATAAAAACGGACAGAGAATATTTTTGGAATACTTGTGAAATATGGGAAGAAGAATCAACGTGAGGAGGTGCCCGAGGGGGCCACAAGGCAGGGGGGCACGCTTGCCCCCCTGGGCGCGCCCCTGACCCTTGTGGGCCCACCGTAAGGCGGTTGATGCCCTTCTTTCGCCGCAACAAAGCTAATATCCAGATAGAGATCGTTTTAAAATTTCAGCCCAATCAGAGTTACGGATCTCCGAGAATATAAGAAACGGTGAAAGGGCAGAATCAGAGAACGCGGAAACAGAGAGACAGAGAGACAGATCCAATCTCGGAGGGTCTCTCGCCTCTCCCACGCCATGGAAACCATGGACCAGAGGGGAAACCCTTGTCCCATCTAGGGAGAAGGTCAAGGAAGAATAAGAAGGAGGGGGCTCTCTCCCCCTCGCTTCCGGTGGCGCCGGAACGCCGCCGGGGGCCATCATCATCACCACAATCTACACCAACGCCTCCACCATCTTCACCAACATCTCCATCACCTTTCCCCTCTCTATCTACAGCGGTCCACTCTCACGCAACCCGTTGTACCCTCTACTTGAACATGATGCTTTATGCTTCATATTATTATCCAATGATGTGTTGCCATCATATGAGCGCGCGCGTGGATCACATCATAGGGTTAGTTGTATGTTGATACAACTATGTATTGGATGGCAAGAGTGACAGAAACTTCAACCTAGCATAGAAATTGATGCATACGGGATTGAAGGGGGACCAATATATCTTAATGCTATGGTTGGGTTTTACCTTAATGAACGTTAGTAGTTGCGGACGCTTGCTAATAGTTCCAATCATAAGTGCATAGAATTCCAAGTCAGGGATGACATGCTAGCAGTGGCCTCTCCCACATAAAACTTGCTATCGGTCTAGTAAAGTAGTCAATTGCTTACAGACAATTTCGCAACTCCTACCACCACTTTTCCACACTCGCTATACTAACCTTATTGCTTCTTTATCTAAACAGCCCCTACTTTTTATTTACGTGCTCTTTATTATCTTGCAAACCTATCCAAAAACACCTACAAAGTACTTCTAGTTTCATACTTTTTCTTCGTAAAGCGAACGTTAAGCGCGCGTAGAGTTGTATCAGTGGTCGATAGAACTTGAGGGAATATTTGTTCTACCTTTAGTTCCTCGTTGGGTTTGACACTCTTACTTATCAAAAGAGGCTACAATTGATCCCCTATACTTGTGGGTTATCACTCCATTGGGTCCTGGGCCGAGTTAAAGGCCCGGTTTATGCAGAATTTCAAAGATACGTGCAAGCAGCCCATGTCAATTGTGGACTTCGATGCCTATGTCCAAGAATAAGGTGAGTCAACGACCCATTGGGTGCGTCAGATTTCAGCGATTCTGCATTCATCGGACCACATCAACGCGGATACATCAGTCTTGACATTAGAAGGAAATTGCTAGTTCATGCCTCTGAAATTGAAGTTAGGGCAGCTCAAGTGTCACTGCGGTGACATGGGGACACTTATGGCAGCTCTACTTAAGTATGCTGACTCTGATAGTACCAAGGATCCCGAGTCTGACGATGAAAAGCCGGGGAAGGGAAAAAAGAGCAACAATACCAAAGGGCAACAACATAACTCGGCGGGCTATGGAAATAACTATAAGCGCAAGGCGGATAACAGTTTG
Organism: Triticum urartu; assembly: GCF_056163025.1. Taxonomy (NCBI): domain Eukaryota; kingdom Viridiplantae; phylum Streptophyta; class Magnoliopsida; order Poales; family Poaceae; genus Triticum; species Triticum urartu. The sequence goes on from NC_141876.1 coordinate 262,409,423, forward strand.
GATTTGGTGGCTAACACCAACACGCAGAATAACGGTCAGCGTCGTACGGGTAAACCGCCCCTCAGAGTGGAGGATCAGGTATCAATCTTGAGTACCTGTTAAATCAGCCTTGCCCAAGATACGGGATGCGAGAAAGGACAGCTACGCACCTCTGGAAGGATTGCTTTATTATGAGGGAGTTCAAAAACTCAAATCTTTTCCAAGATGGTCATGGACCGGGCGGCGGTTCGGGACCCGGTTCTTATGGGCCGGGTTATGGTGGAGGCAGTTCTGGCTCAGGACTTCAAGGCAATCATGGAAACCAAGGTGGTTATAGCCAACATCACCCTCAGGGGAGTCAACAGCAGCAACAATCGGGTTATCAGAGCAACCCGAAGCAGTTGAATAGTGGGTAGTATCATGTCTTCACCACTAGGATGTGCAGGCGCGATCAGAAGCTTCATAAAAAGGGCAGTATACTCCGTTGAACCGGCAGTGCCCCGTTACTTGCGCTGGTCTGAACAACCCATCTTGTGGAGTCGAGAGATCATCCACCCCGGGTTGATAATATGGGTCATCCGGCATTGGTGGTGGCGCCTCAAGTTGGGGGGTATAAGTTCACCAAGGTGCTCATGGATGGAGGGAGCAATATCAATATCCTTTATTATGAAACCTTCCGTCGCATGGGGTTGACAGATAAAAATCTTAAACCGTCTAATACTGTTTTCCATGGTGTGGTGCCTGGTAAATCGGCATACCTAGTTGGTAAGATAGCTCTGGAGGTTTATTTTGGAGATGATCGTGATTCAAGATCAGAGACATTGACTTTTGAAGTGGTGAAAATCAAGAGCCCATATCATGCCCTGTTTGGACGGCCGGCTTATGCTAAGTCCATGGCAAGGCCTTGTTATGTTTATCTGCAGCTCAAGATGCTGGGTCATAAGGGGACCATCACGGTACATGGGAGCCGTAAGATCACTTTGGAATGTGAAGAAGGTGATGCAGCCTATGCGGAGTCAGTTTGTGCAACCAAGGAGTTGAATTTCTACAAGGACAATGTTGATCCGGCGGATATGCCTTCTTTGAAAAAGCCAACTACAAAGAATGATACAGCTTTGAAATTTAAATTGGCTGATTACACTAAGCTGATTGATTTTGTTCCTGGCGTTTCATACAAGCAGTTTAGCATCAGCGCTAACCTGGATCCCAAATAGGAAAGCTTGCTCATCGAGTTCATCCGTGAGAATCGGGACATCTTTGCATGGAAACCTTCTGACATGCCAGGTGTACCGAGGAAACGCGCCGAGCACACTCTTAACATCGATCCCAAATTTAAACCAGTCAAGAAGTTTCTCCGCCGCTTCAATGAAGAACTGCGCAAGGCAATTTGATGCGGAGCATCCCATGATCATCCCCATGGACGCACCTACACCTCTAACGACACCACTTGGACCAATGACAAGAGCCCGAGCCAAGGCTTTCGAAGATAAGCTGAACTCGCTCCTCTCTGAACTTCCACTTTCTATGCATGAGACATGGCTACTACCTAAGTCCGAGATGTTGTGCATGATCAGGTACAAAGAGGACCCTCCCAAAGATGCACGTGAAGATGTACAAGCCCCCAAGTCAACGGATGAAGAGACTCAACAGGAGACAAGAACACCTCCCAGGCCCCGGACATCCGGCCCCTGGAACGTCATCCACTACAGCAGAAGCCAGCCGCCGAGCATCTACAGGCCCTGAACATCCGGCCCTCCCGGAAATCCGGCCTCAAGCCCGGATATCCAGACAACACCGAACCAGAGAGCAGCAAGGCTAGCGCATCCAGCCCGGACATCCAGCTCCTCGTGAAAGCCCGGACATCCGACCCGACACCGGACGTCTGGCCTCCCCTGTCTGCGCACAGTGAAGGGCCGAGGCCCGTGTACCCCTTCTCCCCCCTAGACTATATATACTCCACCTCGTCCAACTTTCTAGGGTTAGCGTTGGTTTAGCTCATTTGAGAGATAGAGCATTGCTCATCCACATCGGATCTACTCCTTATGAGAGACCGCAGCCTCTTCGGAGAAGATCCCTTTGGATTCAAGACCTCCGCGCGGAGAAGATCATCAAGACACCCTCTTGGGCGGCCCCATCAAGACCTCCTCACGGAGAAGACCGGCTACCCTTGTACCGTCCCTAGTTGATCGTGTACTGTGTGAACTCTTATGTAATCGAGGATCTAGCACATGTGTGACTATCTTGTGTTGGTTTAGTGCTTCCCTTGTGCCCCCCTTGTGTTTTTTCCCTCATTTCCCTCCTCGTGTTCTTCGTGTTCATCGCGGGATCCGCTCCTTTCGTGAAAGATCGGCCGGTTAGGGTTCTACCCTACATCATCTTGGTCTCTAGAGCCACGTTGATCACGATTTCGAAGCCTCCCCATTGTGTTTTCTATCCTAGTTTTGTTGATTTTGTCCCTAATTCGAAAATTCCCCACAAAAATAGCCCTAGTTTTTTGTGTGATGAAGTTTTGTTGGATTTGATCCACAGATTTCGTGTGTTACAGGTAGATCTAGCTTTCCATCCACTTTTCCTCAATTTCCATCAACAAATTTCTCCGAATTTTGCCTGGATTTGACCTCTTCTCGCGACGATCTTCGAATCCACCCACGGATCCAGAACCCGGACATCCGGCCCGATAGCCCAGACATCCGGCCACGACCCAGGACGTCCGGCCCCTGGCAGCACCACTTCCTCTCCACTGCCCGTTTTCCACCCATTTTTCCCTAAAATTTGTTCTGGTGCCCACATATACTTCCGCATACCCCCACCATTTCCGCATACCACCACCATCGCTTACCACTTCCAACTCCGACAATTTTGGTCCAATTTTGCTTTGAGAATTTGAGTTGCGGTCTCGTGTCCTACTTGTGTTTCGGCTATTTAGGTATGGTTCGACATCAACATCACCGCCTCTCATCTTGGCCACGGATGCGTCATTAACAACGACCACCTCGACTACATCTTGGTATTCGGTCCACCATTTTTACCCCATACCGTCTACAAGAAACGGTAACCTCGTATTGGTATCGTGATACATCATTCTTGCTATTACATTGATAGCCATCATAGCCTTACTCCTTTGCGTTGCTTATCCAACGAGACTAGCCATAGAGTATTGCCGGCAACGAGACTTGTGCACTTTAGTGATCATACTTCGCATAGCATACATACATCATTGTTGCATATATTGGTATCATCTCTTGTGTCACAAAGTTGTTGTCGCATACACAATTGCTATCTTGGTTCGTCAAGCATTGCATGAGAAAAGAGCTCAAACATCAAAGAGCCAAACCAGCTTTTAAGCAAAGAGGGAAAGATAAGCAAAGAGCTTTTAAGCAAGAACCATAGCATCATACAACATTAAGATTGTCATACTCGATCATCTTGGATCATCGCATAGAAAAACCTTGCATAGAGCATACTTGGGATAGAAGCCGTTGCATTTTTGCTATGTAGGTTGTGCACAAGTTCTTGTATCCGCCTATTGTGCAGTCGTGCTAGCGTCTCTCTAGTGTTGTGCAACAAGATAATTTTTGTGGATTCCACTTTTGGCCACCCTTGGTTGCACGACCCCACTTATCTTTTTGCGTGTGTGTTTCTATGTACCTTATATGCTTGGTCTACTTGTTACATTGCATCTTGCCAATCTTTTCCAACATTACTGAAGCTCACTTACAATTGCATCAAATTTTTGTGCCACCATCCTAACCAAGCTCCACCATAAGCTTTTACTTGTGTAGGTGTGAGAAACCGACAAGAGCTAGTACCAATTGTGCTATTTCCTTGTCCTACATTGGAGTGATCATCGATCCACTTTCAACTTCGGTCAAGGTACATTTGGTATTCGTTCTTCTCTTTCTAACACTCACATTTTTCTTGGAATGATGGATAGGCCAAGTACTTCTACCAACCCACTCTTCATTGAGAACGACGACGACATGAACTCCTACGTCACCCAGAGCCACCTCTTTGGTGCACAACGTGCTTTACATCAAGAGCAACAAGCAATGAGTGAACAAATCGACAACCTCGCCGCCGACTTGCGACTCTCTGAGCAACGTACAAGGGACTACTTTGACCACAAGCTTGGCGATCACAAGAAAGAGAATGAAGCAAGGATGGACGAGATTCGCGCTTTCTTTCTCAACCGCTCTTCTTCCACTTCGTCTTCATCAAGAAGGACCTGCTCAAGTCGACACTCCGACTTCACCCTCTCCGGCTCAAGTACACCGACATCGAACACTCTATGCCGGGCCGCGCACAACGATTGTCAAGCAAGCTCCTCTACGCGACACCGACTCTCAAGAGCACTGACGATGTCAAACCCAAGAGGCTTTTGCGCTAGCACGAGAACGACAATGACAACGCCAACATGAAGAGGAAGAGCGAGCGCGTCTACACCAAGTTGCACAAGATGCCAAGGCACAACGCCAAGAACAACAACTCCATGAAGCTTAAGCACTTGAGGCGCGACAAGCCCTCCAAGATTAAAGTCAAGCCGTAGCCAACCGAGGCCGACAAGCTCGTGAACAAGAAGAAGCACTTCATGAAGAAATTCATGAACGGAGATTTCAAGCTCACATGCATCGTCAAGTTCCTCCTCAAGCTCGACAAGCTCCTCCACAAGCTTGCTAAGAACATCAAGTCCATCAAGAGCATGACGACAATGGAAATCCTCCACGACAAGTCCAGCATGAGGTCGACAATCCTCCACGCCAACAGCAACACGAGCTTGACAATCATCAACAACATGGACGTCATCATCCTCGACCCCAACATAATGAAGAGCAATGCTACGGAAAGCTCAAGTTCTCCATGCCCAAGTTCAACGGAAGCAGCGACCCCGAAGAATACCTATCATGGGCATTGAAGGTCGACAAAATCTTCCGTTTGCACAACTATGAGGAAGAGAAGAAGATCGCAATGGCATCCCTTGAGTTCCAAGACTATGTCCTCATTTGGTGGGAACAAGTTATCGAGCGCCGAGAGGAAAGAGGTGAACCACCCATCACTACTTGGGCACAAATGAAGGATGTCATGAGAGCACGCTTCGTGCCTACCTACTACAACTGCGACCTCTTCAAGAAACTCCAACTACTCAAGCAAGGAACCAAGAGCGTTGAAGAGTACTACAAGGAGATGGAGATTGCCATGATACGAGCCAATGTCACGGAAGACGATAAGCAAACTATGGCACATTTCTTGAATGGACTCAACCATCCTATCAAGAAGATCGTCGACTTCCAACCATACTTGAACCTCATTGAGCTAGTGCATCAAGCTACAAAGGCGGAACGTCAAGTGCAAGACGATTTCAAGTATGCCAAGTTCTCATCCAAGTCCTATGGCTTCTCCAACAACCAAGCTTCAATGACTCCAACACCGTCAACCAAGCCTTCTACAAGCAACGTCGAAAAGTCGAGTTCCAAGAAAGCTTCCTCAACTCCAAGTCATCCTCCTACTATAAGAAACTTCAAGCTGAGAGCTTCATCATCATCCACTCCAACCGATGAGACCATCAAGACAAGTTCCTTCAAATGCTTCACATGCGGAGGCCGAGGCCACAAGTCCTATGAGTGCACCAACAAGCGGACCATGATCCTCAACAACGATAGCACCTACGACTGGATGAGTGAAGGAGAAATGGACGCTCTTGAGCAAGTCATCATGCACCGGTGAGTGAACGATGAAGAGGAACAAGTCTTTTGCGATGAAGATTCAAGTCCCGCTCTTGTTGTCTCCAAGGTCTTGAATCTCCAACATCACCAACAAGAATACCAAAGATGCCACATATTCCACACCAAGGCCGGCATCAATGGACGATCCGTCAAGGTCATCATCGATGGAGGGAATTGTCATAACCTCGCAAGTGAAGAACTTTGCTCCAAGCTCCAATTTCCCAAGATGAAGCACCCACATACATACAAAGTGCAATGGCTTAGCGACTCCGGCACTATCCAAGTCGAGCATCGAGTACAAGTCTCCTTCAAAATTGGCGCCTACGAAGACACCTTGGAGTGCGATGTTGTTCCAATGACCGTTTGCCACCTTCTCCTTGGACGCCCATGGCAATTTGATAGAGGAGTCATCCACAATGGCCGATCGAACCACTACATCTTCAATATGAAGGGCAAGGAGTACGTCCTACGTCCAATGTCGCCAAGCCAAGTGATTGCCGACAAGCAAGCCACCCATCGTGGAGATCATAGTGAGAGAGCGAGCCACCAAAAAGAGAGTGAGCGCCACAAGCCCAAATCGAAAACCTCCACGATGAGCGAAAATAAGAACTTAGTCCTATTTGCCACCAAAAGTGAGATAAGAGGAGTATGTGAGAACCCATCTAGTGTCCTACACTACGTCCTTGTGTGCAAGGAAAATGCATAACAAACTAACACTTCTCACACTCTTCCTCTAGTGTTGTCTTCTCTTTTGCAGGAATTTCACAATGTTTTCCCCGACGAGCTACCTCCGGGACTACCTCCACTACGAGGCATTGAACACCGCATCGACCTTGTCCCCGGAGCACCGCTTCTGAACAAAGCTCCTTACCGCGTCAACCCCGAAGAAACCAAAGAAATACAAAGGCAAGTAAAGCATCTCATAGACCATGGACATGTGCGTGAAAGTTTGAGCCCTTGTGCCGTCCCAGTCATTCTTGTGCCAAAACGAGACGGTAGCTTTTGCATGTGCTTTGATAGTAGACCTATCAATGCTATCACCGTTTGTTATAGGTGTCCCATTCCACATCTTGATGATATGCTTGATGAATGATACGTCTCCAACGTATCTACAATTTTTGATTGTTCCATGCTATATTATATTCTGTTTTGGACATTATTGGGCTTTATTATACACTTTTATATTATTTTTGGGACTAACCTATTAACCGGAGGCCCAACCTAGAATTAATGTTTTTTTGCCCATTTTAGGGTTTCGCTGAAAAAGAATATCAAACGGAGTCCAAACGGAATGAAACCTTCAGGAACGTGATTTTCGGAACGAACATGATCCAGAGGACTTGGACCCTACGTGAAGACATCAACTAGGAGGCCACGAGGTAGGGGGCACGCCCTCCACCCTCGTGGGGCCCCTGTTGCTCCACCGATGTACTCCTTCCTCCTATTTATACCTACGTACCCTGAAACTACCAGATACGGAGCCAAAACCCTAATTCCACCGTTGTAACTTTCTGTATCCACGTGATCCCATCTTGGGGCCTATTCCGGAGCTCCGCCGGAGGGGGCATCGATCAGGGAGGGCTTCTACATCAACACCATAGCCCTTCCAATGAAATGTGAGTAGTTTATCTCAGACCTATGGTCTATAGTTATTAGCTAGATGGCTTCTTCACTCTTTTTGGATCTCAATACAAAGTTCTCCCCCTCTCTTGTGGAGATCTATTCGATGTAATCTTGTTTTGTGGTGTGTTTGTTGAGACCGATGAATTGTGGGTTTATGATCAAGTTTATCTATGAACAATATTTGAATCTTCTCTGAATTCTTTTATGTATGATTGGTTATCTTTGCAAGTCTCTTCGAATTATCAGTTTGATTTGGCCTACTAGATTGATCTTTTTTGCAATGGGAGAAGTGCTTAGCTTTGGGTTCAATCTTGCGCTGTCCTTTCCCTGTGACATTAGGGGCAGCAAGGCACGTATTGTATTGTTGCCATCGAGGATAACAAGATGGGGTTTATTTCATATTGCATGAGTTTATCCCTCTACATCATGTCATCTTGCTTAAAGCGTTACTTTGTTCTCTTGAACTTAATACTCTAGATGCATGCTAGATAGCGGTCGATGTGTGGAGTAATAGTAGTAGATGCAGGCAGGAGTCGGTCTACTTGTCTCGGACATGATGCCTATATACATGATCATACCTATATATTCTCATAACTATGCTCAATTCTGTCAATTTCTCAACAGTAATTTGTTTACCCGCCGTGAATACTTATGCTCTCGAGAGAAACCACTAGTGAAACCTATGGCCCCGGGGTCTATCTTCCATCATATTAATCTTCCAATACTTAGTTATTTTTATTGCCTTTTATTTTACTTTGCATCTTTATCATAAAAATACCAAAAATATTATCTTATCATATCTATCAGATCTCACTCTCATAAGTGACCATGTAGGGATTGACAACCCCTTATCGCGTTGGTTGTGAGGATTTATTTGTTTGTGTAGGTACGAGGGACTCGTGCGTGGCCTCCTACTGGATTGATACCTTGGTTCTCAAAAACTGAGGGAAATACTTAGGCTACTCTATTGCATCACCATTTCCTCTTCAAGGTAAAACCAACGCAAGTGCTCAAGAGGTAGCAAGAAGGATTTCTGGCGCCGTTGCCAGGGAGGTCTACGCAAAAGTCAACATACCAAGTACCCATCACAACCCTTATCTCCCGCATTACATTATTTGACATTTGCCTCTCTTTTTCCTCTCCCCCACTTCACCCTTGCCGTTTTATTCGCCCTCTCTCTCTATCCTCCCTCTCCTTCTCTATTTGCCTCTTTTTGCCCGTTCCTCGTTTGCTTGTGTGTTGGATTGCTTGCTTGTCATTATGGCTAGTCCTCTATCTTCCCCTTTGTCTCCCGAGTTTGAGGTTCTTCACTTCAAACAAAGACAAGGAGAAAACTTAGAAGATGCTTGGTTTAGAATGATGGGTTTTATCGTAATTGCACCCTAGAGGTGAATTTTAGAATTCTGCTTCGCAACTTTTATGTTGGATTAAATTTATCTCATAGACAACTCTTGGATTGCGTTGCCAAAGGCCATTTTATTGAAATTGATCCCAGTATTGCTCATGAAATTATAGAGGGTATAGTGGGAACACTATCCCAACAAAAGGGGCATCATCATACCGAAGAATAAACGCAAATTTTCGAGAAAATTTGCGAAGTAACCAAGATCTTACAAAAATCTCTTGAACCTCTTAAGAGTGTTAGCGGGAATCTCCACCGCATGAATATGTTGATTACCCTTTGCAATAAGCGTTTGGATTCTTTAGATCTCAAAATTTCTGAATATGAGGGTAAACATAAGGAACCTCCCGGATTTGAGCATAACTCCGTAAAAAAATTAAAACCCCAAGATGATATTACTTAGATCTATCCTTGCTTTTTATGCCTAGCTAGGGGCGTTAAACGATAGCGCTTGTTGGGAGGCAACCCAATTTTATTTTTATTGCTTACTTATTGATCCTGTTTAGTAATAAATAATTTATCTAGACTCTACTTTGGTTGTGTTTTTTGTGTTTAATTAGTGTTTGTGCCAAGTAGAACCATTGGGAAGACTTGGGGAAAGTCTTGTTAATCTTGCTGTCAAAAACAGAAACTTTAGCGCTCACGAGAACTGCTGCCATTTTTATTTGGAAAGTGATATTTAGTTAATTCCTTTTGTAGATGATTAATAGATAAATTACTCACGCCCAGCAATTTATTTTCGAATTTTTGGGGTTCCAGATCTTGCGTTAGCTACAGATTACTACAGACTATTCTGTTTTTGACAGATTCTGTTTTTCATGTGTTGTTTGCTTATTTTGATGAATCTATGCCTATTAAAATCGTTTATAAACCATATAGAAGTTGGAATACAGTAGGTTTAACACCAATATAAATAAAGAATGAGTTCATTATAGTACCTTTAAGTGCTGTTTTGTATTCTTTCGCTAACCAAGCTCACGAGATTTTCTACTTTAAGTTTTGTGTTGTGAAGTTTTCAAGTTTTGGGTAAAGATTTGATGGATTATGGAACAAGGAGTGACAAGAGCCTAAGCTTGGGGATACCCATGGCACCCCCAAGATAATCTAAGGACACCTAAAAACCAAAGCTTGGGGATGCCCCGGAAGGCATCCCCTCTTTCGTCTACTTCTATCGGTAACTTTACTTGGAGATATATTTTTATTTACCACATGATATGTGTTTTGCTTGGAGCGTCTTGTATTATTTGAGTCTTTATTTGTTATTTTTCCACAATCATCCTTGCTGCACACACCTTTTTGAGAGATACACACATGATTCGTAAATTATTATAATACTCTATGTGCTTCACTTATATCTTTTGAGTTATATAGTTTTTGCTCTAGTGCTTCACTTATATATTTTAGAGCACCCTCTACCTTGTATGATAAAACAAAGTGATTGTGCAATATAATGCTGGTTATGTTTTTAAATTTTTACTTCCTGTGCGGACATGTTGTATGAAATCTGAGGGTTAACCAGTCGTCGGCTTCTGCCCCCACGTAGGTAGTATGGGGGTGTTCGGGATGGAATCTAAACAATCTTGATCCAATTAGATGGTCCTTGAAGGAGTTGTTTAGCACAACGAACCAGGCAACCAAACTATGCGGTTGTAACGCCCTCACTTAGCCATAGGAGTTCAACAATAAAAACATGGGCGCAGCCCCTAGTATCCGAACTAGAGTGCTATAAGCGTCTGATTGGGAAGTACCAATTCTATGCGTAATGCGGAAGAAATCTCCAACGATTTGTAACCTCCGAACAGCTGACCGGCTCTCGCTAGATCATGACAGTCACTTTTCGGGTTTCTCTACTGAGGTGCTCCTTTGGATAAACCAAGGCACAATCGCAGTAGTTCTCCCTTTACTACCTTAGCCGATATAACGGAATGTAAGGTAGCAAGCACAGGAGCCGAGCAACCCAACTATTGACCAAATACATGATTCGGAGCCAATGCATATAATTCTAAATTCGGGGTGCCGAACTATACTTATAAAAAGTGTTTGGACTTTTGTTGCCGTAATGTGGGGTGCTATGAAGCCCCTGGCAAACATCAAAGGTACCAAAGTGTATGGGTGCTACTTGATAGGGTTATCCACAGGGGAGCTGAGAGAAAAAAACAGAAAGAAAACATAAAAGGTGCAAAGGTAAAAAGCTGGGGTCCTAAAAATCTCCAGCCAAAAACTGTTCTCATTGTAATTTAATTGGTACGTCAAGGCGCATTGATACAGGTAGTGCGATAAGCAACAAGCTATTTAACATGACGAAACCAAGGGAGAGCTGCATGTGGGTCCTGAAAAACAGGTAGAGTTATTGTTAATGGAATCACCTAAAAAGTCCCCCATATGTCTGCTTTCTCGCCGTCTTGGTGTGTTTATCCTTCAAGAGGACCGATGACCAGACCACCAGATGGGGCCTATGGGATTGAGACCTGAAAAGGAGACACGTAAAAGTGAAAGTATGTATGTATCCGATGTCAGTTGAGCCGTACTATGGACCACAAGCTAGCTATGCCTTCGTCGACGCCCATGGGATTTTGAGTGCGTAGTTATGTACGTGCGGCACGAATACCAACACTTGATCGAGACTGAGACGGAGGCCGGATTGCTAGTCGAGCTCCTAACGAGCTAAGCTCTCCTGCTGCAGAGTAGTTCGGACCCTCTTAACGGTGTCTGTGGGCTCGGCAGCTGAATTAAGGTTCTGCTTGAGAAGGTCGCTCTGTACTTTTGCTGCTAAGGCAGCTGTGTGCTCTTCTGCAAGGAGGGAGTGTTTCGTATTTTCATTGATTGTTATGGCGCCGCGTGGCCCGGGCATCTTGATCTTGAGATAAGCATAGTGTGGTACAGCATTGAATCAAGCAAACACAGTTCGTCCGAGCAGTGCGTGATAGCCGCTGTGGAAGGGGACGATATCAAAGATTAAATCCTCGCTTCGGAAGTTGTCCAGAGATTCGAAGACAACCTATAGTGTGATTGAGCCCGTACAGTGGGCCTCTACACCTGGTAGGACTCCTTTGAAGGTAGTCCTGGTGGGCTTGATCCATGATGGGTTAATGCCCATTTTTCGTGCTGTATCCTGATAGAGCAGATTGAGGCTGCTACCTCTGTCCATAAGGACGCGAGTTAGGTGGAACCCGTCAATTATTGGGTCTAGGACTAGTGCGGTTGAGCCACCATGACAGATACTGGTCGGATGATCCCGGTGATCAAAAGTGATCTGGCATGACGACCATGGATTAAATTTTGGGGCGACTGGCTCTATCGCGTAGACATCCCTGAGCGTATGCTAGCGCTCCCTCTTGGGGATGTGGGTAGCATATATCATGTTCACCGTTTTGACCTGAGGGGGAAACTTCTAATGTCCGCCTATGTTCGGTTGCCGGGGCTCTTTGTCATCGTCCTCGCTTTGCGATCCCTTTTCCCTGTTCTCGGTGTTTAATTTGTCGGCCTACTTAAAAACCCAGCAATCTCTATTTGTATGATTGGGTGGTTTGTCCGGGGTGCCATGAATCTAGCACGGGCGATCAAGTATGCGGTCCAAGCTGGATGGGCCTGAATTGTTCTTTTGGAACGGCTTCTTCCGCTGACCGGACTTAGAGCCACTGAATCCGGCATTGACCGCCATATCCTCGGTGTTGTCATTGTTGTTTCGATGCTTGTATCTATTGCGTCGAGACTTGTCTTTGTTATTTTTAACTTCGGGGGTGCCGGCATCGCTTGCATTGTTTTTGCTACGGGACAACCAACTGTCCTCGCCCGCACAAAAGCGGGTCATGAGTGTCGTGAGGGCCGCCATGGATTTTGGCTTTTCTTGGCTGAGGTGGCAAGTGAGCCATTCTTCGCGGATGCTGTGTTTGAAGGCTGCTAGGGCTTCGGCATCCGGACAATCGACGATTTGGTTCTTTTTAGTTAAGAACCCAGTCCAGAATTTCCTGGCGGACTCTCCAGGTTGTTGAACTATGTGTCTTAAGTCATCAGCGTCTAGTTGCCGGACATATGTACCTTGAAAGTTGTCGAGGAAGGCTTCTTCCAAGTCCTCCCAGCTGCCGATAGAATTTTCAGGCAGGCTGTTTAACCAGTGCTGAGCTGGCCCCTTGAGTTTTAAAGGGAGGTATTTGATGGCGTGGAGGTCATTGCTGCGGGCCATATGAATGTGGAGAATGAAGTCTTCGATCCACACCGCGGGGTCCATGGTTCCATCATATGATTCTATATTCACGGGTTTGAACCCTTCTGGGAATTCATGATCCATGACCTCATTAGTGAAGCAATGAGGGTGTGCGGCACCTCTATATCGGGCCGTATCGCGACGTAGCTCTGATGGAGTCCGTCTGCGGTTTCCAGCCCACACATGACTAAGTTTGTCACGTCCGAATAGGTGGCCATCGTCGCGTGTCGAGTCACGTCCTCGTGATCCGTAGATTGATCTGGTATGTCCTACTTTATTGTTCAGGTTTTGCCGGAGGTCATATGTGTGGCTGTGGGCTAATTTACCTCTACATGTGTGATGAGGCGGGGCGGGCTGGTGTTCGGCGTGGGTTGCCGTTTTGTCCCGACCACGTGGTGGTCGGTCAGCCGCATTGTATGATGGTGGTATGTATTCCGGCGCCTCCTCGTCAAACTAAGGTAGCAATTTGCGCTTTGGGTAGCTTTTGGTTGGGCCCTTGAGGCCGTATTCTTTGGCTGCTAGGACATCGGTCCATTTATCATTGAGCAGATCTTGGTTAGCTTGAAGCTGCTGCTGCTTCTTTTTCAGGATGTTTGCAGTGGCTATTAGCTGACGCTTGAAGCGCTCCTGCTCAAGTGGTTCCTCAGGCACGATGAAATCGTCGGTGTCGAGGCTCACCTCATCCTCGGAGAGCGGAAGATAACTTCCGTCCTCTGAGTCTTCATGCGTGGCCTATTTACCAGGGCTGGCCTGCGCATCTTCTCATTCATCTTGTTCATTAGCTGTATCAACGGGGTCTTGGCTGTCTTCGGCACCTTCAGGAGTGTTATCTTCTCCTCTGTCGGTGTTGCTGTCTTTACCGCGGCATGACTTAGAGCGGCGCCGCTGACGCCAATGCTTGGATTGTATTTCGGAAGGTTTATCCTCAGCTGGATCTTCCTTATCATAGCCGCTGTTCTCCTTTGGTGCATCCACCATGTATACGTCATACGAGGAAGTGGCCATCCAGCGTCTGGTGAACAGAGGGTTCTGGGCCTCTTCTCCGGCATCGTCGTCCATACCGTCGATGTCCTCGGAGTCGTAATCAAGTGTGTCGGTCAAATCCTCGACCGTGGCTATGAAGTGGGTGGCGGGTGGGAAGCAAAATTCTCCACCGTCAGCCCCTAGTTCGGACCGGATATAGTTCGGCTGTGAGTCCTTCGTGAAGGACAGTTTTTAATGAGTTTAGCACATCGCCCAAAGGCGAGTGCTGGAAGATTTCTGCGGTGTTGAATCCGAAGATCGATAAACGATCAAGTTCGGCGTCCGCGGGCTCACATGGTTTGGAACTTACGGCCGGAGATGAGTCCGTTGTTCCAGTGGCACAGGTATCGTATGAGATCAAGTCTATGTGCGGCTCCAACGCCGGGGAATCTGTGGCCTCCATGGCGGGGTTGAGCCTCCCGTCCTTGGATGGCGCAGTCTGCTCCAGATTTAAGGCCAGAGCGGTTACGTGAGCTGTCTCCTGGATGCCGTCCGATGACAGATTTAGGTCATGTCTCTCGAGGTGGCCACGAGTGGTAGCCGCGGTCTCGAATCTGGCGAAGGTCGAGTCTCCACACATGTCCGCAACATAGTTCAAGCTCCCAAATCTAACCTGATGGCCAGGGGCGTAGCTTTCGATCTGCTCCAGATGGCCAAACGAATTGGCCCGCAGTGCGAAGCCGCCGAACACAAAGATTTGTCCGGGGAGGAAAGTTTCTCCTTGGACAGTGTCTTTATTGACGATTGAAGGGGCCATCAAACCTTTTGGTGACAGCACATTGGGACTCTCAATGAAAGCACCAATGTCGGTGTCCAAACCGGCGAATCTCGGGTAGGGGGTCCCGAAATGTGCGTCTAAGGTCGATGGTAATAGGAGACAGGGGACACAATGTTTTACCTAGGTTCGGGCCCTCTCTATGGAGGTAATAACCTACGTCATGCTTGATTGATCTTGATGAATATGAGTATTACAAGAGTTGATCTACCACGAGATCGTAATGGCAAAACCCTAGAGGTCTAGCTTGTATGGTTATGATAATGAGTCTCTCCTCTGGTTTATATAGACACCGGGAGGATCTAGGGTTACACAAGCTCGGTTACAAAGAAAGGAATCTACATATTCCGTCGCCAAGCTTGCCTTACACGCCAAGGAGAGTCCTATCTGGACATGGGTGCAGTCTTCGGTCTTCGTATCTTCACAGCCCATCAGTCCGGCCCATGGCTAACAGGCCGGACACTTGAGGACCCCTTAGTCCAGGACTCCCTCACTAGTGACCATAGCTTTCAATAGAGGCATCTCTCTCATGAGCATAGTAATGGTGGGTGAACAAATTACCGTTGGGCAATTGATAAAAAAGCACATAGTTATGACGATATTTAGGGCATGATCAATATATATGCATTATGTCCGAGACAAGTAGACCAACATCCATCTGCATCAACTACTATTACTCCACCCCTTGACCGTTATTCATCATGCATCTTAAGGTATTAAGTTCATAACAAATAGACTAATGCTTCGAGCATGATGACATAATGTAGACAAAGTAGAATCAATCAGTATGATTAAACCCCATCATTTTACTCTTAGTAGAAAAAAATACAAATACCCGCCTCGCTACTCCTCTTGTCACAGAGTGAGTACACCGCAAGATTGACCCTACTACCAAGCACCTCTATGACGAAATATAAATAAATCTAATTGGCCAAAGAAGATAGATAGACCGGAGATAAATACAAGACTATAAAATCACACATAATAAATCTTAGAAAAGACTCAATTACTTTCAATGAATAATCTGATCATAGACCCACAATTCATCGGATCCTAACAAACACACCGTAAAGATTACATCAAATGCATCTCCGAAGAAATCATTGTATTGAAGATCAGATTAGAGAGAGAGAGAGAGGAAGGGAGCCATGTAGCTGCTGCTATGGGCTTGTAGATCCTATGGGAACTACTCACACATCACCATGGAGGCAGCAAGGTTGATGAAGATAGGCTCCGTGACTGATTCCCTCTCTCGCAGAGTACCGACGGAGGCCTCCAAATGGGATTGTAGAAGAACAAAGGCTTGTGGGGCCAATAAAGTTATTTTAGGTCTCACTCTTGGGGTTTCTGGATTTTAGGGAATTCTGGAATTAGGCTAGGGGGTCTCCGAGGGGCCCACAAACTCAGGTGGTGCCCTCCCTAAGGCCGCGCCGTGTGAGCTTGTGGCTCTCTCATAGATCTCCTGGCCTCCCCTCAAAGCTTCTAGGGTCTCCCTTGGTCCATAAAAAAATATCATAAAGTTTTATCCTATCTGGACTTTGTTTGGTGGTTTTTCTACGCAACAAAAAATAGGCCAAAATAGGAACTGGCACTGGCATTGACTTAATAGATTAGTTCCCAAAAATGATATAAAAATGCATATAAAGCATACAAGATTGATAATAAAATAGCATGAAGCAATTAAATATTATAGATACGTCAGAGACTTATTAGCATCCCCAAACTTAATTACTACTCGTCCTCGAGTAGGTAAATGACAAAAAATAGAAGTTTCTCTTAATCGTGTAATATTTTGGGTATGAATGTTGACAAATGGTGACATAAAAGATATTGAAACGATAATATAAAAGAATGCTAGAAAATAATCGTTACTCTTCAAAATATATATGTCAATGAATGTCATTCCTACTCATTTAATCGTGTAAGAATGGTATAACTCGGTCTTCCTAGTACACAGTATAAATCATGAACACCCCAGTGCCAAACCAAGAAGTTGTATCATACCTTTTCTTGCTTCAACATTTTTAACTCCACTCAATATTTGAACATGAGCCATGAAATTAGCACTTTGGATGGCAAAGAGAACAATGGTGGGGGTTTATAACAGAAGACAAAAATTGAGAAAGTCTCGCATCAACTCGACGGTCGTTAGGAAATGGAGAGGCCTTCCAATTGATATTGTTGTGTGATAACCCACAAGTATAGGGAATAAATTGTAGATTTTTCAATAATAAGAGTGTCGAACCCAATGCGGATCTAAAGGTAAGATTTATATTCTCTTCAAGTTCTATCGACCACCGATACAACTCTATGCACACTTAACATTCACTTTCCCTAGAACAAGTATGAAACTATTTTGTAGGCGTGATGCTAGAACTAATTTGCAAGAATAAAACTAGGAGTACTTGGAGAGAATAAAACTACGAATAATTTGCAAGATAGTATAACTTAGTTGTTTAGTACAAATATTTTTGTAACACAAGAGAAAGATTTGTCCCTACGCAATCGATAACTAGACCGGTTGTCGTTATTGCAGTTTTATATGAGGAGAGG
This sequence comes from Triticum urartu, assembly GCF_056163025.1. Lineage (NCBI taxonomy): Eukaryota > Viridiplantae > Streptophyta > Magnoliopsida > Poales > Poaceae > Triticum > Triticum urartu. The sequence goes on from NC_141876.1 coordinate 262,426,702, forward strand.
CATGAGCTAACATAATTTCCATACTATGATCATATACACTTATGATTAGAAATCTAGAAAGCATCCACAACTACTAAGGATCATTAAGGTAAAACCAAACCATAGTATTAAGTAACAAGTCCTGTTTACTCCCATACGCAACAACCCCCTTACTTGGGTATAAGCTTCTGTCACTCTCGCCACCCACTATAAGAGAATCCTGAACATATTGCAACACACTACATCGGGAATCCCTCATGCTTGCCCGACATGGAGGGCAACATAGGACAACACCAAAATAAAACATGCAACTCAAACCAATCACGATCATCAATCAACACATAGGACAAAACGAATCTACTCAAACATCATAAGATGTGAACATATCATTGGATAATAATATGTAGCATTAAGCACCATGTTTAAGTAGACATTATAGCAGGGGGAAGATGTATTACACCGTTGCATAGAGGGGGAGAGACTTGGTGATGACGGCAGCGAAGTTGTTGGTGTAGATCGCCGTCACGATGATTTTCGGATTGCGGGTTCCGGCAAACCCTTGTGAGGTTCGAACTCTGGGGTGCGCACGAAGGACTCTCTCTCCTAGTTCGCTCGCTCAACTGATGTGGAGCATCCCATGTTCATCCCCATGTACACTCCAACTACTCTCCAAACCCCAAAAGGATATACGACGAGACCTCAAACATACGCCATTGGGCACAAGGTGAACTCGCCCCTCTCCAAATCATCACTTTCCACATGTGAGACATGGCTACTACCTCAAGCATGTGTGCTATGCATGACCAGGAACCAAGAGGAAGACCATGGACAAGACGACGAGAACACCAAGCGCGAGGAACAAGAGAAGGAGTTGCCCGGAGGCTACAGCCGCCGCACGACCGGTCCTTACCGGATGTCCGACCCCCATCCAGTGATCGGACGTCCAAACATCTCCGGAAATCCGGAGCCTGAAGCCCGAGCCAAACGAGCGGACGTCCGATGCCACTGGACGACCGGCGACCGGACGACCGGTCACTTTCGGAAATCTGGTACTTGCGACCGAGCCAGAATCTACGGAAGTCCAAGGATCCCCGGACGTCCGGACCTCCGCGAGCCACCGGAAGACCGGTCCCCAGCGGACGTCTGGTACCTGTCTGCGCACAGTAATGGGCCCGAGGCCCATGTATCCCTCTCCCACTTACCCCTTCATGGACCTAGACTATATATACTCCTCCACATCCTCCTAGCTAGGGTTATTGTTGTGTTAGCTCATTTGTGAGATAGAGCTTCGTTCATCGATCTGGATCTACTCCACGAGAGAGACCGCGGCCCCTCTTCGGAGAAGATCCACTTGGATTCAAGACCCCTTTACGGGAATATCCCCTTGTGGATTCAAGACCTCCTCACGGAGAAGAACCGGTTACCTTTTGTATCGTCCTTTGTTGATCGTGGATCGTGTGATCTCTTATGTACTCGAGGATCTAGCATATGTGTGACTATTTCTTGTTGGTTTTAGTGATTCTCTCGTGCTTCCCCATGTGTTTCCCCTTGTGTTCTTTGTGTTATTCGCGGGATCGGCTCCTATCGTGAAAGATCGGCCATCTAGGGTTCCACCCTACATCATCTTGGTATCATGATCCACGTTGATCACGATTTCGAAGCCCCCCCCTCTTCGTTTTCTAGCCTAATTTTGTTGTGTTCTTCCCCAATTTTGAAAATCCCCACAAAAAATAGCCCCAATTTTTTTTTTGATTTGTTGGTTTGACGAAGTTTTGTTGGATTTGATCCATGGATTTGCTTGGTTTCAAGTGGATCTAGCATCTCCCCAAGTTTCCCCATGTTTCATCCACGAAATCTCATCAATTTTGACCCCAAAATCTCCATTTTCCGCCCAAAATCGCGCCCGAATCTAGCATCTCACGTTGACCCCGACCCATTGGATGACCGACATTTTACGGACGTCCGGAACACCTAAGCCAAGCCAAATTTACGGATTTCCAAGCACTCCGGACGTCCGGCCCCCGGACATCCGTCCTTTTACGGACGTCCATAACCTGTAGTTTCAGACTTCAGCTGATTCTTGTTTCGGCCATAACTAATTCATCTGAACTCCGACTTTGACGTTATTTAGCTTGTTTTGAAGTTGTTGATATCCCCCTTCCCACAAAAATACCACCAACATCTTTTGACTCCATCAAATTTTGTGAAGTTTGGCATCTTTGCCTAGGACTTCCACCACATCATCCGCTACACCACCACCGACTTCCACAACCTAACACATTTTGTTCCCCTTAGCATTTGAGGTTGTTGTAGTTGTGATTTGAGTCTCCTAAGGTTTTTCGGCTACTTAGGGACCATTGCTTCTTCATCAACCACCACCACCACTTCCGCATAGGCTTGCCCACCATACACTTCCACCATCCAACATAACCAAATTTCGTTTGACCTTGTTTGAATTGTGTGTTGTGTCTCCTAAGGTGTTTCGGCTACTTAGGGATGGTGACGTCAACTTCAACATCGTGCATACTACACCACCTTACCCTCCATTTCCATATTGCCTGCTCGCAAAACCCAATTGCATTTCCGCAATCCCATTGAGCTTCCGCAACAACCACCGCATTCCCGCTACCACCATTTGACATTTGAGATTTTGAGGTCGCGGTTTTTCTGTTTCCTAAGGTGTTTCGGCTACGTAGGGACGAGTCTCCATCATCTTGGTATCTACATCAAGAACACCGCCACTCATCATCGCCAAGGATGGTAACCTCCATATCATCTTGGTATCGTGTTATCCCTCCATTGTATATTCCCTTGCCATTGCATTGTTAACCCCTAGCCCATTTTGCGTCACTTGCCTATCGATACTAGCCATGTGAGTATTGCCGGCAACATTACTTGTGCACATTAGTGATCATCGAGCTACACCTTCCATTGCATACATACCATCATATTGGTATCATCATATCATCACTTGTGCCTCAAGTTTGTTCCCGCATATATACAATTGCTATCTTAGTTTGTGCATCGTGTAAAAGTGGCCATACGAAAAAAGAATAAGCTTTTAAGAAAGAAAAAGAGTGAACAAAGAGCTTGTAAGAAAGTGCCATAGCATCATACCACATTGCACATAAGATTGTCATATCCGATCATCTTGGATCATACCACCGGAACATCCTACACATAGCATACTTGGGATAGAAAGCTCATACATTTTGCATCTTATAGGTTGTGCACAAGTGTCGTATCCGCCTATTGAGAAATCATGCTAGCGTCTCTCTTGAGTTGTGCAACATGAGCGCTTTTTGTGGATTCCACGTTTTGTGCTCATCCTTGGTTGCACGACCCCGTTTATCTATCCGTGTGTGTGTTTCCGTGTGCCATTCATTGCTATTGGTCTACTTGTTTCACTTGAGAATTTGTGAATCTCTTTCAACATCATTGACTCTTGCTAACATTTTGCATCAAATTTTTGTCCCACTATCCTCACCAAGCTCCACCATTAGCCTTATTTGTGTAGGTGTGAGAAACCGACAAGAATTGGTACCAATTGTGCTATTTCCTTGTTACATCATTGAATGATCATTGATCCATCTTCAACTTCAGTCAAGGTACATTTGGTATAGTTCTTCTCCTTTCTCCACTCATATTTTCTCGAGTATTGTGATGGATAGGCAAGGAATTTCATCTCCGGTCTTCCACAACAATGAAAGCGTGAACAACTACATCACCAAAGCATCAATCTTTGATCTACAACAACAAATGCAAGGCGCACAATCAAGATTGCACGAGCGCATCGAGAACATCTCCATAAACATTCGTCACTCCGAAGCAAGGAAAAGGGACTACATCGACAAGAAGCTTTCTGCACAAAAAGAGGGGCAAGATGCAATGATGGAGGAGATTCGGACCTTGTTGATCAACCATTCTTCCCCTCCATCATCCTCAAGGTGGCAATGTTCAAGTCACAAGTCTTCGAAGCGCCCAAGTGATACAAGCGCAAGTCGTCCATGTCCACATCTCCATGGCGACCACCATCACGTTCGTGATACACATCATCATGAAGGGCAAGTAACCTCCAAGCAACATGTGCACGACGACAACGAACGACATCAACTACGAGCTCAAGTGCGACAACGACACCATCATCATGAAGATGCTCGCCAAGCACAAACGTACAAGTCCCAACAAGAACTACTTCACGCCAAGGCCAAGCTTCAAGGGAAAAAGAGAAGACCGCGAGACGGGCACCACCAAGATGGAGCTACGGCTACAACAACCACTTTGGCATCTTCGCCAAGTGCTATCAAGGAATCTTCTCCTTTGGACGTACGGCATCTTCGCCTAATTCCCGTGAGTTCGCCTACATCGACATCATCAAGCACAAGGCGACCACCTACAAGCGAGGGCGACACTTCCATCTTCAGAAACCCCCCAAGGAAGATGCCCGAGCATGGGAAATTCCCTTCGGTCATGGAGACGAGCTATGAGGTGCCACATCATATGGGCCTCCAACAACAAGACGGCGACAAGACGGTCGAGCTAGGGCAATCCCCTTCGACCACGGCAATGAGCATGAACCTCTTCAACAACATCAAGACGACGCCCATATTGGACTCATACTCTGAGTCAAGCTACGAGACTGCACATGAGACCTTATCTTTGGTCTTTGAGGAGAGTTATGATGTGCCATCTTCGGCCTTCATCCACGGCTACGACTACGACATGATTGAGCATGGAGACATTTGCACCTACATCTCTCCGACACCCACATATGACGAGATGCCCCAATTGCCATGTGAGGAGAGCCACCACCACATGAGTGACATGAGTGACTCCATCACACGTGACATTTAGAGCATTTCCAATGAGAGGATGAGTGTGACCACCACTAGCCCCACAGTTGAGAGCATGCCACACATCCTATGTGAGGTTGAGAGCCATTTGAGTGACTCCACAAACCATATGAGTGAGAGCATCCAAGAGGGAGTGAGTGAGCCACAACACTTAGTGAGTGAGGTAGTTGACACAGCATGTGAGGCCACTATGATTTCTAATGACTTAACCTCTAATCCTAGTGTGTTTTCTTCTTTGGTGCTAGGTCTCCTACATGATGACACGCCTATGCTCGACGAGTCCATACCTCCAATGGAGATGACGATGGCCATGGTGGAAGATGATGCACCCCCACATGGTTCCATCAAGATGAAGATGACCACGACTTGGTCTTCGACACCTCACCTATGACACATGAGCAATTCTCCAAAGGTAACATAGGTGATGGTGCTTCTCCTGTCCCACTAGTGGACTCTTTTACGAATGATTGCTTGCATGATGTTGACACACCTATTCCCATGCTTCATGCTAGTGCGACTTCCTCATGTCATGACTTACCTATTTATGATGAATATGATGATGAGCATGTTGAATTGCCTAGTTATGATGGTATGCTCCATAGGATATCATGTGAAAATTCTATTGGTCACATCATGTTTGATAATCAACTTGTCATATGCTATGAGTGAGATCTCCCATATTGCATCATTTCAATCTCAACATAGTAACTATGCATGCCCCATTAAAATAAATCCCATTTGCACCTATGGCATAGATGACGAGATGATGGTCATTGGCTTTTGTTTTTCATGTGATGACATTGCCATGCTTCCTTTACATGATTTGCGCAATTAATGTACTATGCCATGCCATGATAACAATTTTCCAACTATGCATTGTTTTGGATGTTGTAAATATTCTCCATGTGATGTTTCCATTAATGCTCATGAGGAGACCCCCATTGTTTCCTCATACATAGTAGGAGATTTTGATGCATTCCATACTTTGCATGATTCCCATAGTTGCTTGCACCATATGCATTCCATGAATAACAGTGCTCTACATATTTCTCATGATGCATTACACAATTTGAGTCTCCATTATGTTATACATAACAACAAACCTATCATGATGGATGACATGTTTATGTATCACGCATCTCATTTATTTGAGAATTGGATATTTTGTGCTAACCAACACAAACACGTGCGCTTCATGATGGATGATGTGTACATATACCATGCACACACAATTTTCCTTTGCCTTTGTTTTGTGTAGGTACCCACGTATACTCATCAACCTCTCAAACCCAAGAGTTGACGAAACGAGCTCTTGAGAGCAACGATTATTTGGGACCCATGGACTATCCTTACCACTGTTCCTTTTGCGCAAGGACTACACGCATCTCTTCTACTTGGTTCTCACACGGCTATGGGCTATATACTACCTGTTCATTTATGCCCATCGTACCATGTTCACTTTGCATGTTATGCCTATTTCTATGTCTTTGCATTGCAATTGTGACCCTTGCTTGCATTTACCCATGATTAACCATTATACTACTTCTATGTGTATTTGCATGCTTGGTGGAGTCCCTTGTTGCTATTGCCATGTTTGTCATGTACCTCATGCTATTGTTGCTTATTGTGTTGGGAGAGTCATGATGTCCCATTGCTATTTACATATGGCCTCTCACCAATACATTGATGATATTTTGCTCATATCTTGCCTTCATGCTTGTGATATGACATAAGGGAAAGTCTCAATGAATTCAACCCATTTAGCATGTCTACGGTTCGGTTTTGCTTGACTTTTAATGTGTTCCAAAGATTCATGATCAGAATGTATAACAAATTCATTGGCCCATAAATAATGTTGCCATGTTTCTAAGGTCCGAACAAGACCATATAATTCTTTATCATAAGTAGAATATTTCAAACTAAGCCCACTCAATTTTTTAGAAAAGTATGCAACAGGTTTGCCATCTTGTAATAACACACCTCCTAATCCAATTCCACTAGCATCACATTCAAGCTCAAAAGTCTTATTAAAATCAGGAAGTTGGAGTAAAGGAGCATGTGTCAACTTATCTTTCAATACCATGAAGGCTTCTTCCTATGCAGTACCCCAAACAAAAGGCACATCCTTCTTTGTAAGCTCGTTGAGAGGTGCAGCAATGGTGCTGAAATCTCTCACAAAACACCTATAGAAAACCAGCGAGATCAAGGAAACTCCTCACTTGCATGACCGTTTTGGGCTGCGGCCAACTCTCAATATCTTCAATCTTGGCTTTATCAACTTCAATTCCCTGTGGAGTAACAACATAGCCAAGAAAAGATACTCGGTCGGTGCAAAAGGTGCACTTTCCAAGGTTACCAAACAAACGTGCATCACGTAGAGCAATAAAAACAGCACGTAAATGTCCCAAATGTTCCTCCAAAGATTTACTATAAATCAGTATATCATCAAAATAGACTACCACAAATCGTCCAATGAAAGCACGTAAAACGTCGTTCATTAACCTCATGAAAGTACTAGGTGCATTAGTTAACCCAAAAGGCATGACTAACCACTCATATAATCCAAACTTAGTTTTAAATGTTGTTTTCCATTCATCTCCCAATTTCATATGAATTTGATGGTATCCACTACGCAAATCAACTTTGGAGAATATTGTAGAGCCACTCAATTCATCAAGCATGTCGTCTAGCCTAGGAATAGGATGACGATAACGAATAGTAATATTATTAATGCCTCGACAATCAACACACATACGCGACGTACCATCCTTTTTTGGCACTAAAATGATAGGAACAGCAGAAGGACTATGGGATTCACGTATATAACCTTTGTCGAGAAGCTCCTGTACTTGACGCATAATCTCCTTCGTCTCCTCTGGATTGGTACGGTATGGCGCATAGTTGGGTAATGATGCACCGGGAATTAAGTCAATTTGATGCTCAATCCCTCAAATAGGTGGTAATCCCGGTGGTACGTATTGTGGAAATATGTCAGCGAACTCCTGCAAAATGTTAGTGACAGCAGGAGGCAAAGAGGAAGGAATGTCCTCGAATGAAAATAATGCCTCTTTGCATAGAAAAGCATAGCAAACAGATTTGCTAAAATCTAGATCATCAATATCAGGTTTGGTGGCAAGTAAACATCCACTTTTCAATTTAATTTCAGAAGCAACACTAGATGGTTTATTACTAGGCTTCATTTATTGCTCAAATTCTTTTGCCACAATCTGATTTTCACTCTTATGTTTCTCCTGTTTTGCTTTATTAGCTCTATTAATATCATCTTTCAAAATGGAATCAGGAGTCATAGGAAGCAAAGTAATATTTTTATCCTTATGAACAAGAGTATACTGATTGTTTCTGCCATGGTGTACAGAATTTTTATCAAATTGCCATGGTCTACCAAGTAATAAGGAACATGCTTGCATAGGTACCTCATCACAATCAACATAATCAACATACATAGAGATACTAAAATGCACACGAACAGTACGTGTTACCTTAACCTTGCCGCTGTTGTTGAACCATTGGATGTAGTAAGGATGTGGATGTGGTCTTTTGGTGAGAGATAGCTTCTCCACCATCTCCATGCTAGCCAAGTTGTTGCAGCTCCCTCCATCTATGATGATGCAAACAGAATGTTCCTTCACAACTCCCTTTGTATGGAACAAATTATGCCTCTGATTTTGCTCAGCTTGTGTGACCTGCACACTCAAAACACGTTGAGCAACTAAACATTCATACCCGTCAGCATCTTCAGGAGCCATGTATTGCGTCTCATGATCAGAATCATCTCCACCGTGTTCTTCACGTGTAATAAGAGCCAAAGTCTCCTCATCATAGTCACTAGAGGACTCATACCCACCATCCTCAGTAGCAATCATCACATGCTGAGATTGGCATTCTCTCGCAAAATGTCCTCTTCCCTTACAACGACGACAAATAATATCACTTGTGTGCCCTATTGATGCCATGGAAGAAGAAGAGCTCTACGCAGGCCTGGCAGGTGTGCTCTTGGCAGATAGTGGTGGCTGTGCCTGCTTTCTTGAATCACGGCCGGAGGTGGCACCTGATGGAGGTGCTGGTGGAGTGGAAGTAGAGGATGCACGTGGTGTCCATGATGAAGATCGACCTGCAGAAAAGTTAGTTCGCGCCAATGCCTGTCGATCCTGCACTTCACGTTCAGCTTTACAAGCAAGATGGAATAAACGAGTGATATTAGTATACTCCTTATACTCTAGAATGGTCTGAATCTCTCTATTTAATCCACCCATAAAACATGCAAGCATAGCTTCATTCTCCTCAACAATACCACATCTAATCATGCCAGTTTGTAATTCCTGATAATATTCTTCTACAAAAAAATTTCCTTGTCTTAAGCGCTGCAATTTTTGAAGTAATTCACGTTGATAATATGGTGGAACCCAACGAGTACGCATAGCAGTTTTCAAAGCAACCCAAGTAGCTGGAAAAGGATATAATCTACAATGTTCAGACCACCAAACACATGCAAAGCTAGTGAAAGCACAGACAGCAGCAGGAACATGTCTCTCCTCAGGATATTGTAAACATGTAAATCGTTGTTCAGTTTCTAACTCCCAAGTAAGATATATATTAGGAACATATCTACCCTCAAATGGTGGAATATTCAATTTTAGTTTAGGAAGATGGTCATGTACCTCAGGTGGTGGTGCAGCCCTACCGTTGCGATGATATGCATGATGACGACCTGGTGGTGCTGGTGGTTGCATGTAGTTCTGATTTTGATCAACCTCATCCTCGTAATGGTCCTCCACCTCTGCAGTAGCAGCAGGAGTGATAGAAGCACCAACAGTAGGTACAGCAGCACCAGAAGTTTGACCAAGCTCAATGGGAACGCGTTGTGCTCGTCCCACTTGATTTGGAAGACGATGTTGTTGTTGTTGTAGAGGTGCGACAGGTGCAACAGGCGGTGGAAGACGCACGAGCAATTCATTAAACTTGTTATCGAGCTTTGTTTCGAACGCCTTCTCAATGCCATCTATCTTCTCCATGGCCTCGTCAAATCTGTTTAGCACATCTTCCACATGTCCACTCATCATTTGCTGAAACTTATCATGGAACTCTTTGTTTGTCATGTTCTCCCAGTCAATCACGTCGGGTTGTGATCCTGCCATGGTTAGCAGCAATAGAAACACACAAGAATATGATCCTACAGACTACTAGAAAATAGCGGTGGTGAAGTGTCACAAATCCGTCAAGCAAATCTCAAATTCTTACCAGTTCTTACCCAGCAGCAGGCGGTGATCGGCAACCATCATAGTCAAAACTCTCAAAGCTTGGATACAGCGATTACCAGGGAGAGTCAAACGCACGACGTAGATGTATGTGGAGCTAGGAAGGCTTATAATATGGTAGCAAAAAGGGTCAGCAATAATCAATTCAGAGATGCAAAGTTGAATAAACGCTCAACGACGGTACTGTGCTGGTCCTAGGCTAGACCGTGCTAGAGACGCGAGCCTAGAACACTAACAAAATCATGGCGCTGCACGTAAACAAGGGACGAGAACACTCTGAATTTTTTTTCTTTTTTTCACTTTTTTTTTCACTTTTTTCCTCTTTTTTTTGCTCTGCAACAATTTTTTTTCGAAAAAGTCTACAAATGGTCTAAAAACTGCCTAGCCAGAATTTTCCAGACTTTTTCTTCTGCGGATGGCTCGAAAGTTGCGGAGTCCTACTCTGTCACGACTAGGAGTATCGCGTGATCTGGAACTCCAAAAGAAAGCAACAAATACTAGACTCGGACTAGGACTGGTGGCGGAGATGAATCTGGTGGAATCTCAGACTGGTGACGGATATATGTAGGACAGTGGAACTCGGACTGGTGGGGAATCGGTGATGGAGGTGGACTCGGATTATCGTGATGGCGGTGGATATGTGGTATATGGCAGCGGTGATGACGATGGTGGTATATGGCAGCGGTGATGACGATGGTGGTATATGGCAGCGGTGATGACGATGGTGTTATATGGCAGCGGTGATGATGATGATGCGGTGGCGGTGTGACTACTCGTGAACAGAACTCGAAACTCTAAAGGACTAGACACTAAGACCAGCAACCAGACACGACGATGCAACCACAAATTCAACACATCAAATACGGAAAAGATTATGCAAAGGCTCAGATTGGTTCGGATAGGATGAACTAACCCTAATTTTTTTGGCTTTTTCGTGGATTATAGGTATGAAGAACAGACTCGATCTAAACTACGAAAAACTGTAAAATCTCACCGAGCAACCTGGAAATCTAATACCACTTGATAGAGGCGAAGGTTTCCCGATGTTTCGATGAGATGGTGGCTATCGTTTTATGTGGGAGTCGACCTTGACGATCCGACCACGAACGTGCGAGACGTCGCGCCTTAGCAATCGCTAAACCAACTTCCGAGGGTTATGGACCACGCCGGAGCACGATCAACCTGACCACGAGGGTCTTTTTCCTGCGAGCAAACGAAGAACAAGCAAGAAACTGAGATTGCAATCTGGATATTGCGAATATAAGATGAAAGCTTTATTGATCAAGGTGGGGTTCTGTCACGCCTTGGTCTGATTGTTGAACACAACGAAGTACGCGAAGTTGCAGCTATGGCGAACTTTTAATCTAAACAAAACCCAGAGTCTAAATGATGCCCTAAGGGCTGTATATATGGAGGAGAGAGGGGGAATTTCGTGGCCCTTGGAGGAGGGGTCCGAAACCAACCCTAACTCTTGTTTCCCCACACATACGGACTCTAAAAACAGCCTATACTTAAGTATTTCGAAAATACATGGGCCTGGCCCAATAATAAGGTGACGTAGCACCTAGAATAGCCTCTGGACGAAATTTATGAAGTGACATCTTGTATATTTCGTCCAAGGCTTCAGGCACTCCTTATGGTGGCTTCAAAGTCCTGAAATCATCATTTGTAACTCCGTTCTTTGTCCCCTTGCGCATGCCATCATCTCCATGCTTGAACTTGCTCCAAGGTTCATCTTTCTTGTCCAAGCTAGGCCCTTCATTTGTAAGCAAAACAAATGTATCCAATTTAGGCAGCATCATATTCTCATGAGCATTAGAATCGTTACCAAGAAACGAAAGTACCTGATAATTCAATTGGCGTGCGCGAGCTCTAGTAATTGGTCCAGTATGTATAGCAGTAGGGGTTGTGGGTGTAACAATGGTATTGATGTCCTCATCACGACCGTGATGACACCACAGCTCCCGGGCATCTTGAGGACGTTGTAGCCGTGATGGGTCACTGCCATAAACTTGCCAGGGCTGGGTACCCAAGTATGGCGTTGTACGATAGGCGGATGTGGGTGACGTCGAAGTCGATGAGCTCGGTGCGGTAGTTGTCGCACCTGCCAAAGGTAACAGGGAGGCGGACCTGCCCTATCGGGGTGGTGGAGCCGTCGGTCACTCCTAAGAAGGGCTTGGTAGGCTGTAGCTGATTGTATGGCACTTGGAGGCGGTCAAAAGTCTAGACGGACATGATATTGAGCCCTGCGCCGCCGTCGATGAGGGTCTTGGTGACTTGGACGTTGCTGATGATGGGTGAGCAGAGCATCAGGAGGGCGCCGGCAGTTGCCGCGCACTTGAGCTGGTCGGAGGAGCTGAAGGTAATGGTGCACCTGGACCACCTGAGCAGGCGCGTGGCCTCGAGCCTGGGAAGGGCTGCGTTCACCTCGTGAGTAAACTGCTTGAAGATACGCTGAGAGGCTGGGGCCTTAGCGCCACCCAAGATGCAGGCGATGGCATGAGGCTCCTGGAAGCCCCCAGCCCCCTCGTCCCGATGACGGTCATCTTTCCTTCTTGGTGGTGGCGGCAGCGGAGGAAGACCACTGTTGCCCTGGGGGCGGTCCTCACGAGGCTGGTCTCCCCAGGCGCCGTCGCGAGGCTGGTCCTGCCAGTAGTCCTCACGAGGCCGGTCGCGCCACTCATGGCGGGGGCCGCGGTCATCCCAACGTCCTCCACTGCAACCTCCCCCATGTCCGTAGCTTCGGTCGTTGCGCTCGGGGTGTCGACCGAAACGCCCGTCACGGATGGCCCTGAGATCCTGGCAGTCGTTGGTGTTATGGTTGTGCATGTTGTGGAAGGCGCAGAACATGCGGTTGGCCTTGTATGACTCAGGGTGGTCACGGCCGCGCTTCATACCCGGCTTCGTCGTGAGCACGACAACCCCCTTATGCTTTACGTCCTTGGTCTTGGCCTACTTTTCTTCTGGGTCGGCAGTTGGAAGCTCGAGGAGGGAGAGCGCCCTTCCTTAGCTCTTGCGCACTTGGTCGCCATGTTGAACACCTCCAGAGCCATGCATAGGTCCTCGTGGATGGTGAGCTCCTCCTTCATCCTTACGTCACAGACGCCATTGTAGAATGCTGAGATGATGTCCTCGTCCGTCACCTTGGGGATCTTGAGGCGAACGATATTGAAGCGTTGGATGTACTTCTGCAGGGTTTCCCCTAGCTGCTGCTTGATGCGCCGCAGGTCACCAGCGGCCGGCGGGCGCTCGCGAGTGCCCTAGAAGTTGGCGACGAAACGCTCACGCATCTCGCCTAGGAGGAGATCGATCCTGCGGGCAGGTTCAGGAGCCATGAGCACGAGCCGTCCTTAAGGTGCATAGGAAACCAGTTCGCCATGACCTTCTTGTCACCGCTGGCTGCCTCGATGCTCATCTCCTAGAGCTGCAAGAATTCTGCAGGGTCGGGGGTGCCGTCGTAGCGCGGAGGCAGGTCGGTCTTGAATTTACCGGGCCAGACAACGCTATGTAGCTCAGGGGTGAAGGCGCGGTAGCCCGCCGTGGTCACTGGAGCCCGTCGTTGAGGCGGAGCCTGGTCTTGGTACCCAAGCGCCACCACCGTAGGCGGCGTGCGATCCTGACGTGGTGGTGCTGGGAGCGCGGAAGCGTCTTCTTGCGGCCGAGGGATTTCTTGGCAGCTCCCTCCTACATATGCGGGCGCCCTGCACGGTGGGTCGCGCAGCGGGGCCACACGTCTTGATGCGAGGGCACCGTCTTGATGTGGAGGAGGTGGAGGCGCTCCATGGGCTACATCGCCTGCTGTAGGAGGTGGGCGAGGCAGTGAGAGGGACAGCGCGGGAGAGCCCCCAGCGGCGCTGATGAGCTCGGCGATGTGGTCCAGCCAGTCTTCGTGGAGGTCGTCAACCGAGCAGTAACGCAGGAGCTCGCGTGCCATGAGCAGCGCGGCCTACGCGTCCGTGGGTGCGAGATGAGCGTGGGACGACGAGCTGGCCGGAGTCAGTGACGGCATGGCGGTGCATCTGCCCCGCCGCATAGAGGGGTGCATCGACGAGGCTTGCTGCTCATTTCCCGCTGGACCGGTAGCGGCGTTGGCAGCGGGTGATGGAGAACGGCGGGGAGGTCCGCCAATGGGCGCCGTCTGAGCGACGCGAGCGGCAAGGGCGGCCTGACGCTCAGCACGGGCTCGGCGAGCATCAGCCATGTATGCGGCAGAGCAGTGGTGCGTCGATCGACCAGAGAAAGGCTTCAGCGCACCCCTACCTGGCGCGCCAAATGTCAGATTGCGGGTTCCAAAAAACCCTTGTGGGGTTTGAACTCTGGGGTGCGCATGAAGGACTCTCTCTCCCTAGTTCGCTCGCTCAACGATCTCACGGCCTAGCTCGACGAACCCAAAGAACACGAGATGCAGCGGTTTATACTGGTTCGAGCCACCTTGCGGTGTAATACCCTACTCCAATGCGTTGTAATATCTTGTTGCACCGATATGAAAACCTTTGCCTGATGCCTCGGGACTCCTCGCCTGTGCCTACCTCTTTAGCACAAAAGAGGAAACTGGTATGCTGCGCCCGCTGGCACCCGCCGGCCTTGGTCGTCATGGCTCATGTCACGTGAACCTCGCAAGGTGCCCCATGCATAGAGAGCTCCGCTCCTCGGGGCCAGCCTAGTGAGGCTTCCCCTAGGGAGGTCTTGGTGTCGTCCGCCTCACGAGGCTTGTCCCCTCGCGAGGGTCTTGAGTGGTTGCTGTTGAAGATGGGCCATACCAGGCCATTGGTGAAGCCATGCACAAGCCTGCATTCAGGCAAGTCTGGGCACCCCCGGTCCCAGAACACCGACAATGATTACCCCGGTGGCGTTCCGCTGCCACTGGGAGATGAGGAGAGAGCCCCCCTGATGTAGGTTGGAACCCCAGGGGCTGGTCTTTCACGATTGGAGTAGATCCTATGAAGAACATGAGGGGAAACACGAGGGGAAAACGAGAGAAATCACTCAAACCAACAGGATTCGATTACACATGTGCTAGATCCTCAAAACACAAAGAGATACACGATCTACGATCAAAAAGGGATGATACAAGTAGAAAGTTCTTCTCCGTGAGGATGTCTTGAGGGTCTTTCTGTTAGTGGTCTTGAATCCACTTGGGGGATCTTCTCCGTAGGGGTCATGAACTCCAAAGGAGAAGTAATCAAGTGGATGAGCAAAGCTCTATCTCTCAAATGAGCTATCACATTGCTAACCCTAGAAAGAGGGAGGAGAAGGAGTATTTATAGTCTTAGTGGGTGAAGGGGTACATGGGCTTCGGCCCAAAACACGGTGCACGCACAAGGGTCGAACGCCCGACAGTTACCGGTCGTCCGGTGTCTCACGGGGGACCGGACGTTCGGTAAGTGTCGGACTTCCTACGTTTTGGCTCTGTTGGGGTCCTATTGAACGTTCGGCCATGGTCGGTCATCCGGCGCGTCGATCGTCTGGTGGGTCTCAGACTTCTGATGTTTTGGCTCTGTCCCGGAGGTGGTAGATTTTTGGAGGGTGTCGGTCATCCAGTGGCTGGGGGACGTCGGTCGTCCGGCCACTGGAGTCTTTGCTGGGTGGCGGTTAGGCTGATTGGTAGATGCTGCAGGCGTCCGATGTCCGACGGGGACCGGTCGTCTGGTGGCTGTCAACTCCAGGGAGCTTCTTCTCTTGGTCCATGTACTTGGTGCCCTCGCCGTCTTGTCCGTTGGGGGTAGCTGATCCGTGGCCTTCCTCCAAATACCTAATCACACATAGGGTTTCTACTTGAGGTAGTAGCCATGTATCATATGTGGGAAGTGGTAGTTCGGAAAGGAGCGAGTTCACCTTATCTTCGATAGCCTTTGCTCGAGCCCTTGCCATTCGTCCAAGTGGTGTCGTGGATGGTTTAGGTAGGTCCATGAGGATGACCTTGGGATGCTCTACATCACCCATCCTCCTTCTTCTTCCTTGTTCTCCTCCCTGGATGGGAGGAGAGTTTCCCCTCTAGTCCATGGCAGCGAAGGGGTAGGAGCCCCTCTGAGATTGGATCTCTCTCTGTGTTTCTCTTCTGTTTCGCATTCCTTTTTTCTAGCCAAAAACCGTTTCTTAAATATCCGGAGTAACTCCGATTAGGATGAAATTTTAACACGATTTTTTTAGATATTATCTTTCTTGTGGCGAAAGAAGGGCTACAACTGCCTTACGAGGGGTTCACAAGCCACCACAACACGCCCTACCCCCCTTGGCACGCCCTGGTGGCTTGTGGGGCTCTCGAGCATCATTTTGCATTGATTCTTTTCCCAAAATTCACATATATTCCAAAATAAATCTCCATAAATTTTTATTGTGTTTGAACTTCATTTGATATGGATATTCTGTGAAACAAAAAATATGAAACAAAGAGGAACTGGCTCTGGGCACTGGATCAATATGTTAGTCCCAAAAATAATATAAAATGTTGCCAAAAGTATATGAAAGTAGTAAAATATTGGCATGAAACAATAAAAAACTACAGATAATATGGAGACATATCACCATCCCAAAGCTTAATTCCTGCTCCTCCTCGAGTAGGTAAATGATAAAAAAGATAATTATTGATGTGGAATGCTACTTAGCATACTCTGGATCGTGTAATCTAATCATGGCATGAATATTACGACATGAGTGATTCAAAGCAATAGTCTATAATTTGATATAAAGACATCAATACTGAGGCATCCCAATAAACAATCATGCCTTTTAGAATAAAAATGCTAAAGAACGCTATCCCTACAAAATCATATAGCCTTGTCATGCTGCATCTTCTTAACATAAAGTATTTATCATGCACAACCCCTATGACAAGCCGATCAATTGGTTCATACACTGCGCTTCAGCTTTTGCAACCCCCACGCAATACATGGGCGCATGCCATGGATATAGCACCATGGGTGGAATAGAATACTATGGTAAAGATTAATATGGAGAAGACAAAAAAGGAAGAAAGTCCCACATCGACGCCGCTAATCAACATGCTATGGAGATGCCCATCAGTTGATGTCAATGCGAGGAGTCGGGATTACCATGCAACAGATGCACTAAGAGATATAAGTGTATGAAAGCTCCAACAGAAAACTAAGTGGGTGTGCATCCAACTTGCTCGCTCGAAGACCTTGGGCATTTTAGGAAGCCTATCATCAGAATATACAAGCCAAGTTCTGTAATGAAAAATGCCCACTAGTAATGAAAGTGACAACATATGAGATTTTATATACGAAAAACATGGTGCTACTCTGAAGCACAAGTGTGGAATAACATTGCCTCTTCTCTCCTTTTCTCTCATTTTTATTTTTTTCTTCTTTTCCTTTTTTGGTTTCCTTTTTTTTGGCTCTTTTTGGCCTTTTTTTATTTTGTCGGAAGTCTCATCCCGACTTGTGGGGGAATCATAGTCTCCATCATCCTTTCCTCACTGGGACAATGCTCTAATAATGATGATCATCACACTTCTATTTACTTACAACTCGATACCTAGAACAATATGAATGCCTCTGGCAGTGTACCAGGATGTGCAATGATCTAGCGTAGCAGAGATATAAAAAAATGGACAATATAGGGAGGCTTATGTGTGATAGAACGTATCATATCACAGGGTTTGGATGCACTGGTGAAGTTTGCACTAACTCTCGAGGTGAGAAAGGACAATGCACAATATTGAAGAGGCTAGCAAATTGCGGAAAGGTAAGAGTGCGTATAATCCATGGACTCACATTAGTCATAAAGAACTCACATACTTATTGCGAAAGTTTATTAGCCCTCGAAGCAAAGTAATAATACGC
This sequence comes from Triticum urartu, assembly GCF_056163025.1. Taxonomy (NCBI): domain Eukaryota; kingdom Viridiplantae; phylum Streptophyta; class Magnoliopsida; order Poales; family Poaceae; genus Triticum; species Triticum urartu. Next base: position 262,444,615 of record NC_141876.1, read on the forward strand.
ATTCCCCTAGGGGGATAGATTGGTAAGAAAAGACCATCGCTCATCCCAGACCACTACTCATAAGGAAGACAATCAATAATAAATCATGCTCCAACTTGTTAGCATAACGAGAGACTATACGTGCATGCTTCGAGAATCACAAACCTTAACGCTAATATTCTTACTAGACCATAATCATTCACTAGTACCTCCCCATATTATCATCTCTATATCACAAAACTATTGCAAGGAATCAAACATATCATATTCAGTGATCCATAAGTTTTATGTAGGATTTTATGACTAACCACGTGAATGAACAATTCCTGATGACTCTCTAAATAGATATAAGTGAAGCAAGAGAGTTTAATTCTTTCTACAAAAGAAAATACTCTAATAAATATAAGTGAAGCAAAAGAGAATTCTACAAATAACAATTTTATATATGTAGAGAAACATGCAATCCAAACTTCAAATGTTATAAGTGAAGCACATGAAGCATTCTATAAAGCCATACTCAAAATATATAAGTGAAGTGTGTCGATGCAACAAACCCTGGGTCTGTTGCCCAGACTATGCATAGGCATGGGAACAAGATTGAAAGACCAACCCAAGTCAAAGAACAAGAGACCAAGAACTTCGAAGGACCAACATGCAGATCATGAGGACCAAAGTCAAGCCAGAGAAGTAAGATACCACCAGGAGAAAAGCCTCCCTTGCCGGGCAGGCGAGCTCGACAACGACGGGGCCATCCCCGGAAGATGACGTCCAAGGCGTCTCAGTAGGGTCTGCCTGGACTCGTGAGCGATGAACCACCTCACCCAACCACTCTGCCACGACTCACATCATCAATCAGTGCGGTGTCAAGCCGCAAAGTGACTAAGTGGCAGTTATTCACCACATGGCGGCCTCTTTCTACCGGGAATGCCTACAGATGACACCCGTCCCGCAATGTGTCAAGCAAGAAGGCGTGGAGCTGGCGAGATAGCCTGGTAAGGCTTGCCGGACAACCAATGACATAACGTTAAGTGGTGCATTTAATGCACCCTGCTAGCTTGCAGAGTTAGGTATGATAGCACTGTTTGCTATCTTATCAGTGCATAATGACTACTTTTCCATTGTGGTAACCCCTTAATCTATAAAAGGAGGCCCATGGAAACCGTAGAAAGGGTTAGAAGGTTGGATAACTCACTCCCCCATACGCGCGTAGCCCCTGCCGCCCCTGCCGGGCAAGTGCACTACGCTCCACCAGCACTCTTCCACCATCAATCCACCAAAGAAGGAGTAGGGTTTTACGCCTCGCGGTGGCCCGAACCTGGGTAAAATTGCCTGCATGTTCTCTGCCGTGCTGCCCCATGCTTGTCTGCTCTTTGTGCAACGCGACGTCCCCCTGCCGAACCAACAAGGGGCCCTCTGGTCCCATAGGTAGCTGTGGTTTCCCGTGACATCTTTGGCCTGACCCTCGAGCACATCCAGGCCAACGGCGAGCCAGGTAGGATAGGCGGAGGGGAGACACGCGCGTTGTTGTTGAGCAACACCTCGACGACCACCACCGGATTGATGGGTGCATCGGCCCCGACGTTGACGAACCCGTGCTCGGTACTGGCAGATGCCTACCTTTCGAGGTTGGGTGCCCTGCCTTTACTCGTGAGCTGCGGCAAATCCGTTGGTCGTCTGTTCACATGTTCAAGCCAGAGATACATGAGAAGTATGAGGGAAGGCTAAACCCGGTAGAGTTTCTAAGCATCTACACCATCGCTGTTCAGGCTTCCGGGGGAAGAGATGAGAAGGTGTTTGCCAACTACTTCCCTTTGGCTCTCAAGTCCAATGTGAGGTCTTGCCTGATGCACCTGCCGGAGAACTCCATTCATTGTGGGATGACCTGTGCCATGATTTCATTGGCGCCTTCACCGGCGGCCATCAAGAGCCAGGCCGACCTGCAGCTTCTCCAATAGAAGGAAGGAGAAACCCTCCGTAAGTATTTACAAAGATTTGGAAAAGTTCATAGGAACATCCCAAATATTTATGTGGAGCATCCTACGATCATCCCCATGTACACTCGAGCATACGCCAGTGGACCTAAGGTGAACTCGCTCTTTACGAATCGTCCCTTTCTGCATGTAAGACATGGATGCTACTTCAAGCGCGGACCTTGTGCATACTCAAGTACACCCGAGGAGACCATGGAGAGCCCAAGGACCAAGGCCAAGTGTGTGCGGAAGCGAAGGAAGGAGAAGGAAGAAGAGCCAGCTGCTACAGCAGCCGGACATCCGGCCCCAGCCCAGACATCCGGTCCAACCCGGACATCCGGCTCTTGCCCCGGAAATCCGTCATCGGCTATCCAGAGAACACCGGAAAGGACCAGCGTAGCCCAGACATCCGGACATCACTCCGGACATCCGGCTCCTCCCGAAGTCCCGGACATCCGGCCCCTCCATCACCGAATGCAACTGGAAGACCCAGGCCAGCCCAGACATCTGGCCCGTCGCGAAGCCCTGGACATCCGGCCCCCATCCCGGACATCCGGCGCCTGTCTACGCATAGTGAACGGGCCAAGGGCCAATGTATCCCCCCTCTCACTCACCCATTCATGGGCTAACACTATATATAGACCCCCTCCTCCCCCTAGTTAGGGTTAGCAAAGTAGTAGCTCACAAGAGATAGAGCTTTGCTCATCCATTACAGATCTACTCCAAGAGAGAGACCACGGCCCCTCTTCGGAGAAGATCTCCTTGGATTCAGGAACCCCTTTTGGGTGGCCCCATCAATACCTCCTTTGGAGAAGAACCGTTTACCGTGTATCATCCCTTGTTGATCATGGATCATGTATCTCCTTTTGTGTTCATGGATCTAGCATATGTGTGACTACATCTTGTTGGTTAGAGTGTTCTCTTGTGTTCCCCTTGTGATTTTCCCCTCGTGTTTCCCCTCGTGTTCTTCGCGGGATGCGCTCCTTTCGTGAAAGATCAGCCATCTAGGGTTCCACCCTACATCTAATATCCATCCAGTAGCTGTGATAGCTGCCTTCTAGTCCAATGTGCGCAACCGCCGGATTCGTTCCAAGATGAATGTGCGGTTGCCCAAGACTGTGAAGGAGCTTTACACCTTGGTGGATAAGTGTGCTTGGATGGAGGAGGGAAGGAAGTTGCGTGGAGAGGAAGATTGCACCAACATCGATTCAGAGGATGATGATGAATCAACTAGTCAGAAGAAGGGCAAGAAGCGCAGAAAGAAGCAGAAGGATAATACATTGATGACTGTTGAAGGATCGGGTACACCTAGTATGGACAGGAAGGCCAAAGTTGAGGCCCCCGGCAAGGACGATGCCGTGTGCGCTGACTACCGAGAGGCCACGGCTACCTAGAAGGCTTGGGAAGGTGATGGGCCGTACTTGAAGATTCATCAGACCAAAGGCCATGACCTTCAAGAGTGCTATCAGGTTGAGCAGCTTGTCAAGAGACAGAGAGCAGAGTATGAGAAGCATGGCAAGGAAAGGGGTCAAAATGTTGCTGGCGGTAAAGGCCAAGGTGGTGAAGTAAATCGCCCTGGCAAACCCCTCAGGAACCAAGGAAAACCCACCAGAGGTCGAGAGAAGGAAGTTTCTGATGATGAGAGTGATGGAGGGGATGAAGAGGAAACTAGTGAGCAGGAGTTTCAAAAGGCCACTGACGCCCTATGTATTGAAGGGGGTGCATCTTTGCACACCTCTCACCGCCAACTCAAACGGTGGGCACGGGAAGTCAATGCCGTGGAACCAGCGCCAGAGGCCCGGAAGCCGCTCAAATGGTGGCACACGCCCATCATCTTTGACGAAGAGGATCATCCTAGCCGTACCACCGCGGTAGGGTGTTTGCTGTTGTTGGTCTCTCCAACAATTAACAAGGTCAAGGTCACGAAGATGTTGGTGGACGGCGGGGCCGGGTTGAATCTGATCTCCCCGGCAGTTATCAGCAAGTTTCAGATAGCAGAGGAAGAGCTAGAAGTTACTGATACATTTCAAGGAGTTAATCCCGGCAGGAGCCATCCTAAGGGAAAGATCACGCTGCCGGTAACATTTGGGGGAGAGCTGAACTACCGGACTAAGAAGATTGTGTTTGATGTGGTTGACCTCCACCTACTGTACAATGGGATCCTTGGCCACCCAGCCCTGGCTATATTCATAGCGGCATCTCACTATGTCTACAACACCTTGAAGATGCCTGGGCCTCTGGGAGTCATTACCATCCCATCAGATGAGAAGGATGCAATCATTTGTGTGGACTAGATGTACCGTGACGCAGTCGCGGCAGAGGCAGCGGCAGCAACAGTCCCCGCCAAGGAGGACAGAGGAAAGAAGAAGGGTAGCAAGGACGCTGACAAGGAATCTGTGAAGCGTACCTCTTCGGAGTGCGCTGTGCCTGTTGATGACGTGCCAGAGAGCTCCAACAGCAAGAGATCCAAGGTCACTGCACCCCAAGTGAAGAAGGTCCCTGTAACGCCCTGGATGTAACATTCCATAATTGTAGCTGCAACTCTTGCCATTTCCGGCTATGTGATATGTTATCCTCCGTGGTTGGGTTTTTGTCTTCGTTTTGCATTTTGTTCATGTCATCATTTCATCTCATGTCATCATCTGCATCTCATTTGCATTTGTGTTCGTCTCATGCATCCGGTCATTTTCCCCATTGTTTGTTTTGGAATCCGACACTCACACATGCACCCGTTGCACCCCTCAGATCTCGTTTCGTGAGCAGGAGAAAAACATTCTCGAAATGGGCCGAGATTTGTCGAGTGGCCTTGGTACATCACCAGTAGGCCGCCTGTCAAATTTCATTCCATTTGGAGGTCGTTTGATGCCCAAATGGTTAACCGGGTAACCGCAAAGGCCCCTCTCTCATTGCAGCCGAACACCCCTCCAAAACAGCCCACTAGCCCATCTAAACCCCCTCCATGCTCTCCTTCGTTGGATCACGATCGTGTGGGAGAAAACCGCACCTCATTTGGACTCTCTAGCTCCCCTACCTATATATATGTATCTCCCCCCAAAATTTGCGGGCAAACCCTAGCCTTCTTCCACCTCGCACCGCCGGACGTGTCCGCACCGCCACCTCAACGAATCAGGGCGCAACATGTCACCGCTCCCCCGCCCACCGCCGCATGGCCCAGATCCGGCCCGCGCGAGCCTGTGCCCCCACCGCCGTCTGCCGCCCGCACCAGCGCCTCGCGCCGCCCCCTCCGCCATGACCTGCCATCGCCGGCCACTGTCTGCCATTGCCGGCCAGTGCCGGAGCCCGCCGCCTTGACACCGGCTCGTTCCGCCGTCCTGTCGCCCGACCCCGCCGTCACCGGTCGCCGCTCCACCGAGCCGTAGCGCCACGCCACCTCACCGGATCCGCTCGCGCCGGCCAACACCCGCCTCGCCAGACCCATATCCGACCTCCTTGCGTCCTTCTCCAGCGAGATCCGCCGCTGCATCGAATTCTATGCCGGGTGAAACCCTAGATCCGGGGGTAAAATCCTTTTAAGTCCCGAAATATTTCTATATCATGTGCTCATGTTTGACATGTCATATCTCCATGCATACAACTCCGATTTGCGCATATGATATATCGAAATGTTCATCTCGAGATTCTCTACATGTTTGTGCCATTTTCATGTATGTTACTGTCCATAATGATGCCTCAATATTTGTTGTAAAAGTGCTATATGATGTTGTCTGCTGGATTTCATCATAACTTGCTGATTTGTCATTTTCATTGCATTTTGTCTGTTCAATTTTGAGCATTATGTCTACATGTTTTAGTTGCTTCTTCATGCCATATTTACACTTGTGCAAGCCTTATATTTTTATGGGCTGTGTGGTGAAAAACACAAGCATGCAAAGTAGGCCACATGATGTTGTTGTTTTCAGATACTAGTATTTTTCTGTCCTTTCCTGTTACATTTTGTTGCTATGTTGACTTGTTGAAACAAGTAGATCCATGCATATTTTGATGAAATTCAGTAAGAGTGTTTTGAAGATATGGTTATGCTCTATCCATACTTGCCTCTGGTTGTATTTATGGAGTAGTGTAGCTTGTCATTACCATGATCTACTTTTGCTAAATATTGTTGCTGGCAGATTGTTAACATGAAGTGCATTTTTTCCATGTGTTTTGCTAGTTATCCATGCACCCTATGAACTTGATATTGCCATGTTTAGCTTCATAAATGTCTCTTCTTACTATTGGTTACCTTGTGATGCCATGAAATGCTTTGTGGTGAGTGGCATGAGTTTGCAAAGTTGCTATCATGAATCTGTTTCTGCCATGCTATGTTTTCCTACTGTTTGAAACCGTTCATATCACTTGCCATGTTTGCATTGATGCTACCATCTTTTCTGTGCATCTTTGGCTAAAGTTCAGTAAGGGAGTTTTGTTCTTTGCCTTTAGTACTAGCATGCCATGCCTTTCTTTCCATGATAAGTTCTTGTAGCATGTTGTTTTCTAGCTCTAAACATTGCTACCTGATGCTGTTTATACCATGTTTAGTATTTTCACCAAGTCTTTGAAGCTGTTCTCATTTGCATTTTTTCCATGTTGTTTTAGGCTTGTTCTAGTGAGTTCTAGCAGGAGCTCAGTGTGCATGATTTATAGAGCTTCACTTGTACTTTACTTCCATGTGCTTTGTTACTATGTTGGAGTGTTGTAGCATAGTTTCGTGATGCATCTTAAGTTCAATGATGCTGTTAAGCGTACTTTTGCATCGTTCTTGTTTTGCTCGTCATTTGCAAACCGTGCATCCGTTTTCGGTGATCCTTATATCGATTTCGACCGAAATCACACCATCTTTCCAGTGGCATGCTTGGTTTGCCAAGTTGATGCCATGATCACCCTTTTCCTTCCAGAGTACCCATATGCATTGCACATCATACCTTGCATTCCATTCCCAATCTTGCATCATGTTGCTTGTGCATTGCACCGTGATTGATTGTTGTTCCCTTGCTTGTGTTCTTGCTTTGGGTATATCCGAGAGACGAGTTCGTGAACGAGGATCCTGTTGAGTATGTTCACGAGGAGCAGGCTTTCGACAACCCTGAGAACTTTGCAGGCAAGATGATTATTACCCCTATATCACTTCTATCTTTGCTTGCTCGTTGTTCGCTCTATCGCTATGTCGCGCTACCTACCACTTGTTTATCATGCCTCCCATATTGCCATGTGAAGCCTCTAACCCACCTTCCTAGCAAACCATTGTCTGGCTATGTTACCGCTTTTGCTAAGCCCATCTTATAGCGTTGCTAGTTGTAGGTGCCTTGCAGGTTGTTCCATGTTGGAACATGGCTATGTTGGGATATCACAATATCTCTAATTTAATTAATGCATATATATATACTTGGAAAAGGGTGGAAGGCTTGTCCTTTTTCTCGGTGTTTTGTTCCATGCTTGCCGCCCTAGCCTCTGTCATACCAGTTTTATGTTACTTGATTTTGTGTTCCTCACGCAGTTGGGGTTATGGGACTCCTTTCACAGTTCGCTTTGAATAAAACTCCTCCAGCAAGGCCCAACCTTGGTTTTACCATTTGCTTAATAACAACTAAAACTTGCCTAGGGACTTTCTGGACCCCGAGGATTTTCTTAATTCAACCCCCTGGGCCAGTGCTCCTCTGAGTGTAGGTCCGAACCGAGCAGCCTACGGGGCCACCTCGGGGAAACTCGAGGGTTGGTTTTACTTGTAGATTGTCCCATCCAGTGTGCCCTGAGAAAGAGATATGTGCAGCTCCTATCGGGATTTGTCCGCGCATCAGGCGGTCTCGCTGGTCTTGTTTTACGATTGTTGAAATGTCTTGTAACCAGGATTCCGAGACTAATAGGGCTATTCCGGGAGAAGGAATATCCTTCGTTGATCATGAGAGCTTGTGATGGGCTAAGTTGGGACACCCCTGCAGGGTATAAACTTTCGAGAGCAGTGCCCGCGGTTATGTGGCAGATGGGAATTTGTTAATATCCGGTTGTAGAAAACTTGACACTTGACTTAATTAAAATACAACAACTTTGTGTGTAACTTTGATGGTCTCTTTTCGGCGAAGTCTGGGAAGTGAACACAGTTGGGTTATGTTTGAACGTAAGTTCTTCAGATCACTTAGTGATCGCTTCTAGATTACGACCGTTGCGTAGTTTCTCATCTTACTCTTGTACTCGTATGTTAGCCACCATATTTTCTTAGCGCTTGCTGCAGCTCCACCTCATAACCACATCCTACCCATAAGCTTAAATAGTCTTGACCTCGCGGGTTTTCAGATTGCTGAGTCCTCGTGGCTCATAGATACTACCAAAACAGTTGCAGGTGCCGATGATACCAGTGCAGGTGATGCTACCAAAATCAAGTGGGAGTTCGACGAGGACCTTGGCTGTTACTACATGTCTTTTTCCGGATGATCAGTAGTGGCGCCTAGTTGGGACAATCGGGATTTAGCATTTGGGGTTATCTTCTTTTCATTTGGATTTGTCCGTAGTCGGATTATGTGTGTACTGTGAATGATGTATGAATTATTTGATCAATGTGTGACGTGGCGATTGTAAGCCAACTATTTATGTATCCTTGTTTCATTACATGGGATTGTGTGAAGATGACCCTTCTTGTGACAAAAACCAAAAAGCGGTTATGCCTCTAAGTCGTGCCTTGACATGTGGGAGATATGGCCGCATCTTGGGTGTTACAAGTTGGTATCAGAGCCATCCCCGACTTAGAAGCCCCCTGCTTGATCGAATCGCTGACGTTGTTGAGTCTAGAATAAAAATGTTTTGAGTCTTAAGATTATATATATTGGCGAGTAGGATTATTTTTACTCCTCAGTCCCCTTTGTCGCTCTGGTGAGGCCTCCTGATGTAGATTTTTTAACTTTCCTCTCCTCAACTTCACTAAACAAAATTAGGATCACGCGAGTATCTTGGGATCGTTCTGATATTCTTGTGACGAGAACATTGTTCTTGGTGCCCCTGAAATTTAGGGGTTGTGGCAGTGTCCCGGGGAGTTGAGCTCCGAGGTGTTGTCGTCACAATTTTATCGTTGCAGTTCTGGAATACCTTAGTTCGTCGACATCGAAAATCTCTTTTATGCAATTAGTGCTGAGATAACCTCGATGCCACCTAGTACAGGGGAGGAAGTTCGGGAGTATTTCCACAACTCGTATAACGGATGCTTTTCGAAGGTTGAGGTACATGATTTTCGGAGTTTTCCTGGCTATGTGTTGACGGATGGATACAGTTGGAGCGTAGGGCTTGTTAGTTGTGTGATATATATTGTGCCTCCCTGTATCCGCAACACCAGATTGCATAACTAGAAAGTTTTGGGAGTTAATAGGTGGGAATTCAAGTAGCTCTTAGTTATTCTTCCGACAGATAATTGGTATGTGATTGGGTGATCGTTACCATTTATTTGCTCAAGTAATACCTTGTTGTTTCTTTCATCAACCTTTATCTAAGTGGCTTCTCACCTTAATGGTCGCGTAATGTTAACTTTGGAATTCATTTGTTCAATCTTTGTTCGAATGTTTATTGTGAAGACTATATGTTGCAATTTCTATCTGTTGATTCAGCTTGTCTATCTGTCTATCATGGTTCTAATGGATGTCACCCTCTTCAGGATGGCTCCTCCTACTCGTCTGAATCCGCAACGTAACGATGAAGATCAGGCGAACCCTCCGCCTCTACCACCTCCTCCGCCTCTGGAGGCATGGCAAGCTGTCATGGCAGCCACCAACGCCAATACCCAGATGCTTTTGCAACTCTTGCAAGAGCGCAACAAACATCAAGGCAACCAAGGGAATCAAGGTCAAGGGCAATTCAACAATCAGCCTTAGTTTGCTACCCGCAACTAGTTTCTTGCAAATCAGCCAAAGTCTTTCAGCAATTGTGCCGAGGCCATGGACGCTGATGATTGGCTCATGGACATCAGCATGCATTTTGAATGTAGCAATGTCAGGCCTGAGGACTACGTCAAGTTTGCTTCTTTTCAGCTCAAGGACCAAGCAGCTGATTGGTATAAGCTATACAAAGATTCCATAGGAGGTCGAGTGATTACCTGGGATGACTTCTGTCAGGATTTTAAAGCTCACCACATTCCAACAAGTGTTGTTGAGAGCAAGTGTGAGGAATTCTGCAATCTCAAGCAAGGAAGCATGTCCGTGTATCAATACAACATCCAGTTTCAGAAACTTGCTCGCTTCGCAAGGCAGGACGTTCCTGATGAAAAGAGCATGATCTATCACTTCAGGGGTGGCCTCAGAGAGGATCTGCAGTTAGCGCTCGTTCTTGTTGAGCCTACTCAGTTCGACCAGTTCTATAACATGGCCCTCAAGCAAGAAGCTGCTCAGATCAAGTGTGAGGCTTCAAAGAAGAGAATCAGGGATGCAGTTCAGTCTTCTTCTTCCTCACAAGTGGCAGCTAAGCAACGGAAGTTCAGGCTTCCTCTGCCTCCTCCGTTTCGTCAGCCCTACCAGCAGAAGAACAAAGGTGGCCATGGATCTTCCCACCCACCCAACCCAGGCTATCAGAACAAGTCTCAAACTCAAGCTCCGAGGACAGGTGCTCCTCCTCCTTATCATCGTCTGCTCTCAGAGGTTACTTGCAACAAGTGTTAGCAGAAAGGTCACTATGCAAACAAGTGCTTCAACCAAAGGCGCCTTTCGCCTCCTCCTCCGGTGAAGTCTTCAAGCAATGCAGTGGTCAAGCATAATCCCAAGTCTGCAAGGGTGAACATGATGAATGCAACTCAAGCAGAGGATTCTTCATAAGTGATCATGGGTGATCTTCTAGTTAATGATATTCCTACAAAAGTCTTAGTTGATTCTGGTGCATCGCATTATTTCATGTCATATCCATTTGCATCGAAGCATGACACAGAGGTAATACCTATAGCATTGCAAGTTGTTTCTCCGGCTAAGCATTTGAGCTCTAGCATGTTGGTTCCAAATGTTGGTATCAAGATGGGCAACTATAAATTTCTGGCTGCTCCAATTGTTCTCGACGACTCTGATATTGATCTAATTCTCGGCATGGTTTGGCTTTCTAAGCACAAGGCCTTCCTTGATTGTGCTGCTAGGGAGATTAAATTGACACACTCTTCTGAGGATGTGATCATCTATGCTGCTCGTGATGAAACCATTCCGTTGTTCTCTCTCAATGAGAAGGGCCAGTTAGACGCTATTTCTCAGATTCCAGTTGTTTGTGAGTACCAAGATGTCTTTCCAGAAGAGCTTCCGGGTATGCCTCCTCACCGGCCAGTTGAGTTCGTTATCGATCTTGAGACTGTTACTAAACCAGTTTGCAAGCGTCCATACTAGCTTGGACCAAAGGAGCTGAAAGAGTTGAAGAAACAACTCAATGAAAAAGAGCGTCTGGGTTTGATCAGACCGAGTTCATCTCCGTGGGTTGTGGTGTTCTTTTTGTCCAGAAGAAGGATGGCGCGGACCGACTTTGCGTTGATTACCGTCCATTGAACAAGAAGACAATCAAGAGCAAGTATCCACTTCCCAACATTAATGAGCTTTTCAAGCAACTCAAAGGTGCAAAGGTGTTCTCCAAGCATGACCCCCATATGGGTTATCATCAGATTCGCATTCGTGAAGAAGATATCCCCAAGACAGCATTCAGAACAAGCCTTGGTTCTTATGAATACACTGTCATGTCTTTCAGCCTTGTCAATGCCCCTCCAACATTCTCTCGTATGATGAACTTCATCTTCAACCCCTACACAAATGAATTCGTCCTGGTGTATCTCGATGATATCTTGGTGTTCTCCATGAATAAGAAGGATCATGCCAAACATTTACGATTGGTGCTCGACAAGCTCATAGAGTATCAATTCTATGCAAAGTTTTCCAAATGTGAGTTTTGGGTTGATGAAGTTCTTTACCTTGGCCACATCATCTCCGCAAAGGGCATTGCTGTTAATCCAGAGAAGGTTTTTCCAATTGTGAATTGGGAGCCTCCTCAGAACGTCAAGCAGCTCCGTAGTTTCCTTGGACTTGAAAGCTATTGCTGAAGATTCCTTGAGAATTTATCAAAGATTGCGAAGCCTCTTTCCAACCTCCTCTAGAAGCATGTCTAGTATACCTGGACTGTGGAGTGTGATGTTACTTTCAACACTCTCAAAGAGAAACTCGTCACAGCTCCCGTCCTAACTCCTCCTGATGAGTCCAAGCCATTCAAAGTTTTCTGTGATGCCTCGTTGCAAGGTCTCGGAGCTATGTTAATGCAAGAGAAGAAAGTTGTGGCCTATACTTCTCGCCAATTGAAGCCCAACAAAAGGGACTACCCCACTCATGATCTTGAGTTGGCGGCAGTTGTCCATGCATTAATAACATGGAGACATCTCTTGTTGGGAAGGCAAGTGGACATTTTTACCAATCACAAGAGCCTCAAATATATCTTCACTCAACCCAACCTCAACCTCTGCCAAACTCGTTGGGTCGAAATGATTCAAGAGTACAATCCAAGCATGGAATATACTCCAGGCAAGGCCAATGTGATTGCAGGTGCTTTGAGCTTGAAGGCTTGTTGCAACAGCTTAATTCTCAAGCCATTCCAACTGGATCTTTGTGAAGCTTTCTGCAAGCTCAACCTCCAAGTTGTTCCTCATGGTTTCCTTGCCAACCTTCAAGTCACTCCAACTTTGGAAGATCAAATTCGTGAGGCACAACTCCTTGATACCATGGTGAAGATGGTGAAACACGGTATTGCCAAGGGCTTACCCAAATACAAGTGCTATCGCATTGATGACAAGGACACCTTATTCTTCGAGGACCGGATTGTGGTTCCTAAAGGTGATCTAAGGAAGGTCATAATGAACGAAGCACACAATTCTCTTCTTTCCATTCATCCAGGCAGTTCGAAGATGTACCATGACCTCAAGCAGTCGTATTGGTGGACTTGAATTAAGCGATAAATTGCTCAATTCGTTAATGAATGTGATGTTTGTTGAAGGGCGAAAGCAGAATACCAACGACTAGCTGGTCTCCTCCAACCTCTTGCTATTCCAGAATGGAAGTTTGATCATATCGCAATGGACTTTGTCACTGGATTTCCCAAGTCCAAGCGTGGGAATGATGATATCTTCGTTGTCATTAACAAGCTTACAAAAGTGGCTCGTTTCCTTCCAATCAAAGAATCTATCATAGCAGCTCAATTGGTAGAGCTATACACCTCCAGAATTGTCTCGTTGCAGGGAATTCCGCAATTGATCTCCTCAGACCACGGAAGCATTTCACTTCCATGTTTTGGGATTCCTTCCAAAAGGCCATGAGCACCAACATTCGCTTCAGCACGGCTTTCCATCCTCAAACTAGTGGCCAAGTCGAGCGAGTCAATCAAATCCTCGAAGATATGCTCAGAGCTTGTGTCATCTCTTTCGGTATGAAGTGGGAAGATTGTCTTCGATTTGCCGAGTTCTCCTACAACAACAGCTTCCAAGCAAGTTCGGGCAAGTCCCCATTTGAAATTCTATATGGCAGAAAGTGTTGTACTCCTCTCAATTTGTCTGAGACTGGTGAACATCATCTTCTTGGCAATGACTTGATTACAGAAGCTGAAGAAATGTGTAAAGTCATCCATGAAAATCTCAAAGCCGCGCAATCGTGCCATAAGAGTTACTACGATAGCAAGAACTGTGACTTGGCTTTCGAGATCGGAGACCATGTCTACCTCCGCGTCTCTCCAATGAAAGACACTCGACGCTTCGGTATCAAAGGGAAGCTTGCCTTTAGACACGTGGGTCCTTTGAAGATCATTGGCAAAAGAGGCGACCTCGCCTATAAACTCGAGCTTCCGTCCAACTTCGCAAATGTGCATGATGTGTTTCACGTGTCACAACTTCGTAAGTGCTTCAAGATGCCTGAGCGCACTATCAACTTCGAAGAGATTGACCTCCAAGAAGATTTGTCTTATCATGAGCATTCCATTGCCATTCTTGAAGAAACTGAGCGCAAAACTCGCAAGAAGTCGATCAAAGTCCAGAAAGTTAAGCGGTCTCACCATTCCGACCGAGAAGCCACTTGGGAGCGCGAGGATCACCTCTGTTTCGAATATCCGGAATTCTTTTAGTCCTAGATCTCGGGTTGAGATCCTCTTATAGTGGTGGAGAGTTGTAACGCCCCGGATGCAACATTCCATAATTGTAACTCTAACTCTTGCCATTTCCGGCTATAAGTTATGTTATATCCTCAGTGGTTGGGTTTTTGTCTTCGTTTTGCATTTTGTTCATGTCATGCATTTCATCTCATGTCATGTAACACCCTCGATGCGACTATAGCTCCCACGTGTCGAGGCACGACTTAGAGACATAATCGCATTGAAGGCATATGTCGCAAGTTAGACAGTCTTCACAACATCCCATGTAATATATAGATAATAAAAGGGGAGATAACATAGTTGGCTTACACTTGCCACGTCAATCAAGTACATAAATAACACTACATCATCCAAACACTCATGGCCCGACTACGGCGCCAAAATAAAAGATAACCCAACATGCGACATGGTCCCGATCACCCCCAACTGGGCACCACTACTGATCATCAGGAAAGGAAACATAATATTGTTGAGAGTCCTCGTCGAACTCCCACTTGAGCTCGAGCGCGTCACCTGGAGCGAAATCATCAGGCCCTGCATCCGGTGTAATAGTAATCTGTGAGCCACAGGGACTCAGCAATCTCGTACCCTCGTGATCAAGACTATTTAAGCTTATTGGTAAGGCAAGGTAAAAATATATGTGGGGCTGCAGCAAGCGACTAGCAAATATGGTGGCTATCCTATTCGCAAAAGAGAGCGAGAAGAGGAGGCAAAGCGCGAGCGAGAAACTAGAGAGCAACCTGCGCAAACATTACTCCAACACCGTGTCCACTTCCCGGACTCCGCCGAGAAGAGGCCATCACGGTAACTCACACGGTTGATTCATTTTAGTTAAGTAAAGGTTCAAGTTATCTACAACCGGACATTAACAAATTCCCATCTGCCCATAACCGCGGGCACGGCTTTCGAAAGTTCAACACCCTGCAGGGGAGTCCCAACTTAGCCCATGACAAGCTCTCACGGTCAACGAAGGAATAGACCTCCTCCCGAGACATTCTGATCAGGCTCGGTACCTTGGTTCTTCAAGGCACTTCGATAGGTTAAAACAAGACCAGCAACACCGCCCGAATGTGCCGACAAATCCCGATAGGAGCTGCACATATCTTGTTCTCAGGGCACACTCAGATGAGCTCTCCATAGAACTAAAACCAAACCTCGAGTTTCCCCGAGGGGACGCTGCACAGGACTCTAGTTTGGACCAACACTCAGAGGAGCACTGGCCCAGGGGGGGGCTAAAATAAGATGACCCTCGGGCTCCGGAAACCCAAGGGAAAAAGAGGCTAGGTGGCAAATGGTAAAACCAAGGTTGGGCATTGCTGGAAAAGCTTTAATCAAGGCAAACTATCAAGGGGTTTCCATTATAACCCAACCGCGTAAGGAACGCAAAATCCGGGAACATAACACCGATATGCCGGAAACTAGGGCGGCAAGAGTGGAACAAAACACTAGGCGAGAGGCTGAGCCTTCCACCCTTTACCAAGTATATAGATGCATTAAGATAACATGGCAATATAATGGTATCCCAACAAGTAAATAAATGTTCCAACAAGGAACGGCCTCCAATCTTCACCTGCAACTAGCAACGCTATAAGAGGGGCTAAGCAAAGCGGTAACATAGCCAATCAACGGTTTGCTAGGACATGGTGGGTTAGAGGTTTGACATGGCTATTTGGGAGGCTTGAAAGCAAGTGGTAGGCATCTTAGCATTGGCATAGCAAAAGAGCGAGCATCTAGCAAAGCAAAGATAGTAGTGATTTCGAGGGTATGATCATCTTGCCTGCAAAGTTGTCAGAGTTGACTGGATCCTCGAAAGCAAACTCAACGGGCTCCTCGTTAGCGAACTCGTCTCCCTACTCTACCCAAACAAGACAAACAAGAAAACGGAACACAATCAACCACGTGCAAAGCTCAAACAATATGATGCAAATATGATATGCTATGCGGGATGCGATGCGGGATGCATATGCAAGATGTGACAAGGAATGCATGAACCTGGCCTCAACTTGGGAATCCAAGTGTGCCACTGGAAAGATGAGATGAAATCGCTTGAAAACGATATAAATAACGCCGGAATCGGAGTGACGGTTTGGAAATGCCAAGCAAATCAAATATGACACCGGTCTGCGATTTACAGCAAGTAGCCATCTAAATGCAACAAGATGAACATGCTACAGCACCCAAACATGGCAACAAAATACATGGCAGGGATGTATTCAAGATGCTTAACAAAAGTCTAGCACTGAGCTACGGCAAAATCATCCATTAACAGGTTCAAATAAGCATGGAAAAAAATGCATATGGCAAACAGATTTCAGACTTAGTGAAATTAACACTTGTCTGGAATTTCAGATCAGGTAGCACTCTTCAGAGCAACAAAACTACATGCTACAGGACCTGAACATGGCAAAGTAAAGCATGGCATGGAGCTACTCAAAGAGCTTAACAAAAGTCCCTTAGTGACCTTGAGCCAAAAGGGATCAGAAAATACAATTGCAAGCATGTGAACATGGCAAAAACATAATCAGTTCTCAGACTTGGTGAAAACTGGAGCATGCTGAAAATAGATATCAAGTAGGCGTGTTTACGAGCTCGATGCACTCACTACGGAGCAAGTCATGACAATATAAGCATACACCCATCAAGAATACACAAAATGCAAGCTAGACATGGAAAAAACAATAGCATAGCATGCACAGATCAACTACAACATCCTCGGCAAAATCGCTAACAAGTAGACAATCTGCCCAGATTCACGAAGTAGCAAAAGTAGAGCTCGATTGACTCAAGCTAGGGTGCTCCATAATTGCAACCAAAGACATGGATGGATAGAGCACTACAAGATTAACAAAACATCCTTACTGATCATCCTCAAAAGAGGCACGGATCACTAGGAAACAACATGAACATATGGCCATATAAAATAAACAGGTCAAGGACTTAGTGGAAATGCTAAGTCCCTGAAATCAGCATTACCAAGTGCCTCACTTTGCAAGCTTGTGCTAGTCACCACACACATCACAAAAATACATGGGTTGCACCTCCGGAAAGATGGCAAAACCCTTAACAAAACATATGTAGAGCTCATGGGCATATCATGCACACAATAATCATGGCAAAAAATGACAAATATCTAAATGGAGTAGCAGATCTGACAATTATCTCAAGTAGCACTCTTCTAACAGCATTTCGGGCATCAAGATGAACTCAAATGAAAATGATGCAATGGAATGAAATGATTTACACTCTGAGACGAACATTTTGATATGCTATATGCCAAAAACGGAGTTACGGATGCAAAGTTACGATGCGATGAACAGGAGCATATGAGCTAGGGTTTCGGGCAAAAAATCAACCGTCGGGATCCAGATCCAGATCCGGGGCACGCGGTTCGAGGTTCGTCGGCCGGAGTTCGCTCGAGCTCGCCGGAGCAGGGGCTTGCCGGAGAGGGGCCTTGAGAGGAGGAGGGGCCGGCCGGGGAGGCGCCGGCGACGAGGTCGGCGGGGTCGGCGGGGTCGGCTGCGGCCGGGCGCGCGGTGGCCGGCGAGGCGGCCGACAGGCGAGGCGGCGCGGCGGCCGGCGTCGTGTGGCGGGGCGGCGCCGGCGGACTCGTGCGGCGCGCGGAGGAGAGGAGCGGCGTGGGGCGCGGTCGAGGCGCGGCCCGAGAGGCGGTGGAAGAGGGCCGGCCGCGGGCTTCCGCGGGCCGCGCCAGTGGCGGGTGCCGGGGTGCCACATACGCTGTGGCTGGCTGGGCGCGGTGGGTGGACGCGTCCGGTCGCGGCGGGACGTGTCCGATGACGGCGGAGCTGAATTTTTAGGGTTAGGGGGGAGAGGAGATCCGGATTTCGGGGAAGGGGTCTATATATAGGCATAGAGGGAGCTAGGAGTGTCCAAATGAGGTGCAGTTTTCGGCCACGCGATTGTGATCGAACGCTCTAGATGATGGAGAGGGTTTAGGTGGGTTTTGGGCCAAAATGGAGGAATGTTGGGCTGCAACACACACGAGGCCTTTTCGGTCCCTCGGTTAACCGTTGGAGCATCAAACGAAGTCCAAATGGTACGAAACTTGACAGGTGGTCTACCGGTAGTAAACCAAGGCCGCTTGGCAAGTCTCGGTCCAATCCGGAAATGTTTAATCCCCACACACGAAAGAAAGCTAGAAATGACCACCGGAGGAGAACGGAGTGCCGGAATGCAAAACGGACAACGGGTAAAATGCTCGAATGCATGAGATGAACACGTATGCAAATGCAATGCACATGAAGACATGATATGAGATGCATGACAACGATAACAACACACGGAGACAAAGACCCGAACCCAAGAAAATAAAATAACTTAAAGCCGGAAACGGCAAGAGTTGGAGTACAAATTGGGTAAGTTACATCCGGGGTGTTACAACACTCCACCACTACGAAAGGATCTCATCCCGAGATCTAGGACTGAAAGAACGCCGGGTACTCAGAATGGAGGTGATCCTCGCGTTCGCAGGTAGCTTCACGGTCGGAATGGTGTGACCACTTGACTTTGAAGAATTTGATTGACTTGTTGTGAGTCTTACGTTCAGTCTCTTCAAGAATAGCAACGGGGTGCTCACGATAAGAGAGATCTTCTTGGAGCTCAATGTCCTTGAAGTTGACGGTGCGGTCAGGAGTCTTGAAGCACTTTCGAAGCTGAGAGACATGGAACACATCATGAACATTTGCAAAGTTTGAAGGAAGCTCGAGTTGATAGACGAGATCGCCTCTCTTGCTGACAATCTTGAAAGGTCCCACGTATCTGGGGGCAAGCTTCCCTTTGATACCGAAGTGACGAGTACCTTTCATAGGAGAGACGCGGAGGTAAACATGATCTCCAATCTCGAAAGCCAAATCACGGTGCTTACTATCATAGTAGCTCTTCTGGCGGGATTGGGCTGCTTCGAGCTTATCTCGAATGACTTTGCACATTTCCTCTGCCTCTGTGATTAAGTCATTTCCGAGAAACTGACGTTCACCGGTTCCAGACTAGTTGAGAGGGATACGACACTTCCTGCCATACAGAATTTCAAATGGGGCCTTGCTCGAACTTGCTTGAAAACTGTTGTTGCAGGAGAATTCAGCATAAGGAAGACAATCCTCCCACTTCATGCCGAAGGAGATCACACAAGCCCTGAGCATATCTTCAAGAATCTGATTGACACGCTCGACTTGACCGCTAGTTTGAGGATGGAAAGCTGTGCTGAAGCGGATGTTGGTGCCCACGGCCTTCTGAAAAGAATCCCAAAACTTGGAGGTAAAGATGCTGCCATAGTCTGAAGATATCACTTGTGGAATACCGTGCAGAGAGACAATTCGAGAGGTATAGAGCTCCGCCAATTGAGCTGCAGTCATTGACTCTTTGATAGGCAGAAAATGAGCCACTTTGGTGAGTTTGTCGATGACAACGAATATAGCATCATTGCCACGCTTGGACTTTGGAAACCCAGTCACGAAGTCCATCTCAATGTAGTCAAACTTCCATTCTGGAATGGCAAGAGGTTGGAGGAGACCAGCTGGCCTTTGGTGTTCTGCCTTCACTCTTCTGCAGACATCACATTCATTCACGAATTGAGCAATCTCTCACTTCATTTGAGTCCACCAATAAGCCTGCTTGAGGTCCTGATACATCTTCGTGCTCCCAGGGTGGATGGAGAGGAGAGAATTGTGAGCCTCGTTCATGATCACTTTATGAAGGTCACCTTTGGGCACAACAATACGATCCTCGAAGAAGAGAGTGTCCTTGTCGTCAAGGCGGTAGCACTTGTACTTGGGTTGACTCTTGGCAATCCCAATCTTCACCTTTTTCACCATAGCATCAAGAAGCTGGGCTTGGCGAATCTGGTCTTCCAAGGTAGGAGTGACTTGAAGGTTGGCGAGGAAACCTTGAGGAACAACTTGCAGATGAAGTTTGCGGAAAGCTTCACAAAGCTCGGGTTGATAAGGCTTGAGAATCAGACTGTTGCAATAAGCCTTCCTGCTCAATGCGTCAGCAATCACATTGGCCTTGAATGGAGTATACTCGATACTCGGATTATACTCTTGAATCATTTCGACCCATCGAGTTTGCCTAAGGTTGAGATTAGGCTGAGTGAAGATCTACTTGAGACTCTTGTGGTCAGTGAAAATGTCCACTTTTCTTCCCAATAAGAGATGTCTCCAAGTCAAAAGAGCATGCACAACTGCCGCCAACTCGAGATCATGAGTGGGGTAGTTCTTCTCATTGGGCTTCAATTGGCGAGAGGTATAAGCAACAACTTTCTTCTCTTGCATCAATACTGCGCCAAGACCTTGGAGAGAGGCATCACAAAAGACCTCGTGCGGCTTGGATTCATCAGGCGGAGTCAGAACTGGAGCAGTGATCAATTTCTCTTTCAAAGTGTTGAAAGCAATATCACACTCCGGAGACCAAACGTATTTGACGTGCTTGTGGAGAAGGTTAGAGAGAGGCTTCGCGATCTTAGAAAAGTTTTCAACGAATCTTCGACAGTAGCTTGTGAGACCGAGGAAGCTACGGAGTTGCTTCACGTTCTGAGGAGGTTCCCAATTCACAATTGCAGACACCTTCTCAGGATTCACCGCAATGCCCTTGGCAGAGATGATATGACCAAGATAAAGAATCTCATCGAGCGAGAATTCACACTTGGAGAACTTGGCGTAGAACTGGTGTTCCCTGAGCTTATCAAGAACCAAACGCAAGTGCTTGGCATGATCTTCCTTGTTCTTTGAGAAAACCAGAATGTCGTCGAGATAGACCAAAATGAAGTCATTGGTGTAGGCGTTGAAGATGAAGTTCATCATGCGAGAGAAAGTCAAAGGAGCGTTGACGAGGCCAAAAGACATGACAGTGTATTCATATGAACCATAGCTTGTCCTGAAAGCCGTCTTGGAAATATCTTGCTCACGGATTCGAATCTGGTGATAACCCATATGGAGATCAAGCTTGGAGAATACTTGGGCACATTTGAGTTGTTCGAACAGCTCATTGATGTTGGGAAGTGGGTATTTGTTCTTGATGGTCTTCTTGTTCAATGGACGGTAATCAACACAAAGTCGGTCCGTTCCATCCTTCTTCTTCACAAAAAGAACACCACAACCCCACGGAGAAGAACTAGGCCGGATGAGACCCATTCTCTCTTGAATATCGAGTTGCTTCTTCAGCACCTTCAACTCTTCTGGTCCGAGCTTGTAAGGATGCTTGCACACTGGTTCCGTGCCGGGCTCAAGATCAATAACGAATTCAACTGGCCGGTGCGGAGGCATTCCTGGAAGCTCTTCTGGAAAGACGTCTTGATATTCGCAAACGACTGGAATTTGTGAGATAGCATCCAGTTCACCCTTCTCATTGAGAGAAAACAGACGGATAGTATCATCACGAGCGGCAAAGACAATTACATCCTCAGACGAATGAGTCAATTGAATCTGCCTGGCTGCACAGTCAAGATGTGCCTTGTGCTTAGAAAGCCAATCCATTCCGAGAATAAGATCAATATCCGAATCACCAGAACAATAGGAGAAGATAGAAATTTGTAGTCGCCCAACGTGATAGTAATATCCGGGACGCAGAAATTAGCTGTCATTTGCTTGCCCGGTGACACGATTTGCAAAGAATTTTGCAGATACTGATAGTCGCACTCATACTTCGATGCAAAAGGTTTGGAAATGAAACAATGCGATGCACCAGTGTCAAAAAGAACTTTTGCAGGAATATCGTTAACTGGAAGGTTACCCATGATGACAACTGACGAGTCCTCTGCCTGAGCTGCATTCATCAAGTTGACCTTGGCGTGCTTGGGGTTATGCTTGACCACCGCTGTACTTGCCGACCTCACAGGAGGAGGAGGAGGAGGAAGACGCCTCTGATTGAGACACTTGTTGGCATAGTGACCCTTCTGTTGGCACTTGTTGCACGTGACCTCTGAAAGTGGACGATGATACAGAGCACTCGATCTTGGAGCTTGAGACGAAGTCTTGTTCTGAAAGCCAGGGTTGGGCGGGTGGGAAGATCCAATGCCACCTTTGCTCTTCTGTTGATACGGCTGACGGAACGGAGGAGGAGGAAGCCAATACTTCTGCTGCTTGGACACTTGAGTAGAGGAAGAAGGAGTAACATCTCTGACTCGCTTCTTGGAAGCATCACACCTCAATTGAGCAGCCTCTTGCTTCAATGCCATGTTGTAGAACTCATCGTACCTCAAGGGCTCAAAGAGAACAAGAGCTAGCTGAATTTCTTCTCTGAGACCACCCCTGAACTGGTATATCATGCTCTTCTCATCAGGGACGTCCTGCTTAGCAAAGCGGGCAAGCTTCTGAAACAACTTGTTGTAGTCATAGACAGACAAAGAGCCTTGCTTCAGGTTGCGGAATTCCTCACGCTTGCTTTCAACCACGCTCTGAGGGATATGATGAGCTCTGAAATCTTGACGGAATTCATCCCAAGTGATAACACGTCCACCTCTGGAATCCTTGTACTGCTGGAACCATTCTGCAGCTTCATCTTTGATTTGGAAGGAAGCGAACTTAACGAAGTCCTCAGGCCTAATGTTACTGCACTCGAAATGCTTGCACAGATCCACGAGCCAATCGTCAGCATCGGTTGCCTCAACACAATTGCTGAAAGTCTTTGGCCCGTTAGCAAGGAACTGGTTGAGTGTAGCAGAGTGATTCTGATTGTTGCCTTGGTTCCCTTGGTTGCCTTGATTGCGCTCTTGGAGAATTTGCATGATCAACTGTGTGATTGCATTGGTTGAGGCCATCACAGCTTGCCATGCCTCCGGAGGAGGTGGAGGTGGTAGCGGATCAGGACTCGGAGTCGTGCGCGTTGGAGGAGCCATCCTGAAGAGGTTGACCACCATTAGCACATAGACAGATAAAATGAAGCTGAATCCAACGGAATGAAAATTGCAACATATAGTCTTCACATCCGAACAACATGAACGAATGGATTCCTCTTGAAATGGTCACATATCCATAAATTGAGAAGCCACTTAGAATTTAGGTAGAGAAATAAATCAACAAGGTACGGATCAAGAATGAATAATCGGTAAGAAATCCCAATCTCAAACCAACTATCCATGGAAGAAGAACTAGAGCTACTAGAATTCCCACCTGTGAAACTCCCAAACCTTTTCGGTTATGCAATCAGGTGTTGGGGATACAGGGGAAGCATAATATCTCACCCAATTCTAGCAAATCCTACATCCAGCTGTATCCATCCTTCAACACATAACCGAGAAAAACTTCGGAAACCATCTACCTCAACCTTCGAAAAGCATCCGTTATACAAGTTATGGCGATACTCCCGAACTCCCGCCCCAGTACTGGGTGGCGTCGAGGTTATCTCATCAACGAACTGCATAAAAGAGATTTTCGATGTCGGCGTACTAAACTCAGGTATTCCAGAACTGCAACGATAAAATTATGACGACAACACCTCAGAGCTCAACTCCCTGGGACACTTCCACAAAACCCCTGACAGGAGGCACCAAGACAATGTTCTCGTCATAAAACCATCGGAACGATTCCAAGATACCCGCGTGATCCTAAAATTTTTTTAGTGAAATTTGAGAAGAGTAGAGTCAAAACTCTACGTCAGGATGCCTTACCAGAGCGATGAGGAGACTGGGAAGTAAAAAGAATTCCTAAACTCTCCAATATATAATTCCTAAATGACTCAAAACATTTTTCTAGACACAACTCGGCTGCTAAAAACAATCAAGCAATGGGGCTCCTAAGGTCGGGGAAGGCTCTGATTACCAACTTGTAACACCCTCGATGCGACTATAGCTCCCACGTGTCGAGGCACGACTTAGAGACATAATCGCATTGAAGGCATATGTCGCAAGTTAGACAGTCTACACAACATCCCATGTAATATATAGATAATAAAAGGGGAGATAACATAGTTGGCTTACACTCGCCACGTCAATCAAGTACATAAATAACATTACATCATCCAAACACTCATGGCCCGACTACGACACCAAAATAAAAGATAACCCAACATGCAACACGGTCCCGATCACCCCAATTGGGCACCACTACTGATCATCAGGAAAGGAAACATAGTATCGTTGAGAGTCCTCGTCGAAGTCCCACTTGAGCTCGAGCGCGTCACCTGGAGCGGAATCATCAGGCCCTACATCTGGTGTAATAGTAATCTGTGAGCCATAGGGACTCAGCAATCTCGCACCCTCACGATCAAGACTATTTAAGCTTATAGGTAAGGCAAGGTAAAAATATATGTGGGGCTGCAGCAAGCGACTAGCAAATATGGTGGCTATCCTGTTCGCAAAAGAGAGCGAGAAGAGGAGGCAAAGCGCAGCGAGAAACTAGAGAGCAACCTGCGGAAACATTACTCCAACTCCGTGTCCACTTCCCGGACTCCGCCGAGAAGAGTCCATCATGGTAACTCACACGGTTGATTCATCTTAGTTAAGTTAAGGTTCAAGTTATCTACAATCGGACATTAACAAATTCCCATCTGCCCATAACCGCGGGCACGGCTTTTGGAAGTTCAAAACCCTACAGAGGAGTCTCAACTTAGCCCATGACAAGCTCTCACGGTCAACAAAGGAATAGACCTCCTCCCGAGACGTTCCGATCAGGCTCGGTACCTCGGTTCTTCAAGACACTTCGACAGGTTAAAACAAGACCAGCAACACCGCCCGAATGTGCCGACAAATCCCGGTAGGAGCTGCACATATCTCGTTCTCAGGGCACACTCAGATGAGCTCTCCATACAACTAAAACCAAACCTCGAGTTTCCCCGAGGGGACGGCACAGGACTCTAGTTTGGACCAACACTCAGAGGAGCACTGGCCCAGGGGGGGGCTAAAATAAGATGACCCTCGGGCTCCGGAAACCCAAGGGAAAAAGAGGCTAGGTGGCACATGGTAAAACCAAGGTTGGGCATTGCTGGAAAAGCTTTAATCAAGGCAAACTATCAAGGGGTTTCCATTATAACCCAACCGCGTAAGGAACGCAAAATCAGGGAACATAACACCGATATGATGGAAACTAGGGCGGCAAGAGTGGAACAAAACACTAGGCGAGAGGCCGAGCCTTCCACCCTTTACCAAGTAGATAGATGCATTAAGATAACATGGCAATATAATGGTATCCCAACAAGTAAATAAATGTTCCAACAAGGAACGGCCTCCAATCTTCACCTGCAACTAGCAACGCTATAAGAGGGACTGAGCAAAGCGGTAACATAGCCAATCAACGGTTTGCTAGGACATGGTGGGTTAGAGGTTTGACATGGCTATTTGGGAGGATTGAAAGCAAGTGGTAGGCATCGTAGCATTGGCATAGCAAAAGAGCGAGCATCTAGCAAAGCAAAGATAGTAGTGATTTCGAGGGTATGATCATCTTGCCTGCAAAGTTGTCAGAGTTGACTGGATCCTCGAAAGCAAACTCAACGGGCTCCTCGTTAGAGAACTCGTCTCCCGGATCTACCCAAACAAGACAAACAATCAAACGGAACACAATCAACCACGTGCAAGGCTCAAACAATATGATGCAAAGATGATATGCTATGCGGGATGCATATGCAAGATGTGACAAGGAATGCATGAACCTGGCCTCAACTTGGGAGTCCAAGTGTGCCAATGGAAAGATGAGATGAAATCGCTTGAAAACGATATAAAGAACGCCGGAATCGGAGTTACGGTTTGGAAATGGCAAGCAAATCAAATATGACACCGGTCTGCGATTTACAACAAGTAGCCATCTAAATGCAACAAGATGAACATGCTACAGCACCCAAACATGGCAACAAAATACATGGCAGGGATGTGTTCAAGATGCTTAACAAAAGTCTAGCACTGAACTATGGCCAAATCATCCATTAACAGGTTCAAAAAAGCATGGCAAAAAATGCATATGGCAAACAGATTTCAGACTTAGTGAAATTAACACTTGTCTGGAATTTCAGATCAGGTAGCACTCTTCGGAGCAACAAAACTACATGCTACAGGACCTGAAAATGGCAACGTAAAGCATGGCATGGAGCTACTCAAAGAGCTTAACAAAAGTCCCTTAGTAACCTTGAGCCAAAAGGGATCAGAAAATACAATTGCAAGCATGGGAACATGGCAAAAACATAATCAGTTCTCAGACTTGGTGAAAACTGGGGCATGCTGAAAACAGATATCAAGTAGGCGTGTTTACGAGCTCGATGCACTCACTACGGAGCAAGTCATGACAATCTAAGCATACACCCGTCAAGAATGCACAAAATGCAAGCTAGACATGGCAAAAACAATAGCATAGCATGCACAGATCAACTACAACATCCTCGGCAAAATCGCTAACAAGTAGACAATCTGCCCAGATTCACGAAGTAGCAAAAGTAGAGCTCGATTGACTCA
Organism: Triticum urartu; assembly: GCF_056163025.1. Taxonomy (NCBI): domain Eukaryota; kingdom Viridiplantae; phylum Streptophyta; class Magnoliopsida; order Poales; family Poaceae; genus Triticum; species Triticum urartu. The sequence goes on from NC_141876.1 coordinate 262,471,069, forward strand.
AGCTAGGGTGCTCCATAATTGCAACCAAAGACATGGATGGATAGGGCACTACAAGATTAACAAAACATCCTTACTGATCATCCTCAAAAGAGGCACGGATCACTAGGAAACAACATGAACATATGGCCATATAAAATAAACAGGTCAAGGACTTAGTGGAAATGCTAAGTCCCTGAAATCAGCATTACCAAGTGCCTCACTTTGCAAGCTTGTGCTAGTCACCACACACATCACAAAAATACATGGGTTGCACCTCCGGAAAGATGGCAAAACCCTTAACAAAACATATGTAGAGCTCATGGGCATATCATGCACACAATAATCATGGCAAAAAATGACAAATATCTAAATGGAGTAGCAGATCTGACAATTATCTCAGGTAGCACTCTTCTAACAGCATTTCGGGCATCAAGATGAACTCAAATGAAAATGATGCAATGGAATGAAATTATTTACACTCCGAGACGAACATTTTGATATGCTATATGCCAAAAACGGATTTACGGATGCAAAGTTACGATGCGATGAACAGGAGCATATGAGCTAGGGTTTCGGGCAAAAAATCAACCGTCGGGATCCAGATCCAGATCCGGGGCACGCGGTTCGAGGTTCGTCGGCCGGAGTTCGCTCGAGCTCTCCGGAGCAGGGGCTTGCCGGAGAGGGGCCTTGAGAGGAGGAGGGGCCGGCCGGGGAGGCGCCGGCGACGAGGTCGGCGAGGTCGGCGGCGGCCGGGCGCGCGGTGGCCAGCGAGGCGGCCAACGGGCGAGGCGGCCGGCGTCGTGTGGTGGGGCGGCGCTGACGGACTCGGGCGGCGCGCGGAGGAGAGGTGCGGCGCGGGGCGTGGTGGAGGCGCGGCCCGGGAGGCGGTGGAGGAGGGCCGGCCGCGGGCTTCTGCGGGCCGCGGCGGCGGCGGGCGCCGGGGTGCCACGTGGCACGCTGTGGCTGGCTGGGCGCGGCGGGTGGACGCGTCCGGTCGTGGCCGGACGTGTCCGATGACGGCGGAGCTGAATTTTTAGGGTTAGGGGAGAGAGGAGATCCGGATTTCGGGGAAGGGGTCTATATATAGGCATAGAGGGAGCTAGGAGTGTCCAAATGAGGTGCGGTTTTTGGCCATGCGATCGTGATCGAATGCTCTAGATGATGGAGAGGGTTTAGGTGGGTTTTGGGCCAAAATGGAGGGGTGTTGGGCTGCAACACACACAAGGCCTTTTCGGTCCCTCGGTTAACCGTTGGAGCATCAAACGAAGTCCAAATGGTACGAAACTTGACGGGCGGTCTACCGGTAGTAAACCAAGGCCGCTTGGCAAGTCTCGGTCCAATCCGGAAAAGTTTAATCCCCACACATGAAAGAAAGCTAGAAATGACCACCGGAGGAGAACAAAGCGCCGAATGCAAAACGGACAACGGGGAAAATGCTCGAATGCATGAGATGAACACGTATGCAAATGCAATGCACATGAAGACATGATATGAGATGCATGACAACGATAACAACACACGGAGACAAAGACCCGAACCCGAGAAAATAAAATAACTTAAAGCCGGAAACGGCAAGAGTTGGAGTACAAATTGCGTAAGTTACATCCGGGGTGTTACATGTCATCATGTGCATCTCATTTGCATTCGTGTTCGTCTCATGCATCCGGTCATTTTCCCTGTTGTCCATTTCGGAATCCGACACTGACATGCACCCATTGCACCCCTCAGATCTTGTTTCGTGAGCGGGAGAAAAACATTCTCGGACTGTGCCGAGATTTGTCGAGTGGCCTTCGTACATCACCGGTAGGCCGCCTATCAATTTTTGTTAAATTTGGAGGTCGTTTGATGCCCCAACGGTTAACCGGTTAACCGTAAAGGCCCCTCTCTCATTGCAGCCCGAAACCCCTCCAAAACAGCCCACTAGCCCATCTAAAACCCCTCCATGCTCTCTGTCATTGCGTCACGATCGTGTGGGTGAAAACCGCACCTTATTTGGACTCTCCTAGCTCCCCATACCTATATATATGTCTCCCCCCATGAAATTTGCGAGAAAATCCTAGCCTCCTTCCACCTCGCGCCGCCGGACAAATCCTCCCACTGCCGGACGTGTCTGTGCCGCCGTCCCGATGAATCAGGGCACGACACGTCACCACTCTGCCGCCCACCACCGCGCGGCCTGCGGGGCACAGATCCGGCCCATGCCCCCGCCGCAGTCTGCCGCCTGCACCCGCGCATCGCGCCCCCACCTCCGCCGCAACCCACCATCGCCGGCCCGTGCCGGAGCCCACCGCCTCGACTCCACCGCCTTCTGCCGTCCCGTCGCCCGACCCCGTCGTCGTCGGTCGCCGCTCCACCGCGCCGCAGCGCCACCCCACCTCATCGGATCCGCTCGCGCCGGCCACCACCTGCCTCGCCAGACCCATCTCCGACCTCCTCGCGTCCTTCTCCAGCGAGATCTGCCGCCACATCGAAGTCGGCGCCGAGTCAAACCCTAGATCCAGGGTAAAATCCTTCTAAGTCCCGAAATATTTCTATATCATGTGCTCATGTTTAACATGTCATATCTCCATGCATATAACTCCGATTTGCGCATATGATATATCGAAATGTTCGCCTCGAGATGCTATACATTTTAGTGTCATTTGCATGTATGTTATTGTCCATAATGATGCCTTAATATTCGTTGCAAAAGTGCTATATGATGTTATCTGCTGGATTTCATCATAACTTGCTAATTTGTCATTTTCATTGCATTTTATGTGTGCATCCTTTGAGCATCATGTCTACATGTTTTAGGAGAATCTTCATGCCATATTTACAGTGGTGCAATCGTTGTATTTTTATGAGCCCTGTGGTTACTAGCACAAGCATGCAAAGTAGGCCACATGATGTTACTGATTTCAGAAACTTAGTATTTTTGCTAAGTCCTTTCTTGTTACATTTTGTTGCTATGTTGACTTGTTGACACAAGTAGATCCATGCCTATTTTGATGATATTCAGTAAGAGTGTTTTGAAGATATTGTAATTCTCTATCCATACATGCCTCTGGTTGTACTTATGGAGTAGTGTCGCTTGTCATTACAATGCTATACTTTTGCTAAATATTGTTGCCAGCAGATTGTTAACATGAAGTGCATTTTTGCCATGTGTTTTGCTAGTGATCCATGCACCCTATGAACTTGCTCTTGACATGTTTAGCTTCATAAATGTCTCTTCTTACTGTTGGTTACCTTGTGATGCCATGAAATGCTTTGTGGTGAGTGGCATGAGCTTGCAAAGTAGCTATCATGAATCTGTTTCTGCCAAGCTATGTTTTTCTACTGTCTGAAACTGTCCATATCACTTGCCATGTTTGCATTGATGCTACAATCTTTTCTGTGCATCTTTGGCTAAAGTTCAGTAAGGGAGTTTTGTTCCTTGCCTTTAGTACTAGCATGAAATGCCTTTGTTTTCCATGATAAGTTCCTATAGCATGTTGTTTGCTAGCTCTAAACATTGCTACCTGATGCTGTTTATACCATGTTTAGTATTTTCACCAAGTCTGTGAAGCTGTTATCATTTGCATTTTTGCCATGTTGTTTTAGGCTTGTTCTAGTCAGTTCTAGCAGGAGCTTAGTGTTCATGATTTGTAGAGCTTCACTTGTACTTTACTCCCATGTGCTTTGTTGCCATGTTGTAGTGATGTAGCATAGTTTCGTGATGCATCTTAAGTTCAATGATGTTGTTAAGCGCAGTTTTGCATCGTTCTTGTTTTGCTCGTCATTTGCAAACCGTGCATCCATTTTCGGTGATCCTTATATTGATTTCGACTGAAATCACACCATCTTTCTAGTAGCATGATTGGTTTTCCAAGTTGATTCCATGATCATCCTTTTTCTTCCAGAGTACCCATATGCATTGCACATCATACCTTGCATTCCATGCCATGTCTTGCATCATGTTGCTTGTGCATTGCACCGTGATTGATTGTTGTTCCGTTGTTTCTGTTCTTGTTTTGGGTAGATCCGAGAGACGAGTTCGTAAACGAGGATCCTGTTGAGTACGTTCACGAGGAGTAGGCTTTCGACAACCTTGAGAACTTTGCAGGTAAGATGATTATTACCCCCGATATCACTTCTATCTTTGCTTGCTAGTTGTTCGCTCTATCGCTATGTCGCGCTACCTACCACTTGTTTATCATGCCTCCCATATTGCCAGGTGAAGCCTCTAACCCACCTTCTAGCAAACCGTTGTCTGGCTATGTTACCGCTTTTGCTAAGCCCATTTTATAGCGTTGCTAGTTGTAGGTGCCTTGTAGGTTGTTCCATGTTGGAACATGGCTATGTTGGGATATCACAATATCTCTAATTTAATTAATGCATATATATATACTTGGAAAAGGGTGGAAGGCTTGTCCTTTTGCTCGGTGTTTTTTTCCATGCTTGCCGCCCTAGCCTCTGTCATACTGGTTTTTTGTTCCTTGATTTTGCGTTCCTTACGAGGTTGGGGTTATGGGACTCCCTTCACAGTTCGCTTTGAATAAAACTCCTCCAGCAAGGCCCAACCATGGTTTTACCATTTGCTTAATAACAACTAAAATTGCCTAGGGACTTTCCGGACCCCGAGGATTTTCTTAATTCAACCCCCGAGCCAGTGATCCTCTGAGTGTTGGTCCGAAGCGGGCAGCCTGCGGGGCCACCTCGGGGAAACTCGAGGGTTGGTTTTACTCATAGCTTGTCCCATCTGGTGTGCCCTGAGAATGAGATATGTGCAGCTCCTATCGGGATTTATCGATGCATCGGGCGGTCTTGCTGGTCTTGTTTTACCATTGTCGAAATGTCTTGTAACCGAGATTCTGAGACTGATCGGGCTATTCCAGGAGAAGGAATATCATTCGTTTATCGTCAGAGCTTGTGATGGGCTAATTGGGACACCCCTGTAGGTTATAAACTTTCAAGAGCCATGCCCGTGGTTATGTGGCAGATGGGAATTTGTTAATATCCGGTTGTAGAGAACTTGACACTTGACTTAATTAAAATACAACAACTGTGTGTGTAACCGTTATGGTGTCTTTTCGGCGGAGTCTGGGAAGTGAACACCGTTGGGTTATGTTTGAACGTAAGTAGTTCTGGATCACTTATTGATGGCTTCTAGCTTATGACTGTTGCGTAGTTTCTCATCTTACCCTTGTACTCGTATGTTAGCCACCATATTTTCATAGCGCTTGCCGCAGCTCCACCTCATAACCACATCCTACCCATAAGCTTAAATAGTCTTGATCTCACGGGTTTTGAGATTGATGAGTCCTCGTGGCTCATAGATACTACCAAAACAGTTGCTGGTGCCGATGATACCAGTGCAGGTGATGCTACCAAACTCAAGTGGGAGTTCGACGGGGACCTTGGCTGTTACTATGTGTCTTTTCCGGATGATCAGTAGTGGTGCCCAGTTGGGACGATCGGGATTTAGCATTTGGGGTTATCTTCTTTTCATTTGGATTTGTCCGTAGTAGGACTATGTGTGTACTCTGAATGATGTATGAATTATTTGATCATTGTGTGATGTGGTGATTGTAAGACAACTATTCATGTATCCTTGTTTCATTATAAGGGATTGTGTGAAGATGACCCTTCTCGCAACAAAAACCAAAATGCAGTTACGCCTCTAAGTCGCCTCGACATGTGGGAGATATAGCCGCATCTTGGGCGCTATAGTCCCGGCAGGGCTGGCTGGCATTGATGGTACTTTCACTATTAGTGCCACCCTCGATGACAAATAGGAAAGCGTGCTTGTTGCCTTCCTTCGGGAGAATACTGGTGCATTTGTCTAGCAACCATCTGTTATCCCTGGTGTTCCCAGGGAGGTAATCGAGCACCACCTTGTTGTATGCCCACACACCCGACCTGTCAAGCAGAAAGTCTGGAAGCAGGCATTGGAGAGGCAGCCGTTCATTGTGGAAGAGATCAAGAAACTTGAAGCAACTGGTTTGGTCAGAGGAGTGCTGCACCCCACATGGTTCGCAAATCCTGTGGTAGTACGGAAGGCTAACGGGAAGTGGAGGCTTTGCATAGATTTCGTATATCTCAACAAAGCTTGCCGGAAAGACCCGTTTCCCTTGCTGCGCATCGATCAGATCATGGATTCCACTTCAGGTTTTGATTGGCTCTCCTTTCTGGATGCATATTCTGGGTATCATCAGATCTTCATGTCCAAGGAAGATGAAAGAAGATGTCGTTTATCACTCCATGTGGTACCTACTGTTTTGTCCACATGCCGTTCGGATTAAAGAGTGTCGGGTCCACTTTTGCAAGGGCATCCCAGATTGGTTTCGAGCCACAACTACATAGAAACATAGAAGCTTATATGGATGATATTGTGGTTAAGACCAAGAATAGAGCCACCCTTATTAAGGATTTGGAGGAGACATTTGCTAATCTGTGCAAGATCAACTTGGGGCTCAACCCGGAGAAGTGTGTGTTTGGTGTTCCCTCCAGCAAGCTGCTTGGGTTCTTTGTGTCTCATCGGGGGATCAAAGCCAACCCCGACAAGATTAAAGCTATCGAGCAGATCCAGGAGCCAAGGACAATGAAGGATGTGAGGCGTCTAAAAGGATGCGTTGTCGTGCTAAGAAGATTCATCTCCAAGTCTGCCGAGCGCGCCCTGTTGTTCTTCAAAATTTTGAAGAAGGTGGGGCCCATGAAGTGGACTCGAGAAGCAGATGCAGCTTTGCAAGAGTTGAAGATCTACTTGTCCTCTATTCCTACCCTGGTTGCTCCCAAACCACAGGAGCCATTGTTGCTATACTTAGCGGCAACCAACCAAGTGGTTAGTGCAGCCTTGGTGGTGCAGCGGGAAGTGTATGGGGCAAAGAGTGAACAAGGACCGGCAGAGCCAGAGAGGAATCAAGGCAGTAATGAGCACGGCAGCGAGAGCAGCCCCAAGGACATGACAAGGAAGAAAGTGGTACAACACCTAGTGTACTTCGTCAGCTCCTTCTTACAGGGGGCTAGATCAAGGTACTCTGGGGTGCAAAAGTTGTTTTTTGGTCTAATCATGCCCTCACGGAAATTGTGCCACTACTTCCAATCCCATGAGATCACGATTGTCACTCGTTCCCTGTTGCAAAGGATACTCCGAAAGCCTGAGGCTACTGGCAGGATAGTGGAGTGGGCTTTGGAGTTATCCAATTTTGGTTTGAAGTTTGAGATCACATCAACTATTCAGAGCAGGGCATTGGCAGAGTTTATTGCCGAATGGACGCCAACCCCTGATGAGGAAGTGACAGAGACAACTATCCTCGGCAGGGAATCACCCCAATAATGGATTATGTATTTTGATGGTGCCTTTTTCCTGCAAGGTGCAGGGGTTGGCGTGCTTCTTGTTGCCTCGTCCTGGGAGCACTTGAAGTACGTCATCTAGATGCATTTTGCCCGGGAAGAGGCAACCAACAATACATCAGAGTATGAATGGCTCCTTGCCGGGCTCAGGATTGCCGCAACAATTGGGAATTAAGAAGCTGATCATTCAAGGAGATTCACAACTTGTGGTGAGACAAGTCAACAAAGCTTACCAAAGACCATTGATGGAGGCATACGTTGAGGAAGTGAGGAGATTAGAGGAATGCTTTGACGGATTGCAAACAGAGCACGTACCCCGTGCGGAAAACAACATAGATGATCATATGTCAAAGTGTTTTGCACAGAAGCTTCCTATGGAACCAGGGACTTTTGTTCTCCATCTTACTCAGCCCTCCGTATCCCCAGCAGCAATGGCCCCGAAAAGGAGGAAATTGGACTCCAGTAAGCCTCTCACGGCAGAGCCGTCCGTTCCTAGCACAGACCCTGCCGAAAACAACTCCTCGCCACCTGCCGGACCGCACCCTCTAGCCAGGCCCATGGACCCGCGAACGAGGCATGTGCTCCCGCAGTAGAGGAGGTGATGCTATTCCTCGTTGACGAGCCCCAGGCTCCAACTTGGGCAAGGCACATAGTCCACTTCCTTCAATCCAGAGAGCTTCCAAGCGACCAAGATGAAGCTGAAAGAGTTGCTCGGAGGGCCGGTATGTATTAGTTTGTTGATGACACTCTATACAGAAGGAGGCCCAACGGTGTGAAATTGAAGTGCATCTGCCGGGAAGAAGGAAAGGAACTGCAGGCTGAGATACACAAAGGCATGTGTGGCTCCCACCTTGGATCAAGGGCACTAGTTGGGAAAACATTCTGGCAAGGATTCTATTGGCCCACAGCCCTCCAAGATGCGGTCGAGCTTGTCACCAAATGTGAAGCCTGTGTAACACCCCGGATGTAACTTTCCCAATTTGTACTCCAACTCTTGCCGTTTCCGGCATTAAGTTATATTTATTTCCTCGGATTCGGGTTTTTGTCTCCGTGTGTTGTTGTCGTTGTCATGCATCTCATATCATGTCATCATGTGCATTGCATCTTCATACGTGTTCGTCTCATGCATTCGAGCATTTTCCCCATTGTCCGTTTTGCATTCCGGCGCTTCGTTCTCCTCCGGTGGTCATTTCTAGCTTTCTTTTGTGTGTGGGGATTAAACATTTCCGGATTGGACCGAGACTTGCCAAGCGGCCATGGTTTACTACCGGTAGACCGCCTGTCAAGTTTCGTATCATTTGGACTTCGTTTGATACTCCAATGGTTAACCGAGGGACCGGAAAGGCCTCGTGTGTGTTGCAGCCCAACACCCCTCCAATTTGGCCCAAAACCCACCTAACTCTGCTCCATCATCTAGAGCCTTCGATCACGATCGCGTGGCCGAAAACCGCACCTCATTTGGACTCTCCTAGCTCCCTCTATGCCTATTTAAAGGCCCCCCCGATTTTCGGATCTCCTCCTACCTCCGAAACCCTAAAAATCATCTCCGCGCGCCGCACATTGTCCGACCCAGCCAGACATAGCTGCCGCCCCACTCCAAAGCCGCCACTCTAATTTTTTTAGATATCAGAACAGTTCATGACATAATTATACCGCTTATGAGTTGGAAAAAAGCTAATTTGATGTACCTAGGCTGAGACAACCATGTTTTGTCCATGATGCACCCTTAATATCAAATTTGCCAACTAATCTGTATTTGGCAGTGCGGCAGTGTTAGCTTTGCATCCGTGAAGCTACAATCATTATGCAAGCAACAATAGAAATATCAAACTATCATTATTCAAGCAACAGAAACAACTGCATATGGTTCAAGTTCAGTAATACACAAGCAAACAACAGTATATAGAAGGAAATCACAGGAGGAGCTAATGCTTACCTCACGGAACAGAGTATGGATGGGGATGAGTCTTGTGCAGAAATCGGCAGCAACGACGGCTGGCTTTGGGAGGGGCGCAGCTCGCAGGTCAAAGACTGACGGCGCCCAGGACGTTCTGAGGCGGCTGGAAGTCGGGGGTGAGCGCCGGCTGGATGTGGGGGCTGCGAGGACGGCGGATTCGATGTAGGGGTGGAGCTCAGGGGAGGCCGGGCATCGGGCTGGAGCTCGACGGCGGCTGGGCGTCGGGGTGGTGCTTGACGGCGGCTGGGCATCGGGGTGGTGCTCGACGGCGGTTGGGCGTCAGGGTGGTGCTCGACGGCGGCTAGGAGATGGGGTGGAGCTCGACGGCGGCTGGGCGACGGGGTGGAGCTAGACGGCAGCTGGGCGACGGGGTGGAGCTCGACGGCGGCTAGGCGACGGGGTGGAGTGCGAGGACGCGAGGACGGTGGCTGGGGCGTCGGGGTGGAGCGCGAGAACGGCGATGACGGTGGATCGAGCGTGAGGGCTGCGGCGGCAGGCACGGGTAGGGTTATGGAATTGTGTTTTTTTTATTGAGGTAGGAACTGGCTAGATTTGGGGATATTTTGCACGGGCACGCCAAAAATTTTGCCTCCTCGCGCCTAAATCTCGCGCCAAGTTTGCAACCTCCGGTCGATTGACATGTGTCAACCTACGCCGACACTTAATCCGTGCCCATACACCCTACATACGCCGACACATCTGACGTCGCTAAGTGCGTATCTACGCCAACTGATAAACTGTCAATCGCCACACATGTGCCGACACATGACGTGTTGTTAAGAAAACGCCGACTGATACGTGGTGGCTTTGTGGTTGCTGACACTTACTGTGTCCACATTGATTTATCTTCGCCGACACATGATGTGAAGACATAACTTAAAAGATACGCCAACACTTATTTTGTGGACATCAGTAGACCTTTGCCCATAGAATTGTGTCACCTAAACTCCACCGTGGTGTAGTGTACCTCCCCTTTATGATTTATATTACATGGGATGTTGTGAAGATTGCCTAACTTGCGACATATGCCTTCAATGCGATTATGCCTCTAAGTCGTGCCTCGACACGTGGGAGATATAGTCGCATCGAGGGTGTTACAAGTTGGTAATCAGAGCCTTCCCCGACCTTAGGAGCCCCATTGCTTCATCGTTTTTAGTGGCCGAGTTGTGTCTAGAAAAATGTTTTGAGTCATTTAGGAATTATATATCGGAGAGTTTAGGAATTCTTTTTACTTCCCAGTCTCCTCATCGCTCTGGTAAGGCATCCTGACGTAGAGTTTTGACTCTTCTCTTCTCAAATTTCACTAAAAAAAATTTAGGATCACGCGGGTATCTTGGAATCGTTCCGATGGTTTTATGATGAGAACATTGTCTTGGTGCCTCCTGTCAGGGGTTTAGTGGAAGTGTCCCGGGGAGTTGAGCTCTGAGGTGTTGTCATCATAATGTTATCGTTGCAGTTCTGGAATACCTGAGTCTAGTACGCCGACATCAAAAATCTCTTTTATGCAGTTCGTTGGTGAGATAACCTCGACGCCACCCAGTACTGGGGCGGGAGTTCGGGAGTATCGCCATAACACGTATAACGGATGTTTTTCGAAGGTTGAGGTAGATGGTTTCCGAAGGTTTCTTGGTTATGTGTTGAAGGATGGATACAGCTGGATGTAGGATTTGCTAGTTTGGGTGAGATATTATGCTTCCCCTGTATCCCCAACACCTGATTACATAACCCGAAAGGTTTGGGAGTTTCATAGGTGGGAATTCTAGTAGCTCTAGTTCTTCTTCCACGGATATTTTGTTTGAGATGGGGATTTCTTACCGATTATTCGTTCTTGATCTGTACCTTGTTGATTTATTTCTCTACCTTAATTCTACGTGGCTTCTCAATTTATGGATATGTGACCATTTCAAGAGGAATGCATTCGTTCATTTTGTTCGGATGTGAAGACTATGTTGCAATTTTCATTCCGTTGGATTCAGCTTCAATATTTGTCTGTCAATGTGCTAATGGTGGTCAACCTCTTCAAGATGGCTCCTCCAACGTGCACGACTCCGAATCCTGATCCGCCGCCACCTCCCCCTCCTCCGGAGGCATGGCAAGCTGTGATGGCCGCAACCAATGCAAACACACAGTTGATCATGCAAATTCTTCAAGAGCGCAATCAAGGCAACCAAGGGAATCAAGGCAACAATCAGAATCATTTTGCTACACTCAACCAGTTCCTTGCTAACGGGCCAAAGACTTTCAGCAATTGTGTTGAGGCAACTGATGCTGACGATTGGCTAGTGGATCTGTACAAGCATTTCGAGTGCAGTAACGTCAGGCCTGAGGACTTTGTTAAGTTCGCTTCCTTCCAACTCAAAGATCAAGCTGCAGAATGGTTCTAGCAGTACAAGGATTCCAGAGGTGGACGTGTTATCACTTGGGATGATTTCCGTCGAGATTTCCAAGCTCATCATATTCCTCAGAGCGTGGTTGAAAGCAAGCGTGAAGAATTCCGCAACCTGAAGGAAGGCTCTTTGTCTGTCTATGGCTACAACAAGTTGTTCCAGAAGCTCGCCCGCTTTGCCAAGCAGGACGTCCCTGATGAGAAGAGCATGATATATCAGTTCAGGGGTGGTCTCAGAGAAGAAATTCAGCTAGCTCTTGTTCTCTTTGAGCCCTTGAGATACGATGAGTTCTACAACATGGCACTGAAGCAAGAGGCTGCTCAGTTGAGGTGTGATGCTTCTAAGAAGCGAGCCAGAGATGTTACTCCTTCTTCCTCTACTCAAGTGGCCAAGCAGCAGAAGTATTGGCTTCCTCCTCCTCCGTTCCGTCAGCCGTATCAGCAGAAGAGCAAAGGTGGCAGTGGTTCTTCCCACCCACCCAACCCTGGCTTTCAGAATAAGACTTCGTCTCAAGCTCTAAGATCGAGTGCTCCGTATCACCGTCCGCTTTCAGAGGTCATGTGCAACAAGTGCCAACAGAAGGGTCACTATGCCAACAAGTGTTTCAACCAGAGGCGTCTTCCTCCTCCTCCTCCTATCAGATCGGCAAGTATAGTTGTGGTCAAGCATAACCCCAAGCACGCCAAGGTCAATTTGCTGAATGCAGCTCAGGCAGAGGACTCACCAGATGTGATCATGGGTAACCTTCCTGTTAATGATGTTCCTGCAAAAGTTCTTTTTGACACTGGTGCATCGCTTTCTTTTATTTCAACTCCATTTGTGGCCAAGCATGATTTTGTAACCGGAAGGTTTCCTGTTCCATTGAAGATTGTGTCTCCGGGCAAGCAAATGACTTCTAACAATTGCGTCCCGGATGTCTCTATTACATTGGGTGACAACAAGTTTCTCTCTTCTCCGGTGGTTCTTGATAACTCAGATATTGATCTTATTCTCGGAATGGATTGGCTTTCTAAGCACAAGGCAAAGCTTGATTGTGCTGCAAGGCAGATTCAATTGACTCATTCGTCTGAGGATGCAATTGTCTTTGCCGCTCGTGATGATACTATCCGTCTGTTTTCTCTCAATGAGAAGGGTGAATTGGATGCTATCTCGCAAATTCCAGTCGTCTGTGAATATCAAGACGTCTTTCCAGAAGAGCTTACAGGAATGCCTCCGCACCGGCCAGTTGAATTCATTATTGATCTTGAGCCTGGCACGGAACCTGTGTGCAAACATCCTTACAAGCTCGGACCTGAAGAGTTGAAGGAGCTAAAGAAGCAACTCGATATTCAAGAGAAAATGGGTCTCATCCGGCCTAGTTCTTCTCCGTGGGGTTGTGGTGTTCTTTTTGTGAAGAAGAAGGATGGAACGGACCGACTTTGTGTTGAATACCGTCCAGTGAACAAGAAGACCATCAAGAACAAATACCCATTTCCCAACATCAATGAGCTGTTCGAACAACTCAAAGGTGCTCAAGTATTCTCCAAGCTTGATCTCCGTATGGTTATCATCAGATTCGAATCCGTGAGCAAGATATTCCCAAGACGGCTTTCAGGACAAGCTTTGGTTCATATGAATACACTGTCATGTCTTTTGGCCTCGTCAACGCTCCTCTGACATTCTCTCGCATGATGAACTTCATCTTCAACGCTTATACCAATGAATTCGTTTTGGTCTATCTCGACGACATTCTGGTTTTCTTAAAGAACAAGGAAGCTCATGCAAGCACTTGCGTTTGGTTCTTGATAAGCTCAGGGAACACAAGTTCTACACCAAGTTCTCCAAGTGTGAATTTTGGCTTGATGAGGTTCTTTATCTTGGTCATATCATCTCTGCCAAGGGCATTGCCGTGAATCCTAAGAAGGTGTCTGCAATTGTGAATTGGGAACCTCCTCAGAACGTGAAGCAACTCCGCAGTTTTCTCGGTCTCGCAAGCAATTGCCGGAGATTCGTTGAAAACTTTTCTAAGATCGCGAAGCCTCTCTCTAATCTTCTCCAGAAGCACGTCAAGTACGTTTGGTCTCCGGAGTGTGATATTGCTTTCAACACTTTGAAAGAGAAATTGATCACTGCTCTAGTTCTGACTCCGCCTGATGAATCCAAGCCATACGAGGTCTTTTGTGATGCCTCTCTCCAAGGTCTTGGCGCAGTATTGATGCAAGAGAAGAAAGTCCTTGCTTATACCTCCCGCCAGTTGAAGCCTAATGAGAAGAACTACCCCACTCAGGATCTCGAGTTGGCGGCAGTTGTGCATGCTCTTTTGACATGGAGACATCTTCTATTGGGAAGAAAAGTGGACATTTTCACTGATCACAAGAGTCTCAAGTACATCTTCACTCAGCCTAATCTCAACTTCAGGCAAACTCGATGGGTCGAAATGATTCAAGAGTATAATCCGAGTATTGAGTATACTCCAGGCAAGGGCAATGTGATTGCTGACGCTTTGAGCAGGAAAGCTTACTGCAACAGTCTGATTCTCAAGCCTTATCAACCCAAGGTTTGTGAAGCCTTCCGCAAACTTAATCTGCAAGTTGTTCCTCAAGGTTTCCTCGCCAACCTTCAAGTCTCTCCTACCTTAGAAGACCAGATTCGCCAAGCCCAGCTTCTTGATGCTATGGTGAAAAAGGTGAAGATTGGGATTGCCAAGAGCCAGTCCAAGTACAAGTGCTGCCGCCTTGATGACAAGGACACTCTCTTCTTCGAGGATCGTATTGTTGTACCCAAAGGTGACCTCCGTAAAGTGATCATGAACGAGGCTCACAATTCTCTCCTCTCCATCCACCCTGGGAGCACGAAGATGTATCAGGACCTCAAGCAGGCTTATTGGTGGACTCGAATGAAGCGCGAGATTGCTCAATTCGTGAATGAATGTGATGTCTGCAGAAGAGTGAAGGAAGAACACCAAAGGCCAGCATGTCTCCTCCAACCTCTTGCCATTCCAGAATGGAAGTTTGACCACATTGAGATGGACTTCGTGACTGGGTTTCCAAAGTCCAAGCGTGGCAATGACGTTGTATTCGTTGTCATCGACAAACTCACCAAAGTGGCTCATTTTCTGCCTATCAAAGAGTCGATCATTGCAGCTCAATTGGCAGAACACTATACCTCTTGTATTGTCTCTCTGCATGGTATTCCACAAGTGATCTCTTCAGACCGTGGCAGCATCTTTACATCCAAGTTTTGGGATTCTTTTTAGAGGGCCATGGGCACCAACATCTGCTTCAGCATAGCTTTCCATCCTCAAACTAGCGGTCAAGTCGAGCGTGTCAACCAGATTCTTGAAGATATGCTCAGGGCTTGTGTGATCTCCTTCGGCATGAAGAGGGAGGATTGTCTTCCTTATGCTGAATTCTCCTACAACAACAGTTTTCAAGCAAGTTCGGGCAAGGCCCCATTTGAAATTCTGTATGACAGGAAGTGCCGTACCCCTCTCAACTGGTCTGAAACTGGTGAACGTCAGCTTTTGGGTAATGACTTAATCACATAGGCAGAGGAAATGTGCAAAGTCATTCATGATAACCTCAAAGCAGCCCAATCCCGTCAGAAGAGCTACTATGATAGTAAGCACCATGATTTGGCTTTCGAGATTGGAGATCATGTTTACCTCCGCGTCTCTCCTATGAAGGGTACTCGTTGCTTCGGTATCAAAGGGAAGCTTGCCGCGAGATACGTGGGACCTTTCAAGATTGTCAGCAAGAGAGGCGACCTCGCCTATCAACTCGTTGCTATTCTTGAAGAGACTGATCGCAAGACTCGCAACAAGTCAATCAAATTTCTCAAAGTCAAGTGGTCACACCATTCCGACCGTGAAGCTACCTGGGAACACGAGGATCACCTCCGTTCTGAGTACCCGGCGTTCTTTCAGTCCTAGATCTCGGGACAAGATCCTTTCGTAGTGGTGGAGTGTTGTAACACCCCGGATGTAACTTTCCCAATTTGTACTCCAACTCTTGCCATTTCCGGCGTTAAGTTATATTTATTTTCTCGGGTTCGGGTTTTTGTCTCTGTGTGTTGTTGTCGTTGTCATGCATCTCATATCATGTCATCATGTGCATTGCATCTACATACGTGTTCGTCTCATGCGTTCGAGCATTTTCCCCGTTGTCCGTTTTGCATTCCGGCGCTTCGTTCTCCTCCGGTGGTCATTTCTAGCTTTCTTTTGTGTGTGGGGATTAAACATTTCCGGATTGGACCGAGACTTGCCAAGCAGCCTTGGTTTAGTACCGGTAGACCGCCTGTCAAGTTTCGTATCATTTGGACTTTGTTTGATACTCCAACGGTTAACCGAGGGACCGGAAAGGCCTAGTGTGTGTTGCAGCCCAACACCCCTCCAATTTGGCCCAAAACCCACCTAACTCTGATCCATCATCTAGAGCATTCGATCACGATCGCGTGGCCGAAAACCGCACCTCATTTGGACTCTCCTAGCTCCCTCTATGCCTATTTAAAGGCCCCCCCCCCCGATTTTCGGATCTCCTCCTACCTCCGAAACCCTAAAAATCATCTCCGCGCGCCGGACATTGTCCGACCCAGCCAGACATAGCCGCCGCCCCACTCCAAAGCCGCCACGTGGCGCCCGCCGCCTGCCGCCGCCCGAGGCCAGCGAGGCCCGCTCGGGGCCCCCGCGAGCCCATCCGCCGCTGCCGCGCCTTCCAGCCGACCCCGCGCCGCCTTCGCCCTTCTTCCCCGACGCCGGCGGGCTGTGCCGCCACTCCTCGACGCCGGCCGGCGCCCTGCAACGCCGCGCCGCCATGCCTTCGCCGTCCGGCCACCGCGGTCGTCGCCGCCCCGCCGCGAGGTCGTCGCAGCCACCACCGCGGCCGGCCCGAGCCGGCGCCGCCACCGCCATCGCCATCGCCATCGCCGGCCCCGGCCATCTCCCCCTCCGGCCGCCGCCCTGCCCGTCTCCGGTGAACAGTGCCCGCGCCGCCGCTACAGTGTTTCGCCCGATCCAGATCTGGAGACCCTAGGTCGTTTTTTTCTCTAAGTCCCTGAGATTTTCAGTCCAAGTGCTCATGTTCGTGGCTCCGTAACTTTGCATCCGTAGCCCCAATTCATGCATATAGCATATCAAAATGTTCATCTCAGAGAGTACATCATTTCATTCCATTGCATCATTTTCATTTGAGTTCATCTTGACGCCCGAAATGCTGTTAGAAGAGGGCTACTTGAGTTAATTGTCAGATCTGCTACTCCATTTAGCTTTTTGTCATTTTTGCCATGATTAATGTGTGCATGCTATGCCCTGATGCTATACATATGTTTTGTTAAGGGTTTTTTCATCTTTCCAGAGGTGCAACCCATGTATTTTTGTGATGTGTGTGGTGACTAGTGCAAGCTTGCAAAGTGGTGCACTTGCTAATTCTGTTTTCAGGGACTTCGTAATTTCACTAAGTCCTGGATCTGTTTATCTCATATGGCCAGATGTTCATGTTGTTTCCTATTGATCCGTGCCTCTTTTGAGGATTTTCAGTAAGGGACTTTTGTTAAGATCTTTGAGTAGCTCCATGCCAGGCTTTACTACCATGGTCAGGTCCTGTAGCATGTAGTTTTTTTGCTCCGAAGAGGGCCACCTGATCTGAAATTCGAGACAAGTGTTAATTTCACCAAGTCTGAGATCTGTTTGACATATGCATTTTTGCCATGCTTATTTGCACCTGTTAATGGATGAATTGGCCGTAGCTCAGTGCTAGACTTTTGTTAAGAATCTTGTGTGAATCCCTTCCATGTATTTTGTTGTCATGTTTGGGTGCTGTAGCATGTTCATCTCATTGCATTTAGATGGCTACTTGCTGTAAATCGCAGACCGATGTCATTTTTGAATCGCTTGCCTTTTCCAAACCGTAACTCCGATTCCGGCGTTCTTTATATCGTTTTCAAGCGATTTCATCTCATGTTTCCAGTGGAACACTTGGATTTCTAAGTTGAGGCCAGGTTCATGCATTTCCTGTCTTATCTTGCATTTTGCATCCCGCATCGCATCCCGCATAGCATATCATCTTTGCATTGCATTGTTTGAGTTTGCACGTGGTTGATTGTGCCCTTGTTGCTTGTTTGTATTGTTTGGGTAGAGCCGGGAGACGAGTTCTCTAACGAGGAGCCCGTTGAGTTTGCTTTCGAGGATCCAGTCAACTCTGACAACTATGCAGGCAAGATGATCATACCCTCGAAATCACTACTATCTTTGCTATGCTAGTTTGCTCGCTCTTTTGCTATGCCTTTGCTACGATGCCTACCACTTGCTTTCAAGCCTCCCAAATTGCCATGTCAAACCTCTAACCCACCATGTCCTAGCGAACCGTTGATTGGCTATGTTACCGCTGTGCTCAGCCCCTCTTATAGTGTTGCTAGTTGCAGGTGAAGATTGAAGGCCGTTCCTTGTTGGAACATTATTTATGTACTTGTTGGGATATCATTATATTGCCATGTTATCTTAATGCATCTATATACTTGGTAAAGGGTGGAAGGCTCGGCCTCTCGCCTAGTGTTTTGTTCCACTCTTGCCGCCCTAGTTTTCGTCATACCGGTGTTATGTTCCCGGATTTTGTGTTCCTTACGCGGTTGGGTTATAATGGGAACCCCTTGATAGTTCGCCTTGATTAAAGCCTTTCCCGCAATGCCCAACCTTGGTTTTACCATTTGCCACCTAGCCTTTTCTTTCCCTTGGGTTCTGCAGACTCAAGGGTCATCTTATTTAAACCCCCCCAGGCCAGTGCTCCTCTGAGTGTTGGTCCAAATAGAGCCACTTGCAGCGCCACCTCGGGGCAACTTGAGGGTTGGTTTTAGTTGTACATAGTGTTCATCTGAGTGTGCCCTGAGAAAGAGATATGTGCAGCTCCTATCGGGATTTGTCGGCACATTCGGGCGGTGTTGCTGGACTTGTTTTAACCTGGTCGAAGTGTCTTGAATTACCGAGATACCGAGTCTGATCGGAATGTCTTGGGAGGAGGTCTATTCCTTCATTGACCGTGAGAGCTTGTCATGGGCTAAGTTGGGACTCCCCTGCAGGGATTTGAACTTTCGAAAGCCGTGCCCGTGGTTACGGGCAGATGGGAATTTTTTAATGTCCGGTTGTAGATAACTTGAACCTTAATTAATTAAAATGGATCAGCTGAGTTTGTTACCGTGATGGCCTCTTCTCGGTAGAGTCTAGGAAGTGGACACGGTGTTGGAGTAATGTTTGCGCAGGTTGCTCTCTAGTTTCTCGCTCGCGCTTTGCCTCCTCTTCTCGCTCTCTTTTGCGAATAAGTTAGCCACCTTATTTTGCTAGTCGCTTGCTGCAGCTCCACTCATATTTACCTTGCCTTACCTATAAGCTTAAATAGTCTTGATCGCGAGGGTGCGAGATTGCTGAGTCCCTGTGGCTCACAGATTACTATTACACCAGATGCAGGGCCTGATGATTCCGTGCCAGGAGACGCGTTTGAGCTCAAGTGGGAGTTCGACGAAGACTCTCAACATTACTATGTTTCCTTTCCCGATGATTAGTAGTGGTGCCCAGTTGGGGGTGGTTGGGACCGTTGTCACATGTTGGGTTCTCTTTTATTTTGGCTCGTAGTCGGGCCATGAGTGTTTGGATGATGTAATGTTGTTTATGTACTTGATTGACATGGCGAGTGTAAGCCAACTATGTTACCTCCCCTTTATGATTTATATTACATGGGATGTTGTGAAGATTGCCTAACTTGCGACATATGCCTTCAATGCGATTATGCCTCTAAGTCGTGCCTCGACACGTGGGAGATATAGTCGCATCGAGGGTGTTACAGCCTGCCAGTTCCATTCCAGGAAGATACACCTGCCTACCCAAGCTCTTCAGACAATCGCTTTATCATGGCCATTTTTTGGTCTAGGGGCCCGATATCCTCAGCCCTTTCCCCCGAGCACTCGGGGGCTTTGAATTCTTGTTCGTTGCCATTGACAAGTTTACAAAGTGGCCGGAAGTGACCGCCGTGAGAAAGGTGACTGCTCAGTCAGCTATCAAGTTCTTGAAAGTATTGGTGTGTCGTTTTGGAGTTCCGGCAAGGATCATTACCGACAACGGCACCAAGTTCATGAGCCGCACCTTCATGCAATATGTTCATGCCCTAGGATGCAAGATCTCACTTGCCTCTGTGGCACACCCCCGGGGCAATGGACAAGCTGAGAGGGCGAACGCTGAAGTGCTACTGGGACTCAGGACAAGAACCTTTGATACGCTGCAAAAGCACGGCAGGAAGTATATCGAGGAGCTGCCGATAGTTCTCTGGTCCCTTAGAATGACACCAAATCAAGCTGCCGGGCACACTCCCTTCTCCCTGGTTTATAGGGCAGAAGCAGTTATCCCCACGGAACTCATTTATGGGTCGCCTCAAGTGCTTGCCTACGATCAAGTAGCGCAAGATCAGCACCAGCGTGACGATGTTGTGCTACTCAAGGAGAACCGTCTCCGGGATGCTACGCGTGCTGCACGCTATCAACAAGCCCCGTGTCACTATCATAGCCGTAGGGTTCATGCCCAGTGTTTTGAGGAAGGCGACCTTGTCTTAGGCACGTTCAGTCCGCCAAGGGTACAACCAAGTTGACGCCGAAGTGGGAAGGCCCTTACCGGGTAGTATGAGTGATGAGACCTAGCGCAGTCTGTCTGGAGAACGGAGATGGCATTCAATTGCAAAACTCATGGAATATTGAGCATCTCCGCAAGTTCTACCCATAAGGCGCGGCTGTCGGGCCTTACCCAGCAGCCATAGTACAGTCCTTGCCTCAGCTATATGTAACCCCTTGTACAAAGCCAGCGCGATGACCCTGTGCAAGAGAAAAATGAACGAAGCGCTGCCCCCCCGACCAAGATTGCATGCATGCATGAGCATTCCAACATCACTTCATAAGCATTTGCATATGCATATAGATAGGATCGCATCCTGCATTCATTCTCATCTGCATGAAGCTGCAGGTTCCTGTCGTGAACTTGGCTTCAACAAGGAGTTGAGAAGATGGCCTGGCACTGCGATCCCCGGCAAGCCAAATAGATAAGTTCTACCTCTTGTATATTAGTGTTCTGTAAGCTATAACTTGTGCATGAGAAAACCTCGCCACTCTTTCGAGACTTAGGTGCTCCCATCCTTGACTTGAACATTGCTTCAGTCAGAATGGTCGCAGTGACCTTTGGTAAAAGCAAGTTGGCGGGGGGCTTGTCCTTTTGTATTTTGCCCGGTAGACATAGCCCCCCGGCAAGTAAAAGGGTACCGGCAGGGTGGCCTGCCGGGGAAAACTCGTTTATTTACATTAAGGAGGCATCCCACCTCTGCATGGACATATACATGCATGGGTTCCCGGCAAGGTTCATCTTTTCCATTAACATGCTGACACAAGTACAAGCATTACATAACACAAACATGGACTCGAGAGATTACATTATTTGAATTAAAATTTGGCAAGTGCCTACAGGTTTAAGATTGAAAAAAGATAAGTGCCCCGTAATCTCCTTTTTCGTTTTCCCTCCTACCAGGCACTGTGGTGGAAGGAGGAAAAGACGAGAAAGGCACCCAAGCAGGATCCCACCCCGGTCCGGTCGCAGCCCACTAGGCGCGATCTGACAATATCGGTAGTGGCAGGGCTGTGAAGGAGGGGCACGAAGGTCGAGGCGGCATCCTCTGGTCGCCACCGCCAGGGCCAGCAGGAAGCCCCGGCTTGGGCGTCGATGGAGTCATCCACCAAAGCTCAGCCGGAAGACTGCTGGAGGAGAGGTGAAGGCGCCAAGAGAACATCCCTCCCCAGCTACCACCCTAGGAGGCTAGTGATGAGGATGCCGGGGAGGGAGGGGAAGGGTGGAAAGATGAGGCAGCAGGTCAGCGGTCGGAGGAGAAGGCATCCACGCCATCGTACTCCGACCTGACCCCCCGCCACCCGCCTTCTCCATCTTCCCTCGTTTTTCCTCACCACCGCTGCTCCCGAGAAGCGCCAATACTCTAGTCTGGCACCATCTCCAAAGAGACGACAAGCAACCAAGACGGCCAGGGGGCTCGAGGCGCACCGCTCCCCACCTTGACGGGCAGGAAGGCGCGCCTCTTCTCGAAATCATCCCCAAGACCTCCGGGAGGGGCAGTGCTGGGAATACCAATGATCTCCAGCCCTGCCTCCCGGGCGAGCCCCGAAGACGCCAAGAGATTCACCACAGCAAGGACCAGGATCACTCCCCGAGCACCAACACAAACATTTGGCAACACCAGCCTCAACCAAGAGCCCGGGGGATGGCCCCAGGATCTTCCCTTCGACATAACCAGTGAGAAGCAGAAAGCAGAAGAGGGGGAGCGCGAGGATGAATGACTCCACCCTCTCTTCGCCTCTCCTTTTATAGGCGAGCCGGGGAGGGGAGCTGCTCCCTCGATGAGCGACCGCCGTACTCGTCCGCCAATTCAAGAAGACCGAGCCCTCGCCTTGATGCTGTGCCGCGCCACGCGCCTCTGTTACCTAACCCGCGCGATGCATGCCGCGTATGTGGCTAAGAATAAGGGCATGGGGGGGAGTGAATTGGCAGTTTCTACCCCGTGCGTTAAAGTCATTCACGGGCCATTACCAGGGCAGCCCCACCACTATTGGCTCTACACGGCACGCGAGGAAACTGGCCCCGAATTGAGATTGATGAAGAAGCAATGAAGACCTCCAGAGGCCAACCTCTTCAGCACCCCTGCCTGTGCACTTATTAGGCCCTACCCCCGACGACGCTCGCCAGTGCATTCGGTGCAGGCCCATTGGATTCTGTCGGTGCAACAAACCCTGGGTCCATTGCCCAGACTGTGCATAGGTACAGGAACAAGATTGAGACACCAACCCAAGTCAGAGAACAAGAGACCAAGAACTTCGAAGGACCGACATGCAGATCATGAGGACCAAAGTCAAGCCAGGGAAGCAAGATACCACCAAGAGAAAAGCCCCCTTGCCGGGCAGGCGAGCTCGACAAGGATGTGCCCATCCCCAGAAGATGATGTCCAAGGCATCCCGGCAGGGTCTGCCAGGACCTGCGAGGGATGAACCACCTCACCCAACCACTCCGCCATACCCACATCGTCAATCAGTGCGGTGTCAAGTCGCAAAGTGACTAAGTGGCAGCCATTCACCACATGACGGCCTCTTTCTATAGGAAATGCGTACAAATGACACCTGTCCCACGACGTGTCAAGCAACCAGGCATGGAGCTGGCGAGATAGCCCGGCAAGGCTTGCCAGGCAACCAACGACGTGACGTTAAGCGGTGCATTTAATGCACCCTGCTAGTTTGTAGAGTTAGGTATGATAGCATTGTTTGCTATCTTATCAATGCATAATGACTAATTTGCCATTGTGGTAACCCCTTAATCTATAAAAGGAGGCCCATGGCAACCGTAGAAAGGGTTAGAAGGTTGGATAACCCACTCCCCCATATGCGTGTAGCCACTGCTGGCCCTGCCGGGGATGTGTCCTACGCTCCACCACCACTCTTCCACCATCAATCCACCAAAGCAGGAGTAGGGTTTTACGCCTTGCGGCGGCCTGAACCTAGGTAAAATTGCTTGCGTGATCTCTGCAATGCTGCCCCATGCTCGTCTGCACTTTGTGCAACGTGATGTCCCCCTGTCGAACCAGCAAGGGGCCCTCTGGTCCCATACGGGGCCTTGGTTTTCCGCAACAAAGTGCAAAGAGCATTCTATAAATAAACTAAGGACTATCTCATACCAGCATGGTGCATAAACAAAAAGTGAAAAATAAACACAAAAGACGCTCCAAGAATTTATTCATATCATGTTAACAAAACAAAAACCTGAAACATATCGATACTTGTTGGAGAAAGATGGGATGCCATCCAGGGCATCCCCAAGCTTAGATGCTTGAGTCTCCTTGAATATTTACTTGGGGTGCCTTGGGCATCCACAAGCTTTAACTCTTGCATCTCCTTCTTCTCCTCATATCGATACCTCCTCAATCTTCGAACACTTCATCCACACAAAACTTAACCAAACCTTCGTGAGATCCGTTAGTATAATAAAGCAAATCACTACTTTAAGTGTTGTTTCAAACCCATTCATATTTTATGATTGCATTATACCCACTATATTCTAACTTCACCATGGCTTATACCCCCCGATACAATCCATAGATTCATTAAAACAAGCAAACAATGCAACGAAAACAAAATATGTCAAAAACAGAACAGTCTGAACAATTCGAACAATTACCACACTTCTAGAAATCAAAAATTTATGAACAATTAGGACATAATAAATAATTTTCATAGCAGTACTTTGAAAAAAATTCAGATTTTTTCCATATTCTAGTAAAAATGTAAATTCACACACTACAGCAAAAGTTTCTATCTTTGCACCGCACATACGAAGCAAGAAATTTAAACACCCTAAAGATAAATCTTGGCATATTATTCTTAGAATACACTGGATCTGTACAAGGAGATAATTATTTTTGTTGAAAAGTTTTTGTAATTCAAGATTCACAAAGTTTTCAAGGCATGCTCCCGCTTCCACGGTGCTTGTCTTTCTCACTTTCACTTTTCTTTTTGTAAAGTTTTAGGTTCCCCTATATTTTTTTGTTTTTAAACATTTAAAAGCACATAATAGAAATAAATGACTGTTTAAAACTTCCGATTTTCTCCCTGGTAATGCTTTTTTTAAAGCCATTAAGCTAGGCATAAAGTGCTCAAGTAATTGATCCACCCGGATCCACGGTATATTATATCTATCAAAATCATTGCAAGTAGGAGTAGCAAGCGCATGCATATTATATCTATCAAAATCATCATGTGCATTGGTAAAACGCAACCCATCAATATAATCCTTAATAACCGCAAACTTCTCCGATATAGTGTAGTTGGGAGAGTTCAAAAAGATAATAGGACTATCATGTGTGGATGCAATAGCAACAATTTCATTCTTAACATAAGGCACTATAGCAAGTTCACCTCCATAAGAATAATTCTTATTCGCATCATGGCCACAAGCATAGAAAGCATCAAGTTCATCAAAAAGGGATATTTCAAATGAATCCTAAGGGATCATAGCAATCATCATAGAATTCATCCTTTGGTAAGTACGAAGGGAAATTAAACAATGTATGATGAGTCGAAGAGTTACTCTCATTAGAAGGTTAGCACGGGTAGCTAATCCACTCTTTCTCCTTTTGTTCTTCACTCTCCTCGTCATCTTTTTCATTCAGTGAGCTCATAGTTTCAACAATTACTTCTTCCATATATTCTTGCAAAATATTAGTCTCTTCTTGGACAGTGGGGACTTTCTTAATAAATACATCAATATCGGAATTGTATTTATAATTCTCATAGAATATTTAAGTATAGCAAAAATTTCAGGTCTATAAACAGGATCATCATAATCTTCATACTTCTCAAACAAAGATTCAATTTCATAAGCACCCTTAAAAGCAACAAATTCTTCTATTCATTCCACATCATAGTAATCATATCTACCATTAGTATAAGAAGCCAAGGTTTCATTATCATTGAGTCCACATGAAAAGGGAAGATGTTTAGCCTTCATCCTAGAGCAACAAGTATAATAATATCTCAAGCATAGATCGCAAGCATACCATTGCAAATAATTAATTTGATCCTATAAGAGTTTCCCTTCTTGCATCAAGTGATAATCCTTAAAGTATTCATGTTGATCTAACATGTCTCCCATTACCAAGTTGAATGGGGTTTTCTTAGGATTATCAAAGTAGTGTTTAATATTTTCCACATAACGACCATCGAGGGTTTTAGGAGGTTCCCCATATCTTTGAGTAGCAAGTGCAACTATTTTTTTGGATTTCATGTTCCATGTACATAAAGATAGATAATAACTTAGAACATAAAATAAAACTATATAGTGATAAAGCAAACAAGCACACACAAGAATATTTACCCCACACTATTGCTCCCTGGCAACAGTGCTACAAAAGGTCCTGATAACCCCCAAGTATAGGGGATCAACTGTAGATTTTTCGGTAAATAAGAGTGTTTAAAGCACAAGTGCTCCCTGAGGGAGTCCTGGATTAGGGGGTCCTCGGACAGCCGGACTGTTGGACTATGAAGATACAATATTGAAGACTTCATCACGTGTCCGGGTGGGACTCTCCTTTGCATGGAAGGCAAGCTTGTCAATTCGGATATGTAGATCTCCTCCCTTGTAACCGACTCTGTGTAACCCTAGACCCCTCCGGTGTCTATATAAACCGGAGGGTTTAGTCCGTAGGACAACAACAATCGTAATCATAGGCTAGTTTCTATGGTTAGCCTCTATGATCTCATGGTAGATCAACTCTTGTAATACTCATATCATCAAGATCAATCAAGCAGGAAGTAGGGTATTACCTCCATTGAGAGGGCCCGAACCTGGGTAAACATTGTGTCCCCCGCCTCCTGTTACCATTAGCCTTAGACGCACAGTTTCAGGACCCCCTACCCGAGATCCGCCGGTTTTGACACCGACATTGGTGCTTTCATTGAGAGTTCCACTGTGCCTTCATGATAAAGACTTGATGGCTCCTTCGATCATCGGTAACGATGCAATCTAGGGTGAGGTTTTTCTCCCCGGACAGATCTTCGTATTCGGCGGCTTCATACTGCGGGCCAACTCGCTTGGCCATCTAGAGCAGATCGATAGCTAGGCCCTTGGCCATCAGGTCAGATTTGGAAGCTTGAACTACACTACCGATATCTGCAGAGACTTGATCTTCGACGGATTCGAGCTCATGTCAGGTGCACCGCACAGTCACGACGAGCATGACTTAGCTCTGCCATCGGACGGTGTTTGGGAGATCGCACCTACGGTTACTTCGGCCCTCAATCCGGAGCAAATCATGCCATCCGAGGACGGGTGGATGGACCCCGCCACGGAGGCCGCACACTCAGCGGTGATAGAGTCGAATACTGACTTCACCTCCTATGAGACCCGTGTTACCGGACCCTTGGATTCGTCCCCGGCCATAGGCTCCAAACAGCCTGTGTCCGTGCCTATCCAACCTGATTGGGCACCGATCATGGAGTTTACCTCCGCGGATATTTTTCAGCACTCGCCCTTGGGCGATGTGCTAGATTCATTGAGGTCTCTCTCCTTCTCAGGAGACCCTCGGCCGAACTATGTCCGGCTCGAGTGGGAAGCGGACAACGAAGGAATTCGTTCCCCACCCACCACCCACTTAATAGCCACTGTCGACGACTTAACCGACATGCTTGATTTCGACTCCGAAGACATCGACGGTATGGACGACGATGCAGGAGTGGAACAGGAACCACCGCCCACAGGGCGCTGGACAGCCACTTCATCACACGTTATATACATGGTGGATACACCCAAAGAAAACAACAATGAGGAATGGAAGGATGCAGCGAAGGATAGTCCCCTCGAGAAGCAACCAAGGCAACAATGTAGGCGCCGCTCCAAATCCCACCTCAGCAAAAACAACGATAGCATCGCAAGAAAGAATAATACCCCGGTCGACTCCAAAGGAAACGACGACCATATGGACCCAGCGATGGAGCAGGATGAGCCAGCAGACGGTGAACATAGTACGGAGCCGCTGTCCGATCACGGCGACGCCGATGGTAAAGCTCATCAACCTGTCTCCGGGGAGGAGAACAGTCCAGACGACGATGCACACATCATCCTGGAAAGGCACTTGGAACAAGAGAACCTCCATAGAAGGCTTATTGCCACTGCGAGGAGCCTGAAGAAGCAGAAGCAAAGGCTTAAGGCCGCGCAGAATACGCTCAACATCAGATGGAATAAAGTGCTTGACACTGAAGAAAAGTACGGCGGCAGTCGCCACACAAAGAGCTATCCAAAGCACAAGCTGCTGCCTGAATTCGACGACGAGGCTTTAGAGCCCATTCAGCCAAAAAATAAAACGGCCGATCAACCAGATCGACCACCCCGTGGCCGCGACAGGGCGGCTAACGACGTCACACACAATTCAGCGCACAATTTATGCAAAGACCTGCACAAAAAAGCCGGCATGGCCAGGTCCATCTATGGATCCAGGAAGCACGCTCCAGCACAGAATCATGGCCGCCCAAACGACTATACTGACGGAATAACCGCTCGGTATCAAAACAAAACGCTACAACCGTCCGAAGAATGCCATGACACATCCAAATACAGGGGTGCCGCGCACCCCCTTTGCTTCACCGATGAGGTGCTGGATCATGAATTTTCAGAGGGATTCAAATCAGTGAACATAGAGGCATATGACGGAACGTCAGACACTGGGGTCTGGATTGAGGACTTTATCCTTCACATCCACATGGCTCGTGGAGATGATCTCCACGCCATCAAATACCTGCCCCTCAAGTTAAAAGTACCAGCTCGGCACTGGCTGAAAAGCCTCCCCGAAAACTCAATTGGAAGCTGGGAAGAGCTTGAGGATGCTTTTAGGGGCAATTTTCAAGGGACCTATGTCCGACCACCGGATGCAGACGATTTAAGTTACATAATTCAACAGCCCGGAGAGTCAGCCCGAAAGCTTTGGAACAGATTTCTCACGAAGAAGAATCAAGTCATCGACTGCTCGGATGCCGAAGCCTTAGCGGCTTTCAAGCACAGTGTCCAGGACGAATGGCTCGCCAGACACCTCGGCCAGGAAAAACCGAGGACAATGACAACCCTAACAAGCCTAATGACCCGCTTTTGCACGGGCGAAGACAGTTGGCTGGCCCGTAGTGGCACCAGCAACCCGGGAACATCCGAAGTCAGGGATGGCAACAGGAAACGGTGACGCAATAAAAGCAAGCATCAAAACAACGAAGACAGCCCAGACAACACGGCGGTAAACGTCGGATTCAGGGGCTCTCGACCCGGTCAACGGAAAAAGCCATTTAAAGGCAGTAGAGATGGACCATCCAGCCTAAACCTGCAAATCACACCAACAGAGAATGCTGGGTCTTCAAGCAGGCCGGCAAGCTAAACGCCGAACACAAGGGGAGGGAGACACCAAGCGAAGACGAGGATGAGCCTTGCCAGCCGAACACTGGGGAACAGAAAAAATTCCCACGAGAGGTCAAAATAGTGAACATGATTTACGCAACTCACATAC
Organism: Triticum urartu; assembly: GCF_056163025.1. Classification (NCBI taxonomy): domain Eukaryota; kingdom Viridiplantae; phylum Streptophyta; class Magnoliopsida; order Poales; family Poaceae; genus Triticum; species Triticum urartu. The sequence goes on from NC_141876.1 coordinate 262,499,802, forward strand.
TGAAAAGGAGGCGCCAGCGCGCACCCCGAGACGTATACGCCGTGGAGCCAGTCACCCCCAAGTTCAACTCTTGGTCGGCCTGCCCGATCACTTTTGATCGCAGGGATCACCCAACTAGTATCCGGCATGGAGGATTGGCTGCCTTGGTGCTAGACCCAATAATTGACGGATACCATCTCACCCTAGTCCTTATGGACGGCGGCAGTAGTCTTAATCTGATATATCAGGACACCATCCGCAAAATGGGGATAGACCCGACAAGAATGAGCCAAAGCAATACTACCTTTAAACGAGTAATACCATGCCCAGAGGCCCGCTGCACGGGGTCTCTAGTACTAGAGGTTGTATTCGGTTCTCCCGACAACTTCCGAAGCGAAGAATTAACCTTCGACATCACTCCATTCCGAAGCGGCCATCACGCACTACTCGAAAGAACGGCCTTCGCTCTTTTTAATGCAGTACCGCATTAGGCTTATCTTAAGCTTAAGATGCCCGGTCCATGTGGTATCATCATAGTTAGCGGAAACACAGAGCGTTCCTCATGTATGGAGGAATATGTGGCGGCTCTAGCAGCCAATCACTGAACGGACTCTCCAACCAGAATAAATGATCGGTCGTCAAGACCGCGGACACGGTTAGACGAGTCCGACGCACCACTAGCAGTAACAGCTCGGATAAACTTGAGATTGGGTCGATGGATATACCCCCATAGGTGGTGCTAGGGGCTTCCTGCTTGTAAAAAGGGCTACAATTCGGCTTGACCCTATTTAGACTGCATTTTAATGGTTCATTAAGAATAAACAATTTTTCGCATGAAGACTTTCACCTGGGTTTTTCTCTTTTACAGATGATCATCGTGCTACACCCTTCCAGGATAGGGCACAACGGAGAGACATGCATAGACGTGCGGCAGGGCCCCGCTCAAAGGCTTCTTTTTAGATTAAGACCCTGTGTAAACCTTTTTTACTATCTCTTGTTGCTTCACTCCCTCCGGATACCCAACACAACTGAAAGGGATGCTGGCATTATTGGCATTTCTTCATGTCAGACTAATGCAAGTGCCTAGAAATTCAGGGCTCATTATCGAGGGCGTTACTCAGCCCAGTATATGTTGTAAAGTCCGAATACCTTAGGGAGTGTTCGGCATCGCGAGTTTGGCCTTATATGCATCAGCTCCGAATCATGTCTTTGGTCAATAGTTGGGTTTGCCCGGCTCCCGTGTTTTGCTACCTTATGTTCCACTCTATCGGCTAAGGTGGCACCGGGAGAACTACTGCGATTGTGCCCTGGTTCATCTAGATGAGCACCTCAGTAGAGAAAGCCGAAAACTGACTGTCATGATAAAGCGGGAGACTGGTCAACCACTCAATGACTCAGCGGAATCTTCGTGATTCCTCCGCATTAATGAAGGACCGGTTTCCTGGTCATGTATGTATGCGCACCATATTCGGATGACCGCGGAAGTAGCAGGGGCTATATAGTAGCCCCACCATCAAACTCCTATGGCTAAGTGAAAGTATTAAAGCCATATAGTCCAATTGCCTTGTTCGCCGCGCTATCACCTCCTTAATGGACCAAGACGTTGGGTCAAGTGTGAATACGTGCTTTTTTGAACACCACCGCATTATATGCGTGCGGGCTGAAGCCGACGACTGCAAACTTTCAGGTTATATACATACATAAACGGCCACACAGGAGGCATCATAATACTTTCAGGCAAAAGTGTAAACACATCCTTTATAATCCAAATAGCATTGTTTTTACAATTGGGTTACATGTCACTTAAACATGATAATCTTCGAGCACTGAGCCTCTATTAAACGAGTGCCTTCTAGGACTTCTTCAAAATAGTACTCAGCCGAGACCTGGCCTACGGCCGGATCCTGGGTTGCAATAGCGGTGGCCTCCATCTCTGCCCAATATGTCTTAACACGGGCAAGAGCCATCCGTGCACCCTCTATGCACGCCGATCTCTTTACAGCATCGATATGCAGCACAGCACCAAGGAATTGTTGCACTAAACCAAAATAACTATTCGGCCTTGGTCCCTTCGGCCAAAGATGATCCACGACAGACCTCATGGAAAGTCTGGACAACCTATGGAGCTCGGTGCACTCGGCCATTTGTTCATTTAACAGCAGCGGATGCATTGGAGCACTGAACTACGACCAGAACAACCTTTCCACTTCATGATCTTTCTGATCTTTGAAAAACTCAGTCGCATCAGCAGCACTCATTGCCAAGTCCAAGTACGCGTCTGCAGCACTCCATAATTGATCCAGAGGGGCATACTTTGGATCTCCAAACTTCGTCCACAACAAAAAGGGCTTCCCAGCCATGATATCTCCGGCTTGACGAAGCTCCTCCTTCGCCGCTCTGATTTTAGAGTGGGCTTCCTTGGCTGCTTCCACGGCTTTCTTCAGGTCAGCTGCTCTTGCTTGGCTTTCCTTTTCAAGAAGCTCATATCAGCTGGCGGCATCTTTTAGCTCAACACCCATCTTGGCTATTTTATCTTCACTCTGGCGATGAGCAGCCTGTTCGGCTCTTAACTCTTCGGCCGCCTTTAGGGCAGCCGCATCGCTTCTACTGGCTTGTTCCTTGGCTCGGGCAAGTTCCGCCCGAAGGGTCTCCACGGCGACAGCTCCATCTGCAGTCACAACATATTATAGATACTAGCATCATGCTCCTCTTAATATTTGTTGACCACCCGAAAATACATACCTTGTGCCTTGTCAAGCCGCTTGTTCACAAGCGCAATGTCGGCATCTGCCGCGTCAAGTTGCCGCCTCAGTCCGGCAAATTCAGCAGTCCGGCCAGCCACCGGACCCTCAGCCGCCTGCACATGAAAGCAACGCGATCATTACCTGGGACTATGATCCTCTGTTTGCCGCCTATGGACAGCAAACAGAGTCTCAGGGGCTAATATATGTATAGAGCACACCAAGCGTGTGCGGTACCGTCCAAAAACTTATATATTACTTTGCGTACCTCAAAGCCTCTTAGCAGGCTCGCAGTACAACAACAACCCCCCTAAAGCAACGTTTGTTTAGCAACAAAGATGACATGATGTGTTGTTTCCCACCTCCCTCACCTATCCCTCACTTAGCGCTAACCTCCCCGTTGGCTAAAAAAAGCTAACCCCCTCGGCGTACCCATCTCCACTACTCTATCCGCTATCATTCTCCTTGGATTCCTCTCTCACCCGAAAACTACGTTGCCATCGCCTGTTCCGGCTAGCTCCGGTGCCCTCCCGACCGCACTGTCTATCACCACCCGGATCCTCTCAGTTCTACCCTCGGATCGTCTGCTGCCGCGGCATCCTCTGCGCCCCTGCATATGCTCCCACAACAACCCTGGTCGACACGGGCCGCACGGCCACTGCGCCTCCTCTGGTTCATAGACCGACTACCTCCATGCCTCCGCATATGTTGCTGCCGTATAGACCTTGACGGTGTTGTTCGCCTTGGCTACCTTGCCTCCCACACCAACGGTACGAGAATAATCTGTATGTGTGTTAGGCACCCAAACTGTTTACAGGTGATCTTCATAGCCCCCTTGGACATTACAGCAATGACGTAAGTTACTCCATCACCAGTTTAATTGTCCCGATCTAAACTTTTATATGTAGCTGAGTATTTTTTTTCATCTAGGTTTATGCACTGAAGAGAAGGTTCAGACCAAGTGTACCATCCCCACAAAGAGATGAATACGAGACAAATGGTATGGCCCGATTATCTGCAGAAGTGAATTCTAGCAGGGGACCCATATTGGGGTCCAATCTTTGCTTTCTAATATCCATTACACCACAATAACCATCCAAGATCCCTTCACTAAATAACTTTAAATGACCCGAGTTCTTGGCATCAATGCATCATGCACTGAATTCCTCATGTATCACTATATTTTCCCAGTGTGTTAAGTTGTACAGGTTGCATTTTATACACTGGCACTCAGTGGTTTCTGTATGCAAATTTAAAAGGCCAAACCACGTCCTGTCATGTGGTAGGCTTTCATAAACCACTCTTAATACTGGTCTTGCCCAAGCTACATTCCTTTCATTCCCTGTTTTCGATATTGCAGGTGGAGTTTTATAGGTTAAGTGATATCCATAAGCAATTGAAATACTCGAGCAAAATCATTTGGACTTGAAGATTTACGGTAGTGTAAATTTAAAATCAGATTCCTTTTCAATAATATTCTTCAGCATATTCTTGATTCCGTTCATATTATAAAAGGAGTGGACATAAGGTTATATCTCAAGGGCAAACAGGCTACTTTTGAGGGTTAAATTGGAGTGGATAGAGTGATGCATACAAGACATGCTATCTGTTTCAATTATACTTTAAGATCGCAGGCTAAACCATTTCACAGCTAGCTCATGCAAACGCTACAACCACTATAGTCGGCGATCGTGGCCACTAACGCAGTTCGCGTGAACAGTGCATGTATATCCCACATCCACACTATACATGTCCATATTTTTCTCAGAAAACATTGGATTTTAAGCAGAAAACAAAGGATTTCTAGTATAAATTCGAACATAACAAGTGTAACAGAGATCTGCACCAGTTCAATAGATAAATATCAATATAAATTCAAGATCTCGAGGTCTGCAACAAGCATAACATCACCAGTTCAACACTTAAGAACTACAGTACTTCCTGACGATGTGCCTGTGTTGAATCAACAAACGAATAAAGGATGGATGGAATAGGAGGACTCCTGTACCACTACTACCTGGTGACGTGCTGGGACCGAGTGTTGGAACTGTATGAGACTAAGATGCCATTGTGGCCGCAGAGGCATCGTCGTGCAGATGCCCCTCATCGCCGGTAGCAGTCGGCCAGCCCACGGCACCTGGGAAGAACTACGCAGCCGCCGCAACTTTTTCTGTCATGGGGAAAGAAGGGAATGGGGTAGACGGTGCTAGGTTTCCCTACAAGCTGATATATATCTATGGGAGGAATTTGGGCCGAGCTCTATTTAGCCAATTTGGGCCTCTGTTCCAGTCATTCGGCCAACGAAAGTGCAGCAAAAGCGAAGGCAAATCATGTCGTTTTCGCGCACGATCGCGTGTTTTGCTCTAAATCATGTTTTTTTGAAGGATTGCTTCACGGGGAGGCTTCCAGCCAGCGATCGTGCAACTTTCTCCTGTGATTTAAAAGTTTGATTTCCATTACATGGTGCATGTTATGCATCTATGCCTGCTAGATGTGTCCTATTGTTAATGAGTGGCAGAATGGTGTACACTTCTATATTTGTAATAGCAGAGAAGTAATCTGACCAGTCTAGTGTACACTTGTTAATTCTTATGATGTTTCATCTAAATTACCCATGTTGACTTATTCTGCACAAAACTTTGTTAATACATACCTCTTGTAGGGTTGGAACAACTTTGCATAATATTGGACAATAGTATCACATTCAGAACAGGTTTGATCCATCTCAGACCTGTTATGAGGTACATGTCGTTACCTCATGTAAATCTTTTCAAGTTCAATTTTTTTGTAGTTCTGTTATCATATACATTTCGAAAAGTGTTTAAGTGATTAATAAAATTAGATATTTGATCTAAAGAAATGTGTTTAAGAGAACTAGCATACAATAGCTCCATTGGACTCTGCCCTACTATTTTGAGGGAAAAATGTAACAGCTAGCAGGCAATAGGTTGTACGGACTAAATATATCAGAACAGTACCACTTTCTGTTGCTTACCCTTAATATGAAGTTCATTTGCTTTGCCTAGAGCAATGATGGAACCATTGTTCATTTATCTTTGCAAACCTGAATAATGTTCACAATCCTATTTGAACTTTGATATTTAATGAACATTCCCTAGAGCCAAGAAAATTAAAGGTAGAAATGAAATGTTCCATTAAGAAATATAACATCATTATATGTCGTACAATTTCGACAGAAACATTGTAAATGTTCACATGTTGACTCATATATGTTGTATGAAAGCTTTAGCACAGTAGACGTTTTTTATCTTGCTGTTATGATTCACCAATTTAAGCATTTCTACTTGTTTGAGTTTTCACCTGGCCATGTAAAGCATAAATGCTAGAGAGACTGCTTGGGGATAGAATCTTGAAAGGATTTTTTCTGCCTTTGAATTTTTCAATAGATTTATTTAATTAGTTTTTCTATGATTTCTGCGAGTTCTCTTCAATTTAGCTTGTTTCTTGTATGTCAGACATGATTTTCTTTCAAGGGTACCTAATTTTTAACTTGGTATTTTCATTTTGAGGTTTATGTTAACTCAACTAACATACAACAGGTTTGTTCATAAGTAAACAATGATTAGGAATTTTTGTTAGATGTAGTACTCTCCTTTACTGCCTATAGTGCTACAAATGTCAGTCTTGAACCATTCTATGGTGCTCCTCCTTCAAATTTACTTGTCTATTAACATGATTCTCTCTACTGTAAGTTAGTCATACCATTTTGTTGTTGTTGTGGATTGCCAAGATAAACTGATGACGCATGGCCCAACTCAATTTTGATTGCAAGGATACAAATAGGGCTACTACAATATAATTAGACTGTCATTTTTACAGTCAATGTTTCAAACATTATATTTCATTGCAGGCTCGAGAATTGGGCTACTAGTAGATAGTTTCACATCTTGTAATCTTTGGATGATTGTCTTTGTAATGAAACATAGTTTATTTAATAAACGAGATATTTTTGTTTATTATATTGTGTCTTCCATGCACTATCCCAATATTTCTGGACGACAGCGTGTAAAATATCATTAATTGTTCATACTATCTAGCAAAGCTTATACGCGTTGCAATGGTTTCTTATGTACATTTGGAAATCCTATTTTGCAGACCAACAACGCATACGATCCGTTGTTGGCCTCTAACTCTATATGTTGCTATCTAACAACGCTTCTACACATCATTTACCAACGCATGTATATATGTTGTTGTAGACCCTTGCAACGCCACCAACGGCAACGCATACTAATCCGTTGGTGTAGACCATAGCAACACATAAATGAATGTACAACAACGAATCAATGTGTTGCTGAAGGGGGGTTTCTGTTGTAGTGTCGTAAAAGCCTCATGCAACCACTTTTGGCGGATGAAATCCTCTCAACCACCATACCCATTAAAGTACGATGTGCCTCTGAGATAGCCGCTTGCTCCAAAAGACCCATCAGTGCGTCCGGCTGTGCATCGGATAATCCCAGACTCTTTCTGTTGCTCTCATTAGGAGCCGAATACTCCGGACTTCGGGTGGCCGAAGGGTTACCTTCTGGCCTTGGCGGATTAGGAGAAATCCTCCGTGATGACACCTCAGGGTCATCCTCCCCAGGAGGCGGGGAGACAAGGGGAGGCGTTTCGCTCTCCATCATCTCCGGAAGAAGATCCCCTGAAGACGAACTCCGTCGAGAAGGGCTATGAGCCGGACTGCAAGATATATGTCTCGGTTATTGTCCTCGGAGATAAAGCAGGATATATTTACCAAAAGTACTCTTGTTCACTTACAGCTCGGTGGAGGGTTGGCCCCCTTGCGGGCGCTATGCGGTAAGGACGCCCTCCGGGGCAGGGCCCCCTAGCGCAGGTTTATTCCCTCGTTTGGAAACCTTCGTTTCCAAGTCTTTAGAGGCGGTCCTTTTCCTTCCTTGGGGAGAGGGGATTCTAGATTCTTCTCCCCGATTATCCTCCTTTGCAGAGACACTAATTCCCCCGGTTTGGATGAGTAATGTGTGAAGCCCGCTTTCGGCTTCTTTATTCCTCCCTTTATCTTCCCCTGATGGCACTTGATAAGGTGCGTGCTCAAGCATCCTGGCTACTACAGGATCCGGTGAGTTTTCGGGAAGGGGGGCCAAACACCCGATCCTCTCCGCCTTTCTTATCCAGTCCTAGCCGAGAGTGATTTTTTCGGAATGATGTTATGACAAATAAAAAGACAGCATGTTCGGCCGCAGAATTACTTACGTGGGTATCTAGACGGTTGCAGTTGAGACCCGCATCCTCGATGGTGTCCGGACACTTTATTCGTGATCCAAAGAACAATCCATACATCTTTTCGAGCTTCACGCCGAATAATTGCCGAAAAGTTCACGGTCCTTCTGGGTTCAACTCCCACATACGGAGAGATCGACGTTGGCATGGCATGACCGGATGAACTAGCATAACTTGCATTACCTTGAGAAGACTGACATCCCTCTTGAGGAGATCTGGATGCGACTTTGCAATGTCAGCACGTCATTAATTGGCCCCCAGTCCATCCCCTTGTTGACCCATGATGCCAGTTGTGGTGGGGGACCCGAGCGAAAGGCGGGGGCAGCTGCCCACATTGTACCTCGGGGAGCTGCGATGTAAAACCACTCCCGCTGCCATAAGTTGGACACCTCCGGGAAGGAACCCTTTGGCCATAGAGCATCGGCACCTTTGCTTATTATGGCACCTCCGCAATCTGCGTGTCTCCCATCGATCGTCTTCGGCTTCACATTGATGGTCTTGAGCCATAAGCCGAAGTGTGGGGTGATGCGGAGGAAGGCCTCACACACGACGATAAACGACGAGATGTGAAGGATGGAATCTGGAGCTAGATCAAGACTAAAGCCTAGCCCTCAAAGGAAGTGGGAAACAAATACGACACTCTTGTTGGGTTCGGGAGTGGGGATGACCTGCCCTTGAGCAGGCAGCCTGTGCGGGATTTCGGCGATCAGATACCTGGCTTCCCTTAGCTTCTTGATGTCCTCCTCTGTAGCAGAGGAGGCCATCCACCAAGCTTGAAGGTTGGATCCAGACATGGTTGAAGGTGCGAAGCGCTTAGCCTAAGCCTTGGGTGTTGGGACTCGAGGTGTGGGAAGGGAAGGATCGAGCGCGAGAAGAAAAGGACATGCCTTGGCCCCTTTATAAAGAGGGTGAATATCAAGCGTCCTCCGCGTGGCCATTTGGAACTTGCCTAAAATCGAGGAGTCATACTAACAAGCACGATTGGTTTACCCACACACGTATTGATGAGAATCCCGTGATAAGGGAACACGATCTCTGCTTCAAAAAGACGTGCCAATAAAACCGCCTCGCAACACGTGAAGTGGCAGGCTGGGAAAAACAGTTCGTAATGACTGGACCACGGCAGATGTCATGTTATGAAAAGTTGTCAGCAGATTAGATTTGTGGAATATTATACTCTCTATGGTGGTATGTGGAATTTTGTTTACAGAGCCGGACACAATCCTTGTGTTCAAAATCTTCTATGGAATATTCGGAGAAAGAACCCGCCTTGCAATGCCGAAGACAATCTGCGCGCCGGACTCATCGTCATTGAAGCCTGGTTAGAGGCTACTGAGGGAGTCCTACATTAGGGGGTCCTCGGACAGCCAGACTATATACTTTGGCCGGACTGTTGGACTATGAACATACTAGATTGAAGACTTCATCACGTGTCTGGGTGGGACTCTCCTTTGCGTGGAAGGCAAGCTTGGCAATTCGGATATGTAGATCTCCTCCCTTGTAACTGACTCTGTGTAACCCTAGACCCCTCTGGTGTCTATATAAACCGGAGGGTTTAGTCTGTAGGACAACAACAATCATAATCATATGCTAGCTTCTAGGGTTAGCCTCTACGATCTCGTGGTAGATCAACTCTTGTAATACTTATATCATCAAGATCAATCAAGCAGGAAGTATGGTATTACCTCCATCGAGAGGGCCCGAACCTGGGTAAACATTGTGTTCCCCGCCTCCTATTACCATCAGCCTTAGACGCACAGTTCGGGACCCCCTACCCGAGATCCGTCAATTTTGACACGTGTGATTTTGGTAATTAATGTCAACATATCTTTTGTTGGACTAACATATTTTTATAGCATGTTTCACATGTTCAACAATGGAGTGGCCAGTACAAGAGGATGTTGAACCCCTTCAAAATGATAAGGACAAAGATTGGCAAAAGCTCAAGACTCTTCATTTCTATTTTAGTGATACAAGATCACATTGAGTCCAGAGGAAACCAATACTATTAATAGGGGATGAGGTGTTTCTTAATGGTGTACTTTCTCAAATGCTTAGTGATATTGCTCCAAAACCCTCAGCCACTTTCTCCATCCAAATTTGTCAAAACCCTAAATCCAAACTCGGCCCCACCAATTCTTTCTATCTGGACGCACCGAGTTCATATGACATAGCCACTGCTAGAAACCCAAATAGTTTGGTCTCATCGATACGGATCTCGATCCCACTGAGATGGCCTTGCTAGCTCTCTGTGATCTATTACATTCGCTTCGGTCTCACCGGTTGGTTTGACATATTCTTTGTTTCTTATTAATTCACTTCAATCCCACCGACTTGATGCAATCGGCACCACCAAGATATGTTTTCCCTAAGCCCTAGCACATCGGTCCCACTGAGTTGTTCCAGTCGGTCCCACTGAGATTCCTAACGTTCACATTTTTGAACTAATCAGTGCCACCAAGTTTAACTGTTCGGTCCCACCGAGACGAGTCAAATGTGTGTAACAGTTGGATTTTGTGCAGTCCCTCCCCCATCTCCATTTCTGAGAAATCCACCAGAACATGCCTACACTTCGACCATCCATTTTCCGAGAGAGAACCGCCTACTCATGTGTTGAGATCAAGAGATCCCAATCCAACCATTTGAATCTTGATTTCTAGCCTTCCCCAAGTTGTTTCCCACTCAAATCCCTCTTCCACCATATCCAAATCTGAGAGAGAGAGAGAGTTGAGTGTTGAGAAGACTATCATTTGAATCACAAGAGCAAGGAGTTCCTCATCTACACACCATCTATTACCTTTTGGAGAGTGGTGTCTCCTAGATTGGTTAGGTGTCGCTTGGGAGCCCCCATCATGATGTGGAGTTGAACCAATAATTATGCAAGGGCAAGGAGATCGCCTACTTCATGAAGATCTACCCGAGTGAGGCAAGTCCATCATGGGCGATGGCCATGGAGACATAGACAAGGTTGCTTCTTCGTGGACCCTTCTTGGAATAGCGCAACCATTACCCTTCGTGGATTGAAGTCTCCATCAACATGGACATATGATAGCACCACCTATCGAAACCACGCCAAAAATTCTCCACGTCTCCATTGCATTTGCACACTCCAATCCCATCCCCTACTTTCTTTCAAATTGTATGCTTTACCTTTTCTGCTGCCTATACTCTTGTCATGCTTGTTTGAAATGTATTGTATGTGGTTTACCTTGTGATAAACTCCACTTTACATGCAGAAATTAAAAACTGCCACTTTTGCTTGTTAAGGGTCTAATCCCCCCTCTAGACCCCTCTTCTCGATCCTTTCAAGTGTCGAACCCAACAAGGAGCTAAATGTAGGATTTATATTCTCTTCAAGTTCTATCGACCACCCATACAACTCTACGCACACTTAACGTTTGCTTTACCTAGAACGAGTATGACACTATTTTGCAGGTGTGATGCTAGAACATTTTGCAAGAATAAAACTAGGAGTACTCTGCGAGAATAAAACTACGAGTAATTGTCAATATAATATAAGTTAGTTGTTTAGTATAAATATTTTTTTAACATAAGAGAAAGATTTGTCCCTAGGCAACCAATAACTAGATAAACAATCATTATTGCATTTTTATATGAGGGAGAGGCATGATCTAACACACTTTCCGTAATTGGATCATATGCACTTATTATTGGAAGTCTAGCAAGCATTCCTAAGTACTAAAGATCATTAAGGTAAAACCCAACCATAGCATGACGTAACAAGTCCCCTTTACTCCCATATGCAACAACCCTCTTACTCAGGTATAAGCTTCTGTCATTCTCACCACCCACTATAAGAGAATCATAAACTTATTGCAACACCCTATAATGGGAATCCCTCACGCTTGCGCGACACAGACAACACCATAGGACAACACCAAAATAAAAACATGCAACTCGATCCAATCACGATCACCAATCAACCCATATGACAAAATGAATCTACTCAAAATCATAGGACGACAACACATCATTGGATAATAATATGTAGCATTAAGCACCATGTTTAAGTAGACATTACATCGGGTTGAATAGGTGTTACACTACTGCTTAGAGGGGGAGAGAGTTGGTGATGACAGCGGCAAAGTTGTTGGTGTAGACCGTCATCACGACGATTGCCCCGGCGGCATTTTGGCGCCACCGGGAGAGAGGGGGAGAGCCCCCCTTCTTCTTCTTCTTCCTAGTCTCCACCCTAGATGGGAGGAAAGTTTACCCTTTGGTCCATGGCCTCCATGGCGGCGGAGGGGCAAGTGCCCCTCCGAGATTGGATCTCTCTCTCTCTCTCTCTCTCTCCGTTTCTCTTCAGTTTCGCGTTCCTGTTTTCTGGTTGAAACCCATTTCTTAAATATCTGGAGATCCGTAACTCCGATTGTGCTAAAATTTTAGCATGATTTTTTCTGGATATTATCTTTATTGCGGAGAAAGAAGGGTTGCAACCACCTTATGAGGGGCTCACGAGCCACCATGGCGCGCCCTACTGAAAGTGCAACTAATCCCTAGGTGGTTTTGATAATTCATAACAGATAGCTCATTGAACTAATATCCATTGAAGATAAATATTTCAAGATGTTCAATGATTTGCATGGCATGGACTAGAGATGTGGACCCCTGAAAATGATAAGGACAAAGATTACCAAAAGCTCAAGACTCTTCATTTCTATTTAAGTGATCCAAGATAACATTGAGTCCATAGGAATGCCAATACTATTAAAAGGGGATGATGTGTTGCTTAATGCTCTACTTGCTCAAGTGCTTAGTGATATTGCTCCAAAACCCTCAGCCACCTTCTCCATCCAAATATGTCCAAACCCTAATTCCAAACTCAGCCCCACCAATTCTTTCTATGTGGATCCACCGAGTTCATTTGACATAGCCACTGCCAGAAACCCTAATGATGCGCTCACACCAATACGGATCTTGGTCACACCAAGATGGCCTTGCCAGCGCTCTGTGATCTATTGCTTTCGCTTCCGTCTCACCGAGTTTATGCAATCGGTCTCACCGAGTTGGCTTGACAGATTCTCTGTTGCTAATTGCTTCACTTCGGTCTCACCGAGTTGATGTTTTCCCTAAGCCCTAGCACATTGGTCCCACCAAGTTGTCTCAGTCGGTCCCACCGAGATTCCAAATGTTCATATTTTTGAACAGATCGATGCCACCGAGTTTGTTAATTGGTGCGACCGAGATGAGTCAGAAGTGTGAAACAGTTGGATTTTGTGTGGAGGCTATATATACCCCTCCACCCCTTCTCCAGTTGTGAGAGAGCCATCAGAACGTGCCTACACTTCCACCGTCCATTTTCTGTGACAGAACCACCTACTCATGTGTTGAGATCAAGAGATTCCATTCCAACCTTTTGAACCTTGATTTCTAGCCTTCCACAAGTTGATTTCCACTCAAATCCCTCTTCCACCATAGCCAAATTTGAGAGAGAGAGAGAGTTGAGTGTTGGGAAGACCATCATTTGAAGCATAAGATCAAGGAGTTCATCATCTACACACCATCTATTTACTTTTGGAGAGAAGTGTCTCCTAGATTGGTAGGTGCCTCTTGGGTGCCCCCGTCATGATGTGGAGTTGAACCAAGAAGTTTGCAAGGGCAAGGAGATCGCCTACTTCGTGAACATCTACCTGTGTGAGGCAAGTCCTTCATGGGCGATGGCCATGGTGAGATAGACAATATTGGTTCTTCATGGACCCTTCATGGGTGGAACCCTCCATGGAGTCACGAAACCATTACCCTTCGTGGGTTGAAGTCTCCATCAACGTGGACATACGATAGCACCACCTATAGGAACGACACCAAAAATCTCCGTGTCTCGATTGCATTTGCCTTCTCCAAACCCTTCCCTTTACCCTCATATGTAATGCTTTACATTCCGCTGCTATACTATTAGAACTAGTAGAATGCCCATGCATTGCCACGGGCTTTTGAAATATGTTGCTGAAGTTATATATACATAATGCATATTAAATTTCTCGTGTGGAGAATAGATAGAACGGACAAGATCAAGTAATAATTGAAGTCCACTTAACTTGCAATGTAATTTAATAACAAAAAACAAATTTGATGATGCATACATATAGAGCGACTATCCAACTAAAAATCTGTTAACAAATTAAGATCTACTTGATGCGCTTAAGAAAGTCTCGCATAATGTTAGTAATGTTGACTTTAGCTTCATTTGCATGGTATTTAAGCAATTATGATAAAAAATTCTACCTCAGCTCATACCCATTCTACACAAGCAATATATGTAGTTAGCATAAATACTTCACATCAATTCTAAGATAATGTTTAACAGAGAATACTCCCTATGGAAGCCAGACAAACGAATTCTTTACCATTCCATTAGAGCATAAAATAAAATAAAAATCATGTGCGTTGCCACGGGCCAACACATGGATCTATCATGAGGCCCTCAATTGTAGCACTTCGGTCATTGTGTTATTGCTTCGCTAAGTTGTCACCCCGCTCCAAATCTGTCTAGTGTTTTCTCTTAGTCTATCAAATTGTTGTAGTCAGTCTGATCATCCCTAATCCACATACTATGAACTGAATACTCCCTTCCCCCGATTTAAATGGCCCAATTCAAAAATATAGTTAAACAAGGCAAATGATGAGTGATGGAATGATTTTTCTAGTTTGCAATACTAACCCAATTAAACAGATGCATTAATTTGTGTTAATTACAACATATGCATTTGTGGCCACTAAATGAGTAGGAACGTTCCATGCATTGGTGAGTTACTTGTTAATCCTTGCATGCAGAGATTTAGTATGCTTTGGAGTCTAAGCATAGGGACTTTAAACCGGAAAAAAGAAAAAGCATATTTTGATGGACTCTCATGCTCATGTCATGGGCATTGTGGAATGAGAGAAATGACCGAGTCTTTCACAAGATATCCACATTGACGTCCATAGCCTTCAACCATATTAGGGCAGATGCAATATTGTGGGTGACCGCCGGTGCTAGGCACCTGGGTTCCATTAGGATAGGGAGAGGAGTCAGATCGGCGCGTATATTTTTTCCTCGTGCAGTTTTTTATTGGGATGAAAACCGGGTGGGGACATTAGGAGTAGAGATTGGTTCTTAGGGGTTGTTTGGATAGCTAGTTTTTAGAGAGCCAGTTGGTTATAAACATGTTTCAGCATCTAACTAACTAAATGAATACTCTGCTGCCTCGGGTCAATTGGTGAGTGAAGCAAAGTGATCAATATATTTCAGTCCCAATACTAATGTGGAGGTGAAGGTGGATGTGTGCCAAATTCTGAATATAATGACTGGACCTTTCTCAGATAAATACTTGGGTCTCCCTTCTATGATTGGAGTGGATCGAGTAGATTGCTTTAAACATCTCATAGAGAGGATTGAGATAATTGTCAATGGTTGGAAAGAGAGGACACTATCTTATGGACGAAAAGAAGCTCTGATAAAAGCGGTTGCCCAAGCCATTCCAACTTATGCGATGAGTGTGTTTAAATTCCAGAAGAAAATTTGCAAGGGGATCACTGACGCAATGTCGCAATATTGGTGGGGTGATGATGAGAACCAACGCCGGATGCACTGGTTTATGTGGTGGAAAATGTGTGTGCCAAAAAACAGGGGAGTAATGGGTTTTCGGGACACCCATAGTTTCAACTTAGCTATGCTCACAAAGCAATGTTGGAGACTGATTGAAAATTATGATTCTCTCTATGCCAGGGTATTGATATCAAGATACTATCCCTCAGGTGATATACTAAATTGTGAATTGAAGAAGGGCTCATCCTATGTCTGGCAGAGTATATGGGCGGGAATTCAAACGTTCAAGAAGGGAAGTATATGGAGAGTTGGAGATGGAGCGAAAATAAACATCAAGGAAAGTAGTGACAGTACGTGGTAACCAAGTTCTCACAAGAGTTAACGAACTAATTGACCCAATATTCGTGGAATGGGATGAAATGCGTATACATGAGAACTTCTGGCCTATAGATCATGACCGGATTCTCCAAATACCTATTCATTATCAGGACACAGAAGATTATATGGCATGGCACTTAATGAAGAATGGCGTCTTTACGGTTCGATCGGCATATTACAAACAGCAAGAAGAGTATTAGGCATCCGATCTAGTGTTATTCAGTATGGCGGATCATCTATGCACCCGGTTTGAAAAAAAACTATGGACTCTCAAGCTAACTAGGAAGATCAAAAAATTTATGTGGCGGTGTTTGCACAATGCTATTCCATGTCTATGCATTCTTGCAAATCGCCACATTGGCAGTAATTTCCAATGCCCCATTTGCTCAGCGGGTGCAGAAGATATTTGCCTCGCCAGTGGACCGAGCTGGATCGGCTGTGATTGATTTCCTGCTATGTGACCAATCTGTCCAGCGACTATATTTGGACACTGTTGAAGTACCAGAACTATTTTCAGCGGCATGTTGGTATATCTAGTGGCAACACAGAGAACTGGCACGTGGTGAACAATCCTGGATGTACAACTCCAGCAATATATGATATAGAACTAAACTTTGTACGAGCAAAAGGGAAGATGACCCAAGTGAGGGAGTCCTGGATTAAGGGGCCCTCGGGTGTTCAGGCTGTATGATATGGGATGGACTGATGGGCCGTGAAGATACAAGGTAGAAGGCCTTCCCCCGTGTCCGGATAGGCCTCTCGTTTGCGTGGATGGCAAGATTGGCGTCCAGATGTATAGTTTCCTTCCTCTATAAACCGACTCTGTACAACCCTAGACCCTTTTGTGTCTATATAAACCGGAGGGGTTAGTCCGTAGAGGCCATGAGAATTCACATAGACTAGAAATCTAGGGTTTAGCCATTACGGTCTCGAGGTAGATCAACTCTTGTAACCCCAATATTCATCAAAGTCAATCAAGCAGGAAGTAGGGTTTTACCTCCATTAAGAGGGCTCGACCTGGGTAAAACATCGTGTCCCCTTTTTCTCCTGTTACCTTCGATCCTAAGACGCACATTTCGGGACCCCCTACCTGAGATCGGCCGGTTTTTACACCGTCGCCAAGTTCCATGCATGAATGGATGGGCTCCTAGTCTAGTGGGACATCATATTTTGAATGTTGATGCATCCTTTTCAAATGATGATTTCACAGGAGCTTGTGGAGCTGTGATACGCGACAATCGAGGAGGCTCTATCAGAGTTGCCATGGCTCGACTTGACCATGTTCTAGATGTGGTTTCAGTGGAAGCGACGACACGGTTGGAAGGGCTTCAATTAGCACAAGGTTCTGGATGCGTATTCTGGTTATCATCAGATCAAGATGGCAGTTAAGGACCAGGAGAGGACAGCTTTCATAACTCCCTTTGGAGCCTTCTGCTATGTTTCCATGCCTTTTGGACTCAAGAGTGCCCAGGCAACTTACCAGCGATTTGTTCAGAATTGCCTTCATACGAAAATTGGGCACAATGTTCATGCATATGTGGATGATATTGTGGTAAAGTCCAGAAAGGAGGAGACATTGATAGATGATTTGAGAGAAACCTTTGACAATCTCTGGGTTTACAAGATGATGCTCAATCCGGAGAAGTGTGTCTTTGGTGTCCCGGCAGGCAAGATCTTTGGTTTTCTGGTGTCAAACAGAGGCATTGAGGCTAATCCGGAAAAATTGCAGCAATTACATCCTTGGTTAAACCGGCGTGTATCAACGATGCTCAACGTCTAGCCGGCTGGATTACAGCCTTGAGCCAGTTTATCAGTCGCCTTGGAGAGAAGGCCATCCGCTTATATCAGATGCTCAAGAAAACAGATAATGTTGTCTGGAGCGAGGTAGCTGATAAAGCGTTAGAGGATCTGAAGAGGCAGCTAGCTGAACCACCCGTGCTTGCAGCGCTGATCGATAAAGAGCCGTTATTACTATAGGTGGCTGCTAATGCCCAGGCTATTAGCATAGCCATTGTGGTAAAGCGCAAGGAGCTTGGCAAGGAATATCCGGTTCAACGGCCAGTTTATTATATCAGCGAGGTGCTCATTGAGTCAAAGCAGAGGTATCCGCATTGGCAGAAGCTGGTGTACGGAGTGTTTATGGCAAGCCGGAAGCTTAAACATTATTTTCAGGGCCATCCCATCACAGTGGTCAGTTTAGCTCCTCTGGGCGATATCATTCAAAATAGAGAAGCAACTGGCCGGATTGCCAAGTGGGCTATTGAGCTTGGACCTCATGGGCTCAAATATATACCCCGCACAGCAATCAAATCCCAGGCACTCGTGGACTTCATCAATGATTGGACGGAGTTATAGGCACCTGAAGAGAAACCAGACAATACATATTGGACTATTCATTTTGATGGATCCAGACAGTTGGAGGGCTCGGGAGCTGGAGTCATATACTAACTTCCCCACGAGGTGACAATTTTTTTATGTACTCCGTTTATTGTTCCCTTGCACTAACAATGCATCTGAATATGAGGCTTTGCTCGATGGTCTTCGGATGGCTAAGGAGCTGAATTTGAGCCGGGTTAAGTGCTTTGGCAATTCAGATCTAGTGGCTCAGCAGGTGTCTGGCACTTGGGATTCCAAGGACCCACTCATGGTTGCATATCGGCGAGAGGTGGACACAGTGGCTGGTCACTTTAAGGGTTATCAGGTGGACCATATAGACCGGCGGAAGAATGAAGCGGCGGACGCTTTAAGTCATCTTGGTTCCCAGCATAAACCGGTCCCGCCCAATGTCTTTCTTGATGTGTTGCATAATCCGTCAGTCAAGATGCCAACCGAAGAAGATTTGGCTATTCCTGATCCGGAGGCTCAGTTGGTGGCAGCTCTGCATGCCATACCGGATTGGACAATCCCATATCTGGCTTACATGAACCGGGGCGAGTTACCAGACGATGAAACGTTGGCCCGACAGATAATCCGGCGTTCCAAGTCCATGACCATACTCAACGGGGAGTTACATCGCTAAAGCGTTTCAGGAGTGATTCAGCGTTGTGTTTCTCCTCAAGAAGGTTGTGAGATTTTACGAGAAATCCATGAAGGGGACTGCGGTCACCATGCCGGTTCAAAGTCTTTGGTTGCTAAAGCGTTTCGCCACGGTTTTTTACTAGTTGACGGCGCATGCTGATGCGGAAGATTTAGTCAAGAGGTGTGACGGGTGTCAAAAATTTGCCCGCCGTGCGCACATTCCGGCTCAAGAGATGCGGATGATTCCAATTACATGGCCGTTTGCAACTTGGGGGCTTGATATGGTTGGACCCTTCAAGCGATCTAAGGACAAAAAGACCGACCTGTTAGTAGCAGTTGATAAATTCACCAAATGGGTGGAGGCAGAGCCATTCAGCAAGTGTGATGCAGCCATGGCGGTTCAATTCATCAAAAAGGTGATATTCCGGTTTGGTTTTCCACACAACATTATAACAGATAATTGTACTAACTTGTCAAAAGGGGAGATGGAATAATTTTGTCAACGTGAGCATATCCGGCTCGATCTAGCATTGGTGGCTCGCCCCCAATCTAATGGTCAAGCAGAGAGGGCAAATCAAGAAATTCTACTGGGTATCAAACCCAGGCTTATGGTTCCCTTAAAGAGGACACCGGGTTGTTGGGTTGAGGAGCTACCTTCTGTGTTATGGAGCATCAACACCACACCCAATAGGTCTACGGGGTACACACGTTTCTTCATGGTCTATGGAGTGGAGGCCGTTCTTCCTACTGACATCCGTCACGACACGCCCCGTGTGATAGCTTATGTTGAAGCTGATAATGAGAAGGCATGTCAGGATTCTCTGGACCTGTTGGATGAAGAGCGTGATCTTGCAACAGCACGATCGGCGATTTATCAACAAGATCTCCGACGTTATCACAGCCGCCAGGTTAAAACCAGAACCTTTCAAGAAGGCGATTTGGTGCTCCAGCTCATCCAGGATCAGACTGATATGCACAAGTTATCCCCGCCTTGGGAAGGACCCTTTGTGGTCAGCAAAAATCTGCAAAACGGGTCTTACTACCTCATTGATGTTCGAGAGCATAAAGACTCACGTCAATCGGAGGAGGAGACCAAGCGGCCATGGAACATAGCTCTCCTTCGGCCTTACTATACTTGAAGCCATAGGCTCTTCATCTGTACATATTTATGACAGTGTATATATCATATAATAAATGGGAGCCTCCATTATAAGCGGGGTATCTGTTCTTTTTACATCTTGTGTGTGTTATACGAGTTAACTGACAAAGCGGAGTTTTTATCCGGTCTTAGCAGTTGCACGGATATAAAGAAATCACTAGGGGGCTTGGTCATATTTGAACTACAACTACACCTCTTGATCGGTTTTGAAACCACGAAGCGATATCACTAGGGGGCTTGGTTGTTATTACAACATAGCTACACCTCTTGATAGGCATTTAGGCCACAAAAGAAAAATATGTGGAGCCAAAGAGAGTGTTGCACAAAGCACAAACTCAAACATGAGCACACACTGAGCACAGCTCACAAAGTTACTTGGGGGCTCTTTTTGCAAAGCAACAAAGAGTTTGAAAGGACCCCTGTAATTGGCTATCAAGCCACGACTTGGAAGCCTGGTCTATTCACCTAAAAACCCGGGTTAACCTGCCTTCATCAAGTAAGCCACTCCTGTCTAGGTAATCCTGGTATGACCCATCGAACGTTTGACATGTCAATCTTTTATAGACCTTGAACTTATCAAAGTTAAAACGATGATTGGTTAATTGGAGGCCCATCTTAAAAGGCTTTGTTAAATGGTTTAACTCAGAGGCCTGGCAGCCCATGAAAAGCCTCGATTTGGAGCCTGGCAGCTCGTAAAAAGCCTTGCATATTTTCCATTTTGAGTTGTATTTATTGAAGTTCATAAGTATTTTTTGATAAACTGGCGTCCTTGGCCCAGCTTGCTTTTCAACTACAAGTTGTCGGCACATGATCAATTACAAACCGATGTTTATTGACCCGGTTTGGTTTGACTAAATCACAGTGTTATAAAGAAAACCCGGTAGTTATCCCGGTCCGGTTTGATATATAGACCGGCATTGCAAGGATGGGGTTATCAACGTTCCGGATTGGTATTAACACCTTTGCCGTATACACCGTTGGTCAGCCAATGAGCGGTAAACTGCTAGCTACTTTTGAGTTGTTGTACCCAGGAACACAATTCATCATGGGTTAAGTATAAATGTATCTCAAAAGGTGGCAAGAGTCATCATGAGGCATTACAAAACATGCTCAATGGCATGGCAAATGACGGAGTTTTGGCTATCTTATTACAAGAAGCTTTCAAAGCGGCTCCAATGGCATAATTGTTTTTCACAAAGTCGGCACACAGTAGCCAGTAAACCGGTGACCGGTTTAAGACGCTTCGTCTGGTCAGTTTAATGGTTGAGGGTCAGTTGGTGTGGGCACTTCTTCATCCCTCCCCAGACGCTGGAAATCAACCATCAACCAATCGATTCCAGTTAAAACTTGAAATACTGCTTCCTCATGGATAAGATTGGAGAGGTTGATATCAGGGGCATAAGTGTGCATACGAATCGGAGGCACAAGTTCTTCAACTTCCTGGATGTCGGCCGGTTGTCTTTTCCCTTCAGCATCATAAACCGTTGAAAATGGGAAAAGTTTGTATCATCGGCCAGTTTGCTGGCCACTGGCCGCATCTGTTTCGTCAGCCGCCGGAGGTCATCGTTATCAAAGTTTGAACCGTCTTCCTTCACACCTGGATATCCTTTAATGATATCATCCGCTTCAAGGTCTAGAATCCAGGCTTTGGCTCGAATAAGTGCGGTTAAAGCTCCGAACCTGGCAGCTGCCCTCTTCAATTTGGCAATACGGGCTAGTAACATGTCCAACTTCTCAAGTGTTTCTTTAATCAAAGTTGGGGCCGGTTTGTTGTAAGCTGCCGTGCAAATAGCCCGCTGAGACCCAGAGTACAGCTGTTCAACCAATGTATATGCCGCTTTGAGCTTCATGCACATATCTGTACCAAGATGAGCAATCCGGATGCCTGTCATGGTTTAACATTAGCATTCTAGTCAAAGATAAGGTTCCACAAGTTATACCAAATACATAAAGGACACACTTACCAAAGATTGCAGAAGTCATGGTGTTAATTTGCCGTTTCAAACCAGCCAGTTCCTCCGCAACCGGTTTCAAGGCAGCCTTGGCGTCTTCGGCACTCTTTATTACACCGGATTTCTCGATCTCCCATTCAGCACGGTCTTTGTTGAAAGATTCTTTGAGTTTTTCCATGGCGGCTAGGGATTTCGTTAGCTCCTCTTTGGTTTTGGTGTCTTCTTCTTGTTGGGACTTCACATTGTTTTTCAAATCAATGTTTTGGGCCTCTTTATTCCTCAGATTAGACTGCAAATATTGAAGATATATCAAATGATAGGATACGTACATATTTTAAGTATGCATAACAGGCTATGCACTTCATACATGGGGGCTAATGCCTATTTGCTCTAAATTGCTACAGTTTATACAAGTCTCCAGAACAATGTAAACATTATCCTTGACACTTGGGGGCTAATGTATGTTGATTCAAAAATGGATGCATGGATTAAAACCCGGATTAACTTGCTAGAGTTAAACCGGCCTTTGGGGGATACGCAGCAGAAAGCTATCTATTTGCTAAAGGGTGAATTTGGTTCTTATCTGTGGCTTAAAGTGCTACGAAGACCCGGGTTATGATTCACATTATAACCCGGCCCTTGGGGGTTATTTGGGCTAGCATTTTCGGACTATGAATCAAGATACAAAGGAGGAAGAAAATACCTCATATCACTCCTTCATCAAATTTACCAAACTGGCTTCATAATCCCAGTCTGCGTGCAAGCGATTCAAAAAGCTAGAGTGAAGCTCCTCTGCGTTGAGATGAGCATAACTTGCCAAATCACTACTCCATTTGCCTTTTTCTCTAGCAGCCTGCTCTTCTTTGGCACTATGTTGAGCCAAAACTACAGGATGGCCAGGAGAGCTATGGCCTATTCCAGTAATAATAACGTCATCACCTTGGCCTCCAGGGTTTTTGGTTGATGATATTGGAATTTCAGCATCTTTCACCGGACTAGCCCGGTTTGGTTCTGCCGATTCAGTATCGGGCACGGCAGGCTCAGCGTCTGTTGTCTCATCAGTATTTTGGCCTTCAAGGGGCGGGTCATCAGAAGTAGCTTCAGGATGAGGGCCTTCCGGTTCACAAGTATGTTCCAGTTCACCTCTTGGTTCTTCTTCTTCGGCGACCGGGTCTTCGGGCGGATTGGTGACCCGAGCTTTCTTGCTGGGTCTGGCTTTGGCCCTGCAAATAGAATAAAAGAGGATCAACATCTTATTCAAAGGATTTATGACGCATTGATAGGAAAGGTTTTTACAGCTTACCCAGCCACAGTTATCAAAGGGGGGAGTTGAGTTGTTGTCGATTCGCTAGAAGATGAAGGAGGTGTCACCTGATAATTTGAATCGGACGGATTAAGAGGCTGTCTGAAATAACCTGCCTTGGGGTAAGAATGGTCAGAAGTAGGAGAGACCTCAGACCGGCGCTTCCGAACCGGGGTATCAGGTAAACCGAAAGAAGTGACCTGCTGGCCACTGTGCCGGGTTGTCCGGCGAGCTTCATGCTGCCGAGTCTTCAAAATAAATGTTGGATCCAAGTGAGCAAGAGGATGAGAAAAGCTTACTTTCCAGACTGCTTGGTGAGTTTTTTGTGTTCGCATAGAGTATGAACCGGAGGAAAGGGTAATTACCTCTACATCATCAACCTGACTAGCTTCTGCGTCCTCCTGAGGAAGATCATTGTTAATGAGATGCATGAAAAGAGAGCCAAGTGAGTCAAGTTCTACCTCAACTTCTGCATCATTAGTGTCATCATCAAGCTCCATGTTGATCCGGTCAGCCGTTTTCCGTTTTGACGTCCATTTTACGGCTTTGGTTTTGGGGCTGTATTGCTTGACCACTTTATCCCCAGTCGGCTTTGCCGCTTTTTCTATGATTTTCCATTTCCAGAAGGGGTCATTACCCTACATACACAGAAGAAGGATTACAAGTTGTATAAGCTAAAAATATTAGAGATAAAAAGGAAGTATAATGCTTACAGCAGGCAGTTTGTTCTTGGCATAGAAGGGACTCAGACCGGTTTGACTACAGACCAGTTCTGATTCATTCAGAATCTTCTTTACACCTTCAGTGACTTCTTCCTCAGATAATTGAAGGTTGCAATGGCGTTGAGGGTCGTCAACCTCACCGGTCTACTCACACATTAAATCAGAACGCCGGCTTAGTGGCAAGATACTCCAGGATATCCAACAGCGCACAAAGTCCACGCTTGTTAAACCATTCGCCATAAAGGCCTGGAGTTTGGCGAGTTGAGGGGCATATTTTGCCCTTTCTGAAGAGCTCAGCCGTTGTGGCATTGGATGGGTGTTGGATAATCTGTGATCACGAAAGCCGAGGAGGGGATTTTCATCTTCAGGGGATGTATCTCTGCAATAAAACCAAGTTTGGTTCCATTCCTTTGGATGGCTGTGCAATTTGGCATGAGGAAATTCAACCTCTTTCCGCTTTTGAATTGAGACACCCCCAAGTTCAGTGTTAGGGCCATTTACAAATTTTGTGCGCCGGTTTAAATGAAAGAAGTCCCGGAACAGCTCGGTGGTTGGTTCTTCTTATAAATATACTTCACAGAATACCTGGAAGTTGCATAAATTGGAGACCGAGTTGGGACCAATATCTTGAGGATGAAGTTGGAAGCTGGAAAGTACATCTCGATAAAACTTTGACCCTGGCGGTTTGAAGCCACGGCTTATGTGGTCAACAAAGACAACCACCTCACCCTGCCTTGGGGTTGGAGGATTTTCTGTTCCTGGAACTCGCCATTTGATTTCAGTTTTCTTAGCCAAAGTTCCAATGCTGACCATATCATTCAATCGTTCCTCTGTGACCCGGGAACGAGCCCAGTTGCAAGCGATGAATTGCTTGGCCATCGTGGAACAAACGAACTGGAAACAAAAGGCCAGTTTATAAATCACATAGGATAACATACAAGATGCAAGGGAGTAAAATATGCCCTGATAGGGGACATGGCATAAACCGGAGATCAATGCAATAATGCATAAAAGGTAGTACCACGACAGGGGTACTGAGACACTGTTAAAACGGAATATAATTATGGAGGTAAAAGGCTCTTCCGGTTTATCAGAGGGCTAATGGTATAGATTGCTTATACAAAATTAAATCGCCTATGATGGTGTGAGGAGAAACAGATTTCACAGAGGTATGCGAAATTTTCGGATCTAAGATAAGACAAAAAAGTAAAAATAATTGGATCTAGAAAGGGTGAAGAACCGAAGCAACTTATGAAGGACTAGATCAGTTCTTTGCGCATAAGGGTTGTGGTGATAACAGAAGATTAGCTACGGCAAGGAGTACGTCAGGTACGAAGTGTTCACCTAAAGGCCAAGGAAGAACAGCACTAGAACCTCAAGAGCAGCGAAGAGCGAGGAAACCCTAATGGATCTAGGGAAGAAGGGGGAAAGGACTTACTGCGACCGCGGAAGCAGCGGAAGGGCGCCGAGGAACTCTGGTGCGAACAGGTTGATGCAGCGGCCGACGGCGAAGCAAAGGCGAGGTTCGAAGATGACGGCGGCGCTCGAGTGCGGGGTCGTCGAGAGGAAGAACAACAGATGAATGGGTAGCGGAAAGAAAAGAAAGGGGTCCTGTGCCCCTGTTTATAAGGAAGAGTGATAAAACGGCAAGTGCGAGAATCGAGGAGCCCAAAAATGGATAAATTAATAAAAGTGTTGCCTCGGTGACTGAATACACATTAAATTAAGGTGATCGTCGACATCAACGGATAGATGACGTCAGGGCGGTTTATCATATTCTATGAGTATGACGTCACGGCGGTTTACAAGATCAAGGTGAAGATATGAGGGAAGAATTTTTCTAAGTGTAGAAGATTGACATGAACAAGTTCAAACCAATCTGGGGCCTAATGTTGGGGATATTACTACTGGAGGTAACCCGGCCTTATGTAGCCAGGTTAACTCCTTGACGATTAGAAGCCCATGAAGATGCAAGGATGATGGCGCTTCACGAATGGCAAGAGGTTGGAGGTGACCAGCTGGCCTTTGGTGTTCCGCCTTCACTCTTCTGCAGACATCACATTCATTCACGAATTGAGCAATCTCGCGCTTCATTCGAGTCCACCAATAAGCCTGCTTGAGGTCCTGATACATCTTCGTGCTCCCAGGGTGGATGGAGAGGAGAGAATTGTGAGCCTCGTTCATGATCACTTTACGGAGGTTACCTTTGGGCACAACAATACGATCCTCGAAGAAGAGAGTGTCCTTGTCGTCAAGGCGGTAGCACTTGTACTTGGGTTGACTCTTGGCAATCCCAATCTTCACCTTTTTCACCATAGCATCAAGAAGCTGGGCTTGGTGAATCTGGTCTTCCAAGGTAGGAGAGACTTGAAGGTTGGCGAGTAAAACTTGAGGAACAACTTGCAGATTAAGTTTGCGGAAAGCTTCACAAAGATCGGGTTGATAAGGCTTGAGAATAAGACTGTTGCAATAAGCCTTTCTGCTCAATGCGTTAGCAATCACATTAGCCTTGCCTGGAGTATACTCGATACTCGGATTATACTCTTGAATCATTTCGACTCATCGAGTTTGCCTGAGGTTGAGATTAGGCTGAGTGAAGATGTACTTGAGACTCTTGTGATCAGTGAAAATGTCCACTTTTCTTCCCAATAGAAGATGTCTCCAAGTCAAAAGAGCATGCACAACTGCCGCCAACTCGAGATCATGAGTGGGGTAGTTCTTCTCATTGGGCTTCAACTGGCGAGAGGTATAAGCAACAACTTCCTTCTCTTGCATCAATACTGCGCCAAGACCTTGGAGAGAGGCATCACAAAAGACCTCGTACGGTTTGGATTCATCAGGCGGAGTCAGAACTGGAGCAGTGATCAATTTCTCTTTCAAAGTGTTGAAAGCAATGTCACACTCCGGAGACCAAACGTACTTGACGTGCTTCTGGAGAAGATTTGAGAGAGGCTTCGCGATCTTGGAGACATCCCGTGAAAAACAAAGGCAACTTGGGATGGATGAAACAAACACCATTGAGAAAGCTGAGATTGAATCTTGCGGATATTGAAAATGTCGGATCCACTTGAAAAGAAACAACACCCGTTGAAAAGGATTGACATGACAATATCGATTATCATGAAGGATTGGTATTTACATCGGAGTATGAGAACACCGATTAGGAAAGGTATGGAATCGACATTTGACTTTGAAGCAACTCGAATACCACAACTCAAAACAAAACAAAGGGTTGGCTTGCAAAATAAGCCGGAACAAACATATGATAGAGATTTTGTCCGAAGTTTTCGTGGTGGGGCCTACACGGGCTCGATCGTACAGCACCATCATGTACAAGGCAGTGCAAATGACATACGAAGCGTCCCTGAGTCGGCATAGCCAAGGACTCTTTAAGACACAATGAGACCACTGTAAAACCGACCATGGATAAGCGGACCACTAGACGTCGAACCCCAATTTCAAATCATACATCCGTCAGAAAGATATCCTACGAACTACTTGAATTCCCACTTATAAACTCCCGAAATTTTCTGGTTATGCAATCAGGTGTTGGGGATACAGGGGAAGCATAATATCTCACCCAAATCTAGCAAATCCTACATCCAGTTGTATCCATCCTTCAACACATAACCAAGAAACCTTCGGAAATCGTCTACCTCAACCTTCGAAAAGCATCCGTTATACAAGTTATGGCAAAACTCCCGAACTCCCGCCCCAGTACTGGGTGGCGTCGAGGTTATCTCACCAACGAACTGCATAAAAGAGATTTTCGATGTCGGCGTACTAAACTCAGGTATTCCAGAACTGCAACGATAAAATTATGACGACAACACCTCAGAGCTCAACTCCCCGGGACACTTCCAAAAAACCCCTGACAGGAGGCACCAAGACAATGTTCTCGTCACAAAACCATCGGAACGATTCCAAGATACCCATGTGATCCTAAAAAAAAATTAGTGACATTTGAGAAGAGAAGAGTCAAAAACTCTACGTCAGGATACCTTACCAGAGTGATGAGGAGACTGGGAAGTAAAAAGAATTCCTAAACCCTCCGATATATAATTCCTAAATGACTCAAAACATTTTTTTCTAGACTCAACTCGGCTGCTAGTTCGATCAAGCAATGGGGCTCCTAAGGTCGGGGAAGGCTCTGATTACCAACTTGTAACGCCCTCGATGCGGCTATATCTCCCATGTGTCGAAGCACGACTTAGAGGCATAACCACATTGAAAGCAATGTCGCAAGTGAGGTAATCTTCACACAACCCATGTAATACATAAGGGAAAAAAATATACATAGTTGGCTTACAATCGCCACTTCACACAATTACATGAATAAAGCATTACAACATCCAAATGCAATCAAGGTCCGACTACGGAGCCAAAATAAAAGAAGACTACCCCAAAAGCGACAAGGTCCCTCGATTGACCCCAACTGGGCTCCACTACTGATCAACTAGAACGAAACAACACAAAGGACAAGAACTTCATCGAGCTCCTCCTTGAGCTTGGTTGCATCATCTGCACGGACTCATCGGCACCTGCAAGCTGGTTTTGGAAGTATCTGTGAGTCACGGGGACTCAGCAATCTCGCACCCTCGCAATCAAGACTATTTAAGCTTATGGGTAAGGCAAAAGGTATGAGATGGAGCTGCAGCAAGCGACTAGCATATATGGTGGCTAACTTACGCAAATGAGAGCGAGAAGAGAAGGCAAAGCACGGTCAGTAAAAGTATGATCAAGAAGTGATCCTAAAACAACCTACGTCAAGCATAACTCCACCACCGTGTTCACTTCCCGGACTCCGCCGGAAAGAGACCATCACGATTACACACGCGGTTGATGCATTTTTTAATTAAGGTCAACTTCAGGTTTTCTACAACCGGACATTAACAAATTCCCATCTGCCCATAACCGCGGGCACGGCTTTCGAAAGTTCAAATCCCTGCAGGGGTGTCCCAACTTAGCCCATCACAAGCTCTCATGGTCAACGAAGGAATAGACCTCCTCCCGAGACATTCCGATCAGACTCGGTATCCCGGTTCTACAAGACATTTTGATAGGGTAAAACTAAACCAGCAACACCGCCCGAATGTGCCGGCAAATCCCGATAGGAGCTGCACATATCTCTTTCTCAGGGCACACTCAGATGAGCCAGACGTCGGGTAGGCCAGCCCAGAGTTGCCCCTGGTAGCCCCGGACATCGCTCGGTTGGACCAACACTCAGAGGAGCACTGGCCTGAGGGGGTTAAAATAATGATGACCCTTGGGCGCGCGACCCCCAAGGGAAAAGAAAAGGCTAGCTGGCGAATGGTAAGACCAATGTTGGGCATTGCTGGAGGAGTTTTATTCAAGGCGAATTGTCAAGGGGTTCCCATTATCACCCAACCGCGTAAGGAACGCAAAATCTAGGAACATAACACCGATATGACGGAAACTAGGGTGGCAAGAGTGGAACAAAACACCAGGCATAAGGCCGAGCCTTCCACCCTTTACCAAGTATATAGATGCATTAATTAAATAAGATATATAGTGATATCCCAACAAGTAAACATGTTGCAATAAGGAACGACATCTCCATGTTCCAACAAGGAACAAACTTCAATCTTCACCTGCAACTAACAACGCTATAAGAGGGGCTGAGCAAAGCGGTAACATAGCCAATCAACGGTTTGCTAGGACAAGGTGGGTTAGAGGCTTGGTTCAACAATATGGGAGGCATGATAAGCAAGTGGTAGGTATCGCAGCAAAGGCATAGCAAAAGAGCGAGCAACTAGAAAGCAAAGATAGAAGTGATTTCGAGGGTATGATCATCTTCCCTGAAATCCTGCAAGGAAGAAGAAGGCGTCCATGAAGAAGTCAAACGGACGTAGACGAACGAATCCTCACAACACGACGTTATCGGATTACCGAGACGAAGTACACCGGAAAGAAAGCAAACAACACAGTAAACAACCACAACAACAACATGGCACGATGCGCAAACAAGTATGACGCATGTCCGGTTTAATGATGCATGGCATGACAAAGTGCACAAACAATCCTACAAATTAAGTGGAGCTCATTATGCAACGGAGTTGCATATTGAAGAAAACACCACATGACTTATTTAGTTCTCTCTCGTTTATGTACCCAACAAGATTAAATGTTGATTAACATGGCAAGAGGTGAAGCACAACAAAACTACCTATCTAGGCAAGTTTAAATGAGGCCGGAAGGAACGAACAACAATTTCGGAAAATCCTCATATGCATAATTTAAGGTTTGGTACTGTTCTGCCCTAAACACAATTTTAGAGTTGTTAAACATGCAAAGTGATGCCACCATGTTAAACTAGGCATTTTTCTACCCCATTTACATATAAAGTTTCTGGGATAAAAGAAAAAAAACACAACAGGAAAAAAACACGCATGGGCCGAAACTGGGCAGCCCAACAAGAGAAAAAAATCAAGAGGAGGGGGCGCTCGGGGCTGCTCACCCTGGGCCTGGCCCAGTCGGTGGGAGGAGGGAGGCCTGGCGTTGGCTGGATCGAATCGAGGAGGGGAGGCGCGGTCCAGCGAGTAGCGTGCGGGCCAACGCAGGGACGAGGCGAGGTGCTCTGCTCGTTACTAAAGAATGCGCAACAGAAACAGCGGCAGGTTCACGGCGATGCAGAAGACGGCGTCGGGGAGGTTCTGGCGACGGGGTCGGCGGGAACCAGCGAGTAGGCGCCGGAGATGGCCGGATCTGGGCGGTGGAGGTCGTCAGGGTACCGTTCTCTGTCGAATCGAAGCGGAGACGGCTCCAGCGGCGCGAGGATGTTCTTCGGCTCGGTGGAGCTGGCCTTGCAGAAGAAACACAGCGGCGCGCGGTGCTCGTCGTAGAAGAGGGCGACTGCTGCGAGGCAGATGAACGGATGAAGCTCCAGCAGGGCGGGCGTCCATGGCATCCCTGATGGAGGTGGCCACCGACGGCAGCGCTCCGGCAATGGAGCTTCTCCTTGACGCCAGCGGGGTTGCAGGTGAACTCCTGTACCTGGTACAGGGAGAGAAAGAGGGGTGAGGTAGAGAGGAGAGAAGCCAGGGAAGGAAACGGAGAGTGGAAGAGCAGGGAGAGGGGCGACCTAGTCCTGGACGTGGTTGGGTACTCCGGCGAGGTACTTGGCGGGCGACGGGGTCCTCCATGGCGGGTCCTGAGACGGCGACGGAAACGGTGGCCATGGCAGCAGGGGCGACCTCCTGTTGCTCCTGTACCTGGCAAGAGAGAGAGAGAGAGAGAGAATTTGAGAGAGAGCGAGAGAGACCGAAAGAGACGACGAAGAGATATGAGGGCAGGGAAGGAGGCGCAGCTTTGCTGTGGTTGGGCGACGGTGGAGATCAAGGGAGTTGGTCGGGGCCGCTGGTTCGATCTGGTAGGAGAGGAAAACGAGGAGGAACTGGATTGGGGAAGACCCTAATGGGGATTTGGTGGAGTGTGGCGGCGGCTGAGGGGGGGCAAATGACCTAGTTTTAGGGTTTGGACCATATTTAGACTAGGGAGGATATATATATATATATATAAGGAAAAGAGGGGGAGTTTAGGGGCTAATCCATCCCTCCGATCGTAATCGAACGATCGGGAAAAATAGGCTAGGGAGTCCAAATAAGAAAATGGTGATGTTTTGTAGATGTTTGGGGATGATCCGGACACAACGGTGACGACTGTCCGGGTCGGGTCCGGGACAGCTTTCGGACGCGCGCGAGGAGGGCCGCGGGCTGACGAGAGAGGTTAGGTTGGGTCTGGCGGATTGTGAAGAGCGGGTTGGTCTGAGAGAAGAGGGGAGAGCTGCAGCCCGGCACGGTTTCCGAAGACCGAAAACGTCCGACGTTAGACCGGCTAGATTGCCGCTATAGTTAAGGTTGGGCTATCAAACGAACCCCGAATGCGATGAAACTTGACAGGCGGTCTATCTACACTATAATAAGACCACACGCCAACTTTCATCCCATTCCAAGAACATTTTCCGGCCACTTATAAAATAATATTTCCGACATGCCGCGGGCGCATGCAAGTGTGTCTAGGCTCAGAACGGACAACGGACGGAACGAGGAGACCGGGATGGATGCAAGTTTCGAAAACATGATGATGCAATGCACATGATGACATGATGAAATGCAACACGCAAGAAAATGACATTGCAACGACGGTGAATAACTGGAAGACACCTGGCTCAACGGTCTCGGGGCATCACAACACTCCAACACTACGAGAGGATCTCGTCCTGAGATCTAGAATGGCACCGGAGGGGAAAGGAAGAGGAAGACATGAGGTGAAACTATGTTGCTTCTCTGACAAATGAGTGAAACCAAAGAACCTTGCGAGGTTGAACAAATTCAAGAATAGAATACAACGAAGGTGAACAAAGTCGAAAACACTCCGTTAGAAAAGAGGGACAAAGATCATTGCGAAAAAAACCTTGAGGTTGAAGGGCAAGATATATATTGAAACCACTCCGGTTGAAACAAGATAGAAAAGGATTAAGAATGATATAATTTGGGCAGCACTCCGACTGTAAATGGAAAGAATTGAACATGAACTTGAAAAGATGAGAGGATACTTGATGAAATCACAATACACTGCCTCCGTAACAATTGAATGAATGGAACAAGGGGTAAGAAATATCTCGTACAGCACTCCGGTTGAAAAGAGATGAAAAACTTGATAAAATGAAAGAACTTGAGAAAAGGAACATAATACTCTGGTTAAAAGGATAAGCACGATGAAAACATGGTCCTGAAAATCCGAGAAGATGGGTTGAGGAGAGCAACATCACAATGCCTCCGGAACGGAAGAATAGAAGATAGATAATTGTCATAGGAGAATTGAGAAGAAAATGCCAACTTCTGCCACAAAAGAGCTTGAAGAGGCATCTTCAGGGGAAGGGTCGAACGGAATTGTTGGAAAACCAACAATGAGAAGAATAAGCTTGATATGGTCTTATGGAATACATCCCAAATTATGAGGTGACAACCTTCCACTCACGGGAAAAGAATTGGATTGATAAGAACAAGGAGACGAGAAAGCTATTTCGCCGGGAGGATAAAAGAAGAACTTGGGTCACTTATGAGCACCATAGATAGCAACAATCCTTAGGGAAGGCTTTAGGTGAAACATGACACAAGATGACTCCAACGAAGAGGTTGATGGATTTAAAATATCTCATCCTTGACAACATGTGAATCATGAAACATAAACTCAAATTATCAAGAATGACATAATACCACCTCCAATAATATGGTAGAAAGAATAGCACTCCGGATAGCAAGAAGAAGAAAAAACTTGAACTCCTCTGAAAATAATCTTGCTGAACATTTCGAGAGCGGATTAAGTCCTATATGGACCATCATGCAGAAACTTCATGAGAACTCCGGTAAACAAAAGAATGATCAAACGAAAAGAAAGATGAGAAGAGTAAGGTTGAAGCCTTGCAATGATTAGATGAAGCTTTGCGACGAGATAAAAAGAAAACTTGGAACTCCGGAAAAGAAAGATGGACAACCTGAATCGAGAATTAAATGAACCTCCGGAATAAGGAATTAAATCACTTGGATGAAACAAGAATAAGAATTACATTATGCTTATCCTTCCCCAATTTATATTGATGAGAAGCAATGGATTTGGCGTACTACTTATTCTCGTAGAAAGGATTAATATAGATATAGCGCAAACTTGAGAAAAGACTTCAACGAACCACCGTTAGCATATGGAAAGCGCGAATGAATTGATATGAAAACCCAGAAAGAGAACTCTTGTATGAACCACCGTAAGAATTGAAAATGATCGAAGTAAAAGGATGAATCACCAGTAAGAATTAGCAAATGAACGAAGATACATGAGAGAGTTTAGGTGCAAGTGAACAAAGAAAACACAAGCTGATAAGAGAATGTTTCCACGATGCACCGGTTAGATTTGGAGAATGAGAGCTGAAAACTGGAATGAATAATCCTGAATTGATGGCCTTCAGATAAACAAACTAAAAAGACTCCTGAATTACTCCGGATGGGTGAAAAGAATTCTCATAATCAAAACAATTATGAGGGGATGGCAACAAGCTAGAATCACGAATCTTGAAGAGAATGGAGCAGGATTGAGAGAAAATCTTCTTCGGTCTTCAAAATCTGAGAATGATGATGAGAAACATCACCATGAATTGTTTAGACGCTCCGGAAGAATCAAAAGCGAAGAGATTTAGCCATTGAGAAACAAAGGATTTAATTCCTGGCTCTGATACCAACT
This sequence comes from Triticum urartu, assembly GCF_056163025.1. NCBI lineage: Eukaryota > Viridiplantae > Streptophyta > Magnoliopsida > Poales > Poaceae > Triticum > Triticum urartu. The sequence goes on from NC_141876.1 coordinate 262,534,113, forward strand.
TGTAACACCCTCAATGCGACTATAGCTCCCACGTGTCGAGGCACGACTTAGAGACATAATCGCATTGAAGGCATTTGTCGCAAGTAAGGTAATCTTTACACATCCCATGTAATATAATAATAAAGGGGAGATAACATAGTTGGCTTACACTCGCCATGTCAATCAAGGTACATAAATAACATTACATCATCGAACACTCATGGCCCGACTACGGTGCCAAAATAAAAGATAACCCAACATGTGACACGGTCCCGATCACCCCCAACTGGGCACCACTACTGATCATCAGGAAAGGAAACATAATAACGTTGAGAGTCCTCGTCGAACTCCCACTTGAGCTTGAGCGCGTCACCTGGAGCGGAATCATTAGGCCCTGCATCTAGTGTAACAGTAATCTGTGAGCCACAGGGACTCAGCAATCTCGCACCCTCGCGATCAAGACTATTTAAGCTTATAGGTAAGGTAAGGTAAATATATGTGGAGCTGCAGCAAGCGACTAGCATATATGGTGGCTAACTTATTCACAAACGAGAGCGAGAAGAGGAGGCAAAGCGCGAGCGATAAACTAGAGAACAACCTGCGCAAGCATTACTCCAACACCGTGTCCACTTCCCGGACTCCGCCGAGAAGAGGCCATCACGGTAACACACTCAGTTGATTCATTTTAATTAAGTTAAGGTTCAAGTTATCTACAACCGGACATTAACAAATTGCCATCTGCCCATAACCATGGGCACGGCTTTCAAAAGTTCAAATCCCTGCAGGGAGTCCCAACTTAGCCCATGACAAGCTCTCACGGTCAACGAAGGAATAGACCTCCTCCCAAGACGTTCCGATCAGACTCGGTATCTTGGTTCTTCAAGACACTTCGACAGGTTAAAACAAGACTAGCAACACCGCCCGAATGTGCCGAAAAATCCCGATAGGAGCTGCACATATCTCGTTCTCAAGGCACACTCAGATGAGCCAGACGTCGGGTAGGCCAACCCAGAGTTGCCCCTGCTAGCCCCGGACATCGCTCGGTTGGACCAACACTCAGAGGAGCATTGGCCCAGGGGGGTTTAAATAAGATGACCCTCGGGCTCCGGAAACCCAAGGGAAAAAGAGGCTAGGTGGCAAATGGTAAAACCAATGTTGGGCATTGCTGGAAAAGCTTTAATTAAGGCGAACTATCAAGGGGTTCCCATTATAACCCAACCGCGTAATGAACGCAAAATCCGGGAACATAACACCGATATGACGGAAACTATGGCGGCAAGAGTGGAACAAAACACTAGGCGAGAGGCCGAGCCTTCCACCCTTTACCAAGTATATAGATGCATTAAGATAACAAGATAATATAGTGATATCCCAACAAGTAAATAAATGTTCCAACAAGGAACGGCCTCCAATCTTCACCTGCAACTAACAACGCTACAAGAGGGGCTGAGCAAAGCGGTAACATAGCCAAACAACGGTTTGCTAGGACAAGGTGGGTTAGAGGTTTGACATGGCAATTTGGGAGGCCTGAAAGCAAGTGGTAGGCATCATAGCATTGGCATAGCAAAAGAGTGAGCAATCTAGCATAGCAAAGATAGTAGTGATTTCGAGGGTATGATCATCTTGCCTGCACAGTTGTCAGAGTTGATTGGATCCTCGAAAGCAAAGTCAACGGGCTCCTCGTTAGCGAACTCGTCTCCCGGCTCTACCCAAGCAAGACAAACAAGCAACAAGGACACAATCAACCACGTGCAAGGACCAAACAAGATGATGCAAAGATGGTATGCTATGCGGGATGCGATGCATGATGCATATGCAAGAATTGAGAAGGGATGCATGTGTCTTGCATCAACTTGGGACTCCAAGTGTGCCACTGGAAAGATGAGATGAAATCGCTTGAAAACGATATAAATAACGCCGGAATCGGAGTTACGGTTTGGAAATGGCGAGCAAAACAAATATGACACCGGTCTGCGATTTACAGCAAGTAGTCATCTAAATGCAATGAGATGAACATGCTACAACACCCAAACATGACAACAAAATACATGGCAGGGATGCATTCAAGATGCTTAACAAAAATCTAGCACTGAGCTACGGCCAAAACATCCATTAACAGGTTCAAACAAGCATGGAAAAAATGCATATGGCAAACAGATCTCAGACTTAGTGAAATTAACACTTGTCTGGAATTTCAGATCAAGTAGCTCTCTCCGGAGCAACAAAACTACATGCTACAGGACCTGAACATGGCAAAGTAAAGCATGGCATGGAGCTACTCAAAGATCTTAACAAAAGTCCCTTAGTGACCTTGAGCCAAAAGGGATCAGAAAATACAATTGGAAGCATGTGAACATGGCAAAAACATAATCAGATCTCAGACTTAGTGAAAACTGGCACATGCTGAAAACAGATATCAAGTAGGCATGTTTACGAGCTCGATGCACTCACTACGGGGCAAGTCATGACAATATAAGCTTACATCTAACAAGAACAAACAAAATTCAAGCTAGACATGGCAAGAACAATATCATAGCATGCACCGATCAACTACAACATCATCGGCAAAATTGCAAACAAGTTGACAATCTGCCCAGATTCACAAAGTAGCAAAAGTAGAGCTTGATTGACTCAAGCTAGGGTGCTGCATAATTGCAAACAAAGACGTGGATGGATAGAACACTACAAGTTTAACAAAACATCCTTACTGATCATTCTCAAAAGAGGCACGGATCACTAGGAAACAACATGAACATATGGCCACATGAGATAAACAGATCAAGGACTTGGTGGAAATGCTAAGTCCCTGAAAACAGAATTAACAAGTGCACCACTTTGCAAGCTCGTGCTAGTCACCACACACATCAAAAAAATACATGGCTTGCACCTCTGGAAAGATGAAAAAACCCTTAACAAAACATATGTAGAGCATCAGGGCATATCATGCACACAATAATCATGGCAAAAATGACAAAAAAGCTAAATGGAGTAGCAGATCTGACAATTAACTCAAGTAGCCCTCTTCTAACAGCATTTCGGGCATCAAGATGAACACAAATGAAAATGATGCAATGGAATGAAATGATGTACTCTCTGAGATGAACATTTTGATATGCTATATGCATGAATCGGAGCTACGGATGCAAAGATACGGTGCTATGAACATGGGCACTTGGACCTGCGATTTCGAGGACTTAGAAGAAAAACCACCTAGGGTTTACTGTTCACCGGATCTGGATCTCGGTGAAAACACTGTAGCGGCGGCGCGGATAACGAGGATGGCCAGAGCTCGACGGGGAGGACGCCGGAAGGAGGCCGGCAAGGTGCGCGGGGCCGGGGCAGCGATGGTGGCCGCGGACGCCGGCGAACTGCGGCTGCGGGGCGGCGCCTCCGTGGCTTGCGGCGGTGGGCGAAGGCGGCGGCCGACGCGGCTCCGGTTGCCGGCGGCGGCGAAGATGGTGGCGGCGCGGCGAGCGAAGGCGGCGGGGTCGAGGCGCGGGCGAGGGAGCCGGGCGGCGGCGGCGCGCGAGCCGGGAGGGCCTTCCCTGGGCCGCGCGGGCCAGCGCGGGGGAGACGGTGGTGGTGACACTTGGCGCCGCGGGAGTGGCCGAGGCGGCGGGGCGGACGCGTCCGGACTGCAAGTTTTTGTCCGGCGGCGACGGGTGGAGAAGGACTAGGGTTAGGGTGAGAGGAGATCCGTGAATTTTTGAGGAGGACCTATATATAGGCATAGAGGGAGCTAGGAGAGTCCAAATGAGGTGCGGTTTTCGGCCACACGATCGTGATCGAACGCTCTAGATGATGGAGCAGGTTTAGGTGGGTTTTTGGGCCAAATTGGAAGGGTGTTGGGCTGCAACACACAGAGGCCTTTTCGGTCCCTCGGTTAACCGTTGGAGTATCAAACGAAGTCCAAATGATACGAAGCATGATAGGCGGTCTACCGGTAGTAAACCAAGGCCGCTTGGCAAGTCTCGGTTCAATCCGGAAATGTTTAATCCCCACACACGAAAGAAAGCTAGAAATGAGCACCGGAGGAGAACGAAGCGCCGGAATGCAAAACGGACAACGGGGAAAATGCTCGAATGCATGAGATGAACACGTATGCAAATGCAATGCACATGATGACATGATATGAGATGCATGACAATGATAACCACACACGGATAAAAACACCCGAACCCGAGAAAATAAAATAACTTAACGCCGGAAACGGCAAGAGTTGGAGTACAAATTGGGAAAGTTACATCCGGGGTGTTACAACACTCCACCACTACGAAAGGATCTCGTCCTGAGATCTAGGACTAAAAGAACGCCGGGTACTCAGAACGGAGGTGATCCTCGCGTTCCCAGGTAGCTTCACGGCCGGAATGGTGTGACCACTTGACTTTGAGGAATTTGATTGTCTTATTGCTAGTCTTGCGTTCAGTCTCTTCAAGAATAGCAACGGGGTGCTCACGGTAGGAAAGATCTTCTTGGAGCTCAATATCCTCGAAGTTGACGGTGCGGTCAGGAGTCTTGAAGCACTTTCGGAGCTGAGAGACATGGAACACATCATGAAAATTTGCAAAGTTTGAAGGAAGCTCGAGTTGATAGGCGAGATCGCCTCTCCTGCTGACAATCTTGAAAGGTCCCACGTATCTGGGGGCAAGCTTCCCTTTGATACCGAAGCGACAAGTACCTTTAATAGGAGAGACGCGGAGGTAAACATGATCTCCGATCTCGAAAGCCAAATCACGGTGCTTACTATCATAGTAGCTCTTCTGACGGGATTGGGCTGCTTTGAGGTTATCGCGAATGACTTTGCACATTTCCTCTGCCTCTGTGATTAAGTCATTACCCAAAAGCTGACGTTCACCGGTTTCAGACTAGTTGAGAGGGGTACGGCACTTCCTGCCATACAGAATTTCAAATGGGGCCTTGCCCGAACTTGTTTGAAAACTGTTGTTGTAGGAGAATTCAGCATAAGGAAGACAATCCTCCCACTTCATGCCGAAGGAGATGACACGCTCGACTTGACCGCTAGTTTGAGGATGGAAAGCTGTGCTGAAGCGGATGTTGGTGCCTATGGCCTTCTAAAAAGAATCCCAAAACTTGGAGGTAAAGATGCTGCCACGGTCTGAAGATATCACTTGTGGAATACCGTGCAGAGAAACAATCCGAGAGGTATAGAGTTCCGCCAATTGAGCTGCAGTGATTGACTCTTTGATAGGCAGAAAGTGAGCCACTTTGGTGAGTTTGTCGATGACAACGAATATAGCATCATTGCCACGTTTGGACTTTAGAAACCCAGTCACGAAGTCCATCTCAATGTGGTCAAACTTCCATTCTGGAATGGCAAGAGGTTGGAGGAGACCAGCTGGCCTTTGGTGTTCTGCTTTCACTCTTCTGCAGACATCACATTCATTCACGAATTGAGCAATCTCGCGCGTCATTCGAGTCCACCAATAAGCCTGCTTGAGGTCCTGATACATCTTCGTGCTCCCAGGGTGGATGGAGAGGAGAGAATTGTGAGCCTCGTTCATGATCACTTTACGGAGGTTACCTTTGGGCACAACAATACGATCCTCGAAGAAGAGAGTGTCCTTGTCGTCAAGGCGGTAGCACTTGTACTTGGGTTGACTCTTGGCAATCCCAATCTTCACCTTTTTCACCATAGCATCAAGAAGCTAGGCTTGGCGAATCTGGTCTTCCAAGGTAGGAGAGACTTGAAGGTTGGCGAGTAGAACTTGAGGAACAACTTGCAGATTAAGTTTGCAGAAAGCTTCACAAAGCTCGGGTTGATAAGGCTTGAGAATAAGACTGTTGCAATAAGCCTTTCTGCTCAATGCGTCAGCAATCACATTGGCCTTGCCTGGAGTATACTCGATACTTGGATTATACTCTTGAATCATTTCGACTCATCGAGTTTGCCTGAGGTTGAGATTAGGCTGAGTGAAGATGTACTTGAGACTCTTGTGATCAGTGAAAATGTCCACTTTTCTTCCCAATAGAAGATGTCTCCAAGTCAAAAGAGCATGCACAACTGCCGCCAACTCGAGATCATGAGTGGGGTAGTTCTTCTCATTGGGCTTCAACTGGCGAGAGGTATAAGCAACAACTTTCTTCTCTTGCATCAATACTGCGCCAAGACCTTGGAGAGAGGCATCACAAAAGACCTTGTACGGTTTGGATTCATCAGGCGGAGTCAGAACTGGAGCAGTGATCAATTTCTCTTTCAAAGCGTTGAAAGCAATGTCACACTCCGGAGACCAAACGTACTTGACGTGCTTCTGGAGAAGATTTGAGAGAGGCTTCGCGATCTTGGAGACATCCCGTGAAAAACAAAGGCAACTTGGGATGGATGAAACGAACACCATTGAGAAAGCTGAGATTGAATCTTGCAGATATTGAAAAGGTCGGATCCACTTGAAAAGAAACAACACCGGTTGAAAAGGATTGACATGAAAATCTCGATTATCATCAAGGATTGGTATTTACATTGGAGTATGAGAACACCGATTAGGAAAGGTATGGAATCGACATTTGACTTTGAAGCAACTCGAATACCACAACTCAGAACAAAATAAAGGGTTGGCTTGCAAAATAAGCCGGAACAAACATATGATAGAGATTTTGTCCGAAGTTTTCATGGTGGGGCCTACACGGGCTCGATCGTATAGCACCATCATGTACAAGGCAGTGCACATGACATACGAAGCGTCCCTGAGTCAGCATAGCCAAGGACTCTTTAAGACACAATGAGACCACTGTAAAACCGACCATGGATAAGCGGACCACTAGACGTCGAACCCCAATTTCAAATCATACATCCGTCAGAAAGATATCCTACGAACTACTTGAATTCCCACTTATAAACTCCCGAAATTTTCTGGTTATGCAATCAGGTGTTGGGGATACAGGGGAAGCATAATATCTCACCCAAATCTAGCAAATCCTACATCCAGTTGTATCCATCCTTCAACACATAACCAAGAAACCTTCGGAAATCGTCTACCTCAACCTTCGAAAAGCATCCGTTATACAAGTTATGGCAAAACTCCCGAACTCCCGCCCCAGTACTGGGTGGCGTCGAGGTTATCTCACCAACGAACTGCATAAAAGAGATTTTCGATGTCGGCGTACTAAACTCAGGTATTCCAGAACTGCAACGATAAAATTATGACGACAACACCTCAGAGCTCAACTCCCCGGGACACTTCCAAAAAACCCCTGACAGGAGGCACCAAGACAATGTTCTCGTCACAAAACCATCGGAACGATTCCAAGATACCCATGTGATCCTAAAAAAATTAGTGACATTTGAGAAGAGAAGAGTCAAAAACTCTATGGCAGGATACCTTACCAGAGCGATGAGGAGACTGGGAAGTAAAAAGAATTCCTAAACCCTCCGATATATAATTCCTAAATGACTCAAAACATTTTTTTCTAGACTCAACTCGGCTGCTAGTTCGATCAAGCAATGGGGCTCCTAAGGTCGGGGAAGGCTCTGATTACCAACTTGTAACGCCCTCGATGCGGCTATATCTCCCATGTGTCGAAGCACGACTTAGAGGCATAACCACATTGAAAGCAATGTCGCAAGTGAGGTAATCTTCACACAACCCATGTAATACATAAGGGAAAAAAATATACATAGTTGGCTTACAATCGCCACTTCACACAATTACATGAATAAAGCATTACAACATCCAAATGCAATCAAGGTCCGACTACGGAGCCAAAATAAAAGAAGACTACCCCAAAAGCGACAAGGTCCCTCGATTGACCCCAACTGGGCTCCACTACTGATCAACTAGAACGAAACAACACAAAGGACAAGAACTTCATCGAGCTCCTCCTTGAGCTTGGTTGCATCATCTGCACGGACTCATCGGCACCTGCAAGCTGGTTTTGGAAGTATCTGTGAGTCACGGGGACTCAGCAATCTCGCACCCTCGCAATCAAGACTATTTAAGCTTATGGGTAAGGCAAAAGGTATGAGATGGAGCTGCAGCAAGCGACTAGCATATATGGTGGCTAACTTACGCAAATGAGAGCGAGAAGAGAAGGCAAAGCACGGTCAGTAAAAGTATGATCAAGAAGTGATCCTAAAACAACCTACGTCAAGCATAACTCCAACACCGTGTTCACTTCCCGGACTCCGCCGGAAAGAGACCATCACGATTACACACGCGGTTGATGCATTTTTTAATTAAGGTCAACTTCAGGTTTTCTACAACCAGACATTAACAAATTCCCATCTGCCCATAACCGCGGGCACGGCTTTCGAAAGTTCAAATCCCTGCAGGGGTGTCCCAACTTAGCCCATCACAAGCTCTCATGGTCAACGAAGGAATAGACCTCCTCCCGAGACATTCCGATCAGACTCGGTATCCCGGTTCTACAAGACATTTTGATAGGGTAAAACTAAACCAGCAACACCGCCCGAATGTGCCGGCAAATCCCGATAGGAGCTGCACATATCTCTTTCTCAGGGCACACTCAGATGAGCCAGACGTCGGGTAGGCCAGCCCAGAGTTTCCCCTGGTAGCCCCGGACATCGCTCGGTTGGACCAACACTCAGAGGAGCACTGGCCTGAGGGTGTTAAAATAATGATGACCCTTGGGCGCGCGACCCCCAAGGGAAAAGAAAAGGCTAGCTGGCGAATGGTAAGACCAATGTTGGGCATTGCTGTAGGAGTTTTATTCAAGGCGAATTGTCAAGGGGTTCCCATTATCACCCAACCGCGTAAGGAACGCAAAATCTAGGAACATAACACCGATATGACGGAAACTAGGGTGGCAAGAGTGGAACAAAACACCAGGCATAAGGCCGAGCCTTCCACCCTTTACCAAGTATATAGATGCATTAATTAAATAAGATATATAGTGATATCCCAACAAGTAAACATGTTGCAATAAGGAACGACATCTCCATGTTCCAACAAGGAACAAACTTCAATCTTCACCTGCAACTAACAACGCTATAAGAGGGGCTGAGCAAAGCGGTAACATAGCCAATCAACGGTTTGCTAGGACAAGGTGGGTTAGAGGCTTGCTTCAACAATATGGGAGGCATGATAAGCAAGTGGTAGGTATCGCAGCAAAGGCATAGCAAAAGAGCGAGCAACTAGCAAGCAAAGATAGAAGTGATTTCGAGGGTATGATCATCTTCCCTGAAATCCCGCAAGGAAGAAGAAGGCGTCCGTGAAGAAGATAAACGGACGTAGACGAACGAATCCTCACAACACGACGTTATCGGATTACCGAGACGAAGTACACCGGAAAGAAAGCAAACAACACAGTAAACAACCACAACAACAACATGGCACGATGCGCAAACAAGTATGACGCATGTCCGGTTTAATGATGCATGGCATGACAAAGTGCACAAACAATCCTACAAATTAAGTGGAGCTCATTATGCAACGGAGTTGCATATTGAAGAAAACACCACATGACTTATTTAGTTCTCTCTCGTTTATGTGCCCAACAAGATTAAATGTTGATTAACATGGCAAGAGGTGAAGCACAACAAAACTACCTATCTAGGCAAGTTTAAATGAGGCCGGAAGGAACGAACAACAATTTCGGAAAATCCTCATATGCATAATTTAAGGTTTGGTACTGTTCTGCCCTAAACACAATTTTAGAGTTGTTAAACATGCAAAGTGATGCCACCATGTTAAACTAGGCATTTTTCTACCCCATTTACATATAAAGTTTATTAAATTCCGAGTTACGGTTATTTAGTTATGAAATAAATCATTTTAGCAAGTTATTTAAGCAAATTTAAACAAACAGCATTTTAAACATTTATAACATAGATGAAAGTGGCATAATATGAAACTAGATGCAATACTGAGCATATTTCATATATAAAGTTTTTCCATATGATGCACAGTTTGAGATATATGATATGCATGAAGTTTGAGGGTTTTTCTGCAATTCTGCAATCTCTGGGATAAAAGAAAAAAACACAACAGGAAAAAAACACGCATGGGCCGAAACTGGGCAGCCCAACAAGAGAAAAAAATCAAGAGGAGGGGGCGCTCGGGGCTGCTCACCCTGGGCCTGGCCCAGTCGGTGGGAGGAGGGAGGCCTGGCGTTGGCTGGATCGAATCGAGGAGGGGAGGCGCGGTCCAGCGAGTAGCGTGCGGGTCAACGCAGGGACGAGGCGAGGTGCTCTGCTCGTTACTGAAGAATGCGCAACAGAAACAGCGGCAGGTTCACGGCGATGCAGAAGACGGCGTCGGGGAGGTTCTGGCGACAGGGTCGGCGGGAACCAGCGAGTAGGCGCCGGAGATGGCCGGATCTGGGCGGTGGAGGTCGTCAGGGTACCGTTCTCTGTCGAATCGAAGCGGAGACGGCTCCAGCGGCGCGAGGATGTTCTTCGGCTCGGTGGAGCTGGCCTTGCAGAAGAAACACAGCGGCGCGCAGTGCTCGTCGTAGAAGAGGGCGACTGCTGCGAGGCATAGGAACGGACGAAGCTCCAGCAGGGCGGGCGTCCATGGCATCCCTGATGGAGGTGGCCACCGGCGGTAGCGCTCCGGCAACGGAGCTTCTCCTTGACGCCGGCGAGGTTGCACGTGAACTCCTGTACCTGGTACAGGAAGAGAACGAGGGGTGAGGTAGAGAGGAGAGAAACCAGGGAAGGAAACAGAGAGTGGAAGAGCAGGGAGAGGGGCGACCTCGTCCTGGACGTGGTCGGGTACTCCGCGAGGTACTTGGCGGGCGACGGGGTCCTCCATGGCGGGTCCTGAGACGGTGATGGAAACGGTGGCCATGGCAGCAGGGGCGACCTCCTGTTGCTCATGTACCTGGCAAGAGAGAGAGAGAATTTGAGAGAGAGCGAGAGAGACCGAAAGAGACGACGAAGAGATAGGAGGGCAGGGAAGGAGGCGCAGCTTTGCTGTGGTTGGGCGACGGCGGAGATCAAGGGAGTTGGTCGGGGCCGCTGGTTGGATCTGGCGGGAGAGGAAAACGAGGAGGAACTGGATTGGGGAAGATCCCGATGGGGATTTGGTGGAGTGTGGCGGCGGCTGAGGGGGGGCAAATGACCTAGTTTTAGGGTTTGGACCATATTTAGACTAGGGAGGATATATTTATATATATAAGGAAAAGAGGGGGAGTTTAGGGGCTAATCCGTCCCTCCGATCGTAACTCGGGAAAAATAGGCTAGGGAGTCCAAATAAGAAAATGGTGATGTTTTGTAGATGTTTGGGGATGATCCGGACACAACGGTGACGACTGTCCGGGTCGGGTCCGGGACAGCTTTCGGACGCGCGCGAGGAGGGCCGCGGGCTGATGAGAGAGGTTAGGTTGGGTCCGGCGGATTGTGAAGAGCGGGTTGGTCTGAGAGAAGAGGGGAGAGATGCAGCCCGGCATGGTTTCCGGAGACCGAAAACGTCCGACGTTAGACCAGCTATATTGCCGCTATAGTTAACGGTTGGGCTATCAAACAAACTCCGAATGCGATGAAACTTGACAGGCGGTCTATCTACACTATAATAAGACCACATGCCAACTTTCATCCCATTCCGAGAACATTTTCCGGCCACTTATAAAATAATATTTCAGACATGCCGCGGGCGCGTGCATGTGTGTCTGGGCTCAGAACGGACAACGGACGAAACGAGGAGACCGGGACGGATGCAAGTTTCGAAAACATGATGATGCAATGCACATGATGACATGATGAAATGCAACACGCAAGCAAATGACATTGCAACGATGGTGAATAACTGGAGGACACCTAGCTCAATGGTCTCGGGGAGTCACAGAAGGCCCAAGGCCCAAAGGAGGGTTAAAGCCTGTAAATGTAAACCGACCTAGTCATGTAACTTGTATTATAAGATAGGAAGGATAGAGACCGAACCGGATACGTTTATGATCCGGCTTCGGGACTCTGTAGCAGGGCGGGCGTCAACCTATGTATGTAAAGGGACGACCCGGCCGCAGTTTAGGGACAGACAACAACTCGGGAGCCAGACAAAGCGGATTCGCTCCCTGGCCTTGGAAACCCTAGCAATACCAATCACAACTAGACATAGGCTTTTACCTTCCTTTAAGGGGCCGAACTAGTATAAAATCCCCGTGTCCCCTTGTCCGCTTTAACCCCTTTGAGCTAACCCGTAGCGATGGCTCCACGACTAAGTCCTTTCACAAGGACATCTGCCATGACAAACCCACGACACCATCCATTTCGAGTATGACGACGCCTCCATGCTGTTCTTCAAGGTCTTCGATGAGGAGGGCAATCGCTTGGATTGCTGTCCTGGAGGGGGCCGCCAGGACAGTGCGGCGGCAGATGCTCAGCCCGCCCTTGGTCCTGTTGACAGCTCCTCCAGCAGCAGTGGTGGTTCCTGGTTGTCCAGCGACTCTTCCGAGCCCGACGAGACTCCGGAGATGAGCGACGATAGCTACGTGCCCCCAAGCTCGTGCCGTGCCTGGAGTGCTGCGACGGCGTCTGCTCGCCACCGCCGTTGATCTGGATGGGGTTGGCCTCGACCCCTCATGGCCCACTGTTGATGACGGCGTCAGCGGTGGTGCCTGTAGGTAGGGCCCCTAGAAACCTTCTTCTTTTGTTCCCTGTAAGGAGTTGAGATGAACCCCATGGGGGAGTGTAAAGGGTCTGTAGTGTCCTTTGTTAATATTTCCCTTATTATGAAGATCTATGATTGTGCGTCTTGCTTCGGCTCGGTCCCCCCTTTCCGTCCTCCGGTAGCCTAGTGCTCTACGCCAACAGGTCCCGGTCCCCAAGCAGGCTGTAGCCATCGCTAGTATGCCAGGTCGCGATGGCATGGTCAAGGCCAGGAGGTGAGCGGCCCGAGGTCCAGTAAGAGCTCCTGAGGTGCGATGCTCAAGAGGTCCCCTTTAGCGTGCAAGCAACCACCTGAAGGTAGTAAAGGAAGGCGGCGGCGCCGTAGCAAGGCGGCAACAGAGGGGGATCCTGTGTCGCAGCGCTTGGCTGATCCGGGTGTGAGACTTATCTTAGCGGTCCAAAGTCGATTCCTTGTGGTGCGCGAGCTTCGTGTGTCTACTAGGTCGAACTCGCGCGAGCCTCTCCCTCCTTTCACGCCCTTCCATGTGCTCTGCGTCCACGGGTCCCGGTCCTCGAGCGAGCTCAGCCGCCACCGGTATGCCATGTCGCGATGCCATGGTCAAGGCCAAGGGGTGAGGGCTGGAGAGCCAGTAAGAGTTTCTGAGTCGCGATGCTCAGGAGTCCCCCCTTTAACGTGCAAGCGAATTGTGTGAAAAAAGAAGTAGCCAGCGGTGCCGCCCGCCATCAGTCCTCCGGAGGTTCCTATAGGTTAGCGCGAAGGAGGGATACGGGCTGCAACCATGCTTGCCGGTCTGCCACTGGTCGTTCCACAAGAAGGTGAAGGCACTGAGGGCCTGGTGAGGTGACATGCGCGGGGCGTGCCGCGAGCCAGAGCTCGATCGCTCAGGTTTGTTAGCGTTGCAGGGACAGACCCCGAGCACAAGCGTCGTGCCAGCATGGGCGACCTCCATTGCGGGATGAGCAGGGGGCCGATGGGCAGCATGGGTGGCCGCGATGGGAAATAGACGAGCAGGCGATAATCATAGAACGACTTAAGCAAAGCGGCAGGCTAGCTCAGATAGATGCAAGAATGATACATGCCACCGGGACGGACCCAAGCGGCCTGGGGATGATGCAGCCCGAAGGCCGCCCCCTAGCTTGGTAAGCTAGAGATGCAAAAGGATACACGTCGCAGGGACAGACCCATACGACTTGGGGATAATGCAGCCCGAGGGGCGCCCCCAACTGAATGAACTGGAAAGAGTCACCTTATAACTCCGCCGGAGTGGTGTTGGAGTAGCTGATGATGCATGCCGAAGAGTCGCTCCTCACGAGCCGCTAGAGCTCTTAGCCTCAGGGGGCTCCAGGGGCTCAGGTGGTTCCTTGAGGACGGTCGCCATTTCTGCCAGGATAGCGTGATGCCTGGCCTCCTGAGCCACCAAGATGCTTCGCAAGTGGCGATGGTGGGTGACGGACGCATTCGGCAAGCCAAATGGCATGCGAACGTAGCTGTGAGGTGGACCCTCACACCGATAAACGCGCAAAGGCCAAAAGTGCTCCTGAGATGCGACCCTGTTGAGCCCTGGAATGTCGAGGTAGATGCACAGCCCACCGTCCTTGCCAGGATGGGGGGCTAAGCCAGGTGGTGGGTGGCGGTCACCACGTATGGCCCTGGCCTCTTCGAGCTCCTAGGTTGCCTTGACGATGAACTCCTGAGCACCTCCCTCGTGATGTTGGCTAGGTCTGAGGCACTCCAGAAGAGAGCCCCCGAGCCTTGACCAAGGAGGATGTAAGGGAAGGAGGCACCCCCGCTGTGGGTGCAGGTCCTGAGGTGGTGCCACTGGAGACGCTGCTTCTTGAGGCCCCGGGAGGAGTAGCTGCTTCTTCTTCTTGGGGATGGCCTCAGGATGGTACATGATGCCTTCGTTGTCGGGGTCTTCGATCGCATCGGCTTGGAAGGCGCACTCAAGGGAGCACACCGCATCTCTTTCTTCGCAGGGGACTGTGATGATGCCTCCACTCCCTGGCATCTTGAGGACGTTGTAGCCGTAGTGGGTCACTGCCATAAACTTGGCCAATGCTGGGTACCCTAGGATGGCGTTGTACGGTAGAAGGATGTGGGCGAAGGTCACAGGGAGGCGGACCTTCCCTATCGGGGTGGTGGAGCCGTCAGTCACTCCTAAGAAAGGCTTGGTAGGGTGTAGCTGATTGTATGGCACTTGGAGGCTGTCGAATGTCTCAACGGACATGACATTGAGCCCTGCGCCACCATCAATGAGGGTCTTGGTGACTTGGACGTTGCATGACAGGTGAACAAAGCGTCGGAAGGATGCCGGCGGTTGCCGTGCACTTGAGGTGGTCCGCCGAGCTGAAGGTGATGGAGCACTTGGACCACCTGGGAAGGGTTGCGTTCACCTCACGAGCAAACTACTTGAAGATGCGCTGGGAGGCTGGGGCTTGAGCACCGCCAAGGATGCAGGCGATAGCGTGCGGCTCCTAGAAGCCCCTAGCCTCCTCATCCTGATGGTGGTCATAGCGGAAGGAGGCCAGCATTGCCCTAAGGACGGTTCTCACGAGGCTGGTTTCTCCAGGCTGGTCCTGCCAGTGGTCCTCGCGAGGCCGGTCGCACCACTTCTGACGTGGACCGCGGTCGTCCCAGCGTCCCCCACTTCGTCCACCTCCCCGACCGTATCCCCGGTCGTTGCGCTTGGGGCACTGACCGAAGCGTCCATCTCGAATGGCTCTGAGCCCTTGGCAGTTATTACTGTTGTGGCTGTGTAAGTTGTGGAAGGCGCAAAATGGACGGCTGTTCTTAGACGACTCTGGGTGGTCCTGGCTGGGCTTCGAGTCCGGCTCCGCCACGAGCACGGCTACTCCCTTGCGCTTCACGTCCTTGGCCTTCGCTTTCTTCTCTTCGGGGTCAGCAGCAAGGAGCTTGAGGAGGGAGAGGCACCCCTCCTTAGCTCTTGCGCACTTGGTCGCCATGTTGAACATATCTAGGGCCAAGCATAGCTCTTCGTGGTTGGCGAGCTCCTCCTTCATCTTGACGTCGTGGACGCCATCAGAGAACGCGGAGATGATGGACTCGTCCGTCACCTTGGGGATCTTGAGTCGGACGCTGTTGAAGCACTGGATGTACTTTTGCAGGGTTGCCCCCGGTTGCTACTTGATGCGCCGCAGATCGCCTGCGGCTGGCGGGCGGTCACGAGTGCCCTGGAAGTTGGCGACGAAACGCTCGCGCATCTCGCCCCAGGAGGAGATCAATCTCGCGGGCAGGTTCAAGAGCCACGAGCGAGCGCCATCCTTGACAGCCATGGGAAACTAGTTCGCCATGACTTTCTCATCGCCGTTGGCTGCCTCGATGCTTAGCTCGTAGAGCTGCAGGAACTCCGCAGGGTCGGGGGTGCCGTCATAGCACAGAGGCTTATCCGGCTTGAACTTACCTGGCCATAGGAACTCCACTTTTGCTTGTTAAGGGTCTAATCCCCCCTCTAGACCCCTCTTCTCGATCCTTTCAAGTGTCGAACCCAACAAGGAGCTAAATGTAGGATTTATATTCTCTTCAAGTTCTATCGACCACCCATACAACTCTACGCACACTTAACGTTTGCTTTACCTAGAACGAGTATGACACTATTTTGCAGGTGTGATGCTAGAACATTTTGCAAGAATAAAACTAGGAGTACTCTGCGAGAATAAAACTACGAGTAATTTTCAATATAATATAAGTTAGTTGTTTAGTATAAATATTTTTCTAACATAAGAGAAAGATTTGTCCCTAGGCAACCAATAACTAGACCAACAATCATTATTGCATTTTTATATGAGGGAGAGGCATGATCTAACACACTTTCCGTAATTGGATCATATGCACTTATTATTCGAAGTCTAGCAAGCATTCCTAAGTACTAAAGATCATTAAGGTAAAACCCAACCATAGCATTACGTAACAAGTCCTCTTTACTCCCATATGCAACAACCCTCTTACTCAGGTATAAGCTTCTGTCACTCTCACCACCCACTATAAGCGAATCATAAACTTATTGCAACACCCTATAATGGGAATCCCTCACGCTTGCGCGACACAGACAACACCATAGGACAACACCAAAATAAAAACATGCAACTCGATCCAATCACGATCACCAATCAACCCATATGACAAAATGAATCTACTCAAAATCATAGGACGACAACACATAATTGGATAATAATATGTAGCATTAAGCACCATGTTTAAGTAGACATTACATCGGGTTGAATAGGTGTTACACTACTGCTTAGAGGGGGAGAGAGTTGGTGATGACAGCGGCAAAGTTGTTGGTGTAGACCGTCATCACGACGATTGCCCCGGCGGCATTTTGGCGCCACCGGGAGAGAGGGGGAGAGCCCCCCTTCTTCTTCTTCTTCCTAGTCTCCACCCTAGATGGGAGGAAAGTTTACCCTTTGGTCCATGGCCTCCATGGCGGCGGAGGGGCAAGTGCCCCTCCGAGATTGGATCTCTCTCTCTCTCTCTCTCCGTTTCTCTTCAGTTTCGCGTTCCTGTTTTCTGGTTGAAACCCATTTCTTAAATATCTGGAGATCCGTAACTCCGATTGTGCTAAAATTTTAGCATGATTTTTCTGGATATTATCTTTATTGCGGCGAAAGAAGGGTTGGAACCACCTTATGAGGGGCTCACGAGCCACCATGGCGCGCCCTACTGAAAGTGCAACTAATCCCTAGGTGGTTTTGATAATTCATAACAGATAGCTCATTGAACTAATATCCATTGAAGATAAATATTTCAAGATGTTCAATGATTTGCATGGCATGGACTAGAGATGTGGACCCCTGAAAATGAAAAGGACAAAGATTACCAAAAGCTCAAGACTCTTCATTTCTATTTAAGTGATCCAAGATAACATTGAGTCCATAGGAATGCCAATACTATTAAAAGGGGATGATGTGTTGCTTAATGCTCTACTTGCTCAAGTGCTTAGTGATATTTCTCCAAAACCCTCAGCCACCTTCTCCATCCAAATATGTCCAAACCCTAATTCCAAACTCAGCCCCACCAATTCTTTCTATGTGGATCCACCGAGTTCATTTGACATAGCCACTGCCAGAAACCCTAATGATGCGCTCACACCAATACGGATCTTGGTCACACCAAGATGGCCTTGCCAGCGCTCTGTGATCTATTGCTTTCGCTTCCGTCTCACCGAGTTTATGCAATCGGTCTCACCGAGTTGGCTTGACAGATTCTCTGTTGCTAATTGCTTCACTTCGGTCTCACCGAGTTGATGTTTTCCCTAAGCCCTAGCACATTAGTCCCACCAAGTTGTCTCAGTCGGTCCCACCGAGATTCCAAATGTTCATATTTTTGAACAGATCGATGCCACCGAGTTTGTTAATTGGTGCGACCGAGATGAGTCAGAAGTGTGAAACAGTTGGATTTTGTGTGGAGGCTATATATACCCCTCCACCCCTTCTCCAGTTGTGAGAGAGCCATCAGAACGTGCCTACACTTCCACCGTCCATTTTCTGTGACAGAACCACCTACTCATGTGTTGAGATCAAGAGATTCCATTCCAGCCTTTTGAACCTTGATTTCTAGCCTTCCACAAGTTGCTTTCCACTCAAATCCCTCTTCGACCATAGCCAAATTTGAGAGAGAGAGTTGAGTGTTGGGAAGACTATCATTTGAAGCACAATATCAAGGAGTTCATCATCTACACACCATCTATTTACTTTTGGAGAGAAGTGTCTCCTAGATTGGTAGGTGTCTCTTGGGTGCCCCCGTCATGATGTGGAGTTGAACCAAGAAGTTTGCAAGGGCAAGGAGATCGCCTACTTCGTGAACATCTACCTGTGTGAGGCAAGTTCTTCATGGGCGATGGCCATGGTGAGATAGACAATATTGGTTCTTCATGGACCCTTCATGGGTGGAACCCTCCATGGAGTCACGAAACCATTACCCTTCGTGGGTTGAAGTCTCCATCAACGTGGACATACGATAGCACCACCTATCGGAACGACGCCAAAAATCTCCGTGTCTCGATTGCATTTGCCTTCTCCAAACCCTTCCCTTTACCATCATATGTAATGCTTTACATTCCGCTGCTATACTATTAGAACTAGTAGAATGCCCGTGCATTGCCACGGGCTTTTGAAATATGTTGCTGAAGTTATATATACATAATGCATATTAAATTTCTCGTGTAGAGAATAGATAGAACGGACAAGATCAAGTAATAATTGAAGTCCACTTAACTTGCAATGTAATTTAATAACAAAAAATAAATTTGATGATGCATACATATAGAGCGACTATCCAACTAAAAATCTGTTAACAAATTAAGATCTACTTGATGCGCTTAAGAAAGTCTCGCATAATGTTAGTAATGTTGACTTTAGCTTCATTTGCACGGTATTTAAGCAATTATGATAAAAAATTCTACCTCAGCTCATACCCATTCTACACAAGCAATATATGTAGTTAGCATAAATACTTCACATCAATTCTAAGATAATGTTTAACAGAGAATACTCTCTATGGAAGCCAGACAAACGAATTCTTTACCATTCCATTAGAGCATAAAATAAAATAAAAATCATGTGCGTTGCCACGGGCCAACACATGGATCTATCATGAGGCCCTCAATTGTAGCACTTCGGTCATTGTGTTATTGCTTCGCTAAGTTGTCACCCCGCTCCAAATCTGTCTAGTGTTTTCTCTTAGTCTATCAAATTGTTGTAGTCAGTCTGATCATCCCTAATCCACATACTATGAACTGAATACTCCCTTCCCCCGATTTAAATGGCCCAATTCAAAAATATAGTTAAACAAGGCAAATGATGAGTGATGGAATGATTTTTCTAGTTTGCAATACTAACCCAATTAAACAGATGCATTAATTTGTGTTAATTACAACATATGCATTTGTGGCCACTAAATGAGTAGGAACATTCCATGCATTGGTGAGTTATTTGTTAATCCTTGCATGCAGAGATTTAGTATGCTTTGGAGTCTAAGCATAGGGACTTTAAACCGGAAAAAAGAAAAAGCATATTTTGATGGACTCTCATGCTCATGTCATGGGCATTGTGGAATGAGAGAAATGACCGAGTCTTTCACAAGATATCCACATTGACGTCCATAGCCTTCGAGCATATTAGGGCAGATGCAATATTGTGGGTGACCGCCGGTGCTAGGCACCTGGGTTCCATTAGGATAGGGAGAGGAGTTAGATCGGCGCGTATATTTTTTCCTCGTGCAGTTTTTTATTGGGATGAAAACCGGGTGGGGACATTAGGAGTAGAGATTGGTTCTTAGGGGTTGTTTGGATAGCTAGTTTTTAGAGAGCCAGTTGGTTATAAACGTGTTTCAGCATCTAACTAACTAAATGAATACTCTGCTGCCTCGGGTCAATTGGTGAGTGAAGCAAAGTGATCAATATATTTCAGTCCCAATACTAATGTGGAGGTGAAGGTGGATGTGTGCCAAATTCTGAATATAATGACTGCACCTTTCTCAGATAAATACTTGGGTCTCCCTTCTATGATTGGAGTGGATCGAGTAGATTGCTTTAAACATCTCATAGAGAGGACTGAGATAATTGTCAATGGTTGGAAAGAGAGGACACTATCTTATGGACGAAAAGAAGCTCTGATAAAAGCGGTTGCCCAAGACATTCCAACTTATGCGATGAGTGTGTTTAAATTCCAGAAGAAAATTTGCAAGGGGATCATTGACGCAATGTCGCAATATTGGTGGGGTGATGATGAGAACCAACGCCGGATGCACTGGTTTACGTGGTGGAAAATGTGTGTGCCAAAAAACAGGGGAGTAATGGGTTTTCGGGACACCCATAGTTTCAACTTAGCTATGCTCACAAAGCAATGTTGGAGACTGATTGAAAATTATGATTCTCTCTATGCCAGGGTATTGATATCAAGATACTATCCCTCAGGTGATATACTAAATTGTGAATTCAAGAAGGGCTCATCCTATGTCTGGCAGAGTATATGGGCGGGAATTCAAACGTTCAAGAAGGGAAGTATATGGAGAGTTGGAGATGGAGCAAAAATAAACATCAAGGAAAGTAGTGACAGTACGTGGTAACCAAGTTCTCACAAGAGTTAACGAACTAATTGACCCAATATTCGGGGAATGGGATGAAATGCGTATAGATCATGACCGGATGTTCCAAATACCTATTCATTATCAGGACACAGAAGATTATATGGCATGGCACTTAATGAAGAATGGCGTCTTTACGGTTCGATCGGCATATTACAAACAGCGAGAAGAGTATTAGGCATCCGATCTAGTGTTATTCAGTATGGCGGATCATCTACGCACCCGGTTTGAAAAAAAACTATGGACTCTCAAGCTAACTAGGAAGATCAAAAAATTTATGTGGCGGTGTTTGCACAATGCTATTCCATGTCTATGCATTCTTGCAAATCGCCACATTGGCAGTAATTTCCAGTGCCCCATTTGCTCAGCGGGTGCAGAAGATATTATGCATTCCCTTTTTAGATGTCCCCGTGCAAGGCTAATATGGGAGGCTCTTGGATTAGCAAAGGAAGTGGCTGATGCCTCGCCAGTGGACCAAGCTGGATCGGCTGTGATTGATTTCCTGCTATGTGACCAATCTGTCCAGCGACTATATTTGGACACTGTTGAAGTACCAGAACTATTTTCAGCGGCATGTTGGTATATCTAGTGGCAACGCAGAGAACTGGCCCGTGGTGAACAATCCTGGATGTACAACTCCAGCAATATACGATATAGAACTAAACTTTGTATGAGCAAAAGGGAAGATGACCCAAGTGAGGGAGTCCTGGATTAAGGGGCCCTCGGGTGTTCAGGCTGTATGATATGGGACGGACTGATGGGCCGTGAAGATACAAGGTAGAAGGCTTTCCCCCGTGTCCGGATAGGCCTCTCGTTTGCGTGGATGGCAAGATTGGCGTCCAGATGTATAGTTTCCTTCCTCTATAAACCGACTCTGTACAACCCTAGACCCTTTCGTGTCTATATAAACCGGAGGGGTTAGTCCGTAGAGGCCATGAGAATTCACATAAACTAGACATCTAGGGTTTAGCCATTACGGTCTCGAGGTAGATCAACTCTTGTAACCCCAATATTCATCAAAGTCAATCAAGCAGGAAGTAGGGTTTTACCTCCATTAAGAGGGCCCAATCCTGGGTAAAACATCGTGTCCCCTTTGTCTCCTGTTACCTTCGATCCTAAGACGCACAGTTCGGGACCCCCTACCTGAGATCGGCCGGTTTTTACACCGTCGCCAAGTTCCACGCATGAATGGATGGGCTCCTAGTCTAGTGGGACATCATATTTTGAATGTTGATGCATCCTTTTCAGATGATGATTTCACAGGAGCTTGTGGAGCTGTGATACGCGACAATCGAGGAGGCTCTATCAAAGTTGCCATGGCTCGACTTGACCATGTTCTAGATGTGGTTTCAGCGGAAGTGACGACACGGTTGGAAGGGCTTCAATTAGCACAAGGTACTGGATGCAACAATCTCCTAGTACGTATGGACAATCTGATAGTCGTGGAAGCATTGCAGAATAATGAAGGATACTCAATGGTGGTGGCCCCTATCATTCAAGATTCTCGAGAGTTGATGAGAGAGTTCGGGAAGGCTGTCATAGAACATTGTAATAGAGAGTCTAATATGGTTGCGCATGAGCTAGCTCATTATGGTAGTGCTAACAACCCTACTCTCTGGGTAGAAACGCTGTCTGTTTTCCTATTAAAGTTTTTAGCAGATGATGTAAGTGTTATTTGAATTTTAATAAAGCTAGCCATAAAGGCCTCCCTGCCAAAAACTAAAACCAAAACTTTGTTTACTCCTAAAAAACTAAAACTTTGTTTGGTTAATCTAACTAATTCTTGGATAAGGAAAAGTTGGTTCTCGTAATACTGAGATTTTTCATTTTTGGAAAAAAAAACCCGGCTCCGAGACGTGTTCGCGCAAATGCGTTTAAGAAAAATGGGTCTTCGCTGCCAGCCATACGTGGCGTGGAGCTCCATGAAGAAGAATGTCTTCCTCCACCAAGAGGCTGACGCCATGCCAGTGCCAGAGCTGGGGACGTGGCCTATGGCAACCATGAGTCGGCAATGAACAACGGTGAATCGACGAATCTGCTATGTATGGCCACGTTGACGGCAACTTGTTGGTCCTCCTGGATGGCACAACGTTGCACGTCTCCCTCAAGAACCTGGAGTGTGATGCCGACGCTCATCGTCTAGCCCCGGCATCATGGCCGCTGTGTAGCTGACTGCAATGGAATGCATGACACCGCGGTGCCGGAGTACTTCGGTGGCAACAAACTGCAACAGCCTGGGGTAGAGTATTTGCAGGACCGACGACCATGGAGATGCCTTGCCTGCGCGCGGTCGCATGCAAAGTCCTGTTGGCCATGGAACATGAGCAGCAGCCAGTGGCATATTCTATGCCGGGGCGACAACCTCGGCAGCCAAGGGAAGGGCCCGACGCCTTCTACGGACGGGATCTTTGTGGGTGGAGGGGAGGGGACGCGAGCAACCGCGACGAACAAGCCCTGGTTAGGTGAAGCTTGGAGGTTTCATTAATGGCGGCCAATCGGACAGAAGTAGGAAGTGGCCACCCATGATATATAGGTTAATCGCTATCCAAACAAAGAATTATACAAAACCAATTTATTAATTTCCTAACCCAAACATAGATTTCCATACACTCGTTCTTGATAAACAATAATGTAAAACGAGTTTCGTTAAAACAGGCGAAAAACTGATTTCCTATATACCCGTGGCTAACCCTCGCTATCCAAACAATGACTTAGAAAAGGCAAAGATCGATGCATTAGAAAACTTAAGATTTGGAATTGATTTTAATGAAACTAAAATTTTATTGATCGTAACGTGCTATCAGTTCCTGCCCGTTTATAATGTGTCTAGTTAGGAAACTTTGGAAAGATTAGGAAAGTTTTTATTGTGAGGGTAAAAATATCAACATGAGGAGATATGGTGATGAGATGTGAGAGGAAAATAAATCGGACGAAAATAAACCAGACGAAAATAAACTGTGGACGCAATCCTACCAACTCAAACATTAGGAGTAGATATTGCATGTGTAGGTTGATTGCTTGACTTGTGCTAATTGCTAAAACCTGCCCACAAGTAAAATTGGGGAAATTATAGATTTTATTTGGTTAATTAGTCCAATCACCACTTTTAGACATACTTTCGATCCTACAAGTGGTATCAGAGCATTGGTCTCTGCTAGCCTTAATTTCCATAGATTTGGTGATCATAGCCTTGGTTTCACAATGTAGGAGAGTATGGCGTCTAACGAGGGTAACTACCACCATAGAGGTCCTTATTTTGATGGTACAAATTTTGCTAGCTGGAAGCATAAGATGAAAATGCATATTTTTGGTCATAACCCCGCCATTTGGGTTGTTGTGCGTGTTGGCTTGCAAGGTGATTTCTTCGAAGATGGTAAAGAACCGGATCGTGAAGCAAGCATGGAAGAATTGAAGATTTTGCTATACAATGCTCAAGCTTGTGATATTCTCTTCAATGGATTGTGTCCCGAAGAATTCAACAAAATCAGCCGCCTTGAGAATGCGAAGTAAATTTGGGATACTTTGGTTGATATGCACGAAGGTACCGAGCCCGTCAAGGAATCCAGGTTTGATGTGCTTCAAAGTCAACTTGACAAGTTCAAGATGAAGGATGGTGAAGGAGTCGCTGAAATGTACTCTAGGCTTCCTCTCATCACAAAGAGATTGTCGTCTTAGGAAGTGAAGAGATGATTGACAAATTCATCATCAAGAAGATCTTAGAGCCTTGGATGGAAAATATGATACCGTGTGTACCTTGATCCAAATGTTGCCCAATTACAAAGATCTCAAGCCCACGAAAGTCATTGGTGGAATTGTTGCTCATGAGATGTCACTCAAGGATAAGGAAGAGCTTCACAATAAGTGAAGTGGTGCTTACAAAGCTTCAAGTTATGCCCCTACAACATCAAGTGAGAAGAAAGTCTCCAATGAAGAATTGAGCTTAATGGTGAAGAATTTCAACAAATTCTACAAGAATAGAAGCAAAGAGAGAAGCTCCAAGTCAATGTCTTACAATGACAAAAGATGTTCTAGTCGTGATCGTAATTGCTACAATTGTGGAAGACCCGGACACTACTCCAATGAGTGTACGGCTCCCTACAAGAAAAGAGAAGACTCACCAAAAAGAATAAGTAGAAGGGATGAATCACCTCCAAGAGAGAGAAGGCATAGAAATGGTCGTTATGAATGAAGAGCTTCTTTTAGAAGCAAGGATTCGAAAAGGAAGGACAAGTCATCAAATAGCTACACAGGACGAATACATCAAGCTTGTCAGATTACGGGTTCCGGCAAACCCTTGAGGTTCGAATACTGGGATGCGCAGAAAGATCTCTCCCCCCAGCGCACGCTCTCGCAACGATCTCAAAGCCTAACTCGCCGAACCTGAGGAACATGGGACGCAAGAGTTTATACTGGTTTGGGCCACTATTGCGGTCTAATACCCTACTCCAGTGTGGTGTGGTCGATTGCCTTGTAGGCTGGGGATGAACAAGTACAAGGGAAGAACAACCTCCTGAGGAGAGGTGTTCTTGAGCCTCTCTCTCTCTAGATGATCCCCCTGGCTACGGTGGTGGCTAGCCATATTTATAGAGGCCTGGGACCTCTTCGGAAATATTAGGCGGGAAGGGATCCCACAACGGCCAGTTTGAAGGGGGACAACGAGTACAAGTTATCCAGACAAAAGGTGGTCTTCTCCTGCCAAAGGATCTCATGGTGACGCCGTCGTGGGCTCCGTGATGACCTCCATCTTGCCGTCCTGCTGGTCTTGGGCTCGTTGCACTGATATGGAAACCTTTGCCTGATGCCTCGGGACTCCCCGCCTGCGCCTGCCTCTTTAGCATCAAAGAAGAAACTGGCACTCTGCGCCCACTGGCGCCCGCCTGGCCTTGGTCGTCATGGCTCACGTCATGGAAACCTCACGAGGTGTCCTTTGCCTTGATCTCTCCGCTCCTCACAAGCCAGACTAGTGAGGCTGCCCTTGAGGAGGTCTTGTGTCGTCCGCCTCGCGAGGCTTGGCCCCTTGCGAGGGTCTTGTGCCTTCATTGATGAAGATGGGACATACCAGGCCGCTGGTGGAGCCACGCCTTGGGCCGCAGGCAGGCAGGTCTGGTTACCCCCGTTCCCAAGACACCGGCAGTAGCCTCCAGACCCAAGGCGCGCTTGTGCTTGGCTTCGCGGCGAAGCTAAGGGGCAAATGCGGAGCACCGCGGGCCCTAACAGCCTACGGCCTCGATTGACGCGTGGCGCTTGACGGGTCGTGGGCGTCTCCGCTTCCCCATGCTGCCTCGGCAACTGCCCGACTTGACAAGTCCCTGTTGCATGCAGAAAAAGGTCATTACTACCTTAGATCATGGAGGCCGGTGGTTGGCCTCTCCCTGGTTATAAATGTGAAGGAGAGCGGAGCCCTCGTCACCCATCTCTTCCTCCATTCCTCTTGCTTCACCTTCTTCTTCCTTCTTTCGCTACGTCACACATGGCGCTGATACAGAGATTCTCCGCCGCCGAGAAGGGAAAAGCCCCCCGCGAAGAGCTTGGGCCTCTCCCGTCAAAGAAGAGGCTGGCTCGCTTGTGTGATGCCATTGTGAGGCCGGAGGTGACGAGGCCTTGGCACGAACGGTCACCCCGGGCTATCCGCGGCCTTTGTATGCCTAGGCAGAGGGCTCCGAAGTAGGTAGCAGGGACCGGCGCCCCCCGCGCTATGGCCGCAGTGGTAGTGTAGTGGCGGTGTTCGCTGCCGCCCCGTGAACCCATGCCGAGGGCTCCTCACGTGAACTCGTGGTGTGGGCGGCGGTGCCGCCGAGCACGTGGATCCGGTTCCCGATGTTCTTCACTGACGTGATGCCACAAAGGGGGCCGCTGGAGCTGTGGCTGCAGCATGCTGGGTGCGACACGCCGGTTACAGGGGCGGAGGTCGAGGTTGTCTCCCCCGGCAAGGTCTTCATGACCCGAGGATGGGGTGAAGTCACCCGCGTCTGCCGTGCGGAGGGGGCGCTCGCCATCTGTTGGGGATATTACTACTGGAGGTAAACCAGCCTTATGTAGCTGGGTTAACTCCTTGACGATTAGAATCCCATGAAGATGCAAGGATGATGGCGCTTCACGAAGGCCCAAGGCCCAAAGGCGGGTTAAAGCCTGTAAATGTAAACCGACCTAGTCATGTAACTTGTATTATAAGATAGGAAGGATAGAGACCGAACTGGATACGTTTATGATCCGGCTTCCGGACTCTGTAGCCCGGCGGGCGTCAACCTATGTATATAAAGGGACGACCCGGCCACGGTTTCGGGACAAACAATAACTCGAGAGCCATACAAAGCGGATTCGCTCCCTCGCCTTCGAAACCCTAGCAATACCAATCACAACTAGGTTAGGCTTTTAACTCCCTTGAAGGGGCCGAACTAGTATAAAATCCCCGTGTCCCCTTGTCCGGTTTAACCCCTTTGAGCTAACCCGTAGCGATGGCTCCACGACTAAGTCCTTTCACAAGGACATCTGCCGTGACAAACCCATGACAGATGGCACCCACCGTGGGGCTATCGCATGATGGTTTTGAGTTCTTGAAGGGCAGCTTTGATGGACTTAAGGGATACGCTGTGGGCTAGATGACGAAGAGTCGTCACGGCAAGCTCTACATCGATAATGCAGGATGGGGTCCCGAGGCCGATTCAATCGAGTACGGGTACCAGGTCCCCTTCAGTGGGATTCACGTCTTCATCGGCAAGATCGGCGAACCAGCCCCTGAGCCGGACATCTGCACCGACATCATCGAAACGGCTCCGCGTGCAAGTTCTTCGCCAGTTCAGCCCGAGGAAAGGCATGTTTTCGTAGGTGTCATCCATGGATCAAGATACGAGGACGGGCCAGTGTCCGATGGAGAGACCGTGGTCTGTTCTGATGACAAGTCTTCTGGAGAGACCGAATCGCTTTATCAATTGCAGGGCGGCCGGATTGATGGAGGATCCGAGGGCAACAGTATTCCACATTCCCCTGATCTGCCAGACCGGGCCGCCATCTTCATGGCTGGCACACAATCAGCACCTCATTCATCGACCGCCGCAGCAATACTCTCTGGTTCAACAATGACTACACCGGTAGGGGCAGGAAGCTCTGCGCTGCCTCTAGCCCAAGTCCTATCTGATTTGTTCGACGCTTTGGCAACATTGATGGCTGCAGAGGTGGATGTAGCAGCCAGGGATCAGCACAATGCGGAGATTGCAAAGGTGAAAGATCAGATAGCTCAGGCTAAAGCAGACCTGGCGACAGAGAAAGCTAGGATGGCTACGGAGTGGGCTGAATTGGAAGCATAGGCCTACCGGATTAGGCTAGATCAGAATGCTTCAGAGGAAGTCATGAGAAGAAGGTACCGATCGTGTCTCCCATCGGTTTATGGGCCGCAGAATCTCTTCAACACACCAGGAGCAGGAGCTGGTAACCAACCCATACTAAACCAGGCGGAGGCACCGGGAACAAGAGCGCCAGTTCAACCGCGCACGACGGACCCGCCTTACCAGAACAACGTTGTGCGACAGTATGTACCGACACCTCCCGGGAATTATTCCAACTCGTTGGACAATATTGTGGCCGCCGCTTCACGCCTGGCAGCCCTCCCAACCGACGGTGAGTCACCAGTTGCGGTGGAAGCACGTCAGGCCAGGGATCTCCTTCAAACAGTGCTAAATCAACAGCAGGCATATTCACACAGTCGTGAGAGGATTCATTCCACTCCCTGTCCAAGCCGGAGCTATAGCAGACACGTGGAGGACGAACCGGCTATGTCCAGCAGTGCACGTTGCCGAAATTCACCACGAGGAAACAACCCGGCCGGGGGAGGCGCTAATGCATAGGATGTTGTGGACCATGGCCGCACACGTCGAGAGGCCGAGTTGGCAGCTCGACACGGAGCACGACAACATACTCCAGTTCACGCTACGACTTCAGTAGAGCCAGGTGTGTTGTTCAGTTTCTTAGGGGTGCCATGTCTCACCCCCGCTTTGCATAATGTGAGACTTCCCAAGGACTTCAAGGGACCTCGTAAGGTACCAAATTACACCACCGATTTACAACCAGAGGCGTGGGTGGAGAGCTATGAGATGGCAATGGAGATGTTAGATGTGGATGAGGTAGTGTGTGCTAAATATTTCACCACGATGTTGGAAGGAACAACTCGTACTTGGTTGAAGAGCTTGCCAACTAACTCTGTCGGATCATGGGCCGAATTGAAGCACAGGTTTATCGAGAATTTCAAAGATACTTGTAAGCAGCCAATGTCAATCGTGGATCTGGCCGCTTGTGTTCAACAGGAAGGGGAGTCCACGACCCATTGGGTTAAACGGGTCTCAACGATTTTGCACTCATCAGATCGTATCAATGCAGACATCGCAGTGTTAACATTAGAGGGCAATTGCCGTTTCAAGCCGCTCAAACAGAAATTAGGACGGCTCAAATGTCACTGCAACGATATGTCAACGCTCATGGCCACTTTGGTTAAATACGCCGATTCAGATAATACCAAGGACCCGGATTCAGAGGAGGACAAACCGGAGAAAGGGAAAAAGAACGGCAACGCCAAGGGTGAGCAGCCTAATCCGGCAGGCCATGGGAACAGCGGTAAGCGCAAGGCTGACAGCAGCTTGGACTTTGTTGCTAACACCAATGCTCAGGAGAATGGCCAGCGCCTTAAGGGCAAGCAACCGCATAGGGTAGGAGGTTCAGGCCCCAATTTGGAGCGCCTGTTAAATCAGCCCTGTCAAAAGCATGGATCAAAGGAGAAGCCAGCATCACATCTTTGGAAGGACTGTTATATCATGCGGGATTTCAAGAATTCCAATATGTTCCAGTATGATAATGGCCTGTCCGACGGTTCAAGAGGTGGTTTCCATGGGCCGGGTTACGGAGGTGGTGGCTCCAGTTCAGGGTTTCAAGGCAATCAAACCGGACACATCAATCAAGGGCACCAAGGCAACCAGGGAGGCTACAACCATTAGGGGAATCAGCAGCAACACCAGCAGTCGGGTTACCAGAGCAATCCCAAGCAGCTAAATAGCGGGCAATATCACGTTTTCACCAGTAGTTTGTGTAAGCATGATCAGAAACTTTACAAAAGGGCAGTAAAATTTGTTGAACCGGCAGTGCCTCAGTACTTACGTTGGTCTGAGCAACCCATTTTGTGGAGTAGGGAGGATCACCCACCTCGGGTTGATAATTCGGGTCACTTGGCCCTGGTGGTAGCCCCGCAAGTCGGGGGATACAAGTTTACTAAAGTGCTTATGGATGGCGGAAGCAGTATCAACATTCTATATTATGACACATTCCGTCGTATGGGGTTGACAGATAAGAATCTTAAACCGTCAAATACCGTTTTTCATGGCGTGGTGCCTAGTAAGTCTGCATATCCTATTGGCAAGATAGCCTTAGAGGTGGCTTTTGGAGATGATTATGATTCAAGGTCAGAAACATTGATTTTTGAGGTGGTAAAAATCAAAAGTCCGTACCACGCCTTGTTTGGGCGGCCGGCTTATGCTAAATTCATGGCAAGGCCATGTTATGTTTATTTACAGCTTAAAATGCTAGGTCATAAGGGGACTATTACAGTACATGGAAGCAGAAAGATCGCTTTGGAATGTGAGGAAGGTGATGCGGCTTATGCTGAGTCGGTTTGTGCCATGGAGGAGCTGAAATTCTATAAGGAGCAAGTTGATCCGGAAGACATGACTTCTTTGAAAAAGCCAACTACGGAACACGATCCGGCATTGAAGTTTAAATCGGCCACAGATACTAAGATGGTTGACTTTGCTCCTGGCGATTCATCCAAACAGTTCAGCATCAGCGCTAACCTGGATCCCAAATAGGAAAGCACGCTCATCGAGTTCATCCGTGAGAATCGGGACACCTTTGCATGGAAACCTTCTGACATGCCAGGAGTACCAAGGGAACTCGCTGAGCACATACTTAACATTGATCCTAAGTTTAAACCGGTCCGGCAGTTTCTCCGCCGCTTCAATGAAGAAAGGCGTAACGCTATTGGTGAAGAGGTAGCCCTTCTATTGGCCACAGGGTTTATTGTAGAGGTCTTTCATCCAGAGTGGTTGGCTAATCCGGTGCTGGTTCTTAAGAAAAACGGCACTTGGCGTATGTTTGTGGGTTACACAGATTTAAGCAAAGCTTGCCCTGCAGACCCCTTTGCTCTCCCTCGCATTGATGAGATAATTGATGCAACGGCAGGTTGTGACTGTTTGTGTTTTCTGGATGCGTATTCTGGTTATCATCAGATCAAGATGGCAGTTAAGGACCAGGAGAAGACAGCTTTCATAACTCCCTTTGGAGCCTTCTGCTATGTTTCCATGCCTTTTGGACTCAAGAGTGCCTAGGCAACTTACCAGCGATGTGTTCAGAATTGCCTTCATAAGAAAATTGGGCACAGTGTTCATGCATATGTGGATGATATTGTGGTAAAGTCCAGAAAGGAGGAGACATTGATAGATGATTTGAGAGAAACCTTTGACAATCTCCGGGTTTACAAGATGATGCTCAATCCGGAGAAGTGTGTCTTTGGTGTCCCGGCAGGAAAGCTCTTTGGTTTTCTGGTGTCAAACAGAGGCATTGAGGCTAATCCGGAAAAAATTGCAGCAATTACATCCTTGGTTAAACCGGCGTGTATCAACGATGCTCAACGTCTGGCCGGCTGGATTATAGCCTTGAGCCAGTTTATCAGTCGCCTTGGAGAGAAGGCCATCCGCTTATATCAGATGCTCAAGAAAACAGATAACGTTGTCTGGAGCGAGGTAGCTGATAAAGCGTTAGAGGATCTGAAGAGGCAGCTAGCTAAACCGCCCGTGCTTGCAGCACCGATCGATAAAGAGCCGTTATTACTATATGTGGCTGCTAATGCCCGGGTTGTTAGCGTAGCCATTGTGGTAAAGCGCAAGGAGCTTGGCAAGGAATATCCGGTTCAACGGGCAGTTTATTATATCAGCGAGGTGCTCATTGAGTCAAAGTAGAGGTATCCACATTGGCAGAAGCTGGTGTACGGAGTGTTTATGGAAAGCCGAAAGCTTAAACATTATTTTCAGGGCCATCCCATCACAGTGGTCAGTTTAGCTCCTCTGGGCGATATCATTCAAAACAGAGAAGCAACTGGCCGGATTGCAAAGTGGGCTATTGAGCTTGGACCTCATGGGCTCAAATATATACCCCGCACAATAATCAAATCCCAGGCACTCGTGGACTTCATCAATGATTGGACGGAGTTATAGGCACCTGAAGAGAAACCAGACAATACATATTGGACTATTCATTTTGATGGATCCAGACAGTTGGAGGGCTCGGGAGCTGGAGTCATATACTAAATTCCCCACGAGGTGACAATTTTTTTATGTACTCCGTTTATTGTTCCCTTGCAGTAACAATGCAGCTGAATATGAGGCTTTGCTCCACGGTCTTCGGATGGCTAAGGAGATGAATTTGAGCCGGGTTAAGTGCTTTGGCGATTCAGATCTAGTGGCTCAGCAGGTGTTTGGAACTTGGGATTCTAAGGACCCACTCTGGTTGCATATCGGCGAGAGGTGGACACAGTGGCTGGTCACTTTAAGGGTTATCAGGTGGACCATATAGACCGGCGGAAGAATGAAGTGGCGGATGCTTTAAGTCATCTTGGTTCCCAGCATAAACCGGTCCCGCCCAATGTCTTTCTTGATGTGTTGCATAATCCGTCAGTCAAGATGCCAACCGAAGAAGATTTGGCTATTCCTGATCCGGAGGCTCAGTTGGTGGCAGCTCTGCATGCCATACCGGATTGGACAATCCCATACCTGGCTTACATGAACCGGGGCGAGTTACCAGACGATGAAACGTTGGCCCGACAGATAATCCGGCATTCCAAGTCCATGACCATACTCAACGGGGAGTTACATCGCTATAGCGTTTCAGGAGCAATTCAGCATTGTGTTTCTCCACAAGAAGGTTGTGAGATTTTACGAGAAATCCATGAAGGGGACTGCGGTCACCATGCCGGTTCAAAGTCTTTGGTTGCTAAAGCTTTTCGCCACGGTTTTTTACTGGTTGACGGCGCATGCTGATGCGGAAGATTTAGTCAAGAGGTGTCACGGGTGTGAAAAATTCGCCCGCCGTGCGCACATTCCGGCTCAAGAGTTGCGGATGATTCCAATTACATGGCTGTTTGCAACTTGGGGGCTTGATATGGTTGGACCCTTCAAGCGATCTATGGACAAAAAGACCGACCTGTTAGTAGCAGTTGATAAATTCACCAAATGGGTGGAGGCAGAGCCAGTCAGCAAGTGTGATGCAGCCACGGCGGTTCAATTCATCAAAAAGGTGATATTCCGGTTTGGTTTTCCACACAACATTATAACAGATAATGGTACTAACTTGTCAAAAGGGGAGATGGAATAATTTTGTCAACGTGAGCATATCCGGCTCGATCTAGCATCGGTGGCTCGCCCCCAATCTAATGGTCAAGCAGAGAGGGCAAATCAAGAAATTCTACTGGGGATCAAACCCAGGCTTATTGTTCCCTTAAAGAGGATATCGGGTTGTTGGGTTGAGGAGCTACCTTCTGTGTTATGGAGCATCAACACCACACCCAATAGGTCTACGGGTTACACACCTTTCTTCATGGTCTATGGAGCGGAGGCCGTTCTTCCTAGTGACATCTGTCACGACTCTCCCCGTGTGACAGCTTATGTTGAAGCTGATAATGAGAAGGCACATCAGGATTCTCTGGACCTGTTGGATGAAGAGAGTGATCTTGCAGCAGCACGATCGGCGATTTATCAACAAGATCTCCGACGTTATCACAGCCGCCGGGTTAAAACCAGAACCTTTCAAGAAGGCGATTTGGTGCTCCGGCTCATCCAGGATCAGACTGATATGCACAAGTTATCCCCGCCTTGGGAAGGACCCTTTGTGGTCAGCAAAAATCTGCAAAACGGGTCTTACTACCTCATTGATGTTCGAGAGCATAAAGACTCATGTCAATGGGAGGAGGAGACCAAGCGGCCATGGAACATAGCTCTCCATCGGCCTTACTATACTTGAAGCCATAGGCTCTTCATCTGTACATATTTATGACAGTGTATATATCATATAATAAATGGGAGCCTCCATTATAAGCAGGGTATCTGTTCTTTTTACATCTTGTGTGTGTTATACGAGTTAACTGACAAAGCGGAGTTTTTATCCGGTCTTAGCAGTTGCACGGATATAAAGAAAATCACTAGGGGGCTTGGTCATATTTGAACTACAACTACACCTCTTGATCGGTTTTGAAACCACGAAGCGATATCACTAGGGGGCTTGGTTGTTATTACAACATAGCTACACCTCTTGATAGGCATTTAGGCCACAAAAGAAAAATATGTGGAGCCAAAGAGAGTGTTGCACAAAGCACAAACTCAAACATGAGCACACACTGAGCACAGCTCACAAAGTTACTTGGGGGCTCTTTTTGCAAAGCAACAAAGAGTTTGAAAGGACCCCTGTAATTGGCTATCAAGCCACGACTTGGAAGCCTGGTCTATTCACCTAAAAACCCGGGTTAACCTGCCTTCATCAAGTAAGCCACTCCTGTCCAGGTAATCCTGGTATGACCCATCGAACGTTTGACATGTCAATCTTTTATAGACCCTGAACTTATCAAAGTTAAAACGATGATTGGTTAATTGGAGGCCCATCTTAAAAGGCTTTGTTAAATGGTTTAACTCAAAGGCCTAGCAGCCCATGAAAAGCCTCGATTTGGAGCCTGGCAGCTCGTAAAAAGCCTTGCATATTTTCCTTTTTGAGTTCTATTTATTGAAGTTCATAAGTATTTTTTGATAAACTGGCGTCCTTGGCCCGGCTTGCTTTCAACTACAAGTTGTCGGCACATGATCAATTACAAACCGGTGTTTATTGACCCGGTCTGGTTTGACTAAATCACAGTGTTATAAAGAAAACCCGGTAGTTATCCCGGTCCGGTTTGATATATAGACCGGCATTGCAAGGATGGGGTTATCAACGTTCCGGATTGGTATTAACACCTTTGCCATATACACCGTTGGTCAGCCAATGAGCGGTAAACCGCTAGCTACTTTTGAGTTGTTGTACCCAGGAACACAATTCATCATGGGTTATGTATAAATGTATCTCAAAAGGTGGCAAGAGTCATCATGAGGCATTACAAAACATGCTCAATGGCATGGCAAATAACGGAGTTTTGGCTATCTTATTACAAGAAGCTTTCAAAGCGGCTCCAATGGCATAATTGTTTTTCACAAAGTCGGCACACAGTATCCAGTAAACCGGTGACCTGTTTAAGACGCTTCGTCTGGACGGTTTAATGGTTGAGGGTCAGTTGGTGTGGGCACTTCTTCATCCCTCCCCAGACGCTGGAAATCAACCATCGACCAATCGATTCCAGTTAAAACTTGAAATACTGCTTCCTCATGGATAAGATTGGAGAGGTTGATATCAGGGGCATAAGTGTGCATACGAATCGGAGGCACAAGTTCTTCAACTTCCTGGATGTCGGCCGGTTGTCTTTTCCCTTCAGCATCGTAAATCGGTTGAAAATGGGAAAAGTTTGTATCATCGGCCAGTTTGCTGGCCACTGGCCGCATCTGTTTCGTCAGCCGCCGGAGGTCATCGTTATCAAAGTTTGAACCGTCTTCCTTCACACCTGGATATCCTTTAATGATATCATCCGCTTCAAGGTCTAGAATCCAGGCTTTGGCTCGAATAAGTGCGGTTAAAGCTCCGAACCTGGCAGCTGTCCTCTTCAATTTGGCAATACGGCCTGGTAACATGGCCAACTTCTCAAGTGTTTCTTTAATCAAAGTTGGGGCCTGTTTGTTGTAAGCTGCCGTCCAAATAGCCCGCTGAGACCCAGAGTACAGCTGTTCAACCAATGTATATGCCGCTTTGAGCTTCATGCACATATCTCTATACCAAGATGAGCAATCCGGGTGCCTATCATGGTTTAACATCAGCATTCTGGTCAAAGATAAGGTTCCACAAGTTATACCAAATACATAAAGGACACACTTACCAAAGATTGCAGAAGTCATGGTGTTAATTTGCCGTTTCAAACCAGCTAGTTCCTCCGCAACCGGTTTCAAGGCAGCCTTGGCGTCTTCGGCACTCTTTATTAAACCGGATTTCTCGATCTCCCATTCAGCACGGTCTTTGTTGAAAGATTCTTTGAGTTTTTCCATGGAGGCTAGGGATTTCGTTAGCTCCTCTTTGGTTTTGGTGGCTTCTTCTTGTTGCGACTTCACATTGTTTTGCAAATCAATGTATTGTGCCTCTTTATTCCTCAGATCAGACTGCAAATATTGAAGATATATCAAATGATAGGATACATACATATTTTAAGTACAAATCGCATAACAGGCTATGCACTTCATACATGGGGGCTAATGCCTATTTGCTCTAAATTGCTACAGTTTATACAAGTCTCCAGAACAATGTAAACATTATCCTTGACACTTGGGGGCTAATGTATGTTGATTCAAAAACGGATGCATGGATTAAAACCCGGATTAACTTGCTAGAGTTAAACCGGCCTTTGGGGCATACGCAGCAGAAAGCTATCTATTTGCTAAAGGGTAAATTTGGTTCTTATCTGTGGCTTAAAGTGCTACGAAGACCCGGGTTATGATTCACATTATAACCCGGCCCTTGGGGGTTATTTGGGCTAGCATTTTCGGACTATGAATCAAGATACAAAGGAGGAAGAAAATACCTCATATCGCTCCTTCATCAAATTTACCAAACTGGCTTCATAATCCCAGTTTGCGTGCAAGCGATTCAAAAAGCCAGAGTGAAGCTCCTCTGCGTTGAGATGAGCATAACTTGCCAAATCACTACTCCATTTGCCTTTTTCTCTAGCAGCCTGCTCTTCTTTGGCACTATGTTGAGCCAAAACTACAGGATGGCCAGGAGAGCTATGGCCTATTCCAGTAATAATAACGTCATCACCTTGGCCTCCAGGGTTTTTGGTTGATGATATTGGAATTTCAGCATCTTTCACCGGACTAGCCCGGTTTGGTTCTGCCGATTCAGTATCGGGCGCGGCAGGCTCAGCGTCTGTTGTCTCATCAGTATTTTGGCCTTCAAGGGGCGGGTCATCAGAAGTAGATTCAGGATGAGGGCCTTCCGGTTCACAAGTTTGTTCCAGTTCACCTCTTGGTTCTTCTTCTTCGGCGACCGGGTCTTCGGGCGGATTGGTGACCCGAGCTTTCTTGCTGGGTCTGGCTTTGCCCCTGCAAACAGAATAAAAGAGGATCAACATCTTATTCAAAGGATTTATGACACATTGATAGGAAAGGTTTTTACAGCTTACCCAGCCACAGTTATCAAAGGGGGGAGTTGAGTTGTTGTCGATTCGCCAGAAGATGACGGAGGTGTCACCTGATAATTTGAATTGGACGGATTAAGAGGCTGTCTGAAATAACCTACCTTGGGGTAAGAATGGTCAGAAGTAGGAGAGACCTCAGACCGGCGCTTCCGAACCAGGGTATCAGGTAAACCGGAAGAAGTGACCTGCTGGCCACTGTGCCGGGTTGTCCGGCGAGCTTCATGCTGCCGAGTCTTGAAAATAAATATTGGATCGAAGTGAGCAAGAGGATGAGAAAAGCTTACTTTCTGGACTGCTTGGTGAGTTTTTTGTGTTCGCATAGAGTCTGAACCGGAGGAAAGGGTAATTACCTCTACATCATCAGCCTGACTAGCTTCTGCGTCCTCCTGAGGAAGATCATTGTTAATGAGATGCATGAAAAGAGAGCCAAGTGAGTCAAGTTCTACCTCAACTTCTGCATCATCAGTGTCATCATCAAGCTCCATGTTGATCCGGTCAGCCGTTTTCCGTTTTGTCGTCCGTTTTATGGCTTTGGTTTTGGGGCGGGATGGCTTGACCACTTTATCCCCAGTCGGCTTTGCCGCTTTTTCTATGATTTTCCATTTCCAGAAGGGGTCATCACCCTACATACACAGAAGAAGGATTACAAGTTGTATAAGCTAAAAATATTAGAGATAAAAAGGAAGTATAATGCTTACAGCAGGCGGTTTATTCTTGGCATAGAAGGGACTCAGACCGGTTTGACTACAGACCAGTTCCGATTCATTCAGAATCTTCTTTACACCTTCAGTGACTTCTTCCTCAGATAATTGAAGGTTGCAATGGCGTTGAGGGTCGTCAACCTCACCGGTCTACTCACACATTAAATCGGAACGCCGGCTTAGTGGCAAGATACTCCAGGATATCCAACAGCGCACAAAGTCCACGCTTGTTAAACCGTTCGCCATAAAGGCCTGGAGTTTGGCGAGTTGAGGGGCATATTTCGCCCTTTCTAAAGAGCTCAGCCATTGTGGTATTGGATGGGTGTTGGATAATCTGTGATCACGAAAGCCGAGGAGGGGATTTTCATCTTCAGGGGATGTATCTCTGCAATAAAACCAAGTTTGGTTCCATTCCTTTGGATGGCTGTGCAATTTGGCATGAGGAAATTCAACCTCTTTCCGCTTTTGAATTGAGACACCCCCAAGTTCAGTGTTAGGGCCATTTACAAATTTTATGCGCCGGTTTAAATGAAAGAAGTCCCGGAACAGCTCGGCGGTTGGTTCTTCTTGTAAATATACTTCACAGAAGATCTGGAAGTTGCATAAATTGGAGACCGAGTTGGGACCAATATCTTGAGGATGAAGTTGGAAGCTGACAAGTACATCTCGATAAAACTTTGACCCTGGCGGTTTGAAGCCACGGCTTATGTGGTCAACAAAGACAACCACCTCACCCTGCCTTGGGGTTGGAGGATTTTCTGTTCCTGGAACTCGCCATTTGATTTCAGTTTTCTTAGCCAAAGTGCCAATGCTGACCATATCATTCAATTGTTCCTCTGTGACCCGGGAACGAGCCCAGTTGCAAGCGGTGAATTGCTTGGCCATCATGGAACAAACGAGCTGGAAACAAAAGGCCAGTTTATAAATCACACAGGATAACATACAAGATGCAAGGGAGTAAAATATGCCCTGATAGGGGACATGGCATAAACCGGAGATCAATGCAATAATGCATAAAAGGTAGTACCACGATAGGGGTACTGAGACACTGTTAAAACGGAATATAATTATGGAGGTAAAAGGCTCTTCCGGTTTATCAGAGGGCTAATGGTATAGATTGCTTATACAAAATTAAATTGCCTATGATGGTGTGAGGAGAAACAGATTTCACAGAGGTATGCGAAATTTTCGGATCTAAGATAAGACAGAAAAGTAAAAATAATTGGATCTAGAAAGGGTGAAGAACCGAAGCAACTTATGAAGGACTAGATCAGTTCTTTGCACATAAGGGTTGTGGTGATAACAGAAGATTAGCTACGGCAAGGAGTACGTCAGGTACGAAGTGTTCACCTAAAGGCCAAGGAAGAACATCACTAAAAGCTCTGATGAACCTCAAGAGCAGTTAAGAGCGAGGAAACCCTAATGGATCTAGGGAAGAAGGGGGAAAGGACTTATTGCGATCGCGGAAGCAGCGGAAGGGCGCTGAGGAACTCTGGTGCGAACAGGTTGATGCAGCGGCCGACGGCGAAGCAAAGGCGAGGTTCGAAGATGACGGTTGCGCTCGAGTGCGGGGTCGTCGAGAGGAAGAACAAGCGATGAATGGGTAGCGGAAAGAAAATAAAGGGGTCCTCTGCCCCTGTTTATAAGGAAGATTGATAAAACGGCAAGTGCGAGAATCGAGGAGCCCAAAAATGGATAAATTAATAAAAGTGTTGCCTCGGTGACTGAATACACATTAAATGAAGGTGATCGTCGACATCAACGGATAGATGACGTCAGGGCGGTTTATCATAATCTAGGAGTATGACGTCACGGCGGTTTACAAGATCAAGGTGAAGATATGAGGGAAGAATTTTTCTAAGTGTAGAAGATTGACATGAACAAGTTCAAACCAATCTGGGGCCTAATGTTGGGGATATTACTACTGGAGGTAACCCGGCCTTATGTAGCCAGGTTAACTCCTTGACGATTAGAAGCCCATGAAGATGCAAGGATGATGGCGCTTCACGAAGGTGTAACACCCTCGATGCGGCTATATCTCCCACGTGTCGAAGCACGACTTAGAGGCATAACCGCATTGAAAGCAATGTCGCAAGTGAGGTAATCTTCACACAACCCATGTAATACATAAGGGAAAAAAATATACATAGTTGGCTTACAATCGCCACTTCACACAATTACATGAATAAAGCATTACAACATCCAAATGCAATCAAGGTCCGACTACGGAGCCAAAATAAAAGAAGACTACCCCAAAAGCGACAAGGTCCCTCGATCGACCCCAACTGGGCTCCACTACTAATCAACTAGAACGAAACAACACAAAGGACAAGAACTTCATCGAGCTCCTCCTTGAGCTTGGTTGCGTCATCTGCACGGACTCATCGGCACCTGCAAGCTGGTTTTGGAAGTATCTGTGAGTCACGGGGACTCAGCAATCTCGCACCCTCGCAATCAAGACTATTTAAGCTTATGGGTAAGGCAAAAGGTATGAGATGGAGCTGCAGCAAGCGACTAGCATATATGGTGGCTAACTTACGCAAATGAGAGCGAGAAGAGAAGGCAAAGCACGGTCAGTAAAAGTATGATCAAGAAGTGATCCTAAAACAATCTACGTCAAGCATAACTCCAACATCGTGTTCACTTCCCGGACTCCGCCGGAAAGAGACCATCACGGTTACACACGCAGTTGATGCATTTTTTAATTAAGGTCAACTTCAGGTTTTCTACAACCGGACATTAACAAATTCCCATCTGCCCATAACCGCGGGCACGGCTTTCGAAAGTTCAAATCCCTGCAGGGGTGTCCCAACTTAGCCCATCACAAGCTCTCATGGTCAACGAAGGAATAGACCTCCTCCCGAGACATTCCGATCAGACTCGGTATCCCGGTTCTACAAGACATTTCGACAGGGTAAAACTAAACCAGCAACACCGCCTGAATGTGCCAACAAATCCCGATTGGAGCTGCACATATCTCTTTCTCAGGGCACACTCAGATGAGCCAGATGTCGGGTAGGCCAGCCCAGAGTTGCCCCTGGTAGCCCCGGACATCGCTCGGTTGGACCAACACTCAGAGGAGCACTGGCCCGGTGGGGGGGGGGGTTAAAATAATGATGACCCTTGGGCGTGTGACCCCCAAGGGAAAAGAAAAGGCTAGGTGGCGAATGGTAAGACCAATGTTGGGCATTGCTGGAGGAGTTTTATTCAAGGCGAATTGTCAAGGGGTTCCCATTATCACCCAACCACGTAAGGAACGCAAAATCTGGGAACATAACACCGATATGACGGAAACTAGGGCGGCAAGAGTGGAACAAAACACCAGGCATAAGGCCGAGCCTTCCACCCTTTACCAAGTATATAGATGCATTAAATAAATAAGATATATAGTGATATCCCAACAAGTAAACATGTTCCAATAAGGAACGACATCTCCATGTTCCAACAAGGAACAAACTTCAATCTTCACCTGCAACTAACAATGCTATAAGAGGGGCTGAGGAAAGCGGTAACATAGCCAATCAACGGTTTGCTAGGACAAGGTGGGTTAGAGGCTTGGTTCAACAATATGGGAGGCATGATAAGCAAGTGGTAGGTATCGCACCAAAGGCATAGCAAAAGGGCGAGCAACTAGGAAGCAAAGATAGAAGTGATTTCGAGGGTATGATCATCTTGCCTGAAATCCCGCAAGGAAGAAGAACGCGTCCATGAAGAAGACAAACAGACGTAGACGAACGAATCCTCACAACACGGCGTTACAGGATTACTGAGACGAAGTACACCGGAAAGAAAGCAAACGACACAATAAACAACCACAACAACAACATGGCACGATGCGCAAACAAGTATGACGCATGTCCGGTTTAATGAGGCATGGCATGACAAAGTGCACAAACAATCCTACAAATTAAGTGGAGCTCATTATGCAACGGAGTTGCATATTGAAGAAAACACCACATGACTTATTTAGTTCTCTCTCATTTATCTACCCAACAAGATTAAATGTTGATTAACATGGCAAGAGGTGAAGCACAACAAAACTACCTATCTAGGCAAGTTTAAATGAGGCCGGAAGGAATGAACAACAATTCCGGAAAATCCTCATATGCATAATTTAAGGTTTGGTACTGTTCTGCCCTAAACACAATTTTAGATTTGTTAAACATGCAAAGTGATGCCACCATGTTAAACTAGGCATTTTTCTACCCCATTTACATATGAAGTTTATTAAATTCCAAGTTACGGATATTTAGTTATGTAATAAATCATTTTAGCAAGTTATTTATGCAAATTTAAACAAACATCATTTTATACATTTATAACAAAGATGAAAGTGGCATAATATGAAACTAGATGCAATACTGAGCATATTTCATATATAAAGTTTTTCCATATGATGCACAGTTTGAGATATATGATATGCATGAAGTTTGAGGGTTTTTCTGCAATTCTGCAATCTCTGGGATAAAAGAAAAAACACAACAGGAAAAAAACACGCATGGGCCGAAACTGGGCAGCCCAACAAGAGAAAAAAATCAAGAGGAGGGGGCGCTCGGGGCTGCTCACCCTGGGCCTGGCCTAGTCGGTGGGAGGAGGGAGGCATGGCGTTGGCTGGATCGAATCGAGGAGGGGAGGCGCGGTCTAGCGAGTAGCGTGAGGGTCAACGCAGGGACGAGGGGAGGTGCTCTGCTCGTTACTGAAGTACGCGCAACAGAAACAGCGGCAGGTTCACGGCGATGCAGAAGACGGCGTCGGGGAGGTTCTGGCGACGGGGTCGGCGGGAACCAGCGAGTAGGCGCCGGAGATGGCCAGATCTGGGCGGTGGAGGTCGTCAGGGTACCGTTCTCTGTCGAATCGAAGCGGAGATGGCTCCAGCGGCGCGAGGATGTTCTTCGGCTCAGTGGAGCTGGCCTTGCAAAAGAAACACGGTGGCGTGCGGTGCTCGTCACAGAAGAGGGCGACTGCAGCGAGGCAGAGGAACGGACGAAGCTCCAGCAGGGCGGGCATCCATGGCATCCCTGATGGAAGTGGCCACCGGCGGCAGCGCTCCGGCAACGGAGCTTCTCCTTGAAGCCGGCGGGGTTGCAGGTGAACTCCTGCACCTGGTATAGGGAGAGAACGAGGGGTGAGGTACAGAGGAGAGAAGCCAGGGAAGGAAACGGAGAGTGGAAGAGCAGGGAGAGGGGCGACCTGGTCCTGGACGTGGTCGGGTACTCCGGCGAGGTACTTGGCGGGCGACGGGGTCCTCCATGGCGGGTCCTGAGACGGCGACGGAAATGGTGGCCATGGCAGCAGGGGCGACCTCGTGTTGTTCCTGTACCTGGCAAGCGAGAGAGAGAATTTGAGAGAGAGCGAGAGAGACCGAAAGAGACGACGAAGAGAAAGGAGGGCAGGGAAGGAGGCGCAGCTTTGCTGTGGTTGGGCGATGGCGGAGAGCAAGGGAGTTGGTCGGGGCAGCTGGTTGGATCTGGCAGGAGAGGAAAACGAGGAGGAACTGGATTGGGGAAGATCCCGATGGGGATTTGGTGGAGTGTGGCGGCGGCTGAGGGGGGGGGCAAATGACCTAGTTTTAGGGTTTGGACCATATTTAGACTAGGGAGGATATATATATATATATATATATATATATATATATATAAGGAAAAGAGGGGGAGTTTAGGGGCTAATCCGTCCCTCCGATCGTAATCGAACGGTCGGGAAAAATAGGCTAGGGAGTCCAAATAAGAAAATGGTGATGTTTTGTAGATGTTTGGGGATGATCCGGACACAACGGTGACGACTGTCCGGGTCGGGTCCGGGACAGCTTTCGGACGCGCGCGAGGAGGGCCGCGGGCTGACGAGAGAGGTTAGGTTGGGTCTGGTGGATTGTGAAGAGCGGGTTGGTCTGAGAGAAGAGGGGAGAGATGCAGCCCGGCACGGTTTCCGGAGACCGAAAACGTCCGACGTTAGACCGGCTATATTGCCGCTATAGTTAACGGTTGGGCTATCACACGAACTCCGAATGCGATGAAACTTGACAGGCGGTCTATCTACACTATAATAAGACAACACGCCAACTTTCATCCCATTCCGAGAACATTTTCCGGCCACTTATAAAATAATATTTCGGACATGCCGCGGGCGCGTGCAAGTGTGTCTAGGCTCAGAACGGACAACGGACGGAACGAGGAGACCGGGACGGATGCAAGTTTCGAAAACATGATGATGCAATGCACATGATGACATGATGAAATGCAACAGGCAAGCAAATGACATTGCAACGACGGTGAATAACTGGAAGACACCTGGCTCAACTGTGTCGGGGCGTCACAACACTCCACCACTACGAGAGGATCTCGTCCCGAGATCTAGAATGGCACCGGAGGGGAAAGTAAGAGGAAGACGTGAGGTGAAACTATGTTGCTTCTCTGACAAACGAGTGAAACCAAAGAACCTTGCGAGGTTGAACAAATTCGAGAAAAGAATACAACGAAGGTGAACAAAATCGGAAACACTCCGTTAGAAAAGAGGGACAAAGAACATTGCGAAAAAAAGCTTGAGGTTGAAGGGCAAGATATATATTGAAACCACTCCGGTTGAAACAAGATAGAAAAGGATTAAGAATGATATAATTTGGGCAGCACTCCGACTGTAAATGGAAAGAATTGAACATGAACTTGAAAAGATGAGAGGATACTTGATGAAATCACAATACACTGCCTCCGTAACAATTGAATGAATGGAACAAGGGGTAAGAAATATCTCGTATAGCACTCCGGTTGAAAAGAGATGAAAAACTTGATAAAATGAAAGAACTTGAGAAAAGGAACACAATACTCCGGTTAAAAGGATAAGCACGATGAAAACATGGTCCTGACAATCCGAGAAGATGGGTTGAGGAGAGCAACATCACAATGCCTCCGGAACGGAAGAATAGAAGATAGATAATTGTCATAGGAGAATTGAGAAGAAAATGCCAACTTCTGCCACAAAAGAGCTTGAAGAGGCATCTTCAGGGGAAGGGTCGAACAGAATTGTTGGAAAACCAACAATGAGAAGAATAAGCTTGATATGGTCTTATGGAATACATCCCAAATTATGAGGTGACAACCTGCCACTCACGGGAAAAGAATTGGATTGATAAGAACAAGGAGACGAGAAAGCTATTTCGCCGGGAGGATAAAAGAAGAACTTGGGTCACTTATGAGCACCATAGATAGCAACAATCCTTAGGGAAGGCTTTAGGTGAAACATGACACAAGATGACTCCAACGAAGAGGTTGATGGATTTAAAATATATCATCCTTGACAACATGTGAATCATGAAACATAAACTCA
This sequence comes from Triticum urartu, assembly GCF_056163025.1. NCBI lineage: Eukaryota > Viridiplantae > Streptophyta > Magnoliopsida > Poales > Poaceae > Triticum > Triticum urartu. The sequence goes on from NC_141876.1 coordinate 262,579,106, forward strand.
AATTATCAAGAATGACATAATACCACCTCCAATAATATGGTAGAAAGAATAGCACTCCGGATAGCAAGAAGAAGAAAAAACTTGAACTCCTCTGAAAATAATCTTGCTGAACGTTTCGAGAGCGGATTAAGTCCTATATGGACCATCATGCAGAAACTTCATGAGAACTCCGGTAAACAAAAGAATGATCAAACGAAAAGAAATATGAGAAGAGTAAGGTTGAAGCCTTGTAATGATTAGATGAAGCTTTGCGACGAGATAAAAAGAAAACTTGGAACTCCGGAAAAGAAAGATGGACAACTTGAATCGAGAATTAGATGAACCTCCGGAATAAGGAATTAAATCACTTGGATGAAACAAGAATAAGAATTACATTATGCTTATCCTTCCCCAATTTAGATTGATGAGAATCAATGGATTTGGCGTACTACTTATTCTCGTAGAAAGGATTAATATAGATATAGCGCAAACTTGAGAAAAGACTTCAACGAACCACCGTTAGCATATGGAAAGCACGAATGAATTGATATGAAAACCCAGAAAGAGAACTCTTGTATGAACTACCGTAAGAATTGAAAATGATCGAAGTAAAAGGATGAATCACCGGTTAGAATTAGCAAATGAACGAAGATACATGAGAGAGTTTAGGTGCAAGTGAACAAAGAAAACACGAGCTGATAAGAGAATGTTTGCACGATGCACCGGTTAGATTTGGAGAATGAGAGCTGAAAACTGGAATGAATAATCCTGAATTGATGGCCTTCAGATAAACAAACTAAAAAGACTCCTGAATTACTCCGGATGGGTGAAAAGAATTCTCATAATCAAAACAATTATGAGGGGATGGAAACAAGCTAGAATCACGAATCTTGAAGAGAATGGAGCAGGATTGAGAGAAAATCTTCTTCGGTCTTCAAAATCTGAGAATGATGATGAGAAACACCACCATGAATTGTTTAGACACTCCGGAAGAATCAAAAGCGAAGAGATTTAGCCATTGAGAAACAAAGGATTTAATTCCTGGCTCTGATACCAACTTGTAACACCCTCAATGCGACTATAGCTCCCACATGTCGAGGCACGACTTAGAGACATAATCGCATTGAAGGCATTTGTCGCAAGTAAGGTAATCTTTACACATCCCATGTAATATAATAATAAAGGGGAATAACATAGTTGGCTTAGACTCGCCACGTCAATCAAGGTACATAAATAACATTACATCATCGAACACTCATGGCCCGACTACGGTGCCAAAATAAAAGATAACCCAACATGTGACACGGTCCCGATCACCCCCAACTGGGCACTACTACTGATCATCAGGAAAGGAAACATAATAACGTTGATAGTCCTCGTCGAACTCCCACTTGAGCTCGAGCGCGTCACCTGGAGCGGAATCATTAGGCCCTGCATCTGGTGTAATAGTAATCTGTGAGCCACAGGGACTCAGCAATCTCGCACCCTCGCGATCAAGACTATTTAAGCTTATAGGTAAGGTAAGGTATGGAGCTGCAGCAAGCGACTAGCATATATGGTGGCTAACTTATTCGCAAACGAGAGCGAGAAGAGGAGGCAAAGTGCGAGCAATAAACTAGAGAACAACCTGCGCAAGAATTACTCCAACACCGTGTCCACTTCCCGGACTCCGCCGAGAAGAGGCCATCACGGTAACACACTCAGTTGATTCATTTTAATTAAGTTAAGGTTCAAGTTATCTACAACTGGACATTAACAAATTCCCATCTTCCCATAACCGCGGGCACGGCTTTCGAAAGTTCAAATCCCTGCAGGGGAGTCCCAACTTAGCCCATGACAAGCTCTCACAGTCAACGAAGGAATAGACCTCCTCCCAAGACGTTCCGATCAGACTCGGTATCTCGGTTCTTCAAGACACTTCGACAGGTTAAAACAAGACTAGCAACACCGCCCGAATGTGCCGACAAATCCCGATAGGAGCTGCACATATCTCATTCTCAGGGCACACTCAGATGAGCCAGACGTCGGGTAGGCCAACCCAGAGTTGCCCCTGCTAGCCCCGGACATCGCTCGGTTGGACCAACACTCAGAGGAGCACTGGCCCGGGGGGGGGTTTAAATAAGATGACCCTCGGGCTCCGGAAACCCAAGGGAAAAAGAGGCTAGGTGGAAAATGGTAAAACCAAGGTTGGGCATTGCTGGAAAAGCTTTAATCAAGGCGAACTATCAAGGGGTTCCCATTATAACCCAACCGCGTAATGAACGCAAAATCCGGGAACATAACACCGATATGACGGAAACTATGGCGGCAAGAGTGGAACAAAACACTAGGCGAGAGGCCGAGCCTTCCACCCTTTACCAAGTATATAGATGCATTAAGATAACAAGATAATATAGTGATATCCCAACAAGTAAATAAATGTTCCAACAAGGAACGGCCTACAATCTTCACCTGCAACTAACAACGCTACAAGAGGGGCTGAGCAAAGCGGTAACATAGCCAAACAACGGTTTGCTAGGACAAGGTGGGTTAGAGGTTTGACATGGCAATTTGGTAGGCTTGAAAGCAAGTGGTAGGCATCGTAGCATTGGCATAGCAAAAGAGCGAGCAATCTAGCATAGCAAAGATAGTAGTGATTTCGAGGGTATGATCATCTTGCCTGCACAGTTGTCAGAGTTGACTGGATCCTCGAAAGCAAACTCAACGGGCTCCTCGTTAGCGAACTCGTCTCCCGGATCTACCCAAGCAAGACAAACAAGCAACAAGGACACAATCAAACACATGCAAGGACCAAACAAGATGATGCAAAGATGGTATGCTATGCGGGATGCGATGCGGGATGCATATGCAAGAATTGACAAGGGATGCACGAATCTTGCATCAACTTGGGAATCCAAGTGTTCCACTGGAAAGATGAGATGAAATCGCTTGAAAACGATATAAATAACGCCAAAATCGGAGTTACGGTTTGGAAATGGCGAGCAAAACAAATATGACACCAGTCTGCGATTTACAGCAAGTAGTCATCTAAATGCAATGAGATGAACATGCTACAGCACCCAAACATGACAACAAAATACATGGCAGGGATGCATTCAAGATGCTTAACAAAAGTCTAGCACTGAGCTACGGCGAAAACATCCATTAACAGGTTCAAACAAGCATGGCAAAAATGCATATGGCAAACAGATCTCAGACTTAGTGAAATTAACACTTGTCTGGAATTTCAGATCAGGTAGCTCTCTTCGGAGCAACAAAACTACATGCTACAGGACCTGAACATGGCAAAGTAAAGCATGGCATCGAGCTACTCAAAGATCTTAACAAAAGTTCCTTAGTGACCTTGAGCCAAAAGGGATCAGAAAATACAATTGGAAGCATGTGAACATGCAAAAACATAATCAGATCTCAGACTTAGTGAAAACTGGCACATGCTGAAAACAGATATCAAGTAGGCATGTTTACGAGCTCGATGCACTCACTACGGTGCAAGTAATGACAATATAAGCTTACATCTAACAAGAACACACAAAATTCAAGCTAGACATGGCAAGAACAATATCATAGCATGCACGGATCAACTACAACATCATCGGCAAAATTGCAAACAAGTTGACAATCTGCCCAGATTCACAAAGTAGCAAAAGTAGAGCTCGATTGACTCAAGCTATGGTGCTACATAATTGGAAACAAAGACATGGATGGATAGAGCACTACAAGATTAACAAAACATCCTTACTGATCATCCTCAAAAGAGGCACGGATCACTAGGAAACAACATGAACATATGGCCACATGAGATAAACAGATCAAGGACTTGGTGGAAATGCTAAGTCCCTGAAAACAGAATTAACAAGTGCACCACTTTGCAAGCTCGTGCTAGTCACCACACACATCACAAAAATACATGGCTTGCACCTCTGGAAAGATGACAAAACCCTTAACAAAACATATGTAGAGCATCAGGGCATATCATGCACACAATAATCATGGCAAAAATGACAAAAAAGCTAAATGGAGTAGCAGATCTGACAATTAACTCAAGTAGCCCTCTTCTAACAGCATTTCGGGCATCAAGATGAACTCAAATGAAAATCATATAATGGAACGAAATGATGTACTCTCTGAGATGAACATTTTGATATGCTATATGCATGAATCGGAGCTACGGATGCAAAGATACGGTGCTATGAACATGGGCACTTGGACCTGCGATTTCGAGGACTTAGAAGAAAAACCACCTAGGGTTTACTGTTCACCGGATCTGGATCTCGGCGAAAACACTGTAGCGGCGGCGCGGATAACGAGGATGGCCGGAGCTCAACGGGGAGGACGCTGGAAGGAGGCCGGCGAGGTGCGCGGGGCCGGGGCAGCGATGGTGGCCGCGGACGCCGGCGAACTGCGGCTGCGGGGTGGCGCCTCCATGGCTTGCGGCGGTGGGTGAAGGCGGTGGCCGACGCGGCTCCGGTCGCCGGCGGCGGCGCGGCGAGCGAAGGCGGCGGGGTCGAGGCGCGGGCGGCGCGGGCGAGCGAGCCGGGCGGCGGAGGCGCGCGGGCCGGGAGGGCCTTCCCTGGGCCGCGCAGGCCGGCGCGGGGGAGACGGTGGCGGTGACACTTGGCGCCGCGGGAGTGGCCGAGGCGGCGGGGCGGACGCGTCCGGACTGCAAGTTTTTGTTCGGCGGCGGCGGGTGGAGAAGGACTAGGGTTAGGGTGAGAGGAGATCTGTGAATTTTCGAGGAGGACCTATATATAGGCATAGAGGAGCTAGGTGAGTCCAAATGAGGTGCGGTTTTCGGCCACACGATCGTCATCGAACGCTCTAGATGATGGAGCAGGTTTAGGTGGGTTTTTGGGCCAAATTTGAAGGGTGTTGGGATGCAACACACAGAGGCCTTTTCGGTCCCTCGGTTAACCGTTGGAGTACCAAACGAAGTCCAAATGATACAAAACTTGACAGGCGGTCTACCGGTTGTAAACCAAGGCCGCTTGGCAAGTCTCGGTTCAATCCGGAAATGTTTAATCCCCACACATGAAAGAAAGCTAGAAATGACCACCGGAGGAGAACGAAGTGCCGGAATGCAAAACGGACAACGGGGAAAATGCTCGAATGCATGAGATGAACACGTATGCAAATGCAATGCACATGATGACATGATATGAGATGCATGACAACAACAAACAACACACCGAGACAAAGACCCAAACCCGAGAAATAAATATAACTTAACGCCGGAAACGGCAAGAGTTGGAGTACAAATAGGGAAAGTTACATCCGGGGTGTTACAACACTCCACCACTACGAAAGGATCTCGTCCCGAGATCTAGGACTGAAAGAACACCGGGTACTCAGAACGGAGGTGATCCTCGCATTCCCAGGTAGCTTCACGGTCAGAATGGTGTGACCACTTGACTTTGAGGAATTTGATTGTCTTATTGCGAGTCTTGCGTTCAGTCTCTTCAAGAATAGCAACGGGGTGCTCACGGTAGGAAAGATCTTCTTGGAGCTCAATGTCCTCGCAGTTGACGGTGCGGTCAGGAGTCTTGAAGCACTTTCGGAGCTGAGAGACATGGAACACATCATGAACATTTGCAAAGTTTGAAGGAAGCTCGAGTTGATAGGCGAGATCGCCTGTCCTGGTGACAATCTTGAAAGGTCCCACGTATCTGGGGGCAAGCTTCCCTTTGATACCGAAGCGACGAGTACCTTTCATAGGAGAGACACGGAGGTAAACATGATCTCCGATCTCGAAAGCCAAATCACGGTGCTTACTATCATAGTAGCTCTTCTGACGGGATTGGGCTGCTTTGAGGTTATCACGAATGACTTTGCACATTTCCTCTGCCTCTGTGATTAAATCATTACCCAAAAGCTGACGTTCACCGGTTTCAGACCAGTTGAGAGGGGTACGGCACTTCCTGCCATACAGAATTTCAAATGGGGCCTTGCCCGAACTTGTTTTGAAACTGTTGTTGTAGGAGAATTCAGCATAAGGAAGACAATCCTCCCACTTCATGCCGAAGGAGATCACACAAGCCCTGAGCATATCTTGAAGAATCTGGTTGACACGCTCGACTTGACCGCTAGTTTGAGGATGGAAAGCTGTGCTGAAGCGGAGGTTGGTGCCCATGGCCTTCTGAAAAGAATCCCAAAACTTGGAGGTAAAGATGCTGCCACGGCTGAAGATATCACTTGTGGAATACCGTGCAGAGAAACAATCCGAGAGGTATAGAGTTCCGCCAATTGAGCTGTAGTGATTGACTCTTTGATAGGCAGAAAGTGAGCCACTTTGGTGAGTTTGTCGATGACAACGAATATAGCATCATTGTCACGTTTGGACTTTGGAAACCCAATCACGAAGTCCATCTCAATGTGGTCAAACTTCCATTCTGGAATGGCAAGAGGTTGGAGGAGACCAGTTGGCCTTTGGTGTTCTGCCTTCACTCTTCTGTAGACATCACATTCATTCACGAATTGAGCAATCTCGCGCTTCATTCGAGTCCACCAATAAGCCTGCTTGAGGTCCTGATACATCTTCGTGCTCCCAGGGTGGATGGAGAGGAGAGAATTGTGAGCCTCATTCATGATCACTTTACGGAGGTCACCTTTGGGCACAACAATACGATCCTCGAAGAAGAGAGTGTCCTTGTCGTCAAGGCGGTAGCACTTGTACTTGGGTTGACTCTTGGCAATCCCAATCTTCACCTTTTTCACCATAGCATCAAGAAGCTGGGCTTGGTGAATCTGGTCTTCCAAGGTAGGAGAGACTTGAAGGTTGGCGAGTAAAACTTGAGGAACAACTTGCAGATTAAGTTTGCGGAAAGCTTCACAAAGATCGGGTTGATAAGGCTTGAGAATAAGACTGTTGCAATAAGCCTTTCTGCTCAATGCGTCAGCAATCACATTGGCCTTGCCTGGAGTATACTCGATACTCAGATTATACTCCTGAATCATTTCGGCTCATCGAGTTTGCCTGAGGTTGAGATTAGGCTGAGTGAAGATGTACTTGAGACTCTTGTGATCAGTGAAAATGTCCACTTTTCTTCCCAATAGAAGATGTCTCCAAGTCAAAAGAGCATGCACAACTGCCGCCAACTCGAGATCATGAGTGGGGTAGTTCTTCTCATTGGGCTTCAACTGGCGAGAGGTATAAGCAACAACTTTCTTCTCTTGCATCAATACTGCGCCAAGACCTTGGAGAGAGGCATCACAAAAGACCTCGTACGGTTTGGATTCATCAGGCGGAGTCAGAACTGGAGCAGTGATCAATTTCTCTTTCAAAGTGTTGAAAGCAATGTCACACTCTGGAGACCAAACGTACTTGACGTGCTTCTGGAGAAGATTTGAGAGAGGCTTCGCGATCTTGGAGACATCCCGTGAAAAACAAAGGCAACTTGGGATGGATGAAACGAACACCATTGAGAAAGCTGAGATTGAATCTTGCGGATATTGAAAAGGTCGGATCCACTTGAAAAGAAACAACACCGGTTGAAAAGGATTGACATGACAATCTCGATTATCATGAAGGATTGGTATTTACATTGGAGTATAAGAACACCGATTAGGAAAGGTATGGAATCAACATTTGACTTCGAAGCAACTCGAATACCACAACCCAAAACAAAACAAAGGGTTGGCTTGCAAAATAAGCCGGAACAAACAAATGATAGAGATTTCGTCCGAAGTTTTCGTGGTGGGGCCTACACGGGCTCGATCGTATAGCACCATCATGTACAAGGCAGTGCACATGACATACGAAGCGTCCCTGAGTCGGCATAGCCATGGACTCTTTAAGACACAACGAGACCACTGTAAAACCGACCGTGGATAGGCGGACCACTAGACGTCGAACCCCAATTTCAATCATACATCCGTCAGAAAGATATCCTACGAACTACTTGAATTCCCACTTATAAACTCCCGAAATTTTCTGGTTATGCAATCATGTGTTGGGGATATAGGGGAAGCATAATATCTCACCTAAATCTAGCAAATCCTACATCCAGTTGTATCCATCCTTCAACACATAACCAAGAAACCTTCGGAAATCGTCTACCTCAACCTTCGAAAAGCATCCGTTATACAAGTTATGGCAATACTCCCGAACTCCCGCCCCAGTACTAGGTGGCGTCGAGGTTATCTCACCAACGAACTACATAAAAGAGATTTTCAATGTCGGCGTACTAAACTCAGGTATTCCAGAACTGCAACGATAAAATTATGACGACAACACCTCAGAGCTCAACTCCCCGGGACACTTCCACAAAACCCCTGACAGGAGGCACCAAGACAATGTTCTCGTCACAAAACCATCGGAACGATTCCAAGATACCCACGTGATCCTAAAAAAAATTAGTGACATTTGAGAAGAGAAGAGTCAAAAACTCTACGTCAGGATACCTTACCAGAGCGATGAGGAGACTGGGAAGTAAAAAGAATTCCTAAACCCTCCGATATATAATTCCTAAATGACTCAAAACATTTTTTTCTAGACTCAACTCGGCTGCTAGTTTGATCAAGCAATGGGGCTCCTAAGGTCGGGGAAGGCTCTGATTACCAACTTGTAACGCCCTCGATGCGGCTATATCTCCCATGTGTCGAAGCACGACTTAGAGGCATAACCGCATTGAAAGCAATGTCGCAAGTGAGGTAATCTTCACACAACCCATGTAATACATAAGGGGAAAAAATATACATAGTTGGCTTACAATCGCCACTTCACACAATTACATGAATAAAGCATTACAACATCCAAATGCAATCAAGGTCCAACTACGGAGCCAAAATAAAAGAAGACTACCCCAAAAGCGACAAGGTCCCTCGATCGACCCCAACTGGGCTCCACTACTGATCAACTAGAACGAAACAACACAAAGGACAAGAACTTCATCGAGCTTCTCCTTGAGCTTGGTTGCGTCATCTGCACGGACTCATCGGCACCTGCAAGCTGGTTTTGGAAGTATCTGTGAGTCATGGGGACTCAGCAATCTCGCACCCTCGCAATCAAGACTATTTAAGCTTATGGGTAAGGCAAAAGGTATGAGATGGAGCTGCAGCAAGCGACTAGCATATATGGTGGCTAACTTACGCAAATGAGAGCGAGAAGAGAAGGCAAAGCACGGTCAGTAAAAGTATGATCAAGAAGTGATCCTAAAACAACCTACGTCAAGCATAACTCCAACACCGTGTTCACTTCCCGGACTCCACCGGAAAGAGACCATCACGGTTGCACACGCGGTTGATGCATTTTTTAATTAAGGTCAACTTCTGGTTTTCTACAACCGGACATTAACAAATTCCCATCTGCCCATAACCGCGGAAACGGCTTTCGAAAGTTCAAATCCCTGCAGGGGTGTCCCAACTTAGCCCATCACAAGCTCTCATGGTCAACAAAGGAATAAACCTCCTCCCGAGACATTCCGATCAGACTCAGTATCCCGGTTCTACAAGACATTTCGACAGGGTAAAACTAAACCAGCAACACCGCCCGAATGTGCCGACAAATCCCGATAGGAGCTGCACATATCTCTTTCTCAGGGCACACTCAGATTAGCCAGACGTCGAGTAGGCCAGCCCAGAGTTGCCCCTGGTAGCCCCGGACATCGCTTGGTTGGACCAACACTCAGAGGAGCACTGACCCGGGGGGGTTAAAATAATGATGACCCTTGGGCGCGCGACCCCCAAGGGAAAAGAAAAGGCTAGGTGGCGAATGGTAAGACCAATGTTGGGCATTGCTGGAGGAGTTTTATTCAAGGCGAATTGTCAAGGGGTTCCCATTATCACCCAACCGCGTAAGGAACACAAAATCCGGGAACATAACACCGATATGACGGAAACTAGGGCGGCGAGAGTGGAACAAAACACCAGGCATAAGGCCGAGCCTTCCACCCTTTACCAAGTATATAGATGAATTAATTAAATAAGATATATAGTGATATCCCAACAAGTAAACATGTTCCAATAAGGAACGACATCTCCATGTTCCAACAAGGAACAAACTTCAATCTTCACCTGCAACTAACAACGCTATAAGAGGGGCTGAGCAAAGCGGTAACATAGCCAATCAACGGTTTGCTAGGACAAGGTGGGTTAGAGGCTTGGTTCAACAATATGGGAGGCATGATAAGCAAGTGGTAGGTATCGCAGCAAAGGCATAGCAAAAGAGCGAGCAACTAGCAAGCAAAGATAGAAGTGATTTCGAGGGTATGATCATCTTGCCTGAAATCCCACAAGGAAGAAGAACGCGTCCATGAAGAAGACAAACGGACGTAGACGAACGAATCCTCACAACACGACGTTACCAGATTACCGAGACGAAGTACACCGGAAAGAAAGCAAACAACACAGTAAACAACCACAACAACAACATGGCACGATGCGCAAACAAGTATGAGGCATGTCCGGTTTAATGATGCATGGCATGACAAAGTGCACAAACAATCCTACAAATTAAGTGGGGCTCATTATGCAACGGAGTTGCATATTGAAGAAAACACCACATGACTTATTTAGTTCTCTCTCGTTTATGTACCCAACAAGATTAAATGTTGATTAACATGGCAAGAGATGAAGCACAACAAAACTACCTATCTAGGCAAGTTTAAATGAGGCCGGAAGGAACGAACAACAATTTCGGAAAATCCTCATATGCATAATTTAAGGTTCGGTACTGTTCTGCCCTAAACACAATTTTAGAGTTGTTAAACATGCAAAGTGATGCCACCATGTTAAACTAGGCATTTTTCTACCCCATTTACATATAAAGTTTATTAAATTCCGAGTTACGGTTATTTAGTTATGAAATAAATCATTTTAGCAAGTTATTTAAGCAAATTTAAACAAACAGCATTTTAAACATTTATAACATAGATGAAAGTGGCATAATATGAAACTAGATGCAATACTGAGCATATTTCGTATATAAAGTTTTTCCATATGATGCACAGTTTGAGATATATGATATGCATGAAGTTTGAGGGTTTTTCTGCAATTCTGCAATCTCTCGGATATAAGAAAAAAAACACAACAGGAAAAAAACACGCATGGGCCGAAACTGGGCAGCCCAACAAGAGAAAAAAATCAAGAGGGGGGGGCGCTCGGGGCTGCTCACCCTGGGCCTGGCCCAGTCGGTGGGAGGAGGGAGGCCTGGCGTTGGCTGGATCGAATCAAGGAGGGGAGGTGCGGTCCAGCGAGTAGCGTGTGGGTCAACGCAGGGACGAGGCGAGGTGCTCTGCTCGTTACTGAAGAACGCGCAACAGAAACAGCAGCAGGTTCACGGTGATGCAGAAGACGGCGTTGGGGAGGTTCTGGCGACGGGGTCGGCGGGAACCAGCGAGTAGGCGCCGGAGATGGCCGGATCTGGGCGGTGGAGGTCGTCAGGGTACCGTTCTCTGTCGAATCGAAGCGGAGACGGCTCCAGCGGCGCGAGGATGTTCTTCGGCTCGGTGGAGCTGGCCTTGCAGAAGAAACACGGCGGCGCACGGTGCTCGTCCCAGAAGAGGGCGACTGCAGCGAGGCAGAGGAACGGACGAAGCTCCAGCAGGGTGGGCGTCCATGGCATCCCTGATGGAGGTGGCCACCGGGCGGTAGCGCTCCGGCAACGGAGCTTCTCCTTGACGCCGGCGCGGTTGCAGGTGAACTCCTGTACCTGGTACAGGGAGAGAACGAGGGGTGAGGTAGAGAGGAGAGAAGCTAGGGAAGGAAACGGAGAGTGGAAGAGCAGGGAGAGGGGCGACCTGGTCCTGGACGTGGTCGGGTACTCCGGCGAGGTACTTGGCGGGCGACGGGGTCCTCCATGGCGGGTCCTGAGACGGCGACGGAAACGGTGGCCATGGCAGCAGGGGAGACCTCCTGCTGCTCCTGTACTTGGCAAGAGAGAGAGAGAATTTGAGAGAGAGCGAGAGAGACCGAAAGAGACGACGAAGAGATAGGAGGGCAGGGAAGGAGGCGCAGCTTTGCTGTGGTTGGGCGACAGCGGATATCAAGGGAGTTGGTCGGGGCCGCTGGTTGGATCTGGCAGGAGAGGAAAACGAGGAGGAACTGGATTGGGGAAGATGCCGATGGGGATTTGGTGGAGTGTGGCGGCGGCTGAGGGGGGCAAATGACCTAGTTTTAGGGTTTGGACCATATTTAGACTAGGGAGGATATATATATATATAAGGAAAAGAGGGGGAGTTTAGGGGCTAATCCGTCCCTTCGATCGTAATCGAACGGTCGGGAAAAATAGGCTAGGGAGTGCAAATAAGAAAATGGTGATGTTTTGTAGATGTTTGGGGATGATCCAGACACAACGGTGACGACTGTTCGGGTCGGGTCCGGGACAGCTTTCGGACGCGCGCGAGGAGGGCCGCGGGCTGACGAGAGAGGTTAGGTTGGGTCTGGTGGATTGTGAAGAGCGGGTTGTTCTGAGAGAAGAGGGGAGAGATGCAGCCCGGCACGGTTTCTGGAGACCGAAAACGTCCGACGTTAGACTGGCTATATTGCCGCTATAGTTAACGGTTGGGCTATCAAACGAACTCCGAATGCGATGAAACTTGACAGGCGGTCTATCTACACTATAATAAGACAACACGGCAACTTTCATCCCATTCCGAGAAAATTTTCCGGCCACTTATAAAATAATATTTCGGACATGCCGCGGGCGCGTGCAAGTGTGTCTGGGCTCAGAACGGATAACGGACGGAACGAGGAGACTGGGACGGATGCAAGTTTCGAAAACATGATGATGCAATGCACATGATGACATGATGAAATGCAACAGGCAAGAAAATGACATTGCAACGACGGTGAATAACTGGAAGACACCTGGCTCAACTATCTCGGGGCGTCACAGAAGGCCCAAGGCCCAAAGGCGGGTTAAAGCCTGTAAATGTAAACCGACCTAGTCATGTAACTTGTATTATAAGATAGGAAGGATAGAGACCAAACCGGATACGTTTATGATCCGGCTTCGGGACTCTGTAGCCTGGCGGGCGTCAACCTATGTATATAAAGGGACGACCCGGCCGCAGTTTAGGGACAGACAACAACTCGAGAGCCAGACAAAGCGGATTCGCTCCCTGGCCTTCGAAACCCTAGCAATACCAATCACAACTAGACATAGGCTTTTACCTTCCTTTAAGGGGCCGAACTAGTATAAAATCCCCGTGTCCCCTTGTCCGCTTTAACCCCTTTGAGCTAACCCGTAGCGATGGCTCCACGACTAAGTCCTTTCACAAGGACATCTGCCGTGACAAACCCACGACACCATCCATTTCGAGTACGACGGCGCCTCCATGCTGTTCTTCAAGGTCTTCGATGAGGAGGGCAATCGCTTGGATTGCTATCCTGTAGGGGGCCGCCAGGACAGTGCGGCGGCAGATGCTCAGCCCGCCCTTGGTCCTGCTGACAGCTCCTCCAGCAGCAGTGGTGGTTCCTGGTTGTCCAGCGACTCTTCCGAGCCCGACGAGACTCCGGAGATGAGCGACGATAGCTACGTGCCCCCAAGCTCACGCCGTGCCCGGAGTGCTGCGACGGCGTCTGCCCGCCGCGCCGTTGATCTGGATGGGGTTGGCCTCGACCCCTCATGGCCCACTGTTGATGATGGCGTCCGCGGTGGTGCCTGTAGGTAGGGCCCCTAGAAACCTTCTTCTTTTGTTCCCTGTAAGGAGTTGAGATGAACCCCATGGGGGAGTGTAAAGGGTCTGTAGTGTCCTTTGTTAATATTTCCCTTATTATGAAGATCTATGATTGCGCGTCTTGCTTCGGCTCGGTCCCCCCTTTCCGTCCTCCGGTAGCCTAGTGCTCTACGCCAACAGGTCCCGGTCCCCAAGCAGGCTGTAGCCATCGCTAGTATGCCAGGTCGCGATGGCATGGTCAAGGCCAGGAGGTGAGTGGCCCGAGGTCCAGTAAGAGCTCCTGTGGTGCGATGCTCAAGAGGTCCCCTTTAGCATGCAAGCAACCACCTGAAGGTAGTAAAGGAAGGCGGCGGCGCCGTAGCAAGGCGGCAATAAAGGGGGATCCTGTGTCGCAGCGCTTGGCTGATCCGGGTGTGAGACTTATCTTAGCGGTCCAAAGTCGATTCCTTGTGGTGCGCGAGCTTCGTGTGTCTACTAGGTCGAACTCGCGCGAGCCTCTCCCTCCTTTCACGCCCTTCCATGTGCTCTGCGTCCACGCCGCCGGTATGCCATGTCGCGATGCCATGGTCAAGGCCAAGGGGTGAGGGCTGGAGAGCCAGTAAGAGTTTCTGAGTCGCGATGCTCAGGAGTCCCCCCTTTAACGTGCAAGCGAATTGTGTGAAAAAAGAAGTAGCCAGCGGTGCCGCCCGCCATCAGTCCTCCGGAGGTTCCTGTAGGTTAGCGCGAAGGAGGGATACGGGCTGCAACCATGCTTGCCGGTCTGCCACTAGTCGTTCCACAAGAAGGTGAAGGCACTGAGGGCCTGGTGAGGTGACGTGCGCGGGGCGTGCCGCGAGCCAGAGCTCGATCGCTCAGGTTTGTTAGCGTTGCAGGGATAGACCCCGAGCACAAGCGTCGTGCCAGCATGGGCGACCTCCATTGCAGGATGAGCAGGGGGCTGATGGGCAGCATGGGTGGCCGCGATGGGAAATAGACAAGCAGGCGATAATCATAGAACGACTTAAGCAAAGCGGCAGGCTAGCTCAGATAGATGCAAGAACGATACATGCCATCGGGACAGACCCGAGCGGCCTGGGGATGATGCAGCCCGAGGGGCGCCCCCCAGCTTGGTAAGCTAGAGATGCAGAAGGATACACGTTGTAGGGACAGACCCATACGACTTGGGGATAATGCAGCCCGAGGGGCGCCCCCAACTGAATGAACTGGAAAGAGTCACGTTATAACTCCGCCGGACTGGTGTTGGAGTAGCTGATGATGCATGCCGAAGAGTCGCTCCTCATGAGCCGCTTGAACTCTTAGCCTCAGGGGGCTCCAGGGGCTAAGGTGGTTCCTTGAGGACCGTCGCCATTTCTGCTAGGATAGTGTGATGCCTGGCCTCCTGAGCCACCAAGATGCTCCGCAAGTGGCGATGGTGGGTGACGGACGCATTCGGCAAACCAAATGGCATGCGAACGTAGCTGTGAGGTGGACCCTCACACCGATAAACGCGCAAAGGCCAAAAGCGCTCCTGAGATGCGACCCTGTTGAGCCCTGGAATGTCGAGGTAGATGCACAGCCCGCCGTCCTCGCCAGGATGGGGGGCTACGCCAGGTGGTGGGTGGCGGTCACCATGTATGGCCCTGGCCTCTTCGAGCTCCTAGGTTGCCTTGACGATGAACTCCTAAGTACCTCCCTCGTGATGTTGGCTAGGTCTGAGGCACTCCAGAAGAGAGCCCCCAAGCCTTGACCGAGGAGGATGTGAGGGAAGGAGGCACCCCCGCTGTGGGTGCAGGTCCTGAGGTGGTGCCACTAGAGACGCTGCTTCCTGAGGCCCCGGGAGGAGTAGCTGCTTCTTCTTCTTGGGGATGGCCTCAGGATGGTACATGATGCCTTCATTGTCGGGGTCTTCGATCGCATCGGCTTGGAAGGCGCACTCAAGGGATCACACCGCATCTCTTTCTTCGCAGGGGACTGTGATGATGCCTCCACTCCCTGGCATCTTGAGGACGTTGTAGCCGTGGTGGGTCACTGCCATAAACTTGGCCAATGCTGGGTACCCTAGGATGGCGTTGTACGGTAGACGGATGTGGGCGAAGGTCACAGGGAGGCGGACCTTCCCTATCGGGGTGGTGGAGCCGTCAGTCACTCCTGAGAAAGGCTTGGTAGGGTGTAGCTGATTGTATGGCACCTGGAGGTGTCGAATGTCTCGATGGACATGACATTGAGCCCTGCGCCACCGTCGATGAGGGTCTTGGTGACTTGGACGTTGCATGACGGGGGAACAAAGCGTCGGAAGGATGCCGGCGGTCGCCGTGCACTTGAGCTGGTCCGCCGAGCAGAAGGTGATGGAGCACTTGGACCACCTGGGAAGGGTTGCGTTCACCTCACGAGCAAACTGCTTGAAGATGCGCTAGGAGGCTGGGGCTTGAGCACCGCCAAGGATGCAGGCGATAGCGCGCGGCTCCTGGAAGCCCCTAGCCTCCTCATCCTGATGGTGGTCATAGCGGAAGGAGGCCAGCATTGCCCTAAGGACGGTTCTCACGAGGCTGGTCTCTCCAGGCGCCCTCACAAGGCTGGTCCTGCCAGTGGTCCACGCGAGGCCGGTCGCACCACTTCTGACGTGGACCGCGGTCGTCCCAGCGTCCGCCACTTCGTCCACCTCCCCGACCGTATCCCCGGTCGTTGCGCTTGGGGCACCGACCGAAGCATCCATCTCGAATGGCTCTGAGCTCTTGGCAGTTGTTACTGTTGTGGCTGTGTACGTTGTGGAAGGCGCAGAATGGACGGCTGTTCTTAGATGACTCCGGGTGGTCCTGGCTGGGCTTCGAGTCCGGCTCCGCCACGAGCACGACTACTCCCTTGCGCTTCACGTCCTTGGCCTTCGCTTTCTTCTCTTCGGGGTCAGTAGCAAGGAGCTTGAGGAGGGAGAGGCACCCCTCCTCAGCTCTTGCGCACTTGGTCGCCATGTTGAACATATCTAGGGCCAAGCAAAGCTCTTCGTGGTTGGCGAGCTCCTCCTTCATCTTGACGTCGTGGACGCCATCAGAGAACGCGGAGATGATGGACTCGTCCGTCACCTTGGGGATCTTGAGTCGGACGCTGTTGAAGCACTGGATGTACTTTTGTAGGGTTGCCCCCGGTTGCTGCTTGATGCGCCGCAGGTCGCCTGCGGCTGGCGGGCGGTCGCGAGTGCCCTAGAAGTTGGCGACGAAATGCTCGCGCATCTCGCCCCAGGAGGAGATCAATCTCGCGGGCAGGTTCAAGAGCCACGAGCGAGCGCCATCCTTGAGAGCCATGGGAAACCAGTTTGCCATGACTTTCTCATCGCCGTTGGCTGCCTTGATGCTTAGCTCGTAGAGCGGCAGGAACTCCGCAGGGTCGGGGGTGCCGTCGTAGCACAAAGGCTTATCCGGCTTGAACTTACCTGGCCACACGACGGTGCGCAGCTCGGAAGTGAAGGCTCGGCAGCCTGCTGTGGTCACCGGAACCCATCGTGGCGGTGGAATATGGTCTTGGCACCCACGCACCACCTCGGCAAGCGGCGCGCGGTCTTGACATGGTGGTGCGGGGAGTGCGGGAGCATTTTCTTGCGGCCGAGGAACCTCCTGGAAGCTTCTTTCATCATGCACGGGCACACGGCGTGGTGGATCACGCCGTGGGACCACGCGTCTTGGGGCGAGGACACCGTCTTGGTGCGGAGGTGGTGGGGGCGCTCCGTGAGCCGCACATCTCGGCGCGAGAGCGCTTCTTGATGCAGGGGCGGTGGAGGCGCTCCGTGAGCTACGCCCCCCGCGGCTGGAGGCAGCCAAGGTAGCGAGAGGGATGGTGCAGGAGAGCCTCCAACGGCGCTGACAAGCTCGGCGATGCGGTCCAGCCAGTCTTGGTAGAGGTCGTCGACCGGGCGGTAATGCAGGAGCTCGCGTGCCATGAGCAACGCGTCCTGTGCGTCCGTGGGCGTGCGACGACGAGCCAGCCGGAGTCAGTGACGGGGTGGCGGTGCGGCCATCCCGCCGCACAGAGGGGTGCAGTGATGACGCCTACTGCTCGTTCGCTGCCGGGCCGGTGGCGGAGTTTGCAGCAGGCGACGGAGAACTGCGGGGAGGTCCGCCAACGGGCGCCGTCTGGGTGACACAAGCGGCGAGGGCGGCGCGACGCTCAGCACGGGCTCAGCAAGCGTCTGACATGGATACGATGGAGCTGCGGAACATAGATCGACGAAGGGAAAGCTTCAGCACACCCCTACCTGGCGCGCCAAATGTCAGATTACGGGTTCCGATAAACCCTTGAGGTTCGAACACTGGGGTGCGCACGACGATCTCTCCCCCATCTCACGCTCTCGCAACGATCTCAAATCCTAACTCGCCGAACCCGAGGAACAAGGGACGCAAGAGTTTATACTGGTTCTGGCCACCATTGCGATGTAATACCCTACTCCAGTGTGGTGTGGTGGATTGCCTTGTAGGCTGGGGATGAACAAGTACAAGGGAAGAACAGCCTCCTGAGGAGAGGTGTTCTTGAGCTCGAGGAGTTTGTGTCCCTGGGGATGATTTGAGTGATCCATCTCCCGATGAGCCTCTCTCTCTCTATCTCTCTCTCTCTAGATGAGCCACCCTGTCTACAGTGGTGGCTAGCCCTATTTATAGAGGCCCGGGTCCTCTTCCCAGATATTAGGCAGGAAGGGATCCCACAATGACCAGTTTGAAGGGGGACAACGAGTACAAGTTATCCTGACAAAAGGTGGTCTTCGCCTGCCAAAGGCTCTGGTGGTGACGCTGTCGTGGGCTCCGTGATGACCTCCGTCTTTCCATCCTGCTGGTCTTGGTCTCGTTACACCGATATGGAATGCTCTACTTGACACCTCGGGACTCCTTGCCTCCGCCTGCCTCTTTAGCGCCAAAGAGGAAACTGGCACTATGGGCCTGCTGGCACCCTCCTTTCCTTGGTCATCATGGCTCACGTCACAGAAACCTCACGAGGTGTCCCTTGCCTTGATCTCTCCACTCCTCGCGAGCCAGACTAGTGAGGCTGCCCTTGAGGAGGTCTTGTGTCGTCCGCCTCGCGAGGCTTGGCCCCTTGCGAGGGTCTTGTGCCTTGGTTGATGAAGATGGGCCGTACCAGGGCCACTGGTGGAGCCCCGCCCTAGGCCGTAGGCAGGCAGGTCTAGGTACCCCCGTTCCTAGGACACCGACAAAGCTCACGTTGGTGAATGGGTATCTGGTTCAAACTCTGACAAGTACTTCAGGAGAAGCTATCACTCCAACTCCGACTATACTCAAGATGAATGTGTTGCCGGTGTTGCACTAGTGTCATCCAACTAGTACGACATATTTGACACACCAAATGAAGGAATTGGAAGATGCTTCATGGATAAAGGCCCCAAAGTATCACACCCCGAGTATCTTGATTTTGATAGTGATGAAGATGATTTGCTAGGTGATGATGATTTACTTATTGAGAAAACTAGTGAGAAAATCTATGATGAACTTGCTAGTAATCATGCTAATCAAGATGAAATGAATGACAATGATAAGGAGGAGATTGAGCGTCTAACTAAAGAACTAAACACTCTTAAGTTAGATCATGAAAAAACTCAAGAGGATTATAGAGAGCTCCAAAGGACTCATGACAAGCTACGCTTCATTAGTCTCCATCATTCTTTTCCTCGCTGGGACAATGCTCTAATAGTGATGATCATCATACTTGTATTTACTTACAACTCGATAAACTGAATGATATGACTACATATGAATGCATCTCGCAGTGTATCAAGATGTGCAATTATCTAGTGTAACATGTATAATAATGATGGGCGGTGGCTTTGCCACAAATACCATGCTAGCTCTATATGATCATGCAAAGCAAAATGATAATTAACGCTCAAGTCATGTGAATAGTAATGGTGGAAGTTGCATGGCAACATATCTTGGAATGGCTATGGAAATGCCACGATAGGTAGGTATGGTGGCTGTTTTGAGGAAGGATATAATAAGGCTTATGTGTGATAGAGCGTGTCATATCATGGGATTTGGATACACCGACGAAGTTTGCACCAAGTCTCGAGGTGAGAACGGGCAATCCACAGTACCAAAGAGGCTAGCAAAATATGGATATATAGAAGTGCTTATAGTCCACAAACTCACATTGGGCATAAATAACTCAAATACTTATTGTGAAAGTCTATTAGCCCTGGAAACAAAGTACTACTCGCATGCCCCTAGGGAGGAGGTTGGGAGGATATAACCACCCCCCCCGATTTAAACAACACAAAGCATATAAATCAACGATAAATTATGCTCCAACTTCCCCGCGATACCATATGGTTGACTAGAGGGGGGAGGTGAATAGGAACTTTGAATTTTTAGCTTTTCTTAATAAATTAGGTTTAGCAACAAATAGGTTGACTGGATATGTAACTAGGAAAACAACCTCCATCATAAGAGTACTGTACGTGGAGAGGCTGACAGCTGGGTCCACGGCCGCATCAAGGAAGTGCCTCCTTATTACACACAAAATAATGATTACTCCACCTGACAGCAGGGACCCACTGGACAAGCCACCGTATTTTGCAAAAAAAATGTTTCCCCCTGACTGCTGGGACCCACCAGCTACATCTTCGCTTGCAAGGAAGTGCCTGACAGTCGGGACCCACCTGGTGGAAGCGTACATAGCGTTGTCACTCTGGTCCCGAACGTGTACGTACATACTGGTCGATGTAGAGGCGCGCATGTGTCGTAGTAGAGGCGTGCACATAGCATGTACACGTATGTACATCGGCCAGGGTGCAAGAAAGTAAATACGGCCACATACGTACATACGGGCGGGGTCTCAAACGCCTACTCGCGCATACATACGGCCAGGGCTCGTGTACATGGCTGGGTCAGAACGGAGAAGATGCACCGTCATCGTGATCATGGGGAGGCAACCGACTGGGTCGGAACGGAATGCGTCGTCGTGTTCATCGGGAGCCAACCGGCTTGGGCGGAATAGCCGATGGAAATGAGGCCTGGCGTACTGCAGAACAGAGGAAACGGCCTTGTGTTCGACCGTCCACGGTCGAAACGGGATCCTGTTCATTGGGAGCGGTCTGGCTTATCGCAAAACGGAGGAAACAGACTTCTCTTGCACCTCCTATGGTGGAAACGGGGTCCTGCTAATCGGGAGGGGTGTGGCGCACTGCAAAACAGAGGAAACAAACTTGTGTTGCAGCGCTACGGGGGAAACGGGCGTCCTGTTCATCAGGAGGGGAGTGGCATACCGCAAAACGGGACTCCACGGGATATTGTTCATCTCCATTGTCGACTGCCTCCAGGGGCTACTGTTCATCCACCGTCGACCTCCTCCAGCCTCCGCCTGCGACTCTCATCCACGGGCTCCTGTTCATCCAGCCTCCATCGCGCGCTCCTCCACCGGCTACTGTTCAACCAGCCTTCTCCATGGGGTCCTGTTCAACCACCCCTCCACGGGCTACTGTTCATCCAGCCCTCCACCAGCTACTGTTCAACCAGCCCTCCACGGGGTCATGTTCATCCAGCCCTCCACCGGGTCCTGTTCATCCACCCCCCAACCGGATCGATCGATAGGGGTCCTGTTCATCCAGCGACAACGACCTCTACTACCACGGGGTCCTGTTCATCCAACCCCCCACCGGGAACTGTTCATCCAAACCCCCCCAACAACGCTCACTGTTCGTCCAGGGAAGGAGGCAGCAGGGTTCGATCGGCTTTAGTTAGCAGCAGTAGCGAAGGAATCACACAGGTTCAGTTAACAGCAAGGGATAGATCGATCACTCGGGTTTAGTAATGCGTAGCCTGCAGTGCAATCGCTCGGGTTCAGTTAGAGCCCAACGCCTCGCTCGGGTTCAGTTAGAGCGCAACGCCTCACACACACACGCGTACATACGAGAGAAACGAGCATCGCTCGGCCCCAACCACCCACCGTAACCGGGAACTCCCCTGATATTTTACTCGCCCTCGCTTCTACCATGATTTTTTCCGTCATGGACGGCCCAAAGAATGTCATGCAGCTGCGTCTCCGGCCCGCCCAGGATGAAAATCCCATTTTTTGTCATGATTTTTTTTCATAAAAGTAGGACCCCCACCACATCTATGATGATACCGGGTTTTGTCACAATTATCATCATAGAATTGTCATAAGAATGACAGAAAAATATTGTGTTTGGCCCAAAATGTCATGGATGTGTATTTTTTTTGTAGTGTATGGTAGGTGATGGCGACATGCATATATGAACAAAGTATCAGTATGTGCATCCGCCCCACCGGCACGAAGTGGGAGGTGGGTCAACCACCCTAGCTTGGTTGCTACGACATTATGTCATTATAGATATATCCAATGGTGCTTTCAGGTTTGCGAGGCAGGTGCCACCAAAGTTGTGCATTGTGTATTTAATGTTTTAAACATCACACCCTATATTCCTACATGTATTTGGCCACTTCCAGGTGGTTCTTGACTTCTGGCCCCTCTCATCGCTCTTCGATGACGCGCCCAACCATGGGCCCGTGCGGTCAAAGTTGTTCGTTGGAATTTTGAACATCACGAACCACCCTTTTCATTCATATCTATTTGGGCCACATGCTAGTGTGGCTGTCTTCTGACCCTCTCTGACGTTTTTTGGGTGCGAAGACTCGGATGACGCTCAACGGAAACGGCTGTACTGGCTTTACCGTGTGCGATGTAAGTGCACTATGAAATCACCACGACTGCGCAAGCGCGATGAAGGGTGTAGGTAGTGGATTAACCGTGTGTGATGCTAGTGGGCTGTAAAATCACCACAACTGTGCAAGCACGGGAAGGGGTGGAGGTAGTGGTTTAACTGTGTGCGATGCAAGTGCTTGTGAATCACCACGACTGCACAAGAGCAAGCAAAGGTGGAGGTACTAGTTTAACCGTGTGCGATCCTAGTGCGCTATAAAATCACCACCTACGCAAGCTAAAGGTGGGTAGTTTATTTTGATTGAATTCCACGTCTGCGTCTGAAAATTAGGATGAACCATGTGCGACAGACCATCTAGCTAGAAATCTAAAAACAAACTACCCGCCTTGAGCATTGCAAAAATTGGCGGTTGCGCCACGTTTCCTTATTATCATACACGCATATTCTTATTGGACCATGTGCGATCTTGGGTGCTCCCGCCCCGCATGAATTACTTTACCCAAATTTAGTAGCCACGGTACTTCAACCATCGCCCCCACTCCTCCAGCACTGACCTTATAGTAAAATTGCAGTGGCCAAGGCATTTGAACCATCAGCCTCCCTCATCCACCACCATCTCCACTCACCATTACTAAAATATTCAGTAGCCGTGGCGTATCCTGAAACACCACCCTGCCTCCCTCCATAGTCCCCCACCCGCCCCTCCCCCTCAAACCCTAGCTCGCCACCGCCACCAACGCCGCCGCCGCCAACCACTGTCGGTCTGCCCGTTCCTCCTAGCTTAGATAATAAAGTTCAGGTTACCCAGTGATTCCCATATCGTCGCCCTACTCCCCTGAGTTTTTAGATGAGGCCTGCGGTGTCCCTCCCCACCATATCCACATCCCCTGCTCTAGAATGTCGTAGCCTAAGCCCAACCATGTATCCCTGGGAGACCGACAAGCGTTCGACATAGAAGAGCTTTATCATGGCCTCTCTGGCGGACGTTGGCGAGGTGGCTGATACGTCTATTTTGCATCATGCTTTTATATCAATATTTATTGCATTATTACACATTGTATCACAATACTTATGCTTTTTCTCTCTTATTTTATAAGGTTGACATGAAGAGGGAGAATGCCAACAGCTGGAATTCTGGACCAGAAAGGAGCAAATATTAGAGACCTATTCTGCACAACTCCAAAAGTCCTAGAACTTCACAGAGAATTGTTTTGGAATATATATAAAATATTTGGAGAAGAAAGCACCAGAGGGGGCCACCTGCCATCCACAAGGGTGGAGGGCGCGCCCTACCCCCCTGGGCGAGGCCCCTGCCTTGTGGGACAACTCGCAGGCCCTCGATGCCCATCTTCTTCTATATGGTGTGTTTTGACCTGGAAAAAATCAGAAGAAATCTTTCGGGACAAAGCGCCTCCATCTCGAGGCAGAACTTGGGCAGAACCAATCTAGGGCTCCGGCGGAGTTGTTCTACCGGGGAAACTTCCCTCCGGGAGGGGGAAATCAAAGCCATCATCATCACCAACGATCCTCTCATCGAGAGGGGGTCAATCTCGACCAACATCTTCACCAACACCATCTCCTCTCAAACCCTAGTTCAACTCTTGTATCCAATCTCTGTCTCAAAACCTCAGATTGGTACTCGTGGGTTGCTACTAGTGTTGATTACTCCTTGTAGTTGATGCTAGTTGGTTTATTCGGTGGAAGATCATATGTTTAGATCCTTAATGATAATTAATACCCCTCTAATTATGAACATGAATATGCTTTGCGAGTAGTTACATTTGTTCCTGAGGACATGGGAGAAGTCTTGTAATAAGTAATCATGTGACTTTGGTATTCGTTTGATATTTTGATGAGACGTATGTTGTCTTTCCTCTAGTGGTGTTATGTGAACGTAGACTAGATGACACTTCACCATGATTTGGGCCTAGGGGAAGGCATTGGGAAGTAATAAGTAGATGATGGGTTGCTAGAGTGAAAGAAGCTTAAACCCTAGTTTATGCATTGCTTCGTAAGGGGCTGATTTGGATCCATATGTTTCATGCTATGGTTAGATTTATCTTAGTTCTTCTTTCTTTCGTAGATGTGGATGCTTGCGAGAGGGGTTAATCATAAGTGGGAGGCTTGTCCAAGGAACAGCAACACCCAAGCACCGGTCCATACACATATCAAATTATCAAAGTAACAAACGTGAATCATATAAGCATGATGAAAACTAACTTGACAACAATTCCTATGTGTCCTCGGGATCGCTTTGCTTTATATAAGAGTTTGTCCAGGCTTGTCCTTTGCTACAAAAAGGATTGGGCCACCTTGCTGCACCTTTTTTTACCTTTGTTACTTGTTATCTGTTGTCGATGCAACAAACCCTGGGCCCGTTGGCTAGACTGTGCACAGGCACAAGAACAAGATTGAAGCACCAGCTTTAGTCGTAGATTTATGGACCAAGAGATTTGAAGAACCAACATACATCTTAGAGGGACCAAGATCAAGCCAGAGGAGCAATATATCGGCAAAGGGCCTCCCTTTCCGGGCAGGCGAGCCCGGCAAGGGGCGAGGCCACCACCACAAGGAAGCAACCCAGGCACCCCGGCAAGGTCTGCCGGGGCTCGCGGGGGCAGAACCACCCCACCAACCACTCAAGAATGACCCACGTCGTCAATCAGTGCAGTGTCAAGCTGCAGTGGCAGCCATTTCCTATCGAAGAAACCCGCAAATGACACCCGTCCTGCGACGTGTCAAGAGAACAGGCGCGGAGCTTGCAAGACAGCCCGGCCTGGCAAGATAGCCCGACAAGCCTTGCCGGGCAACCAGTGATGTGACACTAAGCGGTGCATTTAATGTACCCTGTCAACCCGCAGAGTTAGGTATGATAGCAGTGTTCGCTACCATATCAGTGTATAATGACTACTTTGTCATTGTAGTGAACCCTTGATCTATAAAAGGAGGTCCATGGCACCCGTAGCAGGGGTTGGAAAGTTGACGAACCCACACCCCCATACGCGCATAGTCGCTGCTGCCATACGGCAACCCCTGCCGGGCAAGTGTTTGCGCTCCACCATCCCGATTCCACCATCAATCCACTAAAGCAGGAGTAGGATCTTGTGCCTTGTGGCGGCCCGAACCTGGGTAAATTTCTTTTGTGCTCTCTACCATGTTGCCGTGCGCTGGTCTGCTCTTTGCGCAACGCGATGTCCCCCTGCCGAACTAGCAAGGGGCCTCCTGGCCCCATAGGAGGCCGTGGATATCCCATGACATCTTTGGTGCAACAGGTAGGGGTCGCTTCCGCGAACCTGAAAGCATGCACAGTGTGTCATCTTCATCACCATCTTCGTCTTCAACGACGCCATCGACCATGGCGCCTAAGAAGAAGTCTGGCCCTTCGGCCCATCCGTCCACCTCGAAGGCTCCGCCGCCCGTGGCCTCTAGTGCCTCGAAGGATGCGGGGCCAGCAAGGATGTGAACACTGCTGGGGGTGTGATTGGAGCAGGTGGTGCCATCGCCACTCCCCCATGACAGACACGGGGGCTGGAGATGTCGGAGGAGAACAACATCAACAACGCCTTGGCGGTCACGCTCCAGAAGGTGCGGGGAAGGGGGTCACTCCGTCTGCACCCTCTCCTTCCATTAACGGGCATAGCTGCAGCAACGGTGCTCGTTCCGGGGTGAGCCATTGCCCTCCGGCCTCCCCCACCGCGGGAGCCACCGCGACACATGTGCCTCCTCCCGGACGAGCCGACCAGACCGCTGCGCTCGACAGAGCCGCTGAACCTCGAGCACCACCATCGCGCGGCCCCGCTGCCCAAGTGGTCATCCAACAGTTGCGTGGACGCGGCACCACCGCCGTCGCCGCCGCTAGCACCATAAGGAGCCAGGCGACGGTGCGGTCAATTTCATCAACATCTATGCCGAGCACAGCCATAGAGGCTATGGTGCGAGCTCAGTTGCTACTGAGGTTTCCGCCAACAGCTGAGCAGATGGATGAATGGCGTCCCACCATCCAGAGCATGCTTGGTTTCGCTAAAGCTGGGGGCTCACAACGAGCTAGCCCACCACGACCTCCCCAAGAGACAGCAAGCGCCTGTATTGTTGGCCGAACGGAGGGGGCCGTCCCCACGGTGCAGTCCCCACCACGGCAGCTGACACGAGCGCAGCTGAATCAAGACCCCGATGACGTCTCGATGGCCTCTTCTGACCCTCAAGCACGTCCAGGGTAACATCGAGCCTTGGAGGATAAATGGAGGGGAGACACACGCATAGTTATAGATCGACGCAATGACGACCTCCGCCAGACCGACGGGTGCGGCGGCCTCAACGTCGACGAGCCTGTGCTCGATGTTGGCGGGTGTCTACCTTTCGAAGCCGGCTGCCCTGCCTTTACATGAGAGCTGTGGGAAGTCCAACATGAGGTCTTGGCTGATGCACCTGCTGGAGAACTTCATTTTTTCATGGGCAGACCTGTGCCACGAGTTCATCGGTGCCTTCACCGGTGTCCAGCAAGAGCCTGGCAGGCCCAGCGACCTGCAACTTCTCCAGCAGAAGGAAGGAGAAGCTCTTCGTAAGTATTGTAACACCCACGATGCGGCTATATCTCCCACGTGTCGGAACACGACTTAGAGGCATAACCGCATGGTAGGCATGTCGCAAGAGGGGTAATCTTTACACATCCCATGTACTGAATAAGAAAGGGATAAAAAGTTGGCTTACAATCACCACTTCACACAAATACAAGTTAAACATACATCATCCAAAATACAATCAAGGTCCGACTACGGAACCAAAATAAAAGAAGACAACCCCAAATGCTAGATCCCCGATCGACCCGACTTGGCTCCACTACTGATCAACAGGAAACGAAACAAAACAACGATCAAGATCTTCATCGAGCCCCCGCTTGAGCTCAGTTGCGTCACCTGCACTGGTATCATCGGCACCTACAACTGTTTTGGAAGTATCTGTGAGTCACGAGGACTCAGCAATCTCACACCCGCGAGATCAAGACTATTTAATCTTATGGGTAGGAAAGGGTAGTGAGGTGGAGCTGCAGCAAACACTAAGCATATATGGTGGCTAACATACGCAAAAGAGAGCGAGAAGAGAAGCAACGCATGGTCGTGAACTAGAAGTGATCCTGAAACTACTTACGTTCAAGCATAACACAAGAACCATGCTCACTTCCCGCACTCCGCCGAGAAGAGACCATCACGGCTACACACGTGGTTGATGCATTTTAATTAGGTTAAGGTTCAAGTTCTCTACAACCGGACATTAACAAATTCCCATCTACCCATAACCATGGGCACGGCTTTCGAAAGTTCAAAACCCTGCAGGGGTGTCCCAACTTAGCCCATCACAAGCTCTCATGGTCAACGAAGGATATTCCTTCTCCCGGGAAGACCCAATTAGACTCGGAATCCCGGTTACAAGACATTTCGACAATGGTAAAACAAGACCAGCAAAGCCGACCGAATGTGCCGACAAATCCCGATAGGAGCTGCACATATCTCGTTTGCAGGGCACACCGGATTGTCCAAGATTCTGGTAGGCCAACCCAGAGTTGCCACTGGTGGCCACCAGCTGCTGACAGGTTGGACCAACACTCAGAGGAGCACTGGCCTGGGGGTTTAAAATAAAGATGACCCTCGGGCTCCAGAAACCCGAGGGAAAAAGGCTTAGGTGGCAAATGGTAAGACCAAGGTTGGGCCTTGCTGGAGGAGTTTTATTCAAAGCGAACTGTCAAGGGGGCCCATTCCCCCAACCGCGTAAGGAATGCAAAATCAAGGAACATAACACCGGTATGACGGAAACTAGGGCAGCAAGAGTGGAACAAAACACCAGCCATAAGGCCGAGCCTTCCACCCTTTACCAAGTATATAGATGCATTAATTAAAATAAGAGATATTGTGATATCCCAACATATCCATGTCACAGCATGGAACATACTTCAGCTTCACCTGCAACTAACAACGATATAAGAGGGGCTGAGCAAAAGCTGTAACATAGCCAAACAACAGTTTGCTAGGAAAGGTGGGTTAGAGGCTTCACATGGCAATATGGGAGGCATGATATAGCAAGTGGTAGGTATCGCGGCATAGCAATAGAGCGAACAACTAGCAAGCAAAGATAGAAGTGATTTCGAGGGTACTGTCATCTTGCCTAAGATCCCGCAAGGAAGAAGAACGAGTCCATGAAGAAGACAAACGGACATAGTCGAACGGATCCTCACAAACGCGATGTTATCGGAACGAACCCGAAGAAGCAACACCGGGAAGAAGCAAACAACATAGTAAACAACAATCACATAAACGGGGCATGATGCTCAACCAAGAATGATGCATGTCCGGATTAATGATGCATGGCATGGTAAAGTGCACAAGCAAAACTACAAATTAAGTGGAGCTCAATATGCAACGAGTTGCATATTGACGGAACACCACATGACTTATTTAGTTCTCTCTCGTTTATGTACTCAACAAAATTAAATGTTTGTTAGCATGGCAAGAGGTGAAGCATAAGAAAACTACCTATCTAGGCAAGTTTAAATGAGGCCGGAACAACAAGCAACAAGTCCGGAGAAATCCTCATGAGCATATATTAGATTTGGTACTGTTCTGCCCTAAACCATATTTTAAAGTTGTTAAACATGCAAAGCAATGCCACCATGTTAAACTAGGCATTTTCTACCCCATTTACATATAAAGTTTATTAAATTTGGAGCTACGGTTATTCAGTTATGAAATAAATTATTTTAACATGGCATATGAGAAAAATTAATCAAACAACACGTTAAGGATTTTAAACATGCATGAAAGTTGGATATTGCGAAACTAGATGAAATTCTAGTCATGTTTCATATATAATTCATTTTAAACCGATGCACGGTCTGAAGTTATTAAATGCATGAACATGGAGGGGTAATCTGTAAATATAAGGTTTTCTGGAAATAGATAAATTCGCTGGGAAATAAAAAAACAGATCCGGGCTGAATCTGGAGGGCGTGCTTGGGTGTGGGTGGCTCATCATGGGCTAAGGCCCGCTGGGTTAGAGGAGAGGCCGGCAGGGGCGATGCTAGGCCGGGAGGCCGAGCGCTGGGCCTTGGCGCTTGTCGGTGGAGGCGGCCCAGGGGGCGCGGTTGAGCAGGCCGGCTCCGCGGGCGCTGGGCCATGACGCGAGACGCGACCAGGAGGGCACAGGAGGCGGCCCACACGGCAGGACATGGTCAACGAACGCAGTCGATCCCTTGTCTTCCTCACGTACAGAGACGAGCGGGAGGAGCAGAAGCAGGACACGACGGCGGCAGCAGGGACTGCAGGGCTCCGGCAGAAGAGGCGCAGGGACTTTCCGGTCCGGCGGCGGCTGGAATGGACGGATCGGGCCTTGGGGCACCGGATTCGGTGGGTGGTGGAGCTCCGTGGGCGGCGACGCTGCGGCTTGGTGTAGGGAGGAGGTGTCGCTCCCTGTGAACGACATGAGAGAGAGATCGTGAGAGAGAGAAGGAAGGGAGAGGAATTTGCGGGGGAGACGGGAAGGAGCAAGGTCGGCCTGAGGGCTGGCTGCTCCGGCGAGCTCCGCCGGCAGCGCGGTTGGCGGCCGAAGGGAGGCGTTCGACTCCTTGGGTCGGCGAGGAGTGCGAGGAGGCAGGCGCGAGGCCTCCCGTTCGTCTGCTGCAGTCGGGAGGACGAGGAGGCGGGCACGCAAGGCGGAGCTCGGGCCCGCTGGATCGGGGAAAGGAGGAGGTTGGTTGGGTGCATCAGGAAGGGAAGATCCCGAGGAGGATTTGGAAAACGGCGGCGGGCGAGGGCACACATCTCCTACGTTTTAGGGTTTGATCTGATTTGGGTAGGGGTTCGTCTATATGTAGGGACAAAAGGATTAGTTTTGGACCCTCCGATCAAAATCAGACGGTCTCAGATAAATAGGTTAGGGAGCCCAATTAAGAAAACGCAGACGTTTTGTAGATGTTTGGGGATGATCCGGTTCCAATGGTCACGACTGCTCGGGTCGGGTTTGGGACAACTTTCGGACGTGCGCGAGGGGTCGATGCACTGTGCAAGGAGGGGTTTTCGGGGCCTGGCGGTAGGTAGTGGACTGTGTAGACGGTCTAGGGAGGAAAGAGAGGGAAAAGCCCGGCAACAGTTTTCGGAGACCGAAAACGTCCGACGATTTGACTGACTACATTGTCGCTATAGTAATCCATTGGGGCGTCAAACGGACTCCGAACGCGATGAAATTTGACAGGCGGTCTACCTACACTAAAATAAGACCGCACGCCAACTTTCATTGCACTCCGAGAACAATTTCTGGCCACTTATAAAATACTACTTCGGACGTGCTGCGGGCGCGTGCAAGTGTGTCTGGGCTCAGAACGGACAACGGAAAGAACAAGGAGACCGGGACGGATGCATGTTTTGAAAACATGATGATGCAATGCACATGATGACATGGCAAGATGCAACACGCAAGCAAATGACAAGGCAACAACAATGAATAACTGGAAGACACCTGGCGCAACGGTCTCGGGGCGTCACAAGTATTTACAGAGATTCAGTAAAGTTCATAGGAATATTCCAAATATCCATCCGGCAACCGTTATAGCAGCCTGCCAGTCCAATGTGCGCGACCGTCACATTCGTTCGAAGATGAATGTGCGGTTGCCCACTGTGAAGGAGTTGTACACACTGGTGGATAAGTGCGCTCGGATGGAGGAAGGAAGGAAGTTGCCCGGGGAGGAGGATTGCATCAATGTTGATTCAGAGGATGAAGATGTATCAACTAGTCATATAAAGTGCTAGAAGCACAGTAAGTAGCCAAGAGATAAGGCAGTGATGACTGTAGAAGGTTCGGGCAGACCTAGTACCAGCAAGAAGGCCAAGGCTGAGGCCCCCGTCAAGGAAGTTTCCATTTGCACAGCCTACCGAGAAGCCGCTGACGCCAAGAAAGCTGGGAAAGGCGATGGCCCGTACTACAAGATCCACCGAACCAAGGGCCATGACCTCTAGGAGTATTACCAGGTTGAGCAGCTTGTCAAGAAACAGAGAGCGGAATATGATAAGCGTGACAAGGAAAAAGGTCAGAATGCCGCTGGTGGAAAGGGCCGTGGCGGTGAAGCAAATCGCCCCGGCAAACCCTTTCGGAACCAAGGAAAACCCGCCAGGTGTCAAGAGAAGGATGTTTGTGATGATGTGAGTGACGAAGGGAATGAAGAGGAAACTAGTGAGCAGGAATTTCAGAAGGCCACTGACGCCCTATGCATTGATGGGGGTGCATCTTTGCATGCCTCCCACCGCCAGCTCAAGTGATGGGCACAAGAGATCAATCCCGTGGTGCAAGCGCCAAAGGCCCAGAAACCGCTCAAATGGTCCTGCACGCCAATCATCTTTGATGAGGAGGACCACCCTGGCCGCACCACCTCGGTAGGATGCTTGGCATTGTTGGTATCCCCAACAATTCGCAACCTCAAGGTCACAAAGATGTTAATGGATGGAGGGGCTAGGTTGAATCTAATTTCCCCGGCAGTCATCAGCAAGCTTCAGATAGGAGAAGAAGAGCTAGAGGTTACCGACACATTTCAAGGAGTTAAACCCGGCAGGAGCCATCCTAAAGGAAAGATTACATTGCCGGTGACGTTTGGGGGAGAACTAAACTACCGGACAGAGAAGGTTGTGTTTGATGTGGTTGATCTCACCCTACCGTACAATGGTATTCTTGGATGCCTAGCCCTGGCTAAGTTCATGGCAGCATACCATTATGCTTATAACACTCTAAACATGCCTGGGCTACTGGAGTCATCACTATCCCATCGGATGAGAAGGATGCAATTGTCTGCATGGACAAGATGTACCGGGATGCAGTTGGAGCAGAGGCTATGGCAGCAACTGTTGGGGAACATAGTAATTTCAAAAAAAATCCTACGCACACGCAAGATCATGGTGATACATAGCAACGAGTGGGGAGAGTATCGTCTACATACCCTCGCAGACCGTAAGCGGAAGCGTTATGACAATGCGGTTGATGTAGTCGTACATCTTCACGATCGAGCGATCTAGTAACAAAGATACGGCACCTCCGCGATCTGCACATGTTCGGCTCGGTGACGTCCTGCGAACTCATGATCCAGTAGAGCTTCGAGGGAGAGCTTCATCAGCACGACGGCGTGATGACGGTGATGATGTTTCTACCGAAACAGGGCTTCACCTAAGCACCGCTACGATATTACCGAGGTGGATTATGGTGGAGGGGGGCACCGCACACGGCTGAAGATCAATGATCAACTTGTGTGTCTATGGGGTGCCCCCCTCCCCCGTATATAAAGGAGTGGAGGAGGGGAGGGGCCGGCCCTCTCTATGGCGCGCCCTATGGGAGTCCTACTCCCATCGCGAGTTGGATTCCCCCCTTCCATGTAGTAGGAGTAGGAGAGAAGGAAGGGGAGGAGAGGAGAAAGGAAAGGGGGGCAGCCCCCTCCCAATTCGGATTGGGATAGGGGCGTGCCTCCCACCTTTTGCTTCCCTCTCCTCTTTTCCACTAAGGTCCAATAAGGCCCATATACTCCCCGGAGGGTTCCGGTAACCTCCCGGTACTCCGGAAAATGCCCGAACTCATCCGGAACCATTCCGATGTCGAAACATAGGCTTCCAATATATCGATCTTTATGTCTCGACCATTTCGAGACTCCTCGTCTTGTCCGTGATCAAATCCGGGACTCCGAACTACCTTTGGTACATCAAAACACATAAACTCGTAATACCGATCGTCACCTAACGTTAAGCGTGCGGACCCTACGGGTTCGAGAACTATGTAGACATGACCGAGACATGTCTCCGGTCAATAACCAATAGCTGAACCTGGATGCTCATATTGGCTCCTACATATTCTACGAAGATCTTTATCGGTCAAACCGCATAACGGTATACGTTGTTCCCTTGGTCATCGGTATGTTACTTGCCCGAGATTCGATCGTCGGTATCTCAATACCTAGTTCAATCTCGTTACCAGCAAGTATCTTTACTCGTTCCGTAATGCTACATCCCGTAACCAACTCATTAGCTACATTGCTTGCAAGGCTTATTGTGATGTACATTACCAAGAGGGCCCAAAGATACCTCTCCGACAATCGGAGTGACAAATCCTAATCTTGATCCATGCCGACTCAACATACACCATCAGATACACCTGTAGAGCACCTTTATAATCACCCAGTTATGTTGTGACATTTGGTAGCACACAAAGTGTTCCTCTGGTATACGGGAGGTGCATGATCTCATAGTCATAGGAACATGTATAGTTAGGAGAAAGTAATAGCAACAAACTAAACGATCATCGTGCTAAGCTAACGGATGGGTCAAGTCAGTCACATCATTCTCTAATGATGTGATCCCATTAATGAAATGACAACTCATGTCTATGGTTAGGAAACATAACCATCATTGATTCAACGAGCTAGTCAAGTAGAGGCAAACAAGTGACACTCTATTTGTCTATGTATTCACACATGTACTAAGTTTCCGGTTAATACAATTCTAGCATGAATAATAAACATTTATCATGATATAAGGAAATATAAATAACAACTTTATTATTGCCTCTAGGGCATATTTCGTTCAATCTCCCACTTGCACTACAGTCAACAGTCTGGATTACATTGTAATGTTTCTAACACCCATGGAGTCTTCGTGTTGATCATGTTATGCTCGTTGGCTTAGTCAACGGGTCTGCAACATTCAGATCTGTACGTATCTTGCAAATCTCTATGTCTCCCTCCTTGACTTGATCGCGGATGGAATTGAAGCGTCTCTTTATGTGCTTGGTTCTCTTGTGAAATCTGGATTCCTTTGCCAAGACAATTGCACCAGTATTGTCACAAAAGATTTTCATTGGACCCGATGCGCTAGGTATGACACCTAGATCCTATATGAACTCCTTCATCCAGAATCCTTCATTTGCTGCTTCCGAAGCAGCTATGTATTCCGCTTCACACGTAGATCCCGCCACGACACTCTGCTTGGAACTACACCAACTGACAACTCCACCATTTAATAAAAACACGTATGCGGTTTGTGACTTAGAGTCATCCAGATCAGTGTCAAAGCTTGCATCGACATAACCATTTACGTCGAGCTCTGTGTCACCTCCATATACGAGAAACATATCCTTAGTCCTTTTCAGGTATATCAGGATGTTCTTGACCATTGTCCAGTGATCCACTCCTCGATTACTTTGGTACCTCCCTACTAAACTTATAGCAAGGCACACATCAGGTTTGGTACACAACATTGCATAAATCATAGATCCTATGGCTGAAGCATAGGGAACACCTTTCATTTTCTCTCTATCTTCTGCAGTGGTCGGGCATTGAGTCTGACTCAACTTCACACCTTGTAATACAGGCAAGAACCCTTTCTTTGCCTGATCCATTTTGAACTTCTTCAAAACATTATCAAGGCATGTGCTTTATGAAAGTCCAATTAAGCGTCTTGATCTATCTCTATAGATATTGATGCCCAATATATAAGCAGCTTCACTGAGATCTTTCATTGAAAAATTCTTATTCAAGTGTCCTTTCATGCTATTCAGAAATTCAGTATCATTTAAGATCAACAATATGTCATCTACATATAATATTAGAAATGCTACGGAGCTCCCACTCACTTTTTGTAAATACAGGCCTCTCCAAAAGTCTATACAAAACCATATGCTTTGATCACACTATCAAAGCGTATATTCCAACTCCGAGAGGCTTGCACCAGTC
Source organism: Triticum urartu (assembly GCF_056163025.1). NCBI lineage: Eukaryota > Viridiplantae > Streptophyta > Magnoliopsida > Poales > Poaceae > Triticum > Triticum urartu. The sequence goes on from NC_141876.1 coordinate 262,614,093, forward strand.
CATAAATGGATCGCTGGAGCTTGCACACTTTGTTAGCACCTTTTGGATCTACAAAACCATTTGGTTGCATCATATACAACTCTTCTTTAAGGTATCCATTAAGGAATCCAGTTTTGACATCCATTTGCCAAATTTCATAATCATAAATGCGGCAATTGCTAACATGATTCTGACGGACTTAAGCATCGCTACGGGTGAGGTCTCATCATAGTCAACTCCTTGAACTTGTCGAAAACCTTTCGCAACAAGTCGAGCTTTGTAGACAGTAACATTACCGTCAGCGTCACTCTTCTTCTTGAAGATCCATTTATTCTCTATGGTCTGCCGATCGTCGGGCAAGTCAACCAAAGTCCACACTTTGTTCTCATACATGGATCCCATCTCAGATTTCATGGCTTCAAGCCATTTTGCAGAATCTGGGCTCATCGTTGCTTCCTCGTAGTTAGTAGGTTTGTCATGTTCTAGTAACATGACTTCCAGAACAGGATTACCATACCACTCTGGTGCGGATCTTACTCTAGTTGACCTGCGAGGTTCGGTAGTAACTTGATCAGAAGTTTCATGATCATCATCATTAGCTTCCTCACTTACTGGTGTAGGAGTCACTGGAACTGATTTCAGTGATGAACTATTTTCCAATAAGGGAGAAGGTACAATTACCTCGTCAAGTTCTACTTTCCCCCCACTCACTTCTTTTGAGAGAAACTCTTTCTCCAGAAAGGATCCATTCTTAGCAACGAATACCTTGCCTTCGGATCTATGATACAAGGTGTCCCCAACAGTCTCCTTTGGATGTCCTATGAAGACACATTTCTCCGATTTGGGTTCGAGGTTTTCATGTTGAAGCTTTTTCACATAAGCATTGCATCCCCAAACTTTAAGAAATGACAACTTGGGTTTCTTGCCAAACCACAGTTCATAAGGTGTCATCTTGACGGATTTAGATGGTGCCCTATTTAATGTGAATGCAGCTGTCTCTAAAGCGTAACCCCAAAATGACAGTGGTAAATCAGTGAGAGACATCATAGATCGCACCATATCTAGTAAAGTATGATTACGATGTTCGGACACACCCTTACGTTGTGGTGTTCCAGGTGGCGTGAGTTGCGAAACTATTCTGCATTGTTTCAAATGAAGACCAAACTCATAACTCAAATATTCTCCTCCATGATCAGATCGCAGAAATTTGATTTTCTTGTTACGATGATTTTCCACTTCACTCTGAAATTCTTTGAACTTTTCAAATGTTTCAGACTTATGTTTCGTCAAGTAGATATACCCATTTCTACTCAAATCATCTATGAAGGTGAGAAAATAACGATATCCGCCGCGAGCTTCAATGTTCATTGGACCACATACATCAGTATGTATGATTTCCAATAACTCTATTACTCGCTCCATTGCTCCGGAGAACGGAGTTTTAGTCATCTTGCCCATGAGGCATGGTTCACAAGTACCAAGTGATTCGTAATCAAGCGATTCCAGAAGTCCATCAGAATGGAGTTTCTTCATGCGCTTTACACCAATATGACCTAAACAGCAGTGCCACAAATAAGTTGCACTATCATTATCAGTTCTGCATCTTTTGGCTTCAATAGTATGAACATGTGTATCACTACTATCAAGATTTAGTAAAAATAGACCACTCATCAGGGGTGCATGACCATGCAAGATATTACTCATATAAATAGAACAACCATTATTCTCTGATTTAAATGAATAACCGTCTCACATCAAACAAGGTCAAGATATAATGTTCATGCTCAACGCTGGCACCAAATAACAATTATTTAGGTCTAAAACTAATCCTGAAGGTAGATGTAGAGGTAGTGGGCCGACGGCGATCACATCGACTTTGGAACCATTTCCCACACGCATCGTCACATCGTCCTTAGCCAATCTTCGCTTAATCCGTAGCCCTTGTTTCGAGTTGCAAATGTTAGCAACTGAACCAGTATCAAATACCAGGCACTACTGCGAGCATTAGTAAGGTACACATCAATAACATGTATATCAAATATACCTTTTACTTTTCCATCCTTCTTCTCCGCCAAATACTTGGGGCAGTTCCGCTTCCAGTGACTAGTTCCTTTGTAGTAGAAGCACTCAGTCTCAGGCTTAGGTCTAGATTTCGGATTCTTCACTTGAGCAACAACTGGCTTGCTGTTCTTCTTGAAGTACCCCTTCTTCCCTTTACCCTTTTTCTTGAAACTGGTGGTCTTGTTGACCATAAACACTTGATGCTCCTTCTTGATTTCTACCTCCGAAGCCTTTAGCATTGCGAAGAGCTCAGGAACCGTTTTATCCATCCCTTGCATATTATAGTTCATCACGAAGCTCTTGTAGCTTGGTGGCAGTGATTGAAGAACTCTGTCAATGACACTATCATCAGGAAGATTAACTCCCAGTTGAGTCAGGTGGTTGTGGTACCCAGACATTCTGAGTATATGTTCATTGACAGAACTATTCTGCTCCATCTTGCAGCTTTAGAACTTATTGGAGACTTCATATCTCTCAATCCGAGCATTTGCTTGAAATAATAACTTCAACTCCTGGAACATCTCATATGCTCCATGACGTTCAAAACGTCGTTGAAGTCCCGGTTCTAAGCCGTAAAGCATAGCACACTGAACTATCAAGTACTCATCAGCTTTGCTCTGCCAGGTGTTCATAACATCTGGTGTTGCTCCTGCAGCGGGTTGTCACCTAGTGGTGCTTCCAGGACGTAATTCTTCTGTGCAGCAATGAGGATAATCCTCAAGTTACAGACCTAGTCCATGTAGTTGCTACCATCATCTTTCAACTTAGCTTTCTCTAGGAATGCATTAAAATTCAACGGAACAACAACATGGGCCATGTATGTACAACAACATAGACATGCAAAATACTATCAGGTACTAAGTTCATGATAAATTAAAGTTAAATTAATCAAATTACTTAAGAACTCCCACTTAGATAGACATCTCTCTAATCATCTAAGTGATCACGTGATCCATATCAACTAAACCATGTCCGATCATCTACTATGTGATTCATGCTCGACCTTTCGGTCTTAGTGATATGAGGCCATATCTGCATATGCTAGGCTCATCAAGTTTAACCCGATTATTCCACGTGTGCAAAACTGGCTTGCACCCGTTGTATGTGAACGTAGAGCTTATCACACCCAATCATCACGTGGTGTCTCGGCACGACGAACTATAACAATGGTGCATACTCAGGGAGAACAGTTATACCTTGAAATTTTGTGAGAGATCATGTTATAATACTACCACCGAACTAACAAAAATAAGATGCATAAAGGATAAATATCACATGCAATCAAAATAAGTGATATGATATGGCCATCATCATCTTGTGCCTTTGATCTCCATCTCCAAAGCATCGTCATGATCACCATCGTCAACGGTTTGACACCTTGATCTCCATCGAAGCATCATTGTCATCTCGCCAACTATTGCTTCTACGACTATTGCTACCGCTTAGTGATAAAGTAAAGCAATTACATGACGATTGCATTTCATACAATAAAAGCGACAACCATATGGCTCATGCCAGTTGCCGATAACTGTGTTACAAAACATGATCATCTCATACAATAAAATTTAGCATCATGTCTTGACCATATCACATCACAATATGCCCTGCAAAAACAAGTTAGATGTCCTCTACTTTGTTGTTGCAAGTTTTACGTGGCTGCTACGGGCTGAGTAAGAACCGTTCTTACCTATGCATCAAAAAACCACAACGCGGTATAGTGGTTTCTTTTTTATCTTCATAAAGAACCCTGTTCATTGAATCCGATTCAACTAAAGCTGGAGAAATAGACACCCACTAGCCACCTGTGTGCGAAGCACGTCGGTAGAACCAGTCTCGCGTAAGCATACGAATAATGTCGGTCTGGGCCGGTTCATCCAACAATGCCGCTGAATCAAGAATCAGCTAGTGAAGGCAAGCAATATCTATATACCCACGCCCACAACTCCTTTGTGTTCTACTCATGCATATAACATCTACGCATAAACCTGGCTCGGATGCCACTGTTGGGGAACACAGTAATTTCAAAAAAATTCCTACGCACACGCAAGATGATGGTGATGCATAGCAACGAGAGCGGAGAGTATCGTCTACGTACCCTCGTAGACCGTAAGAGGAAGCGTTATGACAACGCGGTTGATGTAGTCGTATGTCTTCACGATCGACCGATCTAGTACCAAAGATAAGGCACCTCTGCGATCTGCACATGTTCGGGTCGGTGATGTCCCGCGAACTCACGATCCAGTAGAGCTTCGAGGGAGAGCTTCGTCAGCATGACGGCGTGATGACGGTGATGATGTTGCTACTGGAACAGGGCTTCGCCTAAGCACCGCTACGATATTACTGAGGTGGATTATGGTGGAGGGGGGCACCGCACACGGCTAAAGATCAATGATCAACTTGTGTGTCTATGGGGTGCCCCCCTCCCCCGTATATAAAGGAGTGGAGGAGGAGAGGGGCCGGCCCTCTCTATGGCACGCCCTAGGGGAGTCTTACTCCCATCGGGAGTAGGATCCCCCTTCCATGTAGTAGGAGTAGGGGAGAAGGAAGGGGAGGAGAGGAGAAAGGAAGGAGGGGCCTCCCAATTAGGATTGGGCTAGTGGGGCGCACCTCCCACCTTTTCCTTCCCTTTCCTCTTTTCCGCTAAGGCCCATGAAGGCCCATATACTCCCCGGGGGGTTCCGGTAACCTCCCGGTACTCCGGAAAATGCCCGAACTCATCTAAAACCATTTCGATGTCCAAACATAGGATTCCAATATATTGATCTTTATGTTTCGACCATTTCGAGACTCCTCATCGTGTCTGTGATCAAATCCGGGACTCCGAACTACCTTCGGTACATTAAAACACATAAACTCGGAATACTGATCGTCACCGAACGTTAAGCATCTAGACCCTAGGGGTTCGAGAACTATGTAGACATGACCGAGACATGTCTCCGGTCAATAACCAATAGCGGAACCTGGATGCTCATATTGGCTCCTACATATTCTATGAAGATCTTTATCGGTCAAACCGCATAACGGTATACGTTGTTCCCTTTGTCATCGGTATGCTACTTACTTGAGATTCGATCGTGGGTATCTCAATACCTAATTCAATCTCATTAGTGGCAAGTCTCTTTACTCGTTCCATAATGCTACATCCCATAACTAACTCATTAGCTACATTGCTTGCAAGGCTTATTGTGATGTACATTACCGAGAGGGCCCAGAGGTACCTCTTCGACAATCAGAGAGACAAATCCTAATCTTGATCCATGCCAACTCAACAAACACCATCGGAGACACCTGTAGAGCACCTTTATAATCGCCCAGTTACATTGTGACGTTTGGTAGCACACAAAGTGTTCCTCCATAACTATACATGTTCCTATGACTATGAGATCATGCAACTCCTGAATACTGGAGGAACACTTTGTGTGCTACTAAACGTCACAATGTAACTGGGTGATTATAAAGGTGCTCTACAGGATGCGTTAAGTCAATCACATTATTATCTAATGATGTGATCCCATTAATCAAATGACAAGTCATGTCTATGGTTAGGAAACATAACCATCATTGATTCAACGAGCTAGTCAAGTAGGGGCAAACTAGTGACACTCTGTTTGTCTATGTATTCACACATTTACTAAGTTTCTGGTTAATACAATTCTAGCATGAATAATAAACATTTATCATGATATAAGGAAATATGAATAACAACTTTATTATTGCCTCTAGGGCATATTTCCTTCAGCAACAACTCCCGCCAAGGAAAGCAAAGGAAAGAAGAGGGATTGTAGGACCTCCGGTGATGCGGAGCATCCTATGGACATCACCATGTCAAGAGTCCGTTTGGCAAGTGACACATGCGACATCTACTTCACATACAAAAAGGTGAATCATCTCCTTTACACATGCTCACTTGACCCCTTCGAGGATGGTATACTACTTGACACCCCTCTCGTGTGCATGCATAGGTATTGTCAGAACACTACGGACGACGAGGAGGAGTGCAAGCGCCAAGGAACAACTACACCATCCGCGAGGGAAGCATGGAAGCGACGATGGAAGAAGACGGAGACAGCTTCCAGGACCCGGACATCCGGCCCTGGCCTGGACATCAGGCCCATGGACGTGTCACCAGCAGCATGGAGCCAGCGGCCAAGTCTACAGGGCCCGGACATCTGGCGCGTCCCGAGCCCCCGGACATCCGGCCTCCAGCCCGGAAATCCGGGCCCCGCCATTCCAGAGAGCAACAAGGTTGGACCCTGCCAGCCTGGACATCCGGCCCCAGCGCCCGGACATCCGGCGTCTCGGGAAGGCTCGGACATCCGGCCCCCTGCCTGCGTGCAGCGCATCTGAGCCATGGCCCATGTACCCCTTCGCCCCTTATACTATATATACTCCCCCTCCACCTACGTTTTAGGGTTAGCGTTGGTTTAGCTCATTTTGAGAGATAGAGCTTCTCTCATCCACATCGGATCTACTCCTCGTGAGAGACCGCGGCCTCTTCGGAGAAGATCCCTTTGGATTCAAGTCCCCTCTCTAGGGAAGAACATCAAGACCTCCTCACGGAGAAGACCGTTACCCCTGTATCGTCCTTGGTTGATTGTGTGCCAGGCGAACTCTATGTATTCGAGGATCTAGCACATGTGTGACTCTCTTGTGTTGATTTAGTGTTCCTCTTGTGTTTCCCTTGTGTTTTCCCTCTCTTTCCACCTCGTGTTCTTCATGTTCTTCGCGGGATTCCGCTCTCGTCATGAAAGATCGGGCTATAGGGTTCCTACCCTACATCATTTTGGTATCATGAGCCATGTTGATCACGATTTTGGAGCCTCCCCATTGTGTTTTCTAGCCTAATTTTGTTGTGTTCTTCCCCAAATTTGAAAATTCCCCACAAAAATAGCCCCAATTTTTTTGTGATTTGTTGGTTTGACGAAGTTTTGTTGATTTTGGTCCATGGATTTGCTTGGTTTCAAGTGGATCTAGCATATCCCCAATTTTCCCCACTTTCCATCCACAATATCCATCCAATTTTGCCCTTGGAATCATCAATTTCCGCCCCCAATTCAAAAATTTCCCCCCCAAACGAGATCTGGATTTGTCGAGCCAGACATCCGGGTCCCCAGCCGGACATCTGGCTCCTGGAGCACCAAATCTGCTCGGTTCTGGACATCAGGTCCCGGATTTCCGGCCCCGAGCCCGGATGTCCGGCCCCTGACATCTCAGCCATCCCCGTTTCACCGTTTTGTCCATAACTAATTCATCCGGAGTCCAATTTTCGCGTTCTTTAGCTCCTTGAAAAGCTCTTGACATCCCCCTTCCTACAAAAATACTAACATCACCATTTTACTCCATCAAATTTTTGGAACTTTGGCATCGTTGCCTAGGACTTCCACCACATCATCCGCTACACCACCACCGACTTCCGCAACCTAACCAATTTTTCCCCCATCACATTAGTGGTTGCTTGAGGAGTGATTTGAGTCTCCTAAGGTGTCTTGGTTGCTTCTTCATCAACCACCATCACCACTTCCGCATAGGCTTACCAACCATACACTCCCGCCACCCTGACCTAACCCAATTTTGTTTGTGTTATGAGTTGTGTCTCCTAAGGTGTTTCGGCTACTTAGGGACCGTACTTCCAACTCTGACGCCGTGTATAGCCCACCTTACCCTCCATTTCCGCATTGCATACTCCACAACCCATCATTGCCATTCTACAATCCCATTGAGCTTCCACAACCACCACCGCATTCCCACTACCACCATTTGACATTTGAGATTTTGAGTTCGCGGTTTTTCTGTTTCCTAAGGTGTTTCGGCTACTTAGGGATGAGTCTCCATCATCTTGATATCTCCATCAAGATCACCGCCACTCATCATCGCCAAGGACGGTAACCTCCATATCATCTCGGTATCGTGGTATCCCTCCATTGTATATTCCCTTGCCATTGCATTGTTAACCCCTAGCCCATTTTGTGTTACTTGCCTATCGAGACTAGCCATTTGAGTATTGCCAGCAACATTACTTGTGCACATTAGTGATCTACACCATACATTGAATACATACCATATCATATTGGTATCATCACATCATCTCTTGTGCCTCAAGTTTGTTCCCACATATACACAATTGCTATCTTGGTTTGTGCATTGTGCAAAAGTGGCCATACAAAAAAACAAAGAAATTATAAGCTTTTAAGCAAAGAAAAAGAGTGAACAAAGAGATTGTAAGCAAGTGCCATAGCATCATACCAGATTGTCATATCCGATCATCTTGGATCATACCACTGGAACATCATACATAGCATACTTGGGATAGAAGTCGTTGCATTTTTGTCTCCTATAGGTTGTGCACAAGTGTAGTATCCGCCTATTGAGCAATCGCGCTAGCGTCTCTCCAGAGTTGTGCAACAAGAGCATTTTCCGTGGATTCCACATTTTGAGCTCATTCCTTGGTTGCACGACCCCATTTATCTATTCGTGTGTGTTTCCGTGTGCCATTCATTGCTATTGGTCTACTTGTTACATTTGCGAATTTGTGAATCTCTTTCAACATTATTGACTCTTGCTAACATTTTACATCAAATTTTTGTGCCACTATCCTCGTCGAGCTCCACCATAAGCCATATTTGTGTAGGTGTGAGAAACCGACAAGAATTGGTACCAATTGTGCTATTTCCTTGTCCACATTGGAGTGATCATTGATCCACTTTCAACTTCGGTCAAGGTATATTTGGTATTCGTTCTTCTCTTTCTACCACTCACATTTTTCTCTTGGAGTGATGGATAGGCAAGGCATTTCATCTTCGGTCTACAACAACAACGACGAGTTTGATGCCACGAACAACTCCAACGACGCCAAGATGCAAGCTCAAATGGAGGAGATCAAAGCACTCATCAAGTCCTACAAGCGGTCTTCCTCATCTTTGAGAAGACGCTCAAGAGCACATGTCTCTGAGCTACCATCTCCGGCAAGGTCACATCGGCATCGACACCATCACCACCATGAACATGAAGGTCAAGAGCTCAACACCAACAACCGCTCACCGACTTCACCATCTCCCTTGGCATCTTCGCCAAGCGACTTCAAGGCATCTTCGCCTTTGGATATACGACATCTTCGCCAACAAGCACCTCAAGACTACGCTCAAGAGAAGCTCCCCAAGCTCAAGTCCGTGACTTCCACGAGCTACTACGACCTCGACATCGACCACGCGATTCTTTTCTATGGTACTCAAGAACCCGAGGAGTATCTCGAGTGGGAGCGTTTGATGGACGACTACCTCAAGCTACATCAAGTTCCTCCCGAAGATCAAGTGAAGTGCGCCACAAGAAACTTCCATGACTACGCGTCCACATGGTGGCTTCACGCACCTTCGGAGAGCTACGACATGAGTTGGCCCAAGACAAAGAGAGCTTTGCGGCGAGAGTTCGTGCCTCCAACCTACACAGAACAACTTCTACGCCAATTGGAGAACACCACACAAGGATCCAAGTCCATCGGCGAGTACTTCAAGGAGATGAAGGTTGCCCTGCGACGAGCCAGCATGGACGATCCCATTTTGATGAAGTTCCATTTCACGATGGGATTGCACAACGACATCTCCCAGACTATCTTCCTTGAGAACTACAAGTCCCTCGATGACGACTACATTGGTGCTCTCAAGGCAGAACAAGAACTCATGAAGGCCAAAGCTTCTCCAACCCAAGCTCACTTCGCGACGACCAAGCTCCATGAGAACAAGCATGAGGCTAGTACCACCACGATGTCCAAGCCCGACGAGCTCCAAGACGATGCTCCCAAGTTCGACTTCACCGCCATCCCTCTTTGTGGCATTGATGAAGCCGAGTCCACCATGACTCTTTTTTAAGACGGTGTGGCGACGAGTACGACTACGGAGAGTGATGATGTTCCATCTTCGGCTTTCATCCATGGCGACGACGATGAGATGGTTGAGCATGGGATTTTCCCTTCGACCACGGCGACGTATGATGACTTGAGTGACTTTTGCCACCATATTGAGAGTGAGAGTAACTTCAGCACTAGCCGGATATATGATGTGTTACCCCAATTCCCATGTGAGGAGAGCCACAACACCCACCACTTGAGTGAGATGAGTGACTCCACCATACGTGAGATTGAGTGCACCTATTTTGAGGGAGTGAGTGAACCACCACATAGAGAGAGTGAGATAGTTGATAGGTCATGTGAGGCCACTTTCAACACTAACGACTTGACCTCTACCTCTATTGTGTCTTCTCATTTGGTGCTAGGTTCCGTCTATGATGACGTGCCGATTCGTGATGACTTCGTCCTCCCTTTGGACAAGACGATGGCCATGGTGGAATATGATGCACCCCCACATGGTTCCATCAAGATGAAGATGACCACCATTTGATCTTTCCCACCTCACCTACACCACATGAGTGGAATGACAAAGGTAACATAGGTGAAGGTGATGCTCTACTCCCACTAGTGGACATTCATGACATTGATTGCTTGCATGATGTTGATCCCCCTATTGACATGCTTCATGTTAGTATGATTTCCCCATGCGATGATTTACCCATTTATGATGAGTATGATGATTGCCATGTGGAGTCTATTAGTTGTGATGCCATGTTACATAGGATTTCTTGTGCTAATTCTCTCGGTCACATCATGATCGCCAATCCGCTTGACTTGTCATATGCTATGCATGAGATCGACCACATGTCATATTTGCAATCTATTCATAGTGACTAGGCATATGCCATTAAGATTAACCCAATTTGCACTTATGGCATAGATGACAAGGCCATGGTTATTGGCATTTGTTTCTCTTGTGATGATATTGACATGCTACCTTTGCAGCATTTATCTCATATGCCATGCCATGACCACCTAGCTTCGAATATGCATTGTTTTGGATATTGTCCATTTTCTCCGTATGATGTTTCAAATATTGCACATGAGGAGACCCCCATAGTTTCCTCATATATTTTAGGAGATTTTGATCACTCCCATCCATTGCATGATCCTTATAATTGTATGCTCAATTTGCATCCCCATCATGCTATACACAATAACTATTCTTTCATGATGGATGACATGTTCTTATATGTAGCGACCCGACCTCAATCGGTCAAGCCTCTGTGTATCCGTGCCATCCCTGGATCGGTATGCTGGCACACACAATACATCAATGTATATATCAAAGTGCAATCACATGTATAAATAATGTAAAACTGATATATACCTCATAAGTCTCAGCGGAAACAAACATAAGGGTGTGGAGTCCATCAACGCCAACGGCAAGTTGAGTGTAGACCGTCACCCTACAACGTAACTCTTACTCATCGTAGAAAATTCCTACAACATAAGACGTTGCAGCCCTGTAGGTCAGTACATGGAATGTACTGGCAAGTCACATCATAAGGATAATGAACCTATTGTACATGCAATTTGGCTGGTGGAAAGTTCTAAGTTTAGTTTTTTTGCATAAAGCTAGTTTTTCCCTAGAATAAAAGATATTATTCTACCACTACTGTATAGCATAGGATGAGTTGGTAAAACCAACTCAATCCATTCCCAAAGTTTCATTTAAAACCCCACTGTTTAATTAAGAGTGATGAGATCTCCCAGCATTTCCACTACTAGATGCTCAAGTTGTCCGTAACCGGGGACACGGCTAATCGATTAGGTTTTAACACTCTGCAGAGGTTTGCGCACTTTTCCCCACAAGACTCGATCGCCTCCCTTGAAGTTCTGGCACTGCCTGGCGTTTGAGAACAGGATGGCCGAGACATAGTCTTTCGAAAATGTTTCCCCCTTAACCCATGGATAGGCCGGTACACCTACATCATTCTACATCTGCTAGCCCATCCCGGAAGGGGTCACACTAACTACTCAACTAAGCCAGAGCCCATATTGGCTTGTGGCTGCACACGCAAGCTTCTAGACATGAGAATATGATTGATCTCTTTGAGCCTGGGCGGACGGACCACTAGTGGTGCACCACCATGGATTTCCCATGCATGCTCCCACTGTACTTCGCCACCATTCAAACCAAACCTCCGCCCAGGTAGTTCATTAAGTTATCTTGGTGCTACTTACTACTTTGTCACTCATCTCTCACAATGAACACTTCCCAATCCACGTCTACATTGGCGAGGCAAAATTAAACTTACGCGGTGGTGACAAAGGTATATGGTTCAGACCTACCTCAATGAACTACTAGGTAACGGCATAGCCATCTGGCAATAATAAATCCTACCATGCAATCCTACCACAAAAGGACTAAGTGCATACTATAAAAACATAGGTAATTGGAAGAATGGTCAAATGTGAACTTGCCTAGTAATAGTTGATGAAGATTAGATCGCTCTCAGAAATCTACTTAATAGAACTATTTGTCACTCTCCGATGAAATCTATAAAGTCAAACATTGCATCCACATAAGCAATCATTTCAGAGAACCAAATAACATGCATCATGAAAAGACTCGGAAAATCCAAATGAACACACAACACACTTAACTATCAAAAGAAAATACTAAGTGCAAAACAACATAGGGCATGGGTGCCAGAAATTGTGACGTGGACCATAGTGCATACTAGGCATACGAGTAAAACTACTATAGACAGATCCTAATGTGTGAAAAAATATCGTGAGATAGGTCCAAGTGATAGGGTTTGGCAACAGTGACACGGTGCAAAAAGAATCACATCAATCGAAGCTACGGTTTAGGAGATATGGCCAGTTGAAGTTTGAATTCAAATCTGAATAAAGTTCAAAGTTGAATTTGGAAAAAGTTTACAAACATGATGCTACTAGATAGATCTAATCATGACGAAGAATTTGCTGCTGGTTTCATCGAATTTGGAGTTACGGTTAAAAAGATACGGCTATCCGAAGTTTAGGGGCTAAACTGAAAACTCAGGGACTAATCTGTAATTAAAACTACAGCAACTAGGTCACTGGCCACGTGGCGGCTCGTGGCTGGCTAAGCAGTGTTCGTTGCGGTGGCTATATGGTGAATGGCCACTAAATAGGAAAAACAGCTACCGCGGTTAAATAAAAAGAAAACCGGAGGCCGGTTTAACTAAAACCGCGGTTAACCAAACTAAAACAAAACACATAACAAAAAAACCTAATCTAAAAGAACGAAGCGGGCGGCGAGGACGGCGAACAGGGGCAGCGACGCTAGCGTTGGGCGTCGGGCGGCGTACGGGGCGGCGGCTCCGGCGGTCCTTGGCAGCGGGGAAGAAGGTGAACGGGACCGGCGTGGTGTGGGCGACCGGATGGCGGTGACGGCGGGCGTCGGCGTGCACCAGATGGGGCGGAGGGAGGCGACGGAGCTCTGGTGAGCTGCGTGAACTCTGGCGGCTCAGGATCGTCGGTTTGGCTGCTCCGGCGCAACATAGGGGAAACCAATATGTCAAAACGATGCGCACAGGCTTGGGGATTAGGTGACAAAGAAAAGAGCGGCTCGGGTGCACCACCGGTGACGTAATCGTCGGCGGAGGGTTTCGGCTCCGGCGAGATCCAACTGACGAAGGCGGTGGCTGTGGTTGGTGTGGGGGGGGGGAATCGGACTGGCAGAACGGGGAGAGGGGTTCCTGGGGGATTTATAGGCGCAAGCAGAGGCTGCGGAGTCGCGAGGATAAGCTCATCCGCGAGGGCTTCGCCCGGTGGTTTCGGCGTGCGTGTGCGCTGTCCTGATCCCGTGCGGGGCGAGCGGGAGGTTAGGGACGACCTGGGAAGTGGGCCCCGCGGGTCAGCGATAGGGGAGAGAGCGAGCGAGGGAAGAGAGAGGGTGGGCGAACGAGGCGGAGGCCTGCGGGCGCGGGGTTCGGCCTTGGGTAGGCCTGGGACGGCCTGGCCGATCGGGGCTTTGGGCCAGCTGGCCAGTTGGCCAGTGGGCCGCGTGGCTGGGTGGCTGCTGGGCCGGCCGGCCAGCGCGTGTGTGCATGTGTTTTTTTTACAGAACAAAACTATAAAAGAGCAAAAATAACAAAAAAAATTACATAGGCATATTATATACCAAAATATTCATAAAAATACCCCGAATAAGATGAACTATTTTTCAAGTTCAAATAAAATCCAAAATAAATCATAAAAGTCAAACAATGCTACTGTTATATTTGAAATCAATAAAAATCATTTTTAAAATAGCAAAATGATTTCAAATTTATTTTATCCTAATTTTCCATTGAAGGGAATCATTTTACCCTTATTTCCATTTATTTATTTTTAGGAGAAAAAATAATTTGAATTAAAACTAAATAACTTCCAAGAGGATTTGAATTTGGAATTTCAAACAACTTCAAAGTGACTTCAAATTATTCCTTTGAAACTTCCAACTCTCTTTCTTCAAATATGACGAAGTCATTTTATGAACTCATTGAGTTGCTTAAAGTTTCTAAATTTGAAATATTTCAAAAAGGAATTCAAATCATTTTCAAACCCCTTTTCATTTCTTTAAATGGAAGAAGTCATATCATCTTCACTCTAGGGTTTTGTGATGAAATGAATTTGAATTCAGGAAGATCAAAATGCAAGATGCAAAGTTCTGGGAAAGTCCTTTTATTCCCTCTCATTCATCTTTCAAAAAGTTTCAATTTCCACTCAGTTTCACACAACAATCACACAAACAAACAATCACAATTATCTATTTAATATAACATTCCAAAATTTAGAATTTGGGATGTTACAAACTACCACCCTTAGAATGAATCTCATCCTTGAGATTCGGAGAGGCTAGAAGGAAGGTCAGGTTTGGGGGTCTCCTTGAAAATCCATTCATCAACACATGGTATGGGGTGCTACCACCCTTAGAAGCATGGTCACGGTTCCAACAACACTCATGTACTCCATCTTTTGTGTTGACGGTGTCGGTCTTCTCATATTCTCCGAGATAACTCCTTCACTTTTGCTCTTCTGGTAAGGGCATGGCCTTTCCCTCAAAATCAAGAGTCCTTGCATCAAAATATGATCCTTCCGAGACTGGGTCTTCTTAGATGACATGTCTTTCGCCAATGGTAAACAGCTATCGTAAATCTCATGGTGGTCAACAATTACTGGTTCCTCCTGCAGGAAATGGGTCTGGGATGAACCTCATCGCATAACCTACGTTTGGCAACAGGTGCCTGTACTTCCATCATCCTGCCATTCTAAGGCTTTTGGCTTGTCGTGTCGACACTCTTCTAGGGTTTCAAGTCTCTCTGATTTTCCCATCAACATATGATAGCTCATGATAGAAGTCTTCGGTATGGGGGCCAATCCATCCCGTACTTGAATCATTACCACATACGTAGATAGTGAATCACGTATTCTAACACTTGGGCATCCTCACAAGCATTGCAGAACTTCTCTTCTCCACGAACTGGGTTCGGGTAAATCCATTTGTTCTGCAAGCCAAACAAAATCTCTATCGCTTCTTCACAACTCTCGGGTTTACGTAACCTCCTATGGAATGTCTGCTGATGACATCACAGCTTCCTTCAGAATTCTTTTCTTCAACAAGATTGCGCTTCTTTCCTTATCAAATCCTGGGTCCTGTGGGTTATGGCCCACTTCAACACTTGTATATCTTTAACTCATCCTTGGAGTTACTATCGTTCCATATTCCAACATTATATCTCCTTTAAATCCAATAGTACTTCATTACTTCATACTCTTGGGGTAACCATCATAACTAAAACAAAACTCCAACTCATTTGTCCAAACTCCACTCTATGGAATACATTTTCTTTTCCATTGGTCAAGTGTTCACACAGATAAGTATCGCCAAAAAAATGCACTAGTTCATCCATAATTCATATTCTCTTCATATCAAATCCCTTATTACATCCTTAACCACTACTCAAAACTCAAATTTCAAAAGTACTCTATTACAAAAGCTGACATCCACATAGTTTGGTATGGTCAAGCATTACTTCCATCTTTATTCATTTGCCCTTCTTGAAGATGTTTTAGTCCCACCGGAATTGTGCGATGTGATCCTTGAAATCATCGACCTTTTGCTTCATCATGGTGGCCATGAGCTTCATCTCCATCATCTCTGCATGGACCTCTCTCAGGTATTCCTGAGTGTGACGGAGTCTTGCTTCTAGTATTTCTACAATCTGACGTATGGCTTCCATAGCAGCTTCATGAACAGAGTCGAAGAATGTTGCTCGTGGTACTCGAGAAATAAAAAATATATTGCCCCATAGTCTTTGGGCAAACTCCCTTCACACGGTGGAGGTGTACCATCACATACCAAAGTTCAACTCCCTTCTCCATGAAAGGATAACCCTTGTAAATTGCATCTCCTTCAAGATGAATATGCTTCATCATGTCCTTCAGGATTTTTGGGTAATCCTGATCACTAGTCAGGGTCATGATCATTTCCGGGCCCTTCAGAAAAGACTCGTAAAGGGTTGTCATCTGCAGGCATAAGATAGAAGGGATACTTAGGATACTGTATGTATTTCCTTGGGTGAAATGTGGTTGTTTTCTGGGAAAAGTTTGGGGTTAGCTTGTCCATGGGTTCATGGTTTTATTCTGGGTGAGATAATGAGAGAGGCACTCACATTCAACAAACAACTCATAACATTTCATATGAGATTCCAAACACCTCAACTTTTATTGCTTTATGAACTATTACAATTTCTATTTCATAACTCAACTCAACATCCCCAACGAAAATACAAGTGTGTTCCAACTTTATTACATGCCTTATTCCAATATCACGATCTCAACTACTCTGCTCAAGCTCTCCTCGGGTCTGAACATTCTCTGGCAAAATGTCCTACTCCTTTGCAGCATAAACAAATGACTCCAGACAAATCCAGGGGCTTCCTGTTGGTTATCTTGGCTCCTTGGGTTCTTGGTTTCCATGCTGGGCATTTTCTAGCGTAATGACCTAAATCCTTGCACCTGTAACAAGTGATTTGACTCAGGTCCTTTTCTACAGAAATTGGGTTGTTCTGGGGATACATGCTCTTTCTCTTCCTCAACTTCTTCGTTCCGATCAATTCTTCTATCTCATGTCGGTCAAACTCCACTTCTTCTATCGGGAAGTCTCCCAGATACTCTTGGTTTTCGTTCATGCAATATTGTGAAAAATGTCCTTCTTCTCCACATGAATAGCAAGCATTGGAGTAAAATCGGTTTAGGCTTTCTCCATCAGGGTCGTCAACATCTTCTTTCATCACCGGTTTTCTTAAACTTCCCCTGAGGGCTTCTTTCACTGCTTCCTTCTGCTGCTTGGTAATTTCTTGTACCTTGGGATAAATATGACACTGGGCAGGGTAGTGCGTAGTTCCTTCACACAAGAAACAAGTAACCTTCATGGTTGGACATTCTTCAGCTTGGTGATTTCCTTCACAATGAGGGCATCCATCCTTGTGTTCTTCATGGGTATGTCCTATCTCTCCACATATCTTGCAGGCACAAGGTTTCTTCATCGGGTTATCATCGTGCTTCTGGATAAGATGGGATCCCAACAGAGTCTTCTTCAATTCCTCCCAAGTTTTTGCTCCATTACATCCTTGTATGGCTTGATGCATTTTCCACCAGGTTGCAGCACTTTTTATAAAGTACTGAAGAGCGTATTGAACCTCATTCTTCCTTGCAACAAAACTGCTCCTGAAGTGATTCTCCATGTTTTAAATCCATAGCTCTACCTCCGACTGAGTAATCTGTTCAAAGAATACAAGGCCATCTTCATTCATCATCTAATGGGTCCAAGGGTTTTGGGGATGATATAAGAGAGAGGAATAGAGAGATACACACAATACACACAATATAGTTTTGAAAATAAGTTTTACTTGTGGCTGTCAGGAAAAATATCAAACAATGACAGCTCACAAACATCGCATCTAATGTGAGTATACAACAGGGGTTTGGTCCTCTAAAGTTCGTATAAATCTTGGAATATGTCAGTGTCTTCAAATTCTTCAATTCTTCAGAGGCTTCGACTATTGTAGCTTCAACTCTTCTAGTGTACGGTGAAGTCTGATATCTTGTCGTTCTCAGAGTGGCTTCAGTTCATCCTCCGTGTGGTCCAAAGGGAACGGGGTTTTGTCCAACTAAAAAGGGAATATTTGATAAAGCTCAGAAAAGAAGAGAGATAAAGGATCTTTTTGAAAATTAAGTTTTAGAGAAATCCTTTCCTAAGGGCTTTCCAGTTTCTAGGGTCACGTCCTACAGTCAACATGTGCTCTGATACCATCTCCATAGCGACCCGACCTCAATCGGTCAAGCCTCTGTGTATCCGTGCCATCCCTGGATCGGTATGCTGGCACACACAGTACATCAATGTATATATAAAAGTGCAATCACATGTATAAATAACGTAAAACTGATATATACCTCATAAGTCTCAGCGGAAACAAACATAAGGGTGTGGAGTCCATCAACGCCAACGACAAGTTGAGTGTAGACCGTAACCCTACAGCATAACTCTTACTCGTTGTACAAAATTCCTGCAACATAAGATGTTGCAGCCCTGTAGGTCAGTACATTAAATGTACTGGCAAGTCACATCATAAGGATAATGAACCTATTGTACATGCAATTTTACTGGTGGAAAGTTCTAAGTTTAGATTTTTTTTGCATAAAGCTAGTTTTTCCCTAGAATAAAAGATATTATTTTACCACTACTGTATAGCATAGGATGAGTTGGTAAACCCAACTCAATCCATTCCCAAAGTTTCATTTAAAACCCCACTGTTTAATTAAGAGTGATGAGATCTCCCAGCATTTCCACTACTAGATGCTCAAGTTGTCCGTAACCCGGGACACGGCTAATCGATTAGGTTTTAACACTCTGCAGAGGTTTGCGCACTTTTACCCACAAGACTCGATCGCCTCCCTTGAAGTTCTAGCACTGCCTGGCGTTTGAGAACAGGATGACCGAGACATTGTCTTTCGAAAATGTTTCCCCCTTAACCCACGGATAGACCGGTACACCTACATCATTCTACATCTGCTAGCCCATCCCGGAAGGGGTCACACTAACTACTCAACTAAGCCAGAGCCCATATTGGCTTGTGGCTACACACATAAGCTTCTAGACATGAGAATATGATCGATCTCTTTGAGCCTGGGCGGACGGACCACTAGTGGTGCACCACCATGGATTTCCCATGCATGCTCCCACTGTACTTCGCCACCATTCAAACCAAACCTCCGCCCAGGTAGTTCATTAAGTTATCTTGGTGCTACTTACTACTTTGTCACTCATCTCTCACAATGAACACTTCCCAATCCACGTCTACATTGGCGAGGCAAAATTAAACTTACGCGGTGGTGACAAAGGTATATGATTCAGACCTACCTCAATGAACTACTAGGTAATGGCATAGCCATCTGGCAATAATAAATCCCTACCATGCAATCCTACCACAAAAGGACTAAGTGCATACTATAAAAACATAGGTAATTGGAAGAATGGTCAAATGTGAACTTGCCTGGTAATAGTTGATGAAGATTAGATCGCTCTCAGAAATTTACTTAATAGAACTATTTGTCACTCTCCGATGAAATCTATAAACTCAAACATTGCATCCACATAAGCAATCATTTCGGAGAACCAAATAACATGCATCATGAAAAGACTTGGAAAATCCAAATGAACACACAACACACTTAACTATCAAAAGAAAATACTAAGTGCAAAACAACATAGGGCATGGGTGCCAGAAATTGTGACGTGGACCATAGTGCATACTAGGCATACGAGTAAAACTACTATAGACAGATCCTAATGTGTGAAAAAATATCGTGAGATAGGTCCAAGTGATAGGGTTTGGCAACGGTGACACGGTGCAAAAAGAATCACATCAATCGGAGCTACGGTTTAGGAGATATGGCCAGATGAAGTTTGAATTCAAATCTGAATAAAGTTCAAATTTTAATTTGGAAAAAGTATACAAACATGATTCTACTAGATAGATCTAATCATGACGAAGAATTTGCCGCTGGTTTCATCGAATTTGGTGTTACGGTTAAAAAGATACGGCTATCCGAAGTTTAGGGGCTAAACTAAAAACTCAGGGACTAATCTGTAATTAAAACTACAGCAACTAGTTCACTGGCCATGTGGCGGCTCGTGGCTGGCCAAGCAGCGTTCGCTGCGGTGGCTATATGGTGAATGGCCACTAAATAGGAAAAACAGCTACCGCGGTTAAATAAAAAGAAAATCGGAGGCCGGTTTAACTAAAACCACGGTTAACCAAACTAAAACAAAACACACAACAATAAAACCTAATCTAAACGAACGAAGCGGGCGGCTCGGCTTACAGCGGCGAGGACGGTGAACAGGGGCAGCAACGCTAGCGTCGGGCGTTAGGCGACGGACGGGGCGGCGGCTCCGGCGGTCCTTGGCAGCGGGGAAGGAGGTGAACGGGACCGGCGTGGTGTGGGCGGCCGGATGGCGGTGACGGCGGGCGTCGGCGTGCACCGGATCGGGCGGAGGGAGGCGACGGAGCTCCAGTGAGCTGCGTGAACTCTGGCGGCTCGGGGTCGTCGGTTTGGCTGCTCCGGCGCGACCTAGGGGAAACCAATATGTCAAAACGATGCGCACAGGCTTGGGGATTAGGTGACGAAGAAAAGAGCGGCTCCGGTGCACCACCGGTGACGTAATCGTCGGCGGAGGGTTTCGGCTCCGGCGAGATCCAACTGACGAAGGCGGTGGCTGTGGTTGGTGTGGGGCGAATCGGACTGGCAGAACGGAGAGAGGGGGTCCTGGGGGATTTATAGGCGCGAGCAGAGGCTGCGGAGTCGCGAGGATAAGCTCATCCGCGAGGGCTTCGCCCGACAGGTTCGGTGTGCGTGTGCGCTGTCCTGATCCCGTGTGGGGCGAGCGGGAGGTTAGGGACGACCTGGGAAGTGGGCCCCGCGGGTCAGCGATAGGGGAGAGAGCGAGCGAGGGAAGAGAGAGGGCGGGCGAACGAGGCGGAGGCCTGCGGGCGCGGGGTTCGGCCTTGGGTAGGCCTGGGACGGCCTGGCCGATCGGGGCTTTGGGCCAGCTGGCCAGTTGGCCAGTGGGCCGCGTGGCTGGGTGGCTGCTGGGCCGGCTGGCGAGCGCGTGTGTGCATGTGTTTTTTTTACAGAACAAAACTATAACAGAGCAAAAATAACAAATAAATTACACAGGCATATTATATACCAAAATATTCATAAAAATACCCCGAATAAGATGAACTATTTTTCAAGTTCAAATAAAATCCAAAATAAATCATAAAAGTCAAACAATGCTACTATTATATTTGAAATCAATAAAAATCATTTTTAAAATAGCAAAATGATTTCAAATTTATTTTATCTTAATTTTCCATTGAAGGGAATCATTTTACCCTTATTTCCATTTATTTATTTTTAGGTGAAAAAATAATTTGAATTAAAACTAAATAACTTCCAAGAGGATTTGAATTTGGAATTTCAAACAACTTCAAAGTGACTTCAAATTATTCCTTTGAAACTTCCAACTCTCTTTCTTCAAATATGACGAAGTCATTTTATGAACTCTTTGAGTTGCTTAAAGTTTCTAAATTTGAAATATTTCAAAAAGGAATTCAAATCATTTTCAAACCCCTTTTCATTTCTTTAAATGGAAGAAGTCATATCATCTTCACTCTAGGGTTTTGTGATGAAATGAATTTGAATTCAGGAAGATCAAAATGCAAGATGCAAAGTTTTGGGAAAGTCCTTTTATTCCCTCTCATTCAACTTTCAAAAAGTTTCAATTTCCACTCAGTTTGACACAATCAATCACACAAAAATCAAACAAACAATCACAATTATTTATTTAATATAACATTCCAAAATTTAGAATTTTGGGATGTTACATTATACCATGCATCAAATTTCTTTGAGTGATGCTTATCTTGTACTAACTCTCATGTGCACATACACATCATGATGCATGATGTGTACATTTACCACACACACAATCTCTTTTGTTTGTGTCTCTTTTGTGTAGGTACCCACGAATTCTTGTCAACCTCGCAATCCCACGAGTTTACAAAACAAGCTCTAGAGAGCAACGATGACTTGGGATACCATGGAGTGTCTTTCCCACCGCTCTCTTCGCGCAAAGACTTCACACATTTCTTCTACATGATCCTCCCTTGGCTATGGGTTATTGTCCATTACATATTATATGCCCATCTTGCCATGTTCACTTTGCATGATATGGTCATTCCTATGCTTTGCATTACACATGATGATTGATTCTAGTACTTCTATGTGTATTTGCAAGCTTGGTGGAGATATCACTTATTATTGCCATGTTTGCTTTGTGCCCCATGCCTATGATTATACTATGATCTTTCTTTGTGTTCGTGCTTGCGATATGTCATGTGCATTGCCTATGCCTATTATTTACTCACATGACATCATTGCCATGATTTCCTCTAGTGTGTTGCATCTTTCCTCCACTGGTGTGCACGACATGATTGCTATTGCTTCTTGTCATATCTCTCCATATGTTTCCTCTCTCGTGCTAGATGATTTGCCATGTATTGAGTGCAATTATGCCTTTAGTCTTGATAATGAGTTTGCCCCCATAGCATTCTCACATATATTTGGAGATTTTGACATATTCCTTATGAAGCATGCTTGTCTTACCTCTTTGCACCATATACCTAGTTCCATGAATATTGCCATTGTTGCATCATATTCTTCATGCACTTGTGCTTCTGATGGTTATCTGCAAGAGAAGAGAACCATCATGATGGATGATGTGTTTATCTACCATGCGCATACGTTCTTTCTTTTGTTGTGTGCATGTGTAGGATACTTGGACTTTGTGTCAACTTCCACGTCACGTGAGTTGACAATCCGAGCTCTTGAGAGCGAACCACCTTCTACCACGACGATTCTACATCACACTGATTTGTATTTTGGCATTGTGAAGGACGCACAAGAACATGCTTTCAAGGTGATATCCTTCTCTTTTGAGAACCTCCAAACCATGAGCATGCATATTGTGGATCATACTACTTGTGTTGCTTGCACCATGCGACTTATTTGTCATCTTGGACCCCTTGCTTGCGCACATGTTAGAGATCTTGCTTCCACTTGTCATTTTCACAATTCCATGCATCATGATATATATGCCTTGTGTGTTGCATCCAATTCTTGGATTACTTGCTCCTATCACATGTTTGGTTGCAACAATGTCATCACTTCACATATGCCATGTCCCATTGACTGCTACATGCTTGCCTTGATTGCCTCACACATGATGAACAATTTCTCTTTCCATTGTGTTGAGTGCCACACGATATTCACTACACTGAATGCACATTATGCTTGGATTGTCTTGCACTTGACCCATGTGTTTAGAAACTTCATTTCATTTGGTTTTGTGAATGCTTCTTATGCCTACCATAGACCTTTCATTGGGCAATTTGCCCATGCTTGCTATGAACTTGAGGTAGATGCTTCTTCTCTTATCACACATATGTGCATCACTACCTCACATTCACATGATTGTCCCCCATGATTTCTTTGCTTGTGCTTGATTGACATGCTTACATCTCATGTCACAATCCTTTGTCACACCATATGCTTTGCATGATGACGACACTTGTTTGGTGAATCACCTCTTGAATGCTTGGTTTTGCACTAACGCTAACCACATTTGTTTTTCCAAGTGTTTGTTGTCTTTGCTACTTTTGAAGGAATCCCAAGATGGTGCGACATTGGAGAGTGCCCATTTCGAGATTCAAGATGACGAGAACTTGGTGATCGACGACTCCTACACGGCGACGCCATCTCTTTCCCATGGTGATTTGGATTTTGACCCGAGGTCG
Source organism: Triticum urartu (assembly GCF_056163025.1). Taxonomy (NCBI): domain Eukaryota; kingdom Viridiplantae; phylum Streptophyta; class Magnoliopsida; order Poales; family Poaceae; genus Triticum; species Triticum urartu. The sequence goes on from NC_141876.1 coordinate 262,637,916, forward strand.
GATCTTTCCCAAGGGAGGGGAGATGATGCGGAACATCCTATGGACATCACCATGTCAAGAGTCCGTTTGGCAAGTGACACGTGCGACATCTACTTCACATACATAAAGGTGAATCATCTCCTTTACACGTGCTCACTTGACCCCTTCGAGGATGGTATACTACTTGACACCCCTCTCGTGTGCATGCATTGGTATTATCGGAACACTACAGACGACGAGGAGGAGTGCAAGCGCCAAGGAACAACTACGCCATCCGCGAGGGAAGCATGGAAGCGACGACGGAAGAAGACGGAGATAGCTTCCAGGACCCGGACATCAGGCCCCTGGATGTGTCACCAGCAGCAAGGAGCTAGTGGCCAAGTCTACATGGCCTAGACATCTGGCAACTAGCCCGGACATCCGGCGCGTCTCGAGCCCCCGGACATCCGGCCTCCAGCTCGGAAATCCGGACCCCGCCATTCCAGAGAGCAACAAGGTTGGACCCTTGTAACATCCCGTATGAACCTGCCATATTTGTATTCCAACTCTTGCCATTTCCAGCACTAAGTTATGTTATTTCCTCGTTGTCGGCTTTTTGTCTCCGTGTGCTTTTGTCTTTGTCCTACATCTCATATCATGTCATCATGTGCATCGCATTTGCATACATGTCCGTCTCATGCATCCGAGCATTTTCCCCGTTGTCCGTTTTGCACTCCCCCGCTGCTTTGTCCTCCGGTGTCCCTTTCTACCTCTTTTTGTGTGTGGGGGTTAAACATTTTCGGATTGGACCGAGACTTGCCATGCAGCCTTGGTTTACTACCGGTAGACCGCCTGTCAAGTTTCGTGCCATTTGGACTTCGTTTGATACTCCAACGGTTAACCGAGGGACCGGAAAGGCCTCGTGTGTGTTGCATCCCAACATCTCTCCAAAGTGGCCCAAAACCCACCTAAACATACTCCATCATCTAGATCGTTCGATCACGATCGCGTGGCCGAAAACCGCACCTCATTTGGAGTCTCCTAGCTCCCTCTACCTCTATATAAAGGCCACTCCCCGAAATTTTCGGGCAAAACCTAGTCCATCTCTCTCCTCCCGCAGCCGGACACGTCCGCCGGACGTCCGGACGCGTCCGCCGCCGCCCTCGTCCAATCGGGACACGCCATGTCGCCTGGGGCCGAGCCCCACATCGCCGCGCCGCCAGGGCCCGCGGGGCCCATCGCCGGCCCTCCCCGGCCCGTAGCAGCACCCGCGTCCCGCCGCCACCTGCTTCCTCCCACCCCGCCCGAGCTCTCTAGCGCCACTGCCCGCCATCTGCTCCGGCCGCCATGCGCCATCGCCGGCGCCACCCTGCTCCGGCAGCCGCGTCCTCACTTCGGCGCCGCTCACCGGCCACCGCCGCCTCGCCGCCCCCTCGTCAACCGCGCCAAGTCCGACTCCGACGACCACGCCCCAGATCCGGCCTCTCATCACTCCGGCAGCCCTGTTCCGGCAAAACTCCGGTCGGGCGAACCTCGGGACGCGTGCAGCTACAGTGATCTGGCCCGATCCAGATCTGGAATCCCTCGGTTGACTTTTGACCTAACCCTAGGGGCTAGTTCTTTTCGGCAATTCTCCCATAATCGCCCCCTCCACAGCTTCTCCCAGAATCGCCACTACATATTTTTTTACAATCCTATCTAGTTAAGGTCTAATTAGCTAGGATTGTAAAAACATATGGAGTGATGATTCAGGAAGAAGCTGGGGAGGGGGGCGATTCTGGTAGAATCGCCCAAAAGAACTGGCCCTAGTTATTTTTTTGCATACTTTGACATGCCATAACTCTGCACCCGTGGCTCCGATTCGTGCGTGTAGCATGTCAAAATTTTCGTCTCGACGAGTACTTCATTTCATCCCATTGCATCATGTTCATTTGAGCTCATCTTGATGCCCGAAATGCTGTTGGAAGAGGGCTATGTGATGTTAGTTTCAGATTATTATCAACAAATGCAATTTTGTCATTTTTGCCATGATTAATGTGTGCATGCTATGATCTTGAGCTCTACATTTGATTTGACGCATGCCATGCCATATTTACAGGGGTGTATGCCATGTATTTTTGTGATCTCTGTGGTGACTAGCACAAGCATGCAAAGTAGCTTACCTAATGTTGCTGATTTCAGGGACTTAGAAATATTTTAAGTCATTGCCCTGTCTATATTTTTATGCCATGTGTTCATGTTGCTACTGAGTGATCCATGCCTCTTTTGAGCATGATCAGTAAGGATATTTTGTAGATATTGTGATGCTATATCCATCCATGTGTTTGTTTGCAATTATGGAGCACCCTAGCTTGAGTCAATCGAGCTCTACTTTTGCTATAAAATGTTCCTGGCAGATTGTTAACTTGTTTAGCAATTTTGCCGAGGTTGTTGTTGTTGATCCGTGCATGCTATGTTGTTGTTCATGCCATGTCTAGCTTCTATGCCATGTCTACTTGCTGGGTGTATGCTTAGTTTCTCATGCAATGCCTTGTGGTGAGTGCATCGAGCTCATAAATATGCCTACTTAATATCTGTTTTGCCATGTTCCAGTTTTTCACCAAGTCTGAATCTGTTAACGATCATTGCTATGTTTACATGGTTGCCATTGTATTTTCTGATCCCTTTTGGCTTATGGTCAGTAAGGGACTTTTCTTGTATGCTTTGAGTAGCTTCATTCCATGCCTTTCTTTGCCATGATATGTTCCTGTAGCATGTGGTTACCTTGCTCTAAACATTGCTTCCTGATGTTAAATTCCTGACTTGATGTTAATTTCACTAAGTCTGAAACCTGATATCTTTTGCACTTTTGCCATGCTTGTTTGAACCTGCTATTGAGTGAATTAGCCGTAGCTCAGTGTTCATATTTTGTCAAGCATCTTGAGTGGATCCCTGCCATGTACTTTTTTGCTATGTTAGAGTGCTGTAGCATGTTGTTCTTCATGCATTTAGATGGCCTCATGCTTTTAATCGCAGCTTTGTGCCATATTTGTTTTGCTTGTCATTTCCAAACCGTGCATCCGATTCCGGTGATCTTTATATTGTTTTCAACTGAAATCAACTCACCTTTCCAGTGGAACTCTTGGTTTTCCAAGTTGAGGCTAGGTTCAATCATTTATTTCCAAATCATGCATATGCATCACATATCGCATCCCACATGTCATGACATGTTTTGCATCATGTTGCTTGTGCATTTCACGTGGTTGATTGTGTCTCCCTTTGCTTGTTGTTCTTGCTTGGGTAGAGCCGGGAGACAAGTACGTGATCGAGGAGCCCGTTGAGTACTCTTACGAGGATCAAGTAAACTCAGAGAACTTTGCAGGCAAGATGACCATACCCTCGAAATCACTCCTATCTTTGCTTGCTAGATCCTCGCTCTTTTGCTATGCCTATGCTAGGATACCTACCACTTTCTTATCATGCCACCCATATTGCCATGTCAAACCTCTAACCCACCTTGTCCTAGCAAACCGTTGTTTGGCTAGGTTACCGCTTTGCTCAGCCCCTCTTATAGCGTTGCTAGTTGCAGGTGAAGATTGGAGTTTGTTCCTTGTTGGAACATGTTTATTGTTGGGATATCATTATTATATCTTGTCTACTTTAATGCATCTATACACTTGGTAAAGGGTGGAAGGCTCGGCCTTCTGCCTGGTGTTTTGTTGCACTCTTGCCGCCCTAGTTTCCGTCATACCGGTGTTATGTTTCTTGATTTTGCGTTCCTTACACGGTTGGCTTATAATGGGAACCCCTTGACAGTTCTCCTTTAATAAAACTCTTCCAGCAATGCCCATCATTGGTTTTACCATTTGCCACCTAGCCTTTTTCCCTTGGGTTTCGCGGACTCAAGGGTCATCTTTGTTTTAAACCCCCGGGCCAGTGCTTCTCTAAGTGTTGGTCCAACCCAGAGCACCGTGCGGGGCCGTCCCTTGGAAACTTGGGTTACGTTGGCTTCCGTATGCTTAGCTTATCCGGTGTGCCCTGAGAACGAGATATGTGCAGCTCCTATCGGGATTTGTCGGCACAGCGGGTGGTCTTGCTGGACTTGTTTTACCATTGTCGAGATGTATTGTAACCGGGATTCCGAGTCTGATCGGATTGTCTTGGGAGAAGTAATATCCTTCGTTGACCGTGAGAGCTTGTGATGGGCTAAGTTGGGACACCCTGCAGGGATTTGAACTTTCGAAAGCCGTGCCCGCGGTTATGGGCAGATGGGAATTTGTTAATGTCCGGTTATAGAAAACCTTAAGCTAAACTTAATTAAAATGAATCAACAAAGTGTGTGGCCGTGATGGTCTCTTTTCGGCGGAGTCCGGGAAGAGAACACGCTCTCAAGTTATGTTTGATCATAGGTTGTTCTAGGATCACTTCTTGATCATAGTTTATCGACCGTGCCTTTGCCTTCTCTTCTCGCTCTCATTTGCGTATGTTAGCCACCAAATATGCTAGTCACTTTCTGCAGCTCCACCTCATACCTTTTACCTTACCTATAAGCTTAAATAGTCTTGATCGCGAGGGTGTGAGATTGCAGAGTCCCCGCGACTCACAGATTCCTTCAAAAAACCAGATGCAGGGACCGATGATACCACTCCAGGTGATTCGACTGAGCTCAAGTGGGAGTTTGTTGAGGACTCGAGATGATACTACGTTTCCTTTCCAGATGATCAGTAGTGGTGCCCAGTTGGGGCGATCGGGGACTTTGTCGCATTTGGGGTTGTTCTTTATTTTGGGTTCCGCAGTCGGACCTTGAGTGTATCTGGATGAATGTAATGATATTTATGCTATTTGTGTGACATTGCGAGTGTAAGCCAACTATGTATCTCTTTTCTTTATTATTACATGGGTTGTTATGAAGATTACCTCAATTGCAACATTGCTTACAATGCGGTTATGCCTCTAAGTCGTGCTTCGACACGTGGGAGATATATCCGCATCATGGGCGTTACAAGTTGGTAATCAGAGCCTTCCCTGAACTTAGGAGCCCCTGCTTGATCGAATAACTGGCGTTGTTGAGTCTAGAAAAATGTTCTGAGTCATTTAGGATTATATATATCGGAGAGTAGGATTCTTTTTACTCCTCAGCCCTTTGTCGCTCTAGTGAGGCATCCTAAAGTAGAGTTTTGACTCTTCTCTTCTCAAATTTCACTCAATTTTTTTAATGATCATGCGGGTATCTTGGAATCGTTCCGATGGTTTTGTGACGAGAACATTGTTCTTGGTGCCTCCTGACATTTAGGGGTTGTGGCAGTGTCCCAGGGAGTTGAGCTCTGAGGTGTTGTCGTCACAATTTTATCGTTGCAATTCTGGAATACCTGAGTTTTGCCGACATCGAAAATCTCTTTTATGCAGTTGTTGGTGAGATAACCTCGACGCCACCCAGTACTGGGGCGGGAGTTCGGGTGTATCGCCATAACTCGTATAACGGATGCTTTTCGAAGGTTGAGGTAGATGATTTCCGGAGGTTTCTTGGTTATGTGCTGAAGGATGGATACAGCTGGATGTAGGATTTGCTAGCTTTGGGTGAGATATTATGCTTCCCATGTATCCCCAACACCTGATTGCATAACCGGAAAGGTTCAGGAGTTTCATAGGTGGGAATTCTTGTAGCTCTAGAATTTCTTCCGCACATATTTGGTTTGTGATTGGGTATTCCTCACCAAGTATTTGTTCTTGTGCGTACCTTGTTGTTTTATTCTTCACCTCTATCTAAGTGGCTTCTCAATTTATGGAAGTGTGACCATTTCAATTGGAATGCATTCGTTCATTTTGTTCGGATGTTAAGACTATATGTTGCAATTTTCAATCCATTTGATTCAGCTTGAATATATGTCTGTCAAGATGCTAACAGATGTCACCCTCTTCAGGATGGCTCCTCCAACGCGTCAGAATCCTGAACCGCCACCACCACCTCCACCTCCGGAGGCAGGGCAAGCTGTCATGGCCACTACCAATGGAAACACGGAGTTGATCATGCAAATTCTGCAGGAGCGCAACCAAGGGAACCAAGGCCATGGCAACAATCAGAATCAATTTGCTACACTCAACCAGTTCCTCACTAACCAACCAAAGACTTTCAGTAACTGTGTTGAGGCAACAGACGCTGATGATTGGCTCGTGGATATCTGCAAGCATTTGGAGTGCAGCAACGTCAGGCCTGAGGACTTTGTCAAGTTTGCCTCGTTCCAACTCAAAGACCAAGCTGCTAAGTGGTATCAACAGTACAAAGATTCCAGAGGAGGCTGTGTGATTACCTGGGATGAATTCCGTCAAGACTTCAAAGCTCACCACACTCCTCAAAGTGTTGTTGAGAGCAAGCGTGAGGAATTCCGCAACCTAAAGCAAGTCAGCTTGTCTGTTTACTAGTATAACATCCTGTTCCACAAGCTCGCTCGTTTCGCCAAGCAGGACATCCTTGACGAGAAGAGCATGATTTATCAGTTCAGAGGTGGCCTCAGAGAAGATCTCCAACTAGCTCTCGTGCTTTTCGAGCCTCAGAAGTATGATGAGTTTTACAACATGGCACTGAAACAAGAGACTCCTCAACTGAAGTGCGATGCTTCCAAGAAGCGGGTCAGAGATGCAACTGCTTCTTCCTCAACTCAAGTGGTAACTAAGCAGCAAAAGTATTGGTTGCCTCCTCCTCCTCCGTTCCGCCAGCCTTATCAGCAGAAGAGCAAAGGTGGCAATGGATCTTCCCACCCACCCAACCCAAGCTTTCAGAACAAGACTTCGTCTCATGCTCCATGATCAAGTGCTCTGTATCACCGTCCTCTCTCGGAGGTCATGTGCAACAAGTGTCAGCGGAAGGGTCACTATGCCAACAAATGCTTCAATCAGAGGCGTCTTCCTTCTCCTGTGAGATCTGCCAGTACCGCAGTGGTCAAGCATAATCCCAAGCACGCCAAGGTCAACTTGATGAACGCAGCTCAGGCAGAGGACTCGTCAGATGTGATTATGGGTAACTTTCTAGTTAACTCTACTCCTGCAAAAGTCCTTTTTGATACTGGTGCATCGCTTTGTTTCATGTCAAGATCATTTGTTTCAAAGCATGACTTCGTTTCCGAAATGTTGGGTAAACCTATGGGAGTGGTTTCTCCGGCCAAGTCAATGACGGCTACCTCTATAGTCCTGGATGTTTCTATCATGATGGGCGACTTCAAGTTTCTGGCTTCTCCAATGGTTCTTGGTAACTCGGATATTGATCTTATTCTCGGAATGGATTGGCTTTCTAAACACAAGCCTCAGCTTGATTGTGCTGCCAGGCAGATTCAATTGACACATTCGTCTGAGGATGTAATCGTCTTTGCCACTCGTAATGATACCATTCGACTGTTTTCACTCAATGAGAAGGGCGAGTTGGATTCCATCTCTCAGGTTCCAGTTGTTTGTGAATATCAAGACGTCTTTCCAGAAGAGCTTCCAGGAATGCCTCCGCACCGGCCAGTTGAATTCGTCATCGATCTTGAGCCTGGCACAGAACCTATTTGCAAACGTCCTTACAAGCTTGGACCTGAAGAGTTGAAGGAGCTGAAGAAGCAACTCGATATTCAAGAGCGTATGGGTCTCATCCGACCAAGTTCTTCTCCATGGGGTTGTGGTGTTCTTTTCGTCAAGAAGAAGGATGGAACGGACCGACTTTGTGTCAACTACCGTCCATTGAACAAGAAGACCATAAAGAACAAGTACCCACTTCCCAACATCAACGAGCTGTTTGAACAACTCAAAGGTGCTCAAGTATTCTCCAAGCTTGATCTCCGTATGGGCTATCATCAGATTCGCATTCGTGAAGAAGATATCCCCAAGACAACATTCAGAACAAGCTATGGTTCATATGAATACACTGTCATGTCGTTTAGCCTCATCAATGCTCCTCCAACATTCTCTCGCATGATGAACTTCATCTTCAACGCCTATACAAATGACATCGTCTTGGTCTACCTCGATGACATTTTGGTATTTTCCAAGAATAAGGAGGATCATGCCAAGCACTTGCGTTCGGTGCTGGATAAACTCAGAGAACATCAGTTCTATGCAAAGTTTTCAAAGTGCGAGGTTTGGCTCGATGAGGTTCTCTACATTGGGCATATCATCTTCGCCAAGGGCATAGCTGTTAATCCTGAGAAGGTGTCTGCAATTGTGAATTGGGAACCACCTCAGAACGTGAAGCAACTCCGGAGCTTCCTTGGGCTCGCAAGCTATTGTCGAAGGTTCGTTGAGAACTTCTCAAAGATCGTGAAGCCTCTTTCCAACCTTCTCCAGAAGCATGTGAAGTACGTCTGGTCGCCTGAATGTCACATCGCTTTCAACACCCTGAAATAGAAGTTAGTCACTGCTCCAGTTCTGACTCCTCCTGATGAATCCAAACCGTTTGAGGTCTTCTCTGATGCTTCCCTTCAAGGTCTTGGTGCAGTGTTGATGCAAGAGAAGAAAGTTGTGGCCTATACCTCTCGCCACTTGAAGCCCAACGAGAAGAACTACCCCACTCATGACCTCGAGTTGGCTGCAGTTGTCCATGCTCTTTTAACTTGGAGACATCTCTTGTTGGGAAGGAAAGTGGACATCTTCACTGACCATAAGAGTCTCAAGTACATCTTTACTCAGCTAAACCGCAACCTCAGGCAGACTCGTTGGGTCGAAATGATTCAAGAGTATAATCCAAGTATCGAATATACTCCAGGCAAGGCCAATGTAATTGCTGACGCATTGAGCGGGAAGGCTTACTGCAACAGTGTGATTCTCAAGCCTTACCAACCAGAGCTTTGTGAAGCTTTCCGCAAACTCAATCTACAAGTTGTTCCTCAAGGATTTCTTGCCAACCTCCAAGTCTCTCCTACTTTGGAAGATCAAATTCACGAGGCTCAACTTCTTGATGCTATGGTGAATAAGGTCAAGATTGGGATTGCCAAGAGTCAACCCAAGTACAAGTGATATCGCCTTGATGACAAGGATACTCTATTCTTCAGGGATCGCATTGTTGTGCCTAAAGGTGGCCTTCGTAAAGTCATTATGAACGAGGCTCACAATTCACTCCTCTCTATCCACCCTGGAAGTACAAAGATGTACCATGACCTCAAGCAGTCATATTGGTGGACTTGAATGAAGCGCGAGATTGCTCAGTTCATGAACGAATGTGATGTCTGCAGAAGAGTGAAAGCAGAACACCAACGACCAGCTGGTCTCCTCCAATCTCTTGCCATTCCAGAATGGCAGTTTGTCCACATTGAGATGCACTTCATGACTAGATTTCCAAAGTCCAAGCGTGGCAATGATGATATCTTTGTTGTCTTCGACAAACTCACAAAAGTGGCTCATTTCCTTCCTATCAAAGAATATATCACAGCAGCTCAGTTGGCAGAGCTATATACCTCTAGGTTTGTCTCTCTGCATGGCATTCCGTAGTTGATTTCTTCAGATCGTGGCAGCATCTTCACATCTAAGTTCTGGGATTCCTTTCAGAAGGCCATGGGCACCAACATTCGCTTCAGCACAGCTTTTCATCCTCAAACTAGTGGCCAAGTCGAGCGAGTCAACCAAATTCTTGAAGATATGCTCAGGGCTTGTGTCATCTCTTTCGGTATGAAGTGGGACGATTGTCTTCCATATGCCGAGTTCTCCTACAACAACAGCTTCCAAGCGAGTTCGGGCAAGGCCCCATTCGAGATTCTCTATGGCAGGAAGTGCCGTACTCCTCTTAACTGGTCAGAGACAGGTGAACGCCAACTTCTTGGCAATGACTTGATCACAGAGGGTGAAGATATGTGCAAAGTCATTCACGAAAATCTCAAAGCCACGCAATCGCGCCAGAAGAGTTACTATGATAGCAAGCATCATGACTTGGCTTTCGAGATCAGAGACCATGTCTACCTCTGCGTCTCTCCAATGAAAGGTACTCGTCGCTTCGGTATCAAAGGGAAGATTGCCCCTAGATACGTGGGTCCTTTCAAGATCATCAACAAAAGAGGCGATCTCGCCTATCAACTTGAGCTTCCATCCAACTTTGCAAACGTGCACGACGTGTTTCACATGTCTTAACTCCGCAAGTGTTTCAAGACTCCTGACCGCACCCTCAACTTCGAAGACTTTGATCTCCAAGAAGACCTCTCTTATCGTGAGCACCCCATTGCTATTCTTGAAGAAACTGAGCGCAAGACCCGCAACAAGTCTATCAAATTCCTCTAAGTCAAGTGGTCACATCATTCCGACCGTGAAGCCACCTGGGAACGCGAGGATCACCTCCGTTCTGAGTACCTGGAGTTTTTCCAGTTCTGGATCTCGGGACGAGATCCTTTTGTAGTGGTGGAGTGTTGTAACACCCCGTATGTAACCTACCATATTTGTATTCCAACTCTTGCCGTTTCCGGCACTAAGTTATGTTATTTCCTCGTTGTCGGGTTTTTGTCTCTGTGTGCTTTTGTCTTTGTCATGCATCTCATATCATGTCATCATGTGCATCGCATTTGCATACATGTTTGTCTCATGCATCCGAGCATTTTCCCCGTTGTCCGTTTTGCATTCCGACGCTCCTATGTCCTCCGATGTCCCTTTCTACCTCTTTTCATGTGTGGGGGTTAAACGTTTTCGGATTGCACTGAGACTTGCCATGCGGCCTTGGTTTACTACCGGTAGACCGGCTGTCAAGTTTCGTGCCATTTGGACTTCGTTTGATACTCCAACGGTTAACCGAGGGACCGAAAATGCCTCGTGTGTGTTGCATCCCAACATCTTCCAAAGTGGCCCAAAACGCACCTAAACCTACTCGATCATCTAGATTGTTCAATCACGATCGCGTGGCCGAAAACTGCACCTCATTTGGAGTCTCCTAGCTCCTTCTACCTCTACATAAAGGCCACTCCCCGAAATATTCGGGAAAAACCTAGTCCATCTCTTTCCTCCCGCAGCCGGACACGTCCGCCGGATGTCCGGACGCGTCCGCCGCCGCCCTCGTCCAATCGGGATGTGCCACATCGCCTGGGGCCGAGCCCCACATCGCCGCGTCGCCAGGGCCCGCGGGGCCCATCGCCGGCCCTCCCCAGCCCGTAGCAACGCCTGTGTCCTGCCGCCACCTGCTTCCTACCGCTCCGCCCGAGCTCTCTAGCGCCGCCGCCCGCCATCTGCTCCGGCCGCTGCGCGCCATCGCCGGCGCCGCCCCGCTCCGGCAGCCGCGTCCTCACTCTGGCGCCGCACACCGGCCACCGCCTCCTCGCCGCCCCCTCGTCGATCGCGCCAAGTCCGACTCCGGCGACCACGCCCCGGATCCGGCCTCTCCTCACTCCAGCAGCCCTGTTCCGGCGAAACTCCGGCCGAGCGAACCTCGGGCCGCGTGCAGCTACAGTGATCCGGCCCGATCCAGATCTGGAATCCCTCGGTTGACTTTTGACCTAACCCTAGTTATTTTTTTGCATACTTTGACATGCCATAACTCTGCATCCGTGGCTCCAATTCGTGCGTGTAGCATATCGAAATGTTCGTCTCGACGAGTACTTCATTTCGTCTCATTGCATCATGTTCATTTGAGCTCATCTTGATGCCCGAAATGCTGTTGGAACAGGGCTATGTGATGTTAGTTTCAGATTATTATCAGCAAATGCACTTTTGTCATTTTTGCCATGATTAATGTGTGCATGCTATGATCTTGATCTCTACAAGTGATTTGAAGTATGCCATGCCATCTTTACAGGGGTGTATGCCATGTATTTTTGTGATCTCTTGGTGACTAGCACAAGCATGCAAAGTATTTTACTTAATGTTGCTGATTTGAGGGACTTAGAAATATTCTAAGTCATTGCCATGTCTATATTTTTATGCCATGTGTTCATGTTGCTACCGAGTGATCTATGCCTCTTTTGAGCATGATCAGTAAGGATATTTTGTAGATATTGTGATGCTATATCCATCCATGTCTTTGTTTGCAATTATGGAGCAACCTAGATTGAGTCAATCGAGCTCTACTTTTGCTATTAAATGTTCCTGGCAGATTGTTAACTTGTTTAGCAATTTTGCCGAGGTTGTTGCTGTTGATCCGTGCATGCTATGTTGTTGTTCTTGCCATGTCTAGGTTCTATGCCATGTGTAATTGCTGGGTGTACGCTTAGTTTCTCATGCAATGCCATGTGGTGAGTGCATCGACCTCGTAAACATGCCTACTTAATATCTGTTTTGCCATGTTCCAGTTTTTCACTAAGTGTGAATCAGTTAATGATAATTGCTATGTTCACATGGTTGCCATTGTATTTTCTGATCCCTTTTGGCTTATGGTCAGTAAGGGACTTTTGTTGTATGCTTTGAGTAGCTTCATGCCATTCCTAGCTTTGCCATGATATCTTCCTGTAGCATGTGGTTACCTTGCTCTAAACATTGCTTCCTGATGTTAAATTCCTGACTTAATGTTAATTTCACCAAGTCTGAAACCTGATATATTTTGCACTTTTTCCATGCTTGTTTGAACCTGCTATTGAGTGAATTAGCCGTAGCTCACTTTTCATCTTTTGGCAAGCATATTGAGTGGATCCCTGCCATGTACTTTGTTGCTATGTTAGAGTGTTGTAGCATGCTGTTCTTGATGCATTTAGATGGCCTCGTGCTGTTAATCACAGCTTTGTGCCATATTTGTTTTGCTTGTCATTTCCAAACCGTGCATCCGATTCCGGTGATCTTTATATTGTTTTCGACCGAAATCAACTCACCTTTCCAGTCGCACTCTTGGTTTTCCAAGTTGAGGCCAGGTTCAATCATTCCTTTCCAAATCATGCATATGCATCGCATATCGCATCCCGCATGTCATGACATGTTTTGCATCATGTTGCTTGTGCATTGCACATGGTTGATTGTGTCTCCCTTTGATTGTTGTTCTTGATTGGGTAGAGCCGGGAGAAGAGTACGTAATCGAGGAGCCCGTTGAGTATGCTTACGAGGATCAAGTCAACTTGGAGAACTTTGCAGGCAAGATGACCATACCCTCGAAATCACTTCTATCTTTGCTTGCTAGATGCTCGCTCTTTTGCTATGCCTATGCTATGATACCTACCACTTGCTTATCATGCCACCCATATTGCCATGTCAAACCTCTAACCCACCTTGTCCTAGCAAACCGTTGTTTGGCTAGGTTACCGCTTTGCTTAGCCCCTCTTATAGCGTTGCTAGTTGCAGGTGAAGATTGGAGTTTGTTCCTTGTTGGAACATGTTTATTGTTCGGATATTATTATTATTATATCTTGTCTACTTTAATGCATCTATACACTTGGTAAAGGGTGAAAGGCTCGGCCTTATGCCTGGTGTTTTGTTGCACTCTTGCCTCCCTAGTTTCCATCATACCGGTGTTATGTTCCTTGATTTTGTGTTCCATACACGGTTGGGTTATAATGGGAACCCCTTGACAGTTCGCCTTGAATAAAACTCTTCCAGCAATTCCCAACATTGGTTTTACCATTCGCCACCTAGCCTTTTTCCCTTGGGTTTCGTGGACTCAAGGGTCATCTTTATTTTAAACCCCCGGGCCAGTGCTTCTCTAAGTGTTGGTCCAACCCAGAGCACCGTGCGGGGCCGTCCCTTGGCAACTTGGGTTACGTTAGCTTCCGTACGCTTAGCTTATCCGGTGTGCCCTGAGAACGAGATATGTGCAGCTCCTATCGGGATTTGTCGGCACAGCGGGTGGTCTTGCTGGACTTGTTTTACCATTGTCGATATGTCTTGTAACCGGGATTCCGAGTCTGATCGGATTGTCTTGGGAGAAGGAATATCCTTCGTTGACCGTGAGAGCTTGTGATGGGCTAAGTTGGGACACGCCTGCAGGGATTTGAACTTTTGAAAGTCGTGCCCGCGGTTATGGGCAGATGGGAATTTGTTAATGTCCGTATGGTGATGGCCATAGAAAACCTTAAACTAAACTTAATTAAAATGAATCAACAGAGTGTGTGGCCGTGATGGTCTCTTTTCGGCGGAGTCCGGGAAGAGAACACAGTCTCGAGTTATGTTTGATCATAGGTTGTTCTAGGATCACTTCTTGATCATAGTTTATCGGCCGTGCCTTTGCCTTCTCTTCTCGCTCTCATTTGCGTATGTTAGCCACCAAATATACTAGTCGCTTGTTGCAGCTCCACCTCATACCTCTACCCTACTTATAAGCTTAAATAGTCTTGATCGCGAGGGTGCGAGATTGCTGAGTCCCCGTGACTCACAGATTCCTTCCAAAAACCAGATGCAGGGACCGATGATACCGCTCCAGGTGATTCGACTGAGCTCAAGTGGGAGTTCGATGAGGACTCAGGACGTACTACGTTTCCTTTCCAGACGATCAGTAGTGGTGCCCAGTTGGGGTGATCGGGGACTTTGTTGCATTTGGGGTTGTTCTTTATTTTGGGTTCCGTAGTCGGACCTTGAGTGTATCTAGATGAATGTAATGATATTTATGCTACTTGTGTGACATGGCGAGTGTAAGCCAACTATGTATCTCTTTTCCTTATTATTACATGGGTTGTTGTGAAGATTACCTCACTTGCGACATTGCTTACAATGCGGTTATGCCTCTAAGTCGTACTTCGGAGAGACCGTAGCCTCTTCGTAGAAGATCCCTATGGATTCAAGACCCCTCTCTAGGGAAGAACATCAAGACCTCCTCACGGAGAAGACCGTTACCCTTGTATCATCCTTGGTTGATTGTGTACCGTGCGAACCCTATGTATTCGAGGATCTAGCACATGTGTGACTCTCTTGTGTTGATTTAGTGTTTCTCTTGTGTTTCCCTTGTGTTTTCCCTCTCTTTCCACCTCGTGTTCTTCGTTTTCTTCGCGGGATTCCGCTCCTGTTGTGAAAGATCGGGCTATAGGGTTCCTACCCTACATCATCCGGCTAGGAGTCCGGGAAGCGTGCCCCCTCCGAGTGCATCGCACCCGTTGACGACGTGCCAGAGTGTTCCAATAGCAAGAGATCCAAGGTTGCTGCACCCCAAGTGAAGAAGGTCCCGGTAGGGCTGGCTGGCGTTGATGGTACTTTCACCATCAGCGCCACCCTTGATGACAAATAGGAAAGTGCGCTCGTTGCCTTCCTATGAGTGAATATCGATGTGTTTGCCTGGCAACCATACGATATCAGCGGTGTTCCCAGGGAGGTAATTGAGCACCACCTTGTTGTCTGCCCACAAGCCCGACCTGTCAAGCAGAAAGTCCGTAAGCAGGCCTTGGAAAGGCAGCAGTTCATTGCCGAGGAAATCAAGAAACTAGAGGCAGCTAGTTTGGTCAGAGGAGTACTACATCCTACATGGTTAGCAAATCCAGTGGTAGTCCAGAAGGCTAATGGGAAATGGAGGCTTTGCATTGATTTCACAGATCTCAACAAGGCTTGCCCGAAGGACCCATTTCCCTTGCCACGCATCGAACAGATTGTGGATTCCGCTTTGGGGTGTGATTTACTCTCCTTTTTGGACGCGTATTCCGGATATCACCATATCTTCATGTCCAAAGAAGATGAAGAGAAGGCATCATTCATCACTCCATGCGGTATGTACTGCTTTCTCTGCATGCCATTCGGACTAAAGAGTGTCGGGTCCACTTTTCAAAGGGCAGTTCTGTAACGCCCTCGATGCGGCTATATCTCCTACGTGTCGAAGCACGACTTAGAGGCATAACTGCATTGAAAGAAATGTTGCAAGTAAGGTAATCTTCACAACAACCCATGTAAATATATAAAAGGGGAAATGATACATAGTTGGTTTACACTCGCCACGTCACACAAATACATGAATAACATTACAATCATCCAATACACTCATGGTCCGACTACGGTACCAAAATAAAAGATCAACCCCAACATGCGACATGGTCCCCGATCGCCCCAACTGGGCACCACTACTGATCATCTGGGAAAGACACATAGTAACGACGAGAGTCTTCATCGAACTCCCACTTGAGCTCAAGCGCATCGTCTAGAGCGGTATCATCGGTCCCTACATCTGGTTTGGAAGTAATCTGTGAGTCACGGGGACTCAGCTATCTCGCACCCTCCCGATCAAGACTATTTAAGTTTATAAGTAAGGCAAGGTAATATGTGGAGCTGCAGCAAGTGACTAGCATATATGGTGGCTAACCTGTTCGCAAAAGAGAGCGAGAAGAGATGGCAAAGCATGAATCAAAGAACTGTGATGAAGAAGTGATCCTATAACAACCTACGTCAAGCATTACTCCAACACCGTGTTCACTTCCCGGACTCCGCCAAGAAGAGACCATCACGGTAACACACGCGGTTGATTCATTTTAATTAAGTTAAGTTTCATGTTATCTACAACCGGACATTAACAAATTCCCATCTTCCCATAACCGCGGGCACGGCTTTTGAAAGTTCAAATCCCTAGAGGGGAGTCCCAACTTAGCCCATCACAAGCTCTCACGGTCAACGAAGGATATACCTTCTCCCGAGACATTCCGATCAGACTCGGCATCTCGGTTTTACAAGACATCCTTGAAAATGGTAAAACAAGTCCAGCAACACCGCCCGAATGTGCCGACAAATCCCGATAGGAGCTGCACATATTTCGTTCTCAGGGCACACTCGGATAAGCAATCCGTACAACTAAAACCAGCCCACGAGTTTCCCCGAGGTGGCGCTGCAAGGGGCTCTAGTTTGGACCAACACTCAGAGGAGCACTGGACCTGGGGGGTTAAATAAAGATGACCCTCGGGCTCCGGAAACCCAAGGGAAAAAGAGGCTAGGTGGAAAATGGTAAAACCAAGGTTGGGCATTGCTGGTGGAGTTTTATTCAAGGCGAACTGTCAAGGGGTTCCCATTATCACCCAACCGCGTAAGGAACGCAAAAATCTGGGAACATAACACCGATATGACGGAAACTAGGGCGGCAAGAGTGGAACAAAACACTAGGCAAAAGGCCGAGCCTTCCAGCCTTTACCAAGTTTATAGGTGCATTAAGATAACAAGATAATATAGTGATATCCCAACAATAAACAATGTTCCAACAAGAAACGATCTCCAATCTTCACCTGCAACTAGCAATGCTATAAGAGGGGCTGAGCAAAGCGGTAACATAGCCAATCAACGGTTTGCTAGGACATGGTGGGTTAGAGGTTTGACATGGCAATTTGGGAGGCATGATAAGAAAGTGGTAGGTATCGTAGCATAGGCATAGCAAAAGAGCGAGCATCTAGCAAGCAAAGATAGAAGTGATTTCGAGGGTATGATGATCTTGGCTACAAAGTTGTTAGAGTTGACTTGATCCTCGTTAGCAAACTCAACGGGCTCCTCGTTAGCGAACTCATCCCCCGGCTCTACTCAAATAAGACAAACAAGCAAAAGGAACACAATCAACCACGTGCAATGCTCGAACAACATGATGCAAACATGGTATGCTATGCGGGATGCGATATGTGATGCATATGCAAGATTTGTCAAGGAATGATTGAACCTGGCCTCAACATGGAAATCCAAGAGTGCCACTAGAAAAGTGAGGTGGTTTCGGTTGAAATCGATATAAAGATCACCGGAATCGGATGCACGGTTTGGAAATGGCAAGCAAAACAAATATGGCACCGGTCTGCGATAAACAGCAAGTAGCCATCTAAATGCATCAAGATAAATATGCTACAACACTCAAACATGACAACAAAATACATGGCAGGGATACACTCATGATGCTTGACAAAAGATGAACACTGAGCTACGGCCAATTCATCCATTAACACAAGTCTGGAATTTAACATCAGGAAGCACACTTTAGAGCATGAAAACTACATGCTACAGGAACTTAACATGGCAAAGCAAGGCATGACATGAAGCTACTAAAAGCACTTAACAAAAGTCCCTTAGTGACCTTGAGCCAAAAGGGATCAGAAAATACAATTGCAAGCATGTGAACATGGCAAAAACATAAGCAGATCTCATACTTTGTGAAAAACTGGAGCATGCAAAACAGTTAATGAGTAGGCATGTTCACGAGCTCGATGCACTCACTACAGAGCATGTCATGACAAACTAAGGATACAACCATCAATAATACATGTCATAGAAGCTCGACATGGCAAGAACAACAACATAGCATGTACGGATCAATAGCAACATCCTCGGCAAAATCGCTAACAAGTCAACAATCTCCCAGGATTCACGAAATTGCAAAAGTAGAGCTCGATTGGCTCAAGCTAGGGTGCTGCATAAATGCAAACAAAGACATGTATGGATAGAACACCACAATGTTAACAAATCATCCTTACTGACCATCCTCAAAAGTGGCACGGATCACTAGGAAACAACATGAACATATGGCATAATGACAAAATCAGGACAAGGACTTAGTGAAATTCTAAGTCACTGAAATCAGCATTACCGATTACGCTACTTTGCAAGCTTGTGCTAGTCACCACACATATCACAAAAATACATGGTAAGCACCTATGTAAATATGGCATGGCATATAACAAAACTCATGTAGAGCTCAGGAGCATATCATGCACACATTAAACATGGCAAAAATGACAAATATCTATTTGATGAAACAGATCTGACAATTTTATCACATAGCCCTCTTCCAACAGCATTTCGGGCATCAAGATGAGCTCAAATGAAAATGATGCACTGCGATGAAATGATGTACTCTCTGAGGCGAACATTTTGATATGCTACACGCGCAAATCGGAGCTACGGATGCAGAGTTACAACATGCCAAAGTTTGCAAAATAGTTAGGTTTCTAAGGGAAAAGTCAACCCGAGGACTTAGATCCAGATCGGATCTCGCCAGAACACTGTAGCTGCTCGTGACTCCCGAGGTTCACCGGCCGGATATGGAGCGGGATGTCGCCGGAGTCATCGGGGTTCGTCGGGGTTCGGCCGAAGACGGGCTTGGGGACACCGAAGGAGGTCGCCGGAGCTCCGAGCGGCGAGATGCGAAGTTGGCGGCGGCCGGAGTCGAGGGCGCAGGTGTGGTGGCCGGAGTCGACGAGGATAGGCCGCAGCGGCGCGGTGAACTGCGGTGGCGGCGGGCTCCGCGGGAGTGGCTCGGCTGGATCGGGCAGGCGGCGTGGAGGAGATGGGCCGCGGGGGTCCGGCACGGGCTTCGCGGGCCTGGCGACGGAGTGGTGGCGATGTGGGCATGGGCGTCGGCCAGTGGGAGGAGGACACGTGGCGTCGGACAGGCGGAGCGGACGTGTCCGGCCGTCCGGATCTCGTCCGGCGGCGCGAGGAGGGATTTTTTAGGGTTTCGTCCGTGATTTCGAATGGGGGCTCTTTAAATAGAGGTAGAGGGAGCTAGGGAGCTCCAAATGGAGTGCGGTTTTCGGCCAAGCGATCGTGATCGAACTCTCTAGATGATGGAAGGGTCTTTGGTGGGTTTTGGGCCAAATTGGAAGGGTGTTGGGCTGCAACACAACGAGGCCTTCTCAGTCCCTCGGTTAACCGTTGGAGTATCAAACGAAGTCCAAATGGTACGAAACTTGACAGGCGGTCTACTAGTAGTAAACCAAGGCTGCATGGCAAGTCTTGGTCCAATCCGGAAATGTTTAACCCCCATACACGAAAAGAGGTAGAAAGGTCCACCGGAGGAGATAGGAGCGCCGGAATGCAAAACGGACAACGGGGAAAAAGCTTGGATGCATGAGACGAACACATATGCGAATGCAAAACACATGATGACATGATATGGGATGCATGGCAAAGGCAACAATACACGAAGACAAAAAACCGAACCCGAGGAAATAAAATAACTTAGCGCCGGAAAACGGCAAGAGTTGGGATACATATAAGGTAAATTACATCCGGGGTGTTACAACACTCTACCACTACGAAAGGATCTCGTCCCGAGATCTAGGGCTGGAAAAACGTCGGGTACTCAGAATGAAGGTGATCCTCGCGCTCCCAGGTGGCTTCACGGTCTGAATGGTGTGACCACTTAACTTTGAGGAATTTGATTGACTTATTGCGAGTCTTGCGTTCAGTCTCTTCAAGAATAGCCACTGGGTGCTCATGATAAGAAAGGTCTTCTTGGAGATCAATGTCTTCAAAGGTGACGGTGCGGTCAGGGGTCTTGAAGCACTTGCATAGCTGAGAGACATGGAACATGTCGTGCACATTTGCAAAGTTTGAAGGAAGCTCGAGTTGATAGGCGAGATCGCCTCTCTTGCTGACGATCTTGAAAGGACCCACGTATCTTGGGGCGAGCTTCCCTTTGATACCTGAGCGACGAGTACCTTTCATTGGAGAGACACGGAGGTAAACATGGTCTCTGATCTCGAAGGCCAAATCACGATGCTTACTATCATAGTAGCTCTTCTGGCGCGATTGCGCTGCTTTGAGGTTATCACGAATGACTTTGCACATTTCCTCTGCCTCTGTGATCAAGTCATTACCAAGAAGTTGACGTTCCCCGGTCTCCGACCAGTTAAGAGGAGTACAGCACTTCCTGCCATAGAGAATTTCAAATGGGGCCTTGCCCGAACTTGCTTGAAAACTATTGTTGTGGGAGAACTCGGCATATGGGAGACAATCTTCCCACCTCATACCTAAGGAGATAACGCAAGCCCTGAGCATATCTTCGAGAATATGATTGACACGCTCGACTTGACCGCTAGTTTGAGGATGAAAAGCTGTGCTGAAGCAGATGTTGGTGCCCATGGCCTTCTGAAAAGAATCCCAAAACTTAGAAGTAAAGATGCTGCCACGGTCTAAAGAGATCAACTGTGGAATGCCGTGCAGAGAGACAATCCGAGAGGTATAAAGCTCCGCCAATTGAGCTGTAGTGATAGATTCTTTGATGGGCAGAAAGTGAGCCACTTTAGTGAGTTTGTCGATGACAACGAATATAGCATCATTGCCACGCTTGGACTTTGGAAACCCAGTCACGAAGTCCATCTCAATGTGGTCAAACTTCCATTCTGGAATGGCAAGAGGTTGGATCAGACCAGCTGGTCGTTGGTGTTCTACCTTCACTCTTCTGCAGACATCACATTCATTCATGAACTGAGCAATCTCGCGCTTCATTCGAGTCCACCAATAAGCCTGCTTGAGGTCCTGGTACATCTTTGTACTCCCACGGTGGATAGAGAGGAGAGAATTGTGAGCCTCGTTCATAATGACTTTACGAAGGTCACCTTTAGGCACAACAATGCGATTCTCGAAGAAGAGAGTATCCTTGTCATCAAGGCGATAGCACTTGTACTTGGGTTAACTCTTGGCAATCCCAATCTTCACCTTCTTCACCATAGCATCAAGAACTTGAGCCTCGCGAATCTGATCTTCCAAAGTAGGAGAGACTTGAAGGTTGGCGAGGAACCCTTGAGGAACAACTTGCAGATTGAGTTTGCGGAAAGCTTCACAAAGCTCGGGTTGGTAAGGCTTGAGAATCAGACTGTTGCAGTAAGCCTTCCTGCTCAAAGCGTCAGCAATCACATTGGCCTTGCCTGGAGTATATTCCATGCTCGGATTATACTCTTGAATCATTTCGACCCAACGAGTCTGCCTGAGGTTGAGATTAGGCTGAGTGAAGATGTACTTGAGACTCTTGTGGTCAGTGAAAATGTCCACTTTTCTTCCCAATAAGAGATGTCTCCAAGTCAAAAGAGCACGCACAACTGCCGCCAACTCGAGGTCATGAGTGGGGTAGTTCTTCTCATTGGGCTTCAACTGGCGAGAGGTATAAGCCACAACTTTCTTCTCTTGCATCAACACTGCACCAAGACCTTGAAGAGAGGCATCACAGAAGACCTCGAACGGTTTGGATTCATCAGGAGGAGTCAGAACTGGAGCAGTGACTAATTTCTCTTTCAGGGTGTTCAAAGCGATGCCACATTCAGGAGACCAAACGTACTTCACGTGCTTCTGGAGAAGGTTTGAAAGCGGCTTCGCAATCTTTGAAAAGTTCTCAACGAACCTTCGACAGTAGCTTGCGAGACCAAGGAAGCTGCGGAGTTTCTTCACATTCTGAGGTGGTTCCCAATTCACAATTGCAGACACCTTCTCAGGATTTACCGCTATGCCCTTGGCAGAGATGATATGCCCGAGATAGAGAAACTCATCGAGCCAAAACTCGCACTTTGAGAACTTGGCGTAGAACTGATGTTCTCTGAGCTTATCGAGCACCAAACGCAAGTGCTTGGCATGATCTTCCTTGTTCTTCGATAAGACCAAAATGTCATCGAGGTAGACCAAGACGAAGTCATTTGTGTAGGCGTTGAAGATGAAGTTCATCTTGCGAGAGAAAGTTGGAGGAGCGTTGATGAGACCAAAAGACATGACAGTGTAATCATATCAACCATAGCTTGTTCTGAATGCTGTCTTGGGAATATCTTTTTCACGAATTCGAATCTGGTGATAGCCCATATGGAGATCAAGCTTGGAGAATACTTGAGCACCTTTGAATTGTTCAAAAAGCTCGTTGATGTTGGGAAGTGGGTACTTGTTCTTGATAGTCTTCTTGTTCAATGGATGGTAGTCAACACAAAGTCCGTCCGTTCCATCATTCTTCTTCACAAAAAGAACTCCACAACCCCACGGAGAAGAACTAGGTCGGATGAGACCCATTCGCTCTTGAATATCGAGTTGTTTCTTTAGCTCCTTCAACTCTTCAGGTCCAAGCTTGTAAGGACGTTTGCAAACAGGTTGCGTGCCAGGCTCAAGATCGATGACGAATTCAACTGGTTGGTGCGGAGGCATTCCTGGAAGCTCTTCTGGAAAGACGTCTTGATATTCGCAAACGACTGGAATTTGAGAGATGGCATCCAGTTCACCCTTCTCATTGAGAGAAAACAGACGGATGGTATCATCACGAGCGGCAAAGACAATTACATCCTTAGACGAATGAGTCAATTGAATCTACCTGGCAGCACAATCAAGATGAGCCTTGTGCTTAGAAAGCCAATCCATTCCGAGAATAAGATCAATATCCGAGTTACCAAGAACCACTGGAGAGGACAGAAACTTGTTGTCACCCAACGTGATAGAGACATCGGGAGCAACCAAACTAGAAGTCAAAAGCTTGCCGGGAGAAACAACTTGCATGACTTTGGGCATAACCTCAGTATCAACATTGAGCTTCGATGCAAATGGGAATGACAAGAAAGAATGCGATGCACCAGTGTCAAAAAGTACTTTTGCAGGAACATCGTTAACAGGAAGGTTACCCATGATGACATCTGACGAGTCCTCTGCTTGAGCTGCATTCATCAAGTTTACCTTGGCGTACTTGGGGTTATGCTTGACCACAGCTGTACTTGCCGATCTCACAGGAGGAGGAGGAGGGAGACGCCTCTGATTGAAGCATTTGTTGGCATAGTGACCCTTCTGTTGGCACTTGTTGCACGCTACCTCCGAGAGTGGACGGTGATACGGAGCACTCAATCTTGGAGCTGAGACGAAGTCTTGTTCTGAAAGCCAGGATTGGGTGGGTGGGAAGATTCACTGCCACCTTTGCTCTTCTGCTAATAAGGCTGAAGGAACGGAGGAGGAGGAAGCCAATACTTCTGCTGCTTAGCCACTTGAGTTGAGGAAGAAGGAGTAGCATCTCTGACTCGCTTCTTGGAAGCATCTGTAACACCCTCGATGCGACTATAGCTCCCACGTGTAACACCCTTTGATAACTGAATGTTGTAAGACCCCGGATGTCACTTTCCCAATTTGTACTCCAACTCTTGCCGTTTCCGGCGTTATGTTATATTTATTTTCTCGGGTTCGGGTTTTGTCTCCGCGTGCTGTTGTCGTTGTCATGCATCTCATATCATGTCATCATGTGCATTGCATTTGCATACATGTTCATCTCATGCATTCGAGCATTTTCCCCGTTGTCCGTTTTGCATTCCGGCGCTTCATTCTCCTCCGGTGGCCATTTCTAGCTTTCTTTCGTGTGTGGGGATTAAACATTTCCAGATTGGACCGAGACTTGACAGGCGGCCTACTGGTAGTAAACCAAGGCCGCTTGGCAAGTCTCGGCCCAATCCAGAAATGTTTAATCCGCTTACCAACTTGTAACACCCTCGATGCGACTATAGCTCCCACGTGTCGAGGCACGACTTAGAGACATAATCGCATTGAAGGCATATGTCGCAAGTTAGGCAATCTTCACAACATCCCATGTAATATGATAATAAAAGGGGAGATAACATAGTTGGCTTACACTCGCCACGTCAATCAAGTACATAAATAACATTACATCATCCAAACACCCATGGCCCAACTACGACGCCAAAATAAAAGAGAACCCAACATGCGACACGGTCCCAATAACCCCCAACTGGGCACCACTACTGATCATCGGGAAAGGAAACATAGTAACGTTGAGAGTCTTTGTCGAACTCCCACTTGAGCTCATACGCGTCACCTGGAGCGGAATCATCAGGCCCTGCATCTGGTATAGTAGTAATCTGTGAGCCACAGGGACTCAACAATCTCGCACCCTCGCGATCAAGACTATTTAAGCTTATAGGTATGGCAAGGTAATATAAGTGGAGCTGCAGCAAGCGACTAGCAAGTATGGTGGCTAACTTATTCGCAACAGAGGGCGAGAAGAGGAGGCAAAGCGCGAGTGAGAAACTAGAGAGCAACCTGCGCAAACATTACTCCAACACCGTGTCCACTTCCCGGACTCCGCCGAGAAGAGGCCATCACGGTAACACACTCAGTTGATTCATTTTAATTAAATTAAGGTTCAGGTTATCTACAACCGGACATTAACAAATTCCCATCTGCCCATAACCGCGGGCACGGCTTTAGAAAGTTCAAATCCCTACAGGGGAGTCCCAACTTAGCCCATGACAAGCTCTCACGATCAACGAAGGAATAGACCTCCTCCCAAGACGTTCCGATCAGACTCGGTATCTCGGTAATTCAAAACACTTCGATAGGTTAAAACAAGACCAGCAACACCGCCCGAACGCCCGAATGTGCCGACAAATCCCGATAGGAGCTGCACATATCTCTTTCTCAGGGCACACTCAGATTGTCTAAACTTCTGGTAGGCCAGCCCAGAGTTGCCCCTGATAGCCAACGGCGGCTGATGGTTTGGACCAACACTTAGAGGAGCACTGGCCCGGGGGGGGGGTTAAAAATAATGATGACCCTTGAGTCTGCAGAACCCAAGGGAAAGAAAAGGCTAGGTGGCAAATGGTAAAACCAAGGTTGGGCATTGCTGGAAAAGCTTTAATCAAGGCGAACTATCAAGGGGTTCCCATTATAACCCAACCGCGTAAGGAACGCAAAATCCGGGAACATAACACCGATATGACGGAAACTAGGGCGACAAGAGTGGAACAAAACACTAGGCGAGAGGCCGAGCCTTCCACCCTTTACCAAGTATATAGATGCATTAAGATAACATAGCAATATAATGATATCCCAACAAGTAAATAAATGTTCCAACAGGAACGGCCTCCGATCTTCACCTGCAACTAGCAACGTTATAAGAGGGGCTAAGCAAAGCGGTAACATAGCCAATCAATGGTTTGCTAGGACAAAGGTGGGTTAGAGGTTTGACATGGCAATTTGGGAGGCTTGCAAGCAAGTGGTAGGCATCGCAGCATTGGCATAGCAAAAGAGCGAGCAAACTAGCATAGCAAAGATAGTAGTGATTTCGAGGGTATGATCATCTTGCCTGCACAGTTGTTAGAGTTGACTGGATCCTCGAAAGCAAACTCAACGGGCTCCTCGTTAGCAAACTCATCTCCCGCCTCTACCCAGACAAGACAAACAAGCAACAAGGATACAATCAACCACGTGCAAGGATCAAGCAATATGATGCAATGATGATATGCTATGCGGGATGCAATGCGGGATGCCAAATGCAAGATATGACAGGAAATGCATGAACCTGGCCTCAAATTGGAAATCCAAGTGTGCCACTGGAAAGATGAGATGAAATCGCTTGAAAACGATATAAAGAACGCCGGAATCGGAGTTAAGGTTTGGAAATGGCAAGCGATTCAAAAATGACACCGGTCTGCGATTTACAGCAAGTAGGCATCTAGATGCAACGAAATGAACATGCTACAGCACCCAAACATGACAACAAAATACATGGCAGGGATGCACACAAGATGCTTAACAAAAGTCTAGCACTGAGCTACGGCCAAATCATCCATCAACAGGTTCAAACAAGCATGGCAAAAACGCATATGGCAAACAGATCTCAGACTTGGTGAAATTAACACTTGTCTGTAATTTCAGATCAGGTAGCCCTCTTCGGAGCAACAAAACTACATGCTACAGGACCTGATCATGGCCAAGTAAAGCATGGCATGGAGCTACTCAAAGAGCTTAACAAAAGTCCCTTAGTGACCTTGAGCCAAAAGGTATCAGAAAATACAATTGCAAGCAAGCGAACATAGCAAAAACATAATCAGTTTCAGACAGTGAAAAACTGACACATGCTGAAATATAACTCAAGTAGGCATGTTTACGAGCTCGATGCACTCACTACAGAGCAAGTCATGGCAAGAGAAGCATACATCCAACAAGAAGGCACAAAATTCAAGCTAGACATGGCAAGAACAATAACATAGCATACATGGATCAACTACAACAACACCGGCAAAATTGCAAACAAGTTGACAATCTTCCCAGATTCACAAAGTAGCAAAAGTAGAGCTCGATTGACTCAAGATAGGGTGCTCCATAATTGCAAACAAAGACATGGGTGGATAGATCTCTACAATATTAACAAAACTCCCTTACTGATCATCCTCAAAAGAGGCACGGATCACTAGGAAACAACAAGAACATACGGCATCATGAGATAAACAGCTCCAGGACTTAGTGAAAACTACAAAGTCCCTGAAAACAGACTTAGCAAGTGCACCACTTTGCAAGCTTGCACAAGTCACCACACACATCCTAAAAATACATGGGTTGCACCTATGGAAAGATGACAAAACCCTTAACAAAACACATGTAGAACTCACGGGCATATCATGCACACAATAATCATGGCAAAAATGACAAAAGTGCTAAACGAAGTAGCAGATCTGACAATTAACTCAAGTAGCCCTCTTCTAACAGCATTTCGGGCATCAAGATGAACTCAAATGAAAATAATGCAATGGAATGAAATGATGTACTCTCTGAGATGAACATTTTGATATGCTATATGCATGAATCGGAGCTATGGATGCAAAGTTACGTCAGGTCAAAGTATGCAACATGAGCTAGGGTTTTTGAGAAAAGTCAACCTCCGAATTTCCAGATCTGAGATTTGCACGCGGATCGAGGACGGCCGGCGAGGTATTGTTCACGCCGGAGTTCACCGGGACGAAGAGGCAGCGCCTGGCGAGTGGAGGTGGCGGCCGGATCCGGTCGGGGCCGGGGCGGAGGTGGTGGTGCGGAAGCCGAGGCGGCGGGGTGGCGACCGGCGCGCAGCAGTGGGCGGCCCCCTCGGGCGGCGGCGCGGAGGACGGCACCGGCGGTGGGGCGCGGCGTGTGGATAGGCTGGCGGCGGCGAAGAGGTGACGTGGCACGCTGCCATTGGGCGGAAGGAGGTGGCCGGCGAGATGGACGCGTCCGCCGGCGGGCGGACATGTCCGGCGGCACGGAGGGAGTTGGATCTAGGGTTGGACTGCGCGAAAATTTCGGAGGAGAGCACATATTTATAGGTAGAGGGAGCTAGGAGAGTCCAAATGAGGTGCGGTTTTCGGCCACGTGATCGTGATTGAACGACCGAGATGATGGAGCAGGTTTAGGTGGGTTTTGGGCCAAATTGGAGGGGTGTTGGGCTGCAACACACACGAGGCCTTTTCGGTCCCTCGGTTAACCGTTGGAGTATCAAACGAAGTCCAAATGATACGAAACTTGATAGCCGGTCTACCGGTAGTAAACCAAGGCCGCTTGGCAAGTCTCGGTCCAATCCAGAAATGTTTAAACCCCACACATGAAAGAAAGGTAGAAACGACCACCGGAGGAGAACGGAGCACCGGATTGCAAAACGGACAACGGGAAAAATGCTCGGATGCATGAGACGAACATGTATGCTGATGCAATGCACATGATGACATGATATGAGATGCATGACACGCAAGCAATGACAAGGCAACAACAGCGAATAACTGCACGACACCTGGCACATCGGTCACGGGGCGTTACAACACTCCACCACTACGAGAGGATCTCGTCCCGAGATCTAGAATGGCACCGGAGGGGAAAACGGAAGAGAAAGAGAAGAGGTAAAATTAAGTTGCTTCATTGAAAAACGAGTGAAACCATGAACCTTGAGAGGGTTAAGCCATTTCGAGAAAAGAATACAACAGCGATGAACGAAGTTGAAAACACTCCGTTAGAAAAGAGGGACAAGGAAGAACAACTACGAGCAGCACTCTGGTTGAGAAGTTATGCAAGACTTGATATGATGAAAAGAACTTGAGCAGAGGACACGACACTCCGTTTAAAAAAGATAGAGAAGGGATAAGACTGATATAATTTGGACAACACTTCGACTGTAAATGGAAGAAATTGAACATGATCTTGACAAAACGAGATGACGGGTGAAAAGAACAACATCGCAATGCCTCCGGAAGAAAAGAATAGAAGATAGATAATTGAAATAAAAGAATGGAGAACAAAATGTCATCTTATGCCACAAAAGCGCTTGAGAAGGCATCCTTAGGAGACGGGTCGAGCGGAATTGTTGGAACCCCAACAACAAAAAGAATATACTTGATATGGTCTTATGGAATACATCTCAAAACTATGAGGTGAAATTCTGCCACTAACGAAACAATAGATTGGCTTGATATCAAGAAGGAGACGAGAAACTTATTCACCGGAAGGATAAAAGAAGAACTTGGGTCATTTATAAACACCATAATTAGCAACAATCCTTAGGGAAAGCTTTAGGTGAAATATAACCCAAGTTAACTCCCATGACGAGATTGATGGATTTAAAATACCCCATTCTTAACAACATGTGAATCATGAAACATGAACTCAAATTATCAAGAATGACATAATACCATCTCCAATGATATGGTAGAAAGAAATGCACTCCGGATTGCAAGATGAAGAAAGCTTGAGCTTCTGTGAAAAGAATTTCGATGAACACTTTGAGAAGGAGTATCAAACGAAAAGAAAAAAAAGAAGTTGAAAACACAAAGTGAAACCTTGTAATGATTTAGATGGATCTCCGTGATGAAGTAATTGAAAAAGGTTGGAACTCCGGGAAAAATAGAAGATGAAACAAAGAAACCGAGAATTTTTTCAATGAACCTTCGGAATAAGGAATTAATCATTTGGATGAACAAGAATAAGAATTATGTTATGCTTATCCTTCACCAATTTAAATTGCTGACAATCCACGGATTTGGCATACTACTTATTCTCGTAGCAAGGATGAAGATAGATATAGCTCAACTTGAGAAGGTCTTCAACGATCCACCGGTAGTATTGAAACAACGACTGAATTGATAAGGAAGAGAAATCTTGAACGAACCACTGTAAGAATTAAAAAAATGAACGAAGAGAAGATAAAGAAACACCGGGAGGAATTAGCAAATGAATAAAAATACTTGCTAGGATTTAGATACATGAGAACGAAAAGATCACGAACTGATTAGATTTCACTTGACCGATGTACCGTCAAGATTGGAGAATGATAACTGAATGCTGAGAATGAATAAACCTTCCGAAATTATCAAGATCGAGGGTGTAACTTTCCTAATTCCGCCTGTCAAGTTTCGTACCATTTGGGCTTCGTTTGATACTCCAACGGTTAACCGAGGGACCGAAAAGGCCTCGTGTGTGTTGCAGCCCAACACCCCTCCAATTTGGCCCAAAACCCACCTAACTCTACTCCATCATCTAGAGCGTTCGATCACGATCGCGTGGCCGAAAATCGCACCTCATTTGGACTCTCCTAGCTCCCTCTATGCCTATTTAAAGGCCCCCCGATTTTCGGATCGCCTCCTACCTCCGAAACCCTAAAAATCATCTCCGTGTGCCGGACATTGTCCGCACCACGCCAGACGTCGCCGCCGCCCACTCCCGTCACGCCATGTGGCAATGCCACCGCCTCCACCGCCGCGGCCCGCAAGGCCCAGGGAGGGCCCCCGCGAGCCCCCGCTGGCCGCCGCCCTCCTCCCACGCCGCGCCCGCGCCCGGCTCCTCTTCCCCGAGCGCCGCCCTTCGCCGGCCGGCGACGCCGCGCCCCACCGCCGGTGCCGTCCTCCGTGCCGCCGCCCGAGCGGGCCGCCCGCTGCCGCGCACCGGTCGCCGCCCCGCCGCCTCGGTTTCCGCACCGCCGCCTCCGCCCCGGCCCCGACCGGATCCGGCCGCCACCTCCTCTCACCGGCCGCTGCCTCTTCGTCCCGGCGAACTCCGGCGTGAATAGTACCTCGCCGGCCGTCCTCGATCCACGTGCAAATCTCAGATCTGGAAATTCGGAGGTTGACTTTTCTCAAAAACCCTAGCTCATGTTGCATACTTTGACCTGCCGTAACTTTGCATCTATAGCTCCGATTGATGCATATAGCATATCAAAATGTTCATCTCAGAGAGTACATCATTTCATTCCATTGCATCATTTTCATTTTAGTTCATTTTGATGCCCGAAATGCTGTTAGAAGAGGGCTACTTGAGTTAATTGTCAGATCTGCTACTTCGTTTAGCACTTTTGTCATTTTTGCCATGATTATTGTGTGCATGATATGCCCGTGAGTTCTACATGTGTTTTGTTAAGGGTTTTGTCATCTTTCCAGAGGTGCAACTCATGTATTTTTAGGATGTGTGTGGTGACTTGTGCAAGCTTGCAAAGTGGTGCACTTGCTAAGTCTGTTTTCAGGGACTTTGTAGTTTTCACTAAGTCCTGGAGCTGTTTATCTCATGATGCCATATGTTCTTGTTGTTTCCTAGTGATCTGTGCCTCTTTTGAGGATGATCAGTAAGGGAGTTTTGTTAATATTGTAGAGCTCTATCCATCCATGTCTTTGTTTGCAATTATGGAGCACCCTAGCTTGAGTCAATCGAGCTCTACTTTTGCTACTTTGTGAATCTGGGCAGATTGTCAACTTGTTTGCAATTTTACCGGTGATGTTGTAGTTGATCCATGCATGCTATGCTATTGTTCTTGCCATGTCTAGCTTGTATTTTGTGCCTTCTTGATGGATGTATGCTTGTCTTGCCATGACTTGCTCTGTAGTGAGTGCATCGAGCTCGTAAACATGCCTACTTGAGTTATATTTCAGCATGTGTCAGTTTTTCACTAAGTCTGAAACTGATTATGTTTTTGCTATGCTCGCATGCTTGCAATTGTATTTTCTGATCCCTTTTCGCTCAAGGTCACTAAGGGACTTTTGTTAAGCTCTTTGAGTAGCTCCATGCCACGCTTTACTTTGCCATGATCAGATCCTGTAGCA
Organism: Triticum urartu; assembly: GCF_056163025.1. Taxonomy (NCBI): domain Eukaryota; kingdom Viridiplantae; phylum Streptophyta; class Magnoliopsida; order Poales; family Poaceae; genus Triticum; species Triticum urartu. The sequence goes on from NC_141876.1 coordinate 262,669,220, forward strand.
TGTAGTTTTGTTGCTCCGAAGAGGGCTACCTGATCTGAAATTCCAAACAAGTGTTAATTTCACTAAGTCTGAGATCTGTTTGCCATATGCGTTTTTGCCATGCTTGTTTGAACCTATTGATGGATGATTTGGCCGTAGCTCGGTGCTAGACTTTTGTTAAGAATCTTGTGTGCATCCCTGCCATGTATTTTGTTGTCACGTTTGGGTGCTGTAGCATGTTCATTTCGTTGCATCTAGATGCCTACTTGCTGTAAATTGCAGACCGGTGTCATTTTTGAATCGCTTGCCATTTCCAAACCGTAACTCCGATTCTGGCGTTCTTTATATCGTTTTCAAGCGATTTCATCTCATATTTCTAGTGGCACACTTGGATTTCCAATTTGAGGCCAGGTTCATGCATTTCCTGTCATATCTTGCATTTGGCATCCCGCATCGCATCCCGCATAGCATATCATCATTGCATCATATTGCTTGATCCTTGCACGTGGTTGATTGTATCCTTGTTGCTTGTTTGTCTTGTCTAGGTAGAGCCGGGAGACGAGTCCGCTAATGAGGAGCCCGTTGAGTTTGCTTTCGAGGATCCAGTCAACTCTGACAACTGTGCAGGCAAGATGATCATACCCTCGAAATCACTACTATCTTTGCTATGCTAGTTTGCTCGCTCTTTTGCTATGCCATTGCTACGATGCCTACCACTTGCTTGCAAGCCTCCCAAATTGCCATGTCAAACCTCTAACCCACCTTTGTCCTAGCAAACCGTTGATTGGCTATGTTACCGCTTTGCTCAGCCCCTCTTATAGCGTTGCTAGTTGCAGGTGAAGATCGGAGGCCGTTCCTGTTGGAACATTTATTTACTTGTTGGGATATCATTATATTGCTATGTTATCTTAATGCATCTATATACTTGTTAAAGGGTGGAAGGCTCGGCGTCTCGCCTAGTGTTTTGTTCCACTCTTGCCGCCCTAGTTTCCGTCATATCGGTGTTATGTTCCCGGATTTTGCGTTCCTTACGCGGTTGGGTTATAATGGGAACCCCTTGATAGTTCGCCTTGATTAAAGCTTTTCCAGCAATGCCCAACCTTGGTTTTACCATTTGCCATCTAGCCTTTTCTTTCCCTTGGGTTCTGCAGACTCAAGGGTCATCATTATTTTTAACCCCCCCCCCCCCGGGCCAGTGCTCCTCTAAGTGTTGGTCCAAACCGTCAGCCGCCGGTGGCTACCAGGGGCAACTCAGGGCTGGCCTACTGGAAGTTTAGACAATCTGAGTGTGCCCTGAGAAAGAGATATGTGTAGCTCCTATCGGGATTTGTCGGCACATTCGGGCGGTGTTGCTAGTCTTGTTTTAACCTGTCGAAGTTTCTTGAATTACCGAGATACCGAGTCTGATCGGAACGTCTTGGGAGGAGGTCTATTCCTTCGTTGACCGTGAGAGCTTGTCATGGGCTAAGTTGGGACTCCCCTGCAGGGATTTGAACTTTCGAAAACCGTGCCCGCGATTATGGGCAGATGGGAATTTGTTAATGTCCGGTTGTAGATAACTCGAACCTTAATTTAATTAAAATGAATCAACTGAGTGTGTTACCATGATGGCCTCTTCTCGGCGGAGTCCGGGAAGTGGACACGGTGTTGGAGTAATGTTTGCGCAGGTTGCTCTCTAGTTTCTCACTCGCGCTTTGCCTCCTCTTCTCGCCCTCTGTTGCAAATAAGTTAGCCACCATACTTGCTAGTCGCTTGCTGCAGCTCCACTTATATTTACCTTGCCATACCTATAAGCTTAAATAGTCTTGATCGCGAGGGTGCGAGATTGCTGAGTCCCTGTGGCTCACAGATTACTACTATACCAGATGCAGGGCCTGATGATTCCGCTCCAGGTGACGCGTATGAGCTCAAGTGGGAGCTCGACGAAGACTCTCAACGTTACTATGTTTCCTTTCCCGATGATCAGTAGTGTGGTGCCCAGTTGGGGGTGATTGGGACCGTGTCGCATGTTGGGTTCTCTTTTATATTGGCGCCGTAGTCGGGCCATGAGTGTTTGGATGATGTAATGTTATTTATGTACTTGATTGACGTGGCGAGTGTAAGCCAACTATGTTATCTCCCCTTTTATTATCATATTACATGGGATGTTGTGAAGATTGCCTAACTTGCGACATATGCCTTCAATGCGATTATGTCTCTAAGTCGTGCCTCGACACGTGGGAGCTATAGTCGCATCGAGGGTGTTACAGCATCGCACTTCAGTTGAGTAGTCTCTTGCTTCATTGCCATGTTGTAAAACTCATCGTACCTCTTGGGCTCAAAGAGAACAAGAGCTAGCTCGATTTCTTCTCTGAGACCACCCCTAAACTGGTATATCATGCTCTTCTCGTCAGGGACGTCCTGCTTAGCAAAACGGGCGAGTTTCTGAAACATCTTGTTGTACTCATAAACAGACATAGAGCCTTGCTTCAGGTTGCGGAGTTCCTCACGCTTGCTTTTAACCACGCTCTGAGGAATATGATGAGCTTTGAAGTCTTGACGGAATTCATCCCAGGTAATCACACGGCTCCTCTGGAATCTTTGTACTGTTGAAACCATTCTGCAGCTTGGTCTTTGTGTTGGAAGGAAGCGAACTTGACAAAGTCCTCAGGCCTGATGTTACTGCACTCGAAATGCTTGCATATGTCCATGAGCCAATCATCAGCGTCTGTTGCCTCAACACAATTGCTGAAGGTCTTTGGCTGGTTAGCAAGGAACTGGTTGAGTGTAGCAAAGTGATTCTGATTGTTGCCTTGGCCCTGGTTCCCTTGGTTGCGCTCTTGAAGAAGTTGCATGATCAGCTGTGTGTTTGCATTGGTAGCGGCCATCACAGCTTGCCATCCCTCCGGAGGTGGAGGTGGTGGTGGCGGATCAGGATTCGGAGTCGTGCACGTTGGAGGAGCCATCCTGAAGAGGTTGACATCCATTAGCACATTGACAGACAAATATCGAAGCTGAAACCAACGGGTTGAAATTGCAACATATAGTCTTCACATCCGAAAAAAATGAACGAATGCATTCCAATCGAAATGGTCACATATCCATAAATTGAGAAGCCACTTAGAATTGAGGTAGAAGAAAAACAACAAGGCACGGAACAAGAACGAATACTCGGTAAGGATCGCCCAATCTCAAACCAAATATCCGTGGAAGAAGAACTAGAGCTACAAGAATTCCCACCTATGAAACTCCCGAACCTTTCCGGTTATGCAATCAGGTGTTGGGGATACAGGGGAAGCATAATATCTCACCCAAATCTAGCAAATCCTACATCCAGCTGTATCCATCCTTCAACACATAACCGAGAAAAACTTTGGAAATCGTCTACCTCAACCTTCGAAAAGCATCCATTATACAAGTTAAGGCAATACTCCCGAACTCCCGCCCCAGTACTGGGTGGCGTCGAGGTTATCTCACCAACAACTGCATAAAAGAGATTTTCGATGTCGGCGAAACTAAACTCAGGTATTCCAGAACTGCAACGATAAAATTGTGATGACAACACCTCGGAGCTCAACTCCCCGGGACACTGCCACAACCCCTAAATGACAGGAGGCACCAAGAACAATGTTCTCGTCACAAATCGATCAAAACGATTCCAAGATACCCGCATGATCCTAAATTTTTTTTGTGAAATTTGAGAAGAGAAGAGTCAAAACTCTATGTCAGGATGCCTTACCAGAGCGATGAAGGGACTGGGGAGTAAAAAGAAGTCCTAACTCTCTGATATATATAATCCTAAATGACTCAAAACATTTTTCTAGACTCAACAATGCCAACTATTCGATCAAGCAGGGGGGCTCCTAAGGTCGGGGAAGGCTCTGATTACCAACTTGTAACGCCCTCGATGCGGCTATATCTCCTACGTGTCGAAGCACGACTTAGAGGCATAACCACATTGAAAGCAATGTCGCAAGTAAGGTAATCTTCACAACAACGCATGTAAATATATAAAAGGGGAAAGGATACATAGTTGGCTTACACTCGCCACGTCACACAAATACATGAATAACATTACAATCATCCAATACACTCATGGTCCGACTACGGTACCAAAATAAAAGATCAACCCCAACATGCGACATGGTCCCCGATCGCCCCAACTGGGCACCACTACTGATCATCTGGGAAATACACATAGTAACGAAGAGAGTCTTCATCGAACTCCCACTTGAGCTCAAGCGCATCGTCTGGAGCGGTATCATCGGTCCCTACATCTGGTTTGGAAGTAATCTGTGAGTCACGGGGACTCAGCAATCTCGCACCCTCGCGATCAAGACTATTTAAGCTTATAGGTAAGGCAAGGTAATATGTGGAGCTGCAGCAAGCGACTAGCATATATGGTGGCTAACCTGTTCGCAAAAAAGAGCGAGAAGAGAAGGCAAAGCACGAATCAAAGAACTATGATCAAGAAGTGATCCTATAACAACCTACGTCAAGCATTACTCCAACACCGTGTTCACTTCCCGGACTCCGCCGAGAAGAGACCATCACGGTAACACACGCGGTTGATTCATTTTAATTAAGTTAAGTTTCATGTTATCTACAACCGGACATTAACAAATTCCCATCTGCCCATAACCGCGGGCACGGCTTTCGAAAGTTCAAATCCCTGCAGGGGAGTCCCAACTTAGCCCATCACAAGCTCTCACGGTCAACGAAGGATATACCTTCTCCCGAGACATTCCGATGAGACTCAGCATCCCGGTTTTACAAGACATCCTCGACAACGGTAAAACAAGTCCAGCAACACCGCCCGAATGTGCCGACAAATCCCGATAGGAGCTGCACATATCTCGTTCTCAGGGCACAATCGGATAAGAAATCCATACAACTAAAACCAGCCCTCGAGTTTCCCCGAGGTGGCGCTGCAAGGGGCTCTAGGTTGGACCAACACTCAGAGGAGCACTGGCCCGGGGGGGTTAAATAAAGATGACCCTCGGGCCCTGGAAACCCAAGGGAAAAAGAGGCTAGGTGGCAAATGGTAAAACCAAGGTTGGGCATTGCTGCAGGAGTTTTATTCAAGGTGAACTGTCAAGGGGTTCCCATTATCACCCAACCGCGTAAGGAACGCAAAAATCCGGGAACATAATACCGATATGACGGAAACTAGGGCGGCAAGAGTGGAACAAAACACTAGGCAAAAGTCCGAGCCTTCCAGCCTATACCAAGTTTATAGGTGCATTAAGATAACAAGATAATATAGTGATATCCCAACAATAAACAATGTTCCAACAAGGAACGATCTCCAATCTTCACCTGCAACTAGCAACGCTATAAGAGGGGCTGAACAAAGCGGTAACATAGCCAATCAACGGTTTGCTAGGACATGGTGGGTTAGAGGTTTGACATGGAAATTTGGGAGGCATGATAAGCAAGTGGTAGGTATCGTAGCATAGGCATAGCAAAAGAGCGAGCATCTGGCAAGAAAAGATAGAAGTGATTTCGAGGGTATGATCATCTTGCCTGCAAGTTGTCAGAGTTGACTTGATCCTCGTAAGCAAACTCAACGGGCTCCTCATTAGCGAACTCGTCTCCCGGCTCTACCCAAACAAGACAAATAAGCAAAAGAAACACAATCAACCACGTGCAATGCTCGAACAACATGATGCAAACATGGTATGCTATGCGGGATGCGATATGTGATGCATATGCAAGATTTGTCAAGGAATGATTGAACCTGGCCTCAACATGGAAATACAAGAGTGCCATCAGAAAGGTGAGGTGATTTCAGTTGAAATCGATATAAAGATCACCGGAATTGGATGCACGGTTTGGAAATGGCAAGCAAAACAAATATGGCACCGGTCTGCGATAAACAGCAAGTAGCCTTCTAAATGCATCAAGATAAATAGGCTACAGCACTCAAATAGTACAACAAAATATATGGCAGGGATCCACTCATGATGCTTGAAAAAAGATGAACACTGAGCTACGGCCAATTCATCTATTAACAGGTTCAAACAAGCATGGCAAAAGTGCAAATGATAACAGGTTTCAGACTTGGTGAAATTAACACAAGTCTGGAATTTAACATCAGGAAGCACACTTTAGAGCATGAAAACTACATGCTACAGGAACTTAACATGGCAAAGAAAGGCATGACATGAAGGTACTAAAAGCACTTAACAAAAGTCCCTTAGTGACCTTGAGCCAAAAGGGACCAGAAAATACAATTGCAAGCATGTGAACATGGCAAAAACATAAACAGATCTCATAATTTGTGTAAAACTGGAGCATGCAAAACAGTTAATGAGTAGGCATGTTCACGAGCTCGATGCACTCACTACAGAGCACGTCATGACAAACTAAGCATACACCCATCAATAATACATGGCATAGAAGCTAGACATGGCAAGAACAACAACATAGCATGTACGGATCAATAGCAACATCCTCGGCAAAATCGCTAACAAGTCAACAATCTGCCAGGATTCACGAAATAGCAAAAGTAGAGCTCGATTGACTCAAGCTAGGGTGCTCCATAAATGCAAACAAAGACATGGATGGATAGAACTCCACAATGTTACCAAATCATCCTTACTGACCATCCTCAAAAGTGGCACGGATCACTAGGAAACAACATGAACATATGGCATAATGACAAAATCAGGACAAGGACTTAGTGAAATTCTAAGTCCTTGAAATCAGCATTACCGATTACGCTACTTTGCAAGCTTGTGCTAGTCACTACACATATCACAAAAATACATGGTAAAGATGGCATGGCATATAAAAAAACTCATGTAGAGCTTAGGAGCATATCATGCACACATTAAACATGGCAAAAATGACAAATATCTATTTGATGAAACAGATCTGACAATTTTATCACATTGCCCTCTTCCAACAGCATTTAGGGCATCAAGATGAGCTCAAATGAAAATGATGCAATGAGATGAAATGATGTACTCTCCGAGGCGAACATTTTGATATGCTACACGCGCAAATCGGAGCTACGGATGCAGAGTTACGACATGCCAAAGTTTGCAAAATAATTAGGGTTTCTGAGGGAAAAGTCAACCCGAGGACTTAGATCCAGATCGGATCTCGCCAGAACACTGTAGCTGCTTGCGACTCCCGAGGTTCACCGGCCGGAGATGGAGCGGGACGTCGCCGGAGTCGTCGGGGTTCGTCGGGGTTCGGCTGGAGACGGGCTTGGGGACACCGGAGGAGGTCGCCGGAGCTCCGGGCGGCGAGGTGCCAAGTCGGCGGCGGCCAGAGTCGAGGGCACGGGTGCGGCAGCCAGAGTCGATGAGGATAGGCTGCGGCGGCGCGGCGAACTGCGGTGGCGGCGGGCTCCGCAGGGGCGGCTCGGCTGGATCGGGCAGGCGGCGCGGAGGAGATGGGTCGCGGGGGCCCGACGCGGGCCTGGAGGCGGAGTGGCGGCGATGTGGGCACGGCGTCGTCCAGTGGGAGGAGGACACGTGGCGGCAGACAGGTGGAGCGGACGTGTCCGGCCGTCCGGATCTCGTCCGGCGGCGCGAGGAGGGGATTTTTTAGGGTTTCATCCGTGATTTCGAATGGGGGCTCTTTAAATAGAGGTAGAGGGAGCTAGGGAGCTCCAAAAGGAGTGCGGTTTTCGGCCACGCGATCATGATCGAATGCTCTAGATGATGGAAGGGTCTTTGGTGGGTTTTGGGCTAAATTGGAAGGGTGTTGGGCTGCAACACAAACGAGCCTTCTCGGTCCCACGGTTAACCGTTGGAGTATCAAACGAAGTCCAAATGGTACGAAAATTGACAGGCGGTCTATCGGTAGTAAACCAAGGCCGCATGGCAAGTCTCGGTCCAATCCGGAAATGTTTAAACCCCACACACGAAAAGAGGTAGAAAGGTCCACCGGAGGAGATAGGAGCGCCGGAATGCAAAACGGACAACGGGGAAAAAGCTCGGATGCATGAGACGAACACGTATGCGAATGCAAAACATATGATGACATGATATGGGATGCATGACAAAGGCAACAACACACGAAGACAAAAACCCAAACACGAGGAAATAAAATAACTTAGCGCTGGAAAACGGCAAGAGTTGGGATACACATAAGGTAAATTACATCCGGGGTGTTACAAGTTCAGATTGGTTTTGAGCCACGGTTACACAGAAACATAAAAGCTTATATGGATGATATGGTGGTCAAAACCAAGGATAAGACCACTCTTATCCAGGATTTGGAGGAGACATTTGCTAATCTGCGCATAATCAATTTGAAGCTTAATCTGGAGAAGTGTGTGTTTGGAGTCCCCTCCGGCAAGCTGCTTAGTTTCTTCGTGTCCCATCGGGGGATCGAAGCTAACCCCGACAAGATCAAAGCCATCAAGCAGATCCAAGCAGCAAGGATAGTTAAGGATGTGAGGCGCCTGACGGGATGTGTTGCCGCGCTAAGTAGATTAATTTCCATGTCTGCCGAGCATGCCCTGCCGTTCTTTAAAATTTTGAAGAAAGCAGGGCCTATGAAGTGGACCCCGGAAGCAGATGCAGCTCTGCAAGAATTGAAGGCCTACCTTGTTGCAAATATGCCCTAGAGGCAATAATAAATTAGTTATTATTATATTTCCTTGTTCATGATAATCGTTTATTATCCATGCTAGAATTGTATTGATAGGAAACTCAGATACATGTGTGGATACATAGACAACACCATGTCCCTAGTAAGCCTCTAGTTGACTAGCTCGTTGATCAATAGATGGTTATGGTTTCCTGACCATGGACATTGGATGTCATTGATAACGGGATCACATCATTAGGAGAATGATGTGATGGACAAGACCCAATCCTAAGCCTAGCACAAGATCATGTAGTTTGTATGCTAAAGCTTTTCTAATGTCAAGTATCATTTCCTGAGACCATGAGATTGTGCAACTCCAGGATACCGTAGGAGTGCTTTGGGTGTGCCAAACGTCACAACGTAACTGGGTGGCTATAAAGGTACACTATAGGTATCTCCGAAAGTGTTTGTTGGGTTGGCACGAATCGAGACTGGGATTTGTCACTCCGTGTGACGGAGAGGTATCTCTGGGCCCACTCGGTAGGACATCATCATAATGTGCACAATGTGATCAAGGAGTTGATCACGGGATGATGTGTTACGGAACGAGTAAAGAGACTTGCCGGTAACGAGACTGAACAAGGTATCGGGATACTGACGATCGAATCTCGGGCAAGTATCGTACCGCTAGACAAAGGGAATTGTATACGGGATTGATTAAGTCCTTGACATCGTGGTTCATCCGATGAGATCATCGTGGAACATGTGGGAGCCAATATGGGTATCCAGATCCCGCTGTTGGTTATTGACCGAAGAGTCATCTCGGTCATGTCTGCATGTCTCCCGAACCCGTAGGGTCTACACACTTAAGGTTCGGTGACGCTAGGGTTATAGAGATATTAGTATGCGGTAACCCGAAAGTTGTTCGGAGTCCCGGATGAGATCCCGGACGTCACGAGGAGTTCCGGAATGGTCCGGAGGTAAAGAATTATATATAGGAAGTGCTATTTCGGCCATCGGGACAAGTTTCGGGGTCACCGGTATTGTACCGGGACCACCGGAAGGGTCCCGGGGGTCCACCTTGTGGGGCCACCTGCCCCGGGGGGGCACATGGGCTGTAGGGGGTGCACCTTGGCCTATATGGGCCAAGGGCACCAGCCCCAAGAGGCCCATGCGCCAAGAGAAGAGGGAAAGGAAGAGTCCTAAAGGGGGAAGGCACCTCCTAGGTGCCTTGGGAAGGATGGACTCCTCCCTGGCCGCACCCTTCCTTGGAGGAAGGGCCAAGGCTGCGCCCCCCCCTCTCCCTTGGCCCTATATATAGTGGGGGGAAGGGAGGGCAGCAACACCTAAGCCCTGGCGCCTCCCTCTCCCTCCCATGACACATCTCCCTCCTCCCGCAGCGCTTGGCGAAGCCCTGTTGGAATCCCGCTACTTCCACCACCACGCCGTCGTGCTACTGGATCTCCATCAACCTCTCCTTCCCCCTTGCTGGATCAAGAAGGAGGAGACATCGCTGCTCCGTACGTGTGTTGAACGCGGAGGTGCCGTCCGTTCGGCGCTAGGATCATCGGTGATTTGGATCACGACGAGTACGACTCCATCAACCCCGTTCTCTTGAACGCTTCCGCGCGCGATCTACAAGGGTATGTAGATGCACTCTCCTTCCCCTCGTTGCTGGTTTCTCCATAGATAGATCTTCGTGACACGTAGGAAAATTTTGAATTTCTGCTACGTTCCCCAACAGTGGCATCATGAGCTAGGTCTATGCGTAGTTTCTATGCACGAGTAGAACACAAAGTAGTTGTGGGCGTTGATTTTGTTCAATATGCTTACCGTTACTAGTCCAATCTTGATTCGGCTGCATTGTGGGATGAAGCGGCCCGGACCGACCTTACACGTACTCTTACGTGAGACTGGTTCCACCGACTAACATGCACTAGTTGCATAAGGTGGCTAGCGGGTGTTTGTCTCTCCCACTTTAGTCGGATCGGATTCGATGAAAAGGGTCCTTATGAAGGGTAAATAGCAATTGGCATATCACGTTGTGGTTTTTGCGTAGGTAAGAAACGTTCTTGCTAGAAACCCATAGCAGCCACGTAAAACATGCAAACAACAATTAGAGGACGTCTAACTTGTTTTTGCAGGGTATGCTATGTGATGTGATATGGCCAAAAGGATGTGATGAATGATATATGTGATGTATGAGATTGATCATGTTCTTGTAATAGGAATCACGACTTGCATGTCGATGAGTATGACAACCGGCAGGAGCCATAGGAGTTGTCTTAATTTATTTATGACCTGCGTGTCAACATAAACGTCATGTAATTACTTTACTTTATTGCTAACCGTTAGCTGTAGTAGTAGAAGTAATAGTTGACGAGACAACTTCATGAAGACACGATGATAGAGATCATGATGATGGAGATCATGGTGTCATGCCGGTGACGATGATGATCATGGATCCCCGAAGATGGAGATCAAAAGGAGCAATATGATATTGGCCATATCATGTCACTATTTGATTGCATGTGATGTTTATCATGTTTATACATCTTGTTTGCTTAGAACGACGGTAGTAAATAAGATGATCCCTCATTAAACTTTCAAGAAAGTGTTCCCCCTAACTTTGCACCATTGTGAAAGTTCGTCGTTTCGAAGCACCACGTGATGATCGGGTGTGATAGATTCTAACGTTCACATACAACGGGTGTAAGACATATTTACACACGCGAAACACTCAGGTTGACTTGACGAGCCTAGCATGTACAGACATGGCCTCGGAACACAAGAGACCGAAAGGTCGAGCATGAGTCGTATGGCAGATACGATCAACATGAAGATGTTCACCGATGATGACTAGTCCGTCTCATGTTATGATCGGACATGGCCTAGTTGACTCGGATCATGTAATCACTTAGATGACTAGAGGGATGTCTATCTAAGTGGGAGTTCATAAGATGAACTTAATTATCCTGAACATAGTCAAAAGGTCTTCGCAAATTATGTCGTAGCTCGCGCTTCAGTTCTACTGTTTAGTTATGTTCCTAGAGAAAATTTAGTTGAAAGTTGATAGTAGCAATTACGCGGACTAGGTCTGTAAACTGAGGATTGTCCTCATTGCTTCATAGAAGGCTTATGTCCTTAATGCACCGCTCAGTGTGCTGAACCTCGAACGTTGTCTGTGGATGTTGCGAACATCTGACATACACATTTTGATAACTACGTGATAGTTCAGTTAAACGGTTTAGAGTTGAGGCACCGAAGACATTTTGAAACGTCGCGAAACATATGAGATGTTTCGAGGGCTGAAATTGGGATTTCAGGCTCGTGCCCATGTCAAGAGGTATAAGACCTCCGACGATTTACTTAGCCTGCAAACTAAGGGAGAAAAGCTCAATTGTTGAGCTTGTGCTCAGATTGTCTGAGTACAACAATCATTTGAATCGAGTGGGAGTTGATCTTCTAGATGAAATAGTGATGGTTCTCCGAAGTCATTACCACCAAGCTGCTAGAGCTTCGTGATGAACTATAATATATCAGGGACATATATGATGATCCTTGAGATATTCGCGATGTTTGACACCACAAAAGTAGAAATCAATAAGGAGCATCAATTGTTGATGGTTGGTGAAACCACTAGTTTCAAGAAGGGCAAGGGCAAAAAGGGATGCTTCATGAAACAGCAAATTAGCTGCGGCTCTAGTGAAGAAACCCAAGGTTGAACCCAAACCCGAGACTATGTGCTTCTGTAATAAGGGGAACAGCCACTGGAGCAGAATTACCCTAGATACTTGGTAGATGAGAAGGCTGTCGATAGAAGTATATTGGATATACATTATGTTAATGTGTACTTTACTAGTACTCCTAGTAGCACCAGGGTATTAGATACCAGTTCGGTTGCTAAGTGTTAGTAACTCGAAATAAAAGCTACGGAATAAACTGAGACTAGGAAAAAGGTGAGATGATGATATGTGTTGGAAGTATTTCCATGGTTGATCAAATATCGTACGCTCCCTCTACCATCAAGATTGGTGTTTGCGTTGAGCATAGACATGATTGGATTATGTCTATCGCAATACGGTTATTCATTTAAGGAGAGAGTAATGGACTACTATGTTTATTTGAATAATACCTTCAATGGTCTTACACCTAAAATGAATGAATCTCGATCGTAGTGATACACATGTTCATGCCAAAAGATAGTAATGATAGTACCACCTACTTGTGGCACTGCCACTTAAGTCATATCGATATAAAACGCATGAAGATGCTCCATGTTGATGGATCTTTGGACTCACTCATTTTTGAAAAGTTTGAGACGTGCGAACCATGTCCATTGGTGTATATGCATGAAGAAACTCCATGCAAATGGACCGTTTGGACTCACTAGATTTTGAATCACTTGAGACATGCAAATCATACCACATGGGCAAGATGATTGAAAGCCTCGTTTTTAGTAAAATGGAACTAGAAAGCAACTTGTTGGAAGTAATACATTTTGATGTGTGCAGTCCAATGAGTGCTGAGGCGTGTAGTGGATATCGTTATGTTCTTACTTCACAGATGATTTGAGTAGATGTTGAGTATATTTACTTGATGAATCACGAGTCTGAATTATTGAAAGGTTCAAGTAATTTCAGGGTGAAGTTGAAAGATTGTCGTGATAAGAGGATAAGATATCTATGATATGATCATAGAGATGAATATCTGAATTACGAGTTTGGCATAGAATTAAGACATTGTGGAAATTGTTTCACAACTAATACAGCCTGGAACATCATAGTATGATGGTGTGTCCGAACATCATAACTGCACCCTATTGGATATGATGCATACCATGATGTCTCTTATCGAATTACCACGATAGTTTATGGGTTAGGCATTAAAGACAACCACATTCACTTTAAAAGGGGCACCACGTATTTCCGATGAGATGACACCGTATGAACTATGGTTTAGGGAAACCTAAGATGTCATTTCTTAAAAGTTTGGGGCTGCGACGCTTATGTGAAAAAGTTTTAGGCTGATAAGCTCGAACCCAAAGCGGATAAATGCATCTTCATAGGACACCCAAAACAGTTGGGTATACCTCCTGTCTCAGATCCGAAAGCAATAAGGGATTGTTTCTGGAATCAGGTCCTTTCTCGAGGAAAAGTTTCTCTCGAAAGAATTGAGTGGGAGGATGGTGGAGACTTGATGAGGTTATTGAACCGTCTCTTCAACTAGTGTGTGGCAGGGCACAGGAAGTTGTTCCTGTGGCACCTACACCAATTGAAGTGGAAGCTTATGATAGTGATCATGAAACTTCAGATCAAGTCACTACCAAACCTCATGGGATGACAAGGATGCGTACTACTTCAGAGTGGTACGTGATCCTGTCTTGGAAGTCATGTTGCTAGACAACAATGAACCTATGAGCCATGGAGAAGCGATGGTGGTCCCGGATTCTGATAAATGGCTCGAGGCCATAAAAATCCGAGAGAGGATCCATGTATGAAAACAAAGTGTAAACTTTGGCAGAACGGCTCGATGGTCGTAAGGCTGTTGAGTACATATGGATTTTAAAAGGAAGACGGACAATGATGGTAAGTATCACCATTAAGAAAGCTCGACTTGTCATTAAGATGTTTTCCGACAAGTTCAAGGAGTTGACTGCGATGAGACTTTCTCACTCGTAGCGATGCTAAGAGTTTGTTGGAATTATATTAGCGATTACTGCATTATTTATGAAATCTTGCAGATAGGATGTCAAAACATTGTTTCCTCGACGTTTTTTGAGGAAAGGTTGTATGTGATACAAACCGGAAGGTTTTGTCAATCCTGAAAGATGCTAATAAGTATGCAAAGCTCCAGCAATCCTTCTAAGGACTGGAGTAAGCATCTCGGAGTTGGAATGTATGCTTTGATAAGATGATCAAAGTTTTGGGTGTATACAAAGTTTATGAGAAACTTGTATTTCCAAAGAAGTGAGTGGGAGGACTATAGAATTTCTGATAAATATATGTTGACATATTGTTGATCAGAAATGACGTAGAATTTCTGGAAAGCATATAGGGTTATTTGGAAAGTGTTTTTCAATGGAAAGCCTGGATTAAGCTACTTGAACATTGAGCATCAAGATCTATAAGGATAGATCAAAAACGCTTAATGGTACTTTCAAATGAGCACATACCTTAACATGATCCTGAAGGTGTTCAAGATGGATCAGCCAAAGAAGGAGTTCTTGCTTGAGTTGTAAGGTATGAAGTTTAAGACTTAAAGCTCGACCACGGCAGAAGAAAGAGGAAGGAAGAAGGTCGTCCCCTATGCTTTTATCATAGGCTCTCTATAGTATGCTATGCTGTGTACCGCACCTGAAGTGTGCCTTGCCATGAGTCAGTCAAGGGGTACAAGAGTGATCCAAGAATGGATCACAGGACAGCGGTCAAAGTTATCCTTAGTAACTAGTGGACTAAGGAATTTTCTCGATTATGGAGGTGGTAAAAGAGTTCGTCGTAAAGGGTTACGCCGATGCAAACTTTGACACTAATCCAGATTATTCTGAGTAGTAAACTGGATTCGTATAGTAGAACAGTTGTTTGGAATAGCTCCTAATAGAACGTGGTAGCTGCATCTAGGAGATGACATAGAGATTTGTAAAGCACACACGGATCTGAAAGATTCAGATCCGTTGACTATAACATCTCTCACAAGCATAACATGATCAAACCCAGAACTCATCGAGTATTAATCACATGGTAATGTGAACTAGATTATTGACTCTAGTAGACTCTTTGGGTGTTAGTCACATGGGGATGTGACCTTGAGTGTTAATCACATATCGATGTGAACTGGATTATTGAGTATAGTGCAAGTGGGAGACTGTTGGAAATATGCCCTAGAGGCAATAATAAATTAGTTATTATTATATTTCCTTGTTCATGATAATCGTTTATTATCCATGCTAGAATTGTATTGATAGGAAACTCAGATACATGTGTGGATACATAGACAACACCATGTCCCTAGTAAGCCTCTAGTTGACTAGCTCGTTGATCAATAGATGGTTACGGTTTCCTGACCATGGACATTGGATGTCATTAATAACGGGATCACATCATTAGGAGAATGATGTGATGGACAAGACCCAATCCTAAGCCTAGCACAAGATCATGTAGTTCGTATGCTAAAGCTTTTCTAATGTCAAGTATCATTTCCTTAGACCATGAAATTGTGCAACTCCCGGATACCATAGGAGTGCTTTGGGTGTGCCAAACGTCACAACGTAACTGGGTGGCTATAAAGGTACACTACAGGTATCTCCGAAAGTGTCTGTTGGGTTGGCACGAATCGAGACTGGGATTTGTCACTCCGTGTGACGGAGAGGTATCTCTGGGCCCACTCGGTAGGACATCATCATAATGTGCACAATGTGATCAAGGAGTTGATCTTGGGATGATGTGTTACGGAACGAGTAAAGAGACTTGCCCGTAACGAGATTGAACAAGGTATCGGGATACCGACGATCGAATCTCGGGCAAGTATCGTACCGCTAGACAAAGGGAATTGTATACGGGATTGATTAAGTCCTTGACATCGTGATTCATCCGATGACATCATCATGGAACATGTGGGAGCCAACATGGGTATCCAGATCCCGCTGTTGGTTATTGACCGAAGAGTCGTCTCGGTCATGTTTGCATGTCTCCCGAACCCGTAGGGTCTACACACTTAAGGTTCGGTGACGCTAGGGTTATAGAGATATTAGTATGCGGTAACCTGAAAGTTGTTCGGAGTCCCGGATGAGATCCCGGACGTCACGAGGAGTTCCGGAATGGTCCGGAGGTAAAGAATTATATATAGGAAGTGCTATTTCGGCCATCGGGACAAGTTTCGGGGTCACCGTTATTGTACCGGGACCACCGGAAGGGTCCCGGGGGTCCACCGGGTGGGGCCACCTGCCCCGGGGGGCACATGGGCTGTAGGGGGTGCGCCTTGGCCTATATGGGCCAAGGGCACCAGCCCCAAGAGGCCCATGCGCCAAGAGAAGAGGGAAAGGAAGAGTCCTAAAGGGGGAAGGCACCTCCTAGGTGCCTTGGGGAGGATGGACTCCTCCCTGGCCGCACCCTTCCTTGGAGGAAGGGCCAAGGCTGCGCCCCCCCTCTCCCTTGGCCCTATATATAGTGGGGGGAAGGGAGGGCAGCAACACCTAAGCCCTGGCGCCTCCCTCTCCCTCCCATGACACATCTCCCTCCTCCCGCAGCGCTTGGCGAAGCCCTGTTGGAATCCCGCTACTTCCACCACCACGCCGTCGTGCTGCTGGATCTCCATCAACCTCTCCTTCCCCCTTGCTGGATCAAGAAGGAGGAGATGTCGCTGCTCCGTAGGTGTGTTGAACGCAGATGTGTCGTCCGTTCGGCGCTAGGATCATCGGTGATTTGGATCACGACGAGTATGACTCCATCAACCCCGTTCTCTTGAACGCTTCCGCGCGCGATCTACAAGGGTATGTAGATGCACTCTCCTTCCCCTCGTTGCTGGTTTCTCCATAGATAGATCTTGGTGACACGTAGGAAAATTTTGAATTTCTGCTACGTTCCCCAACATACCTATCATCTATGCCTACCTTGGTTGCACCCAAACCCCAAGAGCCGTTGTTCCTATACTTGGCAGCAATGAACCAAGTAGTCAATGCGGCCTTGGTAGCACAGTGAGAAGTGGATGAGGCGGAAAGTGGGCAGATAACGACAGAGTCAGAAAAGGATCAGAACAACAATGAGCACGACAACGAGAGAAACCCCAAGGACACGGCAAGGAAGAAAGTGGTGCAGCACCCAGTGTACTTCGTCAGCTCCTTGTTACAAGGGGCTAGATTGAGGTACTTTGGCATGCAAAAGTTGATATTTGGTTTGTTATGCATTAGATCATCATTGCAAATCATATTTTATTTGCTTTTTGGTTGATCCTAGAAATCCTACGCAACTCAAGGACCTACGGAGAGAGTTGGGGATCTCGTTATTTTCATATTTGAGGTTTTCTCGAATTATGAAAAGAGGATCGTTTGATTTTAATTATTTTTCTCTGAATTATTTCTTTTATTAAAAATGAAAGAAAGAGGATAAAATGACTTCCTAAAAATAAAGAAATATCAGAGATTTAAAATTAAAATCAAATAAGGTTTTTGTTTTGGAGTTTTTCGCTGTTTTATTTGAATTTAGGAAAAATGCGCGTTTTTCAAAATTGCTTTTAGGCCCCAAATAAATGTTCACTTTGTCCGGATTGATTTTAGAAGTCGGAGAAAATTTATTTCGGGATTTTGGGAGTCCGTTTAGTATTTCTTTTCTTTCTTTTTCTGCACGTCATATTGTTTAAAAAAAAGAGTCGACCGACTTAGGGCCGTACTCGGCCAGGACTTCTTGGGCCAGGCCTTTATAAGCCGCCGCCCCGAGCCCGTTACCGCCATCCCACCCAAAAATCCTAACCCTAGCCGCCACCCGCCGCCGCCGCCGCCCCAAGCCGCACGAACCGCCGCCCGCGCTGCCGCCACGCGCTGCCCGCGCTGGAGCCCGCCGCCGCCGCCGCCAACGCTACCGCCCGCGCTGCCTCGCCGCAGCTCGCCGCCGCCCCGCCGGACCTCCCGCCACCGCCGACTCGCCGAATCCCGCCGGAGTTCGAGGTAGCCGCCGGTTTTTTTAAAAAACTGATCAATTTTATTTCGTAAACCCTAGATTCTTTTTTTTCTAGATCCGGTTCGGTTTATTTTCTTCGGTTTAGTTATTTAGCGAACGGCCACTTTTACATTCATTTTTACGAACAGTTTTAGTCATTTAGCCGCAGACAACGAATGTTCGTTCGTTAGCCTGTTCGTTGTTTTCTATTTCTCGGATTTTCTGCGATTATTTCTGATCGCGATTTCTGATCCGATTTTCGTTTTAGTTTAACTTTTCGCTCGTTTATCGGAATCAGGCAATTCAAGCGCCTAAAGTTTCATCTCAAAACCCTCTTTCCGTTTAACCAACTCAAACAAGTTTTTGCTTCTGTAAAATTTGACTTACATCCAGATTAGTAAACGAAGCTTGTTTCTTTCGCCGTTTGCCTTTCGTCGCTTCATTTGATTTGTTTCTTTTTGCAAACCGGAGTTCTTCAGTTGAGCTTTCTGGTTAGATCTCTTATTTGAGTTTTACCTGTGCATTAGATGAGTACTTATCGTATGCTTGTTTGTTTGTTTTTTTGCGTTAGAGTACCCGGAGTGCGCCGCTTGCTACTTCGAATCTCTAGGTTTCGCGGATCCTCAGCAAGGCAAGTAACACTTTGATCATACCTCTTACTACCCAGTTTTATTGCATTAGATCAATCCTCAAACATTGCGTAATTAGGATCTAATTAAATTGTGGGTTGGGAAGTAGATGAGGTAGCACCTATTACCTGTTTTATTATCAAACCCTGGGAGTTACTTCTACGTTTGCTTATTGCCATGCTATGCTAGTAGACGTGGATTGGGTGAGTGTATCCATGACAGATGTGAGATTGTTAATTAACGGTTTATTTAAGGTGGCAACTTTAACACACATCTGGGTGGATTGAGGCACCTGGGTATTCCAGCGATTGCCTGTTTTTCTTTATGGACCGCCACCCAGGCTCAAAGGGATCATGAGATTATTCATGCTAGAAACGTTCGTGTGCAGCCACAAGCTACTATGGGATCTAGCATAGTTGATTAAGTCGTGTGAACTCTTACAGTGGTAGACAAGCAGATGTAGGGGAAAGTAGGTGTAACGGTCTACCCAATCGTAAGGTGCTAGCGCTTCTGAAAGACTATGTCTAGGTCATCCATTTCTCAAACACCATGTAGTGCGAGAATCCCAATGGAGGAGATCGAGTCTTGTGGGTAAAAGTGCGCAAACGTCTGCAGAGTGTATAAACTAATCATGGTTAGCCGTGTCCCCGGTTATGGACATCTTGAGTATCTAGTACCTGGATTATCATGTGAATCTCATCATGTGACTTTAATTAATTTTGTTGGGTTTTAATGATGATGTTTAATTGGGATTGAGAGGGTGTCTATGCTCTCAATGTTTAACAACTACCATGATAGTTAAATAAAATTTATTCCTTTGTAGTAGGGAAAAATTGGCTTTACGCAAAACTGTAACCATAGAGCTTTCCACCGGCCATATATGCATGTAGTATAGCCTATTTCTGCTCATTACTCTCTATGTGTTACTTTGCCAGCATATTCCATGTGCTGACCCGTTTTTGGGATGCAACGTTCATGTTGCAGACTTTTCAAACGACGAGTAAAGAGCTTTAGGTCATGGTTCTATACTCAGTGATGCCGTTGGAGTTGATGGACTCACTTATCTTCCAAGCCTTCCGCTGTTATCGTAATTAGATGGCCTTAAGCCATATTTCTTGTAATAAGTTCTCTTATGAGACACTCGTTGTAATAAGTGTGTGATTGCTACTCTGTTATAAATCCTTCAAGTACTGTGTGTGTCAGCATTACTGATCCAGGGATGACACTGAAGCACAGAGATCAGACCGTTTGAGGTCTGGTCGCTACAAGATGGTATTAGAGCACACACTGATTGTAGGACACGACCACTAAGATAAAGACCTAGATCACTACTCACTCTTCTCATTTCTGACTCCTCATCTTTTCTACTCTTTTAGGATGGCGGATGCAAGGAACAAGTTCACACAGCCGGATGAAGATACACCCTTTGGACGCCACCTGAAGGAAGTCACTAAGTACCTGAACATCGGAGTACCAAGCTTCACCGGGACCTACAACACCACTTTACCCGAGGAGGAGCACTGGATGATTCAAGTTCAAGTTCCAGGAAGGACGTTCATGCCAGTCACCAAGCCCATAGAGTTTTCCTTTGATGCACCAACCTGGAGTATAGGAAATAGCATGGCAGCCCACATCGCCATGGGACGTATTGGAGAAGTTTATCGCGATGATCTCAAGGATACTATCTACCAGATTTGTGGGTGCCGAGATGAACACTGGGAAATGATCAGCACCAAGAAGTATAGATCAATCGCAGCTTTTATCCAGGAGTTAAACTACCATATTCGACGTCAGGAGAACCAGATGTGCGCAGACATGATAGATCTGAAGAAGGAAATGACAAGAATCACAGAGCTGGAGGAAGAACTCAAGGCTACATGTGAAGATTATGAGGAGGAAATCGTCGTACTAGTGGAGAAGAATGACGACATGATTAAGAAGATCGGAATTTTCATGGGAGACCCTACACCAGTAGAAGAAGACGAAGAACCCAAGGAGATTCGCCCAGAAGACTACATCACCATCGACGACACCGACTCTGACCTGAGCGATGATGACTACGTTGACGAAGCTGGATCAGATATCATGGAGTCTGCAACCGAGGAAATAGAGTAGTCCGAGCACTTTCGCGATAGTTCTAGATCGATTGTATGCCCTTGATTGATTGAGTGAAAATGTTTGTGTTTGTCTCATGTGCATATGGGTAGTGCTTTCTCATTAGACCTCATTCTATTCTAATCTCTCCCCTCTAAACCCATCAGATGCCTCTGAGACGTGACAATGGATTTGCATTTCCACTGAAGCTCACTCAGTTGATCCAGCAGCAGAATGCGTTGATGCAGTTGCTAGTCCAGAATCAGAATCAAGGGAACAACAACAACAACCCACCACCACCACCACCACCTGTTGATCACTTAACCCGTTTCCTTAGACTGAATCCGCCGGTGTTCTCTAGTAGCACTGAGCCTGTAGTAGCAGATGATTGGCTCCGCAAGATTGAAAGGGAGTTAACCACTACAGGATGTACTGATGCTGAGAAGGTGCGCTTTGCCGCACATCAGTTGGATGGACCAGCAGCATCATGGTGGGAGAATTACACTGTCACCTACCCTATAGCCACGGTGACATGGGACCAATTTCAGCAGGCTTTCCGTACTGCCCATGTGTCGGCAGGAGCTATGGCCATGAAGAAGCGTGAGTTTCGCAACTTGCGCCAAGGAGGACGGACAGTTGGCCAATACGTGGATGACTTTAGTAAGTTAGCACGTTATGCCTCGGATGACGTTGCTACGGATGCAGCTAAGCAGGAGAAGTTTCTGGAAGGACTGAATGATGAGTTGAGCATGCAGTTGATGGTAGCAACCTTCAACAACTACCAGGAACTGGTAGATCGTGCTCATATGATTGAAGGGAAGCAGCAGCAGATTGAGAACTGCAAGAGGAAGTATGGACAAGGGAAGTACAATTCAGGAGCTTAGCAGAAGCCACCTTTTACCCCGAAAACGGGAGGACATTTTCAGCATACCCATGGAGGAGGGAGTTCGCATAATCATAATGGACCCAAGAACGATAATGGCAATGGGGGAAGCAACGTTCAGAACCGTACAAACCCATCAACCCCAGCCAAGAGAGACCTGAGCCAAGTCACTTGTTATAAGTGTCAGAAGATCGGACATTATGCCAATGAATGTCCTGAAACCCAGAATGGAAATGGCAATGGAAGCTCTGGGAAGAGGCCGAACCCTTTCAATAGGGGGCAGGTGAACTACGTTAACATGGAAGATGTTGAAGCCCAGCCAGATGCAGTAATCGGTAAGTTTTTGGTTAAGTCTTTTACTGCAATCGTTCTTTTCGATACTGGTGCATCGCATTCATACATATCAAGGTGATTCATGGATAAGTATAAACTGCCCACCAAGGTTCTTAGAACACTATGTTAGTAAGCTCACCAGGAGCGGAGTATATGGCCAGTAAAGGATGTTTTGAAGTGCCATTGAGTATAGGTAGGCGTGTGTTTCCCTCGAATTTAATCATTTTGGAATCGCAAGGTTTGGATGTAATTCTGGGTATGGATTGGCTATCAATGTATGGAGGAAACATCGATTGCGCCAGTAAGTCGATTTTGCTTACCACCCCAGAAGGGAGAAGGATCAAGTATATATCACGGCATGTGCAGATTAGGACACAAGTAAATTCCCTAACAGGAGTTGTATAGGAGGAACTACCGGTGGTAAAGGATTTTCCGGATGTATTTCCAGAAGAGTTGCCATGCATGCCACCGGATAGGGACATTGAGTTTTTGATTGAGCTTTTGCCAGGCACAGGACCAATATCTAAGAGACCGTATAGAATGCCTGCAAAGGATTTGGAGGAGATTAAGAAGCAGATTAAGGATTTACTGGATAAGGTATATATTCGCCCAAGTTCATCACCTTGGGGATCACCAGTACTTCTACTGGAAAAGAAGGATGGATCGTTAAGGATGGTTGTTGATTATCGAGGATTGAATGAAGTGACGATCAAGAATAAGTACCCACTGCCGATGATCAATGATCTGTTTGACCAATTGCAAGGAGCCAAGGTATTTTCCAAGATCGATTTGCGATCAGGATACCACCAGTTGAAGATTCAAGAGCAGGACATACCTAAGACAGCTTTTACTACGAGGTACGGGCTGTATGAGTATACCGTTATGTCATTTGGTCTGACTAACGCACCTGCTTATTTTATGAACATGATGAACAAAGTGTTTATGGAGTTTTTCGATAAGTTCGTCGTAGTATTCATTGATGATGTACTGGTTTACTCGAAGAACGAAGAAGAACATAATGAACATTTGTGTCTGGTACTTGGTAAGCTCAGAGAACATCAGTTATACGCCAAGTTTAGCAAATGTGAGTTTTGGTTGAAGGAAGTTGGATTCCTCGGACATGTTATATCCGGAGAAGGAATAGTTGTAGATCCCACCAAGGTTGTCACTCTGACAAATTGGGAAGCCCCAACAATAGTTGGAGAGATCCGGAGTTTTCTTGGACTCGTAGGATACTACCGGAGATTCATTGAAAATTTCTCGAAGATTGCAAAACCTATGACGGAGTTGTTGAAGAAGGATACCAAGTTCAATTGGACTGAGGAATGTGAGGCCAGTTTCCAGGAGTTGAATAAACGTTTGGTTACCTCGCTAGTGTTGATTTTACCAGATCAGCGCAAGGATTATGAGGTGTATTGCGACGCTTCACGTCGAGGACTTGGAGCAGTGCTTATGCAGGAGGGAAGAGTTGTTTCATATGCCTCACGACAGCTTAAGCCCCATGAGTTGACTACACATGATTTGGAGTTAGTAGCCGTAGTGCACGCATTGAAGACATGGAGACATTTTCTCATCGGAAACCATTATGAGGTGTACATGGATCACAAGAGTTTGAAGTACATCTTCATGTAGAAGGAGTTGAATCTCAGGCAAAGAAGATGGTTGGAGCTCATCAAGGATTATGACATGAGGTTGCATTATCACCCCGAAAAGGCTAACGTAGTAGCTGACACATTGAGCCGCAAGAGCCATGTCAACACACTAATGACTGGAGATTTACCAAAGGAGTTAGTCGAGGATCTTCGCGAGCTATGTTTGGAGATAGTTCTGAGAGGCTATGTAGCAGCATTGGAGATTCAGTCTACTCTGATGGATAAGATCAGAGAAGCTCAGAAGACCGACAAGGAGATTGCCACCATAAAGGAGAAGATGAGCAAGGGAAAAGTTAAAGGTTTTCGTGAGGATGAACACAATACCTTATGGTTTGAGGACCGCGTTTATGTGCCTAATGACCCGGAGATCAGGAAGCTAATTCTACAAGAGGCCCATGATTCACCGTACTCGATTCACCCAGGAAATACCAAGATGTATTTGGATTTGAAGGATACTTTCTGGTGGACCGGAATGAAGAAGGATATTGCGGAGTATGTAGCTGTTTGTGATGTATGTCAGAGAGTAAAGACAGAGCATCAAAAGCCAGCAGGATTGTTACAGCCATTGCCAATACCCGAATGGAAGTGGGGTAAGCTAGGCATGGATTTTATCACGGGATTACCCAGGACCCGCTCAGGCTATGACTCAATATGGGTTGTAGTCGATCGCTTGACAAAGGTAGCTCATTTCATCCCAATGAAGACCACTTACACCAGTGCTAAGTTGGCAAAGATATATATGACCAGGATCGTATGTCTGCATGGAGTTCCGAGGTGCATTGTATCAGATAGAGGAACTGAGTTTACCTCAAAGTTCTGGAATCAGTTGCATGAAACTTTAGGTACCATGCTAGAGTTCAGTACAGCTTTTCATCCGTAGACCGATTGATAGACCAAGAGAGTCAATCAGATTTTGGAGGATATGCGGAGAGCTTCTGCGCTAGATTATGGATCTAGTTGGGATGACAATTTGACATATGCGGAGTTCTCTTACAACAATAGTTATCAATCCAATTTGAAGATGGCCCCTTTTGAAGCCTTGTACGGAAGAAGGTGCAGAACACCATTGTCGTGGGACGAAGTTGGAAACCGCCAGCTGTTTGGACCAGATTTGATTAAGGAGTCTGAACAGAAAATGAAGTTGATTCGCGATAGGCTCAAGATAGCCCAGTCCAGGCAAAAGAGCTGTGCAGATTCTAAACGCAAGAAGACAGTTTACGAAGCCGGAGACAGAGTTTATCTTCGTGTATCCCCACTTCGAGGAGTTAAGCATTTTCGAGTTAAGGGAAAATTAGCGCCACGTTTTGTGGGACCATACAAAGTTTTGGAGCGTATGGGAGAAGTTGCTTACAAGTTGGAGTTGCCCGACAGATTGTCGGGAGTTCACGACGTGTTCCACGTTTCCCAACTGA
This sequence comes from Triticum urartu, assembly GCF_056163025.1. Lineage (NCBI taxonomy): Eukaryota > Viridiplantae > Streptophyta > Magnoliopsida > Poales > Poaceae > Triticum > Triticum urartu. The sequence continues at coordinate 262,694,381 of NC_141876.1, forward strand.
AGAAGTGCCACGCAGAGATGGCGGATATACCGCTGAGAGATACAGTGCCGCTGGAAGCAATTCGGTTGGATAGTGATTTGACCTACGAGGAGAAACCAGTCAAGATACTCGAGTTTGCCAGCCGAGTTACCCGCAACAAGGTTAACAGGTTTTGTAAAGTTTAGTGGAGTCACCACACCGAGGATGAAGCTACCTGGGAGCGAGAGGAAGATCTGCTGAAGGACCACCCTCACATATTTTCTAGCCAACCCGAATCTCGAGGGCGAGATTCATCTTAAGGGGGGTAGGTTTGTAACATCCCAAATTTTCAATTTGGAATGTTATACATTAGATCATCATTGCATATCATATTTTATTTGCTTTTTGGTTGATCCAAGAAATCCTACGCAACTCAAGGACCTACAAAGAGAGTTGGGGATCTCGTTATTTTCATATTTGAGGTTTTCTCGAATTATGAAAACAGGATCGTTTGATTTTAATTATTTTTCTATGAATTATTGCTTTTATTAAAAAATGAAAGAGAGAGGATAAAATGACTTCCTGAAAATAAAGAAATATCAGAGATTTAATATTAAAATCAAATAAGGTTTTTGTTTTGGAGTTTTTCGCTGTTTTATTTAAATTTAGGAAAAATGCGCATTTTACAAAATTGCATTTAGGCCCCAAATAAATGTTCACTTTGTCCGGCTTGATTTAAGAAGTCGGGGAAAATTTATTTCGGGATTTTTGGAGTCTGTTTAGTATTCCTTTTCTTTCTTTTTCTGCACATCATAGTATTTAAAAAAAAGAGTCGACTGACTTAGGGTCGTACTCGGGGAGGACTTCTCGGGCCAGGCCTTTATAAGCCGCCACCCCGAGCCCGTTACCGCCGCCCCACCCGAAAACCCTAACCCTAGCCACCACCCGCCTCCGCCGCCGCCCCGCGCTGCCGCCCGCGCCGCCTCGCCGGAGCTCGCCGCCGCCGACTCGCCGGATCCCGCTGGAGTTCGAGGTAGCCGACGGTTTTTTTAAAAAAACCGATCGGTTTTATTTCGTAAAACCTAGATTCGTTTTTTTCTAGATCCGGTTTGGTTTATTTTCTTCAGTTTAGTTATTTAGCGAACGACCGCTTTTACGTTCGTTTTTAAGAACGGTTTTCGTCGTTTAGCCGCAGACAGCGAACGTTCATTTTCTAGCCTGTTCGTCCTTTTTCTTTTTCTCGGATTTTCCACGATTATTTCTGATCGCGATATTTGATCCGATTTTCGTTTTAGTTTGACTTTTCGCTCGTTTATCGGAATCAGGTGATTCAAGGGCCTAGAGTTTCGTCTCGAAACCCTCTTTCCGTTTAACCAACTCAAACAAGTTTTTGGTTCTGTAAAATTTGACATAGATCCAGATTAGTAAACAAAGCTTGTTTCTTTCGCCGTTTGCCTATCGTCGCTTCGTTTTATTTGTTTCTTTTTGCAAATCGGAGTTCTTAAGTTGAGCTTTCCGTTTAGATCTCTTATTTGAGTTTTAACTATGCATTAGATGAGTACTTATTGTATGCTTGTTTGTTTGTTTGCGTTAGAGTACCCGGAGTGCGCCGGTTGCTACTTCGAATCTCTAGGTTTCGTGGATCATCAACAAGGCAAGTAACACTTTGATCATACCTCTTACTACCCAGTTTTATTGCATTTGATCAATCCTCAAACATTGCATGATTAGGATCTAATTAAATTGTGGGTTGGGAAGTAGATGGGGTAGCACCTATTACCTGTTTTATTATCAAACCCTGGGAGTTACTTCTATGTTTGCTTATTGCCATGCTATGCTAGTACACATGGATTGGGTGAGTGTATCCATGACAGATGTGAGATTGTTAATTAATGGTTTATTTAAGGTGGCAACTTTAACACACATCTGGGTGGACTGAGGCACCTGGGTATTCCAGCGATTGCCTGTTTTTCTTTATGGACCGCCACCTAGGCTCAAAGGGATGATGAGATTATTCATGCTGGAAACTTCCGTGTGTTTGAAGTACTCAGATTTTGTATTCAGAACACTATTCGGCTGATTACGCCCCCAAGATGGCCTCATATGAGAAACGTTTCTACACGGGTTGTCTTCGTCTTGTCACAATGATCGATTTCGATATAAAAAACGTCTAAATCAGAGTTCATATGCAAAAGTTGGAGCCAAAACAGTGTGCTTCATAAGTTTGCCCCGGAAGTTTCCGGCAAACTTCCACGGAGGTTCCACGCTAAACAGAAAGTTTGCACACGGTTCGCCCTGAAAGCTGGAATTTCGACATTATTTACAGATTTGCGGGCCAGGATTCAATCTCAAGATGACCTCGGATACAAAAGTGATCAAGTAAATAGTTTTTCTCCATTGCAAGATCTAAAACTTTGCTTTTTGGACCATCGCGATATGAGGCCATGTGCGACCCGCAGGAGCTGTACAAGAGGCTACTTTATGTAATTTTAGCCCAGAAGTTTCGGGCTGATCGGAAGTTCCGGCCCTCATAGTCCGAGGTAGGTTAACTTTTGATGTTTTGGATGGGATTTCAGTCCTTTTCTTGTACAGAAAGTCCAGCCACCTCATATATATGTAAGGGGTGATGGCCGATTGAATAACAACACATAATAGACAAATCAAACTATCATCTTTTACCTTTACTTTTATCTTCTCCCTTGTTCTTTGTCACATCCCTAGTTCTGGTCTGACCTAGGCCAGCTTCCATGTGTTGCATCATGTTTAAATTCTTTTGAATTTGAAATGGGGTTTGATCAAACCCTAGAACCTCTCTAAAAATACTAGGTTCAAACTTAAATCATTTTCAGTGAACCCAAAATGCCTTTCGAAAATGTTCATGATTTCTGATAAAGGAGAAAACCTCTGCCAAAAATGATGAACATATTTCTAGGTCATTCCTCGATTTTTGAATTAAATCATATTGTATTTGACTTTGAGCATTTAAACACTATAAATAATTTAAATGCTCAAATAATGTTCGAACTATTTGTGGGCCAGTGAATTAATTCAGAAAGTGCTCAGGAATATTTTCAGGATTTATGAAATTGATTTGGTATTTTAAACTAAATCAAAACAAACCTGCAAAATAGAAAAACAGAAAGAATTAGGAAAGCCACAGAGAGAGGGACTAACCTGGATGGCCCAGCACTATGCAGCCCGCTGGCCCACAGTGCTAGTCACCACTAACCTTGCGCCAGAAGGACGCCGCGCGCCAGCACACGCCCGAGCCACCTCCAGCTTCCGCCGCTTCTGGAGCCAGCCCCGAGTGCCACACACTCCCTCTCGACCCCCTCGCTCTCTCCCTGGACCCCCTCCCCCTCCTCTGCTCCCTACCATAGCACCACCCGAGCGCGTTCGCCGCCGCCACTCACCGTAGCCATGGCCACCACCTGTCCCACGCCCCCTGGAGCTTCCCACGAGCTCCGCCTCGTTCCTCTCTTCCTCCTCACCGAGCCTCCCGATGCCGGAAGCCTCGAAAACATCGCCGGCATCATCGTGTTCACCTTCAGGCACCGAAGATCGTCGCCGCCGACTCGTCGTCCACAGGACTTCCTCGAGCATGCTAGCCATCCCTACGGCACCGCTGTGAGCCCCCGAGCGTTTTCCCCCTCCCCCCGCAGTCAATCCCCTCCTCTAGCCAGCATAGCCACCCGAGGTGAGAGCTCCATGTCGCCGGCCATGGTGCCGCCATGGCTAGAGCCCGAACCAGCCGCTCCCGCACGCGTCGTCGTCCTCCTCACCTCTCAGGAGCCCGTAGCCGCCACCAGATCCTTCCCACGTGCCCTACAGCCACTGCCCAAGCTCACCCGAGCTTCGGCAGCCGCCGCGAGCTCGTCTCCGTCGAGTACAGTGCACCCCAGCCGCTGCTGCCTACTCCGTTGGATGCGTACGAGCATGGGCTCCCTCCTGGTGGTCACACCGCACCTAACCGCAGCCCCTAGCGCCGCCCAGCTGCAGCTCCGCCGTGCAGAATGGTCGCCGCCGGCCAAAGTCCGGCGATGATGACGTGGCTCCGTCATTAGAGGCTAATCCCTTAATTAGCCACCTCATAGCCACTGATAGTGGGCCCTACCACAGGGTCAAACCCAATCAGCGTTGGTTTTGACCGGGGTTAGTCCTCGTGTCACTGACGTGTGGTCCCCACACGTCAGGTTTGACCTAGACAGCCCCGTTGACCCGCTGACATCGGCATGTGGTCATGCTCACACAGTAACATTTTCTGGGATTTTAAATGAATCAGAAATGATTTATTTATTTCATAAAATAGCCAAAACTTCTAAAATTCATAGAAAATCAACCGTAACTCTAAATGAAATAATTTATATATGAAAAATGATCGGAAAAATTCAAGGAACCCATCTGTACCATTTCCATGCATGTTTGAACAATGTTTATCCTCTATTTTGGACAAAACAAATAAAGGGTATTTAAATAATCATATATGGAGTTGGAATTTGAATCATGTATCCAAACCAACTACATTTAAATCATAGCTAGATGCATTAGCTCAAATCATAGCATATTGCCATGTCATGATCATGCATCATATTTTGGCATTGCATTGATTGTGTTCTTTCTCAGTTGCCGGTGTTTTCCCCCTCTCGGTAGACGTGTACCGACGACAAGAACGATGACACTGATCAAGTGTGTTCCTCTTCAGAAGTGTCAGGCAAGCAAAAAACCCCTTGTTCATTCCGATACAATCCCACTCTCTTGCTCCTGCTCTCTTTTACTTCATTAGGGCAACAACGATTCAACTGTTACATGCTGCAGTAGTTGAACCCCTTTCCTCTGCATGACCTGTCATTGCCACAGTAAATAGATGAAACCCACTAGCATGAGTAGGAATTGTTTGAGCCCTGATGTGCCTACTCATTCATGCTTGTTGTCATGCCTGCTACTGCTTAGAGTTGAGTCAGGTCTGATTCATCGGGAATGAATTGGAACGTGGTGAACATGTCCTACCATTGAGAGCTAAGTGTGTGAACATGATTTGGTAAAGGTAGCGGTGAGAGGCCATGTAGGAGTACATGATGGGTTGTCTCATTGCAGCCGTTCTCAGGAACTGAGTTCTGTGTTTGTGATCCATGAACAGTTACTACGACACATTGGGTTCCGGTAACTCGGCCCCTCTTGGCTTATTAATCAACTCGATCTCTGTCCAGGAGTTGCAACTAGTTTCTGGTGTTTGTAGGTAGTGTTAGTAGTCTACCAAGTGGCACCCGGTACAATTGGGCTTGGGACAGACTAGGCATAGTGGCACGGTGTACCAAGTGGCACTCGGATGGTGGGCTTGGGAACCCTGCACACATCATTTGGGGCTGTGAGCGACACCCCGGCCGGATCTCCTTGCGGATGGAACCCGAATAGGCGATAAACATGGACGAGAGACTTGTGTGGTTAGTCAGGTCGTGGCCGACTCCCTCGCCAGGCTTCCGCTTGAAGGTTGCCGAGGTACACGACGTGTACATGGTGGTAAGTGGCGAGAGCGTGTGTGAAGAAGTACACCCCTGCAGGGTTATCATTATCTATTCGAATAGCTGGATTCCTCAGATATGGAAACTTGGACCCCTTGCATAGTTCATAGACAAGTGAAAGTGGATACTCTAAAATGCGCAAGATAAGCATGAGTGCTATGGATGGCGTTCTCATAGGGAGACGGGAGCAGATCCATAGTGATGTATTGATTTGGTGAATATGTGGACTCGTGTGTGCCACCTCAAAGAGTTATTTGCAGTAGTAGTTCAGGTTAGCCATTGAGTCAAAGCTGACTTGCTGCAGTTAAACTCCACCACCCCCTTTGTTGATACCGATGCATAGTTCTGATGTAAGTCTTGTTGGGTACATTTGTACTCATGTTTGCTTATTTTATGTTTTGCAAAGAGACGTCAGTCTCGCTAGTAGTTCCGTGTGGACTTCGACGTTTAGCTTGATACCTCAGCTACGAACTTGTGCCCTCGGCAGGATCAGGTAGATAGTCAGGCTTCTCGGCCTTTTTCATTTGTAGAAGTCTGTACTCACACATGTTAAGCTTCCGCATGTGCTTTGACTTGTATGCTCTAAATGTTTGGTCATGAGACCCATGTTTGTAATATCTGGCTCTTCGGAGCCTAATGAATAAAATACTTGAGTTGTAGAGTCATGTTGTGATGCCTTGTTGTATCTGCACATAGCGAGCATATTGTGTGTATGTTATTGAAATGCTTGGTATGTGTGGGATCTGACTATCTAGTTGTTTATCCTTGGTAGCCTCTCTTATCAGGAAATGTCTCCTAGTGCTTCCACTAAGCCATGGTAGCCTGCTACAGCCCGGATTACCAAAGTCCTGCTATCACCGTGTTCACTTAATTATGGAATTCCATCTATATGGAAGCCTGGATGGTTTGTTGTTGAGCACATTGACAACAATTTCATCTTGTCCATGATTCAAGTTGAACGTGTAAATTAGTGTTGGAAACTTTGTAAGCAATGCTTCGTGTTCCGTTCATGAAGCTTATGCTTGGATGGAAGAAGTGACTTCCTCGAATTCATGCGCATTCTATGCAAGTTGCTGCTGTGAATACGAGAAAGATTGTTTTTGCTTCCTCTAGAATCATCCCAAGTTAGTCACGCATGTGCGAAGTACTCTATGGTTTGATAGGTTGGCCGCCTCCATTCTATATGTGTTTCCTAGCACACCAAGCCACTGAATGACTTGTTCAAGGAGAAGAAGTTCCTTCTTAAGAGCATGCCTTATGCAAGGACTTTGATATCCTCAATGATGGTTCCCCACCTGAAATCGGTAGTGTTTTATTGTAAGACTACTACGTGGTCATGCTTGTCTGGGACAGCATGTTCACATGTGTTTAGCAGAACTAGCTCATGTTTTGGAGCTTACTACCATAGTCTGTTTCCCGAGAATATCGCAACGTCATCTCGTAGAATTGTGTTGCGAACTTTCCTTCCAGACATGACGAGTCTGGAATATTCTGACACCAACCCGATCTGAATCTTAGGCAGATATGATGGTTGGAACATTCTCGACATTTGCATTTTGTTCCCAGCTTGCACCGCCACGGTGCCATTCTACCATGAACTGGCTCTCAATAATGGTTTAGGATCATCTTCAAAGTGGGCTTACCTTGGGTCCTAGTCATTCTCGATGATAAGCAGAAATCATCCATTGCGTTGTCTTCAAAAGGTAGTCCACATCGTCCATTCTAGTCCGGGTATGCCATCCTTCGTACTCCGCCAGACCATTGTTTTGATTTGCCTTAGGCTGGTATAAAAGTTTCAATGATCTAGATATCAAAAGTAATTCTTTTTTCCAATTAAGGGAGTAATTCCACGAGTCACCTTCCCTGAGGTACTCCGTTATGGAATCATGACAATTTTCCCTCGCTACTTTGAAATCCTCATCAACTTGTTCTTCCGTCCTTTCTAAGGTGTGCTTTGCCTCTCAACTCAGGAGATGTCTCTACGTCTCCTCCCATGAGTTGATCTTGTGATTGTTAAGATGATCCATCACTATGGAGTTGTCTCTGTCCTCGTGTTTGATGAAGAACTCGAAAGCAGAGTTGTCAAGACCAAGGTGATGCGAGGAATCGATGTTCCTATGAGTTGCAAGTTGGATCATGAAGATCGTGTTAGTTTGGTGTCCCCTCTGTCATCTTACCCTACGCTTGAATCTCGGGACGAGATTCTTGTTTAGTGGCGGTGAGTTGTCACATCCCTAGTTCTGGTCTGACCTAGGCTAGCTTCCATGTGTTGCATCATTTTTAAATTCTTTTGAATTTGAAATGGGGATTGATCAAACCCTAGCACCTCTCTAAAAATACTAGGTTCAAACATAAATCATTTTCAATGAACCCAAAATTCCCTTTGAAAATGTTCATGATTTCTGATAAAGGTGAAAACCTGTGCCAAAAATGATGAACATATTTCTAGGTCATTCCTGGATTTTTGAATTAAATCATATTGTATTTGACTTTGAGCATTTAAACACTATAAATAATTTAAATGCTCAAATAATGTTGGAACTATTTGTGGGCCACTGAATTATTTCAGAAAGTGCTCAGGAATATTTTCAGGATTTATGAAATTGATTTGGTATTTTAAACTAAATTAAAACAAACCTGGAAAATAGAAAAACAGAAAGAATTAGGAAAGGCAGAGAGAGAGGGACTAACCTGGACGGCCCAGCACTGTGCAGCCCGCTGGCCCACAGTGCTAGTCACCACTAACCTTGCGCCAGAAGGACGCCGCGCGCGGGGTCGCCGCGCGCCAGCACGCGCCCGAGCCACCTCCTGCTTCCGCCGCTTCTGGAGCCAGCCCCGAGTGCCACGCACTCCCTCTTGACCCCCTCGCTCTCTCCTTGGACCCCCTCCCCCTCCTCTGCTCTCTACCGTAGCACCCCCCGAGCGCGTTCGCCACCGCCACTCGCCGTAGCCATGGCCACCACCTCTCCCATGCCCCCTCGAGCTTCCCACGAGCTCCCCCTCGTTCCTCTCTTCCTCCTCACCGAGCCTCCCAACGCCGGAAGCCCCGAAAACATCGTCGGCATCGTCGTGTTCACCGTCGGGCACCGAAGATCGCCGCCGCCGATTTGTCGTCCACAGGGCTTCCTCGAGCACGCTAGCCATCCCTACGGCACCGCTGTGAGCCCCCGAGAGTTTTCCCCCTTTTCCCACAGTCAATCCCCTCCTCTAGCCAACATAGCCACCCGAGTTGAGAGCTCCACGTCGCCGGCCATGGCGCCGCCATGGCCAGAGCCCGAACCGGCCGCTCCGCAAGCGTCGTCGTCCTCCTCACTCTCCAGGAGCCCGTAGCCGCCATCAGATCCTTCCCACGTACCCTATAGCCACCGCCCGAGTTCACCCGAGCTTCGGCCGCCACCGCGAGCTCGTCTTCGTCGAGTACAGCGCACCTCAGCCGCACCTGCCTACTCCGTTGGATGCGGACGAGCATGGGCTCCCTCCTAGTGGTCACACTGCACCTAACCGCAACTCCTAGCGCCGCCCAGCTGCAGCTCCGCCGTGCGGAATGGTCGCCGCTGGCCAGAGTCCGGCGAAGATGACGTGGCTCCATCATTAGAGGCTAATCGCTTAATTAGCCAACTCATAGCCACTGACACTGGGCCCTACCAGAGGGTCAAACCCAATCAGCGCTGGTTTTGACCGGGATTAGTCCCCGTGTCACTGACGTGTGGTCCCCACATGTCAGGTTTGACCTAGACAGCCCCGTTGACCCACCGACATTAGCATGTGGTTATGCTGACGCAGTAACATTTTCTGGGATTTTAAATAAATCAGAAATGATTTATTTATTTCAGAAAAGAGCCAAAACTTCTAAAATTCATAGAAAATCAATGGTAACTCCAAATGAAATAATTTATATATGAAAAATGATCAGAAAAATTCACGGAACCCATCTGTACCATTTCCATGCATGTTTGAACAATGTTTGTCCTCTGTTTTGGACAAAAAAATAAAGGGCATTTAAATAATCATATATGGAGTTGGAATTTGAATCATGTATCCAAACAAACTTCATTTAAATTGTTGCTAGTTGCATTAGCTCAAATCACAGCATATTGCCATGTCATGATCATGCATCATATTTTGGCATTGCATTGATTTTGTTCTTTCTCAGTGGCCGGTGTTTGTCCCCTCTCGGTAGACGTGTGGCGATGACGAGAACGATGACACCGATTAAGTGTGTTCCTCTTCAGAAGTGTCAGGCAAGCAAAACCGCCTTATTCATTCCGATACAATCCCAGTCTCTCCCTCTTGCTCTCTTTTACTGCATTAGGACAACAACGATTCAACTGTTACATGCTGCGGTAGTTGAACCCCTTTCCTCTGGATGAGCTGTCATTTCCACAGTAAATAGATGAAACCCACTAGCATGAGTAGGAATTGTTTGAGACCTGATGAGCCTACTAATTCATGCTTGTTGTCATGCCTACTACTACTTAGAGTTGAGTCAGGTCTGATTCATCGGAATGATTTGGAACGTGGTGAACATGTCCTACCATTGAGAGCTAAGTGTGTGAACATGATTTGGTAAAGGTAGCGGTGAGAGGCCATGTAGGACTACATGGTGGGTTGTCTCATTGCAGCCGTTCTCAGGAACTGAGTTTTGTGTTTGTGATCCATGAACAGTTACTACCACACATTGGGTTCTGGTAACTTGGCCCCTCTCGGCTTATTAATCAACTCGATCTCTGTCCAGGAGTTGCAACTAGTTTCTGGTGTTTGTAGGTAGTGTTAGTAGTCTACCAAGAGGCACCCGGTACAGGTGGGCTTGGGACAGACTAGGCACAGTGGCATGGTGTACCAAGTGGCACCCAGATGGTGGGCTTGGGAACCCTGCACACATCGTTTGGGGCCGTGAGCGACACCCCGGCCGGATCTCCTTGCGGATGGAACCCGAACAGGCGATAAACATGGACGAGAGACTTGTGTGGTTAGTCCGGTCATGGCCGACTCCCTCGCCAGTCTTCTGCTTGAAGGTTGCCGAGGTACACGACGTGTACATGGTGGTAAGTGGCGAGAGCGTGTGTGAAGAAGTACACCCCTGCAGGGTTATCATTTTCTATTCGAATAGTCGGATTCCTTAGATATGGAAACTTGGACCCCTTGCATCGTTCATAGACAAGTGAAAGTGGATACTCTAAAATGCGCAAGATAAGTGTGAGTGCTATGGATGGCATTCTCATAGGGAGACGGGAGCTGATCCATAGTGGTGTATTGATATGGTGAATATGTGTACTCGTGTGCGCCACCTCAAAGAGTTATTTGCAGTAGTAATTCAGGTTAGCCACTGAGTCAAAGCTGGCTTGCTGCAGTTAAACTCCACCACCCCCTTTGTTGATACCGATGCATATGTAGCTAGTTCTGATGTAAGTCTTGCTGGGTACATTTGTACTCACATTTGCTTATCTTATGTTTTGCAGAGAGACGTCAGTCTTGCTAGTAGTTCCGTGTGGACTTCGACGTTTAGCTTGATACCTCAGCTACGATCTTGTGGCCTCAGCAGGATCTGGTAGATAGTCAGGCTTCTCAGCCTTTTTCATTTGTAGACATCTGTACTCACACATTTTAAGCTTCCGCATGTGCTTTGACTTGTATGCTCTGAATGTTGGGTCATGAGACCCATGTTTGTAATATCTGGCTCTTCGGAGCCTAATGAATAAAATACTTGAGTTGTAGAGTCATGTTGTGATGCCATGTTGTATCTGCACATATCGAGCATATTGTGTATATGTCATTGAAATGCTTGGTATGTGTGGGATCTGACTATCTAGTTGTTTATCCTCGGTAGCCTCTCTTACCGAGAAATGTCTCCTAGTGCTTCCACTGAGCCATGGTAGCCTGCTATAGCCCGGATTACCGGAGTCCGTCTATCCTAGTTGCTACTGCTCCGGAACACTTAGGCTGGCCGGCATGTGTCCTTCTTCGTTCCTGTGTCTGTCCCTTCGGGGAAATGTCATGCGGTGATCCTTTAATTCCTTGTAGCTTGCTACGACTTAGGATTCACTCGCTGTTGATCGACACGTTCGTTGCTGGGTCATGTATGCTTGTTCATGTAAGTTAGTGCCACTTTGGGTTCACGACTAGCCATGTCAGCCCGGGTTCTCTGTCATATGGATGCTAGCAACACTATCATATACGTGAGCCAAAAGTCGCAAATGCTCCCGGGCCATGGTAAGGCGACACCCATGGGTATACCATGCGTGAGGCCGCAAAGTGATATGAGGTGTTACAGGCTAGGTCGGTGTGACATAGAATCGGGGTCCTGACAGCCCTCTTCTTCCCCGTTCTTCGTTTGTTCTTAAAAGGCGGCGAACCTCGAGGCCCTAGGGGTGATCAGGTTGACCTAGGGCAGGCCGTAGCCGCCGCGCGCCCTGGCGGGGTCCCTCCCAGGCGTGTGGGGTTTCGGGTCCTCAAAAGCACCCAGCCGATTGCTTGCGTACCGTGTTGGGTCTCCTTCGACGTAACTTGCGGTGCATCACCCTCGGCTTTGGAGGTACATGGTGACGTGTTCGTGTGCGAATAAGCGCTTTGCTTTATATATGAGTTCGTCCAGGATTTTCCTTTGCTACGAAAAGGATTGCGCCACCTTGCTGCATCGTGTTTACTTTTGTTACTTGTTACTCGTTACGAATTATCTCATCATACAATATCTGTCACCGATAATTTTAGTGCTTGTAGAGAATACTTTGCTGAAAACCGCTTGTCTTCCTTCTGCTTCTCATTGGGTTCCACAGTCTTACTTATTGAAAGGACTACGGTAGATCCCCTACACTTGTGGGTCATCTGGGGCTAACTGCTTCTGCCCCATTGAGTAGGGAGAAGGGAGTCTGCTCGATAGGTCAATTTGGTGTCGTTCTGAGGGACCAAAGAACCACCGGCAACTTGTCGATCCATCGCCTGCCACACTTCTGCAACTTATCAAATGTTCTTGTCTTGAGTCCTCGCAACACTTCAACATTCACCCTCTCAGCTTGCCCGTTGCTCCTTGGATGAGCAACCGAGGTGAAAGAGATCTTGCTTCTGCGGGCACGAACGTATTGCATGAAGGCGTGGCTCGTGAATTGGGTGCCATTCTCAGTGATGATTCGGGCAGGGACCCTGAAACGGCACACCGATCCTTTCAAGAACTTGATAGCTGACTGAACGGTCACCTTTCTCACGGGCTCTACTTCCGGCCATTTTGTAAACTTGTCGATTGCAATGAACAAGAATTCAAAGCCCCCGATAGCACGGGGGAAGGGGCCCAAGATGTCGAGCCCGTAGACTAAAAACGGCCATGATAAAGAGATTGCCGGAAGATCTTGGGCAGGCAGATGGATATTCTTGGAATGAAACTGGCAGGCTTCACCTTTGTTGACCAACTCAACTGCATCTGGAGGGCTGTGGGCTAGTCAAATCCTTGTCGGAAAGCTTTTACCACTAGAGCCCTCGATCTCATGTGTGAGCCGCACATGCCTTTGTGTATCTCTAACAGCAGTTCCTTTCCTTCTTCCCGACAAATGCACTTCAATTTCACACTGTTGGGCCTTCTTCTGTACATCATGTCATCAACGAACTGATACATACTGGCCCTCCGGGCTACTCTTTCAGCTTCTTCTTGCTCTTCGGGAAGTTCTCTAGTCTGGAGGAAATGCACTGTGTGCCACACCCAAGTTGGAGCCTGAGGCTCGGCAACAAGGACTAGCGGCACCTCCTCATTTGTGGGAGCGCATTCATCGGCCGCGGGTTCGCGGGAGGGTGCAGCTCAGCAACCGAAGGGGATTTGTTCCCGTCAAGCTCTCTGTTGGGAGCCTTAGGAGGTTCTACCGGGAGATGCTTGCCAGAGTCCAGTTTCCTCCTCTTTCTGGCCATTGTTGCTGGGGATACAGAGGGCTAAGTCAGATGGAGAACAAAAGTCCCTGGTTCCATAGGATTTTTTGCGCAGCGCACTTTGACAGATGATCAGTAATGCTGTTTTCCGCACGGGGTACATTATCTGTTTGCAATCCGTCAAAGCGGTCCTCCAACTTTCTCACTTCCTCAACGTATGCCTCCATCAATGGACTTTGGTAATCCTTGTTCACTTGCCTCACCACAAGTTGCGAGTCTCCACGGATGATCAGGATCTTGAAACCCAGTTCTATTGCAATCCTGAGCCCGGCAAGGAGCCCTTCGTACTCTGCTGCATTTTTGGTACCCTTCTCCCGAGGAAAATGCATTTGGATGACGTGCTTAAGGTGCTCCCTAGTGGGAGTAATGAGAAGCACGCCAGCCCCTGCACCTTGTAGGGAGAAGGCACCATCGAAATACATAGTCCATTTTTGGAGCGCTTCCTTGCCGGGGATAGTTGTCTCCAACACTTCTTCATCAGGAGTTGGCGTCCATTCTGCGATAAACTCTACCAATGCTCTGCTCTAAATAGTTGATGTGATTTCAAACTTCAACCCAAAGCTAGATAACTCCAAGGCCCACTCGCCAGTGGCCTCGGGGTTTCTAAGTATCGGTTGCAAAGGGAAGTGGGTGACAACCATGATCTCATGGGATTGGAAGTAGTGGCGCAGTTTCCTTGAGGCCATGACGTGGCCAAAAATCAACTTTTGCATGCCAGAATACCTCAACCTAGCCCCCTGCAATAGGGAGCTTGTTGGGATGTGGGGTCCCGGCAAACCCTTAAGGTTCGAACACTGGGGTGCGCGCAAAGTCTTTCCCTCCAACTGATATACGCTCTAGCTCGCTAAGATCTTGCGGACGAACTCGACGAACTCACAACATAGAAGGACACGGGGTTTATACTGATTCGGGCCAACGTTGTGGTGTAATACCCTACTCCAGTGTGGTGGTGGTGGATTGCCTCTTGGGCTGATGGTGAACAATACAAGGGAGAACGGCCTCATGAGGTTGAGGCGTTTGTGTGTGTGGGTTGGTCTCTCTTCCTCTCACTCAGATGAGGTGATCCCCACTTCCAATGTGGTGGCTAGTCCTATTTATGGAGGCCCTGGTCCTCTTCCCAAATATAGAGCGGGAAGGGAGCCAACAATGGCGGGCTAATTTGAAGGGGACAGCTAGTACAAGCTATCCTGACAAAAGTAGTCTTCGCCTGCACAAAGTTCTGGTGGTGACGCTGTTCTGGGCTCCACGGTGACCTCCGTCTTGCAGTCCATGGTCTTGTTCTTGCTGCACCGAAATGGCAACCTTTTCCTGAGGCCTCGGTACTCCGCGGCTGCGCCTGCCCCCTTTGCACCAAAGAGAAAATAAGGACGCTGTGCGCGCTGGCGCCCACCTAGTGTCGATCGTCACGGCTTATGTCATGAGAGCCTCGTGAGGTTCGCCTCGCCTTGATATTTCCGCTCCTCGTCAGCCTTCCTAGCTAGGCCACTCCAGTGGAGGTCTTGCATCATCTGCCTCGCGAGGCTTGGCCCCTCATGAGGGTCTTGGATGCTTTGTTGGTGAATATGGGTCGTACGGCTTGCTGGCTCAGCCACGCCGTAGGCCGCAGGCAGGCAAGTCTGGGGACCCCCGTTCCCAGAACGCCGACAGTAGCCCCCGGGACCAAGGTGTGCGCGGGCTTGGCTTCGCGGTGAAGCGAAGGGTCAAGATCGAAGTGCCGCGGGACCCAAAAGCATGCGACCTCGGTTGATGCGTGGCGGTTGATTGGACGTGGGCGTCTCCACTTCCCCACACTGGCTTTGAACCTGCTTGGCTATGTGGCCCCGCTTCTTGTACAATTATTCTTCCCTCTCCGCGCCTGGCTTTTCCAATCTTCTAATCTCCCTGCTTCCTCGACGCCCTGCTCCGCCTTCCTAGTCTGACCAGTATTCCGCCCGCTTTACCGCCATGGCACCGAAACAAGCCAGCAAGGGGAAGATACCTCTGTCCTCGCCAACTGCGCCTCCATCCTTCGAGCCGGCGCTCAGCCAGCCTCGGGTACTCAACGACGAGGCCATGGGCAAGGTGCGCCCCATACTGGCCTCCAGCTTCAACGAGTGGGGAGAGACGCTGGCCTGGCCTGTGTCCCGCTCTAGCATGGCTCGGGCAGTCACCGAGATCCCGATCTTCATTTATACCCTCTGGGATGGCCTGCTTCCTCCCTTCTCCGCCTTCCTCAATGCGGTGCTCGAGCACTATCAGATCCATATGCTTCATCTGGACCCTCAATCTGTGACCCTTCTTGCCGTCTTTGCCTTCGTGTGTGAGGCCATGGTGGGCATCGCCCCCTCCGTGGCACTCCTCCGCCACTTCTTCTCGCTACATCTCATCGGTGCCTGACAAAGCTCAGGGTGTGTGGGCTTTCAGGCCGTGGCAGCGACGGCAGGCATGGGGATCGACTTCGAGCTTCCTTTATCCGCGAGCGAGTTCTGCACGCGATGGGTGTTTGTTGATGCCGGCATGCTCAAACCTCTGCTCCAAGCTCTGGTGGGGCCTGCCATTCCAAACTCCGGCTGGGGTCACCAGAGGCTCGCGAGCCCCTGCCTTGCCCCTGTCTGGGCCAGGCTGCGGTGGTTGAAGGACCTTGGTGTGACTGTGCCCATGGTGGTGAGGGAGTTCGTTAGGCGCTGAGTTGCTCCGCTTCAGCGCCATTCCCGCCCGATGTGGGACATGCTCAGTGGGCAGGACAACATGAGGTTTCAGGAGGAGGGGCTTCCTCTTGCTGCGCGGCAAACAGTGCTCACGGTCCTGTCTGGTGTCCCTCTGCCAGACGAGATGCCCAAGAAAAGCTGCACGATGTACCGCTGCGAGAACAAGGTCACCTTTGCCGCGAACACGCCTTCCTTTGATGAGTAGAGGCTGCGACAAATTGGCTTGGTGGGGCCCCACGAGAATCCCGTCATCGTGGTCCCATTCTTCGCCGCCGGTGCCGAGCTCGCACTAGGTGGCGGTGCCGGGGAGCGAGCGGCGACGGGTGCCAGCTGCTTAGGTGTTGAGGAGCACATGCCGAGCGGTGATCCGGGGGCGTCGTCCTCGGGAGGTTGCGACCCCCTCCTGAGGCACCGGTTGCTGATGAGATGCGGCATGCGGCTCCCGAGGCCGAGGCTCCAGGGGCCTCGGGAGGTCGCAGCAAGGAAGAGCCGGACTGTTCGCCACAGCCTGGCTCCCCTAAGGCTATCCCTCTTGGTTCTTCTTCAGCTCCGCCGCGTGCCAGCCATCACGTCCAGCGCTTCGGTCGCCTTTGCGTGAACTTCGAGGAGCTCCGCAAGAGTAAGGGATCCCCTAGCGGCAACAACATCTTCGGGTCATTGAAGCGACGGAAGTACATAGCCGTCGACGAGTAAGTACCTCTTCTTGGTGATCTTCTGTGTGCTGCCTTCCTTTCCTGACGATTGCCCCCTCAGGTCCCCTTCTGCTAAGGCCACGAAATCTCCAGAGAAACAGCTCCCTCTCATCCCATCGCACTCGCCAAGCTCCGGTGCTTCAGGCTCAGACGCTGCCCGCGGCGTGGGGTCAGCCTCGGGAGCTGGTCCGTTATCAAGGCGCCCTGAGCTTGTGCCTTCGCCGTCCTTTCTTCGTGACCTTGCTCAGAGCGTAGCAGGCGTGCCAATGGCTCGTCCCTTGGTCACAGTTGGTAGGTGGCTAGCCTCGATGCTGGAGCTTCCTTCAAGTAGTGGGCCTTGCTCGATCCGGGCTCCTCGCGGGAGTCAGCTGGCGCCTGGGGCCGTGCCAGCCCCCAACCGGGAGATGGCGCGCCACTTGATGCTCCACCCGTAGCCCCCGAGGAGGAGGACGAGATGGGGCGAGCGTTAGAGCTCGAGCGCGGGTGAAGCATGGTCCGCCACGAGCTCTTCCAGGAGGCGATGGGCGCGATGAACCGCCTTGGTGAAGAGCTTGCTGGCGTCGACTCGCGTCTTGGGGCCGAAGGTCTTCGGTTGGTGGAGGAGCGGCACAAGCTACGAGTGGCCATCAACCTTGGCCGTTATCATCGCGACCTCAAGAACGCGAAGGCTGAGGCATCCCTCAAGATTGCCAATGAGGCCTGCTCGCGAGCTTTGTTGGAAGCTCACGAGGCCAATCGCTGCCGCGAGGCTACAGAGGAGCACGCGTGGGAGCTCCAGGCCTGGAGCGCATCCCTTGATCAGCAAGTCGAGGCGCGCGGGGCCGCCCTTGCATCGATGAGGGGGACGCGTGCGGAGGAAGAGGAGGTTCGGCGGCACGAGGAGACGCTGGCCCTGGAGGCCGTGGAGCGTAGCCTCGAGCTCGAGCGACTAGAGATGAGGGAGTGTCAAGTCGCTCAAGCTGAAGATGCCGTCGGGGCCCGTGAGGCCAGAGTCGAAGAAGAGATCAATCGCCGGGTAGTCGTGGTTCACGCTGATCTGGAGGGCAGGTATGGCTTGAGGCTGGAGCTCGCCGGACAGGAGGGCGCTGGCAAGGCCGCCGCCCTTAGGCCCAAGTTGGACAAGGCCGAGAGGCGTGCTGAGGCCACAACCGCTGCCCTGGTTACGGTGCAGGTTGACCTGTCCTCCGCCCGCGCCGAGCTGCTTTCCCTCCGGAGGCGAATTGACGATGCCGAGGCTGTTGCTCGGCAAAACAGAGAAGAAGTGCTCCAACGCCGAACGCTAGAGCGCGAGCATGCCCCTATGCTTCAAGACCTTCGGAACAAGACCAACACCGCCCTGGGTTATATCTGCGACAAGAACGCCCCGACCCCTCACTCAGGTGACTACGCCAGCCACCTGACCTTCTTCACCGAGGTGGTGACGGGCCTGGAGGCTCAATCTGCCAGAGCTCGGCAGCTTGTGGAGGAGAGGGGTCGTGGCCTGATTCAGCGCGCCTTCACCCGTGTCTTCAGCCACCTCCTGAACGCCGACCCCAAATTCGAACTTGATGCCGCCATTGCTCCCGTGCCCATTGCCGTCCGGGGTGACTTGGCGCATTGGGTAGAGGACCATGTCGACGCATTGGTCAGGGCCTTTACCTCGGAGAACGATGGGGTGGTGGTTGTCACAGACGAAGGTGACGTGGTCAACACCGGCGATGGGGGCGTCGCCGACGGCGGCGATGATTCTGACGAAGGTGATGACGATGTGAGCGACGCGTCCCAGGACGACATGGCGAGCGATATCTCTGGCCGATGCCATATTCTCCTGTTGTTTTATTCTGCACGCAAAACCCGGGCGTGGCCCTTGGAAAACTTGTGAGAGCATTTTGAGAGGGGGAGACCCTCGTGTAAGCAAATCACAGTTTTTACTTTCCTTTGTGATGTGGATATGTGTCCTCGTGAGCTCGTGGAGATGGGGGTGAGTTTTTCCACGTGGATTACCTTAGTCAGCGCCAACTTAGGGATGGGTCATGCGGCGACAAGTTCCTGAGAATCCTATAGAGCTTATCGCCCGTTTGAGGGGGGCGCAAGGGGTGAGCACCAGGCGTAGTGCTAGCGTGTTGCTCTGCGCGGTCCGGCTCGCGAGGAGCTTTGCGAGGGAGAGGCGATGGACACGAGTCCCAAACCAAACAAGATCCAGAAGGCGAAAAACGGCTCGAACGAGAAAAGGCACCCCCCACGCGCAAAGATAAAAATCCAGCTTCAACTTTAGTCTAGAATCAGAAAGCAAAGCCACAGAAAGAGTGATCCAAAGAAAAAGGCCGCGTCCGGCACCTAGTCTAGTATTCGGGTCTTCAAGTCTTCTCACCAGCGCGGAGCTAAGTGATGTCCACAAGGCGTGGGAGGGAGCCCCAGGGCCTGAGGCCGGTGCTCCTGAGACTCCAGGGCGTGTACAACCCCAACTCATTATTACGTGAGAGTCTCATGGGCGGCGAGCGTCACAGTCACCGGGCCTTCTTCACAGGTACTGGCCTTGCTTCATATCGCCAGACGAGGGACCCTCCTTGCGCCACTTTTGACCTCCTTTTGAGCCGGCCGGAGACCAGGATGACACAAAGGAGGGAAAGAGGACGCCAGCGGTTCCCTCGGTGACCACGGGTCCTCTGCCGGAGGAAGGGTCATTGAAGCCGCCCCGACAGAGGGCCTACCTCCGAGTGTCCCCTGGTTCCGTGTGCCTTGGGGAGGGGCCTTGCTCCTGGATCCCTCTTGGCGGCCCCCTGCGTGTCTCCCTTGTTGAGACGGGTGCTGCCGTGCCGGGGTCGTCGATCGGTGCTGCAACCTGATTCATCTGTAGCCCATGGTTAGCGTAAGCCTGTTCCTGAGAGGTTAGCGATACCCTGTAGTTGCCGTCGCCGGCGCGATCACTGTAGTTCTCCGCTGGCTCTTGGAAGGCTTCGACTCCTAGCGCCCCTTCTCCCCAATCTTCTCCAACGAATGAGCCGATGTTGTCCTCTAGTGCGTACCCTTGGTCCATCATGCGGGGCACGTAGGCTTCCGGGGCCGTCACCCCGATGGCGTCCTGGGGATGATAATACGACATCCGGCTGGGACCATGGGGGGTGACACTTACGCTCGTGCTTCTCAAGGGCGGCATGGGGGGGTGGAGCCCCCTACGCTGCCAGCCGTACTGATGTTGGTGAAGCCCCCGGGCGTAGTCGATGGCACGCAGATGTGGTGAGGCTAGCCGCGCGACGTTGCATTGGCCTGGGGGGAGTCGATAGCGGAAGGATGGCGCTCCCGACGCCGCTGCGTCCAGCAGCTCAGCAACACGCTCAAGCAGCGTGTCCCAGCCGCTCTCCATCAGCCTGCATCGCACCAGCTAACTTGCCACTGTGAGTGCCGCCCGCATGTTCGCTTGCTCCCGCCGTGAGGGCGGCGCCGTTGCAGCGCGTGACTCGCTGCTCTCACTGCGGCTCGTGCTTGCCGCGGGGTGAGGGTGGATGATGCCTGGCCGCGCTGTCCATGCCCGGCGGAGCTTGGTGCCGCCCGTGCTGCCTGGGGTGCGGGGTCGAGATCTTCATGGGCGGGCGGCGCCGTTCGGCCGGCCAGGCTGCCCAGCGGTCGGATCCGGCTCTTGGGTCGCCAGACATCGTTGCCGGTGAACGTCGGAGAGCTGATTGGCGGATAAGGGGCTCCGGTGAACCCCTACCTGGCGCCCCAAATGTCGGGATGTGGGGTCCCGGCAAACCCTTAAGGTTCGAACAGTGGGGTGCGCGCGAAGTCTTTCCCTTCAACCGATCTACGCTCTAGCTCGCTAAGATCTTACGGACGAACTCGACGAACTCACAACATAGAAAGACACCAGGTTTATACTGGTTCGGGCCACCGTTGTGGTGTGATAACCAACAAGTATAGGGGATCGCAACAGTTTTCGAGGGTAGAGTATTCAACCCAAATTTATTGATTCGACACAAGGGGAGCCAAAGAATATTCTCAAGTATTAGCAGCTAAGTTGTCAATGCAACCACACCTGGAAACTTAATATCTACATCAAAGTGTTTAGTAGCAAAGTAATATGATAGTAGTGATAACGGTAACAAAAGGTAACAGTAGTAGAAGTAATGTTTTTGGTATTTTTTAGTGATGATAGCAATATCAACGGAAAAGTAAATAAGCGGAGAACAATATATGGAAAGCTCGTAGGCAATGGATCGGTGATAGAGAATTATGCCGGATGCGGTTCATCATGTAATAGTCATAACCTAGGGTGACACAGAACTAGCACCAGTTCATTGATATTATGTAGGCATGTATTCCGAATATAGTCATACGTGCTTATGGAAAAGAACTTGCATGACATCTTTTGTCCTACCCTCCCGTGGCAGCGGGGTCCTTACGGAAACTAAGGGATATTAAGGCCTCCTTTTAATAGAGAAGCGGAACAAAACATTAACACATAGTGAATACATGAGCTCCTCAAACTACGGTCATCACCGGTAAGTATCCCAATTATTGTCACCTCGGGGTTAACGGATCATAACACATAATAGGTGACTATAGACTTGCAAGATAGGATCAAGAACACTCATATATTGATGAAAACATAATAGGTTCAGATCTGAAATCATGGCACTCGGGCCCTAGTGACAAGCATTAAGCATAGCAAAGTCATAGCAACATCAATCTCAGAACATAGTGGACACTAGGGATCAAACCCTAACAAAACTAACTCGATTACATGATAGATCCCATCCAACCCATCACCGTCCAGCAAGCCTACGATGAAATTACTCATGCACGACGGTGAGCATCATGAAATTGGTGATGGAGGATGGTTGATGATGACGATGGCGACGGATTCCCCTCTCCGGAGCCCCGAACGGACTCCAGATCAGCCCTCCCGAGAGGTTTTAGGGCTTGGCGGCGGCTCCGTATCGTAAAACGCGATGATTTCGTCTCTCTGATTTTTTCTCCCCGAAACTCAATATATGGAGTTGGAGTCGGAGAGGCAACAGGGAGCCCACGAGGTAGGGGGCGCGCCCCCCACCCTCGTGGAGAGGTGGTGGGCCCCTTGGCCTTCATCTTTTGCAGGTATTTTTCTTATTTTCTAAAAAGTGGCTGCGTGAAGTTTCATGTCATTCTGAGAACGTTTGTTTCTGCCCATGAATAACACCATGGTAATTCTGCTGAAAACAGCGTCAGTTCGGGTTAGTTCCATTCAAATCATGCAAGTTAGAGTCGAAAACAAGGGCAAAAGTGTTTGGAAAAGTAGATACGACGGAGACGTATCAACTCCCCCAAGCTTAAACCTTTGCTTGTCCTCAAGCAATTCAGTTGATAAACTGAAAGTGATAAAGAAAAACTTTTACAAACTCTGTTTGCTCTTGTTGTTGTAAATATGTAAAGCCAGCATTCATGTTTTCAGCAAAGATTATAACTAACCACATTCACAACAACGCTTAGGTATCAAGTTTACTCATATCAATAGCATAATCAACTAGCGAGCCATAATAATAAATCTCGGATGACAACACTTTCTCAAAACAATCATAATATGATAGAACAAGATGGTATCTCGCTAGCCCTTTCTGAGACCGCAAAACATAAATGCAGAGCACCTTTAAAGACCAAGGACTAACTAGACATTGTAATTCATGGTAAAAGAGATCCAGTCAAGTCATACTCAATGTAAACTAACAGTAATGAATGCAAATGACAGCGGTGCTCTCCAACTGGTGCTTTTTAATACGAGGATGATGACTCAGCATAAAAGTAAATAGATAGGCCCTTCGTAGAGGGAAGCAGGGATTAGTAGAGGTGCCAGAGCTCGGTTTTGAGACAGAGGTGAATAATATTTTGAGCGGTATACTTTCATTGTCAACATAACAACCAAGATATGGCGATATCTTCCATGCTGCACACTTATAGGCGGTTCCCAAACAGAATGGTAAAGTTTATACTCCCCCTTCCACCAACAAGCATCAATCCATGGCTTGCTCGAAACAATGAGTGCCTCTAACTAACAAGAGTCCCAGGGGGAGTTTTGATTTAGTTTGCATAAAGCATGGGACTGGGCATCCCGGTGACCAGCCATTTATCTCGTGAGTGAGGAGCGGAGTCCACTCCTCTTGAGAATAACCCGCCTAACATGGAAGATACAGACAGCCCTAGTTGATACATGAGCTATTCGAGCAGAGAAAACAGGATATTTATTTGAAATTTTAGAGTTTGGCACATACAAATTTACTTGGAGCGGTAGGTAGATACCGTATATAGGTAGGTATAGTGGACTCATCTGGAATAACTTTGGGGTTTAAGGAGTTTGGATGCACAAGCAGTATTCCCGCTTAGTACACGTGAAGGCTAGCAAAGGACTGGGAAGCGACCAGCTAGAGAGCGACAACAATCATGAACATGCATTAAAATTAATCAACACCGCATGCAAGCATGAGTAGGATATTGTAGCGACCCGACCCGAATGGATCAAGTCTCTGTGCTTAAGTGTCATCCCTGGATCGGTATGCTAAGACACACAATACTCGAGGATTTATAACAGAGGTAAATCACATGTATAAGTAACGTAAAATACTATTACCTCAATCCAAAATAGCGGAACTAACAAGGTTGTGGATTCCCATCAACACCAACGGCAAAGTTGAGTGTAGAAATCGTAACCCAAACGTATCACTTACTCGTCGTAAGAAATCCTGCAACATGAGACATTACAGCCACAAAGGGTCAGCACATTGAATGTACTGGCAAATTCACACCATAGAGAATGATGAACCAAGGGCTATCACTACATGCTTATTTGGCTGGTGGAAAAGCTCTACGGTTATAAGGTTTTTGCGAAAAGCCAATTTTTCCCTACTGCAAAGGAATAAATTTTATTTAACTATCATGGTGGTTGTTGAACATTGAGAATGGTTGACAGCATTCTCAATCCTAATTAAGTAACATCATTAAACCCAACAATATTCATTTAAAGTAACATGATGAGATTCACATGATAATTCAGGTACTAGATACTCAAGACGTCCATAACCGGGGA
The DNA here is from genome assembly GCF_056163025.1 of Triticum urartu. Taxonomy (NCBI): domain Eukaryota; kingdom Viridiplantae; phylum Streptophyta; class Magnoliopsida; order Poales; family Poaceae; genus Triticum; species Triticum urartu. The sequence continues at coordinate 262,718,178 of NC_141876.1, forward strand.
CACGACTAATCATGATTAGTTTGTACACTCTGCAGAGGTTTGCGCACTTTTCCCCACAAGACTCGATCGCCTCCATTTGGTTTCTCGCACTACATGGTGTTTGAGAAACGGATGACCGAGACATAGTCTTTCAGAAGCGCTAGCACCTTACGATCGGGTAGACCGTACCACCTACATCCCCTACATCTGCTAGTCTACCACTGTAAGAGTTCGCACGACTTAGTCAGCTATGCTAGAGCCCATAATAACTTGTGGCTGCACACGGAAGTTTCTAGCATGAATAATCCCATGATCCCTTTGAGCCTGGGTGGCGGTCCATGAAAACAAATAGGCTATCCTGGTCTACCCAGGTGCCTAGACAGGCAAATCCTGGAATAACCCGGTGCCTCAATCCACCCAGATGTGTGTTTAAGTTTCCACCTTAAGTAAACCATTAATTAACGATCTCACATCTGTCATGAATACTCTCAAAAAACACAAACCACGTCTACGAGCATAGCATGGCAATGTAAGCATAACGTAATAGTAACTCCCAAGGGTTTGATAATAACCAGGTAATAGGTTCCTACCTCATCAACTACTTCCCAACCCACAAGTTAATGACATCCTAACCATGCAATGTTTGAGGGTTGGAACTAATGCATAAAAATTGGGTGATAAAGAGTATGATCAAAGTGTGAACTTGCCTGCAATGTTGACGAAGATGATTCGCACTCATAACTCTTGATAGTTCTACTCTTCACACTCCGGTCAATCTATCGTAAGCAAGCAATAGTAACCACACATAAGCAATCACTAAAAAAAACCAGAAATATAGAAGAAGACAATTCGGGAAACATCAAAACCAAGCAAATAACTCTTGCAACATAAAAAAATTTCTAACAGTACCAAAATTACGTGAATTTGGCCTTATCAGAAAGTTTAGGTCAAGAGCTTCGATTTGCAAAAAGAATAAACTCAAACGGAGCTACGAAACTCAAGTTATGATCAAACGAAGTTTGAATTCAAATCTGATGTAATTCAAATTTTAAACTTTTCAAAAATATTTTTGAGTTGGCTTAATGGATAGAGGATATCATAACGAATACGTGAGCGTTGGTTTCGTTGGATTTGGACAAATGAGCGAAAAGTAATGATTGTTTGAAGTTCAGGGACTAAACTGTAGAGAAAATCCTCACATATAGGTCCTTGGCCGGAATTAAAACAGAAAAAGAAAAATACTAAATTACGAACGTTCGTTACCGAACGCTAACGAACGAAAATCGTTCGCTACCAGACCCTAACTAACGAACGACCACTAATTAAAACTAAAAAAAGAAAAAACGGCTAAATGAAAAAACCAAAGAAACCAAATAAAATAAACCGGATCGGGTGGTTTATTACCGGTTCGGTGGTTTTCTTTTGAAAACCAGCGACGGCGTTTTCCGGTGGCAGCGGCGGTTACCGCGGCGATTGCTGGAGTCGGGAGGACGACGGCGGCAGCTCCGGTGGTCGGGGAGGGCAACGGGGAGGTCGGGGAGGGCGGCGCGTCACGGCGAGGAGGATGGCGGCGTTGGCGGCGGTCCACAGTGACGGAACGGAGCGGCGGCGGCGAGCGGATCTCGCCGGCGGCGGCTGATCCCGGTGAGTGCGGCGGCGGCGGCGCTGGATCCGCGAGGGCGGCGCGAGCGGCGAGGAGGAGAGAGAGGCGGTGGGGGCGGCGCTTATATGGGGGCGGGGCGGCTCCGTGGCGTGGGCGAGGGGACGGCCGGAGCCGTGTCGGCGTCGGACTTTGGTGGAGTCCCGGTCGGCCACGACAGGGAAGGCGGCGCGGAGCTGGGCCTTGGCCTGGCCGGTTGGCTGGGTCGGCCCAGTCGGGGAATTTTTTTAAAAAAAAAAACATTTTTCAGACAAATAAAATAATAAAAGCAAAATAAATAAAATATTATATAGGCATATAATATATCAATATTTTCAGAAAAAGATTCTCTACGACATGAACATTTTTATAACTTGAAATAAAATCCACACAAATTCAGATAAAACAACGAGTGCTACTGGTCTATTAAAATCCAACAAAAATCATTTTTAAAATACCAAAATGATTTCAAAATAATTTTTCTCCAATTTTCTATTGTAGGGAATCATGTTACCCTAATTTCCATATATTTTATTTTTGGAGAAAAATAATTTGAATAAAACTCATATAACTCCAAATTGAAAATAAATTCAAAAGAACTTTGAATTTAATTCTTTGAAACTCCCAACTCATATTTCATATAATTTGAAGAAGTCATTTTATCTTATCTCATGAAAATCATTGAGTTGCATAAAGTTCCAAAATCGGAAATATTTTTAAATGAAATTCAAATATTTTCAACACCCCTTGTCATTTAAATAAATGGAAGAAGTCATGTCATCTTCTCTCGAGGGTTTTGTGTTTGAAAAGAATTTGAATTCATGGAGATCATAAAAGCAAAATGAATGTTTGGGAAAGTCCTTTTATTCCCTCTCATTTAACTTTCAAAAGTTTCGAATTCACTCATTTTCAGACAATCAATCAAACAATCAATCTATCTTTCTATTTATTATAACATTCCAAAATTTAGAATTTTGGGATGTTACAAACCTACCACCCTTAAAATGAATCTCGTCCTCGAGATTCGGAAAGGCTATCAAGAAAAGGTTAGGGTTTGGGGGTCTCCTCAAAATCCATCGATCATCACAGGGGTCTGGGGTGCTACCACCCTTAGAAGCATGGTTACTGTTCCATCAAAACACATATACTCCATCCTTATTCTTGACAGTGTCGGTGTTCTCAGATCCTCGCGAAAATTCCTCCTATGAGCTCTTCCGGTAATGGCATAACCTTTTTCCTCAATTCTTTTGTCCTTTCCTCTTGGTAAGGTTATTCCGAGATTTGGTCTCCTTAGTTGATGGGTCTGGCGCCAATTCTAAATAATTATCGATATCTCATGGTGGTTAACAATTTATGGTTTCTCCTGCAGGAAATTGGTCTGGGTTGATCCTCACCGTATAACCTACGGTTGACAAAGCTGCCTTGTACAAAGGAAAAATACATATACCATTCTAAGGCTTAAACAAGGTTTTGATCGTCGTTGCTCTACTATCGGTAAGTCACTCAGATTTACCATCCCATATAGCAAGGCGAATAATGAGAGTAAGTCGGTATGGTGATCAATCCATCCCGCACCCAAATCATTACCATGTATACAGTTTAGCGAATCTCGCATACTAACACTCAGTCATTCTCACAAGCATTGCAGAATTTCTCTCGTTGACGAACCAAGTTCGGAATAATCCATTGATTCTGCAAGCCAAACAAACATCTATCGTTCCTTCACAACTCTCAGGTTTTGCGTTGCTCCTATAAAATCTTCTATCGATAAAATCGTAACTTCTTCCCGGGTTTTTCCTTCAGCAAGAGTGTGCTTGCTTCTTGGCAGGTCCTAGGGCCTGTGGGTTATGGCCCATCTCATCACTTGTAGCCCTTGAACTTTATCATCGGGCAACTGATCATTATTCCAACTTCCAACTTCCTAGTATTCTTAAATCCATCCAATTGTATTGTCTTCCTTCCTTATATTGGCACCAAACTAGGACATAATTACTCAGACTCATCATGGAGTTTCCATTGATCCATATTTCCGACATCATACCTCCTTTATATCCAATAGTAATTTATTTCTTCATCCTCGTGGGATATCCCTCATACCGAGATAAAACTTATACTTATGAAGTCCATATTCCACTTCATGGAACAATCATTATCCTTTCCAGGGTCAAGCGTCCTTACAGGGGAATATTGGCCATCTCTGCATGGCACTTCTTCAATTGGGAAACGTGAAGCACATCATGAACTACTGACAGTCATTCGGGTGACTCCAACTTTTTGGCCACTTCTCCCATACGCTCCAAAACTCGGCATGGTCCTACAAATCTCGAGGCTAACTTTCGCTTAACTCCAAATCGTTTAACTCCTCACAGAGGGGGCACATGAAGACATGCTCTGTCTCCAATTTCATAGATTACCTCCTTGAGTTTTTGAGTCTACATAACTCTTCTGCCTGGACTGAGCTACCTTCAGTCTATCTCGAATAAACTTAACATTCTCTTCTGACTCCTTGATCACATTTGGTCCAAACAACTGACGGTCTCCAACTTCATCCCACATACTCTTGGGGTATCACACATATCGAGACAAAACTCGTATTCATTTTGTCTGAAATCCACTCAGTGGAGTATCCTTATCTTTTCCAGGGGTCAACGGTTCTTACAGGGTACTACCACCCTTAAAATGCACAAATCTTCCATAGACCATATTTCTCATATCCTCAAAAATGGTCAAAATTCTTCTTCATAGAGTAACAACTCATAAAATCCATATCAGTACCAACGATGCTAACTTTATTCACTCTCAATTGATTACAATCTCTCGCTTTTCCATTACATGTCTCAACTCAACACCTCAATATAAAAGAAAATGTTCTCACTTCTACAACTCCATTTCTTTTGTTGCAAACTCAACTATCTAGCAAAAGTCTCCTTCCCCTTGGGACATCATCTGGCAAAGTGCCCTGCTCTATTACAACGAAAACATACTGCTTCTGACAAGTCTCAAGGTTTCCTTTTTGGGCAACTGTTGAGGTAATGCCCTGACTCCTTGCACTTGTAACAGGTGATATGTCTCAGGTTCTTCCTGGAATCCAATCTGCTTCTCTTCCTGGACCTTTCCATGCCGATCATGACTTCTATTTCTTGTGGGTCATATTCTACTTCCTCTGTCGGGAATTCTACTAGATCCCCATTTAAACAATTTTGGGAGATGTGTCCTTCTTCTCCACATGAATAGCATGACTTGGTGCAGGGTTTAATTGGTTCTTCTTTGGGTGTGTCGCCCACCTTTTCCTTCATCAAAGTTTCTTCTAAAATTTCCATGAGGGCTCCTTTCATTACTTCTTTCTTCTGTTGGATGGTTCGTTGTATCATGGGGTAAATGTGACACTGAGCAGGATAGTGGGTAGTCCCTTCACACAAGAAACAAGAAATCTGCCTAGTTGGGCATTCTTCAACTGGGTGACTTCCTTCACAATTAGGGCATTCATCCTTGTGTTCTTTATGGGTGTGTCCTATTTCTCCACAAATCTTGCATGCACAAGGTTTCTTCATATCCTTTCCATAAGGCTTCAACTTCTGGGACACAAGCCGAGACTTTGGCAAAGTCAACTTAAATTCTTTCCAAGTGGTTATTCCTTGCCATCCATTGACGGTTTGGTACATTCTCCACCAAGTAGCAACACCTCTTTCAAAGCACTGAAGAGCATGCTGGGTCATATCATGTCCAACTATAGGGTTATTCTCCATGTGATCCGCCATGTTCTAAATCCATCGGTCCGTCTCCAACTGACTCATCGGTCCAGAAAATATAAGTTCATCTTCATTAATCCTCTATTGGGTCCATGGGTTTGGGGTGAGATAAGAGAGATAGAGAGGGATACACACAATACAAACAAAAGTTTTGAAAAGATAGGTTTTTGTTTGTGGCTGTCGAAAAGCATCAAACAAATGACAGTTCACAACCATCGCATCTAACGTGGGTATGTAACAGGGGTTTGGTCTTCTAAAGGTTAATAAATCTTCAACGTCTCCAAACTCTTCAAGCCTTGTTCATGCCTCCAATGGCTTCTTCCGATCATGCTTGTCTTCTCAAGTTCTTTTGCTAGCTCATCTCTGTTGACGTGAAATCTCTCGTGACATCCTTTAATATTCTGGAGTTGTATTTCAAACTTCTAGGTTTCAACATCCTTGGCATGAACCATGGTCTAGTTCCTGACGAATCTCCGGTTTCTCGAGGTTTTGCTCCTCCAGCTTGGCTACTTTCGCTTCTTGGACCTAAGTTCTTCACGAAATGCTCCTTGTCAAAATACGGCTTCTTGTAGCTCCATCTTAACTTCTTGATGTACTACTCCAGATCCTGGTGATACATCGGCTAAGGTTAAAACTTCATCTTACTAATAGGTGCTCCATCAACCTTATTCCATCAAATCCACTCTGAGGAAATGCATCCTTAACTCAGCACGGTGACAATAGCATCAGCGGGCGATGACATCACGGATAACCATGTTTCTGCTCTTATCATTTCCATGAGCTATCATTCCATAGTTGATATCTCCTGCCTTAGGGTTTTCAAAACTTCGAGTTCTCATGCTCCTTGTTTCAGTCTTTCTCTGACACACCTTGATCTCGGGCATTGACAACTTCCTTAATCTGTCATGTTCCATAGGGGTAGCCTTCCTAGGTCATACAAATCTGGAAATTCTTCAGAGCCTTCAAATTCTCCTTGTCTTCGGTCCTCAACCGTTGTAGTTTCCATTTTTCAGATGCATGGAAAATACTCTTCATTCCGAAGTGGCTTTAGTTGTCCGATATCTTGTACTTCTTGGAGTGGTCTCATCAGTCGAATCTTCGTGTGGTCAAAAGGGGAAAGGGGTATGGTCTCACTAAAGAGAATTTTTTGAATAAGCTCAGAAGAGAAGAGAGGTAAAATATCCTTTTGAAAGGGAAAGTTGTAGAGAAAAATCTTTGCTATGGGCTTGCCAGTTTCTAGGGTCACGTCCTACAGTCAACATGTGCTCTGATACCATCTTGTAGCGACCCGACCCGAATGGATCAAGTCGCTGTGCTTAAGTGTCATCCCTAGGTCGGTATGCTGACACACACAGTACTCGAGGATTTATAAGAGAGGTAAATCACATGTATAAGTAACGTAAAATACTATTACCTAAATCCAAAATAGCGGAAGTAACAAGGTTGTGGATTCCAATCAACACCAATGGCAAAGTTGAGTGTAGAAATCGTAACCCAAACGTATCACTTACTCGTCGTAAGAAATCCTGCAACATGAGACGTTGCAGCCACAACGGGTCAGTACATTGAATGTACTGGAAAATTCACACCATAGAGAATGATGAACCAAGGGTTATCACTACATGCGTATTTGGCTGGTGGAAAAGCTCTACGGTTATAAGGTTTTTGCAAAAAGCCAATTTTCCCTACTGCAAAGGAATAAATTTTATTTAACTATCATGGTGGTTGTTGAACATTGAGAATGGTTGACAGCATTCTCAATCCCAATTAAGTAACATCATTAAACCCAACAATAATCATTTAAAGTAACATGATGAGATTCACATGATAATTCAGGTACTAGATACTCAAGACGTCCATAACCGGGGACACGGCTAATCATGATTAGTTTGTACACTCTGCAGAGGTTTGCACACTTTTCCCCACAAGACTCGATCGCCTCCGTTTGGTTTCTCGCACTACATGGTGTTTGAGAAATGGATGACCGAGACATAGTCTTTCAGAAGCGCTAGCACCTCACGATCGGGTAGACCGTACCACCTACATCCCCTACATCTGCTAGTCTACCACTGTAAGAGTTCGCACGACTTAGTCCACTATGCTAGAGCCCATAATAGCTTGTGGCTGCACACGAAAGTTTCTAGCATGAATAATCCCATGATCCCTTTGAGCCTGGGTGGCGGTCCATGAAAAAAACAGGCAATCCTGGTCTACCCAGGTGCCTAGACAGGCAAATCCTGGAATAACCCGGTGCCTCAATGCACCCAGATGTGTGTTTAAGTTGCCACCTTAAGTAAACCATTAATTAACAATCTCACATCTGTCATGAATACTCTCAAAAAACCCAAACCACGTCTACGAGCTTAGCATGGCAATGTAAGCATAACGTAATAGTAACTCCCAAGGGTTTGATAAGAACCAGGTAATAGGTTCCTACCTCATCAACTACTTCCCAACCCACAAGTTAATGACATCCTAACCATGCAATGTTTGAGGGTTGGAACTAATGCATAAAACTGGGTGATAAAGAGTATGATCAAAGTGTGAACTTGCCTGCAATGTTGATGAAGATGATTCGCACTCATAACTCTTGATAGTTCTACTCGTCACACTCCGGTCAATCTATCGTAAGCAAGCCATAGTAACCACACATAAGCAATCACTCAAAAAAACCAGAAGGATAGAAGAAGACAATTCGGTAAACATCAAAACCAAGAAAATAAATCTTGCAACAAAAAACAATTTCTAACAGTACCAAAATTACGTGAATTTGGCCTTATCAGAAAGTTTAGGTCAAGAGCTTCGATTTGCAAAAAGAATCAACTCAAACGGAGCTACGAAACACAAGTTATGATCAAAAGAAGTTTGAATTAAAATCTGATCTAATTCAAATTTTAAACTTTTCAAAAATATTTTTCAGTTGGATAAATGGATAGAGGAGATCCTAACGAAGACGTGAGCGTTGGTTTCGTTGGATTTGGACAAACGAGCGAAAAGTAATGATTGTTTGAAGTTCAGGGACTAAACTGTAGAGAAAATCCTCACATATAGGTCCCTGGCCGGAATTAAAACAGAAAAACAAAAATACTAAATTACGAAAGTTCGTTACCGAACGCTAACGAATGAAAATCATTCGCTACCAGACCCTAACTAACGATCGACCACTAATTAAATCTAAAAAAAGAAAAATCGGCTAAATGAAAAAACCAAATAAAATAAACCGGACCGGGCGGTTTATTACCGGTTCGGTGGTTTTCTTTTGAAAACCGGCGACGGCGTTTTCCGGCGGCAACGGCGGTTACCGCGGCGATCGCCGGAGTCGGGAGGACGACGCCGGCGGCTCCGGTGGTCGGGAAGGGCAATGGGGAGGTCGGGGAGGGCGGCGCGTCGCGGCGAGGAGGATGGCGGCGTCGGCGACGGTCCACGGCGACGGAACGGAGCGGCAGCGGCGAGCGGATCTCGCCGGCGGCGGCGGATCCCGACTAGTGCAGCGGCGGTGGCGCTGAATCCGCGAGGGCGGCGCGAGCGGCGAGGAGGACAGAGAGGCGGCGGGGTCGGCGCTTATATGGGGGCGGGGCGGCTCCGTGGCGTGGGCGAGGGGCCGGCCGGAGCCGTGTCGGCGCCGGACTTCGGTGGAGTCCCAGTCGGCCACGACGGGGAAGGCGGCGCGGAGCTGGGACTTGGCCTGGCCGGTTGGCTGGGCCGGCCCAGTCGGGGAATTTTTTTAAAAAAACATTTTTCAGACAAATAAAATAATAAAAGCAAAATAAATAAAATATTATATAGGCATATAATATATCAAAATTTTCAGAAAAAGATTCTCTACGACATGAATATTTTTATAACTTCAAATAAAATCCACACAAATTCGGATAAAACAAAGAGTGCTACTGGTCTATTAAAATCCAACAAAAATCATTTTTTAAATACCAAAATGATTTCAAATTAATTTTTCTCCAATTTTCTATTGTAGGGAATCATGTTACCCTAATTTCCATATATTTTATTTTTGGAGAAAAATAATTTGAATAAAACTCAAATAACTCCAAATTGAAAATAAATTCAAAAGAACTTTGAATTTAATTCTTTGAAACTCCCAACTCATATTTCATATAATTTGGAGAATTCATTTTATCTTCTCTCATGAAAATCATTGAGTTGCATAAAGTTCCAGAATCGGAAATATTTTCAAATGAAATTCAAATATTTTCAACACCCCTTGTCATTTAAATAAATGGAAGAAGTCATGTCATCTTCTCTCTAGGGTTTTGTGTTTGAAAAGAATTTGAATTCATGGAGATCATAAAAGCAAAATGAAAGTTTGGGAAAGTCCTTTTATTCCCTCTCATTTAACTTTCAAAAGGTTTCGAATTCACTCATTTTCAGACAATCAATCGAACAATCAATCTATCTATCTATTTATTATAACATTCCAAAATTTAGAATTTTGGGATGTTACAGATATAATCCACCATGAACATAAATATCGTGAAGGCTATGTTGATTTTGTTTCAACTACATGCGTGAACATGCGCCAAGTCTAGTCACTTAAATCATTCAGAGGAGGATACCACCCTATCATACCACATCATAACTATCTCAATAGCATGTTGGCACACAAGGTACACCATTATAACTCATAGCTAATCAAGCATGGCATAAGAAACTATGATCTCTAGTTATCATTGCAAACATGTTTATTCATAATAGGCTGAATCAGGAACGATGAACTAATCATATTTACAAAAACAAAAGAGGTCAAGTTCATACTAGCTTTTCTCATCTCAGCCAGTCCATCATATAACATCATAATTGCCTTTCACTTGCACGATCGAATGATGTGAATAATAATAATAGTGCACGTGCATTGGACTAAGATGGAATCTGCAAGAATTCAATAAACAGGAGAAGACAACGCAATATGGGCTCTTTTGTCAGGTAAACAATAATGCATATAAGAGCCACTTCAACAATTTAATTATGGTCTTCTCCTATCGACCCCCAAAGAAAAGAAAAGAAATAAAACTATTTACACTGGAAAGCTCCCAACAAGTAAAAGAAGAACATGAAATATTTTTGGGTTTTCTTTTTAATTACTACTATAAGAATGTAAAGTACATTAATTAAAAGCTATGACTAATTTTTTTGGTTTTTCTTAAGGTTTATTAAACACACAAGAAGAAAGCATAAAAAGGAAAATAACCTAGCATGGATGATACAATGAAAAAGTATGAGCACCGACATCTAGCAATGAGTGTGTGAACATAAATGTAATGTCGGTGGGAAATACGTACTCCCCCAAGATTAGGCTTTTGGCCTAAGTTGGTCTATGGCCACGGCTGGCCTGGTGCATATCCATAATAATAGTTGGGGTCGTACGGAGAAGAAGAAGAGGAAGACTCCGATTTCCACTGGCTGACAATCATCTCCGAATCCCACTGGTAATTAGATTGTCATGAAGGATCAACTTGTGGTTCCGGCTCTGGCTCCTCAGCTGGTGCAGGGTTCTGGTAGGCGTGAATAGCCTTCAACGGAACAAGGTACGTGCCTACAGATAAATCAAACAAAGAAGGAGCAGGCAGGGTAATAATCTCAGGATGGTGTTTATTAAAGAACAATTGATATTTAAGCTCTCCTTACCTTTTCTTAACAATAAAATCATGTGCCACCATACTTTTATAATCTAAATAAACACGAGGCAGCACATTTTCTTCCTTCTCATAATGCCTAATAGGTATGTTAAAATGTGCAGCTAGGCGTGAAACATAGATGCCTCCAAAGATGGCGCCCTTTGTACGGTTCAGACTTAACCATTTGGCAACAATGCCGCCCATACTAACAGAGTTATCACCATATAAACCGTGGAGCAAAATAATAATATCAGGGATACTAAGGTTTCCATAGTTTTCGCGGCCAATTAAGCAACGACTAGCAAATAATGCAAAATAACGTAAAACAGGAAAATGTATGCTAGTGATTCGTGCATCGGAAACCTTCCTTGTTTCCCCTACAGTGATAGTATCGATAAACCCCTCCACATCATCGCAATGTGGTTCTTCTGTCTTTCCCTCAAAAGGGACTAAACAAACCTGGCAAAAAACATAAAGTGACATCTCCTTATGCTCATCATATAAATAGAACTCCACCGTAGGTGGTGAGCTCCTAGAATGGAAATGAAAGTTTTGCACAAAGATATTTGTGAGTAAGAGATACTGATCGCATTGGTCTTGGAGGAAAGCGATAAGGCTTGCATTCTGAGCCAATTCATGAAAATCTTCATAAATCCCGGCTGCTCTCAAGAAATCCTCGGAAGGCCATTCACACGCCCGAACCTCCGCGGTGCGAGGCAGATTATACTTAGGCTTCGGTGTCTTTTCCTTCGAGCTTTGGCTCGATGAGCCCCTCAAAAGTCTCCACATCATTTTCTGTAAAATTCTGAAATTTTTAGTAACTTCAAAATAAAAGTAAATCAAACTCAATAATATTGATAGCAACTACTCCTACAAGTGCCTAGGGCCTATATCATCCATCAAAACTACTCTTGACCAAATAAATTTGACATCAAGCTCAAGAATAGGGTCACCTAAGCAGCAAAAATTTGCAATGAATAAAGCACTAGAACAAAAACTAATTGGACCAATGGAGGAGTCACATAACAAGGAACAACCTCCCCAAGTAGTTTTGGAGAGGTGCCTTGAGCAAGGAGATGGAAAATGGCAGCAAAGTGAGTTAGAACTCGTGCTTGAGCTGGATATTCGTGTTTTTGGGAGGAAGACGAAGTGTGTGGGTGCAAGAATAAGTGGAGGAGGGCCACCGTGGGCCCACAAGACAGGGGGCGCGCCCTCCACCCTCGTGGGCAGGTGGTTGACCCCCTGTTGTGTTCTCAGTGCCAAATATTCTCATATATTCTAGAAAAAATCATATTTAAATTTCAGGGCATTTGGAGAACTTTTATTTTCGAGGTATTTTTATATTGCATGGATAATTAGATAACAGACAGAAAAATATTTATTTTTATTTTATTCAATATAAATAACAGAAAGTAAAAGTGGGGTACAGAAGGTTGTGCCTTCTAGTTTCATCCATCTCATGATCATCAAAAGGAATCCACTAACAAGGTTGATCAAGTCTTGTTAACGAACTCATTCCGAATAACATGGAACCGGAGAAATTTCGAATAACACTATGTTACCTCAATGGGGATATGCACATCCCCAATAATAAGAATATCATATTTCTTCTTGAAAGTAGGAAGAGGAAATTCAAAACCTCCAAATATAATCGATGCAATTTTTCCAATAGAGTTGATACTATGAACTTGAGGTTGTTTCCTCGGAAAGTGTACCGTATGCTCATTACCATTAACATGAAAAGTGGCATTTCCTTTAGTGCAATCAATAACAGCCCTTGCAGTATTCAAAAAGGGTCTTCCAAGAATAATAGACATACTATCGTCCTTGGGAATATCAAGAATAACAAAGTCCGTCAAAATAGTAACGTTTGCAACTACAATAGGCACATCCTCACAAATACCGACAGGTATAGCAGTTGATTTATCAGCCATTTGCAAAGATAGTTCAGTAGGTTTCAACTTATTCAAATCAAGTCCACGATATAAGGAGAGAGGCATAACACTAACACCGGCTCCAAGATCACATAAAGCAGTTTTAACATGGTTTCTTTCAATAGAGCATGGTATAGTGGGTACTCCTGGTTCTCCAAGTTATTTTGGTATTCCACCCTTAAAAGTATAATTAGCAAGCATGGGGGAAATTTCAGCTTCCGGTATCTTTCTTTTATTTGTAATAATATCTTTCATGTACTTAGCATAAGGATTGGTTTTGAGCATATCAGTTAATCGCATACGCAAAAAGATAGGTCTAATCATTTGAGCAAAGCGCTCAAAATCCTCATCATCCTTTTTCTTGGATGGTTTGGGAGGAAAAGGCATGGGTTTCTGAACCCAAGGCTCTCTTTCTTTACCATGTTTCCTAGCAACAAAGTCTTTCTTATCATAACGTTGATTCTTTGATTGTGGGTTATCAAGATCAACAGCAGGTTCAATTTCTATATCATTATCATTACTAGGTTGAGCATCATCATGAACATTATTATTAGCATTATCACTAGTTTCAGGTTCATTACCAGATTGAGTTTCAGCATCAGAAATAGAAATATCATTTGGATTCTCAGGTGTTTCAACAATAGGATCACTGGAAGCATGCAAACTCCTATCATTTTTCTTTTTCTTCTTTTTAGAAGAACTAGGTACATCTATGTTATTTCTCTGAGAATCTTGCTCAATTCTCTTAGGGTGGCCTTCAGGATACAAAGGTTCCTGAGTCATTTTACCAGTTCTAGTAGCCACTCTAACAACATTATCATTATCTTTACTATTCAATTCATTGAGCAAATCATTTTGAGCTTTAAGTACTTGTTCTACTTGAGTGGTAACCATAGAAGCATGTTCACTAATAAGTTTAAGTTCACCTTTAACATTAGCCATATAATCACCCAAGTGTTCAAGCATATTTGAATTGTATTTCAATTGTCTACAAAAATAAGCATTAAAGTATTCTTTCTTAGCCATGAATTTATCAAACTCATCTAAACATGGGCTAGCAAATTTGGTAAATGGGATTTCACCTTTATCATATCTATAGAGAGAATTTAGCTTTACTACTTGTCTCGGGTTATCAAGACCATGAGTTTCTTCAATAGGTAATGGATGAAGATTATATGTTTCTTCAACAGGCGGTAAATTAAGACCATGTATTTCTTCAATAGGAGGTAAATTCTTAACATCTTCAGCTTTAATACCTTTTTTCTTTCATAGATTTCTTTGCCTCTTGCATATCTTCAGGACTGAGAAATAGAATACCTCTCTTCTTCGGAGTTGGTTTAGGAATAGGCTCAGGAGGTGTCCAATTACTTTCATTTGTCAACATATTATTCAATAGAATTTTAGCTTCATCCGGTGTTCTTTCCCTGAAAACAGAACCAGCACAACTATCCAGGTAATCTCTGGAGGCATCGGTTAGTCCACTATAAAAGATATCAAGTATTTCATTTTTCTTAAGAGGATGATCAGGCAAAGCATTAAGTAATTGGAGAAGCCTCCCCCAATCTTGTGGGAGACTCTCTTCTTCAATTTGCACAAAATTATATATATCCCTTAAAGCAGCTTGTTTCTTATGAGCAGGGAAATATTTAGCAGAGAAGTAATAAATCATATCCTGGGGACTATGCACACAACCAGGATCAAGAGAATTAAACCATATCTTAGCATCACCTTTTAATGAGAACGGAAATATTTTAAGGATATAAAAGTAACGAGTTCTCTCATCTTTAGTGAACAGGGTGGCTATATCATTGAATTTAGTAAGATGTGCCACAATAGTTTCAGATTCACAACCATGAAAAGGATCAGATTCAACCAAAGTAATTATATCAGGATCAACAAAGAATTCATAGTCCTTATCATTAACAAAGATAGGTGCAGTAGCAAAAGCAGGGTCAGGTTTCATTCTAGCATTTAGAGATTGCTTACTCCATTTAGCTAATAACCTTTTGAGTTCATTTCTATTTTTGCAAGCTAAAATAGCTAAAGAAGCTTCTTGATCAAAAACATAACCCATAGGAATAACAAGTGATTCTTCACCATCAGTATCATCAGATTCAATATTTTGAATCTCTCTAGCCCTAGCAAGTTGTTCATCAAGGATATCACTAAGTGGCACAGTAGTATCAGGCATAGAGGTAGTTTCATCATAAGTCTCATGCATAGCAGAAGTGGCATCATCAATAACATGCGACATATCAGAACGAATAGCAGAAGCAGGTGTAGGTGTCGCAAGCTTACTCAAAACAGAAGGTGAATCAAGTGCAGAGCTAGATGGCAGTTCCTTACCTCCCCTCGTAGTTGAGGGATAAATCTTGGTTTTTGGATCTCTCAAGTTCTTCATAATGATAAGCAGATATATATCCCAAGTGACTCAAAGAATAGATCTATGCTCCCCGGCAACGGCGCCAGAAAATAGTCTTGATAACCCACAAGTATAGGGGATCGCAACAGTTTTTGAGGGTAGAGTATTCAACCCAAATTTATTGATTCGACACAATGGGAGCCAAAGAATATTCTCAAGTATTAGCAGCTGAGTTGTCAACTCAACCACACCTGGAAACTTAATATCTACAACAAAGTGTTTAGTAGCAAAGTAATATGATAGTAGTGATAACAGTAACAGTAGTAAAAGTAATGTTTTTGGTATTTTGTAGTGATGATAGCAATAGCAACGGAAAAGTAAATAAGCGGAGAACAATATATGGAAAGCTCATAGGAAATGGATCGGTGATAGAGAATTATGCCGGTTGTGGTTCATCATGTAACAGTCATAACCTAGGGTGACACAGAACTAGCTCCAGTTCATTGATATAATGTAGGCATGTATTCCGAATATAGTCATACGTGCTTATGGAAAAGAACTTGCATGACATCTTTTGTCCTACCCTCCCGTGGCAGCGGGGTCCTTACGGAAACTAAGGGATATTAAGGCCTCCTTTTAATAGAGAACCGGAACAAAGCATGAACACATAGTGAATACATAAGCTCCTCAAATTACGGTCATCAACGGTAAGTATCCCGATTATTGTCACCTCGGGGTTAACGGATCATAACACATAATAGGTGACTATATACTTGCAAGATAGGATCAAGAACACTCATATATTGATGAAAACATAATAGGTTCAGATCTGAAATCATGACACTCGGGCCCTAGTGACAAGCATTAAGCATAGCAAAGTCATAGCAACATCAATCTCAGAACATAGTGGACACTAGGGATCAAACCCTAACAAAACTAACTCGATTAGATGATAGATCCCATCCAACCCATCACCGTCTAGCAAGCCTACGATGGAATTACTCACGCACGGCGGTGAGCATCATGAAATTGGTGATGGAGGATGGTTGATGATGACGATGGCGACAGATTCCCCTCACCGAAGCCCCGAACGGACTCCAGATCTGCCCTCCCAAGAGGTTTTAGGGCTTGGCGGTGGCTCCGTATCTTAAAACGCGATGATTTCTTCTCGCTGATTTTTCTCTCCCCGAAACTCAATATATGGAGTTGGAGTTGGAGTCGGAGAGGCAACAGGGGGCCCATGAGGTAGGGGGTGTGCCCTAGGGGGGCAGGCGCGCCCCCCACCGTCGTGGAGAGGTGGTGGGCCCCCTGGCCTTCATCTTTTGCAGGTATTTTTCTTATTTTCTGAAAATTGGTTCCGTGAAGTTTTAGGTCATTCCGAGAACATTTGTTTCTGCACATAAATAACACCATGGTAATTCTGCTGAAAAACAGCGTCAGTCCGGGTTAGTTCCATTCAAATCATGCAAGTTAGAGTCCAAAACAAGGGCAAAAGTGTTTGGAAAAGTAGATACGACGGAGATGTATCATGGTGTAATACCGTACTCCAGTGTGGTGGTGGAGGATTGCCTCTTGGGCTGATGGTGAACAATTCAAGGGAAGAACGGCCTCCTGAGGTTGAGGCGTTTGTGTGTGTGGGGTGGTCTCTCTTCCTCTCGCTCAGATGAGGTGATCCCCCCTTCCACTGTGGTGGCTAGTCCTATTTATAGAGGCCCTGGTCCTCTTCCCAAATATCGAGCGGGAAGGGAGCCAACAATGGAGGGCTAATTTGAAGGGGGACAGCTAGTACAAGCTATCCTGACAAAAGTAGTCTTTGCCTGCACAATGTTCTGGTGGTGACGCTGTTCTGGGCTCCACGTTGACCTCTGTCTTGCAGTCCATGGTCTTGGTCTTGCTGCACCAAAATGGCAACCTTTGCCTGAGGCCTCGGTACTCCGCGGCTGCGCTTGCCCCCTTTGCACCAAAGAGGAAACAAGGACGCTGTGCGCGCTGGCGCCCGCCTGTGTCGATCGTCATGGCTTACGTCACGAGAGCCTCGTGAGGTTCGCCTCGCCTTGATATCTCCGCTCCTCGTGAGCCTGCCTAGCTAGGCCACTCCAGAGGAAGTCTTGCGTCGTCCGCCTCACAAGGCTTGGCCCCTCGGGAGGGTCTTGGATGCTTTGTTGGTGAAGATGGGCCGTACGGCCTGCTGGCTCAGCCACGCCACGGGCCGCAGGCAGGCATGTCTGGGGGACCCCCATTCCCAGAACGCCGACAGAGCTGATGAAGTACACTGGGCGCTGCACCACTTTCTTCCTTGGCACAACCTTGGGACTGTCTCTGCTGTCTTGCTCTTCTTATTCTTGAATTGCATCTGACCTTGCCAGGATGTGTTCACTTTCCTCCCCAACAGGGAAAATGGATGTGTCTACCGCTTCATCCACTTCCCGCTGTGCCACTAGCACCGCACTAACCACTTAATTAGTTGCTGCTAAGTATAGCAGCAACGGCTCTTGTGGTTTGGGGCAGCCAGAGTAGGCATATAGGAAAGATAGGCCTTCAAATCTTGCAGCCCAGCATCTTCTTCTAGGGTCCTCTCCACAGGTCATGCCTTCTTCAAGATTTTGAAGAACATCAAGGCATGCTTGGCAGACATGGAAATGAACTTGCTAAGCGTGGCAACACATCTGGTCAGACGCCTCACATCCTTGACTGTTTTGGGTGCTTGAATCTGCTTGATAGCCGTGATCTTGTCGGGGTTGGCCTCTATCCCTTGATGGGACACAAAGAAGCCAATTAGCTTGCTAGAAGGAACGCCAACACACACTTCTCCGGGTTCAGCTTCAAGTTGATCTTGCGAATATTAGCAAATGTTTCTTCCAAATCATGAATGAGGGTTGATCTGTCCTTGGTCTTGACTACTATATCATCCATGTAAGCTTCAATGTTTCTGTGCAATTGTGATTCAAAGCAATCTGGACTGTCCATGGAAAAGTGGCACTCTTCATCTCGAAGGGCATCCATACAAAGTAATACGTGCCACATGGGGTTATGAATGCAGTCTTCTCTTCGTTTTCTTTGGACATGAAGATCTAGTGATACCCAGAATATGCATCCAAGAAAGAGAGCAGGTCACACCCGGAGGTGAAATCCACAATCTGGTCGATGCGCGACAAGGGAAATGGGTCCCTCGGGCATGCCTTGTTCAGATTCGTAAAATCTATGCAAAGCCTCCATTTCCCATTAGCTTTGCATATTACCACAGGATTTGCTAACCAGGTTGGATGCAGTACTCCTCTGACCAGACCGGCTGCCTCAAGTTTCTTGATCTCCTCGGCAATGAACTGCGGCTGCTCCAAAGCTTGCTACCGGACCTTCTACTTGACGGGTCGGGCACATGGGCAAACAGCAAGGTGGTGCTTGATTACCTCCCTGGGAACACCGGGGATATCAGATGGTTGTCAAGCAAACACATCGGTATTCACCCGTAGGAAGGCAACGAGCGTGTTTTCCTATTTTTCATCGAGGGTGGCACTGATAGTGAAGGTACCATCAGCGCTAGCCAGCCCTCCGGGACCCATTTCACAACAGGTGCAGCAGATTTGGGTCTCTTGCTATTAGAACTCTCCGGCAAGTCATCGGCAGGCGCAACGCACTCTGAAAAGGTATGCTTCCTGGATTCCTTGCTGGCATCCTTGTTAGCTTTCTTCTTTCCTTTACTTTCCTTGGCGGGAACAGTGGTCTTAGCGGCCTCTGCCGCGACTGCTTCCCGATACATCTTGTCCACGCAGATGAGTGCATCCTTCTTATCTGATGGAATGGAAATGACGCCTATCGGCCCTGGCATCTTCAAGGTGTTGTAGGCATAGTGGGATGTCGCCATGAATTTGGCCAAAGCTGGGCGACAAAAGATTCCATTGTACGGCAAGGGGGGGTCAACCACATCAAACACGATCTTCTTAGACCGGTAATTCAACTCCCCTGATGCGGAGCATCCTACATTTATCCCCATGTACACTATGTCTAGTCTCCAAGCCCCAAGAGGAAATAAGACGAGACCTCGAGTATACGCCATTGGACATAAGGTGAACTCGCTCCTCTTCGAACGTTCACTTAGCACATGTGAGACATGGCTACTACCTCAAATGCATGCGCTATGCATGTTCAAGAACCAAGAGGAAGACCATGAAGCAGCTAGGAGCATTGTACGAGAAGGCGAGGAATCGGAGCAAGAGAAGGAGCTGCCGGGAAGCTACACCTCTCGGATGTCCGACAGCCACGAGACGACCGGCCTTCCGACGCCTGGAGTCTCCACCAGCCAAATGGACCAATCGACGAAAGCCATAGCCGCTGGATGACCGAACAAGGCTGGACGTCCGACGACCATCAGCCTTCGGAGGACCGACATCATCCGAAAATCCGGCGCCACCTCAACTGAGCTGAAATGTCGCAAGTCCGGTCTCCTCCGGATGACCGTACGCCTGCGAGCAACCGGACAACTGACACCCATCGGACGTCCGATGCCTGTCTGCGCAAAGTGTATTGGGCCGAGGCCCATGTACCCCTTCACCCCTCACTTACCCCTTCGTGGCCCTAGAGTATATATACTCCTCCACCTCCACCATTTAAGGGTTAGCAAAGGATTAGCTAATTTGAGAGATAGAGCTTTGCTCATCCACTTGGTTACTTCTCCATTGGAGTCCACGACCTCTTCGAAGAAGATCCCCCAGGCAGATTCAAGGCCCCTCAAGAGAGGACCCCTCAAGGCCTCCTCATGGAGATGAACTAGTTAACTCTTGTACCCCCCTTTGTTGATTGTGGATCGTGTATCTCTTTGCGTTTCGAGAATCTAGCACATGTGTAATCGAATCTTGTTGGTTTGAGTGATTTCTCTCATGTTTCCCCACATGTTCCCCTCGTGTTCTTCGTGTTCCTTGTAGGATCCACACCATTTCGTGAAAGATTGGGCATCTAGGGTTCCAGCCTACATCATCCCCCCGAATGTCACTGGTAGCGTGATCTTCACCTTAGGGCGACTCCTGCTGGGGTTGATCCCTTGAAACGTGCCAGTAACCTTGAGTTCTTCCTCTGCTATCTGAATCTTGCTGATGACTTTTGGGGAAATCAGATTCAACTCAGCCCCACCATCAACCAACATCTTTGTGACTTTGAGGTTGCGGATTGTTGGTGAGACCTGTCGTGGTTCTAAGTCTGACAGTAGAATGGGGGGTAGGAATGTAGAGGCAAGATCCTAGCTATGGAGGAGTTATACATGCGAGTTTTACGAGTTCAGGCCCTTCTTGGAGGAAGTAACAGCCCTACGTCTCGGAGCCCGGAGGCGGTCGACTGGATTATATGCATGTCAGTTATAGGAGGTGCGAACCCTTGTCCCAAAGGAGGGGGTGGCTTATATAGAGTGCGCCAGGACCCCAGCTCCCCTCCGTTACACAGGGTTCAATGTGCATAAAGAGAGAGCATTACAGGTAACGTCTGTAATAAAGTGCTACAAATGATCATTAAATATACGGGTAAATGCCCGATCGTTGCTGTGCAGAATGGTTTTAGGTCTTCTTGTACGTCGAGTGGTTGAATAGTCGAGTGACTCAAAGAAGAAGTAGTCTCCGAGTGAATGGTAGGTCGAGTGGATTATACTCGACGACTTTATTGGGTCCACCTTGTTTACTGTTGAACTTCTTTGCTTCTAGGGCAAAGACCTTAGGTAGGACGTATAGGTCAGACCTATTACCCTACCCCAGGTCTATGTCCTCATCATTATCCCCCGAATGGATTGAGGTCCGAGTGAAAAGAAAGTTGAAGTTGATCTTGCCTTGACTCTTGCCTTTCTCAAGAATTCATCTCTGAATGGAGGCCAGTGTTGGAACTTTCGGCTTCATTTTAGTCGCCTTGAACGATTCAGCAATTACCGATTGGTCTTCATAACGTCGCCAGTCGAGTGTCATCTTTGATGCGAAATCTTTGGCGTGATCAGTTGCCGAGGATCCAGGATTTCGTAGGATTCAAAATTTCGGTACGAGCGCGCCAGACGGAACATGTCGTGGTAAGCAGAGTGGATAGACAGGGCGTTTCGATTTCCGCGCCACCTTTTTCGCCACGTATCCCATGCGTGACTATTTGAGGGATTTGAGAGGATCGCCCGGACCCACGCGTCAGCCACTCGGAAGTGGGCTTTTAAAAGCAGCGAGACCGAGGCATCCGCACTGTGCGTGCCCATTCTCCTTCTTCTTCCTCTTGCTCCTTCACCCCATTCGGCTTCTCCACTCTCGACGCCACCGCTCCGTCGCCATGGGGAAGGAGAGAACGGCGGCGCTGGAACGTGCGAAGAAGGCGACGGGGGCGGCGAAAAGCAGGAAGATGAATCGGGGGTCTTCATCGTGCTCGGGGCTGCCGTCGGGTTGGATCCAGGGAGATTGGATCCGATCTTTGCTTTGAAAGGAGGACTTGGACGATATGGCTGAGTTAGGGCTGATCGTCCATGAGTCTGCGCGGTTACCGGAGGCGGAAATGAAACCGCACCCGCGACCGGGTGAGTGCGTTCTGCTCGCCACCCATGTCGACTGCGGCTTCTTGCTTCCTCCACACCCCTTCTTTCGGGGTTTCTTGAATTTCTTTGGGGCCCAACTCCATCATTTTACTCCCAACACCATCATGTATCTTGCCGCGTTCGTATCCATGTGCGAGAATTTCCTGGGGTGTCGACCGCACTGGGGTCTTTTCAAGCACATCTTTACCATCCGCTCCCAAACAGTGAAGAAAGCGAACTCAAACGACGAGAAAACCCATGTTATCCAGATGTGTGGGGGTTTGGGTGTTCAGAAGAGGAAAAGAAATTCTTTTCCCTCGATGACTCTTCCGGAGTCGATCAGGGGCTGGTAGTCGACCTGGTTCTACTGCCAGGACATCGTGACGCTAGGCCACTCGACTCGACTTCCCCCTTTCTCTTTTGATCATGTTCAAACTCCATCTTCGTTGAAAGTTACTGCCACGGAGAAGGCGGAGACAGCATGCTTGTCGAGAGAGTGGTTCAGTTGATCAACCAAGGTGTCACTAGCATGGATCTACTAGAGGTGTTCCTTAGTCGGCGTATCCAACAACTCCAAGCTCGTGACCACTCCATGTGGATGTACTCCGGGGCTGGTGACACCGCTCGGGTTCATCCGGAGGAGGTGGCGGCCAAAACAGTGGCCGAGTGGCTGAGGGGTATCACCGGGAACAAGGACAACCCCAGGGGCGCCAGGAAAGTCAACCCTCTCAGCGATAGAAACCAACCAGACAAGGTTTGGCCATTTCAACTGAGCTTTTAGACGTGTTTTCCGACTGTTTGTTGATCCGACTGACTTGCAATCGGCTCCTTGTTTTGTAGATTTACACGGAGATGTATTCAATGCCCAATGGTGAACAAGCTCTGGAGCAAGACCAAGAGGGTGAGGACAGTGCGGAGGAGAGCGGCGAGTGGGAGTCACCAGCCGACGATGATGAAGATGAGAGCGATGAGTCGGGCGATGAGGAAGTAGCCGACTCACCGCCTCGTTCTGAACGTCGATCCAAGCAGCACCATGATCTGGGCAGGCACGGTAAAGCTGTGGCGTCGAGTGCTCCATCTCAAAACCGCGCTCGGTCTCCGACTCCAGAATTGGCTAAGAAGGTCACCAAGCAGCCCAAGGTCAATCCTTCGAAGGCTCGGAAGACCTTGCCTAGAATCGAGATGGATGTTCCTGTTGCTTCTGGGTAAATGTTCTTCCTGTATTTTCCTGTTCCGACCGACTTTTTTGTTCTGACCGAGTGGATGATGAACCTTTATAGCCCGACCTCAGCTGCGACCGACATGGACATTGACAAGAATCTGGTCGACGAGGAAACCGACAACGCAGCTACCTCCAAAGCCAGTAAGTCTGCCCGATTCGAATTTATTTGGATGACTGGATTGTTTGTCAGCTATCCATACAACTTTCTCTGTTTATTGCAGTTCCACGGGACGTTGTTGTGCTCCCGGATGATGAAGAAGAAGTACCGCTGAGGGGGAGGAGGAGGAAAGACAAGGAACTAGGCGGGAAAGCGTCTGAGGTCCAGGTTATTCAGTCGACCGTGACACCTGGGGCGGTAGTCGAGCAATCGACAGATTCGGCTCGAACCAACGTCACCTCCGATGTCCCGCTGTCGATTGGTTGTCCATCAGGATTAGCTGCTCAGACTTCTACTGCACCAATACAACTCCACGCTTCAGATCCTGCAGCTGCTTTGACTGCTCTGCCAGCATCGCTTTTTACTGCGTATCAGACTCCGGACGACCCATCGACTGCTGCCAAGGAAGCTCTTCTTCAGTTAAATCTTGTGATGGGGCAAATGAAAGTGGTGCATGAGGCCAGCCAGGTGGCCTTCAACGCCGGAGCTGCTCTGCAAACCAATGTCCAGGTTAGTTGGTCATATTTCTTGTCTGATCACCCACTGGGGTGTTACTGTTTTGAAATTGTATAAGTCACTTTGATCGACTCAAGCTGAATCTTTGAACTAGTGGGGGCGCTCTGAGTGCACCCACTGGGTGTAGTCCCCAAGGCCATAGTTGACCGCGGGTAGTCAACTGTGGTCTGAGAATCTGAACTTTCTTTTTTACAACTCGCGTTGGGCGGACCATGCCGACTGGAATTAAAACCAGTGGGGGCATGCTAAGTGCACCCACGGAGTGTAGTCCCCGAGACCATAGTTGACTGCGGACAGTCGACTGTGGTCTGAGAATCTGAACCTCTCTTTTTTTTGATTCGATGGTAGTCTTGGAGTAGCTGTCGCAGTGATGTCTTTCATTTCAGTCGACTAACAAGTCTTATGTGTTGGCCGCAGAAATCTTGTGATCTCAGTGCCCAACTCTCTACACTGAACGAGCAACAAATCAGCCTCAACCTTGATCTAGAACGGGCCAAAAAGAATCTCAAGACAGCTCGCGATGAAGTAGCTGCCATGGGAGGTAACCGATCATGAACTGTTTATCTTACTGTTGCTCGCACTTTTCCTTTCCATTTTTTTTGAACCGAGTGACTCCATTCGAGCGGATGTATGTAGTGAAAACCGTCAACTCCAAGCCCGTCTGAAGAATGTTATTTTTTTAGAGAAAATGAAGCAGGCTTTGGAGAAGAAGGATCTGGATCTTGCTGCTGCACAGAAGGAAGCGCGAGAGAAAACTGCGCTGGCCGACAAGAAGCTTGCTTCGGTCGACAAGCTTGAAGAAGAGAATTCCAAACTGAAGACTGTTGTTTCTGATGCCAATCGGGAGGTCAAGCGACTGAAGAAGGACAAGGACAAGCGGACTGATGAGCTTGGGAGCCTCAAAGTTAAGAAGGGCGAGTTGGAGTCTTATCTGGGCCAGCTTGCTGCAAAGCTAGTCTTAAACCTTGAAGGTACTGATGGTTGACTGACTTGTTTCTGTCGACTGTCAAGTCTAATTATATCGTTGACTCACCATTCACTCGACTGTGCAGATTTTTGTCAAGACTTTGAAGCGGAAACTAGGCGGGTCGAGACGGGTCTTGACACCATAAACTGTCCAGTCAAGGATGATGTTGCGATGAATGTGCTGCGGTTGGAATCTCGCATGGACAACGCAGTTACTTATCTTGCCCGCCTGAAAGATGTGATGACTCTGGTTGATGCTGAACTCTGGCCTCAGGCGGAACTGTCCCAAGATCTCGAGTCCCTGATGGCTCGACTGAATCAAATCCCCGACCGAGTGCAAGAATGGAAGAATTCATCCGCTCGCTGCGGCGCTGATGTCGCATTGTCCCTGGTCCGAGTGCACTGCAAAGACGTCAAAGAAGACAAGCTAGCGGAATTCAAGGTTGCTAACACCAAGAGACACACTTTCCAGTCCTTCATGGACACTTTCCTTGAAGCCGCCACTCGTATTGCAGACAGCATAGACCTTGATAGTTTCTGTGACCCAGCCAGTCCTTCTCCTGATGCGTGACCGAAAAACATTATGCTCCACCTTTATTTGCCTCGGAATGCCAAGTGACTGTGTAACCATTAAACTCCTTTGGGCTTGATGCTCGAATACTTTTGATCCGTTGTCTGGAACTTTTAGGATCTATCTGAACTTGGTTTATTTCTGAATATGCTTGTATTTGCCTTCGCTTGGACTTTGCTCTTTAAGATGTAGCCCTGAAGTGGAGACTTCAATCGACCTACGCCTCGTCGTCCCTACGGACAGGGATGGAGCGCACGTTGTATTTGTGGCGTAGCTCGGAGAAGAATGTTGCAGTTGACCTGCACCTCGTCACCCTTGCAGATAGGGATGGAGCGTACGTTGTACTTGTGGCGCAGCTCCTAAGGAGAAGGTTGCAGTCGACCTGCACCTCGTCGTCCTTGCGGATGGGGATGGAGCGCATGTTGTATTTGTGGTGCAGCTCCAAAGGAGAAGGTTGTAGTCGACCGGCACCTCGTCGTCCTTACTGATAGGGATGGAGCGTATGTTGTACTTGTGGCGCAACTCCGAAGGAGAAGGTTGCAGTCGACCTGCACCTCGTCGTCCTTGCGGATGGGGATGGAGCGCACGTTGTATTTGTGGCGTAGCTCCAAAGGAGAAGGTTGTAGTTGACCTGCACCTCGTCGTCCTTGCAGATGGGGATGGAGCGCACGTTGTATTTGTGGTGCGGCTCCAAATGAGAAGGTTCTAGTCGACCTGCACCTCATCGTCCTTGCAGATGGTAATGGAGTGCATGTTGTATTTGTGGCGCAGTTCCAAAGGAGAAGGTTGCAGTCGACCTGCATCTCGTCCTCCTTGTGGATAAGGACGGACTTTAAACCTTAGGCGAGTACTGGACTGCAAGTAAACCCCCAAGTGAGAGGGTCGCTCACCACTCAGTAGGATTTTTTAAACTTAAGCGAGTACTGGACTGCAGCTAAGCCCCCGAGTGGGAGGATTGCTCACCGCTTGGTAGGATTTTTTAAACTTAGGCGAGTACTGGACTGCAGCTAACTCCCCAAGTGGGAGGATTGCTCATCACTTGGTAGGATTTTTTAACCTTAGGCGAGTACTGGACTGCAGCTAAGCCTCCGAGTGGGAGTGTTGCTCACCACTCGGTAGGATTTTACAAACTTAGGCGAGTACTGGACTGCAACTAAGCCCCCGAGTGGGAGGGTTGCTCACCACTCGGTAGGATTTTTTAAACTTAGGTGAGTACTGGACTACAGCTAAGCCCCCGAGTGGGAGGGTTGCTCACCACTCGGTAGGATTTTTTAAACTTAGGCGAGTACTGGACTGCAGCTAAGCCTCCGAGTGGGAGGGTTGCTCACCACTCGGTAGGATTTTACAAACTTAGGCGAGTACTGGACTGCAGCTAAGCCCCCGATTGGTAGGGTTGCTCACCACTCGGTAGAATTTTTTAAACTTAGGCGAGTACTGGACTACAGCTAAGCCCCCGAGTGGGAGGGTTGCTCACCATTCAGTAGGATTTTTTAAACTTAGGCGAGTACTGGACTGCAGCTAAGCCTCCGAGTGGGAGGGTTGCTCACCACTCGGTAGGATTTTTTAACCTTAGGCGAGTATTGGACTGTAGTTAAGCCCCCGAGTGGGAGGGTTGCTCACCACTCGGTAGGATTTTACAAACTTAGGCGAGTACTGGACTGCAGCTAAGCCCCCAAGTGGGAGGGTTGCTCACCACTCGGTAGGATTTTTTAAACTTAGGTGAAACGGATTCGCAACTAAGCCTCCGAGTGGGAGGCTTGCTCACCACTCGGTAGGATTTTCTTTTAAACTTAGGCGAAACGGATTCGCAGCTAAGTCACACATTGGGGGATTTCAGATGCAAATAAAAGCAACAACAATCATTTAAGAGGACTATAAAGCTCTTGTCTTTGATAAGCAAATTACAAAGGTATTTCTTATTACATTTTATTCGAATGAGTACTTAAGTGTAAAAGGGGCGGAGAAACTCCGCATTCCAAGCCCGTGGCTCGTCCTTCTTATGCTCGACATTGTAAAGGTGGTATGCTCCGTTGTGGAGCACTCTGGTGACAATGAAGGGGCCTTCCCAAGCAGGAGCGAGCTTGTGTGGTTTCTGCTCATCCACTCGAAGAACCAAGTCTCCCTCTTGAAAGGCTCGACCTTTCACATTTCTGGCGTGGAATCGACGCAAGTCTTGCTGATAAATGGTCGACTCGATCAAGGCCATCTCTCTTTCCTCATCTAGGAGGTCGACTGCGTCCTGCCGAACTTGTTCTGCTTCATCTTCAGAGAAGAGCTTGACTCATGGTGCATTATGAAGCAAGTCACTCGGTAGAATAGCTTCATCTCCATAGACCAAAAAGAATGGAGTTCGGCCAGTCGACCGATTGGGAGTTGTCCTCAATACCCAAAGAACTGATGGAAGTTCATCAACCCAGGTGCCCGCTGCATGCTTGAGGTCTCGCATCAGTCGGGGTTTCAATCCTTTGAGAATCAGGCCATTTCCTCTCTCTGCTTATCCATTCGACTGGGGATGGGCGACTGAAGCATAGTCGACTCGTGTGCCTTGGGAGGCGCAGAAGGCTCTGAACTCATCTGAATCGAAGTTCTATCCATTGTCAGTGATGATGTTGTGTGGAACTCCGTATCTGAACGTCAATTCTCTGATGAAGCTGACGGTAGTACTAGCTTCCAGATTCCTGATAGGCTTGGCTTCAATCCACTTGGTAAACTTGTCGACTGCTACAAGCATGTGAGTGAAGCCGCTCCTACCAGTCCTCAGCGGTCCAACCATATCTAATCCCCAAACAGCAAAGGGCCGGACGAGTGGAATCGTCTTTAGGTTTGTGGGACATATTGGAGTAAAACTGGCAGCCTTCACATCTGTCGACTATATCTTTCGCCATTTCAATTGCTCGTGGCCAATAAAATCCAGCTCGGTATGCTTTAGCCATAATGGTCCTAGAGGACGCATGGTAGCCACAGGTCCCCGAGTGGATGTCGTTGAGGATCGCTAGACCTTCTTGGGTTATGCATTTCTGGCTGACTCCAGTTACACTTTCCCTGAACAACTGTCCTCTTATCACAGTAAAGGCTTTGGATCGACGGACGATCTATCGAGCCTCTTCTTCATCCACTAGGAGTTCCTTCCTAAGGATATACGCAATGTACGGTACTGTCCAATCGGGAGTAATAACCAAAATATCCATGATTAGGTCGACCACGGCTAGAATCTCGACTTCAGTCGGATTAGTGGCACTCTTTGTCTATGGGGGCTCTTTAGTGAAGGGATCTTCTTGAACTGAAGTTGCATGAATATGCTCCAGGAACACATTACTGGGAATGGCTTCTCTCTTGGAGCCTATCTTTGCTAAATCATCGGCTACTTGATTTTTCAGTCGGGGTATATGATGGAGCTCTAACCCCTCAAACTTCTTTTCCAACTTCCTCACCATGTTGTAGTAGTCAGTCATGGCTGGGCTTCTGACGTCCCACTCCTTCATCACTTGATTGACTACTAAATCTAAGTCGCCATAGACCATGAGGCGACGGACGCCGAGTGAGATGGCCATACGTAACCCATACAAGAGTGCTTAATATTCTGCTTCGTTATTAGAGGAATCAAAGTGAATCTGGAGGACATATCTAAGCTTGTCTCCTCGGGGGGATACCAGTATCACCCCAGCACCGGAACTTGAGTCGGTAGTTGCTGTTCGATCTACTCGGCGAGAAAATCTGCTATTTCTTGGGACTTGATAGATTTCTTTGCCTAAAACTTGATATCTAAGGGAAGGAGTTCAATCGCCCACTTTGCCACTCGTCCAGTTGCATCTCTGTTGTTCAGAATCTGTGATAATGGAGCGTCGCTGACGACTGTAATGGAGTGGTCAGAGAAGTAATGTGCAACCTTCTTCGTGGTCATATAAATCCCATAAACAAGCTTCTGATAATGTGGATATCTTTGCTTTGATGGAGTCAAAACTTCAGAGACATAGTATACTGCGCGCTGAACTTTGTAAGCTTTTCCTTCTTCTTTTCGCTCGACCGTAAGTATTGTACTGATGACTTGTCCAGTGGCTGCAATGTAAAGCAGTAAAGGCTCTTTGCTGATTGGAGCAGCAAGCACCGGCTGGGTGGAAAGCAGGGCTTTAAGCTCTGCAAATGTTGCATCAGCTTCAGGAGTCCACTCGAACTTATCTGACTTCTTCATCAGTCGGTAAAGAGGCAGTGCCTTTTCACCGAGGCGAGAAATGAATCGACTTAGGGCAGCCAAACAACCAGTAAGATTCTGGACATCATGTACACTCACAGGGCGTTTCATCCGGAGTATGGCACCCACTTTCTCTGGGTTAGCATCGATCCCTCATTCGGAAACGAGAAAACCGAGTAATTTTCCTCCTGGAACTCCAAACGTGCACTTTGATGGATTAAGCTTGATATCATACCTTCTGAGGTTGGCAGAGGTTTCAGCAAGGTGAGCCAGTAGGTAGGAACCTTTACGTGACTTGACCACAATGTCATCCATGTATGCTTCCACATTTCGACTGATCTGAGTGAGTAAACACTTCTGAATCATCCGCATGAATGTGGATCCACCGTTCTTCAAGCCGAATGGCACAGTGACATAACAGAAGCACCCAAATGGCGTGATGAACGCTGTTTTTATCTCATCGGGTCCATAGAGACGGATCTGATGATACCCAGAATAAGTGTCCAAAAAGGACAAATGCTCACACCCCACAGTCGAGTCGACTATTTGGTCGACGCTAGGGAGAGGAAAGTGATATTTTGGGCAGGCCCGATTGATATGTTTGAAGTCAATGCACATGCGAAGTGAGTCGTCCTTCTTTGGGACCATGACAACATTAGCTAACCACTCAGAGTGATAAATCTCTCGGATAAACTCAGCTGCTAGACGCCGAGCCACTTCTTCATCGATTGCCTTTCTCTTCTGTACGACGGACCGTCGAAGATGTTCTTTGACTGGTTTCACTTTTGGGTCGACTCGCAAACGATGCTCAGCCAGTTCCCTGGGAACACCTGGCATGTCAGAAGGTTTCCATGCAAAGATGTCCCAGTTCTCACGGAGGAACTGGATGAGCGCTTCTTCCTATTTGGAGTCGAGTGTTGTTGAAATGTGAGTCGGAGCAGCATTGGGATCCGTTGGGTGAATATGAATCGGCTTCGTTTCACCAGATGACTGGAATGCTGAATCTGTGGCAGGCTTCTTAGCTCGCAACAAATCACTCGGATCTGCATTTTTTGATGCTCCTGCAATTCCACTATTGCCATCTCTGCATCGGCGATCTTTGAGCCCTCCTGGAAGCACTCTTCTGCCTTCTTTCGATTGCCAGTGATAGTGATCACCCCTTTAGGACCAGGCATCTTCAATTTGAGGTACACGTAACATGGCCGAGCCATAAAACATGCATAAGCTGGCCTGCCCAGAATAGCATGATAAGCACTCTGGAAATCCACAACTTTAAATGTCAACTTTTCTTTGCGGTAATTCTTGTAATCACCGAAAACTACATCAAGGGCGATCTAGCCAAGTGACGCATCCTTCTTGCCAGGAATAACTCCATGGAAACTCATATTGCTTTCACTGAGTCTGGACATCGGAATGCCCATTCCTTTCAACGTCTCTTCATATAGTATATTCAGACCACTGCCACCATCCATCAGAACCTTAGTCAATCGAGTGCCTTCGACTACTGGGTCGACCACCAGCACTTGCCTCCCATGGGTGGCTATGTGCGTTGGGTGATCGGACTGGTCGAATGTAATGGTAGTCTGAGACCACTTCAAATAACTGGGTGTCACCGGAGCGACCATGTTCACTTCTCTGTTGATGACTTTCAGTCGACTCTTGCTCTCAACATCAGCGAAAATCATTAGAGTGGAATTGACGTGGGGGTAACCATCATCGTCCTCTTCCTCATCCTCAACTTTGTCCGCTTCCTTCTCCTTTTCCTTGGGCTGTTTCTCTTGGAATTGCTAGATTAGGAGTCGACACTATCGAGTGGTATGCTTCAGGTAAATGAAATTACCCTCTTCATCTTTCTTGGTGTTAATGTGGCATGGTAAATCTAGCACATCATTTCCATCTTGATCTTTTACTTTCTTGGGGTTCCACGGTCCTTTGAGTTTCCCTTTGAACTTTCCTTGAGTCACGGCTAATGCTTCTCCAGGAGCAGCTGGCTCAGCTTTGCGCTTCTGCTTCTGACTGGAGTTCCCTCCTCCGGTTTCGTGGGCAACTGTTTTGTGCTTGCCACTCCGGAGTCGGTCTTCCTCTTCACCATTGGCGTATTTGGTGGCAATCTTCATCATCCGAGTCAGAGTCATATCTCCTGTCCGACCGAATTTCAGATTCAATTCCCGATACTTAACGCCCTCTTTGAAGGCACAAATTTCTTAGTGATCTGACACATTCTCCACTGTATGGTGTAATGTGATCCATCGTTGGATATAATCTTTCAGAGTTTCATTCGGTTTCGGAACGCAACACTGTAATTCTGTCAGCCCTGCTGGCCGTTTGCAAGTACCTACAAATGTTCTGACAAATACTCGGGCAAGATCTTCCCAAGTATAAATACTACCATGCGCTAACTGATTTAGCCACGCTCTGGCCGAGCCCTCTAACATCAAAGGGCGATGCTTCATGGCAACTTAATCGCTGCCACCACCAATCTGTACAGCCACTCGGTAATCCTCAAGCCAAGTGTCAGGCTTGGACTCACCAGTGAACTTACTGACTCCAGTCGCCAACCTGAAGTTGGGAGGAATCACCGCAGCCCTGATGGCTCTGCTGAAGCACTCTGGACCTGAGACATGTACTCTGCTGCTGGTTGGAAAATCTCTGTCGTTGCCTTCTCTGTGAGCTCTGTTTCTATCGACCAGACCCTGAACAAGAATATATCTCGCATCAAAGACCGGTTCCCTGGGGTCGACTGGAATCCTTCGGCCACCACTGTGAGGACGTCCATCATCATGCTGCCAAGGCACGTATGACCCACTCCTTGGGGGAGGCATGGGCACTCGACGACGATCATCGTGATCGAGTCAGTGATCATACTGCTTGTGTTTTCTGTACTGATCTCGCTGGTCCCCAAGTCCCTCACACCTCGGGGGCAATCTCGGGCTGTGAGCCGACTGGACTGTGTCTGCAACCACGGATCTGCTATGGATCCTATTCCGCGGCTGAGATACTGCTGTATTCTCCTCTCCCACTGCTCAGAGCAAAGCCCGGATCTGCACCAAACCTCAACCAGCTTCTGACTGGAAAGGTTGAATTGACTCCGCTATTCGGGCCGCAGCTGCGAGATTCTGGATCGGGGTTCGGTATAGCTGAGTCGGAGGCGGAAAAAGTTGGCGTCGACTGGACTCGGGGATACGCTGCCGAGCATGCTCTTAGAGTGCGCGCTGGAGGTTCTCCAGTCGAGTGCGCTTAGCCAAGTTGGCTAGGCGCGCCTCCTCCAAGGCTTGGGCCTCAGGGGTTTCCCCAACGATAGGAGTGTGAAGCGCATCCATGTTCCGGCGGCGAAGTTCTTCCCTCCGCTGCGAAGATAGGGGTTCGGGGCGGTACTCTTTGTGAACATGCGACGGATCGCCGCCCCATCGCCTCCTTCTTCATGGGTGAAGCTAGGAGGACTGCATGGTCCATTGACCATCAAAACTTCCGCCCGGGGTCGCTGCTGTCGCACTCGGATGCAGTCTCTACGGAGCTAGTCAATAGGTCGAACAGGCCGTAGAGAGTTTCGTCGGGCTCGATTGCTGCAACTTGGGGGTGGCCGACTGGCGAGCCACCGCATGCCTCACCCACCACTGAAGCCTCGATCGACCGGAATGTTTGCTCCGGCGGGCTGCAGGGAGGGAGGTCAGCACAGGAGCCGACCGATACTGAGTCGACGGCTGCCTTAGGAGGACGCCACGGACGCACGCGCGAAAGTGCGTTGTCCCGCGGACGGGGAGCGCCTCAACGTCAAGTGGCGCTTCTTGGGGCCAAGCGGAGTCGTCGGCGATGAATACGAGCACGCCGAGAAGGATCTCGCGGCTCTCGGCCAAACCTCCGCCTGAAACCATGTTGATGGGGATTGGAAAAATCGCAACTTCTCCAACAAGTCGCTAAACACCTACCCCACAGTGGGCTCCAACTGTCGTGGTTCTAAGTCTGATAGTAGAATGGGGGGTAGGAATGTAGAGGCAAGATCCTAGCTATGGAGGAGTTGTACACGTGAGTTTTACAGGTTCAGGACCTTCTCGGAGGAAGTAACATCCCTACGTCTCGGAGCCCGGAGGCGGTCGACTGGATTATATGCATGTGAGTTACAGGAGGTGCGAACCCTTGTCCCAGAGGAGGGGGTGGCTTATATAGAGTGCGCCAGGACCCCAGCTCCCCTCCGTTACACAGGGTTCAATGTTCATAAAGAGAGAGCGTTACAGGTAACGTCTATAATAAAGTGCTACAAATGATCATTAAGTATACGGGTAAATGCCCGACCGTTGCTGTGCAGAACGGATTTAGGTCTTCTTGTACGTCGAGTGGTTGAGTAGTCGAGTGACTCAAAGAAGAAGTAGTCTCCGAGTGAATGGTAGGTCAAGTGGATTACACTCGACACCTTTATTGGGTCAACCTTGTTTACTCTTGAACTTCTTTGCTTCTAGGGTAAGGACCTTAGGTAGGACGTATAGGTCAGGCCTATTATCCTACCCCAGGTCTATGTCCTCATCAAGACCAACAATGGCAAGCACCCTACCGAAGTGGTGCGGTCAGGGTCATCATCTTCCTCAAAGATGATGGGCGTGCGGGACCACTTGAGCGGCTTCCAAGAATCTGCCGCTGGCTCCACGACATTGACTTCACACGCCCACTGTTTAAGTTGGCGTTGACAGGAGTGCAGAGATGCAGCCCTGTCAATGCACAGGGCGTCAGTGACTTTCTGGAACTCCTACTCGCTGGTTTCCTCTTCATCCCCTCCATCAGACTCATCATTGCAATCCTCCTTCTTATGGCCTTCGGCGGGTTTTCCTTGATTCTGAGGAGCCTTGCTAGGGCGGCTTGCTCCGCCACCTCGGCCCTTCCTGCCAGTGCCTCCTTGAACTTTGTCCTTATCATGCATCTCATATTCAGCCATTTGCTTCTTGAAGAGCTCCTCCACCTAATGACACTCCTGGAGGTCGTGGCCCTTGGTCTGATGGATCTTGTAGTATAGGCCATCACCTTTCCCAACCTTCTCGGCAGCCGTGGCTTCCCGACAATCAGTGCACGCGGCAACTTCCTTGCCAGGAACCTCGGCCTTGGCCTTCTTGCCGGTACTAGGTGTGCTCGACCCCTCAACTATCATCATTGCTTTATCCTTGCGTCTTTTGATGCGCTTCTTGTTCTTCTTATTCTCCTAATTGGTGGCCTCATCATCATTCTCTGAGTCGATGTCGACGCCATCCTCTTCACTGGGGAGCCGCCTCCCCTCCTCTACTCGAGCAAAATTATCCACCAGAGTGTATAGCTCCGGCATAGTCTTGGGCAACCGAACGTTCATCTTGGAACCTATATGACGATTGTGAAGGAAATATGCCCTAGAGGCAATAATGAAGTTGGTATTTGTATTTCCTTATATAATGATAAATGTTTATTATTCATGCTAGAATTGTATTAACCGGAAACTTAGTACATGTGTGAATGCATAGAGAAACAGAATGTCACTAGTATGCCTCTACTTGACTAGCTCGTTGAATCAATGATGGTTATGTTTCCTAAACATAGACATGAGTTGTCATTTGATTAACGGGATCACATCATTATAGAATGATGTGATTGACTTGACCAATCCGTTATCTTAGCACGATGATCATTTAGTTTGTTGCTATTGCTTTCTCCATAACTTATACATGTTCCTATGACTATGATATCATGCAACTCCCGAATGCCGGAGGAACACTTTGTGTGCTACCAAACGTCACAACGTAACTAGGTGATTATAAAGGTGATCTATAGGTGTCTCCGATAGTGTTTGTTGAGTTAGCATAGATCGAGATTAGGATTTGTCACTCCGATTGTCGGAGAGTTATCTCTGGGCCCTCTCGGTAATGCACATCACTATAAGCCTCGCAAGCAACATGACTAATGAGTTAGTTACGGGATGATGCATTACGAAACTAGTAACGAGACTTGTCGGTAACGAGATTGAACTAGGTATTGAGATACCAATGATCGAATCTCGGGCAAGTAACATACCGATGACAAAGGGAACAATGTATATCGTTATGCGATTTGACCCATAAAGATCTTCATAGAATATGTGGGAGCCAATATGAACATCCAGGTTCCGCTATTGGTTATTGATTGGAGACGTGTCTCGTTCATGTCTAAATAGTTCTCGAACCCGTAGGGTCCGCCCTCTTAACGTTCGGTGACGATCGGTATTATGAGTTTATGTGTTTTGATGTACAGAAGGTAGTTCGGAGTCCCGAATATGATCACGGACATGACGAGGAGTCTCGAAATGGTTGAGACATAAAGATTGATATATTGGATGACTATATTCTGACACCGGATGAGTTCCGGGGGTCACCGGATAATTATCGGAGTGTCGGGGGGTTATCGGAAACCCCGGGGGAACTAATGGGCCAACATGGGCCTTGTGAGAGAGACAGGAGGGGCCATAGGGCTGCCCCCCTTGGGAGTCTGAATTGGACAAGAAGGGGGGCAGCGCCCCCTCTTTCCCTCCCTCTCTCCCTCTCTTTCCTTCCCCCTCCTTCTTCCTAGTTGGACTACGAAAGGGGGAGTCCTACTCCTACTAGGAGGAGGACTCCTCCCTCTCCTTGGCGCGCCCCAAGGCCGGCCGGCCTCCCCCCTTGCTCCTTTATATACGGGGGCAGGGGCACCCTAGAACACACAGAAGTTGATCATTGATCCCTTAGCCATGTGCGGTGCCTCCTCTACCATAATCCACCTCGGTCATATCATAGCGGTGCTTAGGCGAAACCCTGTTCTGGTAACATCATCATCACCGTCATCACGCCGTCATGCTAACAAAGCTCTCCCTCGACACTTTGCTGGATCACGAGTTCATGGGACGTCACCGAGCCGAATGTGCACAGATCGCGGAGTTGCCGTACTTTTGGTACTAGGACCGGTCGATCTTGAAGATGTATGACTACATCAACCGCGTTGTCATAACGCTTCCGCTTACGGTCTATGAGGGTACATGGACACCACTCTCCCCTCTCGTTGCTATGCATCACCGTGATCTTCCAAGTGCGTAGGAATTTTTTTGAAATTACTGCGTTCCCCAATATTGATATCAGAGCCAGGTTTATGCATAGATGTTATATGCACGTGTAGAACACAAAGGAGTTGTGGGCGTGGGTATATACATATTTCTTGCCTTCACTAGTTTATTCTTGATTCGGCGGTATTTTGGATGAAGCGGCCCACACCGACATTACGCGTATGCTTACGCGAGACTGGTTCTACCGACGTGCTTCGCACACAGGTGGCCGGTGGGTGTCAGTTTCTCCAACTTTAGTTGAATCGGATTCAATGAATAGGGTTCTTTCTGAAGATCAAAAAGCAATCACTATCCCACATTGTGGTTTTTGATGCATAGGTAAGAACGGTTCTTGCTCAACCCGTAGCAGCCACGTAAAACTTGCAACAACAAAGTAGAGCACGTCTAACTTGTTTTTGCAGGGCATGTTGTGATGTGATATGGTCAAGACATGATGCTAAATTTTATTGTATGAGATGATCAAGTTTTTGTAACACAGTTATCGGCAACTGGCAGGAGCCATATGGTTGTCGCTTTATTGTATGAAATGCAATCGCCATGTAATTGCTTTAGTTTATCACTAAGCGGTACCGATAGTCCTAGAAGCAATAGTTGGCGAAACGACAACGATGCTTCGATGGAGATCAAGGTATCAAGCCGGTGATGATGGTGATCATGACGGTGCTTTGGAGATGGAGATCAAAGGCACAAGATGATGATGGCCATATCATATCACTTATATTGATTGCATGTGATGTTTATCCTTTATGCATCTTATTTTGCTTAGTTCAGTGGTAGCATTATAAGATGATCTCTCACTAAATTTCAAGGTATAAGTGTTCTCCCTAAGTATGCACCATTGTTACAGTTCGTCATGCCGAGACACCACGTGATGATCGGGTGTGATAAGCTCTACGTTCACATACAACGGGTGCAAGCCAGTTTTGCACACGCGGAATTCTCGGGTTAAACTTGATGAGCCTAGCATATGCAGATATGGCCTCATAACACTAAGACCGAAAGGTCGAGCATGAATCATATAGTAGATATGATCAACATAGTGATGTTCACCATTGAAAACTACTCCATCTGACGTGATGATCGGACATGGTTTAGTTGATATGGATTAGGTGATCACTTAGATGATTAGAGACATGTCTATGTAAGTTGGAGTTCTTAAGTAATTTGATTAATTGAACTTTAATTTATCATGAACTTAGTAGCTGATAGTATTTTGCAGGTCTATGTTGTTGTACATAAATGGCCCGTGCTGTAGTTCCGTTGAATTTTAATGCGTTCCTAGAGAAAGCTAAGTTGAAAGATGACGGTAGCAACCACACGGACTGGGTACGTAACTTGAGGATTATCCTCATTGCTGCATGGAAGAATTACGTCCTGGAAGCACCGCTAGGTGACAACCCGTTGCAGGAGCAATGCCAGATGTTATGAACACCTGGCAGAGCAAAGCTGATGACTACTCGATAGTTCAGTGTGCCATGCTTTACGGCTTAGAACCGGGACTTCAACAATGTTTGTAACGTCATGGAACATATGAGATGTTCCAGGAGTTGAAGTTAATATTTCAAGAAAATGAACGGATTGAGAGATATGAAGTCTCCAATAAGTTCTACAGCTGCAAGATTGAGGAGAATAGTTCTGTCAGTGAACATATACTCAGAATGTCTGGGTACCACAACCACTTGACTCAACTGGGAGTAAATCTTCCTGATGATAGTGTCATTGACAGAGTTCTTCAATCACTGCCACCAAGCTACAAGAGCTTCGTGATGAACTATAATATGCAAGGGATGGATAAGACGATCCGTGAGCTCTTCGCAATGCTAAAGGCTGCAGAGGTAGAAATCAAGAAGGAGCATCAAGTGCTGATGGTCAACAAGACCACCAGTTTCTAGAAAAAGGGTAAAGGGATGAAGGGGAACTTCAAGAAGAACAAAAAACCATTTGTTGCTCAAGTGAAGAAACCCAAGTCTGGACCTAAGCTTGAGATTGAGTGCTTCTACTACAAAGGGACTGGTCACTGGAAGCGGAACTGCCCCAAGTATTTGGCGCAGAAGAAGGATGGCAAAGTGAAAGGTATATTTGATATACATGTTATTGATGTGTACCTTACTAATGCTAGCAGTAGTGCCTGGGTATTTGATACTGGTTCAGTTGCTAACATTTGCAACTCAAAACAGGGGCTACGGATTAAGCGAGGGTTGGCTAAGGACGAGGTGATGATGTGCGTGGGAAATGGTTCCAAAGTCAATGTGATCGCCGTCGGCACGCTACCTCTACATCTAACTTCAGGATTAGTTTTAGACCTAAATAATTGTTATTTGGTGCCAGCGTTGAGCATGAAAATTATATCTGGATCTTGTTTGATGCGACACGGTTATTCATTTAAATCAGAGAATAATGGTTGTTCTATTTATATGAGTAATATCTTTTATGGTCATGCACCCTTGATGAGTGGTCCATTTTTACTAAATCTTGATAGTAGTGATACACATGTTCATAGTATTGAAGCCCAAAGATGCAGAGTTGATAATAATAGTGCAACTTATTTGTGGCACTGCCGTTTGGGTCATATTGGTGTAAAGCGCATGAAGAAACTCCATTCTGATGGACTTCTGGAATCACTTGATTATGAATCACTTGGTACTTGTGAACCATGCCTCAAGGGCAAGATTACTAAACCTCCGTTCTCCGGAACAATGGAGCGAGCAACAAAGTTATTGGAAATCATACATACTGATGTATGTGGTCCAATGAACATTGAGGCTCGTGGAGGATATTTTTATTGATGATGACATCAATACCATTGTTACACCGACAGCCCCTGCTGCTATACATACTGGACCAATTACTAGAGCTCGCGCGCGCCAATTGAATTACCAGGTACTTCCGTTTCTTGGTAACGATTCTAATGTTCATGAGAATATGATGTTGCCTAAATTGGATACGTTTGTTTTGCTTACAAATTAAGGGCCTAGCTTAGACAAGACAAATGAACATTGGAGAAAGTTCAAGCATGGAGATGATGGCATGCGCAAGGGGAACAAGAACAGAGTTACAAGTGATGATTCCAGGACTTTGAAGCCACCATAATGAGTGCATGAAGACTTGGAGAAAATATACAATATGCCACTTCATAAGTTTCATCCAGAGGCTATTCTAGGTGCTGCGTCACCTTATTTTTGGACCAGGCCCATGTAATTTCGAAATACTTGATTATAGGCTATTTTTAGAGTCTGTATGTGTGGGGAAACAAGAGTTCGGGTTTGTTTCGGACCCCTCTTCCAAGGGCCATGAAATTCCCCCCTCTCTCCTCCATATATATAGCCCTTAGGGCATCGTTTAGACTTTGTGTTTTGTTTATATTAAAGTTCGCCATAGCTGCAACTTCGCGTACTTCGTTTGTGTTCAACGACCAGACAAAGGCGTCACAGAACCCCACCTTGATTAATAAAGCTTTGCTCTTATATTCACGATATCCAGATTGCAATCTTAGTTTCTTGCTTGTTCTTTGTTTGCCTGTAGGAAACAGACCTTCGTGGTCAGGTTGATCGTGCTCCGGCGTGGTCAATAACCTCTCGGACTTGATTTAGCGATTGCTAAGGCGGGACGTCCTCGCACGTTCGTAGTCGGATCGTCTAAGTCGGCTTCCACCAAAAGGATAGCCACCATATCATCAAAAGACGGGACACGTTTGCCTCCATCAGTTATTTTCTCACCTTCACAGATGATTTGAGCAGATATGGGTATATCTACTTAATGAAACATAAGTCTGAAACATTTGAAAAGTTCAAAGAATTTCAGAGTGAAGTGGAAAATCATCGTAACAAGAAAAATAAAGTTTCTACGATCTGATCGTGGAGCAGAATATTTGAGTTATGAGTTTGGTCTTCATTTGAAACAATGTGGAATAGTTTCGCAACTCATGCCACCCGAAACACCACGGCGTAATGGTGTGTCCGAACATCGTAATCGTACTTTACTAGATATGGTGCGATCTATGATGTCTCTTACTGATTTACCACTATCATTTTGGGGTTATTCTTTAGAGACAGCTGCATTCACGTTAAATAGGGCACCATCTAAATCCATTGAGACGACACCTTATGAACTATGGTTTGGCAAGAAACCCAAGTTGTCGTTTCTTAAAGTTTGGGGATGCGATGCTTATGTGAAAAAGCTTCAATCTGATAAGCTCGAACCCAAATCAGAGAAATGTGTCTTCATAGGATACCCAAAGGAGACTGTTGGGTACACCTTCTATCACAAATCCGAAGGCAAGATATTCATTGCTAAGAATGGATCCTTTCTAGAGAAGGAGTTTCTCTCGAAAGAAGTGAGTGGGAGGAAAGTAGAACTTGATGAGGTCATTGTACCTGCTCCCTTATTGGAAAATAGTTCATCACTGAAATCAGCTCCAGTGATTCCTACACCAGTAAGTGAGGAAGCTAATGATGATGATCATGAAACTTATGATCAAGTTACTATCGAACCTCGTAGGTCAACCAGAGTGAGATCCGCACCATAGTGGTACGGTAATCCTGTTCTAGAATTCATATTACTTGACCATGACGAACCTATGAACTATGAGGAAGCGATGATGAGCCCAGATTCCACAAAATGGCTTGAGGCCACGAAATCTGAGATGGAATCCATGTATGAAAACAAAGTATGGACTTTGGTTGACTTACCCGACGATCGGCCGGCGATAGAGAACAAATGGATCTTCAAGAAGAAGAATAAATGGATCTTCAAGAAGAAGACTAACGCCTGACGATCGGCAGGCCATAGAGACTTGTTGCGAAAGGTTTTCGACCAGTTCAAGGAGTTGACTACGATGAGACCTTCTCACCCGTAGCGATGCTTAAGTCCGTCCGAATCATGTTAGCAATTGCCGCATTTTATGATTATGAAATTTGGCAAATGGATGTCAAAACTGCATTCCTTAATGGATATCTTAAAGAAGAGTTGCATATGACGGAACCAGAAGGTTTTGTTGATCCAAAAGGTTCAAAAAAAGTGTGCAAGCTCCAACGATCCATTTATGGACTGGTGCAAGCCTCTCGGAGTTGGAATATATGATTTGATTGTGTGATCAAAGCATATGGTTTTATACAGACTTTTGGAGAAGCTTGTATTTACGAGAAAGTGAGTGGGAGCTCTGTAGCATTTCTGATATTATATGTAGATGACATATTGTTGATTGGAAATGATACTGAATTTCTGAATAGCATAAAAGGATACTTGAATAAGAAATTTTCAATGAAAGACCTCGATGAAGCTGCTTATATATTGGGCATCAAGATCTATAGAGATAGATAAAGACGCTTAATTGGACTTTCACAAAGCACATACCTTGATAATGTTTTGAAGAAGTTCAAAATGGATCAGGCAAAGCAAGGGTTCTTGCCTATATTACAAGGTGTGAATTTGAGTCAGACTCAATGCTCGACCACTGCAGGAGATAGAGAGAAAATGAAAGGTGTTCCCTATGATTCAGCCATAGGCTCTATCATGTATGCAATTCTGTGTACCAGACCTGATGTGTGCCTTACTATCAGTCTAGCAGGGAGGTACCAAAGTAATCCAGGAGTGGATCACTGGACAGCCGTCAAGAACATCCTAAAATACCTAAAAAGGACTAAGGATATGTTTCTCGTATATCGAGGTGACAAAGAGCTCGTCATAAACGGTTACGTCGATCCAAGCTTTGACACTGATCTAGATTATTGACTCTAGTGCAAGTGGGAGACTGAAGGAAATATGCCCTAGACGCAATAATAAAGTTGTTATTTATATTTCCTTATATCATGATAAATGTTTATTATTCATGCTAGAATTTTATTAACCGGAAACTTAGTACATGTGTGAATACATAGACAAACAAAATGTCACTAGTATGCCTCTACTTGACTAGCTCATTGAATCAATGATGGTTATGTTTCCTAACCATAGACATGTAGGGATGGCAGTTTTGCCCATGGGTATGGGTACCCGCGGGTACCCTACCGGAAAACAATGGGTATGGGAAAGACTTGAAGAGATTTTCTACCCACGGGTAATGGGTACCCATAACCGCAAAATATATGGGTAGGGCATGGGTAAGAAATTGACTAGCTCTTTGAATCAATGATGGTTATGTTTCCTAACCATAGACATGAGTTGTCATTTGATTAATGGGATCACATCATTATAGAATGATGTGATTGACTTGACCCATCTATCAGCTTAGCACGATGATCATTTAGTTAGTTGCTATTACTTTCTCCATAACTTATACATGTTCCAATGACTATGAGTTCATGCAACTCCCGAATGCTGGAGGAACACTTTGTGTGCTACCAAACGTCACAACATAACTTGGTGATTATAAAGGTGCTCTACAAGTGTCTCCGATGGTGTTTGTTGAGTTGGCATAGATCAAGATTAGTATTTGTCACTCCGATTGTCGGAGAGGTATCTCTGGGCCCTCTCGGTAATGCACATCACAATAAGCCTTGCAAGCAATGTGACTAATGAGTTAGTTACGAGATGATGCATTACGGAACGAGTAAAGAGACTTGCCAGTAATGAGATTGAACTAGGTACTAAGATACCGACGATCGAATCTCGGACAAGTAACATACCGATGACAAAGGGAAGAACGTATATCGTTATGTGGTTTTACCGATAAAGATCTTCGTAGAATATGTGGGATCCAATATGAACATCTAGGTTCCGCTATTGGTTATTGACCAGAGACGTGTCTCGGTCATGTCTACATAGTTCTCAAACTCGTAGGGTCTGCACGCTTAACGTTCGGTGACAATCGATATTATAAATTTATGTGTTTTGATCTACCGAAGGTAGTTCGGAGTCTCGGATATGATCACGTACATGACGAGGAGTCTCGAAATGGTCGAGACATAAAGATTGATATATTGGATGACTATATTCGAACACCGGATGAGTTCCGTGGGTCACCGGATAATTATCGGAGTGCCGGGGGGTTATCGGAAACCCTGGGCGAACTAATGGGCCAACATGGGCCTTGTGTGTGAGAGAGGAGGGGCCATAGGGCTGCCCCCCCCCCTTGGGAGTCAGAATTGGACAAGGAGGGGAGCGGCGCCCCCTCTTTCCCTCCCTCTCTCCCTCTCTTTCCTCCCCCTCCTTCTTCCTAGTTGGACTAGGAAAGGGGAGTCCCACTCCTACTAGGAGGAGGACTCCTCCCTCTCCTTGGCGCGCACCAAGGCCGACCGACCTCCCCCTTGCTCCTTTATATACGATGGCAGGGGCACCCTAGAACACACACAAGTTGATCATTGATCCATTAGCCGTGTGCGGTGCCCCCCCCAGCATAATCCACCTGGGTCATATCATAGCGGTGCTTAGACGAAGCCCTGTTCCGGTAGCATCGTCATCACCGTTATCATGC
Source organism: Triticum urartu (assembly GCF_056163025.1). NCBI lineage: Eukaryota > Viridiplantae > Streptophyta > Magnoliopsida > Poales > Poaceae > Triticum > Triticum urartu. The sequence continues at coordinate 262,762,104 of NC_141876.1, forward strand.
CGTCATGCTGATGAAGCTCTCCCTCAACACTCTGCTGGATCGTCAGTTCATGGGACATCACCGAGCTGAACGTGTGTAGATTGCGGAGGTGACATGCTTTCGGTACTAGGATCGGTCGATCGTGAAGACGTACGACTACATCAACCGCGTTGTCATAACGCTTCCGCTTATGGTCTACGAGGGTACGTGGACAACACTCTCCCCTCTCGTTGCTATGCATCACCATGATCTTGCGTGTGCGTAGGAATTTTTTTGAAATTACTGTGTTCCCCAACAGATTGCGCACATTGGAATGGAACGCAGCTATCACAGCTGCCAGGTGGATGTTTGGAATGTTCTAGTGTACTCGGCTGGACCTCTACATGTACTACCGTAGAGTCTCTCGTTCCTTCTACGGGAGGAGCTGCAAGTCGCTGGGCCGCCCTGGTTCTTGATAGCGGCCCGTGAAGGCGCCAACAAACTTATGGCACAGATCAGCCCAAGTCGAAATGGAGTTCTCCGGCAGGTGCATCAACCAAGACCTCACATTTGGCTTGAGTGCCAAAGGGAAGTAGTTGGCGAACACCTTCTCGTCTGTTCCCCCGGCAGCTGGAATATTGATGGTGCAGATGCTCAAGAACTCTGTCGGGTTTAGTCTTCCATCATACTTCTCTGGTATCTCTGGTTTGAATGTGCGAGCGGATGGCCAACAGACTTGCCACAACTCATGGGTGAAGGTGGGGAACCCACCCTTGAAAGGTAGGTACCCACCTTCACAGAGCGCGACCTCATCGATGTTGGGGCCATCATGCTTATGGGACTGGCGGTGGGTGTCGCGGCGTTGCTCGATGGTGACGCATGCCTTCCCTTTGCCTGTCCTCCAGGGCTCGCTGTTGACCTTGACATTCTCGAGGGTCGGACGAAGACATTTTCACGTCGTCGGGTTCTTGGTCGTGTGGCTCCCGCGTTGGCTGCCGTGGATGGGACTGCACCAAGGGGGTTACCCCTTCCGCACGGCTAGCAGCGTGGGTTGTTATCGTCGCTTGGGGAGGGCGTGGTGGGCCAACTCGCTGTGATCCTCCTACCTCAGTGAAACCAATCAGGCTTTGAATGGTGGCTCTCCACTCATCCATCTCATCGGCCGCAGGCGGAAATCTCAACAGCAGCTGGGCATGCACCATGGCCTTTGAAGCGATGCTTGGCATCAATGATGACATAGATCGTAACGTTGCTCGGCTCCTGACGGTGTCCGTAGTGGCCGCGTCGTGCTCTCATCATTGTGAGCCATTTTCTAGGATGGCATGGTGACGAGGTGGAGGCGCTTGAGGAGCACCGGCTCCATTTGGTGCATTGGCTGGGTCAGCTCGCTCCGGGGGTGGCACATGCCCTACGGTCGCGCCCGCAGCGGGAGCGACCGGAGAGTTGTGATTCTTCCCAGAACGAGTGCTGCCGCTACGGCTATGCCCTTCGGCCGGGTGGAGAGGTGCAGACAGAATGATATGTCCACCCGTACCTCCTGGTGTGTTGCCGCTGGGATGCTGTTGATGTTGTCCTTCTCTGATGCCTCCTGCTCCTGTTTGGCCACAGGGTAGGTGGTGATGACGCCGCTTGCGCCGACCATGTCCCCCGCAGAATCCACATCCCCATGCGTCACGGTAGCCCCCACAACGTCGGAGGCCGCGTGTGATGAGGCCTTCGAGGTGGACAGGTGAGCTGCGGCACCGAGCTTCTTCTTGGGCACCATGGGCGATGGAGCCATTGATGAAGAAAATGACGATGAAGATGACGTGATGCGAACGCTTGTCGGGTTCGCGCAAGCGCTTCCTCCTACCTAGCGCGCCAAAGATGTCGTGGGAACCCATGACCACCTATGGGACCATGAGCCCCTTGTGGTTTGGCAGGGGGGATGAGCATGTTGCACAAAGAGCGGAGAAACACCGCACAACACGGCAGAGCTCACACGGGCAATTTCACCCAGGTTCGGGCCATCGTGAGATGTAAAACCCTATTCTTGCCTGGCAGGGTTCCCTCGGGACAAGGTCCACTCACGAATATGAGTGTACGAGGGTCTGAATCCCTTCTATATTTGCTATGGGGCTCCTTTTATAGATCAATGGGACACCACAATGGCAAATCAGTCATTGCGTACTGATTAGATAGAAAACAGTGCTATCATACCTAACTCTGCAGACATGGCAGAGCGCATTGTCGGTGTCAAAACCGGCGGATCTCGGGTAGGGGGTCCGGAACTGTTCGTCTAAGGAGGATGGTAACAGGAGGCGGGGGACACAATGTTTGCCCAGGTTCGGGCCCTCTCGATGGAGGTAATACCCTACTTCCTGCTTGATTGATCTTGATGATATGAGTATTACAAGAGTTGATCTACCACGAGATCGTAGAGGCTAAACCCTAGAAGCTAGCCTATGATTACGACTGTTCTTGTCCTACAGACTAAACACTCCAGTTTATATAGACACCGGAGGGGGCTAGGGTTACACAGAGTCAGTTACAAGGGAGGAGATCTACATATCTAATTGCCAAGCTTCCCTTCCACGCAAAGGAGAGTCCCACCCAGACACGGGACGAAGGCGTCAATCTTCTATCTTCATAGTCCAATAGTCCGGCCAAAGTATATAGTCTGGCAGTCCGAGGACCCCCTAATCCAGGACTCCATCAGTAGCCCCTGAACCAAGCTTCTATGATGATGAGTCCGGCGCGAAGATTTTCTTTGGCATTGCAAGACGGGTTCTTCCTCCGAATACTCCGTAGAAGATTTCGAACACAAGGATCGTGTCCGGCTCTACAAAACAAATTCCACATACCACCATAGAGAGTACAATATCCCACAAATCTAATCTGCTGACAAATTTCATAGCGTGACATCATGCCATGGCCCGGTCATTATTCGAACCGTTTTTCTCAACCAGCTACTGCACATATCGCGAGGCGGTTTTCTTGGCACGTCTTTGTCGAAGCAGAGATCGTGTCCCCTTATCACGGGATTCTCATCAATACAGGTGTGGGTAACCCAATTGCTCCATCAATCACAATGCTTGGGGAATAAGCGAGTTTACCAGGCAAGTGGGGAGGCGCAGAATCCCTGTTGCCTTTATAAGGGGATAAGGACTCCCTTTCGCACCAACGCTTTCTTCTTCCCGATCCATTCCCCTTCGCCCGAGATCTAGCGCCTAATCGTTCGTCTTCTCCGCCCACAAAGGCCTTCCGAAAATGTCCGGATCTGGAGCAGGAGGCAAGTGGATGGCCTCTACCGTCCAGGAGCAGGATATCAAAAAGCTTCGGGAGGCCGGGTATCTGGCCAAAAAAATCGGCCACCGTCTCCCGACGGGGGACAGATCGTTCCTACTACGGAACCCCAAGAGAGGGTTGTATTCCTCCCTCATTTTGTCCGCGGGCTAGGGTTTCCCCTCCACCTGTTCATTCGCGGCATCATGTATTATTACTGGATCGATTTTCATGATCTATCCCCCAATTCCTTCCTCAACATCTCGACATTCATCATCGTGTGCGAGGCTTTTCTCCGCATCTCGCCACACTTCGGCTTATGGCTGAAGATCTTTCATGTGAAACCCAAGGTGGTGAGCGGTGAGCATGCCGTGTGCGGGGGTCCTATGGTGAGCAAGATGCCCAATGTCACATGGCCAATAGGTACTTTTAATGATTCCATCAAAGAGTGGCAACAGCAGTGGTTTTACATCACTGAGTCGCGCGGCACGGAATGGGCCGCTGCTCCAGAGTTCTGATCCGGAGCCCCTCTGCGGCTTACGTCCTGGCCCAAGAAGGGCTTGAACTGGTCTTCGTCCGATGAACTGTCGGTGCTCCAGACGCGCATTGAAGATATGGAAGACAAGAGCATCGAACTTGTCAATGTAGTCCAGGTGATGTTAGTTCACCGGATCCTGCCTTGTCAACACCGGACTTGCAATCTATGGGAATTCGATCCGGCCAAGCACCAGACCCTAGGAGAGCTTTTTGGCTCCTCACACAAAGACATCTGGAAGGTGCTTTTCAAGTCCGGCAAATCATGGCCGGACTCGGCCGAGGACCGCGGGTACCAACTGTCTCGCCCTGCAAGCTCGGTAAGTTTTTATGCGTTTTATCCGCATAACCCAAGGCGGGGCGGATCCACTGTCCGGCCATGTTGCCCGAAGAACCGGCCGTCCCACTTCTGACGAAGATGCTGGTCCCAGCGCCGTACAAGGCGCCGAAGAAGAAGGCCGAGAAGAAGGCCAAAAATACCCAGGGCGGTCTTCGTCGCCGCGGCACTTCGGACACAATATCCGAAGGCTCCAACATCCGTTCTACCTCCGAAGAGGACGAGGAGGAGGAAGACGAATCCCCAGTGGGGGAGAGAAAGAAGTGGGCGGCCTCCATACACTTGGAGGCCGAGTCGCCTAAAAGGGTTAAAGCCCCTCTTCCGGAAGAGTCCACTGCAGCCGCCAATAGCAGCCCGACGTGGGATCCCAGGGCCCAGCCCCTGGTAAACTCGTGAGTATAAAATCCGAACACGTTTATGCGTCGAGACTCATCATGCCATAATATTTTAACCTGAGCTATATTTTTCATAGTCCGGCGAGGTCCTGCACCGAACCATCCTCATTAGAGGATTTGCTGAGGTCGGATGCTATGGAGAGCGGGACGCCCCCGAAGGCCCCTTCCCCCAAATATGTGCATAACACTGAGGCTTCGTCCTAGAAGGACCCCAGCCAAGTAGGGGGGAAGAGATCGTGAGAGCGGCGCCTGGAGGTCAAACTTCGGGGGCCGGAGACATGGGAGAGAAGATTCCCATGGGAGTCGACGCCAGGAGCCATCTTGAATTCGGCTCCCAGCCGGACACAATTCCAGAGACCAATACGGCTCCAGAATCAAGCAGGCGGCCTCCCTCGGCTGGAGGGGGCATGCCTGTTCCACCGGCAATCTCTGTCCAACCAGAGGTGCCGGATGTTTTGTTGGCGGCGCTGAAGAGCGCCTCCATCGTCGATGAACACCGTACCCTGATGGGTGCGGTGATTAAGGAGATTCAGTCTGCTGAGAGTGGACTAAATGAAGCCTGTATCAGCCTTATAAGAGGCTTTGAGGTATGTTTTCTGAGGTTTCGGAGAGTGTCATAGTATGGATACTAGCCCCTGATACACTGTTCCGTGCAAGAAAGGACCGGACACAGGATCAATTTTATGTTCGCAGGAAGACTCACTTGATGACATCTATCTCTCTTCTTTCATAAGCAGGCGTCTGCAGCGGCTTCTGCCTCTCATACTGCGGAGGTCTCCGAACTGAATCAAAGTCTGGAGCGGGCCAAAGAAGAACTTGGCTAGTTGAAAAGGAAGTTGGAAGATAAACAAGGTATGCGCAAGCCTTGTTCGCGTTCAGTGCGAACAAATTTACAGTATGATAAAATATGTTTCATTATTTGTGCCAGGGGCGATGACCAAAGTTGAGGCTCTGAGGAAGGCTGTTGCCGAGGCCGAGGAAAAGGCAGCCGCAGAGCAGGCTCTTCGTGAGAAGCACAAGGCCAGGGTTATTGAAGCTGGGCAGGAGCTTCAAGAGTCCATGAAGAAATGCGAGACCTTGGAGAAGAGTTTAACGGAGAAGAATCCGAACTCGCCAGGGCTCATCAGGCCGCGCGTGATGCCCAGGGGGAAACCCAAGGCGCCCTGCAGGAGATCCAAGAGGCGAGGACAATCGCGGCGGGTAAGGCTTTTTTCCATGTAAAGCAAGTATTTGAGGAGAAAATCATGTTTCTAATTTTGGGTTCGGATTCCTCCAGGGGTATTTGCGGAACTACCCCGCAGCATATCGGATGCCGCCCAATTCTACCTGGGCGAAGAAGGGAACACTGCGGATAAGCTCTTCTGGTCGCAGTATCTAGCACCGAATTATCCAGTGCCTTTTGCCAACCAACTGAAACAGCTGATCAAACTGCATAGGGCGGCCGAACCAGCCATGAAGGATTTGATTATCCGGTTATGGCCCATCGAGCCGATTTCAAGAAGCTACTTCGGGCTCGTGAAGCGGCTTGTGCGGGCTTGCCCTCGACTTGACGTCATCAAGCGGTCGGTCTGTATAGAGGGTGCGCGAATGGCCTTCGCCCACGCAAAGGTGCATTGAGGGAAGATGGATGCTGAAAAGCTGATGACCGAGGGACCGCCAGAGGATAAGGAGCACCGCAAGCCCGAATTATATTGTGAAAGTGTCCTAAAAGGATCCTGCATTGCGGCAGAGCAATGCACCAAGGACATTACATTTCCATGAATACAATCATGTTGTCCTTTGTAATGTTGAACAAGGTCATTTCTATTATTTATTGCCTATTATATAAAAGTTTATCCTCCTGCACGGCCGTTTTATATATTAATCCTAAGAGTTGGACAGTCGTCGGCTTCTGCCCCCACGTAGGAAGTACGAGGGTGTTCGGGATAAACCTGATCACTCTTTATCCCAGTTTTGGGTCCTTCGAAGGAGGTGTTCAGCACAACAAACCAGGCAATCGGACTATAGGGCTTTATCACTCCCACTTAGCCATAGGAGCTTTAGAAAAGGAAGGTAGGCGCATCCCCTGGTGTTCGGAAGACCGCATGAGGGGCTATATAAGCACTTGATCGGAAAAAAAGCCGATCCATCGCACGCTGCATTGGTTATGGCATTATGCAGGAGGAATCCTTAAAGATTTTACAACCTCTCGAACAGCTGACCAGCTCTCGCCATATCATGACAGTCAATTTTCGGCTTTCTCTACTGAGGTGCTCGTCCGGAAGAACCGGGACACAATCACAGTAGTTCTCCCTATGCCGCCTTAGCCAATATAGCGGAACGTAAGGCAGCAAAACATGGGAGCCGGCAAACCCAATATTTGACCCAAGACATGATTCGGAGCTGATGCATATAATGCTATATGTTCGGGGTGCCGAACTTCCATGAAGTTGTTCGGACTTGATTGATGTATTATGGGTAAAACGAAGCCCCTGGCATATTTAAGGCATATCGCGGTGTATGGATGCCACTTGACAAAAGAATTTCAACAAGAAATAACAGTAGATAAGCGTTATATAAATCCACATGTGATATTTGAATAGTACGTCGATGCATGTGAGTACATGTAATGTGATAAAAAAGAAATATGACTGTGGAACCTGCTGAGACCAGGGGGGAGAAGTTGTGTGCGGATCCGGAGTATAGTCGGATGGTCATCATAGGGAATATCTAAGGATTCCCTTGTGCGCTCGAGCTGCTTTCATATCGCCAGTCCTGGTCTGCGCAAAGTTGAACCTGCAAACAAAATGTAAGAAATGCTTGTGTGCCGCAGAGTGGTTGAGCCGCGATATGTGGCCTGTCTTGGCCTTCACCGGAGTGTTTAATTAAGCTCTGGACGAGCCGGTCTATCCTGCCGCGAAGTAGTTCGAAGTCCTTTGGCGGTGTCTGGGAGTCGGGCCATCGACTCGAGGTTCGGTTGGAAGGTGTCACTTGTAGCTTCTGCTGTTAAAGCAGCGGTATACTCCTTGGTGCCGAGGGAAAGTTCGGCCTTGCCATTATCTGTGATGACGCCGCGCGGACCGGGCATCTTGAGCTTACGGTAGGCATAATGTGGTACCGCGTTGAATTGAGCGAACGGGGTTCGTCCGAGCAGTGCCTGATAATCACTATGAAAGGGGACGATGTCAAAGATTAACTCTTCGGCACGGTAATTGTTTGGTGATCCGAAGACTACCTCAAGGGCAATGGAGCCTGTACAGGTGGTCTCCACACCTGGTATAATACCTTTGAAGGTGGTTTTAGTGGGCTTGATCACCGAATGATCGATGCCCATCTTGTGCACTGTGTCCTGGTAAAGCAGGTTTAGACTACTACACTACAAAAAAAATACACTTTCGTGATGATACGTGTTTGTCACAGTAGGTCGCGTTTTCTGTCATGCATGTACATCCATGACAAATTTATGACAGAATCAAGATAGTCATACCTGTGCGGTCGTAGAAGTGTTCCATGACATTGCCAAAATTATCATCACGGAAGTGTCCACTTCCATGACGATAAATCATGCGTCACAGAAGTGCTTTCATCAAGGGTGAACGACACGTGGCATCCACCGTAACAGAACGCCGTTAAGCTATCGGGTTGGATTTTGGATCCGATAACCCGTTAACAGCCACGACCAATGCCGATTTTCCACGTGTAAAATTCTCATTGGCTGACGGATCCACGCGTCAGCTCCGCGTCGGCACATGTGTCACTCCTCCAACGGTCGAGATGGGCCTATGATATGTTGACACGTGGACTGGCCCAAAAGTGGCCCACAAAGAGTAAATGGGCCGGCCCAACCGAAGGCCCATAAGATTTAGCGGACCATAATGGGCCGACCCAGCTAAAGGCCCACAAAATTTAGCGGACCATAATCGGACGGCCCAGCTAAAGGCCCACATGATTTTGCAGACCATAATGGGTCGGCCCAGCTAAAGGCCCGCAAGAATTTGCGGACCACAATGGGCCAGCCCAGCTAAAGGCCCACTAGATTCTGTCGACCATAATGGGCCGGCCCAGCTAAAAGCCCAACATTCTCTGTCAAATCGGCCCGTCAATGGCCTGTCCTAAACTTGTCATCAACGCGGCCCATGGTCACTTCTAGCCCGTTGACAGTCAGCTAAGTAATTTGGCCGAATTATGGCCCGGTGTATTTCCAGCCTATTAAAGGTCCGGCTTCATTTGGGCCCATTTACAGGCCATCAAAACTTTCGGCCCATAAACGACCGTGAAGGATTTGGGTCATATTCGGCCATGTCTGACACTCGGCCTGTTAGAGGCCCACTATAGCTTTGGGCCACTTTCGGCCTGTTGTCATTTTCGGCCTGTTAATGCCGGACGTAAACCATGGGCCATATGTGGCCCAACGTCATATCGGGCCCATTAACGGGCCATATAAAAATGACGATAATCTAGCCCGACCAAAGTTCCGGCCTGTTAAAGGCCCGTGTATTAGGTTGGCGCATTTACGGCCCGTCCGAATTTCGGCCTGTTAAAGTCCACTGGGTTATTTGGCACAATCAGGGCCCAATCTCACTTTCGGTCTATTAAAGGCCCATGTATTTTATGGGCTCGAGATATTTACACCTGTAAACGGCCTATTTTTACTGAGGGCCCAAATTATGTTTATGCCTGTTAAAGGCCCACTATGGGCACAGGCCTACCAGAAAAATATGAAAGCTTATGCTGATTTAGGCCCAGATATTTTTAGTGGGCTACATGCCAATTTTGGCCCATAATCGTTTTTAGCCCAATTGGAATGGGCCCGACGAATGTTGGCATGTTGGGCTCCTACGACGCTTTAGGCCGAATACATCACTAAGATAAACCTACACTATACAAAAATAGCGTCGTAATTACTGCAGCCTAAGGCAGCATCATAAATGATGTGTCACAACAAAATAAATTCCAACCATATAACAAAAGGCATGTTGGCATAAAGTTTACAGTCCTTCCAGATAAAAGCACCATCAGATGTATAGCACAGATCATTTGACCTGAGTGCTAATGTTTTAGGCTGTAGAATCTGATGGAGCAGCACGATCTCCACCTTTTTCCGCCATTGCTCTTGAATAACGAAGCGAATGTCTGATATTCTGGTTTCAAAACCATTCATATCTTGACGACATTTCTCAACCACTATTCTTGTTGCCGAAACAACGTCCACTAGGGATTAGACTTGTGTCTGGAGCACAGATATATCACTCTGTCTAGCAGGAAGATTTTGTTCAGTACGCGATTTGGACGAGGTTACCTTGACAACCAACCCAGAATTACACAGGAAGGTGCTTTTTTGCACTGTTAGTGGAGAGATAATGACGCACTGCAGCAAGAGGTGACATTGTGCCTGTAGTAGCCTCGTCACCTTCAGGTGGTTGTGACTGTTCAATCATTTGTTCCATAGCTTCCTGAAAGTTTGAACTTGTAGATTAGTGTACCAGATAATTTACTAATGAGACAAAAACAAACAAAGTAGGTTAAACGTTTATACATAACTTATTTTGGTGAACTAATGTAATACATTAGCATGTATTGTAGTGCCAACTACATAATAAAATCACTTTCGGAACATATGTCCATGTAGCATGCCTACTGTATTCTGTACTTCCTCACATTCGTTGACATCTAAGGATAAAGAGACATGGTTTAAAGTAGGATGAACATAGTATGACATCATTCATATCATGGGCAAACAGATATAAAACAAACAAGCTATTTTATCATTGTGTGCGCACGTGAACATAACAACTAGATTACAGATCAAGACCAAAAGAATATCCTTCATCTCTTTTAAACCATGTAAGGTGAAATGATACGTTAAGACAACTATGAATAAAAGTGAATAGAGTAACTGACATTGGCTGCAAACCAAGTAGTTAAATGAACACATCACAGTACCAATCAGTTCAAGGCAGGAGGAGTAAGGACTTACAACAGCGGCTTGAACTGGTGTGCTCATGCCCTTCATCTTGCTGGTGTGGCAATCCTTGAAGATTTGCACTGCATTCGGTTCAGGTTCTTTTTGGTCTGCATGGGATTTCCTCTGTATTTGGAACAAGTCAATATAGATACGATAATATGGCACAAAAAAAGAAGGAAGTAGCAGCTATTTACAAGAGCCTCGCAGTGTGCAATATAGCTACGAGATCCTGTGGTCTGTTGGAATTTCACTTTAGAACGGTTGGTTTTGTTCTTCAAACAGTTAGCCTAGAAGAAGATACACTTGTAAGGCACATACATAAATACAAGTTCAATATGTGGTCTGATCAAATACATATAGCCTACCTCATACTTTGGATCAGACCAGTGTTTAACGAGGGCTGTCCAGTCTTCATCTGTAATATATTCCATAGGAGATGTTTGGGCGATTTAATTGTTAGCCTTGCCTTTAAAATTTTCTAAGGTGGTACCGATACTGTCGCAGAGCAGACTGAAAAACATGAGTGCATGCTTGTCTAGTTGCATCACCTTTCGGATCCAACTTGAACCTCATATGTTGAAAAAAGAATGTATGTCTTATTAGGAGGAAGCTAGAAAGTATGGGACAGAGCAAGACAATATTACTAATTGCGATGAATAACATTACTTACGGATAAATGGTCAAGGAAGGTGTTAAACTGGGTATTGTCTTTCTCATTCCTGTACTGGATCCATGTTGGGAGGATACGTGCATGACACCTAACGGCAACGGCTACCTCTGATACTAACTTGGCTGACTCTGTAGCATCACGTGGCCTTTTTAAACCTGCCTCAAAATGGATCTCCATTCTTCCTCCTTTAGATTTTGTTAATCTGTCAAGCATTATCCCTGATGTCTGTTTCCGCTTGCGCTGTGGTGCTAGTTCAACAACGAATATGGAAAGTGTTAGTGTACATCAAACTGTGAGAGTACATATAAAGGAGCATGCAACTTCAACTTGACTCGGTCAGGTACTGTCTTGGTGTTGATGCTCATGAGGTTCATCTGATCTTGCCAAGTCCTGTTGTGTCAGCAGTGCTTCGGAAGTAGTGTTAGGTGTGAAGGCAGCTTGGGAACTGGCCAGTTCCAGAGCAAACGAACGAGTAACTGGTTGAGATGCTGGTACAGTTGAAGCGGATGCTGCAGCTGGTGGAGCAGGTGATACTGTGTTTGTAGATTTAGCCGGTGGACTTGGACCTTCTACTGCACTATAAGTACCAGTAGAATCTCGACGGCAGAACCTTTTCCGTTTCACCCGACGAGTAACAGCACTCCCTACTATATTATTTTCCTTGCTCTTTTTTGACTTTGCCATGTCAAGCTGTACCCACAACACAAAAGAATAAAATCACTCTCCAGAACTCATTGATGCATGATACAGACAAGCAATACTTTGATGTAAGACAACCGTATGAGGATGGAATATGTAAGAAAAACATGACGGCAAGACATATTCACAGCTACGATGTGCAAACTAAGCAGAAGGATTTTCAAGAAAATAGATGTAATGCAAGCTAGACACCATATGAAAGATGCAACCAATATTACTCTGCCAAGTTAAAAGTGTCTTGTCATAAGTGGCAATTTGAAAAATTAGAAGCAGTACAACGTAGCAATCAATGCAAGATGCAACCACTATCAAACTGCCATGTTAGAAGCATCCAATCATGAGTGACTGATGCAGGATACACAACAGCAGTACTTTGATGTAAGAACATGGTATGATAGATAGATGCAGTGTATTCTAGACACAGACAGCCATGTCATATGCACATGTATAATGTATAAACTCAGCAGGTGCAATTTAATCAAAATGGAAGAATTACAGGCTAGACAACATATGCAACATGAAACCAATTATCACAATGTCAACTTAGAGCAAGCACCTACGATGGTGGAGTACAGGAGATGAACTCATCATGTAGACTTGGCACTTCAACTTCATTAGCAGTAGCAGTGGCAAATCTAGAGGGTCTCTGTTTGCGTCGGTGGGGAGGACCACCAACATCCCCTAACTTACTCTTTTCCTTCCTATTTTCTGATATTGCCTTATGAAGTCAAAACCACAAGAAGATGAATAAAATTAGCTCTGCATAACTGGTTGATGCATGATACAGACGAACACTACTTTGATGTAAGGCAAGCGCAGGATAGGAGGATGGAATATATACAAAAAAAGACAGCGTTTCATATTCACACGTATGATAGGAGGATGGAATATGTATGAAAAAACAGTAAGCGGAAGGCATTTCAACAAAATTAGAAGAAATGAAAGCTAGGCACCATATGAACATGCAACCAATATCACTCTATCAGGTAAAAAGTGTCTCGTCGTAAGAGCCATTTTAAGAAATTAGAAGCAGTACAAGCTAGAAGACAATGCAAGATGCAACCTACATCACAGTCCCAAGTTAAATGTGTCTTATGGGTAAGTGATCATTGCAGGTATAAGTTGTAAGCTACGCAGATGCAATTCAACATAATCAGAAGCAATACAAACTAGACATCATATGGAAAACGCAACCACGTATAACAGTTCCAAGTAAGAGCAAGCACCTGTGATGGTGGAGTAGGGGAGATGTGCTCATCATGTACACGTATGTTCTAGAAATAGGAACACGTGTCATATTCACAGGCATTATGTGTAAAGTAAGCAGATGCAATTCAAGTTAGAAGCAATACAAGCTAGACATCATACGCAACATGCAACCACATATAATAGTGCCAAGTTAGAGCAAGCACCTGTGATGGTGGAGTAGGGGAGATGTGCTCATCATCTACACAACTACGTTGACTGTCTAGCCTTGCGTTGTCTTGCAAATCTTGTTGGGAGGATGGCGGAGTAGAATCTGTAGTGAACCTCCGTTTCAGTTGCTCGGAAGGACCACCATCATCCAATGCCTTGCCAATTTCCTTCAGCTTTATTGATTTTGCATTGTGAGGTCATACCGACAAGAAAAAGGAATATCATTCGCTCTTCAGAACTCATTCATGCATGATACTGATGAACACTACTCTGATGAAAGGAAAAGTCATGATACGAGGATGGAATATGTACGAAAAAATGGACGTCTTGACATATTCACACCTATGATGTGGTAACTAAGCAGAAGGCACTTCAACAAATTAGAAACACTGCAAGACACCATATGGAAGGTGCAGTCAATATCACTCTGCCAAGTTAAAACTGTCTCGTCATAGGTGGCGTTCATCAAACTAGAAGCAATACATGCTAGAAATCATATTCAAGACGCAAACCAATATCACACTGCCAACTTAAAGGTGTCCCATCATAAGTGACTGATGTAGGATACACAAGAAGAGTAGTTTCATGTAAGAACATGGTGTGATAGACAGATATAGTATGTACCAAAAACAGGAAAGCGTGTCATATTCACATGTATCATGTGTAAGCTAAGCAGATGCAGTTTACACTAATTAGGAGCAATACGAGCTAGACACCATATGCAACATGCAACTAGATATCACACTGCCAAGTTAGAGCAAGCACCTTGGATGGTGGAGTAGGGGAGCGGAGACTTGGACCTTGTAATGCACTATCAGTACAAGGAGAATCGGTACAGATGCTCCGTTTACGTTGCTGCAGAGGACCACCATCATCGCCTTCCTTACTCTTTTCCTTCCTCTTTCTTGATTTTTCCTTGTCAAGTCAAACCCACAGGAAAAAAGAATAAAATTTGCTCTTCAGAACTCATTGATGCATGATACTGACGAACACTACTTTCATGTAAGGCAGCCGCATGATAGGAGGATGGAATATATATGAAAAACAGGACGGCGTGACATATTGACATGTATGATGTATAAAGTGTAAACTAAGCACAAGGTGCTTGAACTTGTTAGAATCGATGCAAGCTAGAAACCATATGAAAGATGAAACCAATATCACTCTGCCAAATTAAAAGGGTGCCCTAACAAATGTATTTTACCAAATTAGAAGCAATACATGGCAATAGGCTAGAAATAATATGCAATATGCAAAGAATAAAGGTGACTCATCGTAAGTGATTGATGCAGGATACAGAAGAGAGGTAGTTTCATGTAAGAACAAGGTTAACACATAGATGTACTGTGTACCAAAAATAGGAAGGCATGTCATATTCACACGTATAGTGTGTAAACTAACCAGATGCAATTTACCCTAATTAGAAGCATTACAAGCTACCGTATGCAACATGCAACCACATATCACACTTCGAAGTTAGAGCAAGCACCTGTGATGGTGGTGTAGGGGAAGTGCGGTCTAAAGGTACAGAGCTATGTTCAATATCTTCATTTAGGCTTGCTTTTTCTTGAGAATCATGTGGAGAGGATGAAATTGCATTCTTTATAAGAGTATTGCGTCTCATATTAACCCACGCGCGTGACTGTCTCATCATAAGCGATAGACGCAGGATACACAAGAACAGTAGTTTGATGTAAGAACATGGTGTGATAGGAAGATGTAGTATGTACCAAAAATAGGAAGGCGTGTCATATTCACATGTATAATGTGTAAGCTAAGGAGATGCAATTTAACAAATTAGGAGCATTGATGAGGGATACGCAAGAAAAGTGCCTTATCATAAGATATAGTATGTACCAAAAACAGGAAAGCGTGTCATATTCACATGTATCATGTGTAAGCTAAGCAGATGCAGTTTACACTAATTAGGAGCAATACGAGCTAGACACCATATCCAGCATGCAACTAGATATCACACTGCCAAGTTAGAGCAAGCACCTTGGATGGTGGAGTAGGGGAGCGGAGACTTGGACCTTGTAATGCACTATCAGTACAAGGAGAATCGGTACAAATGCTCCATTTACGTTGCTGCAGAGGACCACCATCATCGCCTTCCTTACTCTTTTCCTTCCTCTTTCTTGATTTTGCCTTGTCAAGTCAAACCCACAAGAAAAAGGAATAAAATTTGCTCTTCAGAACTCATTGATGCATGATACTGACGCACACTACTTTCATGTAAGACGAACACTACATATCACAGTGCCAAGTAAGAGCAAGCACCTGCGATGGTGGTGTAGGGGAATTGCGGTGATCAACTAGAGAGCTACGTTGACTATCTTCATATAGCCTTGCTGTTTCTTGAGAATTATGTGGGGAGGATGACACTGCACTCTTTATACGAGTATGGCGTCTCACAGAAACCCACCCGGGTGACTGTCTCATCATAAGTGATTGACGAGGGATACAAAAGAGCATTAGTTTGATGTACGAACATGGTTAATAGACATATGTAGTATGTATCAAAAATAGGAAGGCATGTCATTATCAAAGGTATAATGTGTAAAGTAAGCAGATGCAATTTAACCAAATTGGAAGCAATACAAGCTAGACACCATATGCAACATGCAACCACATTTGACAGCGCGAAGTTAAAGCAAGCACCTGGGATGGTTGTGTGTGTCAATTGAGATCATCAACTGCGGAGCTAAGTTTACTGTCTCCAACTGCTGACACTGCACCTGTTAGAGTGCTGGAACACTTAGTGCTTATCTTCGAATTACACTGGAGCGACTTCTGTCTTTTCTTTTCTGCATTCATCAACACTGCGTCAGAGTCTGAAATACCCATGCATAAAAAAACAATAGTGTGAGTATGGGTGTAGTGTGTGCACAATTAGTACAGTGTAAAGGTAGTAGATAGCAGGTCGGTGAGAAATAAATGACGGGAGACATATGATAGCTCTACAACATGCATGGCACACTAAATTACTACAGGATTCTATGAAAATAACAGTCGACTGAAAGCAGATAGGTCGGTCCATTTTTTCTGCACCGTCCGATGTACAAACAACGGGCAGATCGCCTTCATCTACCTCCAACGAGTCAGTGTTGATGATCTTCCTCGAAACGCCAGCGACCATCGGCCCAGTATTCCTCCCCTGCCTGCGCCCTCCCCTCGACCTCACCGCACCGCCGTGCTTGGCACCCCCCGGCCATCCATTCAAGCCCCGCCGACCTCCAGATCAGGCGCAAGCAGCTCCTGCGCCCCACACCCCTATGATAGACACCGATGTGCCGCTTCCCCGGGGAATAGGTGGACTAGGTGCTCCGCGCGCCTAAGCGGGTGCTGCTTCTTTTAATTGCGGTTCGACTGACCCTGAATTGAAATCCAGGGGGGCTACTGACCTCTAGCAAAGGTGAAATAGTAAAAGGGAGGAAACCTTGTGCATTTAGTATCACGAAGAAGATGCAGTAAGAAGCGCCCAACTAGTTTATTTCGTGGGATGAATACGGTGTGAGCGGAGACGTAAGATTTGCACGAATAAGGGAAGAGGAGTACCTCTTTCTGCTGGCAGTGCTGTGTCCTCCTTCTATTTTTCCGACGATCCTCTTGTTGTTCGCCGGAAACCAGAAGTTGTGGAGGACGATGCAGCCTTGGATGAACCCATGGCCAAGTTGTTGAGTGTGGTGCGGTGGCCATCTGTTGGAGGCGGGGAAGCAGATCCGAGGCGGCGAACAACGGCGTAGCGGGAACAGCTCCGGTGCGGTGGACGGTTGCAATAGTGGAGCCGCAGTAGTGAGGTGCAGGACGGCGTGGTCGGAGTGGTTCTGGTATGGCCCACGTCGGCGTCAGCGTTGTGCAGGCAGCTCTGCCTCGGCTTCAGCTGCTAAGTCCTTGAGGGCGTTGTGGTTGTAGTTGCGTTGGACGACGACGTCGGGGTACCGGCTCCGGCATGATGGAGGAGGGTGGCGGTGGATTGGCCGCTATGGGGTGGAGGACGGAGGAGGCTGGGGTTTCACGGCTGGTGGAGAGGGCGTTTTCGATCCCGCGGAGTATGAATGGGGAAACGGAGGGAGGCGGGGAACTAAGGGGGAACAATGTTTCGGTTTGAGACGCTCTTGTTTGAAATTTGGGGAAAGTTACGAACTTTCCCCCCATCTATAATTTCGGACATATTGCTGGTTGGGGGTAGGACAGTCATGTGAGGTGTCCCAAATGTGGGCGGGATAGATTTCGGCCGAGCGCATGGGTAGGCGCCCACGGTGTATGAATGTTTCTCTGGCATCTTCGTGAAGTTACAAACCTACCCCGGTTTAGACCTTTGGACATCGGGATGATAGGCTACACGGGCCAGAGTTAGGACAGTAATTTCCTACCACCAAAACATTAGTCTCGCACGGTTTCGGGTGACCAAAGGCCTATTTGGCGCTTCGTTCAGGGCCTCTTTGATTCACAGGATTGTCAAAATGAAGGAATAGGAAAAATGTAGGAATAGGGTGACATGTCCCATAGTATCCTACAGGATTTGAAAGAATGTTTGATAGCGTAGGAAAAACAAAGGAATTCTACAAAGAGGTTTGAGTGGATGGAACTTTTCCTCCAAAATGTAGTACAAATGGATCATATGGAAAAATTCCTAAGGATGCCAATCCTACGAATCAAACGAGCATCACAAGAAAAATTCCTAAGGGTTTAAATCCTCCAAAAATCCTATGCAATTCCTTTGAATCAAGGGAGCCCTCAATATTTGGGAGCAGAAGCATTTAACGTTTTCGGTTCTCTTGAATTGAACTTTCAGGATTTGTCAAACTTCACAAATCTTTACTCTTGAAAATCCTAAAGCTACGATTATTTTGGAATGGAGGGGGTACATTTGAATATACATTGTACATGAGTATATATTAAAAAATATGCAACTTACCTCAGTTCATGCATGGTTCCAGATATAATTTCCTTGGTTCCAAAAAACGTTAGATATGTGTATGAATATATATATAGCATGTTCAAACTCACAACAAAGATTGATGCCCCTTTTACATCTGATTTACAAATGCCATTATCTCAGGTTCAAATAGATGAATGCACTTCCTATGAATTCGAATCTTCAAAAACCCCTTTATGTTGAATTCGACATGTATTCTATTTCGTAGCTAGCAATTTGGAATGTATCCATGCAAGTGATGAATGTATAAAGTGCTTCACAGTAACAACATGGAGTGCACTAATTAATGTTTATATATGAATTGCAAAAGCATCCATTGCCTATATTTCAAACCGCTCTCACTCTATGGATCGATAATATGAAATAAACACATGCACATGCTAGAATTCAATTGCAGTTGAAGAAAGAGCCTACTCCTGGTACTGTATATTAGTGATAGGGGTGTGTAAAAAGTACACGTGAATACCAGGCATTGTGCGTGTGTGTATACTATCGACGAACTAGCCCCCAAGCTTGTATAACATACTAAGGGCCTAGGGTTACAAATCATATATAGTCGGCTTATCACTAGTGGGGATAGAGTCCTCCGCAACTCTCGTAGCTTCATGTTGTACGCCGAGTCCTCCACATGGGTCTTCGTATGACACGTCTCGGTCCAACCTATATGTGGCGCAGGATGGAACTGACCCATGAGTCTTCATGTTGACCCACCACAACTAGAAATGATGTGCCCACCACACCACACACTCAATAGACCACTAAGAAAATAAGCATATACAATAGTACAACGGTATCTAGCTCATGATACGTCTCCATATTTTGTTGATGACACTGACGGACTTTGCATTTGATGCGTGCTCCGTATTTTGTTGACGACACTTACAGTCATTGTATTTGAAGTGAAAGCACGATATGGTCACCGGACTTTAGAATAAGCTCATCACGGTCACCACATACATTTTGTCGTGCTAACCAACATGTGGTTGGATGGTTAGAGGACAGTGGTTTCTCGAGCCCACCAAGGTTAAAGTCCCGGTGCTCGCATTTATCTTGTGTTAATTTCAGTATTTTCCGGCGACGTACGTTTAGTGGGAGGAGATGTTCCACTCGACTACGAGGCACCTATGGTGACTTCGTAAAATCTCAAGATCATATATGTTGGCCTACTCTCTCGAAGGTGCTCATAGGGGTAGGGTTCGCGTGTGTGCGCTTATAGCAGTGAGTGCTTGCACGTATATATGAGCCCTTGCGTCTGTACCATGTTAAACAAATACATATCATGATTATATGGTCACTGGCTCACCCGTACAACTCCGTATTTTGTTGATGAAACAATCAATTGACCAGTCAAACGTTCCACGCGGCGCAACTAGTGTTGCACCATCGGGGCACGTAACCGTGGGGCCCACCTGTCAGCCCATATATGAAAGAAAGAAATGGTAGTTTGAGTCTGTACTGTGTTAATAAAATAGGAGTATATTTAAGGGTGATCATACGGTCACTGGCTCACCATACAGCTCCGTAATTTGTTGATAACACGATCAATTGACCAGTCAAACGGTCCACATTCAGCAGTGCACATTACCATAGGTCCCACCTGTCAGCGCATATATGAAGGACAAAAATGGTAATAAATGAGTGGTTTCGGGGAGGGCGGCCGGCCGCGGGCGGCGGGGGCAGGCGGTTCGGCCGGTGGTGGCTGGCGGCTCAGGGGGGTGGAGTTTGATGATAAACTGGAGGCCCTTGATTTCGTATCCAACGGCTGCAAAATCTAATGACCAGAGATGAAAAAGTCAGTCAACTGACGTGTAGCCTCACCCCGCACGTACACATGCACGCACGCAAGACACGCACCCATGTAGGCATGCAACACTGACACGTACACACGCACGCATGCTGGCGTGCAACACTGACATGTACACATGCACTCACGAACACACGCACGTACGCACCCATGAATGCAACACTGAAATGTACCCTTGCATGCACGCAACACTCGCACGCCTGCATGCACGACGCAAGACACACGTTCAACCTATACATGCATGCACCCTTTGTTAAGGACACGGATTGTTACGGATATTAATCAATCTTATCTGTGATAAGCAGAACATTGATGTTTGTAGCGGTCTTTATGAATCACAATGTATCGAATGGGCTATCAACATAGTAGGCTTATCTACATGAAAAAGATGACATCACACTCAATGAACAATCATCGGTTTATGAAATGCCCACTTCCGACCGCCCTGGCCCACCAAAGGTTCCTCTGCTGTGCGCTGCCTGCGTTGGGTCACTGACATGCATGCCATGCACCCAAAGAGCCCACATGTCAGTGGAAGAACAGCGCGGTGTCCTAGGTCAGAGTTGAGGGCGCCACTCACGGCACGCCCGGCTGAACACGCCTCTGTGCCGCATTCAAACGCCTTCATGAAACCCGCCCGTGTGGAAGCCGAGAAACCCACTCTGGACACACGTCCGTTCATGACCGGGCCGCTCCCCTATCTCCTCCACCATTTTGTCCACTCTTACAATGGCTTACAAAGAGTAGTTATTCCGCATCCAAGCCGGCTGGGTAGCCCGCCGGATACGAGCTATGCAGCTCGCTGATCCACCTCCCTCCCCTCGCCCGACGGAGCCAGTTACCGCCCCAAGCCGTGGAATTTTGCCATGTGTTGTTTTCATGGACTAGCAAGATGCCCGTGCATTGCACGGAACATCAAGATGCATTTTTTTACAAACTCCCGCATGCATGCAAGGGATAATTAATGTCCTCCTTTGCTAGTACCATGAGGAAAACACCATTAATATTGCATGATCTAAGGACTATTCTGTATGTTCTGTATGATAGATACTCATATACCTTCTTTTTAGAGAGAGAAATGGGAACTCGTATCTTGAGTATATATCATAGTGTGTTTGTTTGCATGATCTAAGGACTATTCTGAAATAAGAAACAAATCACTTGCACCAATCAAACTGAGTTCCAAGTAAGAATTTGATTACAAGATAAAAGTTGTAGTTTTATTATATGTTGTTTCCTAGGTTCCACTGATGTATAGTTCCAGAGTTGTTTGACGGTTTACATGCATGTTTATGGACTATTTTGTGCAACTAAATAAGTCATTTAGGTCTAACAGACACTCATGTCCTGTATTAGCTTGAGGTGTAGCTTATGTATGACTGAAATAAAATATTACACTTTTTCTGCGAATAATAAAAATATTACATTTCTCGATGAAGTAGAATAAAACTTTAGCTAGCATCAGCCATGCAATGTTATGTTATGTGAACAGTGCAAACTTTGCAGTATAGCGGCATCTAAAAAATCCATTTTTACAGTAATCTAAAAAAATTAGTTAGTAGTAGAGTGTTTATTTCCCAGGTGACAACGGGGAACCAAAATGTGCTAGCTATTTGCCAACTTGTCGTACTTGCATGTGAGGAGGTGGCAGCAGTTTCTAGACATTTCTCAACTTCAGTAGGTGCAATCCAGATTCAACGGGGACTTCTTTATTTGTTTACTTGGAGAGCAGAGTCGGCCATGTGCACAAGGAGCGGGAGCGAATCCGGCAGCTCTTAGCCGTCAGATCATGTCATCCTTTGTTTGATGGACGGCAGTGATATGCATGAGAGGGGAAATAAACAGTGGATTTTGAGCCAATGCTTGTTTGGGCGGAACCGAAGATGGAGTGGTAAATCCAATTTCAAAACTGCCGCATTATAGTAGTAGTAGATTAGAAGTAAAGCTATTTCATACAGTCGACTCAAAGCGTTGGTTCAAACAGGGAAGAAAGTGGGAAAGCTGTAGCATGAATCTAGGACTTGGTTCTAAGAGGAAACGGGGGAAAGTAGTAATATCTGTCACTGTTTAAATAACCGTATATCTTACTTGCGCAAACAGGGATGTCTGTCTCCATATCGTTTCGGGATGTCTGTCTCCGTATCGTTTCTATCCGCGCAATCAAAAGCACACACCTTAGTTTTAGTACAACTGTGCAAAATGAGATGGCTATCCCTCGCTGCCGTCATCTAACCACCCGTCTTCAAGGTATCCCTACATTGGTAGTAACTAAGGTAGAATGACCAACGCAATCCAAAAGAAGCTGATTCGTACGTTTTACTTCCTGATTTCAGTGCAGGGACGAGTGAAAACAACTGCATCCTAGTCCGGAATGCACTTTCTACCAGTTTATCCATGGACCAAGGACTAGCTGGCACGGCTGCACGCTGGTTTTTTCGACAGGTGCGCGGACAAGAGGCATTGTGGTCTGCTTATTTCTGCAAATAGCAGTGCTTAAATTTAGTGGAATGCACAAGCATGGTTCAGTTTAGCATTCCAGCTGATACCACAATTATAATTGGTTATTCTGGAAGGGAAAACTTTGTTTTTGCCACTCTAGTTTTTGCCAACTTTTCTTATGCCACTCTAGAATTTGACATTTCACTTTTGCCACTCTTAGCTTTTGACAATATATCACTTCTGCCATTCCGTGGCAAAAGCAAAAAATTTAGAGTGGCAATTGTGATACATGTCAAAAGCTAAGAGTGGCAAAAGTACAATGAAAATTTATCGTTTTCGCCACGGAATGGCATTTGTGATGTATTGTCAAAAGCTAAGAGTGGCAAAAGTGAGATGTCAAATTCTAGAGTGGCATAAGCAAAGTTGGCAAAAACTAGAGTGGCAAAAACAAAGTTTTCCCATTCTAGAATGAGAGAACCTAACCCTGAATGGTGGCAACAAGAAAAAACCAGAGTGAACTCCAGGAAATAGAAGTCTGCCGGGAGGCCCTTTGCTCAGAGAGAAGCCTTGCTTGTTTTTCCCTGATTTGTAAACCTTCTCACCACTTTGTATTTTGCTGTGAACTAGTATATGTTTGTTATGTCCTACGAATCATTGAGATGTATAAAATTTCTTAACTTATGCTTTTCAAGTTTTTTATGAAGACGAGTTTAATGTGAGTGTTCCACATGAGTGCTGGACTAGCGTGTGAACGTTTGGAATTTATTACATTGTGGCCTCAATTAACTGCATGAACCACTGTAACAAGATACATAGTTGCTTATATGTCAGACATCAGATTGTTGATTGTTAGCTGGTCGATGGCCTAGTGTTGAAGCGAGCTGAGCCAATGTGCCGTGCTTTGCACAACTGCTTACAAGTGGGGTAGCACCAACAGTGTTTACAAGTACTTATGTATACGTTGGCGCACGGTTCTCGAACGAGTGCTCTATTTCGTCAAAACACACACTGCTTGTATGATAAACGGTGACAACTTATGTCTTACCATGCCATATTCATGAAAAAACTAGTGAGGACGCATCTGTTTTGGCAACAATTACGATGGTTCTCACATGATTCACGGGCACACAAAAGTAGCAGCAGTTCCCATAGACGGATTCAAACAGAGTACTAGCCCCAGAGGGGTTGATAACAGGCAAGGTTGGGATAATTAGACACAATCCAAACTACTATTAAACACTAGCTGGGGCAACTATTTCATGCCTCGATCTAATTTGGGCTGGACACAAGACGGACCTTGCCATGAACATCATCAAGGACGTCCCGCAGCAGCTCAATCCTGTGAACCTTCATGAAGACAACCTTGTGGCCTTGCCACTAATAAACTTGTTTGTGGAGGCATGCCACGTCATCTTCCTGCGTAAGCTTGACAAGAACAGTATTCCTCACAAACGAAGGAGTAGCTTTGAACTTCTTGTGCTTCAGTACACCCTGGACAACACGCCTGACAACAGTGAGGCTGGAATACAACTCTTCATTGGTATAACCGCAAATGGCTTCCAGGATCCAACAGCCTAAGAACTCTGTTTTCCCAGTGCGTATATTCAGGTCGTCCGCCTCATAGCGAGTGACATGTACAACCACACAATCGGTGGATTCGTAAGCATCAGGATTTTCTCACTTCTCATGAGATTCGATTGAAGACAATAACGCTAGAACGATATGTAGCCAACCGTGCAAACACAAGATTTGTCACATTCTTCCTGCTGAATGCGAGGTTACTATTGTCCATCAGGCTTAAGTTTATCAGCAGCATGGTTTTGATGAATGGGTATGTCGAAGAGCAAAAAAGGAGTTTCAGGTGGGCAAAAGAGCTTCTGAACGTGTCGGGCTTCTATTTACAACATATTGTGGTCATAATCCAGTAAATTTTACGACCCAGGATGTTCATTCTATGGACCTGACCGATCCATTTGACTATGACTGCCGAAAACAGTGCTGGATTTAGATGTTGTTGCCCTTTTCAATCTGGTTTTTTTTGTAAACCTGATGAACAATTAACCCTTGTGCTTTTGTACAGTTTGTAAGATGGAGTTAGATGTTCCTGCCCTTTTCAACTCGCTTGTGACTGTCATATTTTCTTTGAAACAAGGCAAATGGCTTGCCATTCGTTTTATTTAGAGTGAAATATTGTAACAAATCCAAACCAAGGGAAATAACATAGCTCTCGCCGGCTGCTTGAGCTCACTGTGCATTACAGAAGCCAAGTGATTAGCCCCCACCAGCACCCACAAACTTTCGGCCTTGGTTCGCTCGCCGTGCGCGGTGCACCGCCCTCTTGTGTTGTCAACATCGTCAACAACTGAGAGGAACAAGGAGATGACTGTACGTGGAGAGGATGACAGTAGGGACCCACCAGCGTCATGGCAGTACGCAAGCAAGTGCCTCTATAGTACAAGCCCAAAAATATGGTTCCTCCTAATTGGTTGGACACATGGGGCTCACACCATTGTCAACGTAGTCAATAAACAAGAGAATTACACTATGAGCGGCTGACACCAGGGACCCAGCAAGTCGCACAGTTTTTTTTTTGAGGAACAAGCAGTTGTTATTTATACTAGTTTTAGCGACGGATCAGGGTAACAACGGGGCTGTGCGGGGTCTGTGGCCCGTCTAGCCAGGGTTTCATTTATATTTACCACATCATGAGCCCAGTTGTGTTTTTTTCTTGCTGAAAATGGCTAGCCCAGTTCTATTTTTTAAAAGAAATACCCAAACAAAGGCCTACTTGCTTTATCGGCCCTGCTAGGCTGCAAATCTTTCAAGACGAGGAGAGTTTCATTCGGTTTGCCCAGAAATGGGCTGTACATTTTTAAAACACATCATACCGGGAATTAGTTTCAATTTTTTTTCATTACAAGATCTTAAATTCCATTGATTTTTATGCGTGGATAATTATTTGGATTTTATATTTATATAAATTATTTTTCAAAATAGTTTGAATGTGAATCGATATTTCTGGATTAAAAACAGTTGACCGCGCGGAAATATGCAAAATTTCGTATACTTTTTAACCGTGGCCACAATATGGGGTTTGATGCTAACAAAAAGAAGATGGGATCCAAAAAAATTCTTATGAATTAGCAAATGGGCTGTACATTATTAGAAATAATGGCAGATGGGTTGTATGTTGTTTTCCATAGATTTGAGGCTGACTTGTGCGCCTACTACAGGTTGACGCATATGCTTTCATAAAAAAAGGTTGATGCACACGCAACGCCCTATCAACTTAGTCAACACATGAGAGCAGTGACTGTTGGATGTCCATCCAACGGCTGTCGTGCTTCCTCAATCTCTGCTCTTCATGCTCAAGCCGCTCAAACAAGCGCCGGCGGGACTGCCTGCTTCCTCCTCCCGCGACCGGCTATGCTGCTGCGTAGGCCTCACAGCCCCACCGTACTCCCATCGCTGGCCTAGCCATCCCTCTACTCACCCACACCTGTTGTTATTCTCCGGCGACGGCAGACGAACCAGTAAACCCTCGTACTCCTCCACGTGGGAAACAACTACCGAGTATTCCCTAGCTCCGTGTCGTTCCCTTCCTAGGCCTCGTTGTCGTCCACCGCCCTGGTGCTCTCGGCGCGGCCTGGTCAACATGGTCAAGAACGACATCCATCGGAACTGGACTGTGCGTGGAGAGGCTGACAGCTGGGTCCACGGCCGCACTCAAGGAAATGCCTCCTTATTACATGCAAAATAATGATTCCTCCACCTCACAGCTAGGACCCACAGGAAGGGCCTCTGTATTTCGCGAAAAAAACATTCCCCCGCTGACAGGTCAGACCCACCAGCTATATCTTCGCACGCAAGGAAATGCCTCCTTATTACGCCCAAAAAAATAAATACCCCCTGCTAGCTGGGACCCACCATATTGTTGGGCTGACTTGTGGGCCTACTAAGTTGACACGGACGGAGAGCTTTGTCAACTTAGTCAATACTCCAGTGACTGTATGATGTCCATCCAACGGCCATAGTGCTTCTTCAACCTCTGGTCTTCTTGCTCCAGCTGCCCAAAGCAGCGCCGGTCGTGCCGCCTGCTCCTGCCTCCCGTGGCTGGCTGTGCTACCGTGGAGGACTCACCGCCCCCATACTACTCCCAGCACTGGCCAGGACATCCCTCCACTCACCCACACCCCCTGTTATTCTGCGGCGACGGCAGCCTCACACCGCAGCCGAACCAGTGAATGCTCGTACTCCCCTCTGCGTGGGCATCCACTGCCGCGTCTTGCACGGCTCCGCGTCGTCCCCTTCCTAGGCCTCGCCGTCGTCCACCGCCGTGGTGCTTTCGGCGCAGCGTGGTCAATGTGGTCAACGACCGACTTCCATCGGAAGAGTACTGTACGTGGAGAGGCTGACAGCTGGGTCCACGGCAGCCGCAAGGAAGTGACTCCTTATTACGCGGAAAATAATTATTCCTCCACCTGACAGCGGGGACCCACCGGACGGGCCACCAGTATTTTGCAAAAAAAAACCGTTTCCCCCTGACTGCTGGGATCCATCGGACGGGCCACCGTATTTCGCGAAAAAACGTTCCCCCCGCTATCAGCTCAGACCCATCGGAAGTGCCTCCTTATTACGCACAAAAAAATGAATACTCCCCCGGCTAGCTGGGACCCACCTTGTTGGGAGGCTGACTTGTGGGCCTACTAAGTTGACGGGGACGAAGGGCTTTGTCAACTTAGTCAATATGAACGATTCTAGCTCCAGTGACCGTACGATGTCCATCCAATGGCCATAGTGCTTCGTCAACCTCTGGTCTTCTTGCTCCAGCCGCCCAAAGCAACGCCGGTCGTCCCGCATGCTCCTGCCTCCCGTGGCCGGCTGTGCTGCCATAGAGGCCTCACCGCCCCCTACTATTCCCACCGCTGGCCAGGCCCTGCGGCGACGGCAGCCTCACACCGCAGCCGAACCAGTGAACCCTCGTAGTCCTCTCCGCGCGGGCTTCCACTACCGCGTCGTCCCCTTCCTAGGCCTCGCCGTCGTCCACCGCCGTGGTGCTATCCGCGCGGCATGGTCAATGTGGTCAAGGAACGACTTCCATCGGAAGAGTATTGTACGTGGAGAGGCTGACAGCTAGGTCCACGGCCACAGCCCAGTTTTTTGTGATTTGCCAAGTCGCTTTGTCAGGCCTGTTGGGCTACAATTCTTTCAAGACGGGGAGAGCTTTCATTCGGCTGGCCGAGAAAATTGCCATCAGTAATGATAAATGGGTTGTACATTTTTGAAACACATCAAACCGGCAATTAGTTTCAAATATCTTTTTTTTCATTTCAAGATTTTAAATTACATTAATTTTTATGCGTGGAGAATTTTTTGGATTTTATATTGATATACATTTATTTTTAAAATCAGTTTGAATGTGTATCGAAATTTCGGGATTAAAAACAGTTCGGACCGCACCGAAATATGCAAAATTTCGTATAATTTTTTAAAACTTGCCACAATATGGGCTGTAATGCTAACAAAAAGAATACGGGCTCCAAAAAAACTTAAGAATTAGCAAATGGGCTATAAATTATTAGAAATAATGGCAGATGGGCTGTATGCTGTTTTCCACAGATTTGAGGCTTTCCTAAAAAAAGGTTGACGCACAAGCACTGACTGTTGGATGTCCATCCAACGGCCGTCGTGCTTCTTCAATCTCTGCTCTTCCTGCTCCAGCCGCTCAAACAAGCGCCGGCGGGACTGCCTGCTCCCTCCTCCTCTCGGCCGGCTGTGCTGCCGCGCAGGCCTCACTGCCCGACCGTACTCCCATCGCTGGCCTAGCCATCCCTCTACTCACCCACACCTGCTGTTATTCTCCGGCGACGGCAGACGAACCAGTAAACCCTCGTACCGTCGTACTCCCCTTCGCATGGGAAAAAACTGTCGAGTCTTCCCTGCCTCCGTGTCGTCCCCTTCCTAGGCCTCGCCGTCGTCCACCGCCCTAGTGCTCTCGGCGCGGCCTGGTCAACGTGGTCAACGACCGACATGCATCTGAAGTGGACTTTACGTGGAGAGGCCGACAGCTGGGTCCACGGCTGCACGCAAGGAAATGCCTCCTTATTATGCACAAAATAATGATTCCTCCCCTGACATCAGGGACCCACCGAAAGGGCCTCTGTATTTCGTGATAGCTCGGACCCACTAGCTTTATCTTCGCACGCAAGGAAGTGCCTCCTTATTACGCTCAAAAAATGAATACCCCCCTGCTAGCTAGGACCCACCTTGGTGGGAGGCTAACTTGTGGGCCTACTAAGTTGACGGGGACGGAGGGCTTTGTCAACTTAGTCAATATGCACGATTCTAGCTCTAGTGACCGTACGATGTCCATCCAACGGCCGTAGTGCTTCTTCAACCTCTGGTCTTCTTGCTCCAGCCGCCCAAACCAGCACCGGTCGTGCCTCGTGGTCCTGCCTCCCGTGGCCGGCTGCGATGCGGCGGAGGCCTCACCGCCCCTACTACTCCCACCGCTGGCCAGGCCATCCCTCTACTCACCCACACCCCTTGTTATTCTGCGGCGACGGCAGCCTCACACCGCAACGAACCAGTGAACCCTCGTGCTCCTCTACGCGTGGGCATCCACTGCCACGTCTTCCCCGGCTCCGCGTCGTCCCATTCCTAGGCCTCGCTGTCGTCCACCGCCCTGGTGCTCTCGGCACGGCGTGGTCAACGTGGTCAAGGAACAGCTTCCATCGGACGTGGACTGTACATGGAGAAGCTGACAGCTGGGTCCACGGCCGCAACAAGGAAGTGCCTCCTTATTACATGCAAAATAAGTATTCCTCCACCTGACAGCGGGACCCACCGGACAGGCCACCGTATTTCATGAAAAAACGTTTCCCCCTGACTGCTGGGACCCACCAGCTACATCTTCGCACGCAAGGAAGTGCGTCCGGGCAAAAAATAATGATTCGCCCCCTAACTGCTCTGACCCACCAGCTACATCTTCGCAGGCAAGGAAGTGCCTGAAAGTCGAGACCCACTTGGTCGAAGCGTATGTAGCGTTGTCATTCTGGTCGCGAACATGTACGTACATATTGGTCGATGTAGAGGCGCGCACGTGTCGTAGTAGAGGCGCACACGTGTTGTAGTAGAGGCGCGCACGTAGCATTTACACGTACGTACAACGGCCAGGGTGCAAGAAAGAAAATATGGCCACGTATGTGTACATACGGGCGGGGTCTCGAACGCCTACTCGCGCATACGTACGGCCAGGGCTCGTGTACATGGCTGGGTCGGAACGGAGAAACATCATCGTCGTCGTGTTCATGGGGAGGCAACGGAATGCGTCGTGTTCATGGGGAGGCAACGGAATGCGTCGTGTTCATCGGGAGGGCTTGGACGGAACAAGCGATGGAAACGAGGCCTGGCGTACCGCAGAACGGAGGAAATGGCCTTGTGTTCGACCGGCCACGTTCGAAACGGGATCCTGTTCATCGGGAGGGGTATGGCGTATCGCAAAACGGAGGAAATGGACCTCCTACGGTCGAAATGGGGGTCCTATTGATCAGGAGGGGTCTGGCGTACCGCAAAACAGGACTCCACGGGATACTGTTCATCTCCGCCGTTGACCCCCTCAAGCCTCCACGAGCTATTGTTCATCCACCGTCGACCTCCTCCAGCCTCCACCTGCGACTGTTCATCCACGGGCTCATGTTCATCCAGCCTCCACCGCGCGCTACTCCACTGGCTACTGTTCAACCACCCCTCTCCACGGGCTCCTGTTCAACCACCCCTCCACGGGCTACTGTTCATCCTACCCTCCACCATCTACTGTTCATCCTGCCCTCCACGGGGTGGTCCTGTTCATCCAGCCCTCCACGGGGTCCTGTTCATCCAGCCCCAACCGGCTCGATCGATCGGGGTCCTGTTCATCCAGAGGCAACACCACGGGGTCCTGTTCATCCACCCCCACCGGGAACTGTTCATCCAAACCCCCCCCCCCAACGCTCATTGTTCATCCAGAGGCAGCATTGATCGGCTTCAGTTAGCAGCAGTACCGAAGGAATCGCTCAATCGGGTTTAGTTAACAGCCATCGATCGATCGCTCGGGTTCAGTAACGCGTAGCCTGCAGTGCAATCGCTCGGGTTCAGTTAGAGCCCAACGCCTCGCTCGGGTTCAGTTAGAGCCAACGCCTCGCACACACGCGCATACGTGTACGAGAGAAACACGCATCGCTCGGCCCTGACCTCCCACTGTAACCGGGAACTCCCCAAGATTTTCCTCCCCCTCGCTTCTACCATGGTTTTTTCCGTCATGGACGGCCCAAAGAATGTCATGCAGCTGCGTCTCCGGCCCGCCCAGGACGAAAAGCCCATTTTCTGTCGTGATTTTTTGTCATAGAAGTAGGAGCCCACCACATCTATGATGATACCGGGTTTTGTCACAATTATCGTCATAGAAGTGTCATATGTATGACAGAAAAAAAAATTGTTCGGCCCAAAATGTCACGGATGTGTCTTTTTTTTGTAGTGCTACCTCCGTCCATAAGGACTCGTGTGAGGTGGAACCCGTCAATTATTGGGTCGAGGACTAGTGCGGCTGGATTGCCCTGATTGGTGTTAACCGGACGATCCGTGCGGCTGAAGGTGATCGGCCCTAGTTTATATTGTGGGACAACTGATTCCGTTAAGTCGACATCCCTAAGGGTGTGCGTCCGGTCCGGGTTGGGAGTGTAGGTGCCGTTTATCACATTCACCATTTGGATTTGCGGGGGAAATTTCTTTTGCCCTCATGTACTCGGTGATCTGGGCTCCTCGTCTCCATCGTCGCTTTGAGACCCATTATCTTTGTTTTTGGCACCTGACCTGTCGGCTTGTTTGAAGACCCAGCATTCTCTGTTGGTATGATTGGCTGGTGTTCCTGGGGTGCCATGAATTTGGCATGGGCGGTCGAGTATGCGGTCCAGACTGGATGGACCTGAATTGTCATTTTTGAGTGGCCCATTCCGCTGACTGGACTTAGAGCCCCTAAATCCGGCAATGACTGCCGTATCTTCGGCGTTTTCACCATTTTTGCGGCGCTTGTGTTTGCTGCGTCGGGGTTTGCCGTTGCTATCTCTTGCTTCTGATGTGCCAGGGTTGCTTTCTGTGTTGTTGCTACGGGCCAACCAGCTATCTTCGCCCGCGCAAAAGCGAGTCATGAGTGTTGTGAGGGCTGGCATGGATTTTGGCTTCTCTTGGCCGAGATGTCAGGCGAGCCACTCGTCATGGATGTTATGTTTAAAGGCCGCCAGGGCTTCAGCATCCGCACAATTGACAATTTGGTTCTTTTTAGTTAGGAACCGAGTCCAGAATTTCCTGGCCGACTCTCCGGGCTGTTGTGTTATGTGACTTAAATCGTCAGCATCCGGTGGTCGCACATAAGTGCCCTGGTGGTTGTCTAGGAATGCGTCTAGCAGGTTCTCCCAACTTCCGATGGAGTTTGCCGGCAAGCTATTCAGCCAATGCCGAGCCGGCCCCTTGAGTTTTAGCGGGAGATACTTGATGGCGTGTAGATCATCCCCGCGGGCCATGTGAATGTGGAGGAAGAAATCCTCTATCCATATCGCGGGGTCTGTAGTGCCGCCATATGATTCAATGTTCACGGGTTTAAACCCTTCTCGGAATTCATGATCCATTACTTCATGACGCAGTTCATACGAGTCTTGTCTGCTGTGTTCGGCCCAGCCGGATTTGCTTTTAGTATATCCGGCGTGACGGTTGTCGTCACGCGTTGGGGCGCGCCCCCGTGATCCGTAGACCGATCTTTTATGTCCTGATTTGTTTTCCAATACTTCTCGCAGGTCCTGTGTGTTACCCCGGGCCTTGGTATTTTTGTTTAACTGGCGACGGGGTGCGGGCTGGACTTCGGCCTGATATGTCGCTTTGTCTCGGCCACGAGGTGGTCGGTCAGCTGCATCATACGTTGGGAGCGTAGCTTTAATGCTTCCTCCTCGAGTTGGGGTAGCAACCTGCATTTTGGGTAGCTTTTGGTTGGGCGCTCGAGTTCGTATTCCTTGGCTGCCAGGACCTCGGACCATCGATACGTTAGGAAATCTTGATCAGCCTGAAGCTGCTGCTGCTGCTTTTTATTCAGGCTTTTTGCTGTGGCTATAAGTCGGCGCTTGAAGCGCTCCTGCTCGACGGGATCCTTAGGCACGATAAATTCTTCGTCGCCGAGGCTCACCTCGTCTTCGGAGAGGGACATGTAAGTGTCATCTTCTGATTCTCCATCTGTCGCCTGTTTCTTAGGGCTAGCTTTCCCATCCTCCTGCTCAAAGCCTGGCTGGAGGGGATTGTCTTTGTCTTTGGCACTATCCGCAGTGTTATTGTCTCTTGTGCCGGTATCACTGTTTTTGCTATGGCGAGGCTTAGAGTGGCGCTGATGACGTCGGTGCTTAGATTGCTTCTCGAGGGGATTATCCTCCATTGCCTTATTGCCATCGCTTTCTTTGGGGGTGTCCATCATGTATATATCATATGATGAGGTGGCAGTCTAGCGCCCTGTGGGCGGTGGTTCCTGTTCTTCTCCTGCATCGTTGTAACACCCCCAGTGTCATGCTACAGTAATCCCCTGTTGATGGTGCCATGTCATCACACTACTGTTGCTAATATTCACTTGATCCAAATCACAAGTCAAATTCAAATCCAATCTGAAGTCAAAAATCCATATTTGTCAGACATGAAAACTAAAATGTTCATCATGTGGAAAATAATCATTTGATAATATTGGTGGTGAACCAACACTTTGCAAGGTGTTTAAACGGCCTAAACCAATTAAAGCAGTGGCTAAAACAATAGTTTAAATGCCTTTTTAATTTCTAAAAATTGCAAACTATTTCAAAAAGCTTCAAAATCTTTTTGTGGCAATCCCAACCATTGCATTGTATTTATGTGGACAATTCCCATATTTTACAAAAGTCATTTTGGCACCCTAAATATTACAAAACCATTTCTGTAAAAAAAAACATAAATAACAAATAAAAGGAATATGAAAAGGCCAGGCTGCACTGTGCACTTGGCCCAGCCGCGCGACAGTGCAGCCCAGCCCACCTAAAACGGCCGTCCCCTACCTCTGTTCACCAGGGGCTGGGTGTACGCGCGCGCGCGCCGTCCGTGGCTGCCGATGGCCATGAGGCGGCCATCCGGCGGCTCCCCGACGACTGCTAGGTCCCCCCGCCCCCGTCAAACCCTAGCGTTCCCCCCCCCCCCCACTTTGACCCTCACTCTCCCACTGGCTCTCTTTCCCTCTCTCCCCTCCAGATCCACCTCGGCCGCGCCTCTCCATCGCCGCTCACCGCACTCCACCATGGCCACCGGCCGGCCTTCGTGTCGCCGACGTGCCCCAGGCTCTGCCTCGACCTCCTCATCCTCCCCGCCAAGCCACGCGGACCGGGACGGCCCCGCAGCACCGCCACGACATCGCCTTCGCCCTCGGCTCCGATGAACGCCGCCGCCCCGAATCCGCGCCACTTCTGCTCCTAGTCACCCACCGGGCCTCTGTGTGCCTTCCCGGTGAGCTCAGCCTCCCTTCCCCTCTGTTTCCCCCCTCGATCTGCTGCTGATGCTAGCTTCGCCATGGCCAAAGCTCACCGCCGCCTGCCCGCCACCGTCAAGGCTAGGGCCATTTTCACGCATGCCCGAGCTCCGCGGCGACCTCTTGGCGCTCGTAGGACTCGAATGCGTGCACGCACGCACCTCCTCTTGCCCTGCAGCGTCGCCCCCTACCTTGTACGATTCCGGCCGCCGCCCTCACCGCTCGTCGCCGTCGCTACGGGCCTCCTCCGTCCTTACCGCCACCACAGGAGGGCGCCGCTCGCACTGCTCGTTCGAGCGAGCCCAGCAACGCCCGGAGCTCCTTTCATGCCATCGACCGTAGCCGCTCCGCTATGGACCTCGTCGCGGGCGACATTTCCGGCCAGGTCCGGTGGTACCACCACCACCACTCGACGCGCGGTCGAGTGGCCGTTCAAGTGCGCCTAGCCACACCTCTTTCCGTGCCCTGTACGCGTTTTCCGGCCAACTCCGGCGACGCACCGCCACGGGTAGGCTTGCCGGCGTTGGTCCAGCCATCATGCTGACCTGGCGCCGACGTGGCCCTATGGGGGCCACCCCAGTGAGGCTGCCAGGGGGGCCTCGGCGCCCCAGTGGACCACATTGACTCTGGTCAATGCAGTTACTGTGCATGACATGTGGGCCCCTCTGTTAATTAGGCTAATTAAATGTTTTTTGTAAATAAAAATAATTAGTTAAACTAAATAGTCTCTGACTAATGGGGCCCACACCTCTAACTAGTATTGTTAGTCATTTTAATCTCCTGTTAGTGCCACAGTCGCTGACATGTGGGACCTAATGGTCAGGGTTGACCTGGTCAGTGTGACTGTTGACTGCTGACGTCATCTCCATGTCATGCTGACATCATATTCCTATTCTGTTAATTTAAATAATTTATGAAAATCTTTAAAACTTTAGAATATCATAGAAACTAAACCGTAGCTCTGATGAAATATTTTCTATATGAAAGTTGTTCAGAAAAATCCAACGAATCGGGTTACGCGGTCTGTTTACCTGTCAGATGCCTCTAACTATCTGAACATGGAACTTTCCCCTCCGGTCATCTATCTGACACAGGTCCGGAACCAGGAAAATATTCCTGGTTGTTTTCCCCCTTCACCTTTATCCTGGAGCCATACATTAGGTCACGCCTCGGCACATCATATTGCCATGTTATGCTTTGTGATGCTATGATTGCTTTATATTTATTGTTTCTTCCCCCTCTTCTCTCCGGTAGACCCCGAGACCGATGTTGATGCCCTTGTGATCGACTACGTCGTCGACGACACTTTTTCTTTTTCAGCAGAGCTTCCAGGCAAGGAAACCCCCCCTTGAGCATTCTGATATCGCCCATTTCTTTCCCTCTCATGCTTGCATTAGACCTGCTACTACTTTCTATATGATCCTACCCTACTGCATAGCCTATTTTTGTTACCTGCTTTCATACCTTACCTGCTTATTCTAAACTTCTTTGTATAGGTTGGTTAGTGACCCCCACCTTGTCCCAGGTGCCCCGCTTTATGTTCGATGACTCGATCAACGTGATCGACGTCCAGGCCCTGACACCGCACATCACTTTCCCCTTTTGTTGCTCGACTCTACAGAGTTACCATCGAGTGCCGAGGGTGGAACCTCATACATCACTCCTGATGAGATCTCTATAATGTAGCTATCCGGTCATGGTCATCGAGGGTGATTTCCTCCTTAACCACTTCCGTTACAACTCTGTCGTGCAACCCCTGAAGTGTGAACCTCGAGGGTGGATCCTCTTACGGTCACCTTGATGATAACATTGAGTGGAATTCACCGGGGGTGATTCCTCAGTTTTTCCCCTTGGTGTTCGACACATAGTTACTATGGTTACTATGACTTTACACTGAATCATGTTACTAAAGATGGGTCGGCCCCAAGGGGTACCCGCGCGAGCTTAATAGCGAGTGATATGGAGTCGGGTTGACCCGGAAGGTGCCCGCGAGATACTTACGAGGCGTGGCCGGGCATTCTTAGCCCTTGCCGCAAGTACTCGAGACGGGGCAATAGGGTCACATCTTTCGTGAGTCTCTGCTTGTTACCGCGCGTTCGTAATCCACTACGATTTGGATATTTGATCCGAGGGGCCTCTGGCCTGATAGCACTAACCATCACGTGGGCATAGTATGGGCGTTCTGCGTCGTATGCATCTGCCGAAGCTTAATAGACGTCAGCGACTGAGCGGCGCGTGCCGGGTTGGACTAGTAAGCACCTGCCTTTTCGAAGGAGGTAGCTAGGTCTGCTCACCGGTCGCATACGCAACGTGCAGGACTTCCCGGGGAGATGGACCATGAATCCTGGGGGCATAGGCGTAGTCCGGCGTGCTCACCTCTCTATTAAGCCTAGGTCCGGTTGCGGCATATTGTTTGGCCGAGGCCGGGCATGACCCAGGAAAGTGTGTCCAGCCGGAGTTAATCGAGCATGGTGGGTAAGTTGGTGCACCCCTGTAGGGAAGAAAACATCTATCGATAGCCTGTCCTATGGTAACGGACACTTGGAGTTGTATCCCGATCGATACAACTAGAAATTGATACTTGAGATGAGAAATGGATAGTATGGCTCTAGGATTGCTTTCTCGCAGGGAGTCGAGAAAGGATCTCTGGCCGAGGTTGATAACACTACTACTTTACATTATGTTGATCCGTACTCTTCTAGATGCTTGAAGATGCTAGTCTTCGATAGGCTAGGCTTTCCCCTTCTCTTCTGGCATTCTGCAGTTTAATCCACAAATACAGCCCATTTCCTTTGATACATATGCATACTTAGTTTAGGTCTGATGTAAGTCTTGCGAGTACTTTGGATGAGTACTCACGGTTGTTTTGCTACCTCTTTTCCCCCATATCCGATTGTTGCAACCAGATGACGGATCCCAGGAATCAGACGACACCACTGATGACTACTGCTACCCCGAAGATGCCTACTACTATGTGACGGCCGCTGACGACTTGGAGTGGTTAGGAGGCTCCAAGGCAGGAGGCCTTGCCTTTTCGATCGTTGTTGCTTTTGTGCTAGCCTTCTTAAGGCAGTCTTGTCTAACTTATGTCTATACTCGGATATTGTTGGTTTCGCTGACTCTTGTGTTTTCGAGCTTATGTATTCGAGCCCTCGAGGCCCCTGGCTTGTAATATAAAGGTTGTATTATTTTAATTTGTGCCTAGAGTTGTGTTGTGATATCTTCCCGTAAGTCCTTGATTTTGATCGTACACATTTGCGTGTATGATTAGTGTACGGTTGAATCGAGGGCGTCACAAGTTGCTATCAGAGCAATGAGGAATAATGTTGCCTCTGATACCGGAATGAATCATGGTGAGGAAGTTAGCTCGTGAACTACATACGAAGCCATGTACAAAGAATATTTCAGAATCAAGGTTGCGGTAATACTCGAAGGAAGATCATGCCATTGCACTACATCTTATGAACTTTTGATCAAGTACTACTGATGCGGAGCATCCCAAGATCATCCCCATGGACGCACCTACACCTCCAACGACACCACTTGGACCAATGACACGATCCCGAGCCAAAGCTATCAAAGATAAGGTGAACTCACTCCTCTCCGAACTTCCACTTCCTATGCATGAGACATGGCTACTACCTAAGTCTGAGGTGTTGTGCATGATTAGGCACCAAGAGGGCCCTCCCGAAGATGCGCATGAAGATGTACAAGTCCCCAAGTCCACGGATGAGGAGATCCAATGGAAGGAGCGAAGAGCATCTCCCAGGCCCCGGACATCCGGCCAAGGCCCCGGACATCCGGCCCCTAGAGCATCTTCCACTACAGCAGCACAGCCGCCGGAAGCTACAGGCCCCGGACATCCGGCCCTGGCAGCCCGGACATCCGGCCTCTCCCGAGCCCCCGGACATCCGGCCACCAGCCCGGAAATCCGACACCTCCGAACCCGAGAGCAGCAAATGCCACCACTCCAGCCCGGACATCCGGCATCGCCTGAAAGCCCGGACATCCGACCTCCCCTGTCTGCGCATAGTGAAGGGCCGAGGCCTGTGTATCCCTTCTCCCCCCTATACTATATATACTCCACCCCGTACAACTTTCTAGGGTTAGCATTGGTTTAGCTCATTTTAGAGATAGAGCATTGCTCATCCACATCGGATCTACTCCAGGAGAGAGACCGCCGCCTCTACGGAGAACACCCCTTTGGATTCAAGACCTCCTTTTGGAGAAGCACTTCAAGACCTCCTCACGGAGAAGACCGGTTACTGTGTATCGTCCCTAGTTGATCGTGGATCGTGTATCTTACTTTATGTACTCGAGGATCTAGCACATGTGTGACTATTTCTTGTTGGTGTAGTGATTCTCTCGTGTTTTCCCTCGTTTTCCCCTCATGTTCCTCGTGTTCTTCACGGGATCCACTCCTTTCGTGAAAGATCGGCCAATTAGGGTTCTACCCTACATCATCTTGGTATCAAGAGGCACGTTGATCACGATTTCGGAGCCTCCCTGTTGTGTTTCTAGCCTTGTTTTGTTGTTTTTCGACCTTATTCGAAAATTCCCCACCAAAAATAGCCCCAATTTTTTTTTTGATTTTTTGGTGTGTTGAGATTTTGTTGGTTTGGACCAGTGGATTTGCTCTGTTTTGAGTGGATCTAGCTTCCCATCCTTTTTCCCCCAGTTTCCATCCACAAATTCCTCCGAATTTCGCCCGGATTTAACCTCTCCATGCGGTGTTCATCCCGTTCGTCCCCGGATCCAGAGCTCGGACATCTGGCCTGTCAAGCCCGGACATCCGGCCCAACCCGGACATCCGGCCTTCCACCCGGACATCCGACCCCTGGCTGCAACATCTCCATCCACAGCCCCATTTTCTGCCCAATTTCCACCAAATTTTGTTCCGGTGCCCACCATATACCATATATACTTCCGCATACCTCCACCACTTCCTCATAACCCAACCATTTTTGGACTGTTTCGCTCTTCGACACATTTGCTACTTCGAGGTTTGAGAATTTGAGTTGCGGTACTATATCCTTTTGTGTTTCGGCTATCTAGGTACGGTTCGACATTGACATCACCGCCGCTCATCTTCGCCACGGACGTGTCCTACATCATCACCGCCGTCCTACATCGTCATCAACAACGACCACCTCGACTACATCTTGGTATTCGTGCCACCATTTTGACACCATACCGGAAGCAAGACCGGTGACCTCATCTTGGTATTGGACATATCACTCTTACCATTACATTGATAGCCATCATAGCCTTACTCCTTTGCGTTGCTTACCCATCGAGACTAGCCATTGAGTATTTCCGGCAACGAGACTTGTGCACATTAGTCATCATACTTCCCATAGCATACATACATCATTGTTGCATATATTGGTATCATCTCTTGTGTCACAAAGTTGTCATCACATACTCATTTGCTATCTTGGTTCGTCAAGCATTGCATGAGAAAAGAGCTCAAACATCAAAGAGCCAAACAAGCTTTTAAGAAAAGAGAAAAGATAAGCAAAGAGCTTTTAAGCAAGAACCATAGCATCTTACAACATTAAGATTGGCATACCCGATCATCTTGGATCATATCATAGCAACACCTTGCATAAAGAAATATTTGGCATAGAAGTCGTTGCATTTTTGCTAAGTAGGTTGTGCACAAGTTCTTGTATCCACCTATTGTGCAATCGTGCTAGCGTCTCTCTAGTGTTGTGCAACAAGAGCATTTTTGTGGATTCCACATTTTGGCTCACCCTTGGTTGCACAACCCCACTTATCTTTTTGCGTGTGTGTTGCGTGTACCTTATATGCTTGGTCTACTTGTTACATTGCATCTTGCGAATCTTTTCCAACATTATTGAAGCTCACTTACAATTGCATCAAATTTTGTGCCACCATCCTAACCAAGCTCCACCAAAATCTATTACTTGTGTAGGTGTGAGAAACTGACAAGAACTAGTACCAATTGTGCTATTTCCTTGTTCCACATTGGAGTGAGCCTCGATCCACTTTCAACTTCGGTCAAGGTACATTTGGTACTCGTTCTTCTCTTTCTACCACTCACATTTTTCTCTTGGAATGATGGATAAGCCAAGTACTTCTACCAACCCACTCTTCATGGAGCAAGACGACGACATGAACTCCTTCGTCACCAAGAGTCACCTCTTTGGTGCACAACGTGCTTTGCATCAAGAGCAACAAGCTATGAGTGAACGCATCAACAACCTCGCCGCCGACTTGCGACTTTCCGAGCAACGTACAAGGGACTACTTCGACCACAAGCTCGATGATCACAAGCAAGAGAATGACGCAAGGATGGACGAAATTCGTGCTTTGTTGCTCAACCGCTCGTCTTCCACTTCAAGAAGGAGCCGTTCAAGCCGCCACTCCGACTTCACCCTCTCCGGCTCAAGTACACCGACATCAAACACCCTTTGCCGAGCCACGCGCACCGACCGTCAAGCAAGCCTCAATCCCCTATGAGACACCGACTCTCAAGAGCGCCGACAACGTCAAACTCAAGAGGCCTTTGCGCTAGCACGAGAATGGCAACGACAACGCCAACATGAAGAGGAAGAGCGAGCGCGTCTACACCAAAATGCTAAATATGCCGAGGCACAACGTCAAGAACAAAAACTACGTGACGCTCAAGCACTTGCGGCGCAACAAGCTCTACGCGATTCGAGTCGAGCCGTAGCCGACCGAAGCCGACAAGGCCGTGAACAAGAGGAAGCACATCGCGAAGAAATTCAAGAAAGAAGATTTCAAGCTCGCGTGCATCGTCAAGTTCCTACTCGAGCTCGATGAGCTCCTCCACAAGCTCGCCAGGAACAACAAGTCAATCCAGAGCATGAAGACAATGGAGATCCTCCACGGCAAGAACAACATGACGATAACAACCCTCCACGCCAAGAGCACCACGAGTTGATCAATCATCAACAAGATGGGCGTCATCATCCTCGACCCCAACACAATGAAGAGCAATGTTATGGCAAACTCAAGTTCACCATGCCCAAGTTCAACGGAAGCAATGATCCCGAAGAGTACCTTTCATGGGCATTGAAGGTTGACAAGATCTTCCGTTTGCACAATTATGTAGAAGATAAGAAGATCGCGATAGTATCCCTTGAGTTCCAAGACTATGTCCTCATTTGGTGGGAACAAATCATAGAGCGCCGAGAGGCAAGATGTGAACCACCCATCACTACTTGGGCGCAAATGAAGGATGTCATGAGACCACGCTTCGTACCTACCTACTACAACCGCGACCTCTTCAAGGAACTCCAACAACTCAAGCAAGGAACAAAGAGCGTTGAAGAATATTACAAGGAGATGGAGATTGCAATGATAAGAGCCAATGTCACGGAAGATGATGAGCAAACAATGGCACGTTTCTTGAATGGACTCAATCATCCTATCAAGAAGATCGCCGACTTCCAACCATACTCAAATCACATCGAGCTAGTGCATCAAGCTACCAAAGTGGAACT
This sequence comes from Triticum urartu, assembly GCF_056163025.1. Lineage (NCBI taxonomy): Eukaryota > Viridiplantae > Streptophyta > Magnoliopsida > Poales > Poaceae > Triticum > Triticum urartu. The sequence continues at coordinate 262,803,559 of NC_141876.1, forward strand.
CCAAGTGCAAGATGATTTCATGTATGCCAAGTTCTCATCCAAGTCCTACGGCTTCTCCAACAACCAAGATTCAACGACTCGAACACCGACTACAAAGCCTTCTACTTCCAACATCGACAAGTCAACTTTCAAGAAAGCTTCGTCAACTACAAGCCATCCTCCTACGAGAAACTTCAAGCTGAGAGCTTCATCATCATCAACCCCAACCGATGAGACCGTCAAGACGAGTTCCTTCAAGTGTTTCACTTGCGGAGGCCGAGGCCACAAGTCCTACGAGTACACCAACAAGTGAACTATGGTCTTCAACGACGATGGCACTTATGACTCCATGAGCGAAGGCGAAATGGAAGCCCTCGAGCAAGTCGCCATGCACCGCCAAGTGAACAATGAAGAAGAACAAGTCTTTTGTGATGAAGACTCAAGTCCCGCACTTGTTGTCTCCAAAGTCTTGACTCTCCAACATCACCAAGAAGACCAACGATGCCACATATTCCACACCAAGGCCGGCATCAATGGACGATCCGTCAAGGTCATCATCGATGGAGGGAGTTGTCATAATCTCACAAGTGAAGAACTTTGCTCCAAGCTCCAATTGCCCAAGACGAAGCATCCACATCCATACAAACTGCAATGGCTTAGTGATTCCGGCACCATGCAAGTCGAGCACCGAGTACAAGTCTCCTTCAAAATCGGCGCCTACGAAGACACCTTGGAGTGCGACGTCGTTCCAATGACCGTTTGTCATCTTCTCCTTAGACGGCCATGGCAATTCGATAGAGGAGTCGTCCACAACGGCTGAACGAACCACTACTGTCAGGACCCCGATTCCAAGTCACATCGATCTAGCCGGTAACACCTCATATCACTTTGCGGCCTCACGCACGGTATTCCCACGGGTGTCGCCTTACCATGGCCCGGGACCGTTTGCTCCTTTTGGCTCACGTATATGATAGTGTCACTAGCATCCATATGACAGAGAACCCGGGCCGACATAGCTAGTCGTGAACCCAAAGCGGCACTAACCTATGGGAACAGGCATACATGAATCACATCGAGCATGTCGGTCAGCAGCGTGTGAATCCGGGCTGTAGCACTGGTCTAATAGGACTCCGGGAACCCGGGCTGTAGCAGGCTAGGCAAGACTCCGGATGTCACCGCGTGACATTTCCCCGAAGAGACAGACACAGGAACAAAGTGAAACACATGCCGGCCAGTCAAGTGTTCTGAGCAGTAGTGCTGGGCTAGCAGGACTCCGGTGAACCGGGCTGTAGCGGACTACTATGGCTCATGGAAGCACTAGACTACATTTCCCCATAAGAGAGGCTGCCAAGGATAAACAACTAGATTGTCGGATCCCACACATACCAAGCATTTCAATCATACACACAATATGCTCGATATGTGTAAATACAACATGGCATCACAACATAACACTACGACTCAAGCATTTAATCATTAGGCTCCGAGGAGCGAGATATTACAAACATGGGTCTCATGACCCAACAATCATAGCATACAAATAAAAGCACATGCGGAATCTTAACATGTCTGAGTACAGACATCTACAAACGAAAAAGGTTAAGAAGCCTGACTATCTACCACATCCTGCCAAGGACACAAGATCGTAGCTGAGGTATCAAGCTAAACATCGAAGTCCACACGGAACTACTAGCGAGACTGAAGTCTCTCTGCAAAACATAAATTAAGCAAACGTGAGTACAAAAGTACTCAGCAAGACTTACATCAGAACTAGCTACATATGCATCGGCATCAACAAAGGGATGGTGGGGTTTAACTGCAGCAAGCCAGCTTTGGCTCAGTAGCTAACCTAAACTATGAATGCAAGCAACTCTTTTGAGGTGGCGCACACGAGTCCACATATTCACCATATCAATAAACCACTATGGATCCGCTCCCGTCTCCCTACGAGAAGGCCATCCATAGCACCCATGCTTATCTTGTGAGTTTTAGAGTATCCACTTTCACTTGTCTATGAACTATGCAAGGGGTCCAAGTTTCCATATCCGAGGAATCCGGCTATTCAAATAGATAATGATAACCCTGCAGGGGTGTACTTATTCACACATGCTCCCACCACTTATCACCATATACACGTCATGTATCTCGGCAACCTACAAGCGGAAGCCTGGCGAGGGTGTCGGCCATGGCCTACCTAAACACTCAAGTCTCTAGTCCAGGTTTATCGCCTATCCAGGTTCCATCCGCAGGGAGTCCGGCCGAGGTTTCCACATACGGCCCCGAACGATGTGAACAGGGTTCCCGAGACACCAAACAGGCGCCCGGTACACCGTGCCATGGTGTATCTACCGCATCACAGCCCACCCCTAGGGTCAGCGCTACGCACGGCCTCCAACACATAAGCTACAAACACCAGAAACTAGTTGCAACTCCTGGACAGAGTACTAGGGTGATTAAGAAGCCGAGAGGTTCAATTAAGGATCCCAATGAGTGGTAGTAGTTGTTCATGGATCACAGACACAGAACTCAGTTCCTAAGAACGGTTTCAATGAGACAACCCACCATGTACTCCTACATGGCCTCTCACCGCTACCTTTACCAAATCGTGTTCACACACTTAGCTCACACACAGTAGGACATGATCATCACCATTCCAATTCATTCCCGATGAATCAGACCCGACACAAGTCTATGCAATAGCAGGCATGACAAACAAGCACGAATGAGTAGGCACATCAGGGCTCAAACAACTCCTACTCATGCTAGTGAGTTTCATCTATTTACTGTGGCAATGACAGGTCATGCAGAGGAAAGGGGTTCAAGTACCGCAGCATGTAACAGTTGAATCGTTGTTGTCCTAATGCAGTAAAATAGAGCAGGAGCAAGAGAGTGGGATTGTATCAGAATGAACAAGGGTGTTTTGCTTGCCTGGCACTTCTGAAGATAGTATAGCTCTTCATCGGTGTCATCGAATTCATCGCTGGATCAACGTCTACTGAGGGGGACAAACACCGGCAACTGAGAAAGAACACAATCAACACATGGCGATATGAAACAATATGATGCATGCTATGACATGGCAATATGAATGTATTTTGGGCTAATGCAACAGAAAGTCATTTTAATTGAAGTGGAATTCAAAACTATATCAAATTCCAACTCCAAACCTATTATGAAATTTGCCCTAATCATGTTTCATCCTAAATAGTGAGGTTAACTTGCTCAAACATGCATGAAAATGGTACAGATGGATTCCTTGAATTTTTCTGATAATTTTTCATATATAACCTGTTTGATTTGGAGTTACGGTTGAATTACTATGATTTTTCAAAGTTTTGGATATTTTCTGAAATTACTTGGATTATTTTTAATCCAGAAAATTATTAACTGCGTCAGCATTGTGCAAGCATGACGTCAGCGAGTCAAATGAGGCTGGTCCAGGCCAAACCCGACGTGTGGGGTCCACACATCAGTGGCACAGAGCTGGCTAGTGTCACAGATAGGTGGGCCTAGTCAACAGCCACGTCAGCGCGGTCAACTCTGACGTGTGGGTCCCGTTGGGTTATAACTAAACTAGGCAGAAATAAAGCTGAGCTTAATTAGGGCGTGGGGCCCATGCGTCAGTGGCCCAGGGGGTCGGTTAGTGGGGTGATTAGCCCCTAACAGTGGTTGTCATCGGCGGTTAATCGCCGGCGAGCACACAGATGCGGCGGAGTCACTCGCCTTGGCGATTCAGGCGACGAGAGGAGGCGGGGTTGGGCTCGTTGGAACGCCCGCGAGGCGTCGCGTCCAACGGTGGTGATGGCAGGTGCTGGGGCAGCCGGAGACGACGGCGACAAGCAAGTCCGCAGTGGCCGGAGTTCGGACGCCGACCGTTCCGATGTCTCAGGGCACGGCAGGAGCAACGGGTGGTTGCTACGGCCCCGTGGTGACGCGCTGAGCGCGGTGATGCACTCGGTTTCAAGCTCAAGTGGACGTGGCCACGGCGGTGAGGAGCTCAGGCAGCGGCACGATTCGGTCGGCAAGGGGCGACGGCTACAGGGCGTAACGAACTCGGGGAAAAGCGGGTTTCGAGGCGGGAGCTCACAGTGGTTGCAGTGGGCACCGAAGTGGGCTCGGGGAAGGCCGAATGGCGACATACGGGTGGCAGCGATCTCGGACGACCGAGGAGGAAAACGGCGTTGGAGATGCAGCGGAGCTTCTGGCACAGCGTGACTTGGTGGAGAGGACGAAGATGTCGTGACGGAGCTCGGGGACGTGTCGGAGAGGCTCGAGGGCGGTTGTGGCCGCGGTGGCTGTTGACGGCGGCGACGGTGCGCTCGGCCGTGAGAGAGAGGTGAAATCCAGGGGAAGGGATGGGGGCGAGAGAGAGTGAGAGAGAGCCGGGGAGGGTCGCGTGGCGTCATCCAGACGCGTCGGGGCAGCGGCGGAAGCAGGAGGTGGCCGGCGCGCGGTGAACACACACCCTCCTGCCTACTGGCAGGAGGTTGAAGACGGTGGCCAGCGCTGGCTGGGCTGGGCCAGCCAACTGGGCCGCCAAGTGGCCTGGCCAGGTGGGCTGCTGCTACAGGTAAGAAGCCCAGGTGAGGTTTCTGTCTTTTCATAAATTCGGTTCTGTTTTCTATTCTTGTTATTTTGTTTTGATTTAGTGTATAACCCAAATCATTTTAATAAATCCTAAAATTAATTGTGGGCATTAAGTTAATTATTACAGAGGCCCTTAACTATTTTCAGAATTGTTGGAGCATTTAAAAATATTAATAGTATTTAACTGCCCCAATTCAAATACAATATGGGTTATTCAAAAATCCAGAATGGCCTAAAAATATTGGCATCATTTTTGGCAGAGGTTTTCACCTTTATAAAAAGTCTTGAACATTTTCAAAGGCATTTTGGGTTCATTGAAAATATTGTTTATTTGAACCTAGTTGAATTCATTTAGTGCTAGGGTTTCAACATCCCCATTTCAACTTTAATTGAAAAGTTAACATGATGCATGGATGCTTTAAGGCAACTAATGGCAAGCAAAATCTAGGGCTGTGACAATTCACCCCTACTAAACAAGAATCTCGTCCTGAGATTCAAGACATGAGGTAAGAAGACAGAGGGGACACAATGCCGACATGATCTTCATGATCCAATTGCCCTTCTCGGAGATGGTGATTCATTGCTCTAATTGATCTTGACGTCTTTGCTATTGAGATCTTCATCCAACATGATGATGAAGGAAAGAGACTCTCTACCGAAATCGATCTTCTCAAAGATCGAACAACTCACGATAAACTTATGGGGTGAGATGTAGGAACATCTCTTGAGCTGAGACACAAAACACATATCGAGAGGGGAGGAAAGAAACATATGATGAGCTTTCAATTTGGCAGGCTACAATTCCACACTTGACTAATATGGAGCATTAATTTCTAAGTAGTAAGGAGATAATTGTCATGATTTCGTAATGTGATACCTTAAGGAAGGTGACTCATGGAATTATCCCTTAAGTGGCAAAAAGAATTACTTTTGATACAGAGATCATTGGAACTCTCTATACCAGCCTAAGGCAATTTACGAGCGATCGTTTGACGGAGTTCGGGAGAGCGACACACTCGGGCTAGAATGGATGATGTGAACTACTTTGTTGAAGACAACGCAAGGGATGATTTTGCTTGCGCGTGCTCTCAAGAACTTGAGCATTTCCATATTCATCAAGGTTCTACCAACATCCGAGTCGAGGATCCTGGCAACACATCTTACTACCTTGACAAATAGTGATGGACAATGCAGATGCATAGAAAGACAACCCTTTCTCAGATTTCACCTTAGCGAGGCCAAGGGAATGAAATCTGGATGATCGACCGAGAGACATTTAGCACTCCGCTTCTAATGTTCTCCTTGATGTACTGGTTACCACGGTCATGCTTTAAAGCATCAACATAGCCATCAAGTAGTGGTCGGACTTCAGAATACAATAGATCCATAAGGAACAACTTCTGGAGTAAATCCTATGAAATCTTTATGGGGAGGTGGCCAACTTCCTCAATCAAGATACTACAATAATAGGTCTTCCGGCTGGGTGTGTTGGCCACGACATCCACTTTACCAGTTATAGAGAGACCAACATTATAGTTCTTGGAGTACGTTCCAACCATCATATCTGCCTGAGATTCAGATCTGGTTGGTGTCAGGATATTCCAGACTCGACATGTCTGAAAAGAAGAATTGTAACACAAATCGATGAGATAACGTTGCGAGATTCTCAGGAAATGAACTACGATAGCAAGCTCCAAAACATGAGCGGGTTTTGCTACAACATGTGAACACGCTGTCCCAGACAAGCATGACCACATAGTAGTCTTATAATAAAAATACTACCGAGTTCAGGTGGGGAACCATCATCGAGGATATCGAAGTCCTTGTGTAAGTCTAGCTCTTAAGAAGAAACTTCTTCTCCTTGAACAAATCAATCAGTGGCCTGGTGTGCTAGGAACACATACAGAATGGAGGCGGCCAACTTATCAAACCATAGAGTACTTCGCACATATGCGTGACTAACTTGGGATGATTCCAGAGGAAACAAAAACAATCTTTCTCGAACTCACGGCGGCAGCTTGCATCAAATGCACATGAATTCGAGGAAGTCACTTCTTCCATCCAAGCATAAGCTTCATGAGCTAGCATGAAGAAATGCTTTCAAAGTTTCCAACACTAGCTCAATGTTCGACATGAATCATGGACAAGATAAGGATGTTGTCGATGGGCTCAACAACATTTCATCCAGGTTCCCATGAAGATGGAATTCCATGACTATGTGAACGAAGTGATAGCATTGGTCAGACCAAAGGATGTATGGTGTATGCCCGAGGAATCAACCTCGAGTAAGACAACATTACGAACATCGTTGGTTCTGATTTGATTTGAGGATAGCCCACGCTCAAATCAAAGTTTGGACAAGATAACAGATCCAACAACTGATCACGAGGACCAATCAATGAAGATATCATCTTTCTTCAACACACACACACACACACAAAAGATATCCCTTGACACGAACTTAGTCAGACAAGCTTTTATCTTCCAACTCTCCAAGTTGTTGTTTGGCTTAACCAACTAGCTCAGGGGTATCCAACACAGATTCTTGGAGAATGGGTGGTTTGGAGGAAAACCAACATGATCATGAACTCAACATAGCGGTCAGGTGACAACCTGGTAATACTTCTGAGAAGATATTCGGAACATCACGAACCACTGATATGTTATTAAGCTCGAGAACAATCTTGCTTTTCAGGGCAAGACGATATGATCAAGGAGCGAGGGATTGTCACAATCCTAACTCATTGGTCGATGAGTGCACCCGGAGATATGGACTAGGTAGCACAATCAATCTTAGGATGATGATTCAATAACCAGCACACTAAGAATGAGAGTATTGTCCATTAACTACCAAGCAACGGAGTTGCTAGGAGTATTGATTTCGCACATCATAGTACACTCGTCGGCACTCCGATTACAATAACACAGAACCGAGGAATGAACAATGATGGAAAGAAGTATTATTGTGTCAAGAATTCATAAGAGGTGGTGCAATTCTCATGACATTCTTGACATAAAGATGGTAACACTTCAAGGTAGAACAGAGCAAAAGCTGGCTTGGCATTTTGATCCACGGAATACAACTACTTTGACCCAATCCTCGAAGTGGACAAGGTACTGGAGTTTGTTTCTCCTAGTCATTTCAGAATAGAATGGCTTGACAGACCATAGGAATATGAGGTAACGGTGAGCATGAATGCATGACATGCTCTTGACTATCAAATGATAGACGGAGATCAGGATAACAACTAAAGAAGGACAACTCAACGGAACATATATCTTTCTGAGTTGTGGATGCATAGATTAGTATGTTATTTCTTCCGGATAACTCATGCAGAAAGGTTGAACTGGCAGAGTCACAATATAAAATGGAGAACTCATCAAAAGCACTCTGGTTGTGATCTTTTGGTTCAAAAGAACTTCTGCCATAAGCAGTTCATGGTATTTGGAAGAAGGAAATACCACGGACCTCAAGGACTCTCGCAAAGGTTACTAATATCCTAAAGGTACGAGCAACACTATCAACACGAGGTAAGTAGAGTTGATCTTGGGTCAGGAACCCAGGAGTGGAATACCTACTACTAGATGGCATCATGGGATGCTTTCGAGAATAATGGCCCGAATCATCACACTGGGAATACAAAGCATTGCTAGATTAATGGGTGGTTCTCTAGGATGCTTAGGGTCATAATAATAGCTCCAACATATATGTCGAGGCAACAGAGTACCTCAACTCACCGATTAGTGTGCTTAATATGGCCCAAAAGGACATCAGGAACGGGATGAAGGGATTTGCAGATGCATCAGACTGTTTAGAAACCTGGGATGACTCGGACAGCATAACGGCTGTAAATGCTCAAAAAGATTTGAGACATCCTGCAAGATAATGGCATGACCACTCAGAAGCACAATATCAAGGTTCCGAGACCAACTATGAACACACGGAAGTAGTAGAAACTGAACTGGGGCTTAAATCCAACAATCCTAAGAGTCTATGGATTAGTAACACGTGATCCTGATAGAAAGATGAGAAGGCCTAGTTCTTAAACCCCGTAGAAGAGACGAAGATGACTCAGATCAGAAGGCCATAAGGTAAAGGAGTAAAAAGAGCCTTACGTTCCCTTCCACAATCAATTCCCCTACATAACTAAAGCATTTCTAGACACAACTTCGACCGGTTTGGCTTGGTAATCCTACAGGCAGTCAGGCTCTGATACCAAAGCTGTCAGGACCCCGATTCCAAGTCACATCGATCTAGCCGGTAACACCTCATATCACTTTGCGGCCTCACGCACGGTATTCCCACGGGTGTCGCCTTACCATGGCCCGGGACCGTTTGCGCCTTTTGGCTCACGTATATGATAGTGTCGCTAGCATCCATATGACAGAGAACCCGGGCCGACATGGCTAGTCATGAACCCAAAGCGGCACTAACCTATGGGAACAGGCATACATGAATCACATCGAGCATGTCAGTCAGCAGCGTGTGAATCCGGGCTGTAGCACTGGGCTAACAGGACTCCGGGAACCCAAGCTATAGCAGGCTAGGCAGGACTCCGGATGTCACTGCGTGACATTTCCCCGAAGGGACAGACACAGGAACGAAGTGAAACACATGTCGGCCAGTCAAGTGTTCTGAGCAATAGTGCTGCGCTAGCAGGACTCAGGTGAACCGGGCTGTAGCGGACTACTATGGCTCATGGAAGCACTAGACTACATATCCCCATAAGAGAGGCTACCAAGGATAAACAACTAGATTGTCGGATCCCACAGATACCAAGCATTTCAATCATACACACAATATGCTCGATATGTGTAAATACAACATGGCATCACAACATAACACTATGACTCAAGCATTTATTCATTAGGCTCCGAGGAGCGAGATATTACAAACATGGGTCTCATGACCCAACAATCATAGCATACAAATCAAAGCACATGCGAAAGCTCAACATGTCTGAGTACAGACATCTACAAATGAAAAAGGCTAAGAAGCCTGACTATCTACCACATCCTGCCAAGGACACAAGATCGTAGCTGAGGTATCAAGCTAAACGTCGAAGTCCACGCGGAACTACTAGCGAGACTGAAGTCTCTCTGCAAAACATAAATTAAGCAAACGTGAGTACAAAAGTACTCAGCAAGACTTACATCAGAACTAGCTACATATGCATCGGCATCAACAAAGGGATGGTGGGGTTTAACTGCAGCAAGCCAGCTTTGGCTCAGTAGCTAACCTAAACTATGACTGCAAGCAACTCTTTTGAGGTGGCGCACACGAGTCCACATATTCACCATATCAATAAACCACTATGGATCCGCTCCCGTCTCCCTACGAGAAGGCCATCCATAGCACTCATGCTTATCTTGTGAGTTTTAGAGTATCCACTTTCACTTGTCTATGAACTATGCAAAGGGTCCAAGTTTCCATATCCGAGGAATCTAGCTATTCGAATAGATAATGATAACCCTGGAGTGGTGTACTTCTTCACACACGCTCCCACCACTTATCACCATATACACGTCATGTATCTCGACAACCTTCAAGCGGAAGCCTGGCGAGGGTGTCAGCCACGGCCTACCTAAACACCCAAGTCTCTAGTCCAGGTGTATCGCCTATCCAGGTTCCATCCGCAGGGAGTCCGGCCGAGGTTTCCACATACGGCCCCGAACAATGTGAACAGGGTTCCTAAGACACCAAACGGGCGCCCGGTACACCGTGCCACGGTGTATCTACCGCATCACAGCCCACCCCTAGGGTCAGCGCTACGCACGGCCGCCAACACATAACCTACAAACACCAAAAACTAGTTGCAACTCCTGGACAGAGTACTAGGGTGATTAAGAAGCCGAGAGGGTCAATTAAGGATCCCAATGAGTGGTAGTATTTGTTCATGGATCACAGACAGAGAACTCAGTTCCTAAGAACGGTTTCAATGAGACAACCCACCATGTACTCCTACATGGCCTCTCACTGATACCTTTACCAAATCATGTTCACACACTTAGCTCACACACAGTAGGACATTTTCATCACCATTCCAATTCATTCCCGATGAATCAGACCCGACACAACTCTATGCAATAGCTGGCATGACAAACAAGCATGAATGAGTAGGTACATCAATGCTCAAACAACTCCTACTCATGCTAGTGAGTTTCATCTATTTACTGTGGCAATGACAGGTCAGGCAGAGGAAAGGGGTTCAACTACCGCAACATGTAACAGTTGAATCATTATTGTCCTAATGCAGTAAAAGAGAGTAGAAGCGACAGAGTGGGATTGTATCAGAATGAACAAAGGGGTTTTGCTTGCCTGGCACTTCTGAAGATAGTATAGCTCTCCATCGGTGTCATCGAATTCATTGCTGGATCAACGTCTACTGAGGGGGGACAAACACCGGCAACTGAGAAAGAACACAATCAACACATGGCGATATGCAACAATATGATGCATGCTATGACATGGCAATATGAATGTATTTTGGGCTAATGCAACAGAAAGTCATTTTAATTGAAGTGGAATTCAAAACTATATCAAATTCCAACTCCAAACCTATTATGAAATTTGCCCTAATCATGTTTCATCCTAAACAGTGAGGTTAACTTGCTCAAACATGTATGAAAATGGTACAGATGGATTCCTTGAATTTTTCTGATAATTTTTCATATATAACTTGTTTGATTTGGAGTTACGGTTGAATTACTATGATTTTTCAAAGTTTTGGATATTTTCTGAAATTTCCAGGATTATTTTTAATCCAAAAAATTATTAACTGCGTCAGCATTGTGCAAGCATGACATCAACGAGTCAACTGAGGCTGGTCCAGGTCAAACCCGACGTGTGGGGTCCACACGTCAGTGGCACAGAGCTGGCTAGTGTCACAGACAGGTGGGCCTAGTGAGCAGCCATGTCAGCGCGGTCAACTCTAACATGTGGGTCCCGTTGGGTTATAACTAAACTAGGTAGAAATAAAGCTGAGCTTAATTAGGGCGTGGGGCCCACGCATCAATGGCCCAGGGGGTTGGTTAGTGGGGTGGTTAGCCCCTAACAGTGGTTGTCATCGGCGGTTAATCGCCGGCGAGCACACATATGCGGCGGAGTCACTCGTCTCGGCGATTCAGGCAACGAGAGGAGGCGGGGTTGCGCTCGTTGGAACGCCCGCAAGGCAGCGTGTCCAACGGTGGTGGTGGCAGGTGCTGGGGCAGCCGGAGACGACGGCGGCAAGCACGTCCGCGGCGGCCGGAGTTCGGACGTCGACCATTCCGACGTTGCAGGGCACGGCAGGAGCAACGGGTGGTTGCTACGGCCCCGTGGTGATGCGCTGAGCGCGGTGACGCACTCGGTTTCAAGCTCAAGGGGACGTGGCGACGGCGGTGAGGAGCTCAGGCGGCGGCACGATTCGGTCGGCAAGGGGCGACGGCTACAGGGCATAACGAACTCGGGGAAGAGTGGGTTTCGAGGCGGGAGCTCACAGTGGTTGCAGCGGGCGTCGACGCGGGCTCGTGGAAGGCCGGACGGCAACGTACGGGCGGCGTCGATCTCGGACGACCAAGGAGGAAAACGGCGGCGTTGGAGATGCAGCGGAGCTTCTGGCGCAGCGTGACTTGGTGGAGAGGACGAAGACGTCGTGACGGAGCTTGAGGACGTGTCGGAGAGGATCGAGGGCGGCTGTGGCCACGGTGGCTGTTGACGGTGGCGACGGCGCGCTCGGCCGTGAGAGAGAGGTTAAATCCAAGGGAAGGGATGGGGACGACAGAGAGTGAGAGAGATCCGGGGAGGGTCGTGTGGCATCATCCAGACGCGTCGGGGCAGCGGCGGAAGCAGGAGGTGGCCGGCGCGTGCCGGCGCGCGGCGAGCACACGCCCTCCTACCTACTGGCAGGAGGTTGAAGACGGTGGCCAGCGCTGGCTGGGCTGGGCCAGCCAACTGGGCTGCCAAGTGGCCTGGCCAGGTGGGCTGCTGCTACAGGTAAGAAGCCCAGGTGAGGTTTCTGTCTTTTCATAAATTCTGTTCTGTTTTCTATTCTTGTTATTTTGTTTTGATTTAGTTTATAATCCAAATCATTTTAATAAATCCTGAAATTAATTGTGGGCATTAAGTTAATTATTACAGAGGCCCTTAACTATTTTCAGAATTGTTGGAGCATTTAAAAATATTAATAGTATTTAACTGCCCCAATTCAAATACAATATGGGTTATTCAAAAATCCAGAATGGCCTAAAAATATTGGCATCATTTTTGGCAGAGGTTTTCACCTTTATAAAAAATCTTGAACATTTTCAAAGGCATTTTGGGTTCATTGAAAATATTGTTTATTTGAACCTAGTTGAATTCATTTAGTGCTAGGGTTTCAACATCCCCATTTCAACTTTAATTGAAAAGTTAACATGATGCATGGATGCTTTAAGGCAACTAATGGCAAGCAAAATCTAGGGCTGTGACAACTACATCTTCAAGATGAAGGGCAAGGAGTACGTCCTCCGTCCAATGTCGCCAAGTCAAGTGATCGCCGACAAGCAAGCCACCCATCGTGGAGATCATAGTGAGAGAGCGAGCCACCAAAAAGAGAGTGAGCGCCACAAGCCAAAATCGAGTGCCTCCATGATGAGCAAAAACATAAACCTAGTTCTATTTGCCACCAAACGTGAGATAAGAGAAGTGTGTGAGAACCCATCTAGTGTCCTACACTACGTCCTCATGTGCAAGGACAACGCACCACAAACTAACACTTCTCACACTCTTCCTCTAGTGTTGTCTTCTCTTTTGCAGGAATTTCAAGATGTTTTCCCCGATGAGCTACCTCCGGGTCTACCTCCTCTACGAGGCATTAAGCACCGAATCGACCTCATACCTGGAGCACCTCTTTCGAACAAAGCTCCATAATGTGTCAACCCCGACGAAATAAAAGAAATACAAAGGCAAGTAAAACATCTCATCGACCATGGACATGTGCATGAGAGTTTGAGCCCTTGTGCCGTCTCGGTCATTGTGCCAAAACGTGACGGCAGCTTTCGCATGTTCTCCGATTGTAGACCTATCAATGCTATCACCGTTCGCTATAGGTACCCCATTCCACGCCTAGATGATATGCTTGATGAGCTTAGTGGTGCCACTATATTTTCCAAAATTGATCTTAAGAGTGGTTACTATCAAATACGCATACAAATAGGGTGATGAATGGAAAACCGCCTTCAAAACCAAGTTTGGTTTGTATGAGTGGTTAGTCATGCCTATGGGTCTTTCGGAAGCACCGGGCACTTTTATGCGCCTTATGAATCATGTCTTTCGCCCTTACATTGGTATATTTGTTGTGGTTTACTTTGATGACATTCTTGTGTTTAGCAAATCTATCAAAGAGCATGTCACCCATGTCCGCACCGTTTTGCAAACTCTTAGAAAAGAGCGCCTATATGGTAATATGGAGAAATGCCTTTTTGGTGTTGATAAGCTCGTTTTCTTAGGTTTTGTTGTTTCTTCTAAGGGTGTTCATGTTGATGAGTCCAAGATCAATGCTATTAAGACTTGGTCGCAACCAACCAACTTGCATCAAGTGCGTAGTTTTCTTGGCCTTGTGGGTTTCTATCGTCGCTTTGTGAAGGATTTTAGCACCATTGCTTCGCCTTTGTATGCTTTGAGCAAGAAGAATGAGCCTTTTGTTTGGTGACCATCCCAAGATACCGCTTTCAATGAGCTTAAGAACTTTCTTACTCATGCTCCTATGCTTGCCTTACCCAACTTTGACAAACCTTTTTAGATTCATCGCGATGCTAGTGGTAATGGCATAGGGGGTGTGTTAACGCAAGAGAAGCGCCCCATAGCTTAATTTAGTGAGAAACTTTCCGGAGCGCAACTCAATTACCCCATCTATGACAAAGAGCTATATGCTTTAGTCTGTGTTTTGCATGAATGGGAACAATACCTTCGTCCCCATGAGTTTATCATTCATACCGATCATGAGACCCTCAAGTATCTTAAGGGTCAAACCAAGTTGAACAAGCGTCATGCTAAATGGAGTGAATTTATTGAGTCTTTTCCTTATGTCATCAAGTACATCAAGGGTAAAGAAAACATAATAGCGGATGCTCTTTCCCGCATATGCATGCTTGTCATGCAACTTGAGTTAGATGTCATTGGCTTCGAGCATATCAAAGACTTGTATGAGCATGATGCAACTTTTGCTACTCCTTATGCCAAGTGTTTGTCGAATACATCTTGTGAATGCTATTACATCAAAGATGGCTATCTTATGAGAGCTAACAAATTTTGCATCCCCGAGTCGTCTCTTCGTTTGTTGCTTTTGCGGGAATCATATGGAGGAGGCTTAATGGGACATTTCGGACGCGACAAGACGTTCGCCACGCTCTTGAAGAACTACTTTTGGCCCAAGATGTTTCGGGACGTCAATTGTTTCACCAACCGATGTTCTACATGTCGCAAAGCTAAGTCCAAAGCTCAATCTCATGGCCTCTATATGCCTCTACCAATTCCTTACCAACCATGGGAAGACATTAGCATGGACATTGTACTCGGTTTGCCTAGGACTCGAAATGGGAAAGATTCCATATTTGTCGTTGTGGACCGTTTCTCAAAAATGGCACATTTTATTCCTTGCAACAAGATAGACGATGCTTCACATGTTGCTAATATCTTTTGTAGGGAAATATTGCATCTACATGGTGTGCCAAAGACCATCGTCTCGGACCGCGACGTCAAGTTCCTTAGCTACTTTTGGAAGACCCTATGTGCCAAGCTCGTAATCAAGCTACTCTTCTCGACGACGTACCATCCTCAAACCGACGGCCAAACGGAGGTGACAAACCGCACACTCTCCGCTCTACTTCGAGTACTCATCAAGAAGAACATCAAGGAGTGGGAGGAGAGTCTACCCATCGCTGAGTTCGCCTACAACCGAGCAAGACACTCAACAACCGGCAAGTCCCCTTTCGAGGTCGTCTATGGATTCAACCCTTTGTCACCATTGAATATTCTCCCTCAACCACTCCAAGAGCGCATCAATTTGGACGCAAGTGCACGAGCGACCCATCTCAAGAAGGTGCATGAAGATACAAGAAACACCATCGAGCGCCAAGTACAACGCCTTGCGACCAAGCTCAACGTCAACAAGCACACTATGATATTCAACATTGGAGACCTCGTGTGGCTACACCTTCGCAAGGACCGCTTTCCCCAAGAACGCAAGTCCAAACTTCGACCACGCGCGGATGGACCATTCAAGGTGTTTGCACGTTACAACAACGACGCATACAAGATCGACATCCCTCGTGACAAGTACTCCGTGAGCGACATCTTCAACATCAAAGATCTCTCGCCCTACCATGCTGATGAGGATTTTGATCCGAGGACGGATCTTCCACAAGGGATGGGAGATGATGCGGAGCGTCCCAAGATCATCCCCATGGATGCACCTACACCTCCAACGACACCACTTGGACCAATGACACGAGCCCAAGCCAAAGCTATCGAAGATAAGGTGAACTCACTCCTCTCTGAACTTCCACTTCCTATGCATGAGACATGGCTACTACCTAAGTTCGAGCTGTTGTGCACTATTAGGCACCAAGAGGGCCCTCCCGAAGATGCACATGAAGATGTACAAGTCCCCAAGTCCACGGATGAGGAGAGCCAGCGGAAGGAGCCAAGAGCATCTCCCAGGCCCCGGACATCCGGCCAAGGCCCCGGACATCCGGCCCCTGGAGCATCTTCCACTACAGCAGCACAGCCGTCGGAAGCTAAAGGCCCCGGACATCCGGCCCCGGCAGCCCGGACATCCGGCCTCTCCCGAGCCCCCAGAGATCCGGCCATCGACCCGGAAATCTGGCCCCTCCAAACCCGAGAGCAGAAAATGCCACCACTCCAGCCCGGACATCCGCCCCCCCAGCCCGGACATCTGGCGTCGCCTGAAAGCCCGGACATCTGGCCCGACCAGCCCGGACATCCGGCCTCCCCTGTCTGCGCACAGTGAAGGGCCAAGGCCCGTGTATCCCTTCTCCCCCTAGACTATATATACTCCACCCCGTACAACTTTCTAGGGTTAGCATTGGTTTAGCTCATTTTAGAGATAGAGCATTGCTCATCCACATCGGTTCTACTCCACGAGAGAGACCGCGGCCTCTACGGAGAAGATCCCTTTGGATTCCAGACCTCCTTTTGGAGAAGAACTTGAAGACCTCCTCACAGAGAAGACCGGTTACCATGTATCGTCCCTAGTTGATCGTGGATCGTGTATCTTACTTTATGTACTCGAGGATCTAGCACATGTGTGACTATTTCTTGTTGGTTGAGTGATTCTCTCGTGTTTTCCCTCGTTTTCCCCTCGTGTTCTTTGCGGGATCCGCTCCTTTCGTGAAAGATCGGCCGATTAGGGTTCTACCCTACATCAACTACCTTACCCTGTCTTTGTCACTTCATGGGTTCTGGGTTGTTTGTCGACCGAGAACACCGATAAGTGAATCGATTCCGCACTCCGATTCAATAACTCTTAAGTAATTTTCTTTGCTTACGAGTTTAATAATCCTTCAAGTCATTCCTAGCCTGATCGGCTATATCATTATCGTGCCCAATTTTAGCTCTGCTACCTGGTTCTTCCCGGAGCACAATTTTTAACGATGAGCTAAGCTTACGTCGATCTTCCTCGGCATATCATTTCGCCTTGAACAACAAGCTTGATTTCGAGTTTGTGTCGTACCCGTGGTTCCAATATCCTTTCCCTTCACCATACCTTTTGTTTGATGTCGTCGTTAATCGATTACATCTTCAAGAAACCTCTCGACAAATGTGTCGTCATCATCGCCAACATTTTGACTTCTTCCAAGATATGAATCAAATTCATGTCGAGAAACATCATCCTTGCCCCTCAAAAAAATTGTGTTGTCATCGACAACAACCTTGCCTCCCTTCCAACACTGACTTGGTCATGTTTCTCTTATACCTTGTTTTCCTTGCTATTCCTAAAATTGTCCCTTGTGTATTTCTTGTGATCTTCAGACCCAACCCTTTCTTAAACCACCATATCATGTCTACCTCGAAGCATGACTGTGGTATTCTGAATACCAACAAGAAGATTGGTAGCGCAATGATAAATGTTTCTTGATGAATTATGCGAACACCATTGTATGGGTAACATCATAAATTTCCCCGACCCTTTACCTAAATAGTTATCTGCTTTCTATCCTGTCATGTATATCACCATCTTCTTGTCCTTCGGAAGGATATACTCCGGATATTTGTGTTTAAACACATTTTCCTTTCCATTGTTCTGGTTAAATTAATAATCACCTTTTCTTTTCCATTGTTATGTTTAACCTTTCTTGTGGTTTATGAGGTCTAAGCAGTAATAGTTCCCTGCTTATGTAAACACCTCGGTGTGCAATTTGTCAGTAATACCCTGTTATTATTGCTGTTGACATTCCGGTAGCCACCGATGGACGAGAACTTTGCCTATTGGTCTGCCTCGTTTCAACGAGCAGGATAATAGTTCTCTTCGTCCCTCGCCCTTGGTACCAACGTTGTTGCCAACATAACTAACATGCTATCCTCTGACATGCCTTGCTACCATGACCGTGCAATATGTCAACATCCTTCTACTTTTGAACCACATGGTGGGCCCATGACTGAGGGAGTCTGGGATTAGGGGGTCTCCGGACAGCCGGACTATATCCTTTGGCCGGACTGTTGGACTATGAAGATACAAGATTGAAGACTTCGTCTCGTGTCCGGATGGGACTCTACTTGGCGTGGAAGGCAAGCTAGGAAGTACGGATATGGATATCTCCTCCTTTGTAACCGACCTTGTGTAACCCTAGCCCTTTCTGGTGTCTATATAAACCGGAGGGTTTTAGTCCGTAGGACAACATACAATCATACCATAGGCTAGCTTCTAGGGTTTAGCCTCTCCGATCTCGTGGTAGATCAACTCTTGTAATACCCATATCATCAAGAATAAATCAAGCAGGACGTAGGCTTTTACCTCCATCAAGAGGGCCCGAACCTGGGTAAAACATCGTGTCCCCTGCCTCCTGTTACCATCCGCCTTTTATGCATAGTTCGAGACCCCCTACCTGAGATCCACCGGTTTTGACACCGACATTAGTGCTTTCATTGAGAGTTCCTCTGTGTCGTCGCTGTTAGGCTTGATGGCTCCTACAATCATCGATACCGATGCAGTCTAGGGTGAGACTTTTCTCCCCGAACAGATCTTTGTGTTCGGCGACTTCGCACTGCGGGCCAACTCGCTTGGCCATCTGGAGCAGATCAAAAGTTACGCCCCTGGCCACCAGGTCAGGTTTGGAAGCTTAAACTACACGGCTGATATCCGCGGAGACTTGATCTTCGATGGATTCGAGCCTCTGCCTTGCGCGTCACACGGTCACGATGAGTACGATTTAGCTCTACCATCAGACAGTGTTCAGGAGATCGCACCGGCAGCCGCTCCGACCCTCAATTCGGAGCCAGTTGCCCCGTCCATGGACGGGTGGATCGACCCCGCCACGGAGGCCTTACCCTCACCGGCGATCGAGCCAAACATCGACCTTACCCTTCACGAGAGCCGTGTTGTCAGACTGTCGGATCCTTCTCCGGCCACGGACTCCGAACCGCCTGCGCCCGTTCCTAGCGAATCCGATTGGGCGCCGATCATGGAGTTTACCTTCGCGGATATTTTTCAGCACTCGCCCTTTGGCGACATACTGAACTCATTAAGGTCTCTCTCCTTGTCAGGAGGATCCTGGCCGAACTATGCCCGGCAGGATTGGGATGCGTATGACGAAGAAATTCGCTGCCACCCACCACCCACTTAGTAGCCACTGTCGACGACTTAACCGACATGCTCGACTTCTACTCCGAAGACATCGACGGTATGGACGACGATGCGGGAGACGAATAGGAACCACTGCCCATAGGGCACTGGACAACCACCTCATCATACGATATATACATGGTGGACACACCCAAAGAAGGCAATGGCGACGAGACAGCGGAGGATGACCCCTCCAAGAAGCAACCCAAGCGCCAACGTCAGCGGCGCCGCTCTAAGTCCCGCCAAAGCAAAACTGGTGATACCGGCACAGGAGATAATAACACTCTGGATAGTGCCGAAGATGGCAACAATCCCCTCCAGCACGATCTAGGACAGGAGGATGGAGAGGCCAGCCCTCCAGAGAGAGCGGCAGATGGAGAGGCGGAGGATGATAATTACATGCCCCCCTCCAAAGACCAGGCAAGCCTTGACGATGACGAATTCGTCGTGCTAGAGGATCCCGTCGAACAAGAGCACTTCGAGCGCCGGCTTATAGCCACGGCAAATAGCCTTAAGAAAAAGCAGCAGCGGCTTCAAGCTGATCAAGATCTGCTAGCTGACAGATGGACTGAAGTCCTCGCGGCTGAGGAATATAAACTCGAACGCCCCTCCAAGAGTTACCAAAAATGCAGGTTGCTACCCCGACTGGAGGAAGAAGCGTATGATGCGGCTGACCCACCACCTCGTGGCCGCGACAGAGACGCCTCTCGGCCCACAACTCAAGCCGTACCCCGGTGCCACTCAAAAAATACCAAGGCTCGGGGAAACGCGCTAGACCTGCGAGATATATTGGAGGACAAAGAAATGCAAACAAGATCGAACTACGGATCGCGTGGGCGCCCCACGACACGAGACAATAATCGTCATGCCGGATACAGCAAAAGTAAATCCGGCCGGGCCGAACACAACAGACAAAACTCATTCGAGCTACGTCGTGATATAGCCCAATACAGAGGCGCCGCACACCCGTTATGCTTCACAGATGAAGTAATGGATCATCAAATCCCAGAGGGTTTCAAACCCGTGAATATCGAATCATATGATGGTACGACAGATCCTACGGTATGGATCAAGGACTATCTCCTTCATATCCACATGGCCCGTGGTGACGATCTACACGCCATCAAATACCTCCCACTCAAGCTTAAAGGACCAGCCCGACATTGGCTCAACAACTTGCCAGCAGAATCCATAGGTTGTTGGGAGGACCTGGAAGCTTCATTCCTCGACAACTTCCAGGGCACCTATGTGCGACCATCAGATGCCGATGACTTGAGCCACATAATTCAACAGCCAGAGGAATCGGCCAGGCAATTCTAGACACGGTTCCTAACTAAGAAAAATCAAATCGTCGACTGTCCGGATGCAGAGGCCCTAGCAGCTTTTAAACACAACATCCGCGACGAGTGGCTAGCCCGTCACCTTGGTCAGGAAAAGCCAAAATCTATGGCAGCCCTCACGACACTCATGACCCTCTTTTGTGCGGGAGAAGACAGCTGGCTGGCTCACAGTAATAACATATCAAAGAACCGTGGTACTTCGGATACCAAGGACGGCAATGGCAGGTCACGTCGCAACAAACATAAGCACCACATTAACAGTGATAGTACCGAGGATACGGCAGTCAATGCCGGATTCAAAGGCTCTAAACCCGGTCAGCGGAAAAAGCCATTTAAAAGAAGCACTCCGGGCCCGTCCAGTTTGGACCGCATACTTGATCGCTTGTGTCAAATACACGGCACCCCCGACAAGCCAGCCAACCACACCAATAGGGATTGTAGGGTATTCAAGCAGGTCGGCAAGTTAAATGTCGAAAACAAAGATAAGGCGCCACATAGCGATGACGAGGAAGAGCCCCGGCAGCCGAACACTAGAGGACAGAAGAGGTACCCCCACAAGTGCGGACGGTGAACATGATATACGCAACCCACATCCCCAAGAGGGAGCGGAAGCATGCGCTCAGGGACGTATATGCGTTGGAGCCAGTCGCCCCAAAGTTCAACCCATGGTCCTCCTGTCCGATCACCTTCGATCGCAGGGACCACCCCACTAGTATCCGTCATGGCGGATTCACCGCACTGGTCCTAGACCCAATCATTGATGGATTTCACCTCACTCGAGTCCTTATGGATGGCGGCAGCAGCCTGAACCTGCTTTACCAGGACAAAGTGCGCAAAATGGGTATAGACCCCTCAAGGATCAAACCCACAAACACGACCTTTAAAGGCGTCATACCAGGTGTAGAGGCCCATTGCACAGGCTCAGTCACACTGGAAGTGGTCTTCGGATCCGGGATAACTTCTGTAGCGAAGAGTTAATCTTCGATATAGTCCCGTTCCGCAGTGGTTATCATGCACTGCTCGGGCGAACCGCATTTGCGAGATTCAATGCGGTACCGTATTATGCATACCTCAAGCTCAAGATGCCAGGACCTCAGGGGGTCATTACAGTTAACGGAAACACAGAGCGCTCTCTCCGAACGGAGGAGCACACTGCGGCCCTCGCAGCGGAAGCGCAAAGCAGCCTCTTAAGGCAATCCACTAGTTCGGCGTTTAAGGACCCAAACGCCTTCAAGCGCGCCTGGAGTAATCAGCAACAGGACCGCCTGGCACGTTCCGAGCTCGCATAGCAATGCGGCCCCCACCCCGGCCCAAGCCAAACGGCGAAATTCGTGCCACGCGTACATAATTACGCATTAAAAATACCATGGGCACGGGCGGGGAGGGGGGCATGTCTACGGCACACCCCAAGGCGCGGCTTAAACTGCACTAGGGGCTTCCAGTTTTGTTATTTTCTTTTCAGGACTTTAATCTGTGGAAACCAGGTCCGGCAGCATGATTGCCGAACATATGATGCAGCAACCAAGAAGGTAGAAAGCTACGTCACACCACGGAACTCCCAGGTGGATTACGATAACGAGTGTAATACTTGCCTTAATACTATTCTTCAGCTCGCCCTTGGAGGGGACATAGTCCTACTTTTTGCTTATTGCACTGCATGTATCATTCTGCTTTAACGCACCTTTTTGAATAAACAATGCATAGCATTAAGACTACTATTGCATTCTTCTTTATATATATATATATCTGTTCATTCATGACATCCAGCACCCGTACACTCTGGTACGGCCAATACGCTAGGGGCTTAAGCATACCCCACAATACGGTGTGAGAAGATCGGACACTTTCAACAGTGCGGCACTCCGAACTTATAGCATTATATGCATCAGCTCCGAATCATGTCTTGGGTCAATAGTTGGGTTTGCCCGGCTCCCATGTTTTGGTACCTTACATTCCGCTATATCGGCTAAGGTAGCACTGGGAGAACTACTGCCATTGTGCCCCGGTTCTGCTGGGCTAAGCACCTCAGTATAGAAAGCTAAAACTAACTATCATGATAAGGCGAGAGACCGGTCGTTGTTCGAGAGGTTTTCGAGTCCTTAAAGACTTATGCCGCTTAGAGCGAGGAGTCGGCCCTGTCCGGCTTAAGGCGTGTATCGCGCCCCAAGTTCGGCCTTCCAAACACTAGGGGCTTCGCCGAAATTTAAAATTATAGAATTCTATGGCTAAGTGAGAGTGATAACACATTATAGTCCGATTGCCTTGTTTGTTTTGCTGAGCACCTCCCTCGAAGGACCCAAAAATGGGAACAAGAGTGCTTAGGTTTATCCAGAACACCCCAGCACTCGTGGCGTGGGGGCAGAAGCCGACGATTAGCCATCTCTCAGATTTGATAAACAGCCGAAAAGAAGGTAATATTTTAAATTCAAACCAGCGTTGCATAGCGCATATGAACAAGTTTTCATAACTACAGGATTACACGAGCGAGTTCACTCGAATATTATATCTTTCGTACACTCATTCGCTACGAGACGAGCACCCTTCAGGACACCCTCATAGTACATCTCGGGGTGGCGATGCTCCTTGCCCTCCGGCGGCCCTTCCTTAATCAGCTTCACGGCTTCCAGCTTGGCCCCTTGCACCTTCACACGGGCGAAAGCCCGGCGTGCACCTTCGATGCAGACGGACCGCTTGATGACTTCCAGCCGTGGGCAGGCATCCACAAGCCGCCTCACTGGGCCGAAGTAGCTACTGGGAAGGGCGTCGCCAGGCCACATCCGGACTATAAAGCCCTTCATGGCCTATTCGGCCGCCTTGTGCAGCTCGACCAGTTGCTTCAGTTGGTCGCTCAGAGGCATCGGGTGTTTGGTCCCAGTATACTGAGACCAGCACAGCTTCTCTGTTGAGCTTCCCTCCTCGGCCTGGTAAAACTATGCGGCATCCGACACACTACGGGGCAAATCTGCGAATGCTCCTGGAGAGCTCCGGATTCGGGTAAGTAACAGGTAATTTAATTTCACATGCTTGCTTTGCATATAGAATGCCTTACCCGCCGCTATCTTCTTCACCACATCAATCTCCTGGAGGGCCTTTTGGGCTTCGGCCTTGGCACTCTTTGCGCTCTCGAGGGCCGTGTCAAGCTCAGACTCTCGCGTCTTCAAGTCAAGCTCCAACACCTCGTGCTTCGTCACGAGAGCGTGGAGCTCTTGCTGCACCTCGCCCACCCATGCCTCATGCCTTTCCCGCTCGGTGCGCTCCTTGGCCGCTTTGTTTTCGGCCTCGGATAGCGCTTGCTTCAGGGTCGCCACCTCGGTCGTGGCCCCTGAAAAATTTATGATGATCCTATCATTTTGCAATCGCATTCTTTTTATACATATCCATAGACTAGGTACTACTTACCTTTGTTCTCCTCGAGCTGCCTCTTGGCAAGGCCGAGCTCGTCCTTGGACCCTTTAATGTCCTACTTCAGTGCGGCGACCTCCACAGTCAGTGCGGCAGATGCCAGCAGCGAAGCCTGCATACGCATATTGACATACTTATATTAGACTCCTGCGATATTGTTTGATCCTCTGTTTGGCTTTTCTTTGTGAACACCGAATAGAGCATCAGGGGCTACTGTCTATGCGGTAATATTTTTCCCCATATTTCAAAGACTCACCTAAAGCCTGTTAGAAGGCTGGCACAGGCTTCAGTCAGTCCGCTCTTGGCGGACTGAACCTTCTAGACCACCACACTCATAATAGTGCGGTGCTCTTCGTCGATGGAAGCGCTGCGAAGGGCTCCCAGCAGATTGTCCGGTGCCTCTGGATGGACAGAGGTCACCGGCACAGGCGTCTTGCCCCTTGTGGAAGAAAGCCGCCTGCCCGAGTCCGGAACCACTGGGGGTTCCGGCGCGGTGTTCGACTGAGGGCCGAACTCGGAGCCCTCGGGAGCCTTGCTCCCTCTGCTCCCGGAGTCCGGAAGGTCGCCTTGAGGCGCCTCCAGGACTGTCTCGCCTCGACCCGGTGCCTCTTGAGACAATACCTCGTCATTATCCGTAGGGCAAGGGGAGTTGGCGGTCGGAAGTGGATCGCTATCCATATCCGACAAGCCCAGGGAGCCGTCCGACGATACGTCAATACGGGCTCGTGGTGGTCTGCATAGTCATAATTCGGCGTTAGGAGAGGCAGTGCGACAAAGGTATGCTATGAGTTACTCTGGCATCCGAATACTTACGACTTAGCCAGGGGCTTGGCCCTGAGCAGCCACTTGTCTTCGCCTTCGGTGGCGGTGGTGGAGAAGTTCGGAAGGAGAGTTCTTCCCTTCTTGGACCCTTCGCCCCCCCCCCCCGTTGGGGCGGCCTTCCTTTTCTTTTCTCCCCCGACTGGAGGGGGAGCATCTTCATCTTCCTCCTCGTCTTCGGCGGAGGAGTGCGTCACGGAGTTATCAGACGATAAGTCCGATAACGCCTGGCGTCGGGAACTCTTTCGGGTTCCCTTGGCCTTCTTGGTCTTCTCCGGCACCTTGTAAGGAGCCGGAGTCAGCATCTCCGTCAGGAGAGCGTCCGCAGTGTCTTCGGGCAGAGGGGCCGGACAGTTAATCTGCCCCGACGTCTCCACCCAGTCCTGTGGAAGGCATGGAGCTCAGACCCCGCACATGGTTAAGCTAGGGAAATAAATATCCTACCGGATGTATAGAACTCACCGAATGTGCTTGGCGCTTCGCGCTTAGCCCACGGTCCTCGGTGAGGGAGGGAGGGACCTCGGCGCCCTTGAACAGCACCTTCCAGACGTCCTTGTGCATCGTGTCGAAGAGCTCGCTTAGAGTCTGGTGCTGGGCCAGGTCGAACTCCCACAAGTTGAAGTCCCGTTGTTGGCACGGGAGGGTCAGGCGGATGAGCATGACCTGGACTATATTGACAAGCTTGAGCTTCTTGCCGGCCATATTCCGGATACATTTCTGGAGTCCGTCCAGCTCTACCGATGAACCCCAGGACAGGCCCTTCTCTTTCCAGGAGGTGAGCCGCGTGGGGATTCTGGATCGAAACTTGGGGGCAGCCACCCATTTGGCGTTGCGCGGCTCGGTGATGTAGAACCACGCCGATTGCCACCCCTTTATGGTCTCCACGAAGGAGCCCTCAAGCCATGTGATATTGGGCATCTTGCCCACCATGGCTCCGCCGCATTCTGCTTGTTGGCCGCCCACCACCTTCGGCTTGATATTGAAGGTCTTTAACCACAGGCCGAAGTGGGGCCGGATGCAGAGGAAAGCCTCACACACGACGATGAACGCCGAAATGTTGAAGACGAAGTTCGGGGCCAGATCATGGAAGTCCAGCCCGTAGTAGAACATGATACCACGGACGAATGGATGGAGGGAAAACCCCAGTCCACGGAGGAAGTGGTGGAGGAAGACTACTCTCTCGTGAGGTTCAGGGGTAGGAACGATCTGCCCCGTGGCGGGCAGCCGATGCACGATATTCGCGGCCATGTATCCGGCTCCGCGCAGCTTCTTGATGTGTCCCTCCGTAACGGAGGAAGCCATCCATTTGCCTCCCGCTCCGGACATGATTGGAGAAGGTTGAGGGGAAGGATGTGGACTTGGGCGTTGGAGCTTGAGTGCGCAAGAACGGATAGGCAAGGAGGAAGAAGGCGTGGGTAGAAAAAGGTTAAACATTATCCCTTTATAAGGGCGGCCGAAGCCATGCGCCCCCACTAGCCTGGTAAAACTCGCTTATTCCCCAAGCGCCGTAATCGATGGCGTGGTTGGGTTACCCATGCCCGTATTGATGAGAATCCCGTAATAAGGGGGACACGATCCCTGCTTTGACAAGACGTGTCAGGAAACTGCCTCGCATTATGTGCGGAGTTAGTTAAAGGAAACAGTTCGAATAATCACCGGGCCATGACATAACGTCATGTTGCCGAAACGTGTCAGCAGATTAGATTTGTGGAAATATTATTCTCTCTACGGTGGTGTGTGTAACTTATTTTGCAGAGTCGGACACTATCCTTGTATTCAAATTCTTCCGGGGTGTATTCGGAGGAGGAACCCGCCTTGCAATGCCGAAGACAATACTGCGCGCCGGACTCGACGTCATTGAAGCCTGATTCAGGGGCTACTGAGGGAGTCCTGGATTAGGGGGTCTCTGCACAGCCGGACTATATCCTTTAGCCGGACTGTTGGACTATGAAGATACAAGATTGAAGACTTCGTCTCGTGTCCGGATGGGACTCTACTTGGCGTGGAAGGCAAGCTAGGAAGTACGGATATGGATATCTCCTCCTTTGTAACCAACCTTGTATAACCCTAGCCCTTTCCGGTGTCTATATAAACCGGAGGGTTTTAGTCCGTAGGACAACATACAATCATACCATAGGCTAGCTTCTAGGGTTTAGCCACTCCGATCTCATGCTAGATCAACTCTTGTAATACCCATATCATCAAGAATAAATCAAGCAGGACGTAGGGTTTTACCTCCATCAAGAGGGCCCGAACCTAGGTAAAACATCGTGTCCCCTGCCTCCTGTTACCATCCGCCTTTGACGCACAGTTCGGGACCCCCTACCCGAGATCCGCCGGTTTTGACACCGACAATGACCCACAGTTCCACAAGATCGAAACCTGACTCTCGTGTACCCCCTGTTTCTAAGGTTATTCCTCACGCTTGGCTTCGTATCATGTCACTAGCCACCTTCCGAGAGATGATCTATCCCTGATGCTTTGAACCCCTTTCTCACACTCGGTTCAGGTATCGATCGTTTGTCCATCCGCTTGAACCTTCCTATTGTACCTTCATACTTTGCTCTCGATGTTTATTAAGTTTCAACTCAAGAGATACTTCTGCCTCATTCCCTGAATTGTTCATCAGATAATTAACCCTATAAGGGTCAGTTCTCCCGAAGTTACTCTTTACTTCCCCACTTAAATCTCGGGACGAGATTTCTTGTAGTGGAGGAGATTTGTAACACCCCCAGTGTCATGCTACAGTAATTCCCTGTTGATGGTGCCATGTGATCACATTACTGTTGCTAATCTTCAGTTGCTCCAAATCACAAGTCAAATTCAAATCCAATCTACAGTCAAAAATCCATATTTGTGAGACGTGAAAACTAAAATGTTCATCATGTGGCAAATAATCATTTGATAATATTGGTGGTGAACCAACATTTTGCAAGGTGTTTAAATGGCCTATACCAATTAAAGCAGTGGCTAAAACAATAGTTTAAATGGCTTTTTAATTTCTAAAAAATTCAAACTATTTCAAAAAGCTTCACAATCTTTTTGTGGCAATGTCAACCATTGCATTGTATTTATGTGGACAATTCCCATATTTTACAGAAGTCATTTTGGCACCCTAAATATTACAAAACCCTTTCTGAAAAAAAATAGAAATAACAAAAAAGGAATAAGAAAAGGCTAGGCTGCACTGTGCACTTGGCTCAGCTGCGCGACAATGCAGCCCAGCCCACCTAACCCTGCCATCCCCTACCTCTATTCACCTGGGACTGGGTGTATGCGCGCGCGCCATCCGTGGCTGCCGATGGCCACGAGGCGGCCATCCGGCGGCTCCCAGACGACTGCTAAGTCGCCCCGCCCCCGACGAACCCTAGCTTTCCCCCCCCCCATCCGACTTTGCCCCTCACTCTCCCACTCGCTCTCTTTCCCTCTCTTCCCTCCATATCCGCCTCGGCCGCGCCTCTCCGTCGCCGCTCACCGCACTCCACCGCCGCCACCGGCCGGCCTTTGCATTGCCGACGTGCCCCCAGGCTCTGCCTCGACCTCCTTATCCTCCCCACCAAGCCACGCGGACCGGGATGGCCCCAGCAGCACCGCCACGACATCGCCTTTGCCCTCGGCTCCGACGAACGCCACCGCCCCGAATCCACGCCACTGCTGCTCCTAGTCACCCACCGGGCCTCCGTGTGCCTTCCCGGTGAGCTCAGCCTCCCTTCCCCTCCGTTTCCCCCCTCGATCTGCTGCTGCTAGCTCCGCCATGGCCAAATCTCACCGCCGCCCGCCACCGTCGAGGCTAGGGCCATTTTCACGCATGCCCGAGCTCCGCGGCGACCTCCTGGCGCTCCTAGGACTCGAATGCGCGCACACACGCACCTCCTCTTGCCCCGTAGCATTGCCCCTTACCTTGTCCGATTCCGGCCGCCGCCCTCACCGCTCGCCATCGTCGCTACGGGCCTCCTCCGGCCTCACCGCCACCACAGGAGGGTGCCACTCGCTCTGGTCGTTCGAGTGAGCCCAGCAACGCCCGAAGCCGACGCCCGTAGCTCCCTTTTTGCCGTCGACCATAGCCGCTCCACCATGGACCTCGTCGCGGGCGACGTTTCCGGCTAGGTCCGGCGGTACCACCACCACCACTCGAAGCGATGTCGAGTGGCTGTTCGAACGCGCCTAGCCGCACCTCTTTCCGTGCCCCATAGACGTTTTCCGGCCAACTCCGGCGACGCACCCCCGTGGGTAGGCTTGTCGGCGTTGCTCCGGCCATCGTGCTGACCTGGCGCCGATGTGGCCCTATGGGGGCCACCCCAGTGAGGCTGCCAGGGGGGCCCCGACGCCCCAGTTGACCACATTGACTCCGGTCAACGCAGTTACTATGCATGACATGTGGGCCCCTTTGTTAATTAGGCTAATTAAACATTTTTATAAATAAAAATAATTAGTTAAACTAAATAGTCTCTGACTAATGGGGCCCACACCTCTAACTAGTATTGTTAGTCATTTTAATCCACTATTAGTGCCATAGTCGCTGACATGTGGGACCCACTGGTCAGGGTTGACCTGGTCAGTGTGACTGTTGACTGCTGACATCATCTCCATGTCATGCTGATGTCATATTCATATTCTATTAATTTAAATAATTTCGGAAAATCTTTAAAACTTTACAAAATCATAGAAATTAAACCGTAGCTCAGATGAAAATATTTTCTATATGAATGTTGTTCAGAAAAAATCCAACGAATTGGGTTACGCGGTCCGTTTACCTGTCAGATGCCCCTAACTATATGAACATGGAACTTTCCCCTCCGGTCATCTGTCTGACACAGGTCCGGAACCGGGAAAACATTCCCGGTTGTTTTGCCCCTTCACCTTTATCATGTAGCCATACATTAAGTCACGCCCCGGCACATCATATTGCCATGTTATGCTTTGTGATGCTATGTTTGCTTTATATTTATTGTTTCTTCCCCCTCTTCTCTCTGGTAGACCCTGAGACCGGTGCTGATGCCCTTGTGATCGACTACGTCGTCGACGACACTTCTTCTTTTTCAGCAGAGCTTCTAGGCAAGCAAACCCCCCTTGAGCATTCCGATATCGCCCATTTCTTTCCCTCTCATGCTTGCATTAGAACTGCTACTACTTTCTATATGATCCTACTCTGCTGCATAGCCTGTTTTTGTTACCTGCTTTCATACCTTACCTGCTTATTCTAAACTACTTAGTATAGGTTGGTAAGTGATCCATCAGTGACCCCCACCTTGTCCCAGTTGCCCCGCTTTATGTTTGATGACTCGATCAACGTGATCGACGTCCAGGCCCCGACACCGCACATCACTTTCCCCTTTTGTTGCTCGACTCTGCAGAGTTACCATCGAGTGCCGAGGGTGGAACCTCATACATCACTCCTGATGAGATCTCTGTAGTGTAGCTATCCCATCATGGTCATCGAGGGTGATTTCCTCCTTAACCACTTCCGTTACGGCTCTGTCGTGCAACCCCTCAAGTGTGAACCTCGAGGGTGGATCCTCTTACGTTCACCTTGATGATAACATCAAGTGGAATTCACCGTGGGTGATTCCTCGGGTTTTCCCCTTGGTATTCGACACACAGTTACTATGGTTACTATCACGTGGGCATAGTATAGGTGTTCTGCATCGTATGCATCTGCCAAAGCTTAATAGATGTTAACGACTGAGCGGCGCGCACCCGGCTGGACAGCTAAGCACCTGCCTTTTTGAAGGACGTAGCTAGGTCTGCTCACTGGCCGCGTATGCAACGTGTAGGACTTCTCGGGGAGATGGCTCATGAACCCTGGGGGAATAGGCTTAGTCCGGCGTGCTGACCTCTCTATTATGCCTAGGTCGGACTGCGGCGTATTGTTTGGCCGAGGCCGGGCATGACCCAGGAAAGTGTGTCCGGTCGGAGTTAATCGAGCGTGGTGGGTAAGTTGGTGCACCCCTACAGGGAAGAAAACTTCTATCGATAGCCTGTCCTATGGTAATGGGCACTTGGAGTTGTATCCTGATCGATACAACTAGAACTGGATACTTGAGATGAGAAATGGATAGTATGGCTCTGGGATTGCATTCTTGCAGGGAGTCAAGAAAGGATCTCTGGCCGAGGTTGATAACACTACTACTGATCTGTACTCTTCTAGATGCTTGAAGATGCTTGAAGATGCTAGTCTTCATAGGCTAGCTTTCCCCTTCTCTTCTGGCATTCTGCAGTTTAGTCCACAGATATAGCTCATTTCCTTTTATACAGATGCATACTTAGTTTAGATTTGATGTAAGTCTTGCGAGTACTTTGGATGAGTTCTCACGGTTTCTTTCCTACCTCTTTTCCCCCATACCCGATTGTTGCGACCAGATGACGGATCCCAGGAACCAGACGACACCACTGATGACTACTGCTACCCCGAGGATGCCTACTACTACGTGACGGCCGCTGACGACTAGGAGTAGTTAGGAGGCTCCCAGGTAGGAGGTCTTGCCTTTTCGATCGTTGTTGCTTTTGTGCTAGCCTTCTTAAGGCAGACTTGTCTAACTTATGTCTATACTCAAATATTGTTGCTTCCGCTGGCTCTTGTGTTTTCAAGCTTATGTATTTGAGCCCTCGAGGCCCTTGTCTTGTAATATAAAGCTTGTATTATTTTAATTTGTGTCTAGAGTTGTGTTGTGATATCTTCCCGTGAGTCCTCGATTTTGATCGTACACATTTGCGTGTATGATTAGTGTATGGTTGAATCGAGGGCGTCACAATCTTCGTCCATACCGTTGATGTCTTCGGAGCTGAAGTCGAGCATGTCGGATAAGTCATCGACAGTGGCTATTAAGTGGGTGGTGGGTGGGGGACGAATTTCTTCATCGTCTGCTTCCCACTCAAGCCGACACAGTTTGGCCAAGGGCCTCCTGACAAGGAGAGAGACCTTAATGAATTTAGCACATCGCCCAAGGGCGAGTGCTGAAAGATATCCACGGAGGAAAACTCCATGATCAGCGCCCAATCAAATTCGACAGGCACGGACGCAGGCGGTTCGGAGCCCGTGGCCGGGGACGAATCCAAGGGTCCGGAAACACAGGTCTCGTAGGAGGTGAAGTCGGTATTCAGCTCTGTCGCCGTTGAGTGTGCGGCCTCCGTGGTGGGGTCCATCCACCCGTCCTCGGATGGCGCGATCTGCTCCAGATCAAGGGCTGGAGTTGCCACAGGTGTGATCTCCCGAACACTGTCCGGTGGCACGGCTAAGTCATGCTCGTCGTGGCTGTGTGGCGCACTTGACACGGGCTCGAATCCGTTGAAGATCATGTCTCCACGGATGTCGGCAGTATAGTTTAAGTTTCCAAACCTGACCTGACGGCCAGGGGCATAGCACTTGATCTGCTCTAGACGGCCAAGCAAGTTTACCCGCAATGCGAAGCCGCCGAATACGAAGATCTGTCCGGTGAGAAAAACCACACCCTGGATCGCATCGTTGCCAATGATCGAAGGAGCCATCAAGCCTTATGGTGACGACATAGTGGAACTCTCAATGAAAGCACCAATGTCGGTGTCAAAACCGGCAGATCTCGGGTAGGGGGTCCCGAACTGTGCGTCTAAGGCGGATGGTAACAGGAGGCGGGGGCACAATGTTTACCCAGGTTCGGGCCCTCTCGATGGAGGTAATACCCTACTTCCTGCTTGATTGATCTTGATGATATGAGTATTACAAGAGTTGATCTACCACGAGATTGTAGAGGCTAAACCATAGAAGCTAGCCTATGATTATGATTGTTCTTGTCCTATGGACTAAACCCTCCGGTTTATATAGACACCAGAGGGGGCTAGGGTTACACAGAGTCGGTTACAAGGGAGGAGATCTACATATCCAAATTGCCAAGCTTGCCTTCCATGCAAAGGAGAGTCCCACCCGGACACGGGACGAAGTCTTCAATCTTGTATCTTTATAGTCCAACAGTCCGGCCAAAGTATATAGTCCGACAGTCCGAGGACCCCCTAATCCAGGACTCCCTCACGCATTAAATGCGCCGCTTAGTGTCACATCATGCCTTGCTCGGCAGTTCGGCCACCTTCTTGTCTGCCTGCTTGACACGTCACTGGACGGGTGTCATTTGGAGGTGGTTTCCATAGGAAGTGGCTGCCATGTGGAAAAAAACAACCACTTAGTCACTTGGGGGCTTGACAACGCACCGATCGATGACTTGTGTTACTGTGAGGTGGAGCGGTGAAGCCTTGGCGGGGTAGTTTGCCTTCATAGGGCCCGGCAGGCCTGTCGGGATAGTCTTGAGGCTTGTCTTCGGGGTAACCTTGACCTCGCAAGGCTCACCTGCCCGGCAAGGGAGGTTTCCCCATAGTGGTGTCTTGATCCATCGGCTTGACTTGGTCTTCTTGATCTGCACTCTTATTCCTCGAAGAGCTTATCTCTTCCGCTTGGTCTGGTCTTGGATGTTGTAATCTTGTTATTGGCCTTTGCACGGTCTAGGCAATAGTCTTGGGGTTTGTTGCACCGACATAAAGATCCCTCTCAAACATGATACGGGTGTCTACCCTTAAAAACACATTGTGCCTACTTTATAAAATAACCTCCCTTTTACATGAGAAAAATGATTAGCTTTATAGCCGACCCTAGTGTGTCCGACATACTGGCCGCAAGAAAACTCTTTCCTATCTATTCCTCACATACAAAGGGAATCGAGTAAAACTAGAAACCGACTTGATATTTTCCTGAACACAATCTAAACTTGATGATGACGTATCCTCTTGATCTCGTCATGAGGTGGGACCCACTAATAGAACATAACGATAGAAAATCAAACACGTCAAAAGTCCGCGAGGCATCTTCACGTGTCCTCTCTTTGCATGGTAGAAAAATAAATAGATATTTATTTTTTATCTGGTGGACAGAACCAGTTAAATCGGAGTCTGCTTGAGTCCTTGAATCATCGTAGGTCTCCTCTTCTTTCTCTAACGTGACGCAAGGACACCCACTAGAGTAATTACCCCAGCATGCCTGATTGCATGTATGTGTCTTTTCTGGCACCATTGCCGGGGAGGTTAGCGCTTGAAGGTATAACTTTAGATCTTTCAATCGAATCTTTTTTGTTTCTTGTTTTATCACTAGTTTAGTTTATAAAAGAAAACTACAAAAAAATGGAATTAAGTTTGCCTCATACGCTTCATCTTTTTAATATCTTTCGTGAGTATGATGGAAAGGAAAATTGTGCCAAAATGTTAGAAGAAGAAGGCATTAAAATGTTGGCACTAAGTCTTTGAATGATGAGCATGATTGCAATGTTGTTAGTATGAACTCCTTGAATATCCATAGTACTAATGATGATTGCACTAGTTATGATGAAAATGTCTCGTATAAACATGTCAATTTTTGTGGAGTGCATTGGGTTTGCAAGTACACACCAAATAGGGAAGATAGATATTGCAAGAGGCATAAGTATTTAGAAACTAAATTGTTGAAAGAAAGGCTAGATGTTTGTGCTGAAAGATTCAATATTTATCGCCATCCTTGTGAACTTTGTAATGAACATGGTCATTTAAAGCTCCAATGCTATTTGTTTCATGATCAAGTCATGTCCAAAAATTGTGATAACTTGATTACCCTTGAGCATCATAAAGAGCTTAGTCTTCTTTTAGGTTATGAACAAATGAAACGTATAACTGAGGGTATTCCAAAATTTAATCTCGATAAACTTCTTGATTTTTGATGTAGAAGAAATTTATATGTATTGTGCAGTGAATTGCATTGAAAATCCTTATATTGTCAATTACATAAAGAAAAGAAAACAAATAGAATAGGAAGAGAATACTAATGAAAGGGAAGAGACTTCCCAATATCCTCCTATTATTTCTTATGATGAATAAGGTAACGAGGAGGAGCCTTCTATCCGACCAATCTCATTAATAAGGAGCTCCAAAAAGAGGCTTGAACCCACACATGATGCGGTGAAGAAGAAGAAAAGAAAAAGGAAGAGAGGTAAAAAGATATCTCTCCCAAATAATGCTACTCCTATTACTGTCGTGCCTCATGAAAATATAATTGTGGAAGATGATGTTTTTGAGAATATATTTGCTGCAATTAATGTTAAGCCACAAGCTTGGGGATGCTATGTTTGATGAGTATGATATTTTTAGTCCCCCAAGTTTTGATGAGCAAATTTATTATTATGAAAGCATGCCTCCTATTTATGATGATTATATTGATGAAAGTGGATTTGGAGAGGTCATGACTTTATTTTGTGATGAATCCACTATTTCGGAAGAGGTTCCAATTGATTATGAGAACAAAGTTGATATCTATGATGATTATTGTGATGACTTGTATGCTATAAATAATAATGATATCCATGAAACTTGTCATCTTGATTTCAATTTTCAATCCCATGATAGTTATCTTGTTGAGTTTGCTCCCACTACTATTCATGAGAAGAAATTTGCTTATGTGGAGAGTGATAAAAATTCTATGCTTGTGCATCATGAAAAGAATGCTTTAGGTGCTGGTTATATTGTTGAATTAATTCATTATGCTACTGAAAATTATTATGAGGGAGGAATATATGCTTGTAGGAATTGCAGTAATATCAAGTTTCCTCTCTATGTGCTTAAAGTTTTGAAGTTATGCTTGTTTTACCTTCCTATGGAAGCTGATTCTTGTTCCCACAAGTTGTTTGCTCACAAAATCCCTATGCATAGGAAGTGGGTTAGACTTAAATGTGCTAGTCATATTCTTCATGATGCTCTCTTTATGTTTCAATTCTTATCTTTTATGTGAGCATCGTTGAAATCATCATGCCTAGCTAGGGGCGTTAAATGATAGCGCTTGTTGGGAGGCAACCCAATTTTATTCTTGTTTTTTGCTTTTTGCTCCTGTTTAGTAATAAATTAATCATCTATCCTATGTTATGATTGTGTTTTTTATGTTTTAGTTAGTGTTTGTGCCAAGGAGAACCGTTGGGAAGACTTGGGGAGAGTCTTGTTGATCTTGCTGTAAAAAACAGAAACTTTAGCGCTCACGAGAATTGCTGCCATTTTTATTTGGAGAGTGATATTTAGTTAATTAGTTTTGCAGATGATTAATAGATAAATTCCTCACATATATAAATTTATTTGAGAATTTTATGAGTTCCAGAAGTATATGTTTGATCTAGATTACTACAGATTGTTCTATTTTTGACAGATTCTGTTTTTGATGTGTTGTTTGCTTATTTTGATGAATCTATCAGTAGTATCGGAGGGTATGAACCATAGATAAGTTGGAATACAGTAGATATTACACCAATATGAATTTATAATGAGGTCACAACAGTACCTAAGTGGTGATTTATTTTCTTATACTAACGAAGTTTACGAGTTTTCTATTAAGTTTTGTGTTGTGAAAGTTTTCATGTTTTGGGTAAATATTCGATGAACTATGGAATAAGGAGTGGCAAGAGCCTAAGCTTGGGGATTCCCAAGGCACCCCAAGGTAATATTCAAGGACAACCAAGAGCCTAAGCTTGGGGATGCCCCGGAAGGCATCCCCTCTTTCGTCTTCGTTCATTAGTAACTTTACTTGGAGCTATATTTTTATTCGCCACATGATATGTGTTTTGCTTGGAGCGTCATTTTATTTCATTTTGTTTTGCTTGCTGTTTTAATAAAATACCAAGATCTGAAATTATTAAATGTTAGAGAGTCTTCACATAGTTGCATAATTATTCAACTACTCATTGATCTTCACTTATATCTTTCGAAGTAGTTTGTTGTTTGCTCTAGTACTTCACTTATATCTTTTAGAGCATGGTGGTAGTTTTATTTTGAAGAAATAGATGAACTCTCGTGCTTACATTATTTTGAGAGTCTTTAGAACAGCATGGTAGTTTTCTTTGGTTATGAATCTAGTCCTAATATGACAGGCATCCAAGATGGGTATAATAAAAACTTTCATATAGAGTGCATTGAATACTAAGAGAAGTTTGATACTTGATGATTGTTTTGAGATATGGAGATAGTGATATCAAAGTTGTGCTAGTTGAGTAGTTGTGAATTTGAGAAATGCTTGTCTTGAAGTTTGCAAGTCCCGTAGCATGCACGTATGGTAAACGTTATGTAACAAATTTGAAACATGAGGTGTTCTTTGATTGTCCTCCTTATGAGTGGCGGTCAGGGACGAACGATGGTCTTTTCCTACCAATCTATCCCCCTAGGAGCATGCGCGTAGTGCTTGGTTTTTTATGACTTGTAGATTTTTGCAATAAGTATGTGAGTTCTTTATGACTAATGTTGAGTCCATGGATTATACGCACTCTCACCTTTCCATCATTGCTAGCCTCTTCGGTACTGTGCATTGCCCTTTCTTGCATTGAGAGTTGGTGCAAACTTCGCCGGTGCATCCAAACCTCGTGATATGATATGCTCTTTCACACATAAACCTCCTTATATCTTCCTCAAAACAGCCACCATACCTACCTATTATGGCATTTCCATAGCCATTCCAAGATATATTGCCATGCAACTTTCCACCATTCCGTTTATCATGACACGTTCATCATTGTCATATTGCTTAGAATGATCATGTAGTTGACATAGTATTTGTGGCAAAGCCACCGTTCATAATTATTTCATACATGTCACTCTTGGTTCATTGCATATCCCGGTACACCGCCGGAGGCATTCATATAGAGTCATACTTTGTTCTAGTATCGAGTTGTAATCATTGAGTTGTAAATAAATAGAAGTGTGATGATCATCATTTTCTAGAGCATTGTCCCAAGTGAGGAATAAAAAAAGAGAAAATCCATAAAAAAGAGAAGGCCCAAAAGAAATGAGAGAAAAAGAGAGAAGGGACAATGCTACTATCCTTTGCTACACTTGTGCTTCAAAGTAGCACCATAATCCTCATGATAGAGAGTCTCTTGTTTTTTCATTTTCATATACTAGTGGGAATTTTTCATTATAGAACTTGGCTTGTATATTCCAACAATGGGCCTCCT
Source organism: Triticum urartu (assembly GCF_056163025.1). Lineage (NCBI taxonomy): Eukaryota > Viridiplantae > Streptophyta > Magnoliopsida > Poales > Poaceae > Triticum > Triticum urartu. Next base: position 262,841,479 of record NC_141876.1, read on the forward strand.
CAAGTGCCCTAGGTCTTCGTGAGCAAGCAAGTTGGATGCACACCCACTTAGTTCCTTTTGTTGAGCTTTCATACATTTATAGCTCTAGTGCATCCGTTGCATGGCAATCCCTACTCCTTGCATTAACATCAATCGATGGGCATCTCCATAGCTCATTGATTAGCCTCGTTGATGTGAGACTTTCTCCTTTTTTGTCTTCAACACATAAGCTCCATCATCATATTCTATTCCACCCATAGTGCTATATCCATGGCTCACGCTCATGTATTGCGTGAAATTTGAAAAAAGTTTGAGATTACTAAAGTGTGAAAGAATTGCTTGGCTTGTCATCAGGGTTGTGCATGATGAGAGCATTCTTGTGTGACGAAAATGGAGCATGACTAAACTATATGATTTTGTAGGGATGAACTTTCTTTGGCCATGTTATTTTGAGAGGACATAATTGCTTAGTTAGTATGCTTGAAGTATTATTATTTTTACGTCAATATTAAACTTTTGCCTTGAATCTTATGGATCTGAATATTCTTGCTACAATAAAGAAGATTACATGGATAAATATGTTAGGTAGCATTCCACATCAAAAATTCTGTTTTTATCATTTACCTACTCGAGGACGAGCAGGAATTAAGCTTGGGCATGCTGATACGTCTCCAACGTATCTATAATTTTTTATTGTTCCATGCTATTATATTATCCATCTTAGATGGATAATGGGCTTTACTATGCACTTTTATATTATTTTTGGGACTAACCTATTGACCCAGAGCCCAGTGCCAGTTCCTGTTTTTTCCCTTGTTTTTGTGTTTCGAAGAAAAGGAATATCAAACGGAGTCCAAACGGAATGAAACCTTTGGAAAAGTTATTTTTGGAAAGAAAGCAATACAGGAGACTTGGAGCACACGTCAGGGGATCAACGAGGAAGCCACGAGGCAGGGGGCGCCCACCCCCCTGGGCGCGCCCTCCACCCTCGTGGGCCCTCGTGACTCCCCTAATGTATTTCTTCCGCCTATATATATCCATATACCCTAAAATGATCGGGGAGCACAATAGATCGGGAGTTTCGCCGCCAGAAGCCTCCGTAGCCACCGAAAACCAATCTAGACCCGTTCTGGCACCCTGCCGGAGGGGGGAATCCCTCTCTGGTGGCCATCTTCATCATCTCGGTGCTCTCCATGACGAGGAGGGAGTAGTTCTCCCTCGGGGCTGAGGGTATGTACCAGTAGCTATGTGTTTGATCTCTCTCTCTCTCTCCCATGTTCTTGAGGTGGCACGATCTTGATGTATCGCGTGCTTTGATATTATAGTTGGATCCTATGATGTTTCTCCCCCTCTACTCTCTTGTGATGAATTGAGTTTTCCCTTTGAAGTTATCTTATCGGGTTGAGTCTTTAAGGATTTGAGAACACTTGATGTATGTCTTGCGTGGGATACCTGTGGTGACAATGGGGTGTTCTATGATCCACTTGATGTATGTTTTGGTGATCAACTTCCGGGTTCCATGACCTTGGGAATCTATGCATAGGGGTTGGCACACGTTTTCGTCTTGACTCTCTGGTAGAAACTTTGGGGCACTCCTTGAGGTTCTGTGTGTTGGTTGAGTAGATGAATCTGAGACTATGTGATGAATATCGTATAATCATACCCACGGATACTTGAGGTGACATTGAAGTATCTAGGTGACATTAGGGTTTTGGTTGATTTGTGTCTTAAGGTGTTATTCTAGTACGAACTCTAGGGCTGTTTGTGACACTTATAGGAATAGCCCAATAGATTGATTGGAAAGAATAACTTTGAGGTGGTTTCGTACTCTACCATAATCTCTTCGTTTGTTCTCCACTATTAGTGACTTTCGAGTGACTCTTTGTTGCATGTTGAGGGATAGTTATATGATCCAATTATGTTATTATAGTTGAGAGGACTTGCACTAGTGAAAGTATGAACCCTAGGCCTTGTTTCCTAGCATTGCAATACCGTTTACGCTCACTTTTATCATTAGTTACCTTACTGTTTTTATATTTTCAGATTACAAAAACCTTTATCTACCATCCATATACCACTTGTATCACCATCTCTTTGCCGAACTAGTGCACCTATACAATTTACCATTGTATTGGGTGTGTTGGGGACACAAGAGACTCTTTGTTATTTGGTTGCAGGGTTGCTTGAGAGAGACCATCTTCATCCTACGCCTCCTACGGATTGATAAACCTTAGGTCATCGAGTTCAGGGAAATTTGCTACTGTCCTACAAACCTCTGCACTTGGAGGCCCAACAACGTCTACAAGAAGGTTGTGTAGTAGACATCAATGTGAATCTATAACATCCAGACCAAGGCATTCAAAATATATATGTGTATGACTTGCCCCCAAACATGTCCTTATATTTTTCTTTGTCCTGATACAAACACAACCTCTTTAGCTGCTCCTGATGGATACAACTTTCGGCAACTAGTTTGTCTTCATTTATGGTGGTCGTAACAGTATCGACTATTGTAGTTAAATTATGCATTGTCATATCATCCTCTCCTTCTTGAATCAAAATCGTCCTTGGTTTTGGGTCATCTTTTTTAGGAATATTTCCATCTATAGACTGAACGGTGACCACTGCATTTTCAGTAGCTTCAACCATGTTCTTTTTTGCATCTTCCTCCTCTTTTATCCTTTTCTGATGGTCTTTCCTCCAAGCAATGAATCACTCCTCACCCATGGGAACGAGTCTGCACAAGTTACCCTTCTTGACTATATATGTGTGTGTGGGAAAATCAAACACAACATCGTGCATTTTGTACCCTGGCTCACCCAACAATAAGTGACATGAAATCATTGGTGCTGGAATCACGACGCAGAAAACCTCACAAAAATAATTACCCAAGAAAACGGTACCTTGGTTTGATGCGTGACAGTGAGCACATCACGACCCTAACGGAACAAGTATGTTTGTGCTCATGGTGTCATTGATAGATCTAGCTTCTCCACCAGATCGATGCTTGCAGCGTTGATCAAACTCATGTGGTCGATTGTCATGGCACATGATCTCTCCTATACCACAACCCGAGAATGAAAAAGCACATCCCATCGACCTTCCTCCTCCAATTGAAATCCATAGCTTAGCTTCCATGATAATCCAGTCATCTACTCCGCAGTGTCGTGAACAACCTTGCTCTGAATACCAGCTGATGAAGACTGAACCTCGTGGTGAGATCCAATCGGTTGTTGCAGCTCGATCTTTTACGACACTCCTCCTTTAGAAACAGTAACCTCTCACCCGCGCACGCAATGTACACGAAATAGAGGGTTTGAACCTTGTGGCTCAGCACGAGAAAACCAATCTCGATGATGGTACTCACACGCAAAAAAAATTCTACAAAGGAATCGCAACACAGAGGTTTTCTAAAGATCCCTCTAAAACTTGATACGGGTGTCTACCCTTGAAAACACATTGTGTCTATTTTATGAAACAACCTCCCTTTTACATGAGAAAAATGATTAGGCTTTATAGCCGCCCCTAGCATTTCCAACATACTGGCCGCAAGAAAACTCTTTCCTATATATTCCTAACTTACAAAGGGAATCCAGTAAAAATATAAAATGACTTGATATTTTCTTGAACACAATTTGAACTTGATGACGACGTATCCTGTTGATCTCGTCGTGAGGTGGCCCCAGCAAACTGAACACAACGATAGAAAATCAAACACGTCAAAAGTCCTCGAGGCATCTTCACGTGTCTTCTCTTTGAGTGGTAGAAAAATAATTAGATCTTTAATGTTTATCTGGTGGAACAAACCAGTTCAATAAGAGTCCGCTTGAGTCCTTGAATCATCGTAGGTCTCCTTTTCTTTCTCTAACGTGACACAAGGAAATTGACCTCGTGGTGTGATCCGATCGGCTGTTGCATCCCGATCTTTCATGACACTCCTCCTTTAGTAGCAGTAACCTCTCACCCGCGCACGTGATGTACACGAAATAGAGGGTTTGAACCTTGTGTCTCAACACGAGAAAACCAATCTCGACGATGGTACTCACGCACAAAAACAAATTCTTCAAAGAAATCGCAACACAGAGGTTTTCTAAAGATCCCTCTAAAACTTGATACAAGTGTCTACCCTTAAAAACACATTGTGTCTATTATATAAAATAACTTCCCTTTTACATTAGAAGAACAATTAGGCTTTATGGCCGACCCTAGCTTGTCCAACATACTGGCCGCAAGAAAACTCTTTCCTATCTATTCCCAACTTACAAAGGGAATTGAGTAAAAATAGAAACTGACTTGATATTTTCCTGAACACAATCCGAACTTGATGAGGATGTATCCTCTTGATCTTGTCGTGAGGTGGGCGCCAGCCAACAGAACACAATGATAGAAAACAAAAAAGTCAAAAGTCCTCGAGTCATCTTCACGTGTCTTCTGTTTGCATGGAAGAAAAATAAATAGATCTTTATTTTTTCTAGTGGATCGAACCAGTTAAATCAGAGTCTACTTGAGTTCCTGAATCATCGTAGGTCTCCTTTTCTTTCTCTAACATGACACAAGGACATCGACCTCGTGGTGAGATTCGATCGGTTGTTGCAACCATGATCTTTCATGACACTCCTCCTTTAGTAGCAGTAACCTCTCACCCGCGCACGCAATGTACACGAAGTAGAGGGTTTGAACCTTGCGGCTCAGCACGAGAAAACCAATCTCGATGATGGTAATCACACACAAAAGCAATTTCTACAAAGAAATCGCAACACAAAGGTTTTCAAAAGATCACTCTAAAACTTGATACAAGTGTCTACCCTTAAAAACACATTATGTCTATTTTATAAAATAACCTCCTTTTTACATGACAAAAACGATTAGGCAATATAGCCGACCCTAGCGTGTCCAACATACTGGCCGCAAGAAAAATCTTTCCTATGTATCCCTAACTTACAATGGGAATCGAGTAAAAATAGAAACCGACTTGATATTTTCCTAAACACAATCTGAATTTGATGATGACGTATCCTCCTGATCTTGTTCTGAGGTGGGCCCCAACCAATAGAACACAGAGATACAAAATCAAACACGTCAAAAGTCCTTGAGGCATCTTCACACGTCTTCTCTTTGCGTGGTAGAAAAATAAATAGATCTTTATTTTTACCTAGTGTACTGAACCAGTTAAAACGAAGGCTACTTTGAGTCCTTGAATCATCGTAGGTCTCCTTTTCTTTCTCTAACATGACGCAGAGACACCCATTTGAGTAATTACCCCAGCATGCCTCATTGCTTGTATGTGCAGCTACAACATCCAAACCAAGGCAACCAAAATATATATAAGTGTATATCTTACCCCCAAACATGTCCTTATATTTTTCTTTGTCTTGATACAAACACAACCTCCTTAGCTGCTCCTGATGGATACAACTTTCAGCAACTAGCTTGTCTTCATTTGTGGTGGACGTAATAGTATTGACTACTCTAGTTAAATTATGCGTTGTCATATCATCCTGTCCACCTCGAATCAAAACCGTCCTCGGTTTTGGGTCATCTTTTTCAGCAATATTTCCATCTATAGACTGAACGGTGACCACTGCATTTTCAGTAGCTTCAACCATGTTCTTTTTTGCATCTTCCTCTTCTTTTATCCTTTCCCGATGGTATTTCCTCCAAGAAATGAATCACTCCTCACCCATGGGTACGAGGCTGCACAACTTACCCTTCTTGACTATATATCTGTGTGTGGGAAAATCATACAAAAAATCGTGCTTTTTGTACCCTGGCTCACCCAACAATAAGTGACATGAAATCATCGGTGCCCGAATCACGTCCCACAAAACCTCACAAAAATAATTACCCAAGAAAAACGGTACCTTAGTTTGATGCGTGACAGTGAACATTTCACGACCCCAATGGAACAAGTATGGTTGTGCTCGCGTTGTCATTTATAGATCTAGCTTCTCCACCAACTCGATGCTTGCAGCATTGATCAAACTCATGTGGTCGATTGTCATGGCACATGATCTCTCCTATACCACAACACAAGTATTAAAAAGCACATCCCATCGACCTTCCTCCTCCAATTGAAATCCATAGCTTAGATTCCATGATAATCCAGTCATCTACTTCGTAGTGTCGTGAACAACCTTGCTCTAAACACCAGCTGATGAAGACCGAACCTCATGGTGAGATCCAATCGGTTGTTGCAGCTCGATCTTTTAAGACACTCCTCCTTTAGAAGTAGTAACCTCTCACCCGTGCACGCGATGTACACGAAATAGAGGGTTGGAACCTTGCGGCTTAACATGAAAAAACCAATCTTGATAATGGTACTCACGCACAAAAACAATTTCTACAAAGAAATCGCAACGCACATGTTTTCTAAAGATCCCTCTTAAACTTGATACAGGTGTCTACCTTAAAAACACATTGTGTCTATTCTATAAAATAACCTCCCTTTTACAAGAGAAAAATGAATGTGCTTTATTGGCGACCCTAGCGTATGCAACATACTGGCTGCAAGTAAACTCTTTCATATCTATTCCTAACTTACAAAGGGAATCGAGTAAAAATAGAAACTGACTTGATATTTTCCCAAACACAATTCGAACTTGATGACGACATATCCTCTTGATCTCGCCGTGAGGTGGGCCCCAGGCAACAGAACACAACGATCAAAAATCAAACACATCAAAAGTCCTCAAGGCATCATCACGTGTCTTCTCTTTTCGGTAGAAAAATAAATTGATCTCTATTTTTTATCTGGTGGAGGAACTAGTTAAATTGGAGTCTTCTTGAGTCCTGGAATCATCGTAGGTCTCCTTTTATTTCTCTAACGTGACACAAGGACATCGACCTCGTCGTGAGATCCGATTGGATGTTGCGGCCCGATCTTTCACGACACTTCTCCTTTAGTAGCTGTAACCTCTCACCCACACACGTGATGTACACGAAATAGAGGGTTTGAACCTTGTGTCTCAACACGAGAAAACCTATCTCGATGATGGTACTCACGCGCAAAAACAATTTCTACAAAGAAATGGCAACACAAAGGTTTTCTAAATATCCCTCTAAAACTTGATATGGGTGTCTACCCTTAAAAACACATTGTGTCTATTTTATAAAATGACCTCCCTTTTACAAGAGAAAAACGATTAGGCTATATAGCCGACCCTAGCGTGTCCAACATACTGGCCGCGCGAAAACTCTTTCCTATCTATTTCTAACTTACAAAGGGAATCAATTAAAAATAGAAACCGACTTGATATTTTCCTAGACACAATCTGAACATGATGACGATGTATCCTCCTGATCTCGTTGTGAGCTGGGCCCCAACCAACAGAACACCGTGATAGAAAATCAAACACATCAAAAGTCCTCGAAGCATCTTCACATGTCTTCTCTTTGCATGGTAGAAAAATAAATAGATCTTTATTTTTATCTAGCGCACCGAACCAGTTAAATCGGAGTCTTCGTGAGTCCTTGAATCATCGTAGGTCTCCTTTTCTTTCTCTAACGTGACGCAAGGACACCCATTTGAGTAAGTACCCCAGCATGCATCATTGCATGTATGTGAAGCTCTAACATCCAGACCAAGGCATCCAAAATATATATAAGTGTATGTCTTGCCCCCAAACATGTCCTTATATTTTTCTTTGTCCTGATACAAACACAACCTCTTTAGCTGCTCCTGATGGATACAACTTTCGGCAACTAGCTTATCTTCATTTGTGGTGGTCGTAACAGTATCGACTACTTCAGTCCAATTATGTGTTGTCATATCATCCTCTCCTCCTTGAATTAAAACCGTCCTCGGTTTTAGGTCATCTTTTTCAGCAATATTTCCATCTATAGACTGAACGGTGACCACTGTATTTTCGGTAGCTTCAACCATGTTCCTTTTTGCATCTTCCTCTTCTTTTATCCTTTTTCGATGGTCTTTCCTCCAACCAATGAATCACTCCTCACCCATGGGTACGAGGCTGCACAACTTACCCTTCTTGACTATATATCTGTGTGTGGGAAAATCATACACACCATCGTGCTTTTTGTACCCTGGCTCGCCCAACAATAAGTGACATGAAATCATCGGTGCCGGAATCACGTCAAACAAATCCTCACAAAAATAATTACCCAAGAAAAATGGTACCTTGGTTTGATGCATGATAGTGAACATTTCATGACCCCAACGGAACAAGTATGGTTGTGCTCGTGGTGTCATTGACAGATCTAGCTTCTCCACCATCTCGATGCTTGCAACGTTGATCAAACTCATGTGGTCGATTGTCATGGCACATGATCTCTCCTATACCACAACACGAGTATGAAAAAGCACATCCCATCGACCTTCCTGCTCCAATTGAAATCCATAGCTTAGCTTCCATGATAATCCAGTCATCTACTTCGCAGTGTTGTGAACAACCTTACTCTGAACATCAGCTCATGAAGACCGAACCTTGTGGTGAGATCCAATCGGTTGTTGCAGCTCGATCTTTTACGACACTCCTCCTTTAGAAGCAGTAATCTCTCACCCGCACACGCGATGTACACGAAATAGAGGGTTTGAACCTTGCGGCTCAACATGACAAAACCAATCTCGATGATGGTACTCACGCGCAAAAACAATTTCTACAAAGAAATCGCAACACACATGTTTTCTAAAGATCCCTCTTAAACTTGATACGGGTGTCTACCCTTAAAAACAAATTATGTCTATTTTATAAAATAACATCCCTTTTACATGAGAAAAATGAATATGCTTTATTGGCGACCCTAGCGTGTGCAACATACTGGCCACAAGTAAACTCTTTCCTATCTACTCCTAACTTACAAAGGGAATCGAGTAAAAATAGAAATTGGCTTGATATTTTCCTAAACACAATCCGAACTTGATGAGGACATATCCTCTTGATCTCGTTGTGAAGTGGGTCCCAGGCAACAGAACACAATGATAGAAAATCAAACATGTCAAAAGACCTCGAGGCATCTTCACGTGTCTTCTCTTTGCGCTAGAAAAATAAATTGATCTTTATTTTTTATCTGGTGGACCGAACCAGTTAAATTGGAGTCTTCTTGAGTCCTTGAATCATCGTAGGTCTCCTTTTCTTTCTCTAACGTGACACAAGGACATCGACCTCGTGGTGAGATCCGATTGGATGTTGCGACCCGATCTTTCACGACACTCGTCCTCTAGTAGTTGTAACCTCTCACCCGCGCACGCGATGTACATGAAATAGAGGGTTTGAACCTTGTGTCTCAACACGAGAAAACCTATCTTGACGATGGTACTCTCGCGCAAAAACAGTTTCTACAAAGAAATCGCAACACAAAGGTTTTCTAAAGATCCCTCTTAAACTTGATACGGGTGTCTACCCTTAAAAACAAATTATGTCTATTTTATAAAATAACCTCCCTTTTACATGAGAAAAATGAATACGCTTTATTGGCGACCCTAGCGTGTGCAACATACTGGCCACGAGTAAACTCTTTCCTATCTACTCCTAACTTACAAAGGGACTCGAGTAAAAATAGAAATTGGCTTGATATTTTCCTAAACACTATCCGAACTTGATGACGACATATCCTATTGATATCGTTGTGAGGTGGGCCCCAGGCAACAGAACACAACGATAGAAAATCAAACACGTCAAAAGTCCTCGAGGCATCTTCACGTGTCTTCTCTTTGCGCTAGAAAAATAAATTGATCTTTATTTTTTATCTGGTGGACCGAACCAGTTAAATTGGAGTCTTCTTGAGTCCTTGAATCATCGTAGGTCTCCTTTTCTTTCTGATAGAGGCAAAGGTGTCCCGATGTTTCGATGAGATGGTGGCTATCGTTTTCTGTGGGAGTCGACCTTGACGATCCGACTACGAACGTGCGAGACGTCGCGCCTTAGCAATCGCTAAACCAACTTCCGAGGGGTTATTGACCACGCTGGAGCACGATCAACCTGACCACGAGGGCCTATTTCCTGCGAGCAAACGAAGAACAAGCAAGAAACTGAGATTGCAATCTGGATATTGCGAATATAAGATGAAAGCTTTATTGATCAAGGTGGGGTTCTGTGACGTCTTGGTCTGGTCGTTGGACACAAACGAAGTACGCGAAGTTGCAGCTATGGCGAACTTTTAATCTAAACAAAACCCAAAGTCTAAACGACGCCCTAAGGGCTGTATATATGGAGGAAGAGAGGGGAATTTCGTGGCCCTTGAGGGTGGGGTCCGAAACCAACCCTAACTCTTGTTTCCCCACACATACGGACTCTAAAAATAGCCTATACTTAAGTATTTCGAAATTACATGGGCCTGGCCCATTAATAAGGTGACGCAGCACCTAGAATAGCCTATGGACGAATATTATGAAGTGGCATCTTGTATATTTCGTCCATGGCTTCATGCACTCCTTATGGCGGCTTCAAAGTCCTGAAATCATCACTTGTAACTCCGTTCTTGATCCCCTTGCGCATGCCATCAACTTCATGCGTGTTCTTGCTCCAATGTTCATCCTTCTCCAAGCTAGGCCCTTCATTTGAAAGCAAAACAAATGTATCCAATTTAGGCAGCCTCATAATCTCATGAACATTAGAATCATTACCAAGAAACAAAAGTACCTGGTAATTTAATTGGCGTGCGCGAGCTCTAGTAATTGGTCCAGTATATGTAACAGTAGGGGCTGTGGGTGTAACAATGGTATTGATGTCCTCATCATCCTCCCCTTCTTGAAATGAAGTCGTCCTCGACGGAAGCTCGTCTTCCTCACCCAAATAAGGCTTCAAATCTACAATATTAAAAGTGGGACTAACCCCAAAATCTGCAGGTAGCTCAAGTTTATATGCATTATCATTTATTTTCTCTAAAACCTTAAAAGGACCATCAGCACGTGGCATTAGCTTTGATTTGCGCAGATTAGGAAATCTATCTTTACGCAAATGTAACCAAACAAGATCTCCAGGTGCAAACACAACATGTTTTCTACCCTTATCTCCAGCAAGTTTATATTTAGCATTCATACGCTCAATGTTTTCCTTAGTTAATTCATGCATTTTTAAAATCAATTCAGAACGTTCTTTAGCATCAAAATTAACCTTCTCCGAAGATGGAAGAGGCAACAAATCAATAGGTGCACGAGGTAGGAAACCATACACAATTTCAAAAGGGCACATCTTAGTAGTAGAATGCAATGAACGATTATAAGCAAATTCAATATGAGGCAAGCATTCTTCCCACATTTTCTTGTTATTCTTCAAAACAGCCCTAAGCATAGTAGACAATGTTCTATTGACTACTTCAGTTTGTCCATCAGTTTGGGGGTGACAAGTAGTACTAAAAAGCAGCTTAGTCCCCAACTTAGCCCATAAACATCTCCAAAAGTGGCTAAGAAATTTAGTATCACGAGCTGAAACAATAGTATTTGGCACACCATGTAAGCGAATAATCTCACGAAAGAACAAATCAGCAACATTAACAGCATCATCGCTTTTATGACATGGTATGAAGTGTGCCATTTTCGAGAACCTATCCACGACAACAAATATGCTATCCCTCCCCTTCTTTGTTCTAGGTAAACCTAAAACAAAGTCCATAGATATATCCTCCCAAGGAACACTAGGTACAGGCAAAGGCATATATAAACCATGAGGATTGAGTCGTAACTTAGCTCTTTGACATGTAGTGCAGCGAGCAACAAAACGCTCAACATCCCGTCTCATCTTTGGCCAAAAGAAATGTGTAGCAAGTGTATCCTCCGTCTTCTTGACGCCAAAGTGTCCCATTAATCCTCCTCCATGCGCCTCCTGCAACAACAAAAGACGAACGGAGCTAGCTGGAATGCATAGCTTGTTAGCACGAAACACAAATCCATCGTTAAGAACGAACTTGTTCCAAGTTCTCCCTTCCTTACAATTCTGCAATACATCTTTAAATTCAGCATCATTAACATATTGATCCTTGATGGTCTCCAAACCAAATATTTTAAAGTCAAGTTGTGAAAGCATAGTATAACGACGAGACAAGGCATCAGCAATAACATTTTCTTTACCCTTCTTGTGTTTAATCACATAAGGGAAAGTCTCAATGAATTCAACCCATTTAGCATGTCGACGGTTCAGTTTTGCTTGACTTTTAATGTGTTTCAAAGATTCATGATCAGAATGTATAACAAATTCCTTGGGCCATAAATAATGTTGCCATGTTTCTAAGGTCCGAACAAGAGCATATAATTCTTTATCATAAGTAGAATAGTTCAGACTAGGCCCACTTAATTTTTCAGAAAAGTATGCAACAGGTTTTCCATCTTGTAATAACACACCTCCTAATCCAATTCCACTAGCATCACATTCAAGCTCAAAAGTCTTATTGAAATTAGGAAGTTGGAGTAAAGGAGCATGTGTCAACTTATCTTTCAATACCGTGAAGGCTTCTTCCTGTGCGGTACCCCAAACAAAAGGTACATCCGTCTTTGTAAGCTCGTTGAGAGGTGCGGCAATGGTGCTGAAATCTCTCACAAAACGCCTATAGAAACCGGCGAGGCCAAGGAAACTCCTCACTTGTGTGACCGTTTTGGGCTGCGGCCAACTCTCAATAGCTTCAATCTTGGCTTTATCAACTTCAATTCCCTGTGGAGTAACAACATAGCCAAGAAAAGATACTCGGTCGGTGCAAAAGGTGCACTTTCCAAGGTTACCAAACAAACGTGCATCACGTAGAGCAATAAAAACAGCACGTAAATGTTCCAAATGTTCCTCCAAAGATTTGCTATAAATCAATATGTCATCAAAGTAAACTACCACAAATCGTCCAATGAAAGCACGTAAAACTTCGTTCATTAACCTCATGAAAGTACTAGGTGCATTAGTTAACCCAAAAGGCATGACTAACCACTCATATTATCCAAACTTAGTTTTAAATGCTGTTTTCCATTCATCTCCCAATTTCATACAAATTTGATGGTAACCACTACGCAAATCAACTTTGGAGAATATTGTAGAGCCACTCAATTCATCAAGCATATCATCTAGCCTAGGAATAGGATGACGATAACGAATAGTAATATTATTAATGCCTCTACAATCAACGCACATACGCGATGTACCATCCTTTTTCGGCACTAAAATGATAGGAACAGCACAAGGACTAAGGGATTCGCGTATATAACCTTTGTCGAGCAGTTCTTGTACTTGACGCATAATCTCCTTCGTCTCCTCTGGATTGGTACGGTATGGTGCCCGGTTGGGTAATGATGCACCGGGAATTAAGTCAATTTGATGCTCAATCCCGCGAATAGGTGGTAATCCCGGTGGCACGTCTTGTGGAAAGACGTCGGCGAACTCCTGCAAAATGTTAGTGACAGCAGGAGGCAAAGAGGAAGGCACGTCCTCGTATGAAAATAATGCCTCTTTGCACACAAAAGCATAGCAAACAGATTTGCTAAAATCTAGATCATCAATATCAGATTTGGTGGCAAGTAAACATGCACTTTTCAATTTAATTTCAGAAGCAACACTAGATTGTTTATTATTATTAGGCTGCATTTGTTGCTCAAATTCTTTTGCCACAATCTGATTTTCACTCTTAGTTTTCTCCTGTTTTGCTTTATTAGCTCTATTAATATCATCTTTCAAAATGGAATCAGGAGTCATAGGAAGCAAAGTAATATTTTTATCCTTATGAACAAGAGTATACTGATTGTTTCTACCATGGTGAATAGAATTTTTATCAAATTGCCATGGTCTACCAAGTAATAAGGAACATGCTTGCATCGGTACCACATCACAATCAACATAATCAGCATATGTAGAGATACTAAAATGCACACGAACAGTACGTGTTACCTTAACCTTGCCGCTGTTGTTGAACCATTGGATGTAGTAAGGATGTGGATGTGGTCTTGTGGTGAGAGATAGCTTCTCCACCATCTCGATGCTAGCCAAGTTGTTGCAACTCCCTCCATCTATGATCACGCGAACAGAACGTTCCTTCACAACTCCCTTTGTATGGAACAAATTATGCCTCTGATTTTGCTCAGCTTATGTAACCTGCACACTCAAAACACGTTGAGCAACTAAACATTCATACCTGTCAGCATCTTCAGGAGCCATGTATTGCGTCTCATGATCAGTATCGTCTCCCAAGTAAGATATATATCAGGAACATATCTACCCTCAAATGGTGGAATATTCAATTTTAGTTTAGGGAGATGGTCATGATCTCGTACCTGAGGGTGAGCCCTACCATTGCCATTATTTGCATGTGGACGACCTGATGGTTGCTGTGCTGGTGGTGGCACGTAGTTCTGATTTTGATCAACCTCATCCTCGTAATCACCAGCAAAATCATCCTCCTCCGCATCAGCAGCAGGAGCCACAGAAGTAGCAACAGCAGCACCAACAGTTTGGCCAGGTGCAAGAGGGAGACGGCTCGCTCGGCGGAGGGCTGTTTCACGATGTGTAGGTAGTCGTCGTTGTTGTTGTTGTAGAGGTGCGTTAGGTGCAGCCGGTGGTGGTGGTGGAAGACGCGCGAGCAATTCATTAAACCTGTCATCGAGCTTTGTTTCGAACGTCTTCTCCATGTCATCTATCTTCTCCATGGCCTCTTCAAATCTGTTTAGCACATCCTGCACCTGTCCATTCATCATTTGCTGAAATTTATCATGCAACTCCTGATTCGTCATGTTCTCCCAGTCAGTCTCGTCGGCTTGTGATCCTGCCATGGTTAGCAACAATAGAAAACACACAAGAATATGATCCTACAGAATACTAACAAGAGGTGGTGGTGGCGGGTGTCACAAATCCGTCAAGCAAATCTCAAATTCTTACCAGTTCTTACCCAGCAGCAGGCGGTGATCGGCAACCGTTGTAGTCAAAACTCTCAAAAGCTTGGATAGAGCGATTGCCAGGGAGAGTCAAACGCACGACGTAGAGGTATGTGGAGCTGGGAAGGCTTATAGTATGGTAGCAAAAAGGGTCAGCAATAATCAATTCAGAGATGCAAAGTTGAATAAACGCTCAACGACGGTACTGTGCTGGTCCTAGGCTAGACCGTGCTAGAGACGCGAGCCTAGAACACTAACAAAATCACGGCGCTGCACGTAAATAAGGGAAAAGCACACTCTGGAACTTTTTTTCGCTTTTTTTTTGCGCTCCTCTTTTTTTTTGCGCTCCTCTTTTTTTTTGCGAAAAATTACTATAATGGCGAGTGTCTCAAAACTCTTCCCTCGTCAAACTGATAGGATGGGCACGAAAAAAAAAATTCCACTTTTTTTTCAGAAATCAGGGCAGTGACGACGAAAAAGTGCGACAAAAAATCACTATGATGGCACGTGGCTCAAAAGACTCAGAAAAGCCTAAAAATAGGATAGGGAAAAAATATTTTTGCCCGTGAAAATTTTGGCCTAAAAACTGCCCGGGGGTCTCCAGACTTTTTTTTTTCCGAGACCTACGCAGGCAAGGAAACACGAATCGGAATTGAGATTGATCTCAAGAACAAACCTAATATGAGAAGAACTCGGATTGGTGGTGGATATATGGTTGTGGTATATGGCAGCGGTGGTGGTATATGGATAGAGATTGATGGTGGTATATGGATACGGATTGGTAGTGGTATATGGATAAGGATTCAGAGCGGTGGCGGATAAGCAAAAGTGGTAGATGGGCGATGATGATGGTGCGGCGGCGGCGTGACAACTTATGACCAGAACTCGAAACTCTAAAAGACTAGACTCTAAGACCAGCAACTTGACACGACGATGCAACCGCAAATTCAACAAAGCAAAAACCCGAAAAAGATTATGCAAAGGCTCAGATTGGTTCGGATATGATGAACTAACCCTAATTTTTTTGTGTGGCTTTTTCGTGGACTGTAGGTATGAAGAACAGACTCGATCTAATCTACGAAAAACTGTAAAATCTCACCGAGCAACCTGGAAATCTGATACCACTTGATAGAGGCAAAGGTGTCCCGATGTTTCGATGAGCTGGTGGCTATCGTTTTCTGTGGGAGTCGACCTTGACGATCCGACTACGAACGTGCGAGACGTCGCGCCTTAGCAATCGCTAAACCAACTTCCGAGGGGTTATTGACCACGCTGGAGCACGATCAACCTGACCACGAGGGCCTGTTTCCTGCGAGCAAACGAAGAACAAGCAAGAAACTGAGATTGCAATCTGGATATTGCGAATATAAGATGAAAGCTTTATTGATCAAGGTGGGGTTCTGTGACGTCTTGGTCTGGTCGTTGGACACAAACGAAGTACGCGAAGTTGCAGCTATGGCGAACTTTTAATCTAAACAAAACCCAAAGTCTAAACGACGCCCTAAGGGCTGTATATATGGAGGAAGAGAGGGGAATTTCGTGGCCCTTGAGGGTGGGGTCCGAAACCAACCCTAACTCTTGTTTCCCCACACATACGGACTCTAAAAATAGCCTATACTTAAGTATTTCGAAATTACATGGGCCTGGCCCATTAATAAGGTGACGCAGCACCTAGAATAGCCTATGGACGAATATTATGAAGTGGCATCTTGTATATTTCGTCCATGGCTTCATGCACTCCTTATGGCGGCTTCAAAGTCCTGAAATCATCACTTGTAACTCCGTTCTTGATCCCCTTGCGCATGCCATCAACTTCATGCGTGTTCTTGCTCCAATGTTCATCCTTCTCCAAGCTAGGCCCTTCATTTGAAAGCAAAACAAATGTATCCAATTTAGGCAGCCTCATAATCTCATGAACATTAGAATCATTACCAAGAAACAAAAGTACCTGGTAATTTAATTGGCGTGCGCGAGCTCTAGTAATTGGTCCAGTATATGTAACAGTAGGGACTGTGGGTGTAACAATGGTATTGATGTCCTCATCACTTTCTCTAACATGACACAAGGACATCGACCTCGTGGTGAGATCTGATTGGATGTTGCGACCCGATCTTTTACGACACTCGTCCTTTAGTAGTTGTAACTCTCGCCCGCGCATGCGATGTACATGAAATAGAGGGTTTGAACCTTGTGTCTCAACACGAGAAAACCTATCTTGACGATGGTACTCTCGCGCAAAAACAATTTCTGCAAAGAAATCGCAACACAAAGCTTTTCTAAAGATCCCTCTAAAACATGATATGGGTGTCTACCCTTAAAAACACATTGTGTCTATTTTGTAAAATAACCTCCCTTTTACATGAGAAAACAATTAGGCTATATAGCCGACCCTAGCGTGTCCAACATACTGGCCGCGCGAAAACTCTTGCCTGTCTATTCCTACCTTACAAAGGGAATCGAGTAAAAATAGAAACCGACTTGGTATTTTCCTGAACACAATCTGAACTTGATGACGATGTATCCTCCTGATCTCGTTGTGAGGTGGGCCCCAACCAAGAGAACACAACGATAGAAAATCTAACACGTCAAAAGTCCTCGCGGCATCTTCACATGTCTTCTCTTGTGTGGTAAAAAAAGTAAATAGATCTTTATTTTTATCTGGTGTGCCGAATCAGTTAAATCGGAGTCTGCTTGAGTCCTTAAATCATCATAGGTCTCCTTTTCTTTCTCTAACGTGACGCAAGGACACCCATTTGAGTAATTACCCCAGCATGTCTGATTGCATGTATGTGTAGCTATAACATCTAGACCACGGCATCCTCTCTCTCTCTCTATATATATATATATATATACACACACGTGTATCTCTCGCGCCCAAACTTGTTCTTGTTCTTATATTTTTCTTTTTCCCGATACAAAACACAAACACAACCTCTTTAGCTAGTCCTGATGGATACAAGTTTCGGCAACTAGCTTTTTTTCATTTGTCATGGCCGAAATAATAAAATATGCACGGTCATATCGTACTCTCGTCCTTGAATCAAAACCGTCGTCGGTTTTGGGTCATCTTTTACAGCAATATTTCCATCTATAGACTGAACGGTGATCTCCAAAATTTCAATAGCATCAACCATGTTATTTTTTGCATCTTCCGCTTCTTTTATCCTTTTCCGATGGTCTTTCCTACAAGTAATGAAATGCTCCTCACCCATGGACACGAGGTTGCACAACTTACCCTTCTTGACAGTATATGTGTGTGTCAGAAAATCATACAAAACATCATGCTTTTTGTACCATGGCCCGCCCAACATAAGTGACATGAAATCATGGGTGTCGGAATCACGTTGCACAAAACCTCACAAAAATAATTACCCAACAAAAACGGTACCTTGGTTTGACGCGTGACAGTGAGCACATCACGACCCCAACGGAACAAGTATGGTTGTGCTCATGGTCTAATCAATAGATCTAGCTTCCTCACGATCTTGATGCTTGCAGCATTTATCAAACTCATGTGATCGATTGTCATGGGACATGGTCTCTCCTATATGACAACACGGGTATGAAAAAGCCCATTCCATTGACCTTCCTCCTCCAATTGAAATACATAGCTTAGCTTCCATGATAATCTAGACATCTACTCCGAAGTGTCATGAACAACCTTGCTCCAAATACCACCTAATGAAGACCAAACCTCGTGGTGAGATCCAATCGGTTGTTGCAGCCCGATCTTTCATGAAACTCCTCCTTTAGTAGCAGTAAACTCTCACCCGTGCATGCGATGTACATGAAATAGAGGGTGTGAACCTTGCGGCTCAGCATATGAAAACCAATCTTGATGATGGTACTCACGCGCAAAAAAAAATTCTACAAAGAAATCGCAACACAGAGGTTTTCTAAAGATCCTTCTTAAACTTGATACGGGGGTCTACTCTTAAAAACACATTGTATCTATTATATAAAATAACGTCCCTTTTACATGAGAAAAATGAATACACTTTTGTAACACCCCGGATGTAACTTTCCCTATTTGTACTCCAACTCTTGCCGTTTCCGGCGTTAAGTTATTTTATTTTCTCGGGTTCGGGTTTTGCCTCCGTGTGTTGTTGTCGTTGTCATGCATCTCATATCATGTCATCATGTGCATTGCATTTGCATACGTGTTCGTCTCATGCATTCGAGCATTTTCCCCGTTGTCCGTTTTGCATTCCGACGCTTCGTTCCCCTCCGGTGGTCATTTCTAGCTTTCTTTCGTGTGTGGGGATTAAACATTTCCGGGTTGGACCGAGACTTGCCAAGCGGCCTTGATTTACTACCGGTAGACCGCCTGTCAAGTTTCGTACCATTTGGACTTCGTTTGATACTCCAACGGTTAACCGAGGGACCGAAAAGGCCTCGTGTGTGTTGCAGCCCAACACCCCTCCAATTTGGCCCAAAACCCACCAAACTCTGCTCCATGTCCTAGAGCGTTCGATCACGATCGCGTGGCCGAAAACCGCACCTCATTTGGACTCTCCTAGCTCCCTCTATGCCTATATATAGGTCCTCCTCGAAAATTCCGGATCAAACCCTAGTCCCCCTCCTCCTCCAGCCGTCGGACAAAAATCCGGACGGCCGGACGTGTCCGCCCGATCCGCCCGGGCCAATCTCACGAAGCCATGTGGCGCCGCGCCCACTTCGTCGCCTCCCGCCGCCGCCGGCCCGCGGGGCCCGCTTCTGGCCCGCGGGGCTCGTTCCCCTCCGCCCCTCCGCGCCAGGCTCTAGGGAGAGGAGCTCCCGAGCCGCCGCCGGCCGCCTTTGCCTCGCCGCGCCGCCGTGAGCGCCATTGCCGGCCGCCGGAGCAAGCCGCCACCGCGCTGCTCCGCCGCCCCGCGCCGCCACCGTGCCGCCCCGCTGCCCTGCCGCGCCGCCCAGCCGCCGTCATCGCCGACCAGCCCGCCGGCGAGCTCCGGTGAGGATCCGGCGATCCTCGGGAGGCGCGCCCCGATCCAGATCCGAGGCAGCTACAGTAACCCTAGGAGGTGTTTTTTTTTGCTAACTCCCGAAATTGCAGATCCAAGTGCCTCTATTCGGGGCCCCGTAACTTTGCATCTGTAGCTCCGATTTGGGCATATAGCATATCAAAATGTTCATCTCAGAGAGTACATCATTTCATTTCATTGCATCATTTTCATTTGAGCTCATCTTGATGCCCGAAATGCTGTTAGAAGAGGGCTACTTGAGTTAATTGTCAGATCTGTTACTCCGTTTAGCACTTTTGTCATTTTTGCCATGATTAATGTGTGCATGATATGCCCGTGAGTTTTTCATATGTTTTGTTAAGGGTTTTGTCATATTTCCAGAGGTGCAACCCATGTATTTTTGTGATGTGTGTGGTGACTTGTGCAAGCTTGCAAAGTGGTGCACTTGCTAACTCTGTTTTCAGGGACTTAATGATTTCACTAAGTCCTGGGTTTGTTTATCTCATGATGCCATATGTTCATGTTGTTTCATAGTGATCCGTGGCTCTTTTGAGGATGATCAGTAAGGGAGTTTTGTTAATATTGTAGTGCTCTATCCATCCATGTCTTTGTTTGCAATTATGGAGCACCCTAGCTTGAGTCAATAGAGCTTTACTTTTGCTTCGTTGCGAATCTGGGCAGATCGTCAACTTGTTTGCGATTTTGCCGATGTTATTGTAGTTGATCCGTGCATGCTAGGCCATTGTTCTTGCCATGTCTAGCTTGCATTTTGTGCCTTCTTAAGGGATGTATGCTTTTCTTGCCATGACTTTCACCATGGTGAGTGCATCGAGCTCGTAAACAGGCCTTCGTGAGTTATGTTTCAGCATGTCCCAGTTTTTCTCTAAGTCTGAAAACTGATTATGTTTTTGCTATGTTCGTGTGCTTGTTAGTATATTTTGTGATCCCTTTTGACTCAAGGTCACTAAGGGACTTTTGTTAATATTGTTTAGTAGCTCCATGCCATGTCTTTCTTTGTCATGTTCAGGTCCTGTAGCATGTTGTTTTGTTGCTCCGAAGAGGGCTATATGATTTGAAATTCCACACAAGTGTTAATTTCACTAAGTCTGAGATCTGTTTGTCATTTGCATTTTTGCCATGCTTGTTTGAACCTGTTAATGGATGAATTGGCCGTAGCTCAGTGCTAGACTTTTGTTAAGCATTTTGTGTGCATCCCTTCCATGTATTTTGTTGTCATGTTTGGGTGCTGTAGTATGTTCATCTCATTGCATTTAGATGCCTACTTGCTGTAAATTGCAGACCGGTGTCATTGTTGAATCGCTTGCCATTTCCAAACCGTAACTCTGATTCCGGCGTTCTTTATATCGTTTTCAAGCGATTTCATCTCATCTTTCCAGTGGCACACTTCGAATTCCAAGTTGAGGCCAGGTTCATGCATTTCCTGTCATATCTTGCATTTTGCATCCCGCGTCGCATCCCGCATAGCATATCATCTTTGCATCGTGTTGTTTGAGTTTGCACGTGGTTGATTGTATCCTTGTTGATTTTTTGTCTTGTTTGGGTAGAGCCGGGAGACGAGTTCGCTAACGAGGAGCCCGTTGAGTTTGCTTTCGAGGATCCAGTCAACTCTGACAACTGTGCAGGCAAGATGATCATACCCTCGAAATCACTACTATCTTTGCTATGCTAGTTTGCTCGCTCTTTTGCTATGCCATTGCTTCGATGCCTACCACTTGCTTGCAAGCCTCCCAAATTGCCATATCAAACCTCTAACCCACCATTGTCCTAGCAAACCGTTGATTGGCTATGTTACCGCTTTGCTCAGCCCCTCTTATAGCGTTGCTAGTTGTAGGTGAAGATTGGAGGTCGTTCCTCGTTGGAACATTTATTTACTTGTTGGGATATCATTATATTATCTTGTTATCTTAATGCATCTATATACTTGGTAAAGGGTGGAAGGCTCGTCCTCTCGCCTAGTGTTTTGTTCCACTCTTGCCGCCCTAGTTTCCGTCATATCGGTGTTATGTTCCCGGATTTTTGTGTTCCTTATGCGGTTGGGTTATAATGGGAACCCCTTGATATTTCGCCTTGATTAAAGCTTTTCCAGCAATGCCCAACATTGGTCTTACCATTTGCCACCTAGCCTCTTTTTCCCTTGGGTTTCCGGAGCCCGAGGGTCATCTTATTTTAAACCCCCCCCCCCCGGGCCAGTGCTCCTCTGAGTGTTGGTCCAAATAGAGCCACTTGCAGCGCCACCTCGGGGCAACTTGAGGGTTGGTTTTAGTTGTACGTAGTGTTCATCTGAGTGTGCCCTGAGAAAGAGATATGTGCAGCTCCTATTGGGATTTGTCGGCACATTCGGGCGGTGTTGCTGGTCTTGTTTTAACCTGTCGAAGTGTCTTGAATTACCAAGATACCGAGTCTGATCGGAACATCTTGGGAGGAGGTCTATTCCTTCATTGACCGTGAGAGCTTGTCATGGGCTAAGTTGGGACTCCCCTGCAGGGATTGAACTTTCAAAAGCCGTGCGCGCGGTTATGGGCAGATGGGAATTTGTTAATGTCTGGTTGTAGATAACTTGAACCTTAATTTAATTAAAATGAATCAACTGAGTGTGTTACCGTGATGGCCTCTTCTCGGCGGAGTCCGGGAAGTGGACACGGTGTTGGAGTAATGTTTGCGCAGGTTGTTCTCTAGCTTCTCGCTCGTGCTTTGCCTCCTCTTCTCGCTCTCTTTTGCGAATAAGTTAGCCACCATACTTGCTAGTAGCTTGCTGCAGCTCCACTCATATTTTACCTTGCCTTACCTATAAGCTTGAATAGTCTTGATCGCGAGGGTGCGAGATTGCTGAGCCCCTGTGGCTCACAGATTACTATTACACCAGATGCAGGGCCTGATGATTCCGCTCCAGGAGACGCGTATGAGCTCAAGTGGGAGTTCGACGAAGACTCTCAATGATACTATGTTTTCTTTCCCGACTATCAGTAGTAGTACCCAGTCGGGGGTGAACGGGACCGTTGTCGCATGTTGGGTTCTCTTTATTTTGGCGCCGTAGTCGGGCCATGAGTGTTTGGATGATGTAATGTTATTTATGTACCTGATTGACGTGGCGAGTGTAAGCCAACTATGTTATCTCCCCTTTTATTATTATATTACATGAGATGTTTGTGAAGATTGCCTAACTTGCAACATATGCCTTCAATGCGATTATATCTCTAAGTCGTGCCTCGACACGTGGGAGCTATAGTCGCATCGAGGGTGTTATAACTTTATAGCCGCCCCTAGCGTGTGAACATACTGGCTGCAAGAAAACTCTTTCCTATCTTTTCCTAAGTTACAATGGGAACCGAGTAAAAATAGAAACCGGCTTGATATTTTCCTAAACACAATACGAACTTGATGAAGTTGTATCCTATTGATCTTGTCGTGAGGTGGGCCCAACCCAACAGAACACAATGATAGAAAATAAAACACATCAAAAGTCCTTGAGGCATGTTCATGTGTGTTCTCTTTGCATTGTAGAAAAATAAATAGATCCTTATTTTTTACCTGGTGGACCCAACCAATTAAATTGGAGTCTGCTTGAGTCCTTGAATCATCGTAGGTCTCTTTTTCTTTCTCTAACGTGACACAAGGACATCCATTAGAGTAATTGCCCCAGCATGCATGATTGCATGTACATGCAGCTATAACATCGAGACCAAGGCATATATATATATATATATATATCTACTATTAAAGGGGATCGAACGTCGTGATGGTTCGACCTCGTTCGATCCCCACCTCCCTTCCTACGACCACCTCCTCCTATTGATCGCCCCACAGCACCGATTTTCTTTCACGGTGTGTCCCACTTCCACCTCCGGTTTATAGGGAAAAACCACAAAACTAAACAGCCCTACCCCACACACGCCTCACGAAGTCACGATCCCCAATTGTCGCTAGACCAAGCCAACATGCACCAGGTCAAGGCGTTACATGTGCGATCGGGAGGCGATCACGGCTGCTAGGGTTTCGCTCACGGGGATGGTTTCTTGCTGGCGGCCGTAAGGATTACGACGGCGTGATCCATTGGCTAGCCAGATCGTGTTTTGGTCGTCTCGCTCTTGCTTGGCTATCGCACGGGGGCGTGATCACGGCTGCTAGGGTTTCGCTCATGGGGATGGTTTCTTGCTGGCGGCCATAAGGATTACGACGGCGTGATCCATTGGCTGGCCAGATCGTGTGTTGGTCGTCTCGCTCTTGCTTGGATATCGCACAGGGGCGATGGTGATGCACAAGATAATGCATCCCCTATGGAGGGTGTCCTGATCCTCATGAGATATGACGCGGAGGAGGAGGATGCAGACCACTCGGCAAGGCTCGGAGGAGGAGGATGCAGGCCACGCAGCAAGGCTGGGACTGGGAGGGCTCATCTTGACGGAGAAGGAAGACCAAGGGATGCTCTTTGAGGACGAGCCGGGTGATCAATTCCAAAACCTTAGATGGGTTGTTGCGGGCAAAGGTATGTTCGTCGAGAAAACTCAACATCAGGGTGCTGGAAAAAACCATGAAGAGTAGGATGGGTTTGGCCGAGGGAAGCGGCGGTTTGTCGCTATTTGTACTTTTGTACAACTCATGATTCTTGAGTAAGGACTTTCAGCATGCTCGCAGCGCTGCTGCTCTACCTGAACATGACCTGGAGTGCCGGCCTAGCGCTTATCGTGCTCAACTTCATGGATGCCGCTCTAGCAACTCACAATTGTCCTTATTTGTTTTGTGCTGCACTTCTGCCTCTGGTTGTCTCACGTACAGGTTGCGGGCTGCGTGGAGGTGTGGCGGCAGCGATGACGAGGACTGCATAATTAACCATCCACGACGAGCACCGCTGCAGCTATTCCTGCTGTGCTCACAGCCTCAGACGCCGTGGAGCCGGCCTGCCCTAGCCTTTCCGATCAGCATCCCCGTGCACCTCCGCTTGGCTGATCCAACGCGGGCGACTGCCTGCCAATCCCGGTAGAGCTTCTCTCTACCCACCATGGCCAAGAGGTGAGCAAAATCCAATGACCGGGCCGGTAGGATGCATCCGTAAAGAACCTCCCAATCTGGGGAACTCACGAACACAATTTCCCATCGTCTCATGAATACCAGATTTCCAAGTTCTCCTGGGTAGTTCAGGCAAAAATTCTGAAATACTACTTCCAAATCGTCAAATGTTTCCATGATATGCTGAGTTAATTGTTGAATTTCCATGGGATTAGTATGACAAGTTTACAACGATTGGTATGTCCCTGTTTGAGGCATGGTTTGAGGTAGTGAGTTCGTGTTCTACTTAGTAAACAACCACTATACTTGAGTATGTTCTATTCTGAACTTGTCGAGGAGGAGATATAATTTTATAAAGCTATGAGTAGGAAACTTTCTGATTGTTTCAGACCATGGTTTTGGTTTTTGAGAAGTACTCTTTAAGTTTTGTTGGTAAGTAATATTTCTGTATTAATTTCGTGATAACTAATCAGTTTGTATGATATCAGGCCCATTGTTCAAATGAAAGTTTTTTTCTAGGGAAATGAATTGGAGGAATTTTACTTGGGCATTACGCTCATCTTTTTATTAGGTGAGGTTATTAATACCCTGACCCCTGAACTGAGATGCAGACGGTTCTTGGTTTCGCTGGATCTGATTAGATCTTGGGAGCATTTTTCTTTTGACGCCTCAATTGTAGAGGAGTTTACATCGTACGTTGTAGTAAACTTACTAGAGACAACCAGTTTTGTTTGAGCTTTGGTCATGTTATTTCATGTCCCAATTTTGATGCAAGTGGTCCGATTCTTTCAGTCTGTGTGTAGCATGTTATGTTTCAGTTCAAGCTTGCAGAGTACAAAGCGATGTGATGGTCCAAATTCTCACGACATATCATGGTTAGTCATTCAAAATTTAGCATCTCATAATGTGATTCCCAATTACTTCCACTAAACATTTTTCATATACGATGATTTATTATAATGTACAGAACATTTTTCATGTATAATGACCTCTTTGTAACGTTTGTTTACTATTTTTGCAAGAAGACAGATTTTAGTACCACCTATAATCATATCTTAGGTGACTGCCTGTACAAGTATGTGTCCCTTTTTTTTGGATTAAGAACACCAATGCGTTAATATGGTATTGACATTTTTGGCACTTTCTGGACGCAGAATTTTGGCTACGGGGAGCATATGGTCCCTAATAAACAGGAAAATCAAAATAAATAGTAAAAAAATTCAAAATTTGGATATTCTTTTCTAAATGTTCATGTTAGTGTAGCAAGTGTGATTGACAATTTTCATGCAATACGGGATAGCAATGCTTTGTTGGTGAAAAAAATAAAATTAAGTGTAGCATTTGGCGTTCAACTTATTTCTTTTGCACAAGTCAAAATGCTTAAGTTTTTTCCTTGAAAAGTTGACAACAAAAAATGTATCCTTACCAATCATGCAGTGTGGGTGCTCACCAGTACCGTAGAAGGGGGGCAGATGTATGGTCGAGGGCAACGATGGACCATCAGAGAAGGCGGCTCGGGCAGGGCAGCACCCGACATTGGCACCAGTTGCAACCATGATCAAAAGGTGGGTCATGGGGACGGAAGCAAGAAATTGACAATGACCATGGAATTTTAGAAGAAGGGGTGGGGATAGAGGGGTGGTCAAGGGCAACAGTGGACCTACAGAGAAGACGGCTCAGGCAGGGAAGCACGCGACATCGACATCGATCATGACCAGTGTTGGAGGGTGGACCAGGGGCAACCGTGAACCAACTAAGAAAGTAGCTCGGGCAGGGTGGCATCCACACCGGTCGTGACCAGTGTCGGGCAACGTGAACCGATGGAGAAGGCAGCTCGGGTAGGGTGGTGCACGACATCGACACTGGCCGCGACCAATGTCAGAGGATGGGCTGTGGGGTCGGAAGGAGGAAGGTGAAGAGGAGGAAGAAGAAACTGTTCAAAGAATTTTACAACTGACAAAAATAGACGACTGATGCATAGTTGCTCTTATAGTTTCCACTAAAAATGATAGAAGGCGAAGGACTTCACTCATGTTCCTACATTTCGCCCATAGCTCGCCCGTAGCACCGCACGGGCATTCTACTAGTATATATATATATATAGAGAGAGAGAGAGAGAGACACACACACACACATCTGGGCTATTCTGTTACGCGTAACAGAATATTATTTTGTTACCCTACTTGAACTGATGAATTCAAGCGGTTGAACTGATGAAATTCGAGTAGTTGAACTCATGCTTTCTGTTGCTCTTAAAAATCGTCTTCTTTAATTCAATTTTTTTTGAAATTTTTTGTCGAAATGGGGCGTGTAATATATCGTTGGAAAGCTCTTGACATCCACATTTCAATTTTATAATTTGTTTTTACAAAAAAATTATGAGTTAAGAGCAGTTTTGGAAAAACTATTTTTTTCAAAACCAAAAACGCGAATCGTATTTTGGACTTAATATTCAAACGGTTTGTCGGAATTGAGCAAATGAGATGGCGTTGGAAAGCTTGTGAAAATCCGCATCTTCCATATATCTACTATTTTTTCAAATTCTATATGATTTAAAAGTAATTTGAAAAACAGTGAAATTCTGGGTAAAATGTTTTTTCACTGTTTTTTGCGAACGGTTTGTCGGATTGACGCAAATGATACGGCGTTGGAAATATATGGAAAATGCTTAACTTTTGTCTATAGAAAGTTTTTTCTAATTCCTTATGGTTTAAATACAAATTCAAATACGGTAAAAATTGGTTTTGAACACGGTTTTTTTTTAAGTTTGTCGAAATGGGGCAAATAACATACCATTGGATAGCTATCAAAAATGCGAAACTTAGTCATGTTGGACGTTTTCTCTACTTCGCAACCGTTTAAGAGTAATCTTGAATACGGCATGACGGATCCTGCTGTTTTCTGGTCTGAAAAACAGAGTAGTCGTACTGATATATGTGTATGTTTGTACTGATCTATTTTTTGTAGAGTAATTTTAAATGGTTCCGAAAAAATGTACTTGTACTGATGCTTGCATGGGTTTGTACTAAGCATGTTTTCACTAACTAGACTTTGCTCTGTTTTTTAGATAATATTTTTCTCGTAAATTTTCAATGGTTTACTTTATCCTAGCCCTGAACTTGGATGGTTTATATTATTGAACTGAATGTTATTGTATCGTCGGCCCTGTACTTGCATGGTTTATATCATCGAACTGAATGATATTTTTTTCAAAAAGAAAATGTTTTTTATTATTTTTTTGGAACTAAACATTTTTTACAACGATGTTCTGGACTTCTCTTATTTTATGACTTGTACTTTTACCATTTGAATTGCATGGGGTTTTCTTTTGCTTGAACTTTTACAATTTGAATTTCTGTCATTTCTTTTATTCCGAATGGACCACCGTTTTTAACTTGTACTGATCAATATTTTTAATTAAAATATTGAACTTATAGAAGTCAACCTTTTTTGTTTTTTTTAAATTTGGTTTCCCGTTCGAACTAATGATGTTGCTAGCTCCGAACTTGAATAGCTTATCTAGTTGAGGTAATTGGATTTAAACAAAATAAAATGCTATGTTTGTTTTACGAACTTTTTTGCAACAAAGTTTTGGACATGTCACTATTTGCAACTTGAACTTTTTGTTGATGAACTTTATATTGTTTGAAGTTTTCATAATGTTCTCTTTCTTCTGGACCTCTTCTTTTCGTGATTCCGAACTTTTCACTTTTTTATCTTTGAACTTTCTAGATTCTTTGTACCTCAAACCTCGTCAATTCTTCTCTGAATGCGTGACATTCCTTTCTTTTCTAAATTTCCAAAAAAATAAAAATGGTTTTCTGTAACTGTAGAACTTTTTATTTGTGAACTTATGTTTTTTCTACCATGTACTTGCCTACATTTTTAAACAAAACATGATACCATCAGGTTACAAAAATACAAAGAAATTCACAAAGAGTACATCTCTCAGGAAACTAGCCTTGAACATATCAATGTATAGAGAGTACATCTCTCAGGAAACTGTGTGAACCTCGCTGCTTTAACAATATGAACTTATAAACAGACACTACAATCCTTTTTCTATCTTATGTTACCAAAATAAAAAAAATTACAAAGACAATGTGAATCTCATGGCTTTAACAATTTGAACTTCAGAACAAACACTATAATCATACAATATGAACACTTCTCTTTTTTATATACCAAATTCACAAACTTTCACCGTGGCAGTGTGTGAACCTCACGGCTTTTAATAATTTGAACTTTAAAACAAACACCATAATCTTACAATATGAACTCTCACATAGCTCAAATCACAAATATATAAACACAAAGGCTTTCTTTACTGTTAAAGAACTTTCTTTGGAGGTTTGGACTTTCTCAATTCTGTTTTTTGGAACTCTCCATGTAGCTAGACATGAACCTTTTTTTCATGGGCGACCACTGTGTAGGAGAGCTCATTGGCAACCACACACGCTGAGTTCTTATGCTGCAATATAAAGCAAGTGCCAATTAAATCTCATTGCGAGGGCATTCTACCATTAAATATATCCAGCAAACAAGTAAAGAGTCTTGAAACCCAAGATAATACAAATAATGTGTACAATAAGACAACAGACAACACAAGCTAGTGAAGGTTTACTGGCTTTTACTATTAAGGTTCAAGCAGGGGGTGTTGAGAGGCTGTGTGGGACTAATATTGCAGTGTCAGAATCAGTTCAGTAGCTGCTCACCACGGACAGCTACTCAACTGCTTCATGCTACTATCCGGCTGCTCACACGTACACTTGTCGCCTACTCGTTGTCGTTGGATGTACCCTGCACACACACAACAACAACCAATTAGCATGCACAAGTTCATGTCAAAAGAACAACAAGTTCATGTGCAGTAACGTCACAAGTTCACAACAAAACCTAAAAAGTTATGTACTTTAAAATACTTCATTTATACAAAATGAATTGCTAAAAAGTTGTATATTGAACATTTTTATAGAAATTCATCACATACACGAAAATTTGTATTAGTGCCATCGCTGATTTGTTGACCAAGGAAAAAAAACTTGTACTTACCCGAAGGTGTCTGCCATGTGAATTTGCCAAGGTATTTCTTGGGTAAACCTTTTTTACCTAGGTGTTCCTACTTCATATGAACTTCCCAGCATTTTTTGTGCAAGGAACTTGTTATCCCGGACAAACCAAACTTTTTCAATGAACAGGCAAATCAATTTCTTACAAAGCTTCCTAGCCCATTAGCTTCAACCTTTACAAGACAAACTTCTTTCTAGGGGCAGAACAGAAGATGAACTTCTAACCTGCAGTTTTTCGCACTGAATTCCAATCACATGTTGAACTTTCTAACCTGCAGTTGCAAGGAAGCCATCCCAAGTCAGGCTAGACAAAGACGTCCGGTTGGCTCTTGCCGTATATGGAGAATTTGTAGAATTTGGTAAAACAATTGAAGTAGCTTGGTCTGGTTATTATCACTATCACCATAACTAGATACATGTACTACTTTTTGACTATAACAAGAAAAGAAAGCACTACCTAGTGTTCAAAATATAGAAAGGGTGATATTTCTTAAATACAAAATTCAAAAAAGAATGGTGCTCTCTATCAGATTGTTGATGCATGAAAATCGCATGAACTTCATATACTGCAATATAGTTGCATCAAGTGCACACACACATTGGCGCGCGTCTTGCTACACCTAAAGCTTGCGATGAACTGTTTAAAGTTTGAAAACTGAACCTTTTGTTCTCAAGTACTGACACTACAAAATATAAATATATATCCATTGTTTCTAACACAAAAGAGTGACCACGAATACCAGCACTACAAAAATGCACTCTACAGGTATAGACTACAACATACTTCACATTACCAGATTGCAATTCTTTGTAGATGATATATTTTTCCGACGAACTGATGAACTGAACAAGATTCACATGAGACATATGATTTTTGGGGATTTCCTCAAGATTATGCGCAATAAAGCATCCGGATCGAAAAGAACAGACAAGCTGAACTGAAAACCAAAATAAATGGCCTCTGGGTTCCTCATATAGCAACTAAAACTTCAGTACAAATACACCATTTATTGCTGCACTACTACTTAAACAAGGTAAATCAATAAAAAAACTGAACTAACAAACATCAACTTAATATCTTTGTGGATGCCCATGGCGGCAGTGTGCAACCGTCGAGCCGAGTGCTAGATGCAAATGCCCTTAGTGGTGGCCGCTATCGCCGCAAGAATGTTGAGCGTATTGCCAGCTAGCATCAACGAAAACCGAGACAAAATTGAGTCTTGCACAAGATCAAACTAATATAAACGCTTGATGCATCCATCAGCAGTCATGCATAACCAAGCAATGTGCAAAGCAAAGGGGCTGGTGTGCAAAACCCAGAATTTTTTCACAAAACCACACTTGAACTCGCTCTACGACAATCTTCGAACTTATGCATGCAGATAAATACTTTAGAACAAAAACAAAATCCCTAACCTTGTCTCTGTGTTGTGCTCGACATCAACACACTATTCCTGTCCATACTGCAGCAGCGCCAGCTCCACGAAAAAAAAGACAGTGCTCTCCATTTAGACAAATACATCCAAGAGAAGACACAAGAAACTTCAGCACATAGACTCACTGCTTTGGCAAAATGGAAGATACGTACTACATCTGAAGAATTTGTTAAAAATCTGGTGTTCCTTTTACCTCCTTGCCGTTCTTCTTATCTCAGTAGGATGCGGCCTTGGCGAATCACACGAGGAAGACGTAAGGTGTGGGCACTGTCAGGTTCCACTCAAGCATGTTCAGGATTGCCTTCTCCATCCTCAGAATCTGCTCCCTAGTATATGTGTTGTCGGAGAACAATATGAAGTCGTTCACCTGCAGGTTGGCGCACAAAACAGCCACCAATCAGAACGCGGACTCAATGAACGAACGAACAGCAGAATGGATGGATGTTCCATCATTCAACCTACGTACCTCTGGAGCCCAAATCTCTTCGTACTTGCACGCAATCAGCAGGGCACAGACGCTCACCAGCTGCAGCTCCTGCTGGATATTTAGATAGAAAATCACCTCCACGTCTAGTAGCTGGACTGATGTTTCCTTCCTTTTTTTACTTCCATGGTGATGCACCAGTTCATACAATGAGTGGAATCGGTACAAAATGATAAAATAACTGAACTGATATTTCTGGTCTCCAAAAATAATAACTAAGTCTGTACCAAATAAATGAATATAATTTCTTATTTGTATGTGTATCTGTTCATTGACAATATTGAACTGAACGGAACTAAAAATAATAATTGAACTGAACTAAAATTAGAAACTAAACTGATTGTGCCACTGAAATTGTTTTCGTCTTTGTTTGTGGTCTCTAAACCTCCAATTTTTTGTACGTTGAGCTACCCTTTTTTTCCTACCTTCTTTTCTTAGAACTGTTGTCTCTTTGGGAAGAACTGCTAGCCTTTTTTTAGGTGAACCTCTGTACAGGTCTCTCGTTTCATGTGTAGTGGGGCACTAGGGCTCCAGCGTCATGAGCAGAAGAGCATCGCCATCAAAACCTGACAAAACTTCATATGGAGTTAGCAGTGGAGCATTTATTGAGAAGATCAATGGAGTTGGCCGGAGCATCAATACCAACCTGGACGTACAGCACCAGGGCATCCATCCTCCTGTGTACCGCTGGAACCACGGCAAGGCAGTTAGCTCAACAAGATGCGGCACCGTATGGCTCGGGCTGCAACCTGATGGGGGAGGCAGGGGTAGTGCACAGAGGCACTTGGTGGCGTGCATACGGGGGGCTGAGGCGCAGGGCAGCCGGCCTGGTCGTTGCGGATGTGACCGGCTTGCGGCGACAGTATTGGACTGACGCAGTGGCATGGACCCCCCACCAGAACGAGGCAGAGTGATGGCGCGTATCGTCGCCGGATGAGGTAGTGCAGGGGTCGGCAGCGCCGGGACTTGGAGTCCCCCGAGCCAGGTGGTGTCGAGGTCCGGGCGCCGTTGCTGGGGGCGTCATGGGGATGTGGCGACCGGATCTTGTGGTTGGCCGCTCCGGCGGGGAAGAAGCCGAGACGCGACGAGGAGGCCGACGGCGGGGAAGAAGCCGGGGATAGAGGAGGAGGCCGGCGACGGGGAAGAAGCCGGGGCGAGAGGAGGAGGCCGGCAGCGGGGAAGAAGCTGGGTCGCGAGGAGGAGGCCGGCGGCCGGGAAGAAGCCGGGGCGCGAGGAGGAGGCCGGAGGCAGGAAAGAAGTTGGGCCGCAGGGAGGTGGCAGGGAAAGAACCAGGGGCATGGTGAGGTGGCTGGCGGCGGGTCAAGAAGCCGGGGCGCCGGGAGGTCAGGTGGCCGGCGGCGGGGTGCCGGATGTGGGGCGTCGACGGCAAGACGGGGAAGATGGGGTGGGTTTTCTTTTTTCCTATTTTGTGCCGTTCGGGGTGGGCTTCTTTTCTTTTTTAGTTTCTAGGCTATCGGTTCGGAAACTGCATATCGGGCCTTATAGGGCTGAGGGGTAACAGAATATTATTCTTTTACCAGTAACAGAATAGCTCTATTATATATATATAGGGCTGAGGGGTAACAGAATATTATTCTGTTACCAGTAACAGAATAGCTCTATTATATATTGTATTTCTTGCCTCCAAACATGTTGTGATGGTCCTGATAGATAGAAGTTTCAACAACTAGCTTTTCTTCATTTGTCGTGGCCGTAACAATATCGACTACTGTATTTAAATTATGCGCGATCATATCATCCTCTCGTCCTAGAATCAAAACCGTTCTTGGTTTTGTATCATCTTTTTCAGTAATATTTCCATCTATAGACTGAACGGTGACCACCGAAATTTCAATAGCTTCAACCATGTTTTTTTTGCATCTTTCGCTTATTTTATCCTTTTCCGATGGTCTCTCCTCCAAGTAATGAAATGCTCCTCACCCATGGGTACGAGGCTGCACAACTTACCCTTCTTAATAGTATATGAGTGTGTGGAAAAATCATACACAACATCATGCTTTGCTACCATGGCTTGCCCAATAATAAGTGATATGAAACCATCGACGCCGGAATCACGGCACACAAAACCTCACAAAAATAATTACCCAACAAAAACAGTACCTTGGTTTGACGCGATAGTGAGCACTTCGCAACCCCAACGGAACAAGTATGGTTGTGCTCATGGTGTCATCAATAGATCTAGCTTCTCCACCATCTCGATGCTTGCAGTGTTGTTCAAACTAATGTGATCGATTCTCATGGCACATGATCTCTCCTGTACCACAACGCGTGTATGAAAAAGCCCATCCCATCGACCTTCATCCTCAAATTGAAATCCATAGCTTAGCTTCCATGATAATCCAGTCATCTACAAAGCAGTGTCGTGAACAACCTTGCTTTGAATACCACCTTATGAAGACCGAATCTCATGGTGAGATCTAATCGGTTGTTGCAGCCCAATTGATAAGAAGCCCATACTTTTATATGTGGCTGCTAACAGCAGAGCTGTCAGTGTAGTGGTTGTTGTGGAAAGGAAGGAGTCGGGCAAGAAATATCCGGTTCAGAGGCCAGTTTACTATGTCAGTGAGGTATTAATTGAATCTAAGCAAAGGTACCCACATTGGCAGAAGCTACTTTATGGAGTGTTCATGGCTAGTCGTAAGTTGAAGCAAATTTTCCTTGCCCATCCCATCATTGTGGTCAGTTCTGCTCCTTTAGGGGATATTATTGAAAACAGATAAGTTACAGGCCGGGTGGCCAAGTGGGCCATTGAGCTTGGACCTCATGGTTTGAAGTATATGCCTCGGACAGCTATCAAGTCTCAAGCACTTGTGGATTTTATCAATGATTGGACAGAATTGCAGACGCCTGAGGAAAAGCCTAATAATACAAATTGGACTATTCATTTTGATGGATCCAGGAAGTTGGAAGGCTCGGGGACTGGAGTTATCTTGACTTCCCCATGAGGTGATAAGTTTTGTTATGTCTTAAGGATGATGTTTTCTTATACTAACAATGCAGCTGAATATGAGGCATTACTTCACGGTCTTCGGATGGCCAAAGAGATGAACATGAGCCGGTTCAGGTGTTTTGGCGATTCAGATTTGGTGGCTCAGCAAGTCTTAGGAACTTGGGATTCCAAGGACTCACTCATGGCGGCTTATCGCCGGGCGGTTGATGGTATTGCTGGTCACTTCAAGGGTTATCAAGTAGAGCATCTTGATCGCGGGAAAAATGAGGCGGCTGATGCTTTAAACTGGTTGGGATCTTAGCATAAGCCGGTACCACCTAATGTCTTTCTTCATATTATGCATAATCCTTCAGTAAAATTGCCAACGTAAGAGGATCTGGCTATCCCTCACCCAGAGGCACAATTGGTGGCGACTCTTCATGCTATTCCTGATTGGACAGTTCCATATTTGGCTTATATGACCCGGGGTGAGTTACCTTAAGATGAAACTTTGGCCAGGTAAATAATCCAACGGTCTAAGTCAATGACCTTTGTCAATGGCGAGTTGCACCGATGCAGTGTCACAGCGGTGTTTCAGCGTTGTATTTCTCCTGAGGAGGGCCGTGAGATTCTAAGACAGATTCTTGAAGGAGATTGTGGCCATCATGCCGGCTCTAAGTCTCTCGTGGCTAAGGCTTTTCGTCATGGCTTTTATTGGCTAACGGCTCATGCTAATGCAGAAGATCTGGTTAGAAAGTGCGATGGCTCTCAAAATTTTTCTAGACGAACTCATGTGTCGGCTCAAGAATTGAGATGATTCCAATCACTTGGCCGTTTGTAGTCTCAGGGCTGGATATGGTGGGACCTTTCAAGAGGTCCAAGGAAAAAAAGACCCACCTCTTGGTGGCGATTGATAAATTTACAAAGTGGGTTGAAACAAAACCGGTTAGCAAGTGTGGTGCGGCAACGTCGGTTCAATTCTTCAAAAAGGTGATTTTCCATTTTGGCTACCCTCATAGCACCATAAATGATAATTGTACCAATCTGTCCAAGGGTGCTATGAAAGAATTCTGTCAACGAGAGCATATTCGTCTTGACGTTTCATCAGTGGCTCACTCCCAGTCCAATGGTCAAGCTGAAAGAGTCAATCAAGAAATCTTGAGAGGCATAAAAAGCCCCGGCTTATGGTCCCTTTGTAGAGGATGCCAGGTTGTTGGGTTGAGGAGTTACCTTCAGTGATTTGGAGTATGAATACTGTTGGGGAACGCAGTATGTCAAAAAATTCCTACGATCACACAAGATCTTTCTAGGGATGCATAGCAACGAGAGGGGAGAGTGTGTCTACATACCCTCGTAGACCGATAGCGGAAGCGTTAAGTAACGCGGTTGATGTAATCGAACATCTTCGCGATCCAACCGATCAAGTACCGAACGCACGACACCTCCGCGATCTGCACAGGTTCAGCTCGGTGATGTCCCTCGAACTATAGATCCAGCTGAGGCCGAGGGAGAGTTTCGTCAGCACGACGGCATGGTGACGGTGATGATGAAGTTACGGACGCAGGGCTTCGCCTAAGCACTACGACAATATGACCGAGGTGGAAATCTTTGGAGGGGGCACCGCACACGACTAAGAGGTCAACTTATGTGTCTATAGGGTGCCCTCTCCCCCGTATATAAAGGAGGGGAGGAGGAGGAGGGCCGGCCTCAAGGGGCGCACCCAAAGGGAGGATTCCTACTCCTAGTAGGCGTAAGTTCCCCCCTTTCCTAGTCCATGTAGGAGAAGAAGGAAGGAGAGGAGAGGGAGAAGAAAAGAGGGGGGCGCCGCCCACTCCCTAGTCCAATTCGGACCAGCCCATGGTGGGGCGGCCACCCCTTGAGGCCCTTCTCTCCTTTCCTGTATGGCCCATTAAGGCCCACTACTTCCTCCGGCGAATTCCCGTAACTCTCCGGTACTCCGAAAAATACCCGAATCACTCGAAACCTTTCCGATGTCTGAATATAGCCTTCAAATATATCGATCTTTACGTCTCGGCCTTCGAGACTCTTTGTCATGTCCATGATCTCATCCGGGACCCCGAACAACCTTCGGTACATCAAATCACAAAACTCATAATACAAATCGTCATCGAACGTTGAGCAAACGGACCCTACGGGTTCGAGAACTATGTAGACATGACCGAGACACATCTCCGGTCAATAACCAATAGCGGAACCTAGATGCTCATATTGGCTCCTACATATTCTACGAAGATCTTTATCAGTCAAGCCGCATAACAACATACGTTGTTCCCTTTGTCATCGGTATGTTACTTGCCCGAGATTCGATCGTCGGTATCCTCATACCTAGTTCAATATCGTTACCGGCAAGTGTCTTTACTCGTTCCATAATGCATCATCCTGCAACTAACTCATTAGTCACATTGCTTGCAAGGCTTATAGTGATGTGCATTACCGATAGGGCCCAGAGATACCTCTCCGACAATCGGAGTAACAAATGCTAATCTCGATCTACGCCAACTCAACAAACACCATTGGAGACACCTGTAGAGCAACTTTATAGTCACCCAGTTACGTTGTGACGTTTCATAGCACACAAGGTGTTCCTCCGGTATTCCGGAGTTGCATAATCTCATAGTCAGAGGAACATGTATAAGTCATGAAGAAAGAAATAGCAATAAAACTGAACGATCAATATGCTAAGCTAACGGATGTGTCTTGTCCATCACATCATTCTCCTAATGATGTGATCCCATTCATCAAATGACAACACATGTATATGGTTAGGAAGCTTAACCATCTTTGATTAACGAGCTAGTCAAGTAGAGGCATACCAGGGACACTTTGTTTTGTCTATGTATTCACACATGTATCAAGTTTCCGGTGAATACAATTTTAGCACGAATAATAAACATTTATCATGATATAAGGAAATATAAAATAACAACTTTATTATTGCATCTAGGGCATATTTCCTTCAAATACTACCCCCAAAAGATCCACAGGTTATACGCCTTTCTTCATGGTTTACGGAGCAGAGGCGGTTCTTCCTAGTGACATCTGTTACGAGTCACCCCGAGTGGCGGCTTATGTTGAAGCTGATAATGAAAAAGCACGCCTGGATGATCTTGACCTCCTGGATGAGGAGCGTGACCTTGCGGCGGCTCGTACGGCAATTTACCAACAAGATCTACATCGTTATCACAACCGTTGGGTTAAAGCCCAGACCTTTCAAGAAGGTGACTTTGTGCTCTGGCTCATCCAGGATCAAATAGATATGCACAAATTATCCCCACCTTGGGAAGGGCCTTTTGTGGTCAGCAAAAACCTAAACAACGGGTCATGCTACCTCATTGATATTCGAGACCATAAGGACTCACGCACATCGGAGGAAGAGACCTGCCGGCCTTGGAACATTGCTCATCTTCGGCCTTATTACACTTGAGCCACTAGCTCTTGTGTTGTACATACTTTCATCAATGTATATATTATGATCAGTATAATAAAGCCAGCTTCCCTGATAATTCAAGGCCTATATCATTTCATTTCCGAGTATCTGAGTCTTTATTGTCTGTTCATAAGATCACTTGGGGGCTTCCTGCTCATTGAGCATAGCTGTGACTACCCGTTTGATCCGGGTTACACGCCTTGTTGCAAATTTCCTGGGATTTCCTGCCCAAATTAAAGGTTACCAAAGAGAACTTGCTGTAGTGCGTAGTTCAAACATAGGTATCCTGCCTTGATGGCTCAGTATAGGTTACTTGGGGGCTTCATGTTCAATGAACATAGCTTTACTTACCCTCTTGATCGACTTGTATGCCAGGTGTAAAACACCAAATTCTGAGTCATCCTGCTTGTATGTCCTTGTCACTTTGCCCAGGTAATCCTGGAATGATCCACCATACTCTCAACAATCAATCTTAAAAAGACCCTGAACTTGTCGAGGTTAAAACGGCAGTTGGTCATGTGAGGGTCGGCTTACGGTTTAAATGAAGGATTAACTTAGTGGCTGTGTGGCCCTTGAAAGCACTTGGAATTTCAGCTTGACGGCCTATGAAAGCCTTAATTTTTCTGATTAGTTATTTTCTCTGAACATTGTTTTGGTTCGTATCCTTGTTCCATATTGACATATGGTTTACAACAATTTAGGCCATGTAGCCTTAATCTTTATGACTCATATTTGAGCATATTTTGGGTTTTGATAACCCGTCCTAGCTTTGGATGTTAAGTCGCCAGTATACTTTGATTACGCAATTGGAATTATGCGCTTATGAGTAATTGGGTTGTCACCCTCACTGGATGTGGCACTGTAACCCGGCAATTTGAGCCAACTCTCCAGGTATGATTTCAAATTATTG
Organism: Triticum urartu; assembly: GCF_056163025.1. NCBI lineage: Eukaryota > Viridiplantae > Streptophyta > Magnoliopsida > Poales > Poaceae > Triticum > Triticum urartu. The sequence continues at coordinate 262,880,538 of NC_141876.1, forward strand.
GACGAACAGGTGAGGATTTGATAACCCGCCCTGGTTATAGACTTTAAAGTCACCAACACATATTTTCTTGGGCATTATGACCCGCCCTAGTGTGAACCGCGAGGGCATCTGTTGTTTATTATGTGTGCAGCAACATTGTAACATAGCTAATATTATTTGCAAACTTATCAAAGGCACATAGACAATTCATCAGTAGTTTGAAGCCTAAAACATGCACGATGGCATGGCAGATCATGCTTTTCAAACTAAGCCTATTACAAGGCTCTCCAAGGCCCAAATTGATTAAACTGTTTTTCGGAGAAAGGCACTATGTTGTGGTTTAGGGGAGCTCCTACCTGACGCTCTCTGCGGCAGGTTGTCGCTCGCAAGCATAGGGGGTCTACGCCTGGGCTGGCCCGATTGAGAACTGTAGCTCGAAAAAAATGCCCGATTGAGAACTATAGCACAAAAATAAAAGCGTCGAGCGTGTATTGAATTGAGGATCTCGTCCTAGCGTCAATGCCCTACTACTAGTGGAGCTAGCAAGCTTTAATGCTCAAAATACAGCACAAACCTTTAAGAACGAACTACCGAGTGCAAATCCGATTCTTTTTCGAAATTTCAAACGCATTTTTCAAAAGAAAAACTGAATGTTTTGTGAAACGCAACTACTTTTGAATACCGTGAACATATTTTTCTAAAACTGCCACATTTTTGAAAATCATGAATAATGTTTTGATATGGGAACAAGTTTGTTATCCCAGAAGAAAATTTGTAAAGGTAAAAAAAATTATGAAACCGTGAACATTTTTTGAAATGTGAATAAATTTAGAAACCGCACATTTTTCGAATTGTGCACAAATTTTGAAACATGAACAAATTTCAAATTCGTGAACAAAAATTGTGAATATTTTTCGAATTATGAACAAATTTTGAAACCTTAAACATTTTTTGAATTGTGAACAAATTTTGAAACATGAATAAATTTCAAATTCATGAACAAAATTATAAAACGGCGAACATTTTTCAAATGTGCGAACAAATTTTGAAACTACGAACATTTTTTGAATTGTGAACAAATTTGAAACATGAACAAATTTCAAATTCGTGAACAAAATTATAATGTTGTGAACATTTTTCAAATTCTGAACAAATTTTGAAACCACAAATTTTTTCTAGTTGTGAACAAATTTTAAAACATGAGTAAATTTCAAATTTGCAAACAAAAATATTAAATTGTGAACACTTTTGCGAATCAATTTTGAAAAGCGTGAACATTTTTTAATTGTGAATTTTTTGGAACACGAATTTTTTTTCAAATTCATGAACAAAATTATAAAATTATGAACATTTTTGCTAAACCGTGAACATTATGAAAATAGAAACAAATGAAAAAAATAAAAAAGGAAAATGAGAGAAAAAAGAAAATAGAAAAAACAGAATAAATAAAAAACCAATTCAAGGAACCTTCTAGAAGTTTACCAAAACCAGGGAAAACCAGCTCCCAAAACTGGGAGCGTTGGAACAGTTAAACGGGCCGGCCCGTTGCGTCGCCGCTTGGTCGCTCGCTTGTGTGATGCGCCGGCAGTTTCGCGCAGCGGGTGTCAAATATGATTTTTGCGTGGTTTAAGAGCTGCCCCTTGAGTCAGTTGTTCTGGGCTTGGCGTATTGAGTAGTCCGGGTCATTTTGCACTGGTTCTTCTTCTTCATCATCCATTGGCTAGAAATCAAAAGTGGCCCAGTTGATCCCAGTCAAAGCTTTAAATTCAGCTTCATCATCTTTAAGGGTCGATGGATCAATATCGGAAGCGAAGGTGTGCTTACGTGTTGGTGGGATGAGATCCACAACATCATGAACCGGCGCTGCTACCCTTGAGTTTTCTTTGGTGTAAGCCGCCTGATATTTTGACAAGTCAGTCTCCTCAGCTAGCTTGCTTGCCAAAGGGAGCATTTCCCTTACACACTTGTGAAATCTACTACTTCCAAGGGTGACCCGTCCTCTTTTAAACTTGGGCAGCCGGTGGCCAACTCTTTTGGGTCCAGTTCTGCTTGCCATGCCTTTGCCCGACTCAGCGCGGTGATGGCACCGGATCTGGAGGCAGATCGCTTTAGCTCTTCAACTCTTTGAGGCAGCACAGATAACTTTTCCAGCACTTCTTTGATGAGTGAAGGTGGCTGCTTTATATGTGAGATGGCAGATATAGCCCGCTGAGCGCCGGTGTATAACTGCTCCACAAGAGTGTATGCAGCTTTAAGCTTCATGCGATGTCTTGACCCAGGTTGGAACTTCTGGAGCTTGCATCAACAAAGATATTGATAAAAACCGGCCGATGGTTGTTATGCATTGACGGTGAAAGATTAAAGTACAAGATTACTTACCAAAGAGGGCAGTTGTCATGCTATTAATCTAATGCTTTAAGCCAGATAACTCTTCAGTCACCGGCTTAAGCGCAACCTTGGCATCTTTAGCTCTTTTCAACAAAGCCGCCTTCTTAGTCTCCCAACCGGTTCTCTCAGTGCTGAAATCCCTTTTCACCTTTTCAGTCTCTTCTAAGGCAGTTGTCAGCTCTGACTTGGCCTTTCAAGTCTTTGATTGTTGGGACTTGATGTTTTGCCACAGATCGGTGACTTGAGACTCTTTCATGTTCAATTCAGCCTGCAATATACAAAGACATGTAGGATTATAATCATCTTATTCGAAGTCCCAAGCATAATACAAGTATTTTACTAGGCACTAGGGGGCTAATGTACATTGCTATTTTTCAAGACAAATCTTTAATGACCCGGCTAGTTTCTTCAAACTGAAGCCGGCTCATGGGGGCTACATATTGGGATCTGTTCACAAACATGATGATAAGTCCCGGCTTAACTATCGAGATTAAACCGGCCCTTGGGGGCTACTCATTTTTACTCAATGGAGATAAGCTAATATGGAGAAGATACAAGGTGAAACATATAATGTCAAAGCCTACAATATGTTCAATTCTTTCACATCCAGTAGACTTGGCGGCTGATATATAATTATATGAGATAAATTTATTAGTGCTTACCTCAGAGAGCTCCTTCATCAAGTTAACTATGCTAGCTTCAAAATCACGACTGGTATGAAGGCGGTTCAAATAGCCCGCATGAATCTCATGGGCGTTAAACTGGGCATAGCTTTCCAAGTCCAGCTTCCACTTGCCTTTGTCAGCAGTTGAGAATTCTTCTTTGGTGCTATGTTTAGATAAGACGATGGGATTGCCTGGTTCAGTATAAGTTGTCCCAGTAACTATTACGTCATCAGCTTCTTCAGCAGGCTGAGCAGGACTTGGCAGCTTAGCATGGGCTGGGTAAACATCCATGGAGTCCGTTGTGACATTGTGCTCTTTTGGCGGTGGATCATCAGCAGCAGCGTTAGGAACCTGATGAGAAGTTTCTAACATGATTTGCTTCTCCGGGTCAGCAGCCTTGGGATCCTCAGCTGGTTTATTTACTCTCAGCTTCTTGCTGGGCTTGGCTATACCACTGGAAATATAACACATGAAGGAGTTAATATAACAAATGTATAAGTATGGAAACAAAGAAGTTTAATTTTCTCACCCAGGAGCGACTTTGAAAAGAGGAATCTGAGTGCCAATTGAGTCACCGGAAGAAGAGTGAGGAGTTCCCTGATAATTTGAGTCGGACGGGTTAAGTGGTTGGAGAATGAGACATGCTTTTGGATAAATAGAGATTGAGTTTTGAGACACCTCTTTCCGGCGTTTGCGAGGAGCTGGTGTATTGGGTAAACCGGAGGAAAGTTCTCCACCTCCACTATTCCAGGTTGTGCGGCGAACTTCATGCTACTATTTCTTCAAAATAAAGTTGGGATCCAAGTAAGCTAGAGGGTGAGAAAACTGTACTTTCCGGCTTGCTTGACAAACTTTCTGTCTTGGCAGAGGTTCTGAGTCAGAGGAAATGATAGTTACCTCTTCAACATTCGCCTGACTTCCTTCCGTGTCATCCTGAGATTTTTCAGCGTCAATAAGATGTATAAAGAAAGAGCCAAGGGAGTCAAGTTCTACCTCCGACTCGTCATCATTCAAAGTGTGTAGCTCTGACGTGTTCGTTTTCTTCTTGGCAGGATTTTTGGAAGCCTTGGTCTTGATTCTGACCTTTTTGGCCGGCTTATCTTGGAGTTTCTTGTTCCCAAAGGGGGAATCAACCTACAAAAATCAAGTAATGATGAGGAGATAGAGTGAGAGACAATGAGTTAGTAAAAATGGCTCGAAAATACTTACAACTGGAGGCTTGTTAAGGGTGCAAAAGGGATTCAACCCAACTTTGCTGCAAGTCTCTAAACTTTTGTTGAGCAGAGTCTTCATCATATCATTGATATGTTAATCTTACAAATGGATTGGAGAGTAACACAGCGGACCTTTGACATCGCCAATGTACTCACACATTAAGCCGGATCGGCGGCTTAAGGGCAAGATTCTCCATGCAACCCAACATCGAACAAGATCGACTCCGGTCAGACCATTGGCTGTTAGGGCTCTAATATTTGAAAAATGGGCACATATTTGGCCCGTTCTTCTATGCTGATCCGTTCTGGGAGAGGGTGTCTGTTGCTAAGTGCTACCTCTTGAGCACTGCGTTGGTTTTCCCTTGAAGAGGAAATGGTGATGCAGCAAAGCAGCTTAAGTATTTCCCTCAGTTTTGAGAACCAAGGTATCAATCCAGTAGGAGGCTACGCGCGAGTCCCTCACACCTGCACAAAACAAATAAATCCTCGCAACCAACGCGATAAGGGGTTGTCAATCCCTACACGTCCACTTACGAGAGTGAGATCTCATAGATATGATAAGATAATATGTTTGGTATTTTTATGATAAAGATGCAAAGTAAAATAAAAGCAAAGTAAGAATAACTAAGTGTTGGAAGATTAATATGATGAAAATAGACCCGGGGGCCATAGGTTTCATTAGTGGCTTCTCTCAAGAGCATAGGTATTTTACGGTGGGTGAACAAATTACTGTTAAGCAATTGACAGAATTGAGCATAGTTATGAGAATATCTAGGTATGATCATGTATATAGGCATCATGTCTGAGACAAGTAGACCAACTCCTGCCTGCATCTACTACTATTACTCCACTCATCGACCGCTATCCAGCATGCATCTAGAGTATTAAGTTCATGAAAACAGAGTAACGCCTTAAGCAAGATGACATGATGTAGAGGGATAAATTCATGCAATATGATAAAAACCCCATCTTGTTATCCTCGATGGCAACAATACAATACGTGCCTTGCTGCCCCTACTGTCACTGGGAAAGGAGACCGCAAGATTGAACCCAAAGCTAAGCACTTCTCCCATTGCAAGAAAGATCAATCTAGTAGGCCAAACCAAACTGATAATTCGAAGAGACTTGCACAGATAACCAATCATACATAAAAGAATTCAGAGAGGATTCATATATTGTTCATAGATAGACTTGATCATAAACCCACAATTCATCGATCTCAACAAACACACCGCAAAAAGAAGATTACATCGAATAGATCTCCACAAGAGAGGGGGGACATTGTATTGAGATCCAAAAAGAGAGAAGAAGCCATCTAGCTAATAACTATGGAGCCGTAGGTCTGAGGTAAACTACTCACACTTCATCGGAGGGGCTATGGTGATGATGTAGAAGCCCTTTGTGATGGATACCCCCTCCGGCGGAGCTCCGGAACAGGCCCCAAGATGGGATCTCATGGATGCAGAAAGTTACGGCGGTGGAATTAGGGTTTTGGCTCCGTATCTAATCGTTTGGGTGTACGTAGGTATATATAGGAGGAAGGAGTACGTCGGTGGAGCAATAGGGGCCCACGAGGGTGGAGGGCGCGCCTGGGGGGGTAGGCGCTCCCCCTACCTCGTGGCCTCCTCCTTTGTTTCTTGACATAGGGTCCAAGTCTCCTGGATCATGTTCGGTGAGAAAATCACGTTTCCAAAGGTTTCATTCCGTTTGGACTCCTTTTGATATTCCTTTTCTTCGAAACCCTAAAATAGGCAAAAAAATAGCAATTCTGGGCTGGGCCTCCGGTTAATAGGTTAGTCCCAAAAATAGTATAAAAGTGGATAATAAAGCCTAATAATGTCCAAAACAGTAGATAATATAGCATGGAGGAATCAAAAGTTATAGATACGTTGGAGACGTATGAAGCATCCCCAAGCTTAATTCCTGCTCGTCCTCGAGTAGGTAAATGATAAAACAGAATTTTTGATGCGGAGTGCGACTTGGCATAATTTTAATGTAATTCTTCTTAATTGTGGTATGAATATTCAGATCCGAAAGATTCAAGATAAATGTTCATATTGACATAAAAATAAAAATACTTCAAGCATACTAACTAAGCAATTATGTCCTCTCAAAATAACATGGCCAAAGAAAGTTCATCCCTACAAAATCATATAGTTTAGTCATGCTCCATTTTCGTCACACAAGAATGCTCTCATCATGCACAACCCCGATGACAAGCCAAGCAATTGTTTCATACTTTAGTAATCTCAAACCTATAAACTTTCACGCAATATATGAGCGCGAGCCATGGATATAGCACTATGGGTGGAATAGAATATGATGATGGGGGTTATGTGGAGAAGACAAAAAAGGAGAAAGTGTCACATCAGCGAGGCTAATCAATGGGCTATGGATATGCCCATCGATTGATGTTAATGCAAGGAGTATGGATTGCCATGCAACGGATGCACTAGAGCTATAAATGTATGAAAGCTGAACAAAAGAAACTAAGTGGGTGTGCATCCAACTTGCTTGCTCACGAAGACCTAGGGCACTTGAGGAGGCCCATTGTTGGAATATACAAGCCAAGTTCTGTAATGAAAATTTCCCACTAGTATATGAAAGTGACAAAACAAAAGACTCTCTATCATGAAGATTATGGTGCTACTTTGAAGCACAAGTGTGGCAAAGGATAGTAGCATTGTCCCCTTTTTTGGCCCTTTTTTTATTTGGCCTTTGTCTTTTTTGGGGGACAATGCTCTATGAATGATGGTCATCACACTTCTATTTATTTACAACTCAAGAATTACAACTCGATACTTAGAACAAGATATGAGTCTATATGAATGCCTCCGACGGTGTACAGGGATATGCAATGAACCAAGAGTGACATGTATGAAAGAATTATGAACGATGGCTTTGCCACAAATACTATGTCAACTACATGATCATGCTAAGCAATATAACAATGATGAATGTGTCATGATAAACGGAATGGTGGAAAGTTGCATGGCAATATATCTCGGAATGGCTATGGAAATGCCATAATAGGTAGGTATGGTGGCTGTTTTGAGGAAGATATAAGGAGGTTTATGTGTGAAAGAGTGTATCATATCACAGGGTTTGGATGCACCGACGAAGTTTGCACCAACTCTCAATGTGAGAAAGGGCAATGCACGGTACCAAAGAGGCTAGCAATGATGGAAGGGTGAGAGTGCGTATAATCCATGGACTCAACATTAGTCATAAAGAACTCACATACTTATTGCAAAAATCTACAAGTCATCAAAAACCAAGCACTACGCGCATGCTCATAGGGGGATAGATTGGTAGGAAAAGACCATCGCTCGTCCCCGACCGCCACTCATAAGGAAGACAATCAAATAACACCTCATGTTTCAAATTTGTTACATAACGTTTACCATACGTGCATGCTACGGGACTTGCAAACTTCAACACAAGCATTTATCAAATTCACAACCACTTAACTAGCACGACTTTGATATTATTACCTCCGTATCTCAAAACAATCATCAAGCATCAAACTTCTCTTAGTATTCAAAACACTCATAAGAAAAAAAAATCTAATCTTGAATACCTAGCATATTAGGATTATTTAAGAAAATTACCATGCTATTTAAGACTCTCAAAATAATCTAAGTGAAGCATTAGAGATCAATAGTTTCTATAAAACAAATCCACCACCGTGCTCTAAAAGATATAAGTGAAGTACTAGAGCAAAACTATATAACTCAAATGATATAAGCGAAGCACATAGAGTATTCTAACAAATTCCAAATCATGCATAGCTCTCTCAAAAGGTGTGTACATCAAGGATGATTGTGGTAAGCTAAAAATCAAAGACTCAAATCATACAATACGCTCTAAGAAAAACACATATCATGTGGTGAATAAAAATATAGCTCCAAGTAAAGTTACCGACAGAAGTAGACGAAAAGAGGGGATGCCTTCCGGGGCATCCCCAAGCTTTGGCTTTTAGGTGTCCTTAGATTATCTTGGGGGTGCCATGGGAATCCCCAAGCTTAGGCTCTTGCCACTCCTTGTTCCATAATCCATCAAATCTTTACCCAAAACTTGAAAACTTCAGAACACAAAACTTAAAGTAGAAAACCTCGTGAGCTTCGTTAGCGAAAGAAAACAAAAGAACACTTCAAGGTACTGTAATAAACCCATTATTTATTTATATTGGTGTTAAACCTACTGTATTACAACTTCTCTATGGTTTATAAACTATTTTACTAGCCATAGATTCATCAAAATAAGCAAACAACACACGAAAAGCATAATCTGTCAAAAACAGAACAGTCTGTAGTAATCTGTAGCTAGCGCAAGATCTGGAACCCCAAAAATTCTAAAATAAATTGATGGACGTGAGGAATTTATATATTAATCATCTGCAAAACTAATTATCTAAATATCACTTTCCAAATAAACATGGCAGCAGTTCTCGCGAGCGCTAAAGTTTCTGTTTTTTACAGCAAGATATCAAGACTTTCCCCAAGTCTTCCCAACGGTTCTACTTGGCACAAACACTAATTAAACACAAAAAACACAACCTAAATAGAGGCTAGATAAATTATTTATTACTAAACAGGAGCAAAAAGCAAGGAATAAAAATAAAGTTGGGTTTCCTCCCAACAAGCGCTATCGTTTAACGCGCCTAGCTAGACATAAAAAGCAAGGATAGATCTAGGTATTGCCATCTTTCGTAGGCAATCCATAAGTGGCTCTCATAATAGATTCATAAGGTAATTTAATTTTCTTTCTAGGAAAGTGTTCCATGACTTTCCTTAACGGAAATTGGAATCTAATATTTCCTTCCTTCATATCAATAATTGCACCAATCGTTCTAAGGAAAGGTCTAACAAGAATAATAGGACATGAAGGATTGCAATCTATGTCAAGAACAATAAAATCTACAGGTACATAATTCCTATTTGCAACAATAAGAACATCATTAATTCTTCCCATAGGTTTCTTAATAATGGAATCCGCAAGGTGCAAGTTTAGCGAGCAATCATCAAAATCATGGAAACCTAACAAATCACACAAAGTCTTTGGAATCGTGGAAACACTAGCACCCAAATCACACAAAGCATAAAACTCATAATCTTTAATCTTAATTTTAATAGTTTGTTCCCACTCATCATAAAGTTTTCTAGGGATAGAAACTTCCGACTCAAGTTTTTCTTTATAAGATTGCATCAAGGCATCAACGATATGTTTAGTGAACGCTTTATTTTGACTATAAGCGTGAGGAGAATTTAGCACGGATTGCAACAAGGAAATACAATCAATCAAAGAGCAATTTTCATAAGTAAATTCCTTAAAATCCAAAATAGTGGGTTTAGCAACATCTAGGGTTTTAATTTCTTCGATCTCACTTTCATCAATTTTAGCATCAAGATCTAAAAACTCTGAATTCTTGGAACGCCTTCTAGGTAAAGGTGGATCATATTCAGTCCCATCATTATTAAGATTCATATTGAAAAACAAAATTTAATAGGGGACACATCAATAACTTTTAGATCGTCATCTTTATTTTCATAGAAATCTGGTTTAGCGGCCATCCTATTAACTAAGGTGGTTTGCTTATCCGAAATTTCAGCGGTCAATTTCTCAAGATGAGCAATTTGGGCTCTTAAACCATCAAATTCTTTAGACATATCATCGAGCTCTTTATTCATAAAACTCACAAAACTTTTTTGTTCCTTAAGCTCGTTTCTAAAGAAATTATTATGCTCGAATTGCAAGACCATAAAACTCCTAACGTTATTTTTGATTTCTTCTAACCTTTCAAGGTGAAGATCACCAAATCAGGGAAGAGCCATCGAGATAAAGCAAGCAATCCAACACACAAGCAAACAAAAAGCAAGTGGGCAAAAAGAGACAAATAGAGAAAGAGAGGGAGGATAGATAGAGAGAGGGGGAATAAAACGGCAAGGGTGAAGTGGGGGAGAGGAAAACGAGAGGCAAATGGCAAATAATGTAATGCGGGAGATAAGGATTGTGATGGGTACTTGGTATATTGACTTTTGCATAGACTCCCCAGCAACAATGCCAGAAATCCTTCTTGCTACCTGTTGAGCACTGTGTTGGTTTTCCCTTAAAGAGGAAAGGGTGATGCAGCAAAGTAGCGTAAGTATTTCCCTCAGTTTTGATAACCAAGGTATCAATCCAGTAGGAGGCTACGCGTGAGTCCCTCGCACCTACACAAAACAAATAAATTCTCGCAACCAACACGATAAGGGGTTGTCAATCCCTACACGGCCACTTACGAGAGTGAGATCTGATAGATATGATAAGATAATATTTTTGGTATTTTTATGATAAAGATGCAAAGTAAAATAAAAGCAAAGTAAGAATAACTAAGTATTGGAAGATTAATATGATGAAGAAAGACCCGGGGGGCATAGGTTTCACTAGTGGCTTCTCTCAAGAGCATAGGTATTTTACGGTCGGTGAACAGATTATTGTTGAGAAATTGACAGAATTGAGCATAGTTATGAGAATATCTAGGTATGATCATGTCTATAGGCATCATGTCCGAGACAAGTAGACCGACTCCTGCCTGCATCTACTACTATTACTCCACTCATCGACCGCTATCCAGCATGCATCTAGAGTATTAAGTTCATGAAAACAGAGTAACACCTTAAGCAAGATGGCATGATGTAGAGGGATAAATTCAGGCAATATGATACAAACCCCATCTTGTTATCCTCGATGGCGACAATCCAATACGTGCCTTGCTGCCCCTACTGTCACTGGGAAAGGACACGGTAAGATTGAACCCAAAGCTAAGCACTTCTACTATTGCAAGAAATATCAATCTAGTAGGCCAAATCAAACTGATAATTTGAAGAGACTTGCAAAGATAACCAATCATACATAAAAGAATTTAGAGAAGATTCAAATATTGTTCATAGATAGACTTGATCATAAACCCACAATTCATCGGTCTCAACAATAACACCGCAAAAAGAAGATTACATCGAATAGATCTCCATAAGAGAGGGGGAGAACATTGTATTGAGATCCAAAAAGAGAGAAGAAGCCATTTAGCTAATAACTATGGAGCTGTAGGTCTGAGGTAAACTACTCACACTTCATCGGAGGGGCTATGGTGATGATGTAGAAGCCCTCCGTGATGGATACCCCCTCCGGCGGAGCTCTGGAACAGGCCCCAAGATGGGATCTCGTGGATACAGAAAGTTACGGCGGTGGAATTAGGGTTTTGGATCCGTATATGATCGTTTGGGGGTACTTAGGTATATATACGTGGAAGGAGTACGTCGGTGGAGCAACAGGGGGCCCACGATGGTGGAGGGCGCGCTTGGGGGGTAGGCGTGCCCCCTACCTCATGGCCTCCTCCTTTGTTTCTTGACGTAGGGTCCAAGTCTCCTGGATCATGTTCGGTGTGAAAATCACGTTCCAGAAGGTTTCATTCCATTTGGACTCCGTTTGATATTCCTTTTCTTCGAAACCCTAAAATAGTCAAAAACAGCAATTCGAGGCTAGGCCTCCGGTTAATAGGTTAGTCCCAAAAATAATATAGAAGTGGATAATAAAGCCCAATAATGTCCGAAATAGTATATAATATAGCATGGAGCAATCAAAAATTATAGATACATTGGAGACGTATCACTAAGCCGGCTTTCACGGTAACCCGACAGAGGATTTTCACCCTCTCAAGATGTGTCTTTGCAGTAAAACCAAGTTTGGTTCCAGTCCTTAGGATGACGAGGAGATGCGGTGGCAGGAAAAGTGGCTTCTTTCCGCCTCTGAATCGAAATGCCACCTAGTTCTAGGCTGGGCCCGTCTATGAACTCAGTCTGGCGGTTCAAGTAATAGAATTCCCTAAACAATTTTACTGTGGGCTCTTGTTGAAGGTACACTTCGTAGATGTTTGAAACAGAGTTGGGCCCGATATCTTGTGGATGGAGTTGGAAGAAATGCAGCACATCATGAAAGAATTTTGAGCCAGGTGGAGATAACCCCCAGAGCATGTGATCAGTAAAAACTACAACTTTGCCTTATTTCGGATCAGGAGTGGTCTCTATTACTGGGACTCTCCAGTGGATAAATTTTTTTGCGGCTAAGATGCCCACTTGAACATGCTCGTTCAGTGTTTGCTCTGTGACCCGGGAAGCGACCCAGTTGCATGAAGTGACAGTTTTGGTCATTTTTGCCTAGAAAAGGAAGTATTGTCGGGTTAAGTTTATAAGGTTAAACTGGCCAATGATCAGAAGAAAGAGTATTGTGCAAGGCCAAGTTGTATGCAGTCAATACGTGAAAAAAAGGTTGGCATGATTAAACCATAAAATGATTCTGGGTTACACAAATTCTGAACATATACTGACGGCTTAAAGCGGGGCTAATGGTGTTTGGCAGGTTACGACCTATCCTATAAGCCGCCCATGCGGCTGCAGTTCACAAGTATCTGGAGACTTATAAGTGAAATTTTGCTAAGTACTGGACAAACAGGTTCCATAGATAAGTTCTATTATTTTGGATCTACATTAGTTCAAAAGAAAAATAAATCTCAAACTTAAGGTGGCGGCATTGGAAGAACTCATATATTCAGATGGGATCTTGTGCAGAGAATGGTACCCTCTGTGAACGGAAAGGATACTAAAACTACTACCACACAACTTTAGTGTCGTGTTCAGATCCAACTATGCATTCTAAGGGAAAAAATGAAGAACAGGGAAGAACACTGATGAACGGTGGAAACCCTAATGCAGATCTGCTATGAGTAAAGGTGAGTACTTACTGACGCTGATGAACAGTGGAGGTGCGCCGCAGCTTTCTGGTCCGTTCAGTTGATGCAGCGGCCAGAGTTGGTGCTGTTGACGAAGGACGACGGCGGCGGAGCTTAGTTGCAGCAGAGTTGCGAGGAGGAAGAAGAAGATGTGATGATAGGGGTAAAAGTGAAGAGGAGGACCTCGTGTCCCTATTTATAAGGAGGTGACTAGACGGCATGCGCGGGAATCGAGGAGGCCAAAAATGATTATGTGGCTATATGGACGCCTCGATTTTCAGGAGGTCTATTAAGATAAAGATCCATTGAGATGTCCTGGGCTTTGTGCGAAGTTAACGCGTAGTGATGTCATGGTGGGTTACCACATTTTGTGATGTGATGTCATGGCGGTTTACAGCTGTAACACCCCGGATGTAACTTTCCCTATTTGTACTCCAACTCTTGCCGTTTCCGGCGTTAAGTTATATTTATTTCTTGGGTTTGGGTCTTTGTCTCCGTGTGTTGTTTTTCGTTTTCATACATCTCATATCATGTCATCATGTGCATTGCATTTGCATACGTGTTCATCTCATGCATTCGAGCATTTTCCCCGTTGTCCATTTTGCATTCCGGCGCTTCGTTCTCCTCCGGTGGTCATTTCTAGCTTTCTTTCGTGTGTGGGGATTAAACATTTCCGGATTGGACCGAGACTTGCCAAGCGGCCTTGGGTTACTACCGGTAGACCGCCTGTCAAGTTTCGTACCATTTGGACTTCGTTTGATACTCCAACGGTTAACCGAGGGACCGAAAAGGCCTCGTGTGTGTTGCAGCCCAACACCCCTCCAATTTGGCCCAAAAACCCACCAAACTCTGCTCCATCATATAGAGCGTTCGATCACGATCACGTGACCGAAAACCGCACCTCATTTGGACTCTCCTAGCTCCACTTATGCCTATAAATACACCCCCCTTCGTTTTCGGATCTCTCTCTCCCCGAAACCCAAGTCTAAAAAAAAACAGATCCCCGCACCGACGGACATGTCCGGAGCCTAGCCGGACACGTCCGCCGCGCCCCCTCAGCCTACCAGACGCTGCCACGTGGGCAGCGCCAACCACCGCCGCCGCCGGCCCGGGAGGCCCGATCCGGGCCCCCGCGAGCCCGTACGCGCTCCGCCGCCCAACGCCGCTCGACCCCGCCGCCTCTCCCAGCTCCGGCGGCCGGAGCTCACGCGCCGCCGCTGCGCACCATCACGGGCCGGAGCCTCCGCCGCTATCAGCCGCCTCGCGCCGCCCCCGCCGCCGCCTCGGGAGCCGCCGCCGCCGCAACGCCGCCCGGCCCCTTCCTCTCCCCGGCCGGCCCCCTCCTCTACTCCGGCGACCGGAGCACCGGCCGGATTCGGCGAAGTCTCCATCACCGGCGAGCTTCAAGTTCATCTCCGGCGAGCCTCGGATTCCGTGCATGAACAGTGATTCCAGATCTAGATCCAAAAATATCTCCTCACGGTTGACTTTTCCCTCTCCCCCTTAATTTTTTGTGCATACTTTGACCAGTGATATCTCCGCATCCGTAGCTCCGATTTGGGCATATAGTATATCAAAATGTTCATCTCGACGAGTACATCATTTCATTCCATTGCATCATTTTCATTTGAGCTCATCTTGATGCCCAAAATTCTGTTAGAAGGAGGTTTCGTGAGTTAATTGTCAGATCTGCTAGTTCATCTTAGACTTTTGTCATTTTTGCCATGATTATTGTGTGCATGCTATGCCTGTGAGTCCTCATGTGTTTTGTTAAGCATTTTGTCTTCTTTCCAGAGGTGCAACCCATGCAGTTTTGTGATGTGTGTGGTGACTTGTGCAAGCTTGCAAAATGAGGCACCCGGTAAATCTGTTTTTAGGGACTTAGTAGTTTTCACTAAGTCTGGGATTATTTAGTTCATGATGCCATATGTTCAGCTTGTTTCCTAGTGATCCGTGCCTCTTTTGAGGATGATCAGTAAAGGAGTTTTGTTAATCATGTTATGCTCTATCCATACATGTCTTTGTTTGCAATTTCGAACCACCCTAGCTTGAGTCAATCAAGCTCTACTTTTGCTTCGTTGTGAATCTGGGCAGATCGTCAACTCGTTTGCGATTTTGCCGATGCCATTGTAGTTGATACGTGCATGCTATGCCATTGTTCTTGCCATGTCTAGCTTGTATTTTGTGCCTTCTTAAAGGATGTATGCTTGCCTTGCCATGACTTGCACCGTAGTGAATGCATCGAGCTCGTTTACGTGCCTTCGTGAGTTATATTTCAGCATGTCTCAGTTTTCACAAAGTCTGAAAACTGATTATGTTTTTGCTATGTTCGTGTGCTTGTTAGTATATTTTGTGATCCCTTTTGGCCCAGGTCACTTAGGGACTTTTGTTAAGCTTGTTGAGTAGCTCCATGCCATGTTCTTACTTGTCATAATCAGGTCATGTATCATGTTGTTTTGCTGCTCCGAAGAGGGCTTCGTGATCTGAAATTTCAGACAAGTGTTAATTTCACCAAGTCTGGAATCTGTTTTGTATTTGCGTTTTTGCCATGCTTGTTTGAACCTCATATTGGATGAATTGGCTGTAGCTCTGATTTGGGCATATAGTATATCAAAATGTTCGTCTCGACGAGTACATCATTTCATTCCATTGCATCATTTTCATTTGAGCACATCTTGATTCCCAAAATGCTGTTAGAAGGAGGCTTCGTGAGTTAATTATCAGATCTGCTAGTTCATCTTAGACTTTTGTCATTTTTGCCATGATTATTGTGTGCCTGCTATGCATGTGAGTCCTTCATGTGTTTTGTTAAGCATTTTGTCTTCTTTCCAGAGGTGTAACCCATGCATTTTTGTGATGTGTGTGGTGACTTGTGCAAGCTTGCAAAGTGAGGCACCCGGTAAATCTGTTTTCAGGGACTTAGTAGTTTTCACTAAGTCTGGGATTATTTAGTTCATGATGCCATATGTTCAGCTTGTTTCATAGTGATCCGTGCCTTTTTTGAGGATGATCAGTAAAGGAGTTTTGTTAATCATGTTATGCTCTATCCATCCATGTCTTTGTTTGAAATTTCGAAGCACCCTAGCTTGAGTCAATCGAGCTCTACTTTTGCTTCGTTGTGAATCTTGGCAGATCGTCAACTCGTTTGCGATTTTGCCGATGCCATTGTAGTTGATCCGTGCATGCTATGCCATTGTTCTTGCCATGTCTAGCTTGTATTTTGTGCCTTCTTAAAGGATGTATGCCATGACTTGCACCGTAGTGAGTGCATCGAGCTCCTTTATGTGCCTTCGTGAGTTATATTTCAGCATGTCTCAGTTTTCACAAAGTCTGAAAACTGATTATGTTTTCGCTATGTTCGTGTGCTTGTTAGTATATTTTGTGATCCCTTTTGGCCCCAGGTCACTTAGGGACTTTTGTTAAGCTTGTTGAGTAGCTCCATGCCATGTTCTTACTTGTCATAATCAGGTCATGTATCATGTTGTTTTGCTGCTCCGAAGAGGGCTTCGTGATCTGAAATTTCAGACAAGTGTTAATTTCACCAAGTCTGGAATCTGTTTTGCATTTGCGTTTTTGCCATGCTTGTTTGAACCTCATATTGGATGAATTGGCCGTAGCTCCGATTTGGGCATATAGTATATCAAAATGTTCGTCTCGACGAGTACATCATTTCATTCCATTGCATCATTTTCATTTGAGCACATCTTGATTCCCAAAATGCTGTTAGAAGGAGGCTTCGTGAGTTAATTATCAGATCTGCTAGTTCATCTTAGACTTTTGTCATTTTTGCCATGATTATTGTGTGCCTGCTATGCCTGTGAGTCCTTCATGTGTTTTGTTAAGCATTTTGTCTTCTTTCCAAAGGTGTAACCCATGCATTTTTGTAATGTGTGTGGTGACTTGTGCAAGCTTGCAAAGTGAGGCACCCGGTAAATCTGTTTTCAGGGACTTAGTAGTTTTCACTAAGTCTAGGATTATTTAGTTCATGATGCCATATGTTCAGCTTGTTTCATAGTGATCCGTGCCTTTTTTGAGGATGATCAGTAAAGGAGTTTTGTTAATCATGTTATGCTCTATCCATCCATGTCTTTGTTTGAAATTTCGAAGCACCCTAGCTTGAGTCAATCGAGCTCTACTTTTGCTTCGTTGTGAATCTTGGCAGATCGTCAACTCGTTTGCGATTTTGCCGATGCCATTGTAGTTGATCCGTGCATGCTATGCCATTGTTCTTGCCATGTCTAGCTTGTATTTTGTGCCTTCTTAAAGGATGTATGCCATGACTTGCACCGTAGTGAGTGCATTGAGCTCCTTTACGTGCCTTCGTGAGTTATATTTCAGCATGTCTCAGTTTTCACAAAGTCTGAAAACTGATTATGTTTTTGCTATGTTCGTGTGCTTGTTAGTATATTTTGTGATCCCTTTTGGCCCCAGGTCACTTAGGGACTTTTGTTAAGCTTGTTGAGTGGATCCATGCCATGTTCTTACTTGTCATAATGAGGTCATGTATCGTGTTGTTTTGCTGCTCCGAAGAGGGCTTCGTGATCTGAAATTTCAGACAAGTGTTAATTTCACTAAGTCTGGAATCTGTTTTGCATTTGCGTTTTTGCCATGCTTGTTTGAACCTCATATTGGATGAATTGGCCGTAGCTCAGTGCTAGTCTTTTGTTAAGCATCTTATGTGCATCCCTGCCATGTATTTTGTTGTCATGTTTGGTGGCTGTAGCATGTTCATTTCATTGCTTTTAGATGCCTACTTGCTGTAAATCGCAGACCGGTGTCATTTTTGAAACGCTTGCCATTTCCAAACCGTAACTCCGATTCCGACGTTCTTTATATTGTTTTCAAGCGATTTCATCTCATCTTTCCAGTGGCACCCTTGGAATTCCAAGTTGAGGCCAGGTGCATGCATTTCCTGTCATATCTTGCATTTTGCATCCCGCATCGCATCCCGCATAGCATATCTTCATTTCATCATATTGCTTGGTCTTGCACGTGGTTGATTGTATCCTTGTTGCTTGTTTGTCTTGTTTGGGTAGAGCCGGGAGACGAGTTCGCTACCGAGGAGCCCGTTGAGTTTGCTTGTGAGGATCCAGTCAACTCTGACAACTGTGCAGGCAAGATGATCATACCCTCGAAATCACTACTATCTTTGCTATGCTAGTTTGCTCGCTCTTTTGCTATGCCATTGCTACGATGCCTACCACTTGCTTGAAAGCCTCCCAAATTGCCATGTCAAACCTCTAACCCACCATTGTCCTAGCAAACCGTTGATTGGCTATGTTACCGCTTTGCTCAGCCCCTCTTATAGCGTTGCTAGTTGCAGGTGAAGATTGGAGGCCGTTCCTTGTTGGAACATCTTTTATTTACTTGTTGGGATATCATTATAATGCTATGTTGTCTTAATGCATCTATATACTTGGTAAAGGGTGGAAGGCTCGGCCTCTCGCCTAGTGATTTGTTCCACTCTTGCCGCCCTAGTTTCCGTCATATCGGTGTTATGTTCCCGGATTTTGCGTTCCTTACGCGGTTGGGTTATAATGGGGACCCCTTGATAGTTCGCCTTGATTAAAGATTTTCCAGCAATGCCCAACCTTGGTCTTACCATTTGCCACCTAGCCTCTTTTTCCCTCGGGTTTCCGGAGCCCGCGGGTCATCTTATTTTAAACCCCCCCGGGCCAGTGCTCCTCTAAGTGTTGGTCCAAACTAGAGTCCTGTGCAGCGCCCCCTCGGGGAAACTCGAGGTTAGGTTTTAGTTGTATGGAGCGCTCATCTGAGTGTGCCCTAAGAAAGAGATATGTGCAGCTCCTATCGGGATTTGTCGGCACATTCGGGCGGTGTTGCTGGTCTTGTTTTAACCTGTCGAAGTGTCTTGAATTACCGAGATACCGAGTCTGATCGGAATGTCTTGGGAGGAGGTCTATTCCTTCGTTGACCGTGAGAGCTTGTCATGGGCTAAGTTGGGACTCCCCTGCAGGGATTGAACTTTCGAAAGCCGTGCCCGCGGTTATGGGCAGATGGAAATTTGTTAATGTCCGGTTGTAGATAACTTGAACCTTAATTAATTAAAATGAATCAACTGAGTGTGTTACCGTGATGGCCTCTTCTCGGCGGAGTCCGGGAAGTGGACACGGTGTTGGAGTAATGCTTGCGCAGGTTGTTCCTCTAGATTCTCGCTCGCGCTTTTCCTCCTCTTCTTGCTCTCTTTTGCGAATAAGTTAGCCACCATATATGCTAGTCGCTTGCTGCAGCTCCACATATATTTGCCTTTTTCCTTCCTATAAGCTTAAATAGTCTTGATCGCGAGGGTGCGAGATTGCTGAGTCCCTGTGGCTCACATATACTATAACTCCAGATGCAGGTCCAGGTGATTCCGCTCCAGGTGACGAGTACGAGCTCAAGTGGGAGTTCGACGAGGACTCTCAGCGTTACTACATGTCTTTTCCTGATGATCAGTAGTGGTGCCTAGTTGGGGTTTGATTGGGACCGTTGTCGCATGTTGGGTTTTCTTCTATTTTGGCGCCGTAGTCGGGCCATGAGTGTTTGGATGATGGATGTTATTTATGTACTCTGATGTGACGTGGCGAGTGTAAGCCAACTATGTTCTCCCCTTTATTATTCATATTACATGGGATGTTGTGAAGATTGCCTAACTTGCGACATATGCCTTCAATGCGATTATGTCTCTAAGTCGTGCCTCAACACGTGGGAGCTATAGTCGCATCGAGGGTGTTACAAGTTGGTAATCAGAGCCTTCCCCGACCTTAGGAGCCCCATTGCTTGATCGTTTTTAGCAGCCGAGTTGTGTCTAGAAAAAAAAGTTTTGAGTCATTTAGGAATTATATATCGGAGAGCTTAGGAATTCTTTTTACTTCCCAGTCTCCTCATCGCTCTGGTAAGGCATCCTGATGTAGAGTTTTGACTCTTCTCTTCTCAAATTTCACTAAATTTTTTTTAGGATCACGCGAGTATCTTGGAATCATTCCGATGGCTTATGATGAGAACATTGTCTTGGTGCCTCCTGTCAGGGGTTTAGTGGAAGTGTCCCGGGGAGTTGAGCTCTGAGGTGTTGTCATCATAATTTTATCGTTGCAATTCTGGAATACTTGAGATATGTTTGCCGACATCGAAAATCTCTTTTATGCAGTTCGGTGGTGAGATAACCTCGACGCCACCCAGTACTGGGGCGGGAGTTCGGGAGTATCGCCATAACTTGTATAACGGATGCTTTTCGAAGGTTGAGGTAGATGGTTTCCGGAGTTTTCTTGGTTATGTGTTGAAGGATGGATACAGCTGGATGTAGGATTTGCTAGTTTGGGTGAGATATTATGCTTTCCCTGTATCCCCAACACCTGATTGCATAACCGGAAAGGTTCGGAAGTTTCATAGGTGGGAATTCTAGTAGCTCTAGTTCTTCTTCCACAGATATTGGTTTGAGATTGGGATTTCTTACCGATTATTCGTTCTTGATCCGTACCTTGTTGATTTATTTCTCTGCCTTAATTCTACGTGGCTTCTCAATTTATGGATATGTGACCATTTCAAGAGGAATGCATTCGTTCATTTTGTTCGGATGTGAAGACTATATGTTGCAATTTCCATTCCGTTGGATTCAGCTTCAATATTTATCTGTCAATGTGCTAATGGTGGTCAACCTCTTCAGGATGGCTCCTCCAACATGCACGACTCCGAATCCTGATCCGCCACCACCTCCACCTCCTCCAGAGGCATGGCAAGCTGTGATGGCCGCAACCAATGCAAACACACAACTGATCATGCAAATTCTTCAAGAGCGCAATCAAGGCAGTCAAGGGAATCAAGGCAGCAATCAGAGTCACTTTGCTACACTCAACCAGTTCCTTGCTAACGGGCCAAAGACTTTCAGCAATTGTGTTGAGGCAACCGATGCTGACGATTGGCTTGTGGATCTGTGTAAGCATTTCGAGTGCAGCAATGTCAGGCCTGAGGACTTTGTGAAGTTCGCTTCCTTCCTACTCAAAGATCAAGCTGCAGAATGGTTCCAGCAGTACAAGGACTCCAGAGGTGGACGTGTTATCACTTGGGATGATTTCCGTCGAGATTTCCGAGCTCATCATATTCCGCAGAGCGTGGTTGAAAACAAGCGTGAGGAATTCCGCAATCTGAAGCAAGGCTCTTTGTCTGTCTATGACTACAACAAGTTGTTCTAGAAGCTTGCCCGCTTTGCCAAGCAGGACGTGCCTGATGAGAAGAGCATGATATATCAGTTCAGGGGTGGTCTCAGAGAAGAAATTCAGCTCACTCTTGTCCTCTTTGAGCCCTTGAGGTACGATGAGTTCTACAACATGGCACTGAAGCAAGAGGCTGCTCAGTTGAGGTGTGATGCTTCCAGGAAGCGAGTCAGAGATGTTACTCCTTCCTCTACTCAAGTGGCCAAGCAGCAGAAGTTTTGGCTTCCTCCTCCTCCGTTCCGTCAGCCGTATCAGTAGAAGAGGAAAGGTGGCAGTGGTTCTTCCCACCCACCCAACCCTGGCTTTCAGAACAAGGCTTCGTCTCAAGCTCCAAGATCAAGTGCTCCGCATCACCGTCCTCTTTCAGAGGTCACGTGCAACAAGTGCCAACAGAAGGGTCACTATGCCAACAAGTGTTTCAACCAGAGGCGTCTTCCTCCTCCTCCTCCTGTCAGATCGGCAAGTACAGCTGTGGTCAAGCATAACCCCAAGTTCGCCAAGGTCAATATGGTGAATGCAGCTCAGGCAGAGGATTCTTCAGATGTCATCATGGGTAACCTTCCTGTTAATGATATTCCTGCAAAAGTTCTTTTTGACACGGGTGCATCGCATTGCTTCATTTCCAAACCTTTTGCATCAAAGTATGAGTGTGATTATCAGTATCTGCAAAGCTCCTTGCAAATTGTGTCATCGGGCAAGCAGATGACAGCTAACACCTGCGTTCCTGAGGTTATTATCACTTTGGGTGACTACAAGTTCCTTTCTTCCCCAATTGTTCTCGGTAACTCAGATATTGATCTTATTCTCGGAATGGATTGGCTTTCTAAGCACAAGGCTCAGCTTGATTGTGCCGCCAGGCAGATTCAATTGACTAACTCGTCTGAGGATGTAATTGTCTTTGCCGCTCGGGATAATACTATCCGTCTGTTTTCTCTCAATGAGAAGGGTGAATTAGATGCTATCGCTCAAATTCCAGTCGTTTGCGAATATCAAGACGTCTTTCCAGAAGAGCTCCCAGGAGTGCCCCTGCACCGGCCAGTTGAATTCGTTATTGAACTTGAACCTGGCACGAAACCTGTGTGCAAACGTCCTTACAAACTCGGACCTGAAGAGTTGAAGGAGCTGAAGAAGCAACTCGATGAGCAAGAAAGAATGGGTCTCATCCGGCCTAGTTCTTCCCCGTGGGGTTGTGGTGTTCTTTTTGTGAAGAAGAAGGATGGAACGGACCGACTTTGTGTTGATTACCGTCCAGTGAACAAGAAGACCATCAAGAACAAATACCCACTTCCAAACATCAATGAGCTGTTCGAACAACTCAAAGGTGCCCAAGTATTCTCCAAGCTTGATCTCCGTATGGGTTATCACCAGATTCGCATTCGTGAAGAAGATATTCCCAAGACAGCATTCAGAACAAGCTTTGGTTCATATGAATACACTGTCATGTCTTTTGGCCTTGCCAACGCTCCTCCGACGTTCTCTCGCATGATGAACTTCATCTTCAACGCCTACACCAATGACTTCGTTTTGGTCTATCTCGACGACATTCTGGTTTTCTCGAAGAACAAGGAAGATCATGCCAAGCACTTGCGTTTGGTTCTTGATAAGCTCAGGGAACATCAGTTCTACGCCAAGTTCTCCAAGTGTGAATTTTGGCTCGATGAGGTTCTTTATCTTGGCCATATCATCTCTGCCAAGGGCATTGCCATGAATCCTGAGAAGGTGTCCGCAATAGTGAATTGGGAACCTCCTCAGAACGTGAAGCAACTCCGCAGTTTTCTCGGTCTCGCAAGCTATTGCCGAAGATTCGTTGAAAACTTTTCCAAGATCACGAAGCCTCTCTCAAATATTCTTCAGAAGCACGTCAAGTACGTTTGGTCTCCGGAATGTGATATTGCTTTCAACACTTTGAAAGAGAAATTGATCACTGCTCCAGTTCTGACTCCGCCTGATGAATCCAAGCCGTACGAGGTCTTTTGTGATGCCTCTCTCCAAGGTCTTGGCGCAGTATTGATGCAAGAGAAGAAAGTTGTTGCTTATACATCTCGCCAGTTGAAGCCTAATGAGAAGAACTACCCCACTCATGATCTCGAGTTGGCGGCAGTTGTGCATGCTCTTTTGACTTGGAGACATCTTCTACTGGGAAGAAAAGTGGATATTTTCACTGATCACAAGAGTCTCAAGTACATCTTCACTCAGCCTAATCTCAACCTCAGGCAAACTCGATGGGTCGAAATGATTCAAGAGTATAATCCGAGTATTGAGTACACTCCAGGAAAGGCCAATGTGATTGCTGACGCTTTGAGCAGAAAGGCCTACTGCAACAGTCTGATTCTCAAGCCTTATCAACCCGACCTTTGTGAAGCTTTCCGCAAACTTAATCTGCAAGTTGTTCCTCAAGGTTTCCTTGCCAACCTTCAAGTCTCTCCTACCTTAGAAGACCAGATTCGCCAAGCCCAGCTTCTTGATGCTATGGTGAAAAAGGTGAAGATTGGGATTGCCAAGAGTCAGTCCAAGTACAAGTGCTACCGCCTTGATGACAAGGACACTCTCTTCTTCGAGGATCGAATTGTTGTACCCAAAGGTGACCTCCGTAAAGTGATCATGAACGAGGCTCACAATTCTCTCCTCTCCATCCACCCTGGGAGCACGAAGATGTATCAGGACCTCAAGCAAGCTTATTGGTGGACTCAAATGAAGCGCGAGATCGCTCAATTCGTGAATGAATGTGATGTCTGCAGAAGAGTGAAGGCAGAACACCAAAGGCCAGCTGGTCTCCTCCAACCTCTTGCCATTCCAGAATGGAAGTTTGACCACATTGAGATGGACTTCGTGACTGGGTTTCCAAAGTCCAAGCGTGGCAATGATGCTATATTTGTTGTCATCGACAAACTCACCAAAGTGGCTCACTTTCTGCCTATCAAAGAGTCGATCACCGCAGCTCAATTGGCGGAACTCTATACCTCTCGCATTGTCTCTCTGCACGGTATTCCTCAAGTGATCTCTTCAGACCGTGGCAGCATCTTTACCTCGAAGTTTTGGGATTCTTTTCAGAAGGCCATGGGCACCAACATCCGCTTCAGCACTGCTTTCCATCCTCAAACAAGCGGTCAAGTCGAGCGTGTCAACCAGATTCTTGAAGATATGCTCAGGGCTTGTGTGATCTCCTTCGGCATGAAGTGGGAGGATTGTCTTCCTTATGCTGAATTCTCCAACAACAATAGTTTTCAAGCAAGTTCGGGCAAGGCCCCATTTGAAATTCTGTATGGCAGGAAGTGCCGTACCCCTCTCAACTGGTCTGAAACCGGTGAACGTCAGCTGCTGGGTAATGACTTAATCACAGAAGCAGAAGAAATGTGCAAAGTCATTCATGATAACCTCAAAGCAGCCCAATCCCGCCAGAAGAGCTACTATGATAGTAAGCACCGTGATTTGGCTTTCAAGATCGGAGATCATGTTTACCTCCGCGTCTCTCCTATGAAAGATACTCGTCGCTTCGGTATCAAAGGGAAGCTTGCCCCTAGATACGTGGGACCTTTCAAGATTGTCAGCAAGAGAGGCGACCTCGCCTATCAACTCGAGCTTCCTTCAAACTTTGCAAACGTTCATGACGTGTTCCATGTCTCTCAGCTTCGAAAGTGCTTCAAGACTCCTGACCGCACCATCAACTTCGAGGACATTGAGCTCCAAGAAGATCTCTCTTATCGTGAGCACCCAGTTGCTATTCTTGAAGAGACTGAACGCAAGACTCGCAACAAGTCAATCAGATTTCTCAAAGTCAAGTGGTCACACCATTCCGACCGTGAAGCTACCTGGGAACGCGAGGATCACCTCCGTTCTGAGTACCCGGAGTTCTTTCAGTCCTAGATCTCGGGACGAGATCTTTTCGTAGTGGTGGAGTGTTGTAACACCCCGGATGTAACTTTCCCTATTTGTACTCCAACTCTTGCCGTTTTCGGCGTTAAGTTATATTTATTTCTCGGGTTTGGGTCTTTGTCTCCGTGTGTTGTTTGTTGTTGTCATGCATCTCATATCATGTCATCATGTGCATTGCATTTGCATACGTGTTCATCTCATGCATTCGAGCATTTTCTCCGTTGTCCGTTTTGCATTCCGGCGCTTCGTTCTCCTCCGGTGGTCATTTCTAGCTTTCTTTCGTGCGTGAGGATTAAACATTTCCGGATTGGACCGAGACTTGCCAAGAGGCCTTGGGTTACTACCGGTAGACCGCCTGTCAAGTTTCGTACCATTTGGACTTCGTTTGATACTCCAACGGTTAACCGAGGGACCGAAAAGGCCTCGTGTGTGTTGCAGCCCAACACCCCTCCAATTTGGCCCAAAAACCCACCAAACTCTGCTCCATCATCTAGAGCGTTCGATCACGATCGCGTGGCCGAAAACCGCACCTCATTTGGACTCTCCTAGCTCCACTTATGCCTATAAATACACCCCCTTCGTTTTCGGATCTCTCTCTCCCCGAAACCCTAGTCTAAAAAAAAACAGATCCCCGCACCGACGGACATGTTCGGAGCCTAGCCGGACACGTCCGCCGCGCCCCCTCAGCCTACCAGACGCTGCCACGTGGGCAGCGCCAACCACCACCGCCGCCGGCCCGGGAGGCCCGATCCGGGCCTCTGCGAGCCCGTACGCGCTTCGCCGCCCAACGCCGCTCGACCCCGCCGCCTCTCCCAGCTCCGGTGGCCAGAGCTCACGCGCCGCCGCTGCGCGCCATCACGGGCCGGAGCCGCCGCCGCCATCAGCCGCCTCGCGCCGCCCCCGCCGCCGCCTCGGGAGCCGCTGCCGCCGCAACGCCGCCCGGCCCCTTCCTCTCCCCGGCCGGCCCCCTCCTCTACTCCGGCGACCGGAGCACCGGCCGGATCCGGTGAAGTCTCCATCACCGGCAAGCTTCAAGTTCATCTCCGGCGAGCCTCGGATTCCGTGCGTGAACAGTGATTCCAGATCTAGATCCAAAAATATCTCCTCACGGTTGACTTTTCCCTCTCCCCCTTAATTTTTTGTGCATACTTTGACCGGTGATATCTCCGCATCCGTAGCTCCGGTTTGGGCATATAGTATATCAAAATGTTCGTCTCGACGAGTACATCATTTCATTCCATTGCATCATTTTCATTTGAGTACATCTTGATTCCCGAAATGCTGTTAGAAGGAGGCTTCGTGAGTTAATTGTCAGATCTGCTAGTTCATCTTAGACTTTTGTCATTTTTGCCATGATTATTATGTGCATGCTATGCCTGTGAGTCCTGCATGTGTTTTGTTAAGCATTTTGTCTTATTTCCAGAGGTGCAACCCATGCATTTTTGTGATGTGTGTGGTGACTTGTGCAAGCTTGCAAAGTGAGGCACCCGGTAAATCTGTTTTCAGGGACTTAGTAGTTTTCACTAAGTCTGGGATTATTTAGTTCATGATGCCATATGTTCAGCTTGTTTCCTAGTGATCTGTGCCTCTTTTGAGGATGATCAGTAAAGGAGTTTTGTTAATCATGTTATGCTATATCCATAAATGTATTTGTTTGCAATTTCGAAGCAACCTAGCTTGAGTCAATCGAGCTCTACTTTTGCTTCGTTGTGAATCTGGGCAGATCGTCAACTCGTTTGCGATTTTGCCGATGCCATTGTAGTTGATACGTGCATGCTATGCCATTGTTCTTGCCATGTCTAGCTTGTATTTTGTGCCTTCTTAAAGGATGTATGCTTGCCTTGCCATGACTTGCACCGTAGTGAGTGCATCGAGCTCCTTTACGTGCCTTCGTGAGTTATATTTCAGCATGTCTCAGTTTTCAGTCTGAAAACTGATTATGTTTTTGCTATGTTCGTGTGCTTGTTAGTATATTTTGTGATCCCTTTTGGCCCCAGGTCACTTAGGGACTTTTGTTAAGCTTGTTGAGTGTCTCCATGCCATGTTCTTACTTGTCATAATCAGGTCATGTATCATGTTGTTTTGCTGCTCCGAAGAGGGCTTCGTGATCTGAAATTTCAGACAAGTGTTAATTTCACTAAGTCTGGAATCTGTTTTGCATTTGCGTTTTTTCCATGCTTGTTTGAACCTCATATTGGATGAATTGGCCGTAGCTCAGTGCTAGTCTTTTGTTAAGCATCTTGTGTGCATCCCTGCCATGTATTTTGTTTTCATGTTTGGTGGCTGTAGCATGTTCATTTCATTGCTTTTAGATGCCTACTTGCTGTAAATCGCAGACCGGTGTCATTTTTGAAACGCTTGCCATTTCCAAACCGTAACTCCGATTCCGACGTTCTTTATATCGTTTTCAAGCGATTTCATCTTATCTTTCCAGTGGCACCCTTGGAATTCCAAGTTGAGGCCAGGTGCATGAATTTCCTGTCATATCTTGCATTTTGCATCCCGCATCGCATCCCGCATAGCATATCTTCATTTCATCATATTGCTTGGTCTTGCACGTGGTTGATTGTATCCTTATTGCTTGTTTGTCTTGTTTGGGTAGAGCCGGGAGACGAGTTCGCTACCGAGGAGCCCGTTGAGTTTGCTTGTGAGGATCCAGTCAACTCTGACAACTGTGTAGGCAAGATGATCATACCCTCGAAATCACTACTATCTTTGCTATGCTAGTTTGCTCGCTCTTTTGCTATGCCATTGCTACGATGCCTACCACTTGCTTGAAAGCCTCCCAAATTGCCATGTCAAACCTCTAACCCACCATTGTCCTAGCAAACCGTTGATTGGCTATGTTACCGCTTTGCTCAGCCCCTCTTATAGCGTTGCTAGTTGCAGGTGAAGATTGGAGGCCGTTCCTTGTTGGAACATCTTTTATTTACTTGTTGAGATATCATTATAATGCTATGTTGTCTTAATGCATCTATATACTTGGTAAAGGGTGGAAGGCTCGGCCTCTCGCCTAGTGATTTGTTCCACTCTTGCCGCCCTAGTTTCCGTCATATCGGTGTTATGTTCCCGGATTTTGCGTTCCTTACGTGGTTGGGTTATAATGGGGACCCCTTGATAGTTCGCCTTGATTAAAGATTTTCCAGCAATGCCCAACCTTGGTCTTACCATTTGCCACCTAGCCTCTTTTTCCCTCGGGTTTCCGGAGCCCGCGGGTCATCTTATTTTAAACCCCCCCGGGCCAGTGCTCCTCTAAGTGTTGGTCCAAACTAGAGTCCTGTGCAGCGCCCCCTCGGGGAAACTCGAGGTTAGGTTTTAGTTGTATGGAGCGCTCATCTGAGTGTGCCCTAAGAAAGAGATATGTGCAGCTCCTATCGGGATTTGTCGGCACATTCGGGCGGTGTTGCTGGTCTTGTTTTAACCTGTCGAAGTGTCTTGAATTACCGAGATACCGAGTCTAATCGGAATGTCTTGGGAGGAGGTCTATTCCTTTGTTGACCGTGAGAGCTTATCATGGGCTAATTTGGGACTCCCCTGCAGGGATTGAACTTTCGAAAGCCGTGCCCGCAGTTATGGGCAGATGGGAATTTGTTAATGTCCGGTTGTAGATAACTTGAACCTTAATTAATTAAAATGAATCAACTAAGTGTGTTACCGTGATGGCCTCTTCTCGGCGGAGTCCGGGAAGTGGACACGGTGTTGGAGTAATGCTTGCGCAGGTTGTTCCTCTAGATTCTCGCTCGCGCTTTGCCTCCTCTTCTCGCTCTCTTTTGCGAATAAGTTAGCCACCATATATGCTAGTCGCTTGCTGCAGCTCCACATATATTTGCCTTTTTCCTTCCTATAAGCTTAAATAGTCTTGATCGCGAGGGTGCGAGATTGCTGAGTCCCTGTGGCTCACATATACTATAACTCCAGATGCAGGTCCAGGTGATTCCGCTCCAGGTGACGAGTACGAGCTCAAGTGGGAGTTCGAGGAGGACTCTCAGTGTTACTACGTGTCTTTTCCTGATGATCAGTAGTGGTGCCTAGTTGGGGTTTGATTGGGACCGTTGTCGCATGTTGGGTTTTCTTCTATTTTGGCGCCATAGTCGGGCCATGAGTGTTTGGATGATGGATGTTATTTATGTACTCTGATGTGACGTGGCGAGTGTAAGCCAACTATGTTCTCCCCTTTATTGTTCATATTACATGGAATGTTGTGAAGATTGTCTAACTTGCGACATATGCCTTCAATGTGATTATGTCTCTAAGTCGTGCCTCGACACGTGGGAGCTATAGTCGCATCGAGGGTGTTACAACAGCGAATTGGAAAGGAATTAATAATGCAAGATTCTGCTAAGACAAGTGGTGAAGATTGATGTGAACAAGTTGAAATCAACCTCGAGCCTAATGTTGGGGATATAACTACTAGGTATAACCTGCCGAGAAGGGGCCGGGTCATGCATTGGCGACTTATGACGAAGAGGTCCGATAGGGTCCAAGAAGACATGAAGATGGCGGTTCATAGAGCAAGCCAATTGAAGGCCCAAGACTCGGAGAAGACTTGAGGCCCACGGGTGTGAGCCGCCATATGTTTAACTTGTTCTGTAAGGCAAGCTTAGTTAGAAACCGAGTCGGTCACATTTGTGTGAGCCGGCCGGGACTCTGTAAGCCGCCGGGCATCAAACTGTATATAAAGGGGTGACCCGGCAGCGGGTTAACTCAAGAAACAATCAATCGAGATCTAGGTCAAGCATATTTGCTCCCTTGTAATCGAAACCCAAGCAATACAACTAGAAGCAGGACGTAGGATTTTACTTCGTTGAGAGGGGCCGAACCTGGGTAAAATTCTCTGTGTCCTTTATCTCGTCCAATCCCTTTAAGCTAACCTAGTGCGATGGATCCAAACCTAAGTCCTTTCACTAGGGCATTTGCCGTGACAAAACTACGACAACACTCCTCCTTTAGAAGCAGTAAACTCTCACCCACGCACGCGCTCTACACGAAATAGAGGATTTGAACATTGCGGCTCAGCACGAGAAAACCAATCTCGATGATGGTACTCACGCAGAAAAACAATTTCTACAAGAAATCACAACACAGAGATTTTCTAAAGATCCCTCTTAAACTTGATACGAGTGTCTACCCTTAAAAACACATAGTGTCTATTTTATAAAATAACCTCCCTTTTACATGAGAAAAATGAATACACTTTATAGCTGATCGTAGCGTGTGCAACATACTGGCCGCAAGAAAACTCTTTTCTATATATTCTTAACTTACAAAGGGAATCGAGTAAAAATAGAAACCGAGTTGAGATTTTCCTAAACACAATCCGAACTTGCTCACAACGTATCCTCTTGATCTCGTCGTGAGGTGGGCCCCACAGAACAGAACACAACGATAGAAAATCAAACATATCAAAAGTCCTTGAGGCATCTTCATGTGTCTTCTCTTTGCGTGGTAGAAAAATAAATATATCTTAATTTTTTATCGGGTGGACCAAACTAGTTAAATCGGAGTCTGCTTGTGTCCTTGAATCCTCATAGGTCTCCTTTTCTTTCTCTAACGTGACACAAGGACATCCATTAGAGTAATTACCCCAGCATGCATGATTGCATGTACGTGCAGCTATAATATCCAGACCAATGCATCTAAAATATATATACGTGTATCTCTTGCACCCAAAAATTTCCTTATATTTTTCTTTGTCCTGATGCAAGCACAACCTCTTTAGCTTGTCCTGATGGATACAAATTTTGGCAACTAGATTTTCTTCATCTGTCGTGGCCGTAACAGTATAGACTACTGTAGTTAAATTATGCAGAGTCATATCATCCTCTCGTCCTTGAATCAAAACTGTCCTCGGTTTTGGGTCATCTTTTTCAGCAATATTTCCATCTATAGACTAAACGGTGATCACTGAAATTTCAATAGCTTCAACCATGTTCTTTTTTGCATCTTCCGCTTCGTTTATCCTTTTCCGATGGTCTTTCCTCCAAGTAATGAAGTGCTCATCACCCATGGGCATGAGGCTGCACAACATAACCTTCTTGACAGTATATGTGTGTGTGGGAAAATCATACACAACATCATGCTTTTTGTACCATGGTCCTTCCTCCTCCTCCTTCCATGATAATCCACTCATCTACTCCGCAGTGTCAAGAACAACCTTGCACTGAATACCACTTGATCAAGACCGAACCTCGTGGTGAGATCCAATCGATTGTTGTAGCCCGATCTTTCACGACACTCCTCCTTTAGAAGTAGTAAACTCTCACAAGCGCACCGATGTACATGAAATAGAGGGTTTGAACCTTGCGGCTCAGCACGAGAAAACCAATCACAATGATGGTACTCACGCGCAAAAACAATTTCTACAAAGAAATCGCAACATTGAGGTTTTCTAAAGATCCCTCTTAAACTTGATACGTGTGTCTACCCTTAAAAACACATTGTGTCTATTTTATAAAATAACCTCGCTTTTACATGAGAAAAATTAATACGCTTTATAGCCGACCCTAGCGTGTCCAACATACTGGCCGCAAGAACACTCTTTCCTATCTATTCCTAACTTGCAAAGGGAATCGAGTAAAAATGGAAACCGAGTTGAGATTTTCCTTAACACAATCCGAACATCCTGATGACGTATCCTCTTGATCTCGTCGGGAGGTGGGCCCCACCCAACATAACACAACGATAGAAAATTAAACACATCAAAAGTACTTGAGGCATCTTCATGTGTCTTCTCTTTGCATGGTAGAAAAATAATTAGATCTTTATTTTTTATCGGGTGGACCGAACTAGTTAAATCGGAGTCTGCTTGAGTCCTTGAATCCTCGTAGGTCTCCTTTTCTTTCTCTAATGTGACACCACGACATACATTAGAGTAATTACCCCAGCATGCATGATTGCATGTACGTGCAGCTATAACATCCAGACCAAGGAATCCAAAATATATATATATATATATATATATATGTGTGTGTGTGTGTGTGTGTGTGTGTGTGTGTGTGTGTGTGTGTGTGTATTTCTTGCCACCAAAAATGTCCTTATATTTTTCTTTGTCCTGATACAAACACAACCTCTTTAGCTTGTCCTGATGGATACAAGTTTCAGCAACTATCTTTTCTTCATTTGTCATGGCCGTAACAGTATCAACTAATGTAGTTAAATTATGCGCGGTTATATTATCCTCTCGTCCTTGAATCAAAACCGTCCTCGGTTTTGGGTCATCTCAGCAATATTTCCATTTATAGACTAAACGGTGATCACCGAAATTTCAATAGCTTCAACCATGTTCTTTTTTGCATCTTCCACTTTTCTTTTTTCGTTTTCCGATGGTCTTTCCTCCAAGTAATGAAGTGCTCATCACCAATGGGCATGAGGCTGCACAACTTACCCTTCTTGATAGTATATGTGTATGGGGGAAAATCATACACAACATCATGCTTTTTGTATCATGGCTCGTCCAACAATAAGTGACATGAAATCATCCATGCCGGAATCACGTCGCACAAAATCTCAAAAAAATAATTATGCAACAAAAACGGCACCTTGGTTTGATGCGTGATAGTGAGCACTTCGCGACCCCAATGGAACAAGTATGGTTGTGCTCGTTGTGTCATCAATAGATCTAGCTTCTCCACCATCTCCATGCTTGGAGCGTTGATCAAATTCATGTGATCAATTGTCATGGCACATGATGTCTCCTGTACGAAAACACGAGTATGCAAAAGCCCATCCCATCGACCTTCCTCCTCTAATTGAAATCTATAACTTAGCTTCCATGATAATCCAGTCATCTACTCCACAGTGTCGTGAACAACCTTGCTCTGAATACCACCTGATGAAGTCCGAACCTCATGGTGAGATCCAATCGGTTGTTGTAGCCCGATCTTTCACGACACCCCTCCTTTAGAAGCAGTAAACTCTCACCCGCGCACGCGATGTACATGAAATAGAGAGTTTGAACCTTGCGGCTCAGCACGAGAAAACCAATCTCGATGATGGTACTCACACGCAAAAACAATTTCTACAAAGAAATCGCAACACAGAGGTTTTCTAAAGATCCCTCTTAAACTTGATACGTGTGTCTACCCTTAAAAACATATTGTGTCTATTTTATTAAATAACCTCGCTTTTACATGAGAAAAATGAATACGCTTTATAGCCGACCATAGCGTGTGCAACATACTGGCCGCAAGAACACTCTTTCCTATCTATTACTAACGTGCAAACGGAATCGACTAAAAATAGAAACCAAGTTGAGATTTTTCTTAAGAGAATCCGAACTTGTTGACGACGTATCCTCTGGATCTCACAGTGAGGAGGGCCCCACCCAACGTAACACAATGATAGAAAATTAAACACATCAAAAGTCCTTGAGGCATCTTCATGTGTATTCTCTTTGCGTGGTAGAAAAATAAATAAATCTTTATTTTTACCTGGTGGACCAAACTAGTTAAATCGGAGTCTGCTTGAGTCCTCGAATCTACGTAGGTCTCCTTTTCTTTCTCTAACGTGACACGATGACATCCATTAGAGTAATTACTCCAGCACACATGATTGCATGTACGTGCAGCTATAACATCAAGACCAAGGCATTCAAAATATATATACGTGTATCTCTTGCTCCCAAAAATGTCCTTATATTTTTCTTTGTCCTGATACAAACACAACCTCTTTAGCTTGTCCTGATGGATACAAGTTTCGGCAACTAGCTTTTCTTCATTTGTCGTGGCCATAATAGTATCGACTACTATAGTTAAATTATGCGCAGTCATATCATCCTCTCGTCCTTTTATCAAAATCGTCCTCGGTTTTGGGTCATCTTTTTGAGCAATATTGCCATCTATAGACTAAACGGTGATCATCGAAATTTCAATAGCTTCAACCATGTTCTTTTTTGCATCTTCCGCTACTTTTATCGTTTTTCGATGGTATTTCCTCCAAGTAATGAAGTGCTCTTCACTCATGGGCACAAGGCTGCACAACTTACCCTTCTTGACAGTATATGTGTGTGGGGGGTAATCATACACAACATTCTGCTTTTTGTACCATGGCTCGCCCAACAATAAGTGACATGAAATCATCCGTGCCAGAATCACGTCGCACAAAATCTCAAAAAATAATTACGCAACAAAAACGGTACCTTGGTTTGATGCGTGACAGTGATCACTTCGCGACCCCAATTGAACAAGTATGGTTGTGCTCGTTGTTTCATCAATAGATCTAGCTTCTCCACCCTCTCGATGCTTGCATCGTTGATCAAACTCATGTGATCGATTGTCATGGCACATGATGTCTCCTGTACCACAACACGAGTATGCAAAAGCCCATCCCATCGACCTTCCTCCTCCTATTGAAATCCATAACTTAGCTTCCCTGATAATGCAGTCATCTACTCTGCAGTGTCGTGAATAACCTTGTTCTGAATACCACCTGATCAAGACTGAACCTCATTGTGAGATCCAATCGGTTGTTGCAGCCCGATCTTTCATGACACTCCTCCTTTAGAAGCAGTAAACTCTCACCCGCGCACGCGATGTACATGAAATAGAGGGTTTGAACCTTGCGGCTCAGCACGAGAAAACCAATCTCGATGATGGTACTCACGCGAAAAAACAATTTCTACAAAGAAATCACAACACATAGGTTTTCTAAAGATCCCTCTTAAACTTGATACGGGTGTCTACCCTTAAAAACACATTGTGTCTATTTTATAAAATAACCTCGCTTTTACATGAGAAAAATGAATATGCTTTATAGACGACCCTATCGTGTGCAACATACTGGTTGCAAGAAAACTCTTTCCTATCTATTCCTAACTTGCAAACGGAATCTAGTAAAAATAGAAACCAACTTGATATTTTCCTAAACACAATCTTGTCATGAGGTGGGCCCCACCCAATAGAACACAGCGATAGAAAATCAAACACATCAAAAGTCTTTGAGGCATCTTCAAGTGTCTTCTCTTTGTGTGGTAGAAAAATAAATAGATCTTTATTTTTTATCTGGTGGACCGAACCAGTTAAATCGGAGTCTGCTTGATTTGTTGAATCAACATAGGTCTCCTTTTCTTTCTCTAACGTGACACAAGGAGATCCTTTAGAGTAATTACCCCATCATGCATGATTGCATGTACGTGCAGCTATAATATCCAGAGCAAGCAGCCAAAATACATATACGTGTATATCTTGCCCCCAACCATGTCCTTATATTTTTGTTTGTCCTCATAAAAACACAACCTCTTTAGCTGGTCCTGATGGATAGAGGTTTCAGCAACTAGCTTTTCTTCATTTGTCGTGGCCGTCACAGTATCAACTACTGTAGTTAAACTATGCACGGTCATATCATCCTATCGTCCTTGAATCAAAACCGTCCTCGGTTTTGGGTCATGTTTTCAGCAATATTTCCATCAATAGACTAAACGGTGACAACCGAAATTTCAATAGCTTCAACCATGTTCTTTTTTGCATCTTCCGCTTCTTTTATCCTTTTCCGACTGTCTTTCCTCGTAGAAATGAAATGCTCCTCACCCATGGGCACGAGGCTGCACAACTTATCCTTCTTGACAATATACGTGTGTGCGGGAATATCATACACAACATCGTGCTTTGTAACATGGCTCTCCCAACAATAAGTGACATGAAATCATTATTGCCGGAATCATGTCGCACAAAACCTCACAAAAATAATTACCCAACAAGAATGGTACCTTGGTTTGATGCGTGATAGTGAGCACTTCGCGACCCCAACGGAACAAATATGGTTGTGCTCGTTGTGTCATCAATAGATCTAGCTTCTCCACCATCTCGATGCTTGCAGCGGTGATCAAAATCATTTGATCGATTGTCATGGCACATGATCTCTCATGTACCACAACACGAGTATTAAAAAGCCCATCCCATCGACCTTCCTCCTCCAATTGAAATCCATAACTTAGCTTCCATGATAATCCAGTCATCTACTCTGCAGTGTCGTGAACAACCTTGCTCTGAATACCACCTGATGAAGACCGAACCTCGTGGTGAGATCCAATCAGTTGTTAAAGCCCGATCTTTCATGACACTCCTCCTTTAGAAGAAGTAAGCTCTGACCCGCGCACGGGATGTACACGAAATAGAGGGTTTGAACCTTGTGGCTCAGCACAAGAAAACCAATCTCGATGATGGTAGTCATGCGCAAAAACAATGTCTACATAGAAATCGCAGCATAGAGGTTTTCTAAAGATCCCTCTTAAACTTGACACGGGTGTCTACCCTGAAAAACAGATTGTGTCTATTTTGTAAAATAACCTCCCTTTTACATGAGAAAAATGAATACTCTTTATAGCCGACCCTAGCATGTGAAACATACTGGCGCAAGAAAACTCTTTCCTATCCATTCCTAACATACAAAGGGAATTAAGTAAAAATAGAAACCTACATGATATTTTCCTAAACACAATCCGAACTTGATGACAACGTATCTTCTTGATATCCTTGTGAGGTGGGCCTCACCCAACAGAACACAATGATAGAAAATCAAACACATCAAAAGTCCTTGAGGCATCTTCAGGTGTCTTCTCTTTGCGTGGTAGAAAAATAAATATATCTTTATTTTTTATCTGGTGGACCGATCTAGTTGAATCGGAGTCTGATTGAGTCCTTCAATCATCATAGGTCTCCTTTTCTTTCTCTAACGTGACACAAGGACATCCATTAGAGTAATTAGCCCAGCATGCATGATTGCATGTATGTGGAGCTACAACATCCATACCAAGGCATTCAAAATATATATACGTGTATCTCTTGCCCCCAAACAAGTGCTTAATCTTTCTTTGTCCTGATACAAACATATCCTCTTCAGCTGGTCCTGATGGATACAAGTTTCGGCAACTAGCTTTTCTTCATTTGTCGTGGCTGTAACAATATCAACTACTCTATTTAAATATGTGCGGCCATATCATCCTCTCGTCCTTGAATCAAAACCCTCCTCGGTTTTGGGTCATCTTTTTAGCAATATTTGCATCTATAGACTAAACGGTGATGACCAAAATTTCAATAGCTTCAACCATGTTCTTTTTTGCATCTTCCGCTTATTTTATCCTTTTCTGATGGTCTTTCCTCCAAGTAATGAAATGCTCCTCCCCCATGGGCACAAGGCTGCACAACATACCCTTCTTGACAGTATATGTGTATGTGGGAAAATCATACACGACATCGTGTTTTTTGTACAATGGCTCGCCCAACAATAAGTGACATGAAATCATCGGTGCCAGAATCATGTCGCACAAAACTTAATAAAAATAATTACCCTACAAAGACGGTACCTTGGTTTGATGCGTGACACTGAGCACTTCGCGACCCCAACGGAACAAATATGGTTGTGCCCGTGCACTACTAGGGAAAACCCTATAGACAGAATCTTAGCAGCAGCGCGGCTCAAAAAGGAGCGCTGCTGCTAATTAGCAGTAGCGCGGGTGTGGAAAACCCGCTACTGACAAGTGCTTAGCAGGAGCACGCTCGGCGTAACCCGCGCTGCTACAAATATCGACCGACAGTGCCCACCCAACTCCATTTAGCAGCAGCGCGGTGCCGCGAGCCGCGCTACTGCTATAGCTGTAGCAGTAGCGTGGTTTTTCTGAGGTCGCTGCTGCTAATTTTCAAATCGGGCACACTTTTGGTCCCGGTTAGCAGTAGCGCTTGTACAGAAAGCGCGCTGCTGCTACTTTCTTAGCAGCAGCGCGTTTTACGTACTGCGCTACTGCTAATCCGCACCCACCACCTTTTCCCCACCCATCCTCCCCTCCCCCAAATCCCTCCTATCTTCCGCCACTCCCTCTCCTCTCTCTCTCCATACGTTCTCACATTGACCTCTTGCCCATGCGCCCCTCCTCCTCCATGGCACCGAAAGAGGGCGCCGCCTCGCGCCACCGGCGTCTAGGAGCTCGCCGGTCTTCCACCGGCGTCTAGGAGGCCGCCGCCTCGCGCCACCACGCCGGAGACCTAACCACCGGTGACCAGCCTCGCTACTCCCTCCATCTCCTTCGTCTCTCCCTCGGTTTTCTTTTTTTTCTCTCTCTCTCCCTCTGGTTTGACTCACAATCCCCTGTCCATGCCCGTGCAGGTAGTCGCCATGGATGACCATATCTGGCATGGTCGGGAAGAGGAGCCCCACGCCGCTGCCTTGCTCTTCCATGGAAACAGGACCTCCTCCAATAGCCACCGCCGGATCTAGTCTACCGCTGCTCGTTCATGCCTCCGGCGACCCCAACCATTGCTGGATCGAACAACTGCTTCCATTGACAACATGCACGGGATCAAGATATTTTTTGCTTTTGAACGTAATAGTAGTAGCGTGGGGTATAAGACCCGCTACAGATAATTAGAAGTAGCATTGTACTGCAACGCACGCTATAGCTAACCATGTATAGCAGTAGCGCGTGTCAACACGCGCTACTGCTACAAGTTAGCTGTGCCGCCGTATCAGTAGCGCGGGCGCCCGCGCTACTGATACACCCCAAACCCGCACTACTGCTAGGCTTTTCCCTAGTAGTGGTGGTGTCATCAATAGATCTAGCTTCTCCACCATCTTGATGCTTGCAGCATTGATCAAACTCATGTGATCGATTGTCATGGCACATGATCTCTCCTGTACCACAACATGAGTATTAAAAAGCCCATCCCATCGACCTTCATCCTCCAGTTGAAATCCATAACTTAGCTTCCATGATAATCCAGTCATCTACTCCGCAGTGTCGTGAATAACCTTGCTCTGAATACCACCTGATGAAGACCAAACCTTGTGGTGAGATCCAATAGGTTCTTGCAGCCCAATCTTTCACGACACTCCTCCTTTAGAAGAAGTAAGACCTCACTCGTGCATGCAATGTACACGAAATAGAGGGTTTGAACCTAGCAGCTTAGCACGAGAAAACCAATCTCGATGATGGTACACATGCGCAAAAACAATGTCTACAAAGAAATCGCAACACATAGGTTTTCTAAAGGTCTCTCTTAAACTTGATACGGGTGTCTACCCTTAAAAACACATTGTGTCTATTTTATAAAATAACCTCCCTTTTACATGAGAAAAATGAATACACTTTACGGCCGACCCTAGCGTGTGCAACATACTGGCCGTAAGAAAACTCTTTCCTATCTATTCCTCACTTGCAAAGGGAATCTGTCGGTGTTCTAGGACCGGGGGTGCCCAGACTTACCTGCATGCGGGCTTGTGCATGGCTCCACCAACGGCCTGGTATGTCCCATCTTCAGTAGCAACCACTCAAGACCCTCGCGGGGGCCAAGCTTCGCGAAGCGGACGACACCAAGGCCTCCCCTAGAGTAGCCTCACTAGGCTGGCTCCCGAGGAGCGGAGATCTCTATACAAGGGGCACATCGCGAGGTTCACGTGACGTGAGCCATGACGACCAAGGCCAGGCGGGCGCCAACGGGTGCAGTGTACCAGTTTCCTCTTTCGTGCTAAAGAGGCAGGCGCAGGCGAGGAGTCCCGAGGCATTAGGCAAAGCTTTCCATATCGGTGCAACAAGACCAAGACCTGCAGGACGGCAGGATGGAGGTCACCACGGAGCCCACAACAGCGTCACCACCAGAGCCTTTGGCAGGCAAAGACCACCTTTTGTTAGGACGGCTTGTACTAGTTGTCTCCCTTCAAACTTGGTCGTTGTGGGATCCCTTCCCGCCTAACATTTGGGAAGAGGTCCAGGGCTCTATAAATAGGACTAGCCACCACCATAAGGGGAGTATGGACTCATCTTGGATCGGATCCGTTCCATCCTCACATCCACCAGCTCGCCGAGCTCAAGAACACCTCTCCTCCTAAGGTTGTTCACCCATTGTACTAGTTCATCCTTAGCCCGCGAGGCAATCCACCAACACCACACTGGAGTAGGGTATTACACCGCAAGGTGGCCCGAACCAGTATAAACCCTTGTGTCTCTTGTTCCTTTGGTTCATCGAGCTAGGCCGTGAGATCGTTGAGCGAGCGAACTAGGGAGAGAGTATTCTTCATGCGCACCCCAGAGTTTGAACCTCAAGGGTTAGCCGGAACCCGCAATCCGACATTTGGTGCGCCAGGTAGGGGTGAGCTAAAGCCTTTCTTCCATCGATCAACGTACCACTGCTCCGCCGCATCCATGGACGATGCTTGCCGAGCCCATGCTGAGCACTGGGCCGCCCTCGCCACTTGCGTCGCTCAGACGGCACCCGTTGGCGGTCCTCCCCGCCATTCTCCATCACCTGCTGCCAACACGGCCACCGGCCCGGCGGGAAACGAGCAGCAAGCTTGGTCGCCGCACCCCTCTGTGCGGTGGGATGGACGCACCGCCACCCCGTCACTGACTCCAGCTGGCTCGTCATCCCACGCTCGTCGCGCACGCACGGACACGCAGGCCGCGCTGCATATGGCACGCGAGCTGCTGCGTTACTGCCCGATCGATGACCTCTATGAAGACTGGCTGGACCGCATCGCCGAGCTCATCAGCGCCGCTAGAGGCTCCCCCGCATCATCTCTCTCGCGGCCTCACCCACCTCCAGCTGCGGACGATGTAGCCCATGGAGCGCCTCTACCACCTCAACATCAAGACGCCGCACTTGCTCCAAGACACGCGGCCCCGCGGCGCGACCCGCCGCACAGGGCGCCCGCACACGAAGAGAGAAGCTGCCAAGAGATCCCTCGGCCGCAAGAAGATGCTCCTGCGCTCCCTGCACTACCACGTCAGGATCGAGCGCCGCCTGTGACGGTGGCGCCTGGGTACCAAGACCAGGCTCCGTCTCCACGGCGGGCTCCAGTTACCACGGCGGGTTGCCGCACCTTCACCCCCGAGCTGCGGAGCGTTGTCTAGCCCGGCAAGTTCAAGCCCGACCCGCCTCTGCGCGACGACGGCACCCCCGACCCTGCTGAGTTCTTGCAGCTCTACGAGCTGAGCATCGAGGCGACCAACGGCGACGCGAAGGTCATGCTGAACTTGTTCCCCATGGCTCTCAAGGACGGCGAGCGCTCGTGGCTGCTGAACCTGCCTGAGGGATCGATCTCCTCCTGGGGCGAGATGTGCGAGTGCTTCATCACCAACTTCCAAGGCACACGTGACCGCCCGCCTGCTACTGGTGACCTGCGGCGCATCATGCAGCAGCCAGGGGAGACCTTGCAGAAGTACATCCAGCGTTTCAACAACGTTCGTCTCATGATTCCCAAGGTGACGGACGAGGCCATCATCTCGGTGTTCTCCGATGGTGTCCACAACGTCAAGATGAAGGAGGAGCTCGCCATACATGGAGACCTATGCACAGCTCTGGAGATGTTAAACATTGCGACCAAGTGCGCAAGGGCTGAGGAGGGACGCCTCTCCCCCCTAGAGCTTCCAGCAGCTGACCTAGAAGACAAGAAGGCCAAGACCAAGGACGTGAAGCGCAAGGTGGCTACTGTGCTCGCGGCGGAGCCGGAGATGAAGCGCGACTATGACCATCCCGAGTCATCCAAGGCCAACTGCCCGTTCTGCTCCTTCCACAACATGCACAACCACAACACAAACGATTGTCAAGAGCTCAGGGCCATCCGCGAGGGGCGCTTCGGCCGATGCCCCGAGCGCAACAACCGAGGCTACAACCGAGGAGGAGGACGAAGCGGAGGACGCTGGGACGAACGCGGCCCCCGTCAAGAGTGGCACGACCGGCCTCGTGAGGATCGCTGGCAGGACCAGCCTCGCGAGGGCGCCTGGAGAGACCAGCCTCATGAAGACCGCCCTCAGGGAAACACTAGCTTCCCTCCGCTGCCGCCACCACCAAGAAGGAACGACGACCATCATCAGTGTATCTTCAAACAGTTTGCTCGCGAGGTGAGCGCTGCCCTCCCCAGGCTCGAGGCCGCGCGCCCGCTTAGGTGGTCCAAGTGCACCATTACCTTCAGCTCCTTCGACCAACTCAAGTGCGCGTCAATTGCCGGCGCCCTCCCAATGCTCTGCTCACCCATCATCAGCAATGTCCAAGTCACCAAGACCCTCATCGACAGTGGCGTGGGGCTCAATGTCCTGTCCGTCGAGACGTTCGACCGCCTCTAGGTGCCACACGACTAGCTACAACCTAGCAAGCCCTTCTCAGGAGTTACCGATGGCTCCACCACCCCGATCGGGCAGGTCCGCCTTCCGGTCACTTTCGGCAGGTGCGAAAACTACCGCACTGAGCTCATCGACTTCGACGTTGCCCACATCCGCCTGCCGTACAACGCCATCCTTGGGTACCCAGCCCTGGCCAAGTTTATGGAAGTGACCTGTGACGCCCCGAGACCGATGAGCCAGGTGTCTTCCGGTGTTCCGTTGTTGTTGCCTTGTCATTTGCTTGCGTGCCGCATCTTGCCATGTCATCATGTGCATTGCATCATCATGTTTTCAAAACCTGCATCCGTCCGGGTTTCTCCCCATTCCTTCTGTTGTCCGTTGTGAGCCCAGACACACTTGCACGCGCCCGCGGCATGTCCAAAATAGTATTTTATAAGTGGCCGGAAAATGTTCTCGGAATGGGATGAGAGTTGGCTGTGGTCTTATTATAGTGTAGGTAGACCGCCTGCCAAGTTTCATCGCATTCGGAGGCCGTTTGACGCCCTAACGGATAAATATAGCGGCAATAGTAGCCGATCAAAACGTCGGACATTTTCGGTCTCCAGAAATAGTCGCCGGGCCTCTCTCTCTTCTCTTCTCTCAGCTCGAGACCGTCTACACAGGTCACTACCTACCGCCAGGTCCAACCTAACCTCTCTCGCCAGCCCGCGGCCCCCCTCGCGCGCGTCCGAAAGTTGTCCCGAACCCGACCCGGACTGTCACCACCGTTGTGTCCGGATCATCCCCAAACATCTACAAAATGTCTCCGTTTTGTTAATTGGACTCCCTACCTATTTATTTTCTTGACCGTTCGATTTTGATCGGAGACTCCAGATAGCCCCTAACCTTTTCCACCTGATGTATATATTTGGTCCAACCCTAGATCCTAGGTGCGTTGCTCCACCGATCCCATCGCGCCGCCTCCACTCCACCTACTCCCCTCCTCCTTGTTTTCAGCGCCAGCCAACCAAAACCAATCCCTCCCGAGCCAACCATTCCACCAACCAGAAAATTCCCTGCTCAATCCCAAGGGGATCACGAGCAGCTCATCCCCGCCGTCATCCAACCGCGGCAAAGCTGCGCCTCCTTCCCTGCCCTCCTATCTCTTCGCCGTCTCCTTCGGTCTCTCTCACCCGCTCTCAAATTCTCTCTCTCTCTCGCCAGGTACATGAGCAACAGGAGGTCGTCCCCGCGCCATGGCCACCGCCCGTTCGTCATCCCTGCTGCCGGTCCTCTTCCACAATGTGCCGGCGCCGCCACGCCTCGTTTTGACCCGATCCAGTCGAGATTGACCCCGCCGCCATCTCCAGCCTCCGCGCCAAGTCCATCGCCGTCCTGCTTCGCTAGGTCGGGCACGAGCGCCTGCCTCCTCGCGCGCTTCGTCTAGCCGCCCGCGGCGCGCCCCTGCTTCCATCCCCTGCCGCCGGAGCCGCCAAGTCCTGCTGCAGCTGCCTCGCCCCGCGGCGTCGACCTGCTGCCAGCGCCTGCTAGTTTTCCTCTGCTTCGAGCGACCCAAGCCGCACGCCCTGCTTCCCCTGCTTCGATCGCGTTGACCCCGATCCAAGGCCCCCCTCCAGCGAGAGGCCCAGATCTGCCAGCCCAGCCGGCCCATCCTCCCCTCAGCCCAAAGTGAGCAGCCCCAACACCTGTTCCTGTTGGGCCAGCAAGATTTCGGCCCAACGCATGTTTTTTTCCTGAACGTTTTTCCTTTTTTTAGAGAACGCTGTTTTGTAGTTTAGTCCCTAGAGTTCATGCATTTAATAACTAATTAACCGTGCATCGGATTAAAACAATTTATATATGAAATATGCTTAGTTTTTCATCTAGTTTCTTAATATGCCACTTTCATCTATGTTTAAAATGTTTAAAATGATGTTTGCTTATATTTGCCTATTGCCATGCTAAAATGATTTATTTCATAACTAAATAACCGGAACTCCGAATTTAATAAACTTTATATGTAAATGGGGTAGAATAATGCCTAGTTTAACATGGTGCTTTCACCTTAGATGTTTAACAACTCTAAAATATTGTTTAGGGCAGAACAGTACCAAGCCCAAATATGCACATGGGGATTTACCGGAATTGTTGTTCGTTGCTTCCGGCCTCATTTAAACTTGCCTAGATAGGTAGTTTTTATTTGCTTCACTCTCTTGCCATGTTTAACAACATTTAATATTGTTGGGTACATAAACGAGAGAGAACTAAATAAGTCACATGGTGTTTCGTCAATATGCAATGGAGTTGCATATTGAGCTCCACTTAAGTTGTAGTGTTGTTTGTGCATTTTGCCATGCCATGCTTCTTTAAACCGGACATGCATCATAATTGTTTGTGCACCGTGCCATGTTCATGCGTTGGTTGTTTACTATGCTGTATGCTTCTTTTCCGGTGTTGCTTCTTCGGGTTGGTTCCGATAATGTCGCGTTTGTGAGGATCCGTTCGTCTACGTCCGTTTGTTCTTCTTCATGGACTCGTTCTTCTTCCTTGCGGGATTTCAGGCAAGATGACCATACCCTCGAAATCACTTCTATCTTTGCTTGCTAGTTGCTCGCTCTTTTGCTATGCCTATGCTGCGACACCTACCACTTGCTTATCATGCCGCCCATATTGTTGAACCAAGCCTCTAACCCACCTTGTCCTAGCAAACCGTTGTTTGGCTATGTTACCGCTTTGCTCAGCCC
Organism: Triticum urartu; assembly: GCF_056163025.1. Classification (NCBI taxonomy): domain Eukaryota; kingdom Viridiplantae; phylum Streptophyta; class Magnoliopsida; order Poales; family Poaceae; genus Triticum; species Triticum urartu. Next base: position 262,925,398 of record NC_141876.1, read on the forward strand.
CTCTTATAGCGTTGTTAGTTGCAGGTGAAGATTGAAGTTTGTTCCTTGTTGGAACATGGAGATGTTGTTCCTTGTTGGAACATGTTTACTTTTTGGGATATCACAATATCTTTTACTTAATTAATGCATATATACACTTGGTAAAGGGTGGAAGGCTCGGCCTTATGCCTGGTGTTTTGTTCCACTCTTGCCGCCCTAGTTTCCGTCATATCGGTGTTATGTTCCCGGATTTTGCGTTCCTTATGTGGTTGGGTTATAATGGGAACCCTTTGACAGTTCGCCTTGAGTAAAACTCCTCCAGCAATGCCCAACATTGGTTTTACCATTCGCCACCTAGCTTTTTCTTTCCCTTGGGTTCTGCAGACTCAAGGGTCATCTTATTTTAACCCCCCGGGCCAGTGCTCCTCTGAGTGTTGGTCCAAACTAGAGCCCCTTGCAGCGCCACCTCGGGGAAACTCGAGGGCTGGTTTTAGTTGTACGGACTGCTCATCTGAGTGTGCCCTGAGAACGAGATATGTGCAGCTCCTATCGGGATTTGTCGGCACATTCGGGCGGTGTTGCTGGACTTGTTTTACCATTGTCGAGGATGTCTGGTAACCGGGATTCCGAGTCTGATCGGGTCTTCCCGCTAGAAGGAATATCCTTTGTTGACCGTGAGAGCTTGTTATGGGCTAAGTTGGGACACCCCTGCAGGGATTTGAACTTTCAAAAGCCGTGCCCGCGGTTATGGGCAGATGGGAATTTGTTAATGTCCGGTTGTAGAAAACCTGAACTTGCCCTTAATTAAAATTCATCAACCGCGTGTGTTACCGTGATGGTCTCTTCTCGGCAGAGTCCGGGAAGTGAACACGGTGTTGGAGTTATGCTTGACGTAGGTTGTTTTAGGATCACTTCTTGATCATAGTTTCATGATCGTGCTTTGCCTTCTCTTCTCGCTCTCATTTGCGTATGTTTAGCCACCATATATGCTAGTCGCTTGCTGCAGCTCCACATATTACCTTGCCTTTCCTATAAGCTTAAATAGTCTTGATCGCGAGGGTGCGAGATTGCTGAGTCCCCGTGACTCATAGATACTTCCAAAACTAGCTTGCAGGTGCCGATGTTACCGAGCAGGTGTCGCAACCAAGCTCAAGGAGGAGCTCGATGAAGATCTTTTCCTTTGTGTTGTTTCGTTCTAGTTGATCAGTAGTGGAGCCCAGTTGGGGTCGATCGGGGACCTTGTCGCATTTGGGATTCTTCTTTTATTTTGGTTCCGTAGTCGGACCTTGATTGTATTTGGTTGATGTAATGCTTTATACATGTATTGTGTGACGTGGCGATTGTAAGCCAACTATGTATCTCTTTGCCTTATGTATTACATGGGTTGTGTGAAGATTACCTCACTTGCGACATTGCTTTCAATGCGGTTATGCCTCTAAGTCGTGCTTCGACACGTGGGAGATATAGCCGCATCGAGGGTGTTACATGACCCATCATGGCTACAACGTCCTCAAGATGCCCAGGAGCTGCGGAGTCATCACGATCGCCTGTGAGGAGAAGGATGCGGTATGCTCCCTCGAGCGTGCTTACCAAGCTGCAGCGGTCGAAGACCCAGATAACGAAGGCGCCATCTACCCTCCTGAGGCCATCCCCAAGAAGAAGAAGCAGCAACTCCATCGAGGGCTTCAGGAGAGCAGCGTCTCCAGCAGCACCACATCAGGACCTGCGCCCGTAGATGGAGCGCCTCCCTCCCTCGCATAGGAAGGCGCGCCCGGCACCCTCCTTAGGCTGGGCTTGGGGGCTCTCTTATGGAGGACCTCAGACTTAGCCAATGTCACGAGGGAGGTGCTCAGGCACCACGTGGAGGCATGCTTCACTGCACGCTTCCCTCACAGGGCATAAGGCACGAGGTGCTCGGTACTCAGGAGTTCACCACCAAGACCACCAAGGAGCTTCAACAGGCAAGAACCATGCACGGCGACCGCCGCCCACCACCTGGCGTAGCTCCTTGTCCTGGCGTGGACGACGAGCTGCGTGTCTATGTCGATGTTCTTAGGCTCAACAGGGCCGCATTCAGGGGCGCTTCTGGCCATCGAGCATTGGTCGGTGCGGAGGCCCCCCACACAGCTATGTTCGGATGCCCTTCGGCCTGCCGAACGCAGCTGTTGCCTTAAACTAGCTCACGCAGGGCGCCCTGGCGGCTCGTGAGGCCAGGCGCCATGCCATCCTGGGGGAGGAGGAGCCGAAGCCTCCAGGGTCCCCTGGGAACCAGCCACCGGGTGACTTGTGAGGAGCGACTTCTTCAGCGCGCATCTTCAGCTGCTCCAACGCCTCTTCAACAATAGTGCCATGTGACATTTTCTGGTTTATTCAGCTCGGGGCGCCCCTCAGGCTGCATCATCGCTAGGTCACATGGACATGTCCCTGCGACATGCACCCTTTTGCATCCTTAGCTTACTCTGTTGGGGGCGCCCCTCGGGCTACATCATCCCCAAGACGCATGGGTCCGTCCCTATGGCATGTATCGTTCTTGCATCTACTCGAACTAGCTTGCCTCCTTGCATGAGTTACCTTATGATCACCACCTGCTTGCCTGTTGCCCTTTGCGGCCACCCGTGTTGCTGACCGGCCTCCTACTCATCCCGCAACGGGGACTTCACATGCTGGCACGACGCTTGTGCTTGGGTCCGTCCCTACAGTGCTGACAAACCTGAGTGGTTGATGCGGAGCATCCTATGGACATCAACATGTCAAGAGTCTGTTCGGCGAGTGACACGTGCGACATCTACTTCACATACACAAAGGTGAATCATCTCCTTTATACGTGCTCATTTGACACCTTCGAGGATGGTATACTACTTGACACTCCACTCGTGTGCATGCATAGGTATTCTCGAAACACTACGAACGACGAGGAGGAGTGCAAGCGCCAAGGAACAACTGGAAGCGATGACGGAAGAAGGCGGAGCTGCTGAAGCTACATCAACCAGACATCCGGGCCAGAGGCCGGACATCCGGCACCTGGGCAGCTGTGCAAGAGCTGCCCTGACAGACGGCAAACAGCATCAGTGGCCGGACATCCGGCGCCCCTCCAACTCCCAGACATTCGGCCTCTCCCCCGGAAATCCGGCATCGACGATAGAACACAGCAGAAGTTTGGCCACTTCAGCCCGGACATCCGGCCCGAGCCCCGGACATCCGGCGCCTCCTAAAGCCCCGGACATCCGGCCCCCAGCCCGGACATCCGGCACCTGCGTGTGCACAGCCGGGCTAGAGGCCCATGTATCCCCTTGATGTAGGGTAGAACCCCAATCGCCCAATCTTTCATGAAAGGAGCGGATCCCGCGATGAACACAAAGAACATGAAGGAAAACACGAGGGGAAACACGAGAGGAAACACAAGAAAATCACTAAACCAACAAGAAATAGTAACACATATGCTAGATCCTCGAATACATAAGAGATCACACGACCCACGGTCAACTAGGAACGATACAAAGGTAGCCGGTCTTCTCCGTGAGGAGGTCTTGATGTTCTTCTCCGCAAGGAGGTCTTGAATCCAAAGGGATCTTCTAAGAAGAGGAGCCGCGGTCTCTCTCGTGGAGTAGATCCAATGTGGATGAGCAATGCACTATCTCTAATATGAGCTAAACCAATGCTAACCTAGCTAGAAGGAATAGGAGGTCTATTTATAGTATTAGTGCAAAAAGGGGCCGAAGTGGGGGTAGATCGGCTGCGGCCCAACACATGGCAGCACACAGGCGCCGGATGTCCGGGAGTCACTGGTCGTCCGGAGGCTCGCGAGGGTCCAGACGTCCGGTGCCTGTCGGACGTTCATAGATTCGGCTCGGGTGGGCTTCGGTCGGACGTCCGGTCAGGGTCGGTCGTCCGGGCGCCAGTCGTCCGGGTGGCTTCGGAAATCCATATTTTTGGCTCGGGTGAGGGGGTGTTGGACGTCCGGTCTAGGTCGGACGTCCGGAGCCTGGAGATCGTCGGACGTCCGGCCCTGGTCGGTCATCCGGAGCCTGTAGCTTCTTCCGCATCCCTTCTTCTTCACGTCCATATTCCTCTTCTGCTTCTCCTTGCTCCTTAGCTTTGTCATGGCCAACTCCTTGACACCTGAATATGCATAATGTCTCCATTTGAGATAGTATCCATGTCTCATGTGCATCGAAGTGAACTTGTGAGAGGAGAGATGTCACCTCGGTTTCAAGAGCTCTTGCACGTGCTCGTGTCATGGGTCCGCTAGGCACTTGGTGAGACGATGGTAGGTCCATGGGGATGACCTTGGGATGCTTCGCATCATCTCCCCTCCCTTGGGGAAGATCCGACCTCAGATCAAATTCTTCATCACCATGGTAGGGCGAGAGGTCCTTAACATTGAAGATGTCACTCACATTTAACTTGTCATGCGAGAGGTCGATCTTGTAAGTGTTGTTTTTGTAGCATGCAAGCACCTTGAAGGGTCCATCCGCTGGAGGTAGAAGCTTGGACTTGTGTTCGGTGGGGAAGTGTTCTTTGCGAAGGTGTAGCCACACAAGATCACCAATGTCGAATAGCATGGGTTGCTTGTTGATGTTGAGCTCGGTCGCAAGTCGTTGTACTTGGCACTCGATGGTGTGCCTTGTATCTTCATGCACCTTCTTGAGACGGTTCACACGTGCACTTGCGTCCAAATTGATGCGCTCTTGTAGTGGTAGCGGTAGAATCAATGGGGACAATAGATTGAATCCGTAGACGACCTCGAAGGGGGACTTGCCGGTTGTTGAGTGTCTTGCTCGGTTGTAGGAGAACTCGGCGATAGGTTGGCACTCCTCCCACTCCTTGATGTTCTTCTTGATGAGTACTCAAAGTAGAGCGGAGAGTGTGCAGTTGGTCACCTCTATTTGGCCATCGGTTTGTGGATGATATGCCATGGAGAAGAGTAGCTTGATTCCGAGCTTGGCGCATAGGGTCTTCCAAAAGTAGCTTAGGAACTTGACGTCGCGGTCCGAGATGATCGTCTTTGGCCCTCCATGTAGACGCAATATTTCCCTACAAAAGAGATTGGCTACATGTGAAGCATCGTCTATCTTGTTGCAAGGAATGAAATGTGCCATCTTAGAGAAGCGGTCCATAATGACAAATACCGAAACCTTTCCATTTCTAGTCATAGGAAATCCAAGTACAAAATCCATGCTAATATCTTCCCATGGTTGATTTGGAATTGGGAGAGGCATGTAAAGGCCATGGGATTGAGCTTTTGACTTAGCTTTGCGACATGTAGAGCATCAATTGGTGAAGCGGTTGACGTCTTGAAACATCTTGGGCCAATAGTAGTTCTTGGAGAGCGTAGCGAAAGTCTTGTCGCGTCCAAAATGTCCCATTAATCCTCCCCCATGAGATTCCTGCAAAAGCAACAAACGAAGAGAAGACTCGGGGATGCAAAGCTTGTTAGCTCTCATAAGATATCCATCTTTGATGTGATAGCGTTCCCAAGATGTATGCGTCAAACATTTGGCATAAGGAGTAGAAAAAGTGGGATCATGCTCATACAAGTCTTTTATGTGCTCAAAGCCAATGACATCCAATTCAAGTTGAGTAACAAGCATGTATATGCGGGAAAGGGCATCCGCCACAATATTTTCCTTACCTTTAATGTACTTGATGATATAAGGAAAAGACTCAATAAATTCACTCCATTTAGCATGACGCTTGTTCAACTTGGTTTGACCCTTAAGGTACTTGAGCGTTTCATGATCGGTATGAATGATGAATTGATGAGGGCGAAGATAGTGTTCCCATTCGTGCAAAACTTGCACTAAAGCATATAACTCTTTGTCATAGATGGGGTAATTGAGTTGCGCTCCGGAAAGTTTTTCACTAAAGTAAGCTATGGGGCGCTTCTCTTGTGTTAACACACCTCCTATGCCATGACCACTAGCATCACAATGAATCTCAAAGGGCTTGTCAAAGTTGGGTAAAGAAAGCACGGGAGCATGAGTAAGCAAATTCTTAAGCTCATTGAAAGCTGTATCTTGGGATGGTCCCCAAACAAAAGGCACATTTTCTTGCTCAAAGCAAGCAAAGGCGAAGCAATGGTGCTAAAATCTTTCACAAAGCAACGATAGAAACCCACAAGGCCAAGAAAGCTATGCACTTGTTGCAAGTTGGTTGGTTGGGGCCATGTCTTAATAGCATTGATCTTGGACTCGTCTACATGAACACCCTTAGAAGATACAACAAAACCCAAGAAAACGAGCTTATTAACGCCGGAAAGGAACTTTTCCATGTTAGCAAAGAGATGCTCGTTTCGAAGAGTTTGTAAAATGGTTCGAACATGGGTGACATGATCTTGAAGAGATTTGCTATACACAAGGATATCATCGAAGTAGACCACAACAAACACACCAATGTAAGGGCGAAAGACATGATTCATAAGACGCATAAAAGTACCCGGTGCTTCTGATAGACCCATTGGCATAACTAACCACTCATACAACCCAAACTTGGTTTTGAAAGTGGTTTTTCATTCATCACCCTTGTGCATGCGGATTTGATAGTAACCACTTTTAAGATCAATTTTGGAGAATATAGTGGCACTACTAAGTTCATCAAGCATATCATCAAGGCGTGGAATGGGATACCTACAGCGAACGGTGATAGCATTGATAGGTCTACAATCGGAGCACATGCGAAATCTACTGTCTTGTTTTGGCACAAGAATGACCGGAACGGCACAAGGACTCAAACTTTCATGCACATGTCCATGGTCTATGAGATGCTTTACTTGCCTTTGTATTTCTTTGGTTTCTTCGGGGTTGACGCGGTAGGGAGCTTTGTTCGGAAGAGGTGCTCCAGGGATGAGGTCGATGTGGTGCTCGATGCCTCATAGTGGAGGTAGTCCCGGAGGTAGCTCGTCAGGGAAAACATCTTGAAATTCCTGCAAAAGAGAAGACAACACTAAAGGTAGAGCATGAGCGGTGTTAGCTTGTGTTGCATTGTCCTTGCACAAAAGGACATAGTGTAGGACACTAGATGGGTTCTCACACACTCCTCTTATCTCACTTTTGGTGGCAAATAGTACTAATTTCTTCTTGTCGCTCATCGTGGAGGCACTCGATTTGGGCTTGTGGCGCTCACTCTCTTTTTGGTGGCTCACTCTCTCACTATTCTCTCCACGATGGGTGGCTTGCTTGTCGGTGATCACTTGGCTTGGAGACATGGGGCAAAGTACATACTCCTTTCCTTTCATCTTGAATATGTAGTGGTTCATTCAGCCATTGTGGATGACACCTCTATCAAATTTCCATGGGCGTCCAATAAGAAGGTGGCAAACAGTCATTGGAACGATGTCACACTCCACAGTGTCTTCGTAGGCACCAATTTTGAAGGAGACTTGTACTCGATGCTCGACTTAAATAGTGCCGGAGTCGCTAAGCCATTGAACTTTGTAGGGATGTGGGTGTTTCGTCTTGGGCAATTGGAGCTTGGAGCAAAGTTCTTCACTTGCGAGGTTATGACAACTCCCTCCATCAATGATGACCTTGACGGATCTTCCATTGATGCCAACCTTGGTGTGAAAGATATGGCATCTTTGGTCTTCTTCTTGGTTATGTTGAAGAGTCAAGACCTTGGAGACAACTAGAGCGGGACTTGAATCTTCATCGCAAAAGACTTGTTCCATGTCTTCTTCATTCACTTGCCGGTGTATGGCCACTTGATCAAGGGATTCCATTTATCCTTCACTCATTGAGTCATAAGTGCCGTCGTCCTTGAAGATCATGGTCCGCTTGTTGGTGCACTCATAGGACTTGTGGCCTCGGCCTCTGCATATGAAGCATTTGAAGGAACTTGTCTTGACGGTCTCATCGGTTGGGGTAGATGATGATGAAGCTCTCGGCTTGAAGTTGCTCGTTGTAGGAGGATGAATTGGAGTTGACGAAGCTTTCTTGGAACTCGACTTGTCGATGTTGCTTGTAGAAGGTTTGGTAGACGGTGTTGGAGTCGTTGAAGCTTGGGTGTTGGAGAAGCCGTATGACTTGGATGAGAACTTGGCATACTTGTAATCATCTTGCACTTGACGTTCCTCTTTGGTAGCTTGATGCACTAGCTCGATGAGGTTCGAGTATGGTTGGAAGTCGGAGATCTTCTTGATAGGATGGTTGAGTCCATTCAAGAAACGTGACATTTTTTGCTCATCATCTTCCGTGACATTGGCTCTTATCATGGCATTCTCCATCTCCTTGTATTACTCTTCAACGCTCTTGGTTCCTTGCTTGAGTAGTTGAAGTTTCTTGAAGAGGTCGAGGTTGTAGTAGGTAGGCATGAAGCGTGGTCTCATGACATCCTTCATTTGCGCCCAAGTAGTGATGGGTGGTTCACCTCTTGCCTCACGGCGCTCGATGACTTGTTCCCACCAAATGAGGACATAGTCTTGGAACTCAAGGGATGCCATCGCGATCTTCTTATCTTCTTCATAATTGTGCAAGCGGAAGATTTTGTCGACCTTCAATGCCCATGAAAGGTACTCTTCGGGATCGTTGCTTCCATTGAAATTGGGCATGGTGAACTTTAGCTTGCCGTAGCATTTCTCTTCATTGTGTTGGGGTCGAAGATGATGACGCCCATGTTGTTGATGATTGTCAAACTCATTGTGCTCTTGGCGAGGAGGGTTGTCAACCTCATGTTGCTCTTGCCGTGGAGGATTCCCATTGTCTTCATGCTCTTGGAGAACTTGATGTTCTTGGCAAGCTTGTGGAGGAACTTGTCTAGCTTGACGTTGCACGCGAGCTTGAGTCGTCGTTCGTGAGCTTCTTCACGAAGTGATTCTTCATGTTCACGAATTTGTCGGCCTCGGTTGGCTACGACTCAACTTGAATCTTGGAGGGCACGTTGCGCCTCAAGTGCTTGAGCTTCATGGAGTTGTTTTTCTTGTTATTGTGCCTCGGTATCTTGTGCATCTTGGTGTAGACGCACTCGCTCTTCCTCTTCATGTTGGCATTGTCGTTGCCGTTCTCGTGCTAGCGCAAAAGCCTCTTGGGTTTGACATTGTCGGTGTTCTTGAGAGTTGGTGTCGCGTAGAGGATTCAGGCTTTCTTGATGATCGTTGCGCGCGGCACGTCGAAGAGTGTTCGATGTCGGTGTACTTGAGCCGGAGAGGGTGAAGTCGGAGGGTCGACTTGAGCGGCTCCGTCTTTATGAGGACGAAGTGGAAGAAGAGCGGTTGAGCAACAAAGCACGAATCTCATCCATTCTTGCATCGTTCTCTTGCTTGTGATCATCGAGCTTGTGGTCGAAGTAGTCCCTTGTATATTGCTCGGAGAGTCGCAAGTCGGCGACGAGGTTGTCGATGGATCCCTCATTGCTTGTTGCTCTTGATGCAAATCATGTTGTGCACCAAAGAGGTGGCTCTTGGTGACGTAGGCGTTCATGTCGTCGTCGTGCTCAATGAAGAGTGGGTTGGTAGAAGTACTTGGCCTATACATCATTCCAAGAGAAAAATGTGAGTGGTAGAAAGAGAAGAACGTATACCAAATGTACCTTTACCGAAGTTGAAGGTGGATCAATGATCACTCCAATGTGGAACAAGGAAATAGCACAATTGGTACCAATTCTTGTTGGTTGCTCACACCTAAACAAGTAAAAGCTTATGGTGGAGCTTGGTTAGGATGGTGGCACAAAATTTGATGCAATTGTAAATGAGCTTCAATAATGTTGGAAAAGATTCGCAAGATTGCAATGCAACAAGTAGACCCAGCAATATACGGTACACGGAAACACACACACAAAAAGATAAGTGGGGTCGTGCAACCAAGGGTGAGCCAAAATGTGCAATCCACAAAAATGCTCTTGTTGCACAACACTAGAGAGACGCTCGCACGATTGCACAATAGGCGGATACAAAGACTTGTGCACAACCTACTTAGCAAAAATGCAACGACTTCTATCCCAAGTATGCTCTATGCAAGGTGTTTCTATGATATGATCCAAGATGATCTAGTATGACAATCTTAATGTTGTATGATGCTATGGTTCTTGCTTAAAAGCTCTTTGCTTATCTTTCCCTTTTGCTTAAAAGCTTGTTTGGCTCTTTGTTGTTTGAGCTCTTTTCTCATGCAATGCTTCATGAACCAAGATAGCAATTGTGTATGCGATGACAACCTTGTTACATAACAGATGATACCAATATATGCACCAATGATGTATGTATGCTATGGGAAGTATGATCACTAATGTGCACAAGTCTCGTTGCCGGCAATACTCAAAAGCTAGTCTCAATGGGTAAGCGACGGAAAGGAGTAAGGCTATGATGGCTATCAATGTAATGGCAAGAATGATATGTCCAATACCAAGGTGAGGTTACCGCATCTTGTGCATGGTATGGTGTCAAAAAGGTGGCACGAATACCAAGATGTAGTCGACGTGGTCGTTGTTGATGACGTGTCCATTGCGATGATGAGCGGCAGTGATGTTGATGTCGAACCATACCTAAATAGCTGAAACACAAATAGGACACGGGACCGCAACTCAAATTTTCAGATCTCGAAATGGCAACACGTGCCAGAGAGCGAAATGGATAAGTAATGATGGTGCTATGCGGAAGTGGTGATGGTGTATAGCGGTGGTGGAAGTGCGTATGCGGAAGTGGGGCGGTGGTGGTGACAAATACTGGAAAAAAATCAGTTTCATCAGGTCCATGGCAGGACACAGGCGCTGGACGTCCAGGAGTCACCGGTCGTCCGGAGGCTCGCGATGTCCGGTGCCTGTCGGACGTCCGTAGATTTGGCTCGGGTGGGCTTCGATCGGTCGTCCGAGCGCCGGTTGTCTGGGCGGCTTCGGAAATCCGTAGTTTTGGCTCGGGTGAGGGGGTGTCGGACGTCCGGCCCTGGTCGTTCGTCTGGAGCCTGTATCTTCTTCCTCATCCCTTCTTCTTCACGTCCATCTTCCTCTTCTGATTCTCCTTGCTACTTAGCTTCTTCATGGCCAACTCCTTGACACCTGAATATGCATAATGTCTCCATTTGAGGTAGTAGCCATGTCTCATGTGCATCGAAGTGAACTTGTGAGAGGAGAGATGTCACCTCGGTTTCAAGAGCTCTTGCACGTGCTCGTGTCATGGGTCCGCTAGGCACTTGGTGAGACGATGCTAGGTCCATGGGGATGACCTTGGGATGCTCCGCATCACCCCTCCTCACTTACCCCTTCGTGGCCTTAGACTATGTATACTCCTCCACCTCCTCCTAGTTAGGGTTAGCAAAGTAGTAGCTCATTTAGAGATAGAGCTTTGCTCATCCATTACGGATCTACTCCACGAGAGAGACCGCGGCCCCTCTTCGGAGAAGAAACACCTTGGATTCAAGACCCCTCACAGGAAGATCCCCTCATGGATTCAAGACCTGCTCATGAAGATGAACCTTACCTTGTATCTTTCCCTTTGTTGTTCATGTACCTTGTGGATCTTGTGTGTTTGATTCGCTAGTGGATGTGTTATTGGACTTGTTCTTAGGTGTTTCCCCTTGTGATTTCTCTCCGTTCTTCCCCGTGTTCTTCGTGTTCTTATTTGGGATCCTCTCCTTTCGTGAAAGATCGGCCGTATAGGGTTCCACCCTACATCATCTTGGTATCAGAGCCACATTGATCACGATTTCGGAGCCTCCCCTCTTCTTTTTCTAGCCTAATTTTGTTTTGTTCTTCCCAAATTCGAAAATCCCCACCAAAATTAGCCCCCAATTTTTTTGATTTGTTGGTTTGATGATATTTTGTTGATTTTGATCCATGGATTCGTTGTGTCTTGAGTAGATCTAGCTTTCCCCCAAGTTTCCCCACTTTCCATCCACGAAATCTCATCAATTTTGCCCCCCCAAATCATCAATTTCCGCCCGAAATCAAGTTTCGAAGTCCAAATCCCGATCTGGAATCGTCGGGCCGGACATCCGGGCCCCAAGCCGGACATCCAGCTCCTGGAGCACAAAATCCGCATGGTTCTGGAGACACACACCCCAGATATCCGCCCCCCACCCCGGATGTCCGGCCCCTGGGAATTCACCCTTCCCCGTTTCACCGTTTTGTCCATAACTAATTCATTCGGAGTCCGATTTTGACGTTCTTTAGCTCGTTTTGAAGCTCTTGACATCCCCCATCCCACAAAAATACTACCATCACCATTTGACTCCATCAAAGTGTTTGAACTTTGGCATCGTTGCCTAGGGCTTCCACTATATCATCCGCATAACTACCACCGACTTCCGCAACCTAACTCATATTGATCCCGATAGCATTAGTGGTTGTTTGAGTAGTCATTTGAGACTCCTAAGGTGTTTAGGCTACTTAGGGATGGTTGCTTCTTCATCAACCACCACCAGCAGCATAACTTCCGCATAGGCTTGGCCACCATACACTTCCACCACCCCGACTTAACCCAATTTTGTTTGTGTTGTGAGTTGTGTCTCTTAAGGTGTTTCGGGTACTTATGGACCGTGCTTTCAATTCATACACCATGTATAGTCCACCACCTTACCCTCAATTTCCGCATTGCCTACTCGCAAAACCCATCATTGCATTTCCGCAATCCCATTGAGCTTCCGCCACCACCACCGCTTTCCCGCTACCACAAATTGACATTTGACGTTTGAGATTTTGAGCTCGCGGTTTCTCCGTTTCGTAATGTGTTTCAGCTACTTAGGGATGAGTATCCATCATCTTGGTATCTACATCAAGAACACCGTCACTCATCATCACCGCGTACGGTAACCTCCATATCATCTTGGTATCATGGTATCCCTCCATTGTATATTCCCTTGCCATTGCATTGATAACCCCTAGCCCATTTTGCGTCACTTGACTATCGAGACTAGCCATTTGAGTATTGCCGGCAACGTTACTTGTGCACATTAGTGATCTACACCATACATTGCATACATACCATATCATATTGGTATCATATCGTCCCTTGTGTCACAAGATTGTTCCCGTATATAACCAATTGCTATCTTGGTTTGTGCATTTCGCATTGCGGCCATAAAAAAGAAGAAGAAGAAGAATAAGCTTTTAAGCAAAAGAGAGAAAAACAAAAGAGCTTGTAAGCAAGTTCCATAGCATCATACCACATTGCATATAAGATTGTCATAACCGATCATCTTGGACGATACCAGTGGACCATACATACATAGCATACTTGGGATAGAAGTTTATCCAATTTGCATCTTATTGGTTGTGCACAAGTTACGTATCTGTCTATTGAGCAATCGTGCTAGCGTCTCTCTTGAGTTGTGCAACACGAGCGTTTTCCGCGGATTCCACATTTTGAGCTCATTCCTTGGTTGCACAACCCCATTTATCTATCCGTGTGTGCGTTTCCATGTGCCATTCATTGCTATTGGTCTATTTGTTTCACTTGTGAATTTGTGAATCTCTTTCAACATTATTGACTCTTGCTAACATTTTGCATTAAATTTTTGTGCCACTATCCTCACCGAGCTACTCAATAAGCTTTAGTTTGTAGGTGTGAGTTAACAAGTCCAATACCAATTCCACTATTCTTTGATATCACATTGACTGAAAAGGGATACATCCTCAACTTTGGGAAAAGGTAACTTGGTATTGTTTATCTCATTTCCTACTCACCTCTACTCGAGTCTTGTGATGGATAGGCAAGGCATTTCACCTTCAGTCTACAACAACAATGACGAGTTTGATGCCACGAATAACTCTACCGACACCAAGATGCAAGCTCAAATGGAGGAGATCAAAGCCCTCATCAAGTCCTACAAGCGATCTTCCTCATCTTCGAGAAGACGCTCAAGTACACATGCTTCCAAGCTACCATCTCTGGCAAAGTCACATCCGCATCGACACCATCACCACCACGAAAGTGAAGGTCAAGCACTCAACAACTTCACCATCTCCCTTGGCATCTGCGCCAAGTGACTTCAAGGCATCTTCGCCTACGGACATACGACATCTTCGCCAACAAGCACCTCGAGACTTCCACGAGCTACTACGACCTCGACCCTGACCACAAGATGACTTTCTATGTGACTCAAGAACCCGAGGAGTCTCTCGAGTGGGAGCGCCTAATGGATGAATACCTCAAGTTACATCAAGTTCCTCCCGAAGATCAAGTGAAGTGCGCCACAACAAACTTCCACGACTACGCGTCCACATGGTGGCTTCACACACCTTTGGAGAGCTACGACATGAGTTGGCCCAAGACGAAGAGAGCTTTGCAGCGAGAGTTCGTGACTCCAACCTACACGGAACAACTTCAATGCCAATTGGAGAACACCATCCAAGGATCCAAGTCCATCGACAAGTACTTCAAGGAGATGAAGATTGCCTTGCGACGAGCTGGCATGGACGACCCCATTTCGATGAAGTTCCACTTCATGATGGGATTGCACAACGACATCTCCAAGCCGATCTTCCTCGAGAACTACAAGTCCCTCGACGACAACTACATTGGTGCTCTCAAGGCGGAACAAATAACTCATGAAGGCCAAAGCTTCTCCACCCCAAGCTCACTTCGCGGCGACCAAGTTCCATGGGAACAAGCATGAGGCTAGTACCACCACGATGTCGAAGCCCGACGAGCTCCAAGATGATTCTCCCAAGTTTGACTTCACCGCCATCCCTCTTTGTGGCATTGATGGTTCCGAGTCTACTTCGACTCTTTTTCAAGTTGGTGCATTGACGACTACGACTACGGAGACCATCAAGGACCAAGCTTTGGAGGCGAGCGACATGGTGATGAGCAAGGATGATACTTCCATCTTAGGAGGCGAGAGTGATGATGTGCCATCTTCGGCTTTCATCCATGGCGACGGCGATGAGATGGTTGAGCATGGGATTTTCCTTCGACCATGGCGACGTATGATGACTTGAGTGACTTTTGGCACCATATTGAGAGTGAGAGTGACTTCACTACTAGCCCCATATATGATGTGTTGCCACAATTCCCATGTGAGGAGAGCCACAACCCCGACCACTTGAGTGAGATGAGTGACTCCACCATATGTGAGATTGAGTGCACCTACCTTGAGGGAGTGAGTGAACCACCACATAGAGAGAGTGAGGCCACTATGATTTCGGACGACTTAACCTCTACCTCCATCGTGTCTTCTCATTTAGTGCTAGGTCCCATATACAATGACGCGCCGATTCACGACGACTTCGTCCTTCCTTTAGACAAGACGATGGCCATGGTGGAATATGATGCACGCCCACATGGTTCCATCAAGATGAAGATGACCACCATTTGGTCTTTCCCACCTCACCTACACCACTTGAGTGGAATGACAAAGGGTAACATAGGTGACGGTGATGCTCTAGTCCCACTAGCGAACATTCTTGACATTCGTTGCTTGCATGATGTTGATCAACCTATTAGCATGCTTCATGTGTGACTTCCCCATGCGATGATTTACCCATTTATGATGAGTATGATGATTCTAATGTGGAGTCTATTAGTTGTGATGCCATGCTACATAGGATTTCTCGTGACAATTCTCTAGGTCACATAATGTTTGACAATCCGCTTGACTTGTCATATGCTATTCATGAGATCAACAATATGTCATATTTGCAATCTCATCGTAGTGACTATGCATATGCCATTCAAATTAACCCAATTTGCACTTGTGGCATAGATTACAAGCCTATGGTTATTGGCATTGGTTTTTCTTGTGATGATATTGATATGCTCCCTTTGCATCATTTATCTCATATGCCATGCCATGACCACCTAGCATCGGATATGCATTGTTTTGGATGCTACCCATTTTCTCCATATGATGTTTCCAATATTGCTCATGAGGAGACCCCCATAGTTTCCCCATACATGTTAGGAGATTTTGATTCGTCCCATTCATTGCATGATCCCAATACTTGTGTGCACAATATGCTCCCCATGAATAAAAATGCTATTGTTGTGCCACACACTTGCTATACTTGTATGCTCAATTTGCGTCCCCATGGTGTTATACATAACAACTATTCTTTCTTGATGGATGACATGTTCTTATACCATGCATCAAATTTCTTTCAGCAATGCTTACCTTGTGCTAACTCACACGTGCACATACACATCATGATGGATGATGTGTACATTTACCACACACACAATTTCTTTGGTTTTTGTTTATTTTGTGTAGCGACCCATGAATACTTGTCAACCTCGCAATCCCACGAGTTGACAAAATGAGCTCTAAAGAGCAACGATGACTTGGGATCCCATGTATTGTCTTTCCCACCGCTGTCTTCGCGCAAAGGCTTCGCGCATTCATTCTACATGGTCCTCACATGGTTATGGGTTATTGTCCATTACATATTATATGCCCATCTTGTCATGTTCACTTTTCATGATATGCTCATTACTATGACTTTGCCATGCATTCGTGACCCATGCTTTGCATTACACATGATGATTAATTCTCATACTTGTATGAGTATTTGCAAGCTTGGTGGAGATATTGCTTGTTATTGCCATGTTTGCTTTGTGCCCCATTCCTATGATGATACTATGATCATGCTTTGTGTTCGTGCTTGCGATATGTCATGCGCATTGTCTATGCCTATTATTTGCTCACATGACATAATTGCCATGATTTCCTCTAGTATGTTGCATCTTCGCACTAGTATCTTGCACGACTTGATTACTATGATTGCTAGATTTGTTGCATCACTGATGATTCATACTCGTTCCTTTCATTCGGTTGATGACAACCACCGACATGCTTTGCACATGATTGTTATTGCTTCTTGTCATATCTCTCCATATGCTGCCTCTCTCATGCTATATGATTTGCCATGTATTGAGTGCAATTATGCCTTTAGTCTTGATAATGAGTTTTCCCCCATAGCATTCTCGCATATATTTGGATATTTTGACATATTTCTTGTGAAGCATGTTTGTCTTACCTCTTTGCACCATATACCTAGTGCCATGAATATTGCCATTATTGCATCATATTATTCATGCACTTGTGCATCTAATGGTTATGTTCAAGAGAAGAGAACCATTATGATGGATGATGTGTTTATCTACCATGCACATACGTTCTTTGTTTTGTTGCGTGCATGTGTAGGATACTTTGACTTTGTGTCGACTTCCACGTCACATGAGTTGACAATTCGAGCTCTTGAGAGTGAACCACCTCCTACCATGACGATTCTACATCGCACTTGCTTGTACTTCGGCATTGTGAAGGATGCACGAGGAAACGCTTTCAAGTTGACATCTTTCTTGAGCATGGATATTGCGGATCATACTACTTGTGTTGCTTGCATCATGAGACTTATTGTTCATCTTGGGCCACTTGATTGCACACATATTAGAGATCCTGCTTCGACTTTTCATTTTCACCGTTCCATGCATCATGATATATATGCCTTGTGTGTTGCATCCATTTCTTGGATTACTTGCTCCTCTCATATGTTTAGTTGCAACAATGTCATCACTTCACATATGCCATGTCCCATTGATTGCTACATGCTTGCCTTGATTGCCTCACACATGATGAACAATTTATCTTTCCATCGTGTTGAGTGCCACACGATATTCACTAAACTCCATGCACATTATGCTTGGATTGTCTTGCACTTGACCCATGTGTTTAGACACTTCATTCTATTTGGTGTTGTGAATGCTTCTTATGCCTACCATAGACCTTTCATTGAGCGCTTTGCCCATGCGTGCTATGACTTTGAGGTAGATGCTTATTTTCTTGTTACACATATTTGCATCACTACCTCACATTTACATGCTTATTCCCATGTTATCTTTACTTGTGCTCGATTGATATGCTTACATGCCATGTCACAATCCTTTTTCACACCATATGCTTTGCATGATGACGACACTTGTTTGGTGACTCACCTCCTGAATGCTTGGTTTTGCACTAATGCTAACCACATTTGTCTTTCCAAGTGTTTGTTTTTCTTACTCCTTTTGAAGGAATCACAAGACGATGCGACATTGGAGAGTGCCCATTTCGAGCTTCACAAGTACTTGGTGAACGTCCACTTCTACTCGGCGAAGCCTTCTCTTTCCCATGGTGATTTGGTTTTCGATCCGAGGTCGGATCTTTCCCAAGGGAGGGGAGATGATGCGGAGAATCCTATGGACATCACCATGTCAAGAGTCCGTTCGACGAGTGACACGTGCGACATCTACTTCACATACACAAAGGTGAATCATCTCCTTTACACGTGCTCATTTGACCCCTTCGAGGCTGGTATACTACTTGACACTCCACTCTTGTGCATGCATAGGTATTGTCGGAACACTACGGACGAGGAGGACGAGTGCAAGAACTGCACCATCCGCAAGGGAAGCCTGGAAGCAACGACGGAAGAAGACGGAGCTACTAAAGCTACAGCGGCCGGACATCCAGGCCAGAGGACAGACATCCAGCGCCTGGGCAGCCGCGCAAGAGCTGCCCCAATAGACGGCCAACGGCATCAGTGGCCGGACATCCGACCCTTGTGCCCGGACATCCGGCCTCTCCCTCGGAAATCCGGCATCGATGACAGAACGCACTAGAAGTTTGGCCACTTCACCCCAGACATCTGGCCCGAGCCCCGAACATCCGGCGCCTCCTAAAGCCCTTGACATCCGGCCCCTAGCGCGGACATCCGGCACCTGTGCGTGCACAGCCGGGCTAGAGGCCCATGTATCCCCTCCTCACTTACCCCTTCGTCGCCTTAGACTATATATACTCCTCCACCTCCTCCTAGTTAGGGTTAGCAAAGTAGTAGCTCATTTAGAGATAGATCTTTGCTCATCCATTGCGGATCTACTCCACGAGAGAGACCGCGGCCCCTCTTCCGAGAAGATCCACCTTGGATTCAAGACCCCTCACGGGAAGATCCCCTCGTGGATTCAAGACCTCCTCATGGAGATGAACCTTACCTTGTATCTTTCCCTTTGTTGTTCATATACCTTGTGGATCTTGTGTGTTTGAGTTTCTAGTGGATGTGTGATTGGACTTGTTCTTGAGTGTTTCCCTTTATGATTTCTCCCCGTTCTTCCCCGTGTTCTTCGTGTTCTTAGTTGGGATCCGCTCCTTTCGTGAAAGATCGGCCGTATAGGGTTTCACCTGTAATGCCCTCAATGCGGCTATATCTCCCACGTGTCGAAGCACGATTTAGAGGCATAACTGCATTGAAAGCAATGTCGCAAGTGAGGTAATCTTCACACAACCCATGTAATACATAAGGGAAAGAGATACATAGTTGGCTTACAATCACCACTTCACACAATACATGAATAAAGCATTACAACATCCAAATACAATCAAGGTCCGACTACGGAACCAAAATAAAAGAAGAACCCCCAAATGCGACAAGGTCCCGATCGACCCCAACTGGGCTCCACTACTGATCCACTAGAGCAAAACAACACAAACGACAAGATCTTCATCGAGCTCATCCTTGAGCTTGGTAGCGTCACCTGCTCGGTAACATCGGCACCTGCAAACTGGTTTTGGAAGTATCCGTGAGTCACGGGGACTCAGCAATCTCGCACCCTCGCGATAAAGACTATTTAAGCTTATAGGTAGGGTAAAAGGTATGAGGTGGAGCTGCAGCAAGCGACTAGCATATATGGTGGCTAAACATACGCAAAAGAGAGCGAGAAGAGAAGGCAAAGCACGATCGAGAAACTATGATCAAGAAGTGATCCTAGAACAACCTACGTCAAACATAACTCCAACACCGTGTTCACTTCTCGGACTCCGCCGGAAAGAGACCATCACAGTTACACACGCGGTTGATGCATTTTAATTAAGGTCAAGTTCAGGTTTTCTACAACCGGACATTAACAAATTCCCATCTGCCCATAACCGCGGGCACGACTTTCGAAAGTTCAAATACCTGCAGGGGTGTCCCAACTTAGCCCATAACAAGCTCTCACAGTCAACGAAGGATATTCCTTCTAGCGGGAAGACCTGATCAGGCTCAGAATCCCGGTTACAAGACATTTCGACAAGGTAAAACTAAACCAGCAACACCGCCCGAATGTGCCGACAAATCCCGATAGGAGCTGCACATATCTCTTTCTCAGGGCACACTTAGATTGTCTTAGGTACGGGTAGGCCAGCCCAGAGTTGCTCCTGGTGGCCACCGGCAGCTGACAGGTTGGACCAACACTCAGAGGAGCACTGGCCCGGGGGGGGGGGGGTGTTAAAATAAAGATGACCCTTGAGTCTGCAGAACCCAAGGGAAAGAAAAGGCTAGGTGGCGAATGGTAAAACCAATGTTGGGCATTGCTGGAGGAGTTTTACTCAAGGCGAACTGTCAAGGGGTTCCCATTATTACCCAACCGCGTAAGGAACGCAAAATCCGGGAACATAACACCGATATGACGGAAACTAGGGCGGCAAGAGTGGAACAAAACACCACGCATAAGGCCGAGCCTTCCACACTTTACCAAGTGTATAGATGCATTAATTAAAAAAGAGATATTGTGATATCCCATCAAGTAAACATGTTCCAACAAGGAACAAACTTCAATCTTCACCTGCAACTAACAACGCTATAAGAGGGGCTGAGCAAAGCGGTAACATAGCCAAACAATGGTTTGCTAGGACAAGGTGGGTTAGAGGCTTGGTTCAACAATATAGGAGGCATGATAAGCAAGTGGTAGGTATCGCAGCATAGGCATAGCAAAAGAGCGAGCAACTAGCAAGCAAAGATAGAAGTGATTTCGAGGGTATGGTCATCTTGCCTGAAATCCCGCAAGGAAGAAGAACGAGTCCATGAAGAAGACAAACGAATGTAGTCGAACGGGTCCTCACAAACGCGATGTTAACGGAACTAACCCGAAGGACCAACACCGGAAAGAAACAAACAACATAGTAAACAACCAACACATAATCATGGCATGATGCACAATCAAGTATGATGCATGTCCGGTTTAAATATGCATGACATGGCAAAATGCACAAACAACACTACAACTTAAGTGGAGCTCAATATTCATCGGGATGCATATTGACAAAACACCACATGACTTATTTAGTTCTCTCTCGTTTATGTACCCAACAAGATTAAATGCTGTTAGCATGGCAAGAGACGTAGCATAAAGAAACTATCTATCTAGGCAAGTTTAAATGAGGCCGCAAATAACAAACAACAATTCTGGAAACTCCTCATGTGCATATTTTTAGGTTTGGTACTGTTCTGTCCTAAACACAATTTTAGAGGTATTAAACATGCAAAACAAGTACACCATGTTAATCTAGGCATTTTTCCATCCCATTTACATATAAAGTTTATTAAAATCAGAACTACGGTTATTTAGTTGTGAAATAAAACATTTTAACAAGGCATAGGACCAAATTTAAGCAAACTACATTTTAAGCATTTTAAACATGGATGAAAAAGACATATTATGAAACTAGACAAAAATCTAAGCAACTTTCATGTTAAGTTTGTTTAAAACCGATGCACGGTTATTTAGGTGTGAGCATTTTTAAAATGATGGCATATTCTGTAATTATGCATGTGAAGGAAAATTAGTAAATTCACAGAACTAAAAAAAACATCTATGGGCTAAATCTGTTGCAAGTTGGGCCTACTGAGTAGAAGAAAAAAAACAAACGAGGCGCTGCTGGGGGCGCCTCACCATGGGCCAAGGAGCTGGGCTTTGCTGGAGCCGGACAGGGACGAGGCCAACAAGGCCGGGTCAACGGGCGCAGGGGCTTGGCGCTGCGTGCGTTCCAGGAAGGCGAGCTGGCGAAGCAGGGGACGACGGTCAGCGAACAGGAGGGCGCCAGCAGTGGGGACGGGGCCCTGCCGGCGGGATCCGGCCGTGAACGGGCAAAGGCAGCGGAGGCCGGCCGGATCTGGTGGGTGGCCGTGGTGGGACTTGGTGAGGAGGCGACCTGCGCGGAGCTTCTGCGAGGCTTCCATGGTGGCGCTGCTTCCAGGAAAAGAGAGATCAGGGAAGGTGAGAAACGAGGCAAGAGGGAAGGAAGGATAGGGGAGGCGCGATGGGGCTCATCTTGCTAGCTGGTTCGATCGGTGGCGAGGACGTGGTGACGGGCTGGAGCAGGGTGGTGCTGGAGTTGCTCGAGGGGAGGAGTGCGTGGCCTCGGGCGCTTGGTTGCCGATGCAGAGGAGCAGCAAAAGCAGGGAGGCCGGCGTGAGGGAGATCAACTCCGACGGGGACACGGCGAAGCAACGACTTGATGCAGGGGATCTGGGCGCTGCGCTTCGGTCGCTCGTCTCCCTCGCAGATGAGGACGAGGCAGGAGGCCGCGCGAGGGACTTAGCGGCGGGGACGGCCTGAAGCTGCTGCTGGTGTTGGTCCGGTGCTCCGGCGAGCGGCGACTGAAGGTCGAGGAGGAGCTCCTCTCTTTGGGTTTGAGCGAGGCAGGGAGGAGGAATCCCTCGGGCAGGAGATGGCCAGGGATTGAGTGGAGACGCGGGGAGGTGATCTGGTTGGGTTCGAATCGAAGAGCTGGGGCCCGAGCTCTGGTTGGTGGGAGGACGAATGGGAGGATCCCGATGTGGATTCGGTGGAGTGTGGCGGTGGGGTGGATGGATTTTAGGGAGTTGGTCTACGGTTTGTCCAAATAGGCATGTGGGTGGACTATTTACATAGGGAAGGGAGAGAGTTTGGACCTTCCGATCGAAAACCGATGGACGAGAATAAATAGACTAGGGAGGCCAATAAATAAAACGATGATATTTTGTAGATGTTTGGGGATGATCCGGACACAACGGTGGCGACAGTCCGGGTCGGGTTCGGGACAATTTCGGACGCGCGCGGGAGGAGGTCCGCGGGCTGATGAGAGAGGTTAGGTAGGGCCTGGCGGTGAGAGGTAGTGTAGAAGGCAAAGGGTCGAGAAGATAGAAGAGGAGAGGCCCGGCGACTGTTTCCGGAGACCGAAAACATCCGACGTTAGACCGGCTACTATTGCCGCTATATTTATCCGTTGGGGCGTCAAACGGACTCCGAATGGGATGAAACTTGGCAGGCGGTCTACCGACAACAAAACAACACCGCATGCCAACTTTCAACCCATTCCGAGAACATTTTCCGGCCACTTATAAAATAATATTTCGGACATGTCGCGGGCGTGTGCCAGTGTGGTTGGGCTTAGAACAGACAACGGAGAGGACGAGGAGACTGGGGCGGATGCAAGTTTTAAAACATGATGATGCAATGCACATGATGACATGACAAGATGCGACACACAAGCAAATGACAAAGCAACAACAGCGAATAACTGGAAGACACCTGGCACATCGGTCTCGGGGCGTTACAACACTCCACCACTACGAGAGGATCTCGTCCCGAGATCTAGGATGGCACCGGAGGGAAAAGGAAGAGGAAGAGAAGAGGTAAAACTAAGTTGCTTCTTTGACCAACGTGTGAGACCGAAGAACCTTCAAAAGGTTGAGCAAAATTAAAGAAAGAAAGCAACGGAGAAGAACAAAGTTGAAAGCACTCCGTTAAGAAAGAGGAACAAGGAAGAATAAATTCGAACAGCACTCCGGTTGAGAAGGGACGCAAGACTTTATAAGGCGAAAAGAACTTGAGCAGAATGGCACCACACTCCGGTTAAATGGATAAACCAAGAAAAGAACACGATCCCGAGAAAACGAAAAGATGGGCTGAAAAGAGCAACATCACAAAGCCTCCAGAACAAAAGTAAGAATGGAATGGGATGAACGAAGGGAAACAGATCTCGAGGGAGCACGCTTACAACAAAAGCTAGAATGGAGTTGTTGAAAAACCAACAACGAAAAGAATAAGCTTGATATGGTCTTGTGGAGTACATCTCAAATTATGAGTTGACAATCCTGCCACTCACGGGAAAAGAATTGGATTGGTATGAACAAGGAGACGAGAAAGTATTTCACCGGGAGGATAAAGAAGAACTTGGGTCCTTTATAAGCACCATAGATAGCAACAAACCTTAGGGAAGGCTTTAGGTGAAATATAACCCAAGATAACTCCAAACAAGAGATTGATGGATTTAAAATACCTCATTCTTAACAACCTGTGAATCATGAAATATGAGCTCAAATTATCAAGAATGACATAATACCACCTCCAATGATACGGTAGAAAGAAAAGCACTCCGGATAGCAAGATGAAGAAAGCTTGAACTCCTCTAAAAAGAATCTTGATGAACACTTCGAGAAGGAATTAAATCCTTTATGAACCATCATGTAGAACCTTGATGAAGAACTCCGATAAACAAAAGAATGGTCAAACGAAAGGAAAGAGAAGTTGAAAACACAAGTTGAATCATTGTAATGATTAGATGAAGCTTTGGAATGGTATAATTGAAATAACTTTGAACTCCGGAAAAGAAAGATTGACAACTTGAATCGAGAATTTAATGAACCTCCGGAATAAGGAATTAATCTCTTGGATGAACAAAAATAAGAATTACATTATGCGTATCCTTCACCAATTAAATTGATGACAATCAACGGATTTGGCATACTACTTATTCTCGAAGAAAATATTAAGATCGATGTCGCGCCAACTTGGGAAGGTATTGAACGAACCACCGGAAGGGTTGAAACAACGAATAAATTGATATGATAAAGAAGGAAGAGAAAACTCTTGAATGATCCACCGTAAGAATTGGGAAACGAACGAAGTAAAAGGGAAGAATCACCGGTAAGAATTAGCAAATAACGAAGATGCTTGAGAGAATTTAGATCCATGAGAACGAAGAGATTACGAGCTGATTAGAGAATACTTAAAAGATGCACCGGTAAGATAGCAGAATGATAACTGACAGCTGAGAATGAATAAACCTGAATTGATGGACTCCGGGTAACAAATTGAGAAGACTCTTGAATTGCTCCGGATAGGTGAAAAGAATTCTCACAACCGAAAATAATTATGAGAGAATGGCATAAAGCTAGAATCACGAATATTGAAGAGAAAAGAGCAAGATTGAGAGAAAAATCTTCTTCGGGCTTCAAATCCGAGAATGACGACGAGAAACACTAACAAAAATTGTTGAGGCACTCCAGAATGAAGAATAGAAAGGTTGAGCCAACGATGAAAAGAATTTGAAAGATCTTGGAGAAAGACATTTGACTGATGACAATTCATTCTTACGTCAAACTTTAGAAGATTTGAGAATAACGCCGGGAAAAAGAGAAGAGTCGGGTAAGATCCTGGGAAAAGACCTGTGGGTTAGGGCCCACTCAAAAGAAAACACCGTTGAACGATTTACAAGAGAGAAAGCACCGGTTGAATTAAATGGCTTGAATAAGATAGCATTCCCGAAAGATCTTGACAGAATGAGAATAAAATCCAACATCTTCTGAGGTATCTTCAGCACTCCGGAACAATAGAATAGCAAGCGGTGAAAGATTATGAGGTGCACCGGCATGAGAAGGTATTGAAACGAGGAAAGGATATGATCAACAAAGCTAGACTTGGTTCCACCAGAGAAGAAAAGAAACAAAGAATGATAACTTGAAGCTCCGATAGGATCTTCATGATAATCACCGGATAAGAATATTGGAAGAAAAGAAAGAAGAGGGACTTCACAAGAATATAAAGGATACTTGATTAAAACATCGGATTCCTTGAAGAAAAAGGGTGGGTGGGCGGGAAAACAAAGGCAACTTGGGGACGGATGAAACAAACACCATTGAGAAGAACTGATACTTGATCTTGCAGATGTTGCAATGATCGGATCCACTTGAAGAGAAACACACCGGTGAAAAGGATTGGCATGACAATCTCGATTATCAAGAAGGATTAGTATTCACAATGGAGTATAAGAACACCATTTAGGAAAGGTATGGAATCCACATTTGACTTTGAAGCAACTCGAATACCACAAATTGAAACAAAACAAAGGATTGACTTGCAGAATAAGCCGGAACAAACATATGATAGAGATTTCGTCCGAAGTTTTCGTGGTGGGGCCTACACGGGCTCGATCATATAACACCATCATGTACAAGGCAGTGCACATGACATACGAAGCGTCCCCGAGTCGGCATAGCTAAGGACTCTTTAAGACACAACGATACCACTGTAAAACCAACCGTGAATAGGCGGACCACTAGACGTCGAACCCCAATTTCATATCATACATCTGTCGGAAAGAAATCCTAAGAGCTACTTGAATTCCCACCTATGAAACTCCCAAACCTTTCCGGTTATGCAATCAGGTGTTGGGGATACAGGGGAAGCATAATATCTCACCCAAATCTAGCAAATCCTACATCCAGCTGTATCCATCCTTCAACTCATAACCAAGAAACCTTCGGAAATCGTCTACCTCAACCTTCGAAAAGCATCCGTTATACGAGTTATGGCAATACTCCCTAACTCCCGCCCCAGTACTGGGTGGCGTCGAGGTTATCTCACCAACAACTGCATAAAAGAGATTTTTGATGTCGGCGAAACTAAACTCAGGTATTCCAGAACTGCAACGATAAAATTGTGACGACAACACCTCAGAGCTCAACTCCCCGGGACACTGCCACAAACCCTAAATGACAGGAGGCACCAAGAACAATGTTCTCGTCACAAAACCATCGGAACGATTCCAAGATACCCGTGTGATCCTAAAAAAATTTAGTGAAATTTTAGAAGAGAAGAGTCAAAACTCTATGTCAGGATGCCTTACCAGAGCGATGAAGGGACTTGGGAGTAAAAAGAAGTCCTAACTCTCCGATATATAATTCCTAAATGACTCAAAACATTTTTCTAGACTCAACTCGTCCACTAATTCGATCAATCAGTGGGGGCTCCTAAGGTCGGGGAAGGCTCTGATTACCAACTTGTAACGCCCTCGATGCGGCTATATCTCCCACGTGTCGAAGCACGACTTAGAGGCATAACCGCATTCAAAGCAATGTCGCAAGTGAGGTAATCTTCACACAACCCATGTAATACATAAGGGAAAGAGATACATAGTTGGCTTACAATCGCCACTTCACACAATACATGAATAAAGCATTACGACATCCAAATACAATCAAGGTCCGACTACGGAACCAAAATAAAAGAAGAACCCCCAAATGCGACAAGGTCCCGATCGACCCCAACTGGACTCCACTACTGATCCACTAGAGCGAAACAACACAAACGAGAAGATCTTCATCAAGCTCATCCTTGAGCTTGGTAGCGTCACCTGCTCGGTAACATCGGCACCTGCAAACTGGTTTTAGAAGTATCCGTGAGTCACGGGGACTCAGCAATCTCGCACCCTCGCGATCAAGACTATTTAAGCTTATAGGTAGGGTAAAAGGTATGAGGTGGAGCTGCAGCAAGCAACTAGCATATATGGTGGCTAAACATACGCAAAAGAGAGCGAGAAGAGAAGGCAAAGCACGATCGAGAAACTATGATCAAGAAGTGACCCTAGAACAACCTATGTCAAACATAACTCCAACACCGTGTTCACTTCCCGGACTCCGCCGGAAAGAGACCATCATGGTTACACACGCGGTTGATGCATTTTAATTAAGGTCAAGTTCAGGTTTTCTACAACCGGACATTAACAAATTCCCATCTGCCCATAACCGCGGGCACGACTTTCGAAAGTTCAAATACCTGCAGGGGTGTCCCAACTTAGCCCATAACAAGCTCTCACAGTCAACGAAGGATATTCCTTCTAGCGGGAAGACCTGATCAGGCTCAGAATCCCGGTTACAAGACATTTCGACAAGGTAAAACTAAACCAGCAACACCGCCCGAATGTGCCGACAAATCCCGATAGGAGCTGCACATATCTCTTTCTCAGGGCACACTTAGATTGTCTTAGGTACGGGTAGGCCAGCCCAGAGTTGCTCCTGGTGGCCACCGGCAGCTGACAGGTTGGACCAACACTCAGAGGAGCACTGGCCCGGGGGGGGGGGGTGTTAAAATAAAGATGACCCTTGAGTCTGCAGAACCCAAGGGAAAGAAAAGGCTAGGTGGCGAATGGTAAAACCAATGTTGGGCATTGCTGGAGGAGTTTTACTCAAGGCGAACTGTCAAGGGGTTCCCATTATTACCCAACCGCGTAAGGAACGCAAAATCCGGGAACATAACACCGATATGACGGAAACTAGGGCGGCAAGAGTGGAACAAAACACCACGCATAAGGCCGAGCCTTCCACACTTTACCAAGTGTATAGATGCATTAATTAAAAAAGAGATATTGTGATATCCCAACAAGTAAACATGTTCCAACAAGGAACAAACTTCAATCTTCACCTGCAACTAACAACGCTATAAGAGGGGCTGAGCAAAGCGGTAACATAGCCAAACAATGGTTTGCTAGGACAAGGTGGGTTAGAGGCTTGGTTCAACAATATAGGAGGCATGATAAGCAAGTGGTAGGTATCGCAGCATAGGCATAGCAAAAGAGCGAGCAACTAGCAAACAAAGATAGAAGTGATTTCGAGGGTATGGTCATCTTGCCTGAAATCCCGCAAGGAAGAAGAACGAGTCCATGAAGAAGACAAACGGACGTAGTCGAATGAGTCCTCACAAATGCGACGTTAATGGAACTAACCCGAAGGAGCAACACCGGAAAGAAGCAAACAACATAGTAAACAACCAACACATAATCATGGCATGATAAACAATCAAGTATGATGCATGTCCGGTTTAAATATGCATGACATGGCAAAATGCACAAACAACACTACAACTTAAGTGGAGCTCAATATGCATCGGGATGCATATTGAAAAAACACCACATGACTTATTTAGTTCTCTCTCGTTTATGTACCCAACAAGATTAAATGTTGTTAGCATGGCAAGAGATGAAGCATAAAGAAACTATCTATCTAGGCAAGTTTAAATGAGGCCGGAAATAACAAACAACAATTCCAGAAACTCCTCATGTGCATATTTTTAGGTTTGGTACTGTTCTGTCCTAAACACAATTTTAGAGGTATTAAACATGCAAAACAAGTACACCATGTTAATCTAGGCATTTTCCACCCCATTTACATATGAAGTTGATTAAAAATCAAACTACAGTTATTTAGTTATGAAATAAAACATTTTAACAAGGCATAGGAGCAAATTTAAGCAAACAACATTTTAAGCATTTTAAACATGGATGAAAAAGACATATTATGAAACTAGACAAAAATCTAAGCAACTTTCTTGTTAAGTTTGTTTAAAACCGATGCACAGTTATTTAGGTGTGAGCATTTTTAAAATGATGGCATATTCTGTAATTATGCATGTGAAGGAAAATTAGTAAATTCACAGAACTAAAAATAAACATCTATGGGCCAAATCTGGTGCAAGTTGGGCCAACTGAGTAGAAGAAAAAAAACAAATGAGGCACTGCTGGGGACGCCTCACCATGGGCCAAGGAGCTGGGCTTTGCTGGAGCCGGACAGGGATGAGGCCAACAAAGCCGGGTCAACGGGCGTAGGGGCTTGGCGCTGCGTGCGTTCCAGGAAGGCGAGCTGGCGAAGCAGGGGACGACGGCCAGCGAACAGGAGGGCGCTAGCGGTGGGGACGGGGCCCTGCCGGCGGGATCCGGCCATGAACGGGCAAAGGCAGCGGAGGCCGGCCGGATCTGGTGAGTGGCCGTGGTGGGACTTGGCGAGGAGGCGACCCGCGCGGAGCTTCTGCGAGGCTTCCATGGTGGCGCTGCTTCCAAGAAAAGAGAGATCAGGGAAGGAGAGAAACGAGGCAGGAGGGAAGGAAGGATAGGGGAGGCGCGATGGGGCTCATCTTGCTAGCTGGTTCGATCGGTGGCAAGGACGTGGTGACGGGCTGGAGCAGGGCGGTGCTGGAGTTGCTCGAGGGGAGGAGTGCATGGCCTCGGGCGCTTGGTTGCCGATGCAGAGGAGCAGCAGAAGTAGGGAGGCCGGCGTGAGGGAGATCAACTCCGATGGGGACGTGGCGAAGCAACGGCTTGATGCAGGGGATCTGGGCGCTGCGCTTCGGTCGCTCGTCTCCCTCGCAGATGAGGACGAGGCAGGAGGTCGCGCGAGGGACTTGGCGGCGGGGACGGCCTGAAGCTGCTGCTGGTGTTGGTCCGGTGCTCCGGCGAGCGGCGACTGAAGGTCGAGGAGGAGCTCCTCTCTTTGGGTTTGAGCGAGGCAGGGAGGAGGAATCCCTCGGGCAGGAGATGGCCAGGGATCGAGTGGAGGCGCGGGGAGGTGATCTGGTTGGGTTCGAATCGAAGAGCTTGGGCTGGAGCTCTGGTTGGTGGGAGGAGGAATGGGAGGATCCCGATGTGGATTCGGTGGAGTGTGGCGGCGGGGTGGAGGGATTTTAGGGAGTTGGTCTAGGGTTTGTCCAAATAGGCATGTGGGTGGACTATTTATATAGGGAAGGGAGAGAGTTTGGACCTTCCGATCGAAAACCGATGGAGGGGAATAAATAGACTAGGGAGGCCAATAAATAAAACGATGATATTTTGTAGATGTTTGGGGATGATCCGGACACAATGGTGGCGACAGTCCGGGTCGGGTTCGGGACAATTTCGGACGCGCGCGGGAGGAGATCCGTGGGGTGACGAGAGAGGTTAGGTAGGGCCTGGCGGTGAGAGGTAGTGCAGAAGGCAAATGACTGAGAAGATAGAAGAGGAGAGGCCCGGCGACTGTTTCCGGAGACCGAAAATGTCCGACGTTAGACCAGCTACTATTGCCGCTATATTTATCCGTTGGGGCGTCAAACGGACTCCGAATGCGATGAAACTTGGCAGGCGGTCTACTGACAACAAAACAACACCGCATGCCAACTTTCAACCCATTCCGAGAACATTTTCCGGCCACTTATAAAATAATATTTCGGACATGTCGCGGGCGTGTGCCAGTGTGGTTGGGCTCAGAACGGACAACGGAGAGGACGAGGAGACCGGGGCGGATGCAAGTTTTAAAACATGATGATGCAATGCACATGATGACATGACAAGATGCGACACGCAAGCAAATGAAAAAGCAACAACAACGAATAACTGGAAGACACCTGGCACATCAGTCTCGGGGCGTTACATCACCCTACATCAGTGGTCGAGCTATGGCTCACGGCACGCCCCATGCACGTTGATAAGGTAATTCATAACGGGTAACAAGTAACAAAAGTAACAAGGTGCAGCAAGGTGGCCCAATCCTTTTTGTAGCAAAGGAAAAGCCTAGACAAACTCTTATATAAAGGAAAGCGCTCCCGAGGACACATGGGAATTATCGTCAAGCTAGTTTTCATCATGCTCATATGATTCACATTCATTACTTCGATAATTTGATATGTGGGTGGACCGATGCTTGGGTACTGCCCTTCCATGGACAAGCATCCCACTTAAGATTAACCCCCCTCGCAAGCATCCGCAACTATGAGAGAGGTATTAAGGTAAACCTAACCATAGCATGAAACATATGGATCCAAATCACCCCCTTAGGAAGCAATGCATAAACTAGGGTTTAAGCTTCTGTCACTCTAGCAACCCATCATATACTTATTACTTCCCAATGCCTTCCCCTAGGCCCAAACAATGGTGAAGTGTCATGTAGTCGACGTTCACATAACACCACTAGTGGATAGACAACATACATCTCATCAAAATATTGAATGAATACCAAATTCACATGACTACTTATAACAAGACTTCTTCCATGTCCTCAAGAACAAACGTAACTACTCACAAATCATATTCATGTTCATAATCAGAGGGGTATTCATATGCATAAAGGATCTGAACATATAATCTTCCACCGAATATATCAACTAGCATCAACTACAAGGAGTAATCAACACTACTAGCAACCCATAGGTACCAATCTGAGGTTTTGAGACGAAGATATGATACAAGATATGAACTAGGGTTTGAGAGGAGATGGTGTGCTGGTGAAGATGTTGATGGAGATTGATCCCCTCCCAATTAGAGGATCGATGGTGATGACAATGGTGACGATTTCCCCCTCCCGGAGGGATGTTTCCCCGGCAGAACAGCTCCACCGGAGCCCTAGATTGGTTCCACCAAGGTTCTGCCTCGAGACGGTGGCGCTTCGTCCCGAAAACTTTCTTATGATTTTTTTCCAGGGCAAAAGACACCTTATACTAGAAGATGGGCATCAGGGGGCTTCCAGGTGGCCCACGAGGCAGGGGCGCGCCCAAGGGGGTAGGGCGCGCCCTCCACCCTCATGGATGGTGGGTGGCCCCCCTCTGGTGCTTTCTTCTCCCAATATTTGTTATATATTCCAAAACTGACTCCCGTGGAGTTTCAAGACTTCTGGAGTTGTGTAGAATAGGTCTCTAATATTTGCTCCTTTTCTAGCCCACAATTCCAGCTGCCGGCATGCTCCCTCTTCATGTAAACCTTGTAAAATAAGAGAGAAAATGCATAATTATTGTGACATAATGTGTAATAACAGCCCATTATGCAATAAATATCGATATAAGAGCATGATGCAAAATGGACGTATCAACTCCCCCAAGCTTGGACCTCGCTTGCCCTCAAGCGGAAGCCGATATCCAAAAATATGTCCACATGTTTAGAGATAGAGGTGTGGATAAAATAAAATACGGACATGAGGGCATCATGATCATTCTTAGAATAGCAACATATATATATATATATATTCATATGATTTCTTATGCTAAAGTAACAATCTTATTCACAATGTAAAGTATGAATCAGAAACTTCATTGAAAAACTAGCAAACTATAATCTCAGTCATTGAAGCAATTGCAATTTATCATAACATCGAAAGAGTCAATATAAGAGCTTTTCAGCAAGTTCACATACTCAACTATCATTTAGTCTTTCACAATTTCTAACACTCATGCAATACTTATGGGTATGAAGTTTTAATCGGACACAGAGGAAGATAGGGACTTACAGTTTTTCCTCCCAACCTTTTACCTCAAGGGTAATGTCAACAATAATAGTTTATGATAACCCACATCCAATTGGATATATATATCAGGATCTTTCCAACACATAGTACTTGCTAAAGGATAAAGTGTAAAAAGGAAAGGTGAATATCACCATGACTCTTTTATAAAGTATAAGACAAAAATAAAAGATAGGCCCTTCACAGAGGGAAGCATAGGTTGTCATGTGCTTTTATGGTTGGATGCACAAAATCTTACTGCAAAAGAATGTCACTTTATATTGCCACTTGTGATAGGGACCTTCATTATGCAGTCTGTCGCTTTTATTTCTTCCGTATCACAAGCTTGTATAAAGCTTATTTTCTCCACACTAATAGATCATACATATTTAAAGAGCAATTTTTATTTCTTGCAACAATGACAACTTACTTGAAGGATCTTACTCAATCCATAGGTAGATATGGTGGACTCTCATGGCAAAACTGGGTTTACGGATATTTGGAAGCACAAGTAGTATCTCTACTTGGTGCAAAGAATTTGGCTAGCATGAGGGGTAAAGGCAAGCTCAACATGTTGGATGATCCATGACAATATAATTTATTTCGGATATAAGAAAACATAACCCATTACATTGTCTTCCTTATCCAACATCAACATTTTAGCATGTCATATTTTAATGAGTGCTCACAATCATAAAAGATGTCCAATATAGTATATTTATATGTGAACACCTCTCTTTCTTTATTACTTCCTATTAATTGCAACATGACCAAAACTATGTTTGTCAGCTCTCAATAACTTTTATTC
Organism: Triticum urartu; assembly: GCF_056163025.1. Classification (NCBI taxonomy): domain Eukaryota; kingdom Viridiplantae; phylum Streptophyta; class Magnoliopsida; order Poales; family Poaceae; genus Triticum; species Triticum urartu. The sequence goes on from NC_141876.1 coordinate 262,958,954, forward strand.
ATCATACTCTTTATATGTGAAGTCATTACTATCCATAAGATCAATATGATCTCTTTATTTCTTTTTATTCTTTCCCCTTTTTTTATTCCCTCAAGATCATAGCAAGATAACCAAGCCCTCGACTCAAGACTAATCTTTATTATATATAGCTCATGGACTTGATTACATAGATAATTATGGATCAACATAAAAACTCAAACCTAGATCATACTAAACTTTATTCTACTAGATCAAGATATAACCAAAAGGATCGAACTAAGAAAAATGGTAAAGATAGAAGTGTGATGGTGATACGATACCGGGGCACCTCCCCCAAGCTTGGCAGTTGCCAAGGGGAGTGCCCATACCCGATACTAAGTTCTCCTTTGGTGGTGAAGAAGATGGTGGTGGTGATGACAATTGTCCCTTCAGCTTTTTCATTTTGTAGTTGAGGAGAGCAATTTCCTCCTTTTAATCATCGACCTCCAACTCCAGCTTCAAGATCTTGTCACATAAATCTCCTTTGCTCTTCTGCCAAAAACGAGAAGGAATAGATCGGTTATTAGACCGGTTAGCCCTCTTAGGGAGACTAGACTTCTTGAACTTCATGTGCATATCCCCAGGTTGATCTAGAGGAACATCCTCCTCCTCCAAACTTGAATCATCGATCCTCATCAAATGAGCAACCTCCTCATCATCCGTAGTTCGACCATAAGGAGATAGGTCCGCATAGGTCTTTGGGTCAGCAATGAGATGTGAGACATAGCTCTCTCCGTCGGAGTCTTGGGATGACATCTTGCTCTAAATCTGCTGTAGAAACAACTCAAAACAAAAACAAAGGATTGTGTCGTGGTACGGTGGCCAAAACCTTCGGGAGATTATATCATGAATTTTTATCGACAAAAAGAAGTATCGTGCAAGAAAAAGGAGTCCAGAGGGCACACGAGGTGCCCATGAGGCAGGGGGCGCCCAGGGGGTAGGGCGCGCCCTCCACCCTCGTGGACACCTCATGTCCTTTCCAGACTAATTCTTATTTTCCTATTTTCTTAAATATTGCAAAAGAAAAATTGCTATTAGAACTGTTTTGGAGTCGGTTTACTTACCATACCACATACCTATTCCTTTTTGGAGTCTGAAACGTTCCGGAAAATGTCCCTTATCTACTCCTCCGGGGTTACGGTATCAATAACATTGGTTTCAACATTTATGGGATTACCTGAGATATAATTTTTGATTCTTTAACCATTCACCACCTTCGGATTTGTGCCTTCGAAGTTGTTGATTTTTATGGCACCAGAATGATAGACCTCCTTGATAACGTAAGGACCTTCCCATTTAGAGAGGAGTTTTCTACAAAAAAAAATCTTAAACGAGAGTTGTATAACAGAAAATATTCACTTACATTAATATCACGCTTTTGTAACCTTTTGTCATGCCATTTTTTAACTTTTTCTTTAAACAGTTTGGCATTCTCATAGGCCTGGGTTCTCCACTCATCAAGTGAGCTAATGTCAAATAGTCTCTTCTCACTGGCAAGTTTGAAATCATAATTAAGCTCTTTAATGGCCCAATATGCCTTATGTTCTAGTTCGAGAGGTAAGTGACATGCTTTTCCATAAACCACTTTATACGGAGACATACCCATAGGATTTTTATATGCAGTTCTATAGGCCCATAATGCATCATCAAGTTTCTTGGACCAATTCTTTCTAGATCAATTAACAGTCTTTTGCAAAATTAATTTAATCTCTCTATTACTCAGTTCTACTTGACCACTAGACTATGGGTAGTATGGAGATGCAATTCTATGATTAACATCATACTTAGCAAGCATTTTATGAAAAGCACCATGAATAAAATGTGAACCACCATCAGTCATTAAATATCTAGGGACTCCAAACCTTGGAAAAATAACTTCTTTAAGCATCTTAATAGAGGTGTTATGATCAACACTTCTAGTTGGAATAGCTTCTACCCACTTAGTAACTTAATCAACAACAACTAAAATATGTGTATACCATTAGAGTAAGGAAACGGTCCCATATAAGCAAAGCCCGAAAGATCAAATGGTTCAATAACAAGTGAATAGTTCATAGGCATTTCTTGATGTCTACTAATATTACCAATTCTTTGACATTCATCACAAGACAAGACAAACTTACATGCATCTTTGAAAAGAGTAGGCCAATAAAAACCAGATTGCAATATCTTATGCGCAGTTCTATCACCAGCGTGGTGTCCTCCATAAGACTGGGAGTGACACTTGTGTAGGATCTGTTCCTGTTCATGCTCAGGTACACAACGTCTAATAACACCATCTACTCCTTCTTTATAAAGGTGTGGGTCATCCGAGAAGTAATGTCTTAAATCATAGAAAAAACTTTTTCTATTGCTTGTATGTGAAACTAGGTGGTATAAATTTAGCAACAATGTAATTAGCATAATCAACATACCATGGAGCAGTACGAGAAGAATTTATGACAGCTAATTGTTCATTAGGAAAGCTATCATCTATATGTAGTGGGTCATCAAGAACATTCTCTAACCTAGACAAGTTGTCTGTAACAGGGTTCTCAGCTCCATTCCTATGCAAATCAAATTATTGTAGCAAGAGCACCCATCTAATAAGTCTAGGTTTAGCATCTTTCTTTTCCATAAGGTATTTAATAGCAGCATGATCAGTGCGAACAGTTACTTTAGAATCAACAATATAAGGTCTGAACTTATCACAAGCAAATACAACTGCTAAAAATTCTTTTTCAGCAGTAGCATAATTTCTCTGGGCCCTGTATAGAGTTTTACTAGCATATTGGATAACATTTAATTTCTTATCAAATCTTTGTCCTAGAACAACACCTACATCATTATCACTAGCATCACACATAATTTCAAAGGGTAAATTCCAATCAGGTGGCTGAACAATAGGTGTAGAAATCTAGGCTTTCTTAAGTATTTCAAATGCTTCTACACAATCATCATCAAACACAAAAGGACCATCTTTTTGTAAGAGATTAGTCAGAGGCCTAGAAATTTTTAAGAAGTCTTTAATGAACCTCCTATAAAAACCGGCATGACCGAGGAAACTTCTTATACCTTTAATGTCCTTAGGACACGACATCTTTTCAATAGCATCAACTTTAGCTTTATCAACTTCAATACCTCTTTCGGAAATTTTATGCCCCAAGACAATAGCTTCATTAACCATAAAGTGGCACTTCTCCCAATTCAAGACAACATTAGTTTCTTCACATCTCTGCAAAACTCAATCAAGGTTGCTTAAGCAATCATCAAAATAAGTTCCATACATGTCACACCCTGATTTTCATGCCACAACACTTAAGCTAATGAATCATGATAAAATGTGGTTTGACAAAAACTTTTGAGTGTTTCAGACCTTGCCTTGATTGGATTTTGTGTGTTGTTTGCAAGTGCTCTAAAAATCAAATAAATCCTCCAACTCCTATACTTCATCTCCTTGCTCCAAACTGTTGAACCAATGATCATGCCATGTGTATAGGACATAAAAATAATTTCTTACAAAAATAATTTGGCCAAATAGTATTTTCAAAAATTAGTTTTCCAAAACCCCCTGAATTGAGGTTTGTACTGCAAGTACTTAATTCAGGGCAGTAAAAATCTTTCCAAAAATATATTTGACTCCTATTAGATATAGGACACCCAGAAAACAAAAAAATATAATTTTAAAAGTTATTTTCCTATTTTATTTAAAGGCTTTTTCTTAAGTCCAGAAATGGTCTTTAATAGGTAAAAATTATTTTAATGCTTTAAAAAATATTTGGGAAAAACCTAGGGAAACTCAGTGGACATATATTGTCCATATAAGAGTTTCAACACATGGTCATGTTCAAAATATTGGTCAAATCCCTCAAAAAACCCTTTCTGGATATTTCAAGATTTTGAAATATTTACAAAGGAAATGTTCCCCAAAAAATTTCAAGAAAATTCTAGCATGTCACATATGACATGTTTGATGATCTTGCCAAGTCTCATGTCACGGAGAACGGTATAACCCCATGAAACCCTCTCAAAACCACTTCTGTCCTTTTTCAAGTTTGAACAACTCTGCACTGTCAAACATGTCCAAATGCTCTCAAACTTGGTTCACATCCTCAAATGCTGTAATAATGCATCTATACCAAATGGAACAAGTTGGAGAGAATGTTATCTTGATCAAAGTGCCCCAAAACCCTCTCTGCCCAGAACAAATTTGAACAAGTTTACAGTGGCAACTTTCCCCTTCTGATCTCAAATTTTGTGGACATTTTCATAATCTCAAATTATGACAGTACACTAAGTGGTGCATCAAGGCCATCACGGTAACACACTCAGTTGATTCATTTTAATTAATTAAGGTTCAAGTTATCTTCAACCGGACATTAACAAATTCCCATCTGCCCATAACCGCGGGCACAACTTTCGAAAGTTCAATCCCTGCAGGGGAGTCCCAACTTAGCCCATGACAAGCTCTCACGGTCAACGAAGGAATAGACCTCCTCCCAAGACGATCCGATCAGACTCGGTATCTCGGTAATTCAAGACAACTCCGACAATGGTAAAACAAGTCCAGCAACACCGCCCGCTGTGCCGACAAATCCTGATAGGAGCTGCACATATCTCGTTCTCAGGGCACACCGGATAAGCTAAGCGTATGGGAGCCAACGTAACCCAAGTTGCCAAGGGACGACCCCGCACGGTGCTCTAGGTTGGACCAACACTCAGAGGAGCACTGGCCCGGGGGGGGGGTTAAAATAATGATGACCCTTGAGTCCGCGAAACCCAAGGGAAAAGGCTAGGTGGCAAATGGTAAAACCAATGTTGGGCATTGCTGGAGGAGTTTTATTCAAGGCGGACTGTCAAGGGGTTCCCATTATAACCCAACCGCGTAAGGAACGCAAAATCCGGGAACATAACACCGATATGACGGAAACTAGGGGCGGCAAGAGTGGAACAAAACACTAGGCGAGAGGCCGAGCCTTCCACCCTTTACCAAGTATATAGATGCATTAAGATAACAAGATAATATAATGATATCCCAACAAGTAAATAAATGTTCCAACAAGGAACGGCCTCCAATCTTCACCTGCAACTAGCAACGCTATAAGAGGGGCTGAGCAAAGCGGTAACATAGCCAATCAACGGTTTGCTAGGACAATGGTGGGTTAGAGGTTTGACATGGCAATTTGGGAGGCTTGCAAGCAAATGGTAGGCATCGTAGCAATGGCATAGCAAAAGAGCGAGCAAACTAGCATATCAAAGATAGTAGTGATTTCGAGGGTATGATCATCTTGCCTGCACAGTTGTCAGAGTTGACTGGATCCTCGAAAGCAAGCTCAACGGGCTCCTCTTTAGCAAACTCGTCTCCCGGCTCTACCCAAACAAGACAAATAAGCAACAAGGACACAATCAACCACGTGCAAACTCAAACAACACAATGCAAAGATGGTATGCTATGCGGGATGCAAAATGCAAGATATGACAGAAAAGGCATGAACCTGGCCTCAACTTTGAATTCCAAGTGTGCCACTGGAAAGATGAGATGAAATCGCTTGAAAACGATATAAAGAACGCCGGAATCAAAGTTACGGTTTGGAAATGGCAAGCGATTCAAAAATGACACCGGTCTGCGATTTTCAGCAAGTAGGCATCTAAATGCAATGAGATGAACATGCTACAGCACCCAAACATGACAACAAAATACATGGCAGGGATGCTTACAAGATGCTTAACAAAATTCTAGCAATGAGCTACGGCCAATTCATCCATTAACAGGTTCAAACAAGAATGACAAAAAATGCAAATGACAAACAGATCTCAGACTTAGTGAAATTAACACTTGTCTGGAATTTCAGATCAGGTAGCCCTCTTCGGAGCAACAAAACTACATGCTACAGGATCTGAACATGGCAAAGTAAAGCATGGCATGGAGATACTCAAAGAGCTTAACAAAAATCGCTTAGTGACCTTGAGCCAAAAAGGACCAGAAAATACAATTGCAAGCATGTGAAGATAGCAAAAACATAATCAGTTTTCAGACTTAGTGAAAACTGGCACATGCTGAAATATAACTCAAGTAGCCATGTTTACGAGCTCGATGCACTCACTATGGTGCAAGTCAGGGCTAGAAAAGCATACAACTAACAATAAGGCACAAAATGCAAGCTAGAAATGGCAAGAACAATAACATATCATGCACGGATCAACTACAACATCACCGGCAAAATTGTAAACAAGTTTACAATCTGCCCAGATTCACAAAGTAGTAAAAGTAGAGCTCGATTGACTCAAGCTAGGTTGCTCCATAATTGCAAACAAATACATGGATGGATAGATCACTACAAGATTAACAAAACATCCTTACTGATCATCCTCAATGACGAGGTGACACGTGGCGTCGGAGCTGAATTCGGATGTGTCCGTCGGTGCAGATCTTGTCCGGCAGCGCGCGAGGTGATTTTTAGGGTTCCGGAGGTAGGAGGAGATCCGAAAATCAGGAGGTGTTTAAATAGGCATAGAGGGAGCTAGGAGAGTCCAAATGAGGTGCGGTTTTCGGCCACGCGATCATGATTGAACGATCTAGATGATGGAGCAGAGTTTGGTGGGTTTTGGGCCAAATTGGAGGGGTGTTGGGCTGCAACACACACGAGGCCTTTTTGGTCCCTCGGTTAACCGTTGGAGTATCAAACGAAGTCCAAATGATACGAAACTTGACAAGTGGTCTACCGGTAGTAAACCAAGGCCACTTGGCAAGTCTCGGTCCAATCCGGAAATGTTTATTCCCCACACACGAAACAAAGCTAGAAAGGACCACCGAAGGAGAACGAAGCGCCGGAATGCAAAACGGACAACGGGGAAAATGCTCGAATGCATGAGACGAACACGTATGCAAATGCAATGCACATGATGACATGATATGAGATGCATGACAACGACAACAACACGGAGACAAAACCCAAACCCGAGGAAATAAATATAACTTAACACCAGAAATGGCAAGAGTTGGAATACAAATTGGGAAAGTTACATCCGGGGTGTTACAACAATCCACCACTACGAAAGGATCTCGTCCCGAGATCTAGGACTGAAAGAACGCCGGGTACTCAGAACGGAGGTGATCCTCGCGTTCCCAGGTAGCTTCGCGGTCGGAATGGTGTGACCACTTGACTTTGAGAAATTTGATTGACTTGTTGCGAGTCTTGCGTTCGGTCTCTTCAAGAATAGCAACTGGGTGCTCACGATAGGAAAGATCTTCTTGGAGCTCAATGTCCTCAAAGTTGACGGTGCGGTCAGGAGTCTTGAAGCACTTTCGAAGCTGAGAGACATGGAACACGTCATGAACATTTGCAAAGTTTGAAGGAAGCTCGAGTTGATAGGCGAGGTCGCCTCTCTTGCTAACAATCCTGAAAGGTCCCACGTATCTAGGGGCAAGCTTCCCTTTGATACCGAAGCGACGAGTACCTTTCATAGGGGAGACGCGGAGGTAAACATGATCTCCGATCTCGAAGGCCAAATCACGGTGCTTACTATCATAGTAGCTCTTCTGGCGGGATTGGGCTGCTTTGAGGTTATCACGAATGACTTTGCACATTTCCTCTGCCTCTGTGATTAAGTCATTACCCAAAAGCTGACGTTCACTGGTTTCGGACCAGTTTAGAGGGGTATGGCACTTCCTGCCATACAAAATTTCAAATGGGGCCTTGCCCGAACTTGCTTGAAAACTGTTGTTGTAGGAGAATTCAGAATAAGGAAGACAATCCTCCCACTTCATGCTGAAGGAGATCACACAAGCCCTGAGCATATCTTCAAGAATCTGGTTGACACGCTCGACTTGACCGCTAGTTTGAGGATGGAAAGCTGTGCTGAAGCGGATGTTGGTGCCCATGGCCTTCTGAAAAGAATCCCAAAACTTCGAGGTAAAGATGCTGCCATGGTCTGAAGAGATCACTTGTTGAATACCGTGTAGAGAGACAATACGAGAGGTATAGAGTTCCGCCAATTGAGCTGCAGTGATCGACTCTTTGATAGGCAGAAAGTGAGCCACTTTGGTGAGTTTGTCGATGACAATGAATATAGCATCATTGCCACGCTTGGACTTTGGAAACCCAGTCACAAAGTCCATCTCAATGTGGTCAAACTTCCATTCTGGAATGGCAAGAGGTTGGAGGAGACCTGCTGGCCTTTGGTGTTCTGCCTTCACTCTTCTGCAGACATCACATTCATTCACGAATTGAGCAATCTCGCACTTCATTCGAGTCCACCATTAAGCCTGCTTGAGATCCTGATACATCTTCGTGCTCCCCGGGTGGATGGAGAGGAGAGAATTGTGAGCCTCGTTCAAGATCACTTTACGGAGGTCACCTTTGGGTACCACAATACGATCCTCGAAGAAGAGAGTGTCCTTGTCAACAAGGCGGTAGCACTTGTACTTGGACTGGCTCTTGGCAATCCCAATCTTCACCTTTTTCACCATAGCATCAAGAAGCTGGGCTTGGCGAATCTGGTCTTCCAAGGTAGGAGAGACTTGAAGGTTGGCGAGGAAACCTTGAGGAACAACTTGCAGATTAAGTTTGCGGAAAGCTTCACAAAGCTCGGGTTGATAAGGCTTGAGAATCAGACTGTTGCAGTAAGCCTTCCTGCTCAAAGCTTCAGCAATCACATTGGCCTTGCCTGGAGTATACTCGATACTCGGATTATACTCTTGAATCATTTCGACCCATCGAGTTTGCCTGAGGTTGAGATTAGGCTGAGTGAAGATGTACTTGAGACTCTTGTGATCAGTGAAAATGTCCACTTTTCTTCCCAATAGAAGATGTCTCCAAGTCAAAAGAGCATGCACAACTGCCGCCAACTCGAGATCATGAGTGGGGTAGTTCTTCTCATTAGGCTTCAACTGGCGAGATGTATAAGCAACAACTTTCTTCTCTTGCATCAATACCGCGCCAAGACCTTGGAGAGAGGCATCACAAAAGACCTCGTACGGCTTGGATTCATCAGGCGGAGTGAGAACTGGAGCAGTGATCAATTTCTCTTTCAAAGTGTTGAAAGCAATATCACACTCCGGAGACCAAACGTACTTGACGTGCTTCTGGAGAAGATTAGAGAGAGGCTTCGCGATCTTAGAAAAGTTTTCAACGAATCTTCGGCAATAGCTTGCGAGATCGAGGAAGCTACGGAGTTGCTTCACGTTCTGAGGAGGTTCCCAATTCACAATTGCAGACACCTTCTCAGGATTCACGGCAATGCCCTTGGCAGAGATGATATGACCAAGATAAAGAATCTCATCGAGCCAAAATTCACACTTGGAGAACTTGGCGTAGAACTTGTGTTCTCTGAGCTTATCAAGAACCAAACGCAAGTGCTTGGCATGATCTTCCTTGTTCTTGGAGAAAACCGGAATGTCGTCGAGATAGACCAAAACGAAGTCATTGGTGTAGGCATTGAAGATGAAATTCATCATGCGAGAGAACGTCGTAGGAGCGTTGACGAGGCCAAAAGACATGATAGTGTATTCATATGAACCAAAGCTTGTCCTGAAAGCCGTCTTGGGAATATCTTGCTCACGGATTCGAATCTGATGATAACCCATACGGAGATCAAGCTTGGAGAAAACTTGGGCACCTTTGAGTTGTTCGAACAGCTCGTTGATGTTGGGAAGTGGGTATTTGTTCTTGATGGTCTTCTTGTTCACTGGACGGTAATCAACACAAAGTCGGTCCGTTACATCCTTCTTCTTCACAAAAAGAACACCACAGCCCCACGGAGAAGAACTAGGCCAGATGAGACCCATTTTCTCTTGAATATGGAGTTGCTTCTTCAGCTCCTTCAACTCTTCAGGTCCGAGCTTGTAAGGACGTTTGCACACAGGTTCCGTACCAGGCTCAAGATCAATAACGAATTCAACTGGCCGGTGCGGAGGCATTCCTGGAAGCTCTTCTGGAAAGACATCTTGATATTTGCAAACGACTGGAATTTGCGAGATAGCATCGAGTTCACCCTTCTCATTGAGAGAAAACAGACGGATGGTATTATCCCGAGCGGCAAAGACAATTACATCCTCAGACGAATGAGTCAATTGAATCTGCCTGGCTGCACAATCAAGCTGAGCCTTGTGCTTAGAAAGCCAATCCATTTCGAGAATAAGATCAATATCTGAGTTACCAAGCACCATAGGAGAAGAAAGAAACTTGTAATCGCCCAATGTGATAGAAACATCCGGGACTATTGAAGTAGCCCTCATAGACTTAGCCGGAGAAACCACTCCCATAGGTTTACCCAACATTTGTGAAACGAAGTCATGCTTGGAGACAAATGATCTTGACATGAAACAATGCGATGCACCAGTGTCGAAAAGAACTTTTGCTGGAAAAGAGTTAACTGGAAAGTTACCCATGATGACATCTGATGATTCCTCTGCCTGAGCTGCATTCCGCAAGTTGACCTTGGCGTGCTTGGGGTTATGCTTGACCACAACTGTACTTGCCGATCTGACAGGAGGAGGAGGAAGACGCCTCTGGTTGAAACACTTGTTGGCATAGTGACCCTTCTGTTGGCACTTGTTGCCCGTGACCTCTGAAAGCGGAGGTGGTACGGAGCACTCGATCTTGGAGCTTGAGACGAAGTCTTGTTCTGAAAGCCAGGGTTGGGTGGGTGGGAAGAACCACTACCACCTTTGCTCTTCTGCTGATACGGCTGACGGAACGGAGGAGGAGGAAGCCAATACTTCTGCTGCTTGGCCACTTGAGTAGAGGAAGAAGGAGTAACATCTCTGGCTCGCTTCTTGGAAGCATCACACTTCAACTGAGCAGCCTCTTGCTTCAGTGCCATGTTGTAGAACTCATCGTATCTCAAGGGCTCAAAGAGGACAAGAGCGAGCTGAATATCTTCTCTGAGACCACCCCTGAACTGATATATCATGCTCTTCTCATCAGGGACGTCCTGCTCGGCAAAGTGGGCGAGCTTCTGGAACAACTTGTTGTAGTCATAGACATACAAAGAGCCTTGCTTCAGATTGCGGAATTCCTCATGCTTGCTTTCAACCACGCTCTGGGGAATATGATGAGCCCTGAAATCTCGACAGAAATCATCCCAAGAGATAACACGTCCACCTCTGGAGTCCTTGTACTGCTGGAACCATTCTGTAGCTTGATCTTTGAGTTGGAAGGAAGCGAACTTGACAAAGTCCTTAGGCCTGACGTTACTGCACTCGAAATGCTTACACAGATCCACAAGCCAATCGTTAGCATCGGTTGCCTCAACACAATTGCTGAAAGTCTTTGGCCCGTTAGCAAGAAACTGGTTGAGTGTAGCAAAGTGATTCTGATTGCTGCCTTGATTCCCTTGGTTGCCTTGATTGCGCTCTTGAAGAATTTGCATGATCAACTGTGTGTTTGCATTGGTTGCGGCCATCACAGCTTGCCATGCCTCCGGAGGAGGTGGAGGTGGTGGCGGATCAGGATTCCGAGTCGTGCGTGTTGGAGGAGCCATCCTGAAGAGGTTGACCACCATTAGCACATTGACAGACAAATATTGAAGCTGAATCCAACGGAATGAAAATTGCAACATATAGTCTTCACATCCGAACAAAATGAACGAATGCATTCCTCTTGAAATGGTCACATATCCATAAATTGAGAAGCCACGTAGAATTAAGGTAGAGAAATAAATCAACAAGGTACGGATCAAGTACGAATAATCGGTAAGAAATCCCAATCTCAAACCAATATTCGTGGAAGAAGAACTAGAGCTACTAGAATTCCCACCTATGAAACTCCCGAACCTTTCCGGTTATGCAATCAGGTGTTGGGGATACAGGGGAAGCATAATATCTCACCCAAACTAGCAAATCCTACATCCAGCTGTATCCATCCTTCAACACATAACCAAGAAACCTTCGGAAACCATCTACCTCAACCTTCGAAAAGCATCCGTTATACAAGTTATGGCGATACTCCCGAACTCCCGCCCCAGTACTGGGTGGCGTCGAGGTTATCTCACCAACGAACTGCATAAAAGAGATTTTCGATGTCGGCGTACTAAACTTAGGTATTCCAGAACTGTAACGATAAAATTATGATGACAACACCTCAGAGCTCAACTCCCCGGGACACTTCCACTAAACCCCTGGCAGGAGGCACCAAGACAATGTTCTCATCATAAAACCATCAAAACGATTCCAAGATACCCGCGTGATCCTAAATTTTTTTAGTGAAATTTGAGAAGAGAAGAGTCAAAACTCTACGTCAGGATGCCTTACCAGAGCGATGAGGAGACTGGGAAGTAAAAAGAATTCCTAAACTCTCCGATATATAATTCCTAAATGACTCAAAACATTTTTCTAGACACAACTCGGCCGCTAAAAACGATCAAGCAATGGGGCTCCTAAGGTCGGGGAAGGCTCTGATTACCAACTTGTCACACCCTCGATGCGACTATAGCTCCCACGTGTCGAGGCACAACTTAGAGGCATAATCGCATTGAAGGCATATGTCGCAAGTTAGGCAATCTTCACAACATTCCATGATAATAATAAAGGGGAGATAACATAGTTGGCTTACACTCGCCATGTCAATCAAGTACATAAATAACATAACATCATCCAAACACTCATGACCCGACTACGGCGCCAAAATAAAAGAGAACCCAACATGCGACACGGTCCCAATCACCCCCAACTGGGCACCACTACTGATCATCGGGAAAGGAAACATAGTAACGTTGAGAGTCTTCGTCGAACTCCCACTTGAGCTCATACGCGTCTCCTGGAGCGGAATCATCAGGCCCTGCATCTGGTGTAATAGTAATCTGTGAGCCACAGGGACTCAGGAATCTCGCACCCTCGCTATCAAGACTATTTAAGCTTATAGGTATGGCAAGGTAAAAATAAGTGGAACTGCAGCAAGCGACTAGCAAGTATGGTGGCTAACTTATTAGCAAAAGAGAGCGAGAAGAGGAGGCAAAGTGCGAGCGTGAAACTAGAGAGCAACCTGCGCAAACATTACTCCAACACCGTGTCCACTTCCCGGACTCCACCGAGAAGAGGCCATCACGGTAACACACTCAGTTGATTCATTTTAATTAATTAAGGTTGAAGTTATCTACAACCGGACATTAACAAATTCCCATCTTCCCATAACCGCGGGCACGGCTTTCGAAAGTTCAATCCCTGCAGGGGAGTCCCAACTTAGCCCATGACAAGCTCTCATGGTCAACGAAGGAATAGACCTCCTCCCAAGATGTTCCGATCAGACTCGGTATCTCGGTAATTCAAGACAACTCCGACAATGGTAAAACAAGTCCAGCAACACCGCCCGCTGTGCCGACAAATCCCGATAGGAGCTGCACATATCTCGTTCTCAGGGCACACCGGATAAGCTAAGCGTACGGGAGCCAACATAACCCAAGTTGCCAAGGGACGGCCCCGCACGGTGCTCTAGGTTGGACCAACACTCAGAGGAGCACTGGCCACGGGGGGGGGGGGGGGGGGTTAAAATAATGATGAACCTTGAGTCCGCGAAACCCAAGGGAAAATGTTAGGTGGCAAATGGTAAAACCAAGGTTGGGCATTGCTGGAGGAGTTTTATTCAAGGCGGACTGTCAAGGGGTTCCCATTATAACCCAACCGCGTAAGGAACGCAAAATCCGGGAACATAACGCCGATATGACGGAAACTAGGGGCGGCAAGAGTGGAACAAAACACTAGGCGAGAGGCCGAGCCTTCCACCCTTTACCAAGTATATAGATGCATTAAGATAACAAGATAATATAATGATATCCCAACAAGTAAATAAATGTTCCAACGAGGAACGACCTCCAATCTTCACCTACAACTAGCAACGCTATAAAAGGGGCTGAGCAAAGCGGTAACATAGCCAATCAACGGTTTGCTAGGACAATGGTGGGTTAGAGGTTTGACATGGCAATTTGGGAGGCTTGCAAGCAAATGGTAGGCATCGTAGCAATGGCATAGCAAAAGAGTGAGCAAACTAGCATATCAAAGATAGTAGTGATTTCAAGGGTATGATCATCTTGCCTGCACACTTGTCAGAGTTGACTGGATCCTCGAAAGCAAGCTCAACGGGCTCCTCGTTAGCAAACTCGTCTCCCGGCTCTACCCAAACAAGACAAACAAGCAACAAGGACACAATCAACCACGTGCAAACTCAAACAACACAATGCAAAGATGGTATGCTATGCGGGATGCAAAATGCAAGATATGACATAAAAGACATGAACCTGGCCTCAACTTGGAATTCCAAGTGTGCCACTGGAAAGATGAGATGAAATCTCTTGAAAACGATATAAAGAACGCCGGAATCGGAGTTACGGTTTGGAAATGGCAAGTGATTCAAAAATGACACCGGTCTGCGATTTTCAGCAAGTAGGCATCTAAATGCAATGAGATGAACATGCTACAGCACCCAAACATGACAACAAAATACATGGAAGGGATGCTTACAAGATGCTTAACAAAAGTCTAGCAATGAGCTACGGCCAATTCATCCATTAACAGGTTCAAACAGGAATGGCAAAAATGCAAATGACAAACAGATCTCAGACTTGGTGAAATTAACACTTGTCTGGAATTTCAGATCAGGTAGCCCTCTTCGGAGCAACAAAACTACATTCTACAGGATTTGAACGTGGCAAACTAAAGCATGGCATGGAGATACTCAAAGAGCTTAACAAAAGTCCCTTAGTGACCTTGAGCCAAAAAGGACCATAAAATACAATTGCAAGCATGTGAACATAGCAAAAACATAATCAGTTTTCAGACTTAGTGAAAACTGGCACATGCTGAAATATAACTCAAGTAGGCATGTTTACGAGCTCGATGCACTCACTATGGTGCAAGTCAGGGAAAGACAAGCATACAACTAACAAGAAGGCACAAAATTCAAGCTATACATGGCAAGAACAATAGCATAGCATGCACGGATCAACTACAACATCACCGGAAAAATTGCAAACAAGTTGACAATCTGCCCAGATTCACAAAGTAGCAAAAGTAGAGCTCGATTGACTCAAGCTAGGGTGCTCCATAATTGCAACAAAGACATGGATGGATAAATCACTACAAGATTAACAAAACATCCTTACTGATCATCCTCAAAAGAGGCACGGATCACTAGGAAACAACATGAACATATGGCATCATGAGATAAACAGCTCCAGGACTTAGCGAAATCACTAAGTCCCCGAAAACAGAGTTACTAAGTGCACCACTTTGCAAGATTGCACTAGACACCACACACATCCTAAAAATACATGGGTTGCACCTCTGGAAAGATGACAAAACCCTTAACAAAACACAAGTAGAGCATCAGGGCATAGCATGCACACATTAATCATGGCAAAAATGACAAAAGTGCTAAACGGAGTAGCAGATCTGACAATTATCTCAAGTAGCCCTCTTCTAGCAGCATTTCGGGCATCAAGATGAGCTCAAATGAAAATTATGCAATGGAATGAAATGATGTACTCTCTGAGGTGAACATTTTAATATGCTATATGCATGAATCGGAGCTACGGATGCAAAGTTACGGAGCCGTGAACATGAGCACTTGAACTAAAATTATCAGGGACTTGGACGAAATTTTACCCTCCAGATCTAGGGTTCCGGCGGGCACATGAACCGAGGTTCGCCGGCGACGGGCAGGGCGGCGGCCGGAGGGGGAGATGGCCGGGGCGGCCTCAGGGGCGGCGCCCGCGGGCTGGCGGCGGCGGAGGGCGCAGCGATGGTGGCGGCGGTCGGAGGAGCTGCGGCACTGCGCCGGCATGGAGAGGCGGCGGCGGCTCGTCGGCGGGGAGGCGGCTCGGCCGCGGAGAGAGGAGGCGGGCGACGCAGCGAGGCGGTCGGGCGGCGCGGGGAACGAGCCGCGCGGGTGCCCGGTTCGGGCTCGCCCGGGCCGCGGCGGCTGAGGCGATGTGGGCACGGGGACCGACCAATGACGAGGCGACACGTGGCGGCGGAGCTGAATTCGGACGTGTCCATCGGTGCAGATCTTGTCCGGCGGTGCGCGAGGGGATTTTTAGGGTTCCGGAGGTAGGAGGAGATCCGAAAATCGGGGGGTGTTTAAATAGGCATAGAGGGAGCTAGGAGAGTCCAAATGAGGTGCGGTTTTCGGTCACGCGATCGTGATCGAACGATCTAGATGATGGAGTAGAGTTTGGTGGGTTTTGGGCCAAATTGGAGGGGTGTTGGGCTGCAACACACACGAGGCCTTTTCGGTCCCTCGGTTAACCGTTGGAGTATCAAACGAAGTCCAAATGATACGAAACTTGACAGGCGGTCTACCGATAGTAAACCAAGGCCGCTTGGCAAGTCTCGGTTCAATCCGGAAATGTTTAATCCCCACACACGAAAGCAAGCTAGAAACGACCACCGGAGGAGAACGAAGCGCCGGAATGCAAAACGGACAATGGGGAAAATGCTCGAATGCATGAGACGAACACGTATGCAAATGCAATGCACATGATGACATGATATGAGATGCATGAAAACGACAACAACACACGGAGACAAAACCCGAACCCGAGGAAATAAATATAACTTAACACTAGAAACGGCAAGAGTTGGAATACAAATTGGGAAAGTTACATCCGGGGTGTTACAATCCCCTGGACCAATCTGCACCTCCTCCCGTGCGCTCCAACCTCGTCGATGGCCGGAGCCGAGCCGCCGAACACCGCCTAAATTCTCGTCGTCCGGGCCCCCTCCTCCCCACCTATGGGTTACCTTGCATCTCTACTGCCCCGCGGAGCTCCCCCGCACTCCGGTTACTCCTCCCGACGGCTGGAGAGCCGTGCCCGCCATCGCCGTCGGCCACGCCCGCCACGGACGGTGCTCTCCTTGACCAGGTCCTCCCCGGCATGCGTGCGACCAGTGGCTGGAAGCACCTCTCTGCGCTGGTCACGCCGGTGGGCAGAACGTCGCCGGGGGCGCTCTGTAGCCCCGGCAATCGCCGGCGGGAGCCGCTCCTCCTCGCGTCCAGAGCATGCGCGGGAGGTGGAAGACGACCTGCCGCTGGGGCCCGCACGACAGCGACCCAACAGGTGGGCCCGTCCGTTTAAGTGGATACGGCTCCAGCAGATCCGCTTCCCCCGCGCGGAAGCATACTCAGTGAGGGCGCCTTCGGCGTCGCCCTGTCGTCCGCGTGGCCGAGCCGCCGGGCCGGCCCAGTGCGCTGCGGCGCTATGCTGCGCTTGGTGCGCGGTATAGGTATAACCCCCCACTTCCTTTGTCTTTTCTTTTCAGAAATTTGTAAAATCTCCCAAATATTCATATTAATTCCAAATTGAATGATTCAAATTTCTGGTGACTCCATAAATCATGATCTACCTATTGGTGCAGTATGCACATTTTTCTAGAACAATTTTCCTCACACAAATTAAATAAAATCCCATTTTCCATTTCTGTGATAAACTTTAGAAAATCACAGAGGGCTCAAATTTGATCCAAATGCCATGATTCAAATTTCTAGATGCTCCTGAGTTTATAACTTAGGTCATGCACATTTTTATTAATACTTTTTGTGCCACACAATATAATGAGCCATTTCTTCATATTTGTCAACTTTGCAAATTCATAGGAAATTCATTTGAACTCCAAATCCAGTGAAACAAACTCCTAGATGCTTCTAAAATCATGATTTGTTAAATGGGTGCCTTTGCTCATTTTTCAAAAATATATTTCTGTACACTTCTTGCAAATCCATAAACCCCTTGATTCCATCATGTTGAAATGTTCAGAAATATTCACTAATCCAATTCCAATGAAACCACCCTGGTTATTTTTCATATGACCAGGGAAGTCCTAGAAAAGTCAAATCCATATTTTTAGAGCACTTTTATTTTCTGCCTTGTTGTGTTGCTTATTATGATTGTTTCGACGTTAGTTGACGAAGTAGACGGAGTACTTGGAGAAGGACCAAAAGATCTCAAGACTCTGATGAACCAGGCAAGCAGCCCTTTGACCATGTCTATGAAACCCTTTTTATGCATGTCATATAGCACTTTATTGGTGTTGCATCGGAATCATGATGAGATGGTAACCACTTTGATGGGTTGCCTCTATTACTTCCTCGTTGATACTTGCATTGTGCATGACCCTACCTCCTTATGAGGGTTATGCCGGTGGGAGTAGATAGGATGCTAAAGTAGTGCTACGCAAAAAAGGGACGGGAATATGCATGGTGATGGAGACATAGTATTTTCAAAAGACTTTTCGGAAAACCCATCGGGTGACACTTATGCCCGGGGGAGATGATGAGTTGGGGTAACCACTTGATGACGAAGTGGTGTACCGAGGCAAGTGTGTGTGTTGTTTTTCAAAACGGATTGGTTTAAGTTGCGACCGTTATTCCAACCTTACATGCGCAACCACTCTACCCTTGTATGGGAAAGGGCATTATTGATTACCTAGGCCGATACTAGCTTGGAGCCCGCATTACTAGTGACAGGAGAGTTGTTGGTGCGCTCTCTTGGGACGGGGTCGTGCCAGGTAGGGCGGCCATGACTATTTTCACAGGGCACCGGATACACCGTTGTGTCCCCTCTCGGATGTTACAATCTCGAGTGAGTCTCATATGATGTACATCGTGAGGATACGGAACAACGAGTGGACTCCTTGTTAGTGACGTCTAGGGAAAGATAATGATCGGGTGCTTACCCCGGGTACTTGAGGTACCGCGGGTCATGGATGACACGAAAGTTCCCCGGATCTTGTGGGTAAAGTGTGCAACCTCTGCAGAGTGTAAAACTATTCGAATAGCCGTGTCCATGGTCAAGGACAGTTGGGTAACCGCTCTTGGGCTACGTCCACTTGTTTACAAACCAGTGTGTGTGGGAAGAACTACTTGGGTCAAGTCAAAGGACTTGACATCGATGAGTTGGGTTGGAGCCCACTCCCTTTATGTTGATATCTGTAACCTGTCCTCTTGGTTACTTGAATTCTCCTAATGCATGTCTTACAAGTTGTTGAACATGTCATTGCACTCAAAACTAGCTTTCCGCAAAAATTTACCTATATCATGCATTGTTGTATCTTGAACCAAAACATGGGTTGCTTGCGAGTACATTCAAAGTACTCATTGGCTTGCCACTAGTTATTTTATTGGCCAGGCATGAAAGAACATGATATAATGAAGAGTACCTTGGAAATGAACATGCGAGCTAGGACGCTTCCCAGTCAGAATGCCTGTAGGGTTAAGGCAGATGGCATGTGTCGGATTTCGGGTTCCGGCAGACCCTTGAGGTTCGAACACTGGGGTGCGCGTGGAGATTTCGCCTCCTACCTACCTGCACCCCTCCGCCATGCTAGGATCTAAAACTACGGAAAGAACAAAACAAGAGACACAGGGTTTATACTGGTTCGGGACACCGTTGTGGTGTAATACCCTACTCCAGTGTGTGGTGTGGTGGATTGCCTCTTGGGCTGATGATGATGAACAATACAAGGAAGAACAGCCTCGCGAGGGTCTGTTCTTGGCTAGGGCGAT
This sequence comes from Triticum urartu, assembly GCF_056163025.1. NCBI lineage: Eukaryota > Viridiplantae > Streptophyta > Magnoliopsida > Poales > Poaceae > Triticum > Triticum urartu. The sequence continues at coordinate 262,978,447 of NC_141876.1, forward strand.
GAACTGCTCGGAGGAGTTCAGTCACCTTCTCTCTCTCTGCCTCCAGCAAAAACCGACCGAACCCCCTCCCTATGTGGGTGGCTGGTCCTATTTATAGAGGCCCTGGTCCTCTTTCGAAATATCGAGCGGGAAGGGAGCCAACAATGGCGGGCTAATTTGAAGGGGGACATCAAGTATCAGCTATCCTCACAAAAGTAGTCTTCGCCTGCGCAAAGCTCTGGTGATGACGCCGTCTTGGGCTCCACGATGACCTCCGTCTCGTAGTCCTCCTGGTCTTGGTCTCGTTGCACCGAAGTGGCAACCTTTGCCTGATGCCTCGGTACTCCGCGGCTGCGCTTGCCCCCTTTGCACCAAAGAGGAAAGGAGGACGCTGCGCGGGCTGGCACCCGCCTGGCGCCCTGAGTCGTCATGGCTTGCATCACGGGCACCTCGTGAGGTACCCCGCCTTGATCTCTCCGCCTCCTCGTGAGCCAGCCTGACGAGGCCGTGTCTGAGGAAGCTCTGCGTCGTCCGCCCCGCGAGGCTTGGCCCCTCGCGAGGGTCTTGGGTTTGTGTTGGTGAAGATGGGCCGTGCTGGGCACCCTTTGAGCCACGCCGCAGGCCGTAGGCAGGCAAGTCTGGGGACCCCCATTCCCAGAACACCGACAGTAGCCCCCGGGCCCAAGGCGCGCCCGGACTTGGCTGTGCAGGGAGGCGGAAGGGCAAGAGCAAAGTGCCGCGGGCCCTAACAGCCTGTGGCCTTGGGCGCCGCGTGGCGGTTGACTGGACGTGGGCGCCTCCACTTCCCAACGACGCCTCGGCAACTGCACGGATGGGACAAGTCCCTGCATGCAAAAACGGGTCATGATTACCTGTGATCGTGGAGGTCGGCGGTTGGCCTTCGCCGGCCATAAGTACAGAATGGCGCGCGCCCTTCCAGTCCATCCCTCCTTGCTTCTCCTTCTTCCCGATCCTTGCTCCGTCTTGCCGCGATGGCTCCGATCCGCCGGTTCTCGATGGCAGAGAAGGGAAAGGCTCCCCGAGAGGGGCCAGACCCACTCCCGCCGAAGAAACGGCTCATCGCCCGTGGCCCGGACGAAGGGGCCCTTCAGGTGGTGCCGAGGCCTTGGGGCGAGCAGGCGCCGCCGGGGTTCCCGCTTCCATTGTATGCCCACGTCGAGGGCCCCAAAGGAGTTGATGCTGACCGCCACGGGCGGCGCCGCCGTCGGCGCCGCCGGGTCACGAAGGTGTTGGTCGTCCCCCCTGGGGTCCACACCGAGGGCTCCTTCCAAGAGTTCGTGCTCCACGTCGCCATTCCTCTTCAGTCTTGGATCCGCCTTCCTCCCTTCTTCGCCTCCATCATCCCGCAGGGGGAGCCCCTGGAGCTCTGGCTGCAGCATGCCGGCTGCAGCACCCTCGCGACCGAGGCAGAGGTCGCGGTCGTCGCCCCGGCCGAGGTCTACATGACTCGGGGCTGGAGGGAGATCGCCCGGGTTTGTAGGACAAGGGGTGTCTTCGCGATCCACTTGGACTACGACGGTGCTTCGGTGATGCTATTCAAGATCTTCGATGCGAGCGGGCGCCGGCTGAAGTGCTGCCCCGGGGAAGGTGGCCAGGGCCCTGCTGTGATGAGGACTGGGCTCGCCACCCGCTCCCTTGGAGGTTCCTCAGGCGGTGGAGACGCCGGGGGTTCCAGCGACTCCGGCGAGCTCTTCGCGACTCCGAAGACGAGCGACGACAGCTATGGGCCCCCGAGCCGGTGCCGCTCCTGGAGCAGGGCGGGCTCGTCAGGCCGCCGCCAACTCTGATCTGGATGGGGTTGGCGTAGGTGCTTGACAGCCCACTGTTGGTGCTGGCGTCTTTTGCAGGGACGCGCGTAGTTTGTGTCCCTTTAGGATCCGTTTCCTACGAGGAATCAAAAACGCGTCCCGTAGGGGCTTGTAAGGTGCCTGTGATCCTGTCTTGTATATATAACCCTTGTCGTAGAATTGCGCGAGTTGCTCATTCCATCTTAGCTCAGTCCTCCCTTTCGAACCTCACGAGGGCTTGGTGCTCTGCGCCAACAGGTCCCAGTCCCAAGGCGGCTTCAGCCGTCGCTGCTATGCCAGGTCGCGATGCCGTGGTCAAGGCCAGGAGGTGAGCGACCCGGAGTCCGGTAAGAGCCCCTGAGTCGCGATGCTCAGGAGGTCCCCTTTGGCGCCCAAGCAGCCGTCGTGCGGTGAGAAGGGAGAGCGGCGTCGCTAACATGGGATAGCATTAGGTGCGGGGATGGTGCCACGGTAGCTGGCACTTCCGGGCGATGACTTATCTCGAGGATCAGGGGCCGCTCTCTGGTGTGTCGCCGGGCCTGTGCATCGGCTGGCGCGAGGTTGCTTGGCGAGGTCCTCGTGTGTCTTGTCGTGGTTCTAACTCTGATAGTGATGAAGGGGGGTATGTATGGAGAGGCTAGATCTTAGCTATGGAGGAGTTGTAAGCACACGAGGATTACGAGTTCAGGCCCTTCTCGGAGGAAGTAACAGCCCTACGTCTCGGTGCCCGGAGGCGGTCGACTGAATTATGTGTGTATGAATAACAGGGGTGCGAACCCTTGATACTGAGGAGGGGGGTGGCTTATATAGAGTTCGCCAGGCCCCTCCAGCCCTCAGTAATGCAGGGTTTAAAGTACATTAATACTGGGGGTTACTGGTAACGCCCCTAATAAAGTGCCATGATGACCATAAAAGCTACTTAATGACCGACCGTTTGCGTGCAGGGTGACTTTAGATCTCCTGGCAGTCGAGTGGTTGGATCTTGGTCGAGTGATTGCTTCGTGGTCGAGTGTCTTGAATCCGTCGAGTGGGATACCTCCAAGTCGATTGAAAGGTGACTTCTTCTAGGGATGTCCTTGGGTAGGGTACTTAGGATAGGCCCGTGCCCCTACCCTAGGTACATAGCTTCATCATTAGCCCCCGAATGGATCGAGGTTCGAGTGGGGAAGGAGTTGGGGATCTTTCCGACTGGTTCTTCATGTTATATGAACGTCTTGTTTTGGATCAATTGTCACGGATGACGTCGTCAACTTCTTTCAGTCGCCTTGATCCATTCTTGGCCTCTTATCGAGTGAATTTCTTTACTTGTGAAGTTCCGAGTGACGGTGTGAAAGGGATCTTCTGTTTGACGAGTTGTTCTGCGGCCCGCAAATTTTGCGGGATTTGAATTTCGGGAAGCGCGCGGGACGGGGGCGGCCGCAGTAATCGGATGGGATAGGACGGAAGCTCCTCGATCCCCGTGCCACCCTTTTCTCCACGTACCACGCGCGCGCCTGTTGCGGGATTTGACGGGATTTCCTGGGCCTACCAGTCAGCCACTCGGAAGCGACCTCTTATAAGCTGCCGGCTCGGGACCCCCGAACAGTGCGCCTTCACTTTTCCCCCTTCCTTCACAAGATCCTCCGCCACCTCCGCTCTCACCTTGGTGCCGTAGGTCTGTTCGAGCTTCGCCGGCGACGATGGTGAAGGAGAAGACGTCGGCTCTGGAGCGCGCGAAGAAGGCGGTGGTGCAGGGGAAGGGGAAGAAGTCCGCTCGGGGCGGATCTTCCTCGAGGACTGCTCTGCCCAAGGATTGGATCCAGGGCGACTGGATGCCGTTGGTGATTCGGTAGGATGATCTCGATGATCTTGTCGAGGGGGGATTCATTCCCCACGAATCTGCGCGCCTCCCGGGGAAAGAAGTCGCACCCCAGCCTCTTGATGGTGACCGCGTCCTCCTCACCACCCATATCGATCGTGGATTCTCTCTGCCTCCTCATCCTTTTTTCCAGAGCTTCTTGAACTTCTTCGGAGCGCAGCTCCATGTAACGCCCCAAGACCGGAGCTTCAGATGCCTTCCAGGGTTTCCGGATTTCGTCGTGTGATTTGTTTTGGTTCGTTGCATTTCATCCTTGCATCTTGTGCATTGCATCATGTCATCTTGCAACCCATTTTAAAACTCAACTAAATAAATTGCATGGATCTTCGGTCCATTTAAATCGAGGGATTTCACATGGTGATTCTCTTTACAACTTATCCTCTCGATATTTAGAGAGCTATAGTAATTATTCCTATTATGTGGAATTACCTTAACACACTTGCAAAAATCCCAATGCCTTTTATTATTTCAACTCTTGGCCTCTAACTTTGCCACTTGTCCTTTCATCATTTTCCAGAGCTCCACCTAATTTCTCAACATTTTTGGGCACTTCGAAAAACCTATCCTAGTTCAAACCTTTTGAATTAAATTCAAAGGAATTTGAATTTAATCTTTCAACTTGACCTTTTTCTATTTTCCCGTACCGTGCACATTTTTCTGAGTCCGTGAAAATTATCCCCGTGCCCAAATTCTTCCTCTAACCTTCTCTTCTCTCTTTTCCTTTCTCCTATTTTTTTGTCTCTGTTTTTGTTAAGAGTAGAATCAAGAGAGGGAGAGAAGGGAGCCCAGCAGGCCATTTGGGCCCAGCTGCATCTAACCTAGCCGGCTCCAAGGCCCACTCCCCCGGCCCACCTAACCCTCTAACCTAGCCCGATCCCCTCGCATCTCCCCTCACTCCCTCGTTCGTCCACCGCCGCCAGGGAGAAGCCCCGCACATCGATCTGTCCCTCGTCTCGCTCCTCCCTCGATCCCTCTCCTCCTCTGTTTCCTACCGCCGCCGCGCACACACACACACCCGCATAGCACCCCGCAGCCAGCACCAGGAGCTCGCCTCTCCTTCGCCATGGCCTCACAGCCCGATCCCCATGGCGCCATGGTCGCCGCCAAGCTCTGCGCGCCAAGCCCTGCCCGACCTCCTCCTACGCCGTCGCCTCGCCATGGAGCAGCTTTGCTCGGGCCCCTTCTGCATCGTGCCCATGCCGCCGCGCCAAGTTCCCGCCGATGCCGCTGCAAGTCCCGTGGTCGTCTCCCTTGCATCGCGCCTCAAGCCATCGCCGCCTCCTACTGTGTTCTTCTCTCACCGGAGCCGCATCAAGTCACAGCGCTGCCCTGCTTCCTCGTCCTCGCCGTCGCTTCCCTACACCTCTAGGCGCCGCCCCCGCAGCCCTCTCCATCGAGCAGGATCAGGAGCGCCATGAGGACGCCCGCCTCGACCGCGCCTGGGCTGCGTTCTCGCCCTTGCTGCTTACCCAGGGACCAAGCGGTCCGATGCCGGCCTCGCCAAGGCCCAGCTTCGCCAGCTGCTCCGGCCCAGCTCCCGCTGACCTCCTCGAGTTCACGACCTAGGACCTGAGACCCGTTGCCTTCGCTGCTAATTTTCCATGGACGTCAAGTACCAGTACCACAACCCTGGATGGCTGCGAGTCGTGTACCTCTACAGCTAGTGCGCTTTACGTCAAGTCCGACTACAACGTGAACAAACTACCGTCTCCGAAGAACCGTACGTGCCCGAACCGTCAAGCACCTTCTCCGAGGATTTTGCCAAGTACCATGACATGACGATCCTCGAACGCGTCAAGTACCACTACCGTCAAGTACCTCTTCGCAAGACCAAGTTCCTCTACGACATGTGTACGACTACCGCCGCCGTGATTTTTGACAAGACGTCGTGAGCCTCTACTTCCACTACGACCCGTGTACCACTACTTCCTTCGACGAACTCGAACCGCTCCGAGTATGCACCCCTTCGAAGGTATAACCGCCGAGACGATGACCCGTGGACCGAATGCATATGTTGTATGAAATGCTCGTGTTTGCTCCGTGTCGGAGTTGTTCGGTGCACATTGCCCCTCTTTCTCCTTGCCACCGACATGTGGGAACCCGGTAATTGGGAGCACCCCACCATCCTTGCATGACACGCTCCCATCACTTCCTTTTGCACCGGTATCCCCGTGGGCTACCGGAGAACCGATATGTTGTCGTGGCATCATTTTCGGATTCGTCGTCGTGGCACCCTTTTCCTTTCCACCACGATGTCAAATGCTTCATAATAATGCTCTTGTCAAGTTTTAATAAAAATTGCACAAACTTGTTCATGTCATCTGCATCATGATAACAACTAAATATTGATGTGGTGTTTTGTCATATGGGGATTTACCAGATTTGTTGTTTGTTATATCCGGCCCCATTTAAATTGTTTAAATGGTATAGTTTTGTTATGTTTCACCTCTTGCCATGTTAACCAACATTTAATATTGTTGAGTACTTAAACGGGAGAGAACTAAATATTGATGTGGTGTTTTGTCAACATGCATCCCGATGCATATTGAGCTCCACTTAATTTGTAGGATTGCTTGTGCACTTTGCCATGACATGTATCATTAAACCGGACATGCATCATACTTGTTTGTGCATCATGCCGTGATTTTGTGGTGGTTGTTTACTATGTTGTTTGCTTCTTTCCGGTGTTGCTTCTTCGGGTTGGTTCCGTTAACGTCGAGTTTGTGAGGACCCGTTCGACTACGTCCGTTTGTCTTCTTCATGGACCCGTTCTTCTTCCTTGCGGGATTTCAGGCAAGATGATCATACCCTTGAAATCACTACTATCTTTGCTATGCTAGTTTGCTCGCTCTCGCTATGCCAATGCTACGATGCCTACCATTTGCTTGTCAGCCTCCCAAATTGCCATGTTAAACCTCTAAACCACCTTATCCTAGCAAACCGTTGATTGGCTATGTTACCGCTTCGCTCAGCCCCTCTTATAGCGTTGTTAGTTGCAGGTGAAGATTGAAGTTGTTTCTTGTTGGAACATGGAGATGTTGTTCCTTGTGGGAACATGTTTACTTGTTGGTATATCACAATATATCTTATTTAATTAATGCATCTATATACTTGGTAAAGGGTGGAAGGCTCGGCCTTATGCCTGGTGTTTTGTTCCACTCCTGCCGCCCTAGTTTCCGTCATATCGGTGTTATGTTCCCGGATTTTGCGTCCCTTACGCGGTTGGGCTATAATGGGAACCCCTTGACAGTTCGCCTTAAGTAAAGCTTTTCCAGCAATGCCCAACATTGGTTTTACCATTTGCCACCTAGCCTTTTTTTCCCTTGGGAGTCGCGCATCCCGAGGGTCATCTTTTTTTTTTAACCCCCCCGGGCCAGTGCTTGTCTAAGCGTTGGTCCAAACTAGAGCCCCTTGCAGCGCCACCTCGGGGAAACTCGAGGGCTGGTTTTAGTTGTACGGATTGCTTATCCGGTGTTGCCCTGAGAACGAGATATGTGCAGCTCCTATCAGGATGTCGGCACATCGGGCGGTGTCGCTGGTTTAGTTTTACCCTGTCGAAATGTCTTGTTGTACCGGGATACCGAGTCTGATCGGAACGTCTCGGGTGGAGGTCTATTCCTTCGTTGACCGTGAGAGCTTGTGATGGGCTAAGTTGGGACACCCCTGCAGGGATTTGAACTTTCGAAAGCCGTGCCCGCGGTTATGGGCAGATGGGAATTTGTTAACGTCCGGTTGTAGAAAACCTGAACTTGACCTTAATTAAAATGAATCAACCGCGTGTGTAACCGTGATGGTCTCTTTCCGGCGGAGACCGGGAAGTGAACACGGTTGTTGGAGTTATGCTTGACGTAGGTAGTCCAGGATCACTTCTTGATCATACTTTTATCGACCGTGCTTTGCCTTCTCTTCTCGCTCTCATTTGTGTATGTTAGCCACCATATATGCTAGTCGCTTGCTGCAGCTCCACCTCATACCTTTTACCTTACCCATAAGCTTAAATAGTCTTGATCGCGAGGGTGCGAGATTGCTGAGTCCCTGTGGCTCACAGATACTTCCAAAACCAGTTTGCAGGTGCCGTTGAGACCGTGCAGATGACGCAACCAAGCTCAGGAGGAGCTCGTTGAAGATCTTGTCCTTTATGTTGTTTCGTTCTAGTTGATCAGTAGTGGGGCCCAGTTGGGGTCGATCGGGGACCTTTGTCGCATTTGGGGTTCTTCTTTATTTTGGTTCCGTAGTCGGACCATGAGTGTATTTGGTTGATGTAATGTTTATTCATGTAATTGTGTGAAGTGGCGAGTGTAAGCCAACTATGTAATCTCTTTCCCTTATTATATTACATGGGTTGTGTGAAGATTACCTCACTTGCGACATATGCCTTCAATGCGATTATGCCTCTAAGTCGTGCCTCGACACGTGGGAGATATAGTCGCATCGAGGGTGTTACAAGTTGGTATCAGAGCCCTCCCCGACCTTAGGAGCTCCATTGCTTGATCGTTATTAGTGGCCGAGTTGTGTCTAGAAAAATGTTTTGAGTCAATTAGGAATTATATATCGGAGAGCTTAGGAATTCTTTTTACTTCCCAGTCTCCTCATCGCTCTGGTAAGGCATCCTGACGTAGAGTTTTGTCTCTTCTCTTCTCAAATTTCACTAAATTTTTTTTTAGGATCACGCGGGTATCTTGGAATCGTTCCAATGGTTTTATGATGAGAACATTGTCTTGGTGTCTCCTGTCAGGGGTTTTGTGGAAGTGTCCCGGGGAGTTGAGCTCTGAGGTGTTGTCGTCATAATTTTATCGTTGCAGTTTTGGAATACCTGAGTTTAGTACGCCGACATCGAAAATCTCTTTTATGCAGTTCGTTGGTGAGATAACCTCGACGCCACCCAGTACTGGGGCGGGAGTTCAGGAGTATCGCCATAACTTGTATAACGGATGCTTTTCGAAGGTTGAGGTAGATGATTTCCGAAGGTTTCTTGGTTATGTGTTGAAGGATGGATACAGCTGGATGTAGGATTTGCTAGTTTGGGTGAGATATTATGCTTCCCCTGTATCCCCAACACCTGATTGCATAACCGGAAAGTTTCGGGAGTTTCATAGGTGGGAATTCAAGTAGCTCTTAGGATATCTTTCCGACAGATGTATGATATGAAATTGGGGTTCGACGTCTAGTGGCCGCCTATTCACGGTCGGTTTTACAGTGGTCTCGTTGTGTCTTAAAGAGTCCTTGGCTATGCCGACTCGGGGACGCTTCGTATGTCATGTGCACTGCCTTGTACATGATGGTGCTGTACGATCGAGCCCGTGTAGGCCCCACCACGAAAACTTCGGACGAAATCTCTATCATATGTTTGTTCCGGCTTATTCTGCAAGCCAATTCTTTGTTTTGTTTTGAGTTGTGGTATTCGAGTTGCTTCAAAGTCAAATGTTGATTCCGTACCTTCCCCAAATGGTGTTCTCATACTCCGATTTGAATACTAATCCTTCTTGATCATTGAGATTGTTTTTGTCAATCCTTTTAACCGGTGTGCTTCTCTTCAAGTGGATTCGTGCATTTTTCAACATCCGCAAGATTCAATCTCAGTTTTCTCAACGGTGTTCATTTCTTCCGTCTCCAAGTTGCCTTTGTTTTTCCCACCCTCCCTCCCTTTGTTTTTCTTCAAGGACTCAGATTTCTTAATCAAGTACCATCTTATTGGTGTGAAGTCTCTCCATTCTTTTCCTTCTTGTTCTTATTCGGTGATGCTCATGAAGATACTAACGAAGTTTCTAGTTCATCATTCTTCATTCTTTTTCTTCTCCGGTGGAACCAATTCAAGCTTTCGGTGTTGATCATATTCTTTTCCGTATTTCAATGTTTTTCTCATACCGTGCACCTCATAATCATCCACCTCTTGCTATTCAATTGTTCCGGAGTGCTCAAGAAATCCCGAAGATTCGTGCTTACACTCTGCTTTCGTTCAAGCTCCTTCAAGGATGTTATCTCATTCAAGCCATTTAAATTCAACCGGTGCAATCTCTCTTTGAAATCGTTCTACGGTGTATCTTTTCAGTGGGCCCTAACCCACAGGTCTTTTCCCAGGATCTTACCTGACTCTTCTAATTTTCCTGGAGCTATCCTAAATTCTTTTCCAAGTTTGACGTAAGAATGATTTATCATCAGTCAAATGCTTTTCTCCCAGATCTATCGAATTATTTTCATCGTTGGTTCAACCTCTTCGTTTTGATTCTTCCGGAGTGCCTAAACGATTCTTGATGGTGTTTCTCATCGTCATTCTCGGATTATGAAGACCGAAGAATATTTTTTTTCTCTCAATCGTGATCCTTTCTCTTCAAGATTCATGGTGCTAGCTTGATGACATCATCTCATAATTTATTTCGTTTGTGAACATTCTTTTCACCTATCCGGAGCAATTCAAGAGTCTTCTCAGTTTGATTATCCAGAGGCCACCAATCCAGATTTATTCATTCCAGCTTTCAGCTCTCATACTCTAAATCATACCGGCATTTAAATTCTCTCAAGCATCTTCATTCATTTGCTAATTCTTCCCGGTGTCTTCCTTATCTTTTCTTTGTACATTTTTAATTCTTACGGTGGTTCACTCAAGTGTTCTCTTCCTTCTTCATCATATCAATTCATTCGTTGTTTCAATCCTACCGGTGGTCCATTAAGTTTATGTTATATCTCTCTTAATCTTGTCTACGAGAATAAGTAATATGTCGAATCCGTTGGTTGTCATCAATTTAATTGGTGAAGGATAAACATAATGTAATTCTTATTCTTGTTTCATCGAGTGTATTCAATTCCTGTTTTCCGGAGTGGCTCATCATACTTATTCTTGGTTTCAAATGCTCATCTTTCTTTCCCGGAGTTTCAAGCTTTAATTATCACGGTGATCCATCTAAATCATTACAAGGTTTCACCTTGTGTTTTCAACTTCTCTCTCTCTTTTCATTATCTTTTGTTTACCGGAGTCCTTCATGAAGGTTCTACATGATGGTTCATCAAGGATTTAATTTCTTCTCGAAGTGTTCATCAATATTCTGTTCAGGGGAACTCAAGCTTTCATCATCTTCCTTTCTGGAGTGCAATTCTTCTTCCGTATTATTGGAGGTGGTATTATGTCATTCTTAATAATTTGAGTTCATGTTTCATAACTCACATGTTGTTATGAATGAGGTATTTTAAATCCATCAATCTCGTCATTGGAATTATCTTGGGTTATATTTCACCTAAAGCCTTCCCTATGGCTTGTTGCTATCTATGTTGTTTATAAATGACCCAAGTTATTCATCTATCCTCCCGGTGAATTAAGCTTCTCATCGCCTTGTTGTTATCAATCTAATATATCGTTTCTGTTAGTGGCAGAATTTCACCTCATAGTTTTGAGATGTTTTCCATAAGCCCACTACAAACTTATTCTTTTGTTGTTGGTTTTTCCAACAACTCCGTTCTAGCATTTGTTGTAACCGTGCTCTCTCAAGATCTTGTTTCCCTTCGTTACGGAGACATTGTGATGTTGCTCTCCTCAACCCATCTTCTCGGATTGTCAGGACCATGTTTTGATCGTGCTTATCCTTTTAACCGGAGTGTTGTGTCCCTTTTTGCTCAAGCTCTTTCATTTTACCAAGTTTTTCATCTCTTTTAAATCGGAGTGCTGTCCGAGATCTTTCTTACCCCTAGTTTCAATTCATTCAATAGTTACGGAGGCAGTGTATTGTGATTTCATCAAGTACCTTCTCATCTTTTCAAGTTATTATTCAATTCCTTTTCTTTTAACCGGAGTGCTGCCTGAATTTGGTCTTCCTTGATCCCCTTCTTTAACCGGAGTGTTTTCAACATATATCTTGCCCTTCAACCTCAAGTTTTTTTCACAATGTTCTTTTTTTTCCTCTCTTCTAACGGAGTGTTTTCAACTTCGTTCATCTCAGTTGTATTCTTTTCTCGAAATGGCTTAACCTTTTTCAAGGTTCATGGTTTCACTCGTTTGTCAAAGAAGCAACTTAGTTTACCTATTCTCTTTCTCCTCCGTTTTCCCTCCGGTGCCATTCTAGATCTCGGGACGAGATCCTCTCGTAGTGGTGGAGTGTTGTAACGCCCCAAGACCGGAGCTTCAGATGCCTTCCAGGGTTTCCGGATTTCGTCGTGTGATTTGTTTTGGTTCATTGCATTTCATCCTTGCATCTTGTGCATTGCATCATGTCATCTCGCAACCCATTTTAAAACTCAACTAAATAAATTGCATGGATCTTCGGTCCATTTAAATCGAGGGATTTCACATGGTGATTCTCTTTATAACTTATCCTCTCGATATTTAGAGAGCTATAGTAATTATTCCAATTATGTGGAATTACCTTAACACACTTGCAAAAATCCCAATGCCTTTTATTATTTCAACTCTTGGCCTCTAACTTTGCCACTTGTCCTTTCATCATTTTCCGGAGCTCCACCTAATTTCTCAACATTTTTGGGCACTTCGAAAAACCTATCCTAGTTCAAACCTTTTGAATTAAATTCAAAGGAATTTGAATTTAATCTTTCAACTTGACCTTTTTCTATTTTCCCGGACCGTGCACATTTTTCTGAGTCCGTGAAAATTATCCCCGTGCCCAAATTCTTCCTCTAACCTTCTCTTCTCTCTTTTCCTTTCTCCTATTTTTTTTTCTCTGTTTTTGTTAAGAGTAGAATCAAGAGAGGGAGAGAAGGGAGCCCAGCAGGCCATTTGGGCCCAGCTGCATCTAACCTAGCCGGCTCCAAGGCCCACTCCCCCGGCCCACCTAACCCTCTAACCTAGCCCGATCCCCTCGCATCTCCCCTCACTCCCTCGTTCGTCCACCGCCGCCAGGGAGAAGCCCCACACATCGATCTCTCCCTCGTCTCGCTCCTCCCTCGATCCCTCTCCTCCTCTGTTTCCTACCGCCGCCGCGCACACACACACACCCGCATAGCACCCCGCAGCCAGCGCCAGGAGCTCGCCTCTCCTTCGCCATGGCCTCACAGCCCGATCCCCATGGCGCCATGGTCGCCGCCAAGCTCTGCGCGCCAAGCCCTGCCCGACCTCCCCCTACGCCGTCGCCTCGCCATGGAGCAGCTTTGCTCGGGCCCCTCTGCATCGTGCCCATGCCGCCGCGCCAAGTTCCCGCCGATGCCGCTGCAAGTCCCGTGGTCGTTGCCCTTGCATTGCGCCTCAAGCCATCGCCGCCTCCTACTGTGTTCTTCTCTCACCGGAGCCGCATCAAGTCACAGCGCTGCCCTGCTTCCTCGTCCTCGCCGTCGCTTCCCTACACCTCTAGGCGCCGCCCCCGCAGCCCTCTCCATCGAGCAGGATCAGGAGCGCCATGAGGACGCCCGCCTCGACCGCGCCTGGGCTGCGTTCTCGCCCTTGCTGCTTACCCAGGGACCAAGCGGTCCGATGCCGGCCTCGCCAAGGCCCAGCTTCGCCAGCTCCTCCGGCCCAGCTCCCGCTGACCTCCTCGAGTTCACGACCTAGGACCTGAGACCCGTTGCCTTCGCTGCTAATTTTCCATGGACGTCAAGTACCAGTACCACAACCCTGGATGGCTGCGAGTCGTGTACCTCTACAGCTAGTGCGCTTTGCGTCAAGTCCGACTACAACGTGAACAAACTACCGTCTCCGAAGAACCGTACGTGCCCGAACCGTCAAGCACCTTCTCCGAGGATTTTGCCAAGTACCATGACATGACGATCCTCGAACGCGTCAAGTACCACTACTGTCAAGTACCTCTTCGCAAGACCAAGTTCCTCTACGACATGTGTACGACTACCGCCGCCGTGATTTTTGACAAGACGTCGTGAGCCTCTACTTCCACTACGACCCGTGTACCACTACTTCCTTCGACGAACTCGAACCGCTCCGAGTATGCACCCCTTCGAAGGTATAACCGCCGAGACGATGACCCGTGGACCGAATGCATATGTTGTATGAAATGCTCGTGTTTGCTCCGTGTCGGAGTTGTTCGGTGCACGTTGCCCCTCTTTCTCCTTGCCACCGACATGTGGGAACCCGGTAATTGGGAGCACCCCACCATCCTTGCATGACACGCTCCCATCACTTCCTTTTGCACCGGTATCCCCGTGGGCTACCGGAGAACCGATATGTTGTCGTGGCATCATTTTCGGATTCGTCGTCGTGGCACCCTTTTCCTTTCCACCACGATGTCAAATGCTTCATAATAATGCTCTTGTCAAGTTTTAATAAAAATTGCACAAACTTGTTCATGTCATCTGCATCATGATAACAACTATTAAAATATTTAAATTGTTATTGCATTAAATTACTAAGGCATATGGGGATTTACCAGATTTGTTGTTTGTTATATCCGGCCCCATTTAAATTGTTTAAATGGTATAGTTTTGTTATGTTTCACCTCTTGCCATGTTAACCAACATTTAATATTGTTGAGTACTTAAACGGGAGAGAACTAAATATTGATGTGGTGTTTTGTCAACATGCATCCCGATGCATATTGAGCTCCACTTAATTTGTAGGATTGCTTGTGCACTTTGCCATGACATGTATCATTAAACCGGACATGCATCATACTTGTTTGTGCATCATGCCGTGATTTTGTGGTGGTTGTTTACTATGTTGTTTGCTTCTTTCCGGTGTTGCTTCTTCGGGTTGGTTCCGTTAACGTCGAGTTTGTGAGGACCCGTTCGACTACGTCCGTTTGTCTTCTTCATGGACCCGTTCTTCTTCCTTGCGGGATTTCAGGCAAGATGATCATACCCTTGAAATCACTACTATCTTTGCTATGCTAGTTTGCTCGCTCTCGCTATGCCAATGCTACGATGCCTACCATTTGCTTGTCAGCCTCCCAAATTGCCATGTTAAACCTCTAAACCACCTTGTCCTAGCAAACCGTTGATTGGCTATGTTACCGCTTCGCTCAGCCCCTCTTATAGCGTTGTTAGTTGCAGGTGAAGATTGAAGTTGTTTCTTGTTGGAACATGGAGATGTTGTTCCTTGTGGGAACATGTTTACTTGTTGGTATATCACAATATATCTTATTTAATTAATGCATCTATATACTTGGTAAAGGGTGGAAGGCTCGGCCTTATGCCTGGTGTTTTGTTCCACTCCTGCCGCCCTAGTTTCCGTCATATCGGTGTTATGTTCCCGGATTTTGCGTCCCTTACGCGGTTGGGCTATAATGGGAACCCCTTGACAGTTCGCCTTAAGTAAAGCTTTTCCAGCAATGCCCAACATTGGTTTTACCATTTGCCACCTAGCCTTTTTTTCCCTTGGGAGTCGCGCATCCCGAGGGTCATCTTTTTTTTTTAACCCCCCCGGGCCAGTGCTTGTCTAAGCGTTGGTCCAAACTAGAGCCCCTTGCAGCGCCACCTCGGGGAAACTCGAGGGCTGGTTTTAGTTGTACGGATTGCTTATCCGGTGTTGCCCTGAGAACGAGATATGTGCAGCTCCTATCAGGATGTCGGCACATCGGGCGGTGTCGCTGGTTTAGTTTTACCCTGTCGAAATGTCTTGTTGTACCGGGATACCGAGTCTGATCGGAACGTCTCGGGTGGAGGTCTATTCCTTCGTTGACCGTGAGAGCTTGTGATGGGCTAAGTTGGGACACCCCTGCAGGGATTTGAACTTTCGAAAGCCGTGCCCGCGGTTATGGGCAGATGGGAATTTGTTAACGTCCGGTTGTAGAAAACCTGAACTTGACCTTAATTAAAATGAATCAACCGCGTGTGTAACCGTGATGGTCTCTTTCCGGCGGAGACCGGGAAGTGAACACGGTTGTTGGAGTTATGCTTGACGTAGGTAGTCCAGGATCACTTCTTGATCATACTTTTATCGACCGTGCTTTGCCTTCTCTTCTCGCTCTCATTTGTGTATGTTAGCCACCATATATGCTAGTCGCTTGCTGCAGCTCCACCTCATACCTTTTACCTTACCCATAAGCTTAAATAGTCTTGATCGCGAGGGTGCGAGATTGCTGAGTCCCTGTGGCTCACAGATACTTCCAAAACCAGTTTGCAGGTGCCGTTGAGACCGTGCAGATGACGCAACCAAGCTCAGGAGGAGCTCGTTGAAGATCTTGTCCTTTATGTTGTTTCGTTCTAGTTGATCAGTAGTGGGGCCCAGTTGGGGTCGATCGGGGACCTTTGTCGCATTTGGGGTTCTTCTTTATTTTGGTTCCGTAGTCGGACCATGAGTGTATTTGGTTGATGTAATGTTTATTCATGTAATTGTGTGAAGTGGCGAGTGTAAGCCAACTATGTAATCTCTTTCCCTTATTATATTACATGGGTTGTGTGAAGATTACCTCACTTGCGACATATGCCTTCAATGCGATTATGCCTCTAAGTCGTGCCTCGACACGTGGGAGATATAGTCGCATCGAGGGTGTTACAAGTTGGTATCAGAGCCCTCCCCGACCTTAGGAGCTCCATTGCTTGATCGTTATTAGTGGCCGAGTTGTGTCTAGAAAAATGTTTTGAGTCAATTAGGAATTATATATCGGAGAGCTTAGGAATTCTTTTTACTTCCCAGTCTCCTCATCGCTCTGGTAAGGCATCCTGACGTAGAGTTTTGTCTCTTCTCTTCTCAAATTTCACTAAATTTTTTTTTAGGATCACGCGGGTATCTTGGAATCGTTCCAATGGTTTTATGATGAGAACATTGTCTTGGTGTCTCCTGTCAGGGGTTTTGTGGAAGTGTCCCGGGGAGTTGAGCTCTGAGGTGTTGTCGTCATAATTTTATCGTTGCAGTTTTGGAATACCTGAGTTTAGTACGCCGACATCGAAAATCTCTTTTATGCAGTTCGTTGGTGAGATAACCTCGACGCCACCCAGTACTGGGGCGGGAGTTCAGGAGTATCGCCATAACTTGTATAACGGATGCTTTTCGAAGGTTGAGGTAGATGATTTCCGAAGGTTTCTTGGTTATGTGTTGAAGGATGGATACAGCTGGATGTAGGATTTGCTAGTTTGGGTGAGATATTATGCTTCCCCTGTATCCCCAACACCTGATTGCATAACCGGAAAGTTTCGGGAGTTTCATAGGTGGGAATTCAAGTAGCTCTTAGGATATCTTTCCGACAGATGTATGATATGAAATTGGGGTTCGACGTCTAGTGGCCGCCTATTCACGGTCGGTTTTACAGTGGTCTCGTTGTGTCTTAAAGAGTCCTTGGCTATGCCGACTCGGGGACGCTTCGTATGTCATGTGCACTGCCTTGTACATGATGGTGCTGTACGATCGAGCCCGTGTAGGCCCCACCACGAAAACTTCGGACGAAATCTCTATCATATGTTTGTTCCGGCTTATTCTGCAAGCCAATTCTTTGTTTTGTTTTGAGTTGTGGTATTCGAGTTGCTTCAAAGTCAAATGTTGATTCCGTACCTTCCCCAAATGGTGTTCTCATACTCCGATTTGAATACTAATCCTTCTTGATCATTGAGATTGTTTTTGTCAATCCTTTTAACCGGTGTGCTTCTCTTCAAGTGGATCCGTGCATTTTTCAACATCCGCAAGATTCAATCTCAGTTTTCTCAACGGTGTTCATTTCTTCCGTCTCCAAGTTGCCTTTGTTTTTCCCACCCTCCCTCCCTTTGTTTTTCTTCAAGGACTCAGATTTCTTAATCAAGTACCATCTTATTGGTGTGAAGTCTCTCCATTCTTTTCCTTCTTGTTCTTATTCGGTGATGCTCATGAAGATACTAACGAAGTTTCTAGTTCATCATTCTTCATTCTTTTTCTTCTCCGGTGGAACCAATTCAAGCTTTCGGTGTTGATCATATTCTTTTCCGTATTTCAATGTTTTTCTCATACCGTGCACCTCATAATCATCCACCTCTTGCTATTCAATTGTTCCGGAGTGCTCAAGAAATCCCGAAGATTCGTGCTTACACTCTGCTTTCGTTCAAGCTCCTTCAAGGATGTTATCTCATTCAAGCCATTTAAATTCAACCGGTGCAATCTCTCTTTGAAATCGTTCTACGGTGTATCTTTTCAGTGGGCCCTAACCCACAGGTCTTTTCCCAGGATCTTACCTGACTCTTCTAATTTTCCTGGAGCTATCCTAAATTCTTTTCCAAGTTTGACGTAAGAATGATTTATCATCAGTCAAATGCTTTTCTCCCAGATCTATCGAATTATTTTCATCGTTGGTTCAACCTCTTCGTTTTGATTCTTCCGGAGTGCCTAAACGATTCTTGATGGTGTTTCTCATCGTCATTCTCGGATTATGAAGACCGAAGAATATTTTTTTTCTCTCAATCGTGATCCTTTCTCTTCAAGATTCATGGTGCTAGCTTGATGACATCATCTCATAATTTATTTCGTTTGTGAACATTCTTTTCACCTATCCGGAGCAATTCAAGAGTCTTCTCAGTTTGATTATCCAGAGGCCACCAATCCAGATTTATTCATTCCAGCTTTCAGCTCTCATACTCTAAATCATACCGGCATTTAAATTCTCTCAAGCATCTTCATTCATTTGCTAATTCTTCCCGGTGTCTTCCTTATCTTTTCTTTGTACATTTTTAATTCTTACGGTGGTTCACTCAAGTGTTCTCTTCCTTCTTCATCATATCAATTCATTCGTTGTTTCAATCCTACCGGTGGTCCATTAAGTTTATGTTATATCTCTCTTAATCTTGTCTACGAGAATAAGTAATATGTCGAATCCGTTGGTTGTCATCAATTTAATTGGTGAAGGATAAACATAATGTAATTCTTATTCTTGTTTCATCGAGTGTATTCAATTCCTGTTTTCCGGAGTGGCTCATCATACTTATTCTTGGTTTCAAATGCTCATCTTTCTTTCCCGGAGTTTCAAGCTTTAATTATCACGGTGATCCATCTAAATCATTACAAGGTTTCACCTTGTGTTTTCAACTTCTCTCTCTCTTTTCATTATCTTTTGTTTACCGGAGTCCTTCATGAAGGTTCTACATGATGGTTCATCAAGGATTTAATTTCTTCTCGAAGTGTTCATCAATATTCTGTTCAGGGGAACTCAAGCTTTCATCATCTTCCTTTCTGGAGTGCAATTCTTCTTCCGTATTATTGGAGGTGGTATTATGTCATTCTTAATAATTTGAGTTCATGTTTCATAACTCACATGTTGTTATGAATGAGGTATTTTAAATCCATCAATCTCGTCATTGGAATTATCTTGGGTTATATTTCACCTAAAGCCTTCCCTATGGCTTGTTGCTATCTATGTTGTTTATAAATGACCCAAGTTATTCATCTATCCTCCCGGTGAATTAAGCTTCTCATCGCCTTGTTGTTATCAATCTAATATATCGTTTCTGTTAGTGGCAGAATTTCACCTCATAGTTTTGAGATGTTTTCCATAAGCCCACTACAAACTTATTCTTTCGTTGTTGGTTTTTCCAACAACTCCGTTCTAGCATTTGTTGTAACCGTGCTCTCTCAAGATCTTGTTTCCCTTCGTTACGGAGACATTGTGATGTTGCTCTCCTCAACCCATCTTCTCGGATTGTCAGGACCATGTTTTGATCGTGCTTATCCTTTTAACCGGAGTGTTGTGTCCCTTTTTGCTCAAGCTCTTTCATTTTACCAAGTTTTTCATCTCTTTTAAATCGGAGTGCTGTCCGAGATCTTTCTTACCCCTAGTTTCAATTCATTCAATAGTTACGGAGGCAGTGTATTGTGATTTCATCAAGTACCTTCTCATCTTTTCAAGTTATTATTCAATTCCTTTTCTTTTCAACCGGAGTGCTGCCTGAATTTGGTCTTCCTTGATCCCCTTCTTTAACCGGAGTGTTTTCAATATATATCTTGCCCTTCAACCTCAAGTTTTTTTCACAATGTTCTTTTTTTTCCTCTCTTCTAACGGAGTGTTTTCAACTTCGTTCATCTCAGTTGTATTCTTTTCTCGAAATGGCTTAACCTTTTTCAAGGTTCATGGTTTCACTCGTTTGTCAAAGAAGCAACTTAGTTTACCTATTCTCTTTCTCCTCCGTTTTCCCTCCGGTGCCATTCTAGATCTCGGGACGAGATCCTCTCGTAGTGGTGGAGTGTTGTAACGCCCCAAGACCGGAGCTTCAGATGCCTTCCAGGGTTTCCGGATTTCGTCGTGTGATTTGTTTTGGTTCATTGCATTTCATCCTTGCATCTTGTGCATTGCATCATGTCATCTTGCAACCCATTTTAAAACTCAACTAAATAAATTGCATGGATCTTCGGTCCTTTTAAATCGAGGGATTTCACATGGTGATTCTCTTTATAACTTATCCTCTCGATATTTAGAGAGCTATAGTAATTATTCCAATTATGTGGAATTACCTTAACACACTTGCAAAAATCCCAATGCCTTTTATTATTTCAACTCTTGGCCTCTAACTTTGCCACTTGTCCTTTCATCATTTTCCAGAGCTCCACCTAATTTCTCAACATTTTTGGGCACTTCGAAAAACCTATCCTAGTTCAAACCTTTTGAATTAAATTCAAAGGAATTTGAATTTAATCTTTCAACTTGACCTTTTTCTATTTTCCCGGACCGTGCACATTTTTCTGAGTCCGTGAAAATTATCCCCGTGCCCAAATTCTTCCTCTAACCTTCTCTTCTCTCTTTTCCTTTCTCCTATTTTTTTTCTCTGTTTTTGTTAAGAGTAGAATCAAGAGAGGGAGAGAAGGGAGCCCAGCAGGCCATTTGGGCCCAGCTGCATCTAACCTAGCCGGCTCCAAGGCCCACTCCCCCGGCCCACCTAACCCTCTAACCTAGCCCGATCCCCTCGCATCTCCCCTCACTCCCTCGTTCGTCCACCGCCGCCAGGGAGAAGCCCCACACATCGATCTCTCCCTCGTCTCGCTCCTCCCTCGATCCCTCTCCTCCTCTGTTTCCTACCGCCGCCGCGCACACACACACACCCGCATAGCACCCCGCAGCCAGCGCCAGGAGCTCGCCTCTCCTTCGCCATGGCCTCACAGCCCGATCCCCATGGCGCCATGGTCGCCGCCAAGCTCTGCGCGCCAAGCCCTGCCCGACCTCCCCCTACGCCGTCGCCTCGCCATGGAGCAGCTTTGCTCGGGCCCCTCTGCATCGTGCCCATGCCGCCGCGCCAAGTTCCCGCCGATGCCGCTGCAAGTCCCGTGGTCGTTGCCCTTGCATTGCGCCTCAAGCCATCGCCGCCTCCTACTGTGTTCTTCTCTCACCGGAGCCGCATCAAGTCACAGCGCTGCCCTGCTTCCTCGTCCTCGCCGTCGCTTCCCTACACCTCTAGGCGCCGCCCCCGCAGCCCTCTCCATCGAGCAGGATCAGGAGCGCCATGAGGACGCCCGCCTCGACCGCGCCTGGGCTGCGTTCTCGCCCTTGCTGCTTACCCAGGGACCAAGCGGTCCGATGCCGGCCTCGCCAAGGCCCAGCTTCGCCAGCTCCTCCGGCCCAGCTCCCGCTGACCTCCTCGAGTTCACGACCTAGGACCTGAGACCCGTTGCCTTCGCTGCTAATTTTCCATGGACGTCAAGTACCAGTACCACAACCCTGGATGGCTGCGAGTCGTGTACCTCTACAGCTAGTGCGCTTTGTGTCAAGTCCGACTACAACGTGAACAAACTACCGTCTCCGAAGAACCGTACGTGCCCGAACCGTCAAGCACCTTCTCCGAGGATTTTGCCAAGTACCATGACATGACGATCCTCGAACGCGTCAAGTACCACTACTGTCAAGTACCTCTTCGCAAGACCAAGTTCCTCTACGACATGTGTACGACTACCGCCGCCGTGATTTTTGACAAGACGTCGTGAGCCTCTACTTCCACTACGACCCGTGTACCACTACTTCCTTCGACGAACTCGAACCGCTCCGAGTATGCACCCCTTCGAAGGTATAACCGCCGAGACGATGACCCGTGGACCGAATGCATATGTTGTATGAAATGCTCGTGTTTGCTCCGTGTCGGAGTTGTTCGGTGCACGTTGCCCCTCTTTCTCCTTGCCACCGACATGTGGGAACACGCTCCCATCACTTCCTTTTGCACCGGTATCCCCGTGGGCTACCGGAGAACCGATATGTTGTCATGGCATCATTTTCGGATTCGTCGTCGTGGCACCCTTTTCCTTTCCACCACGATGTCAAATGCTTCATAATAATGCTCTTGTCAAGTTTTAATAAAAATTGCACAAACTTGTTCATGTCATCTGCATCATGATAACAACTATTAAAATATTTAAATTGTTATTGCATTAAATTACTAAGGCATATGGGGATTTACCAGATTTGTTGTTTGTTATATCCGGCCCCATTTAAATTGTTTAAATGGTATAGTTTTGTTATGTTTCACCTCTTGCCATGTTAACCAACATTTAATATTGTTGAGTACTTAAACGGGAGAGAACTAAATATTGATGTGGTGTTTTGTCAACATGCATCCCGATGCATATTGAGCTCCACTTAATTTGTAGGATTGCTTGTGCACTTTGCCATGACATGTATCATTAAACCGGACATGCATCATACTTGTTTGTGCATCATGCCGTGATTTTGTGGTGGTTGTTTACTATGTTGTTTGCTTCTTTCCGGTGTTGCTTCTTCGGGTTGGTTCTGTTAACGTCGAGTTTGTGAGGACCCGTTCGACTACGTCCGTTTGTCTTCTTCATGGACCCGTTCTTCTTCCTTGCGGGATTTCAGGCAAGATGATCATACCCTTGAAATCACTACTATCTTTGCTATGCTAGTTTGCTTGCTCTCGCTATGCCAATGCTACGATGCCTACCATTTGCTTGTCAGCCTCCCAAATTGCCATGTTAAACCTCTAAACCACCTTGTCCTAGCAAACCGTTGATTGTCTATGTTACCGCTTCGCTCAGCCCCTCTTATAGCGTTGTTAGTTGCAGGTGAAGATTGAAGTTGTTTCTTGTTGGAACATGGAGATGTTGTTCCTTGTGGGAACATGTTTACTTGTTGGTATATCACAATATATCTTATTTAATTAATGCATCTATATACTTGGTAAAGGGTGGAAGGCTCGGCCTTATGCCTGGTGTTTTGTTCCACTCCTGCCGCCCTAGTTTCCGTCATATCGGTGTTATGTTCCCGGATTTTGCGTCCCTTACGCGGTTGGGCTATAATGGGAACCCCTTGACAGTTCGCCTTAAGTAAAGCTTTTCCAGCAATGCCCAACATTGGTTTTACCATTTGCCACCTAGCCTTTTTTTCCCTTGGGAGTCGCGCATCCCGAGGGTCATCTTTTTTTTTAACCCCCCCGGGCCAGTGCTTGTCTAAGCGTTGGTCCAAACTAGAGCCCCTTGCAGCGCCACCTCGGGGAAACTCGAGGGCTGGTTTTAGTTGTACGGATTGCTTATCCGGTGTTGCCCTGAGAATGAGATATGTGCAGCTCCTATCAGGATGTCGGCACATCGGGCGGTGTCGCTGGTTTAGTTTTACCCTGTCGAAATGTCTTGTTGTACTGGGATACCGAGTCTGATCGGAACGTCTCGGGTGGAGGTCTATTCCTTCGTTGACCGTGAGAGCTTGTGATGGGCTAAGTTGGGACACCCCTGCAGGGATTTGAACTTTCGAAAGCCGTGCCCGCGGTTATGGGCAGATGGGAATTTGTTAACGTCCGGTTGTAGAAAACCTGAACTTGACCTTAATTAAAATGAATCAACCGCGTGTGTAACCGTGATGGTCTCTTTCCGGCGGAGACCGGGAAGTGAACACGGTTGTTGGAGTTATGCTTGACGTAGGTAGTCCAGGATCACTTCTTGATCATACTTTTATCGACCGTGCTTTGCCTTCTCTTCTCGCTCTCATTTGCGTATGTTAGCCACCATATATGCTAGTCGCTTGCTGCAGCTCCACCTCATACCTTTTACCTTACCCATAAGCTTAAATAGTCTTGATCGCGAGGGTGCGAGATTGCTGAGTCCCTGTGGCTCACAGATACTTCCAAAACCAGTTTGCAGGTGCCGTTGAGACCATGCAGATGACGCAACCAAGCTCAGGAGGAGCTCGTTGAAGATCTTGTCCTTTATGTTGTTTCGTTGTAGTTGATCAGTAGTGGGGCCCAGTTGGGGTCGATCGGGGACCTTTGTCGCATTTGGGGTTCTTCTTTATTTTGGTTC
The DNA here is from genome assembly GCF_056163025.1 of Triticum urartu. NCBI lineage: Eukaryota > Viridiplantae > Streptophyta > Magnoliopsida > Poales > Poaceae > Triticum > Triticum urartu. Next base: position 263,002,163 of record NC_141876.1, read on the forward strand.
CGTAGTCGGACCATGAGTGTATTTGGTTGATGTAATGTTTATTCATGTAATTGTGTGAAGTGGCGAGTGTAAGCCAACTATGTAATCTCTTTCCCTTATTATATTACATGGGTTGTGTGAAGATTACCTCACTTGCGACATATGCCTTCAATGCGATTATGCCTCTAAGTCGTGCCTCGACACGTGGGAGATATAGTCGCATCGAGGGTGTTACACTCCATCACTTTACTCCCAATTCTATTGTGTATCTTGCTGCTTTCGTTTCCTTGTGTGAAAACTTCTTGGGTTGCCGCCCCCATTGGGGACTCTTCAAGCAAGTCGGTCAAGAAGGCCAAGTCGAGTGACGAACGGACGCAGGTGATCCAGCTGTGCGGGGGCCTGGCGATCCAGATGAGAGGAAAAAGTTCCTTTCCGTCTATCACTTTTCCCGAGTCAGTCCGTGGGTGGCAGTCGACTTGGTTTTACTGTAAAGACCAGGTGACCCCAGGACAGTCGACTGGGCTTCCCCCTTTTTCTTTGAATCGAGCACAAAAACCTGCCTCTCTGAAAGTGACACCGAAGGAAAAGGCGCAAGTCAAGGTGCTGGTCGGTCGAGTGGTTCAGCTTGTCCGCAAGGGTGTGACTAGCATGGACTTGTTGGAAGTCTTCCTTCGGAGGCGCATCCAACCGCTTCAGGCTCGTGACCACCCGATGTGGCTGTACTCGGGTCTCGAAGACACCACTCGGATTCACCCAGAGGAGGTCACTGACGAGATGTTGGAAGGGTGGCTGTCGAGTATCACAGGGAACAAGGACAGCCCCCGAGGAGCCAGGAGGATTCCTCCACTCGACTAAACATATGAAGTGGACAAGGTCTGACCTTGCGTTTCCGACTGTGATCTTGCTTTCTTTATTTGTTCTCTTTGGATCAGTCGATTGACTTTTGTCTTGTTTGTTGTCCTCTAGGCCACTACTAAGATGTACTCGACACCCAATGGAGCACAGGAGCAGGTCGAGGAAGGAGAGGCGAGCGGAGGCCAAAGTGGAGACGAGAGAGAAGAGTGGGATCTGACGGCGAAGCAGAGGGGGATGACGACGACGACTCCAGTGAAGAGGAGGAGGAAGAAGTCGAACCTCCCCGCTCGGAACGGCGATCCAAGCTTACACACGAGCCTGCGCGGGAACATGGTAAGGCGACTGTCCCTGTTGGGCAGTCGTCGAAGCGCCCTCGGACCTCATCTCCAGCGCCGACAGAAAAAGCTCCCAAGCACCCACGCGCGACGCCGTCCAAGCCGCCCAAGGCTCTGCCCAAGATGAAGACAACTGTCCCCACCATTTCTGGGTAATAGTAGAATTTGTTTTCATTTGTCGAACGTGACGGACCCTTGGTCGACTAATTGAATAAGCTGACTGACTTTCGAAATTTGCAGTGCTGCCACCTCGGAGATCTCCGCCAAGGACGATGATCAAGAGATGGAAGACGCTGTTACCTCCAACCCCGGTACGATTACTGATGCTCTGCTTTTAGTCGACTGACAATTTCTTATAATTCCGGTCGATTGGATTTTTCTTGTAGCTCCTCCTCATGTCATTGACCTCCCTGATGATGACGATGGAGTGCCGCTGAGGGCACGAAGGAACAGGAGGGCGCCGGCTGGCAAGACCCCACAAACTACTCCGGCGCCTAAGGCTGTAGTCCGGGAGGGTGGTGATACCACTAGGGATTCTGTGACCTTTGCTAAACCTCTGACGAGTGTCTGGCCTTCGACGTCGACTACAAATCCTCCTTCGCTTTTTGCCACACACCACGTCCCTGAGGACCAAGTGGGTGCCGCTAAAGAGGCTATACGCCAGGCGGGGATCATGATGGAGCAAGTGAAGGTGGTTCGGGAAGCTAGCCAAGCAGCTTATGACGCGATTTCAGCTCTTCAAAGCAACGTCCAGGTCAGTCGATTCACCACTTGTTCTGTTAGGATATGCTATCTGAAGAATCTCTTTTCCGAAGATCTTTATATCTGTACACCCACTGGGTGCGTCTATTAATCTTTTTGACGAGTGGGGGCACGCTAAGTGCACCCACTGGGTGTAGTCCCCGAAACTACGATGGACTGCTGGTAGTCGACTGTAGTCTTTATATTGTGTTGCTTTAGCTGAACTTCTTCACTCGGTCTGGTCAGGCCATGTCGAATGGAACTGTACACGGTCGACTGCCGGCAGTCGATTTTTTTGGTCGAACCAGTGGGGGCACGCTGAGTGCACCCACTGGGTGTAGTCCCCGGGACTACTGTCGAATGTTTTTGATTCGGTTGTAGTCTTAGAAACGCCATCATTATCTCTTGGTTACTCAAAAGCAACTTATCTTGGATGTCTGTCGACTGATTTTTTGCAGAAATCCTACGAACTTGTGGCTCGCTACACTGAGTTGGAGAACAAACAGATCCAGCTGAACCTTGACTTGAAGCTTGCTCAGGAGAACTTGCAGAAGGCGAGGGACGAAGCAAAAGGTATGGCTGGTGAGCTTTTGTCGACTGTCCTTTCTTTCTGGCCGTCTTCGATGTTGATCTCACTTGCTGTTTCACAGACAAAATGGAGGAGGCTCTGAAGAAGAAGGATCAAGACCTTGCCGAAGCGCAGAAGGAGGCCCTAAACAAAACGAAGCTTGCTGAAGAAAAACTGGCTTCAGTCGGTACTCTTGAAAAGGAAAACTCCAGGCTGAAAACTGCTCTCGACGCGGCTAATCAAGAGGTCAGCCGTCTGAAGAATGGCAATATAGCTCTGAATGACAAGGCAAGTGAACTGGCGGGGAAGAGGAACGATCTGGAGGCTTATCTCGATGGACTCGCCAAGAAGCTGTTCGTCATGCTCGAGGGTAATTATTCCGGCCCAACTGACTTGCAGTTACCAAACCTGCGTAGAGCCACTGACTTATCCTTGAATTGTGTTTACAGAATTCTGCCAGAACTTCGAAGAGGAGACCAGTCGAGTGGAGACAGACTTGGACCCCATCAATTCTCCAGTGAAGGACGAGGCTGCTATGAACGTGCTCCAACTGGAATCTCGTGTTGCCAGCGTTGTTGACTATCTTGCTCGGTTGAAGGTTGCGATGTCGCGGATCGACACGTCGCTCTGGCCTAGGACGACGCTTCAGAATGACCTTGAGTCCCTGATGACTCGACTGAATGAAGTCCCAGGTTGAGTGGCGGAATGGAAGAAATCTCCTGCTAGATGTGGCGCTGACGTCACTCTGTCTCTGGTCCGCGTCCATTGCAATGAGGCGCGAGAAGAAAAGTTGGCCGCCATCCAAGTTGCCAATACCAGGAAGCACAACTTTCAAGACTTCATGGAGACTTTCATTGCTGCTACCACTCGCATTGCAGACGAGATTGACTTGGACGAGTTTGTCGCCCCTTCCAGTCCTCCGCCTGAGGAATACAAACTTTTATGCTTCACTTTAAATTTTCCTCGGAATGCCGAGTGGATTTTGTAACCGTTAAACTCTGTCGAGCTGGAGGCTCGAGTACTTTGATCTGCGGTCTAGGACCTTTGGATCTTATCTGAACTTGATTTATCGTTGAATATCTTCATGAATTATCTGTCGAGTGGAACTTGTTCTTCACTCAAAATAACTTTGTATTTGTGGTGCAGCTCCAAAGGAGAAGGTAGCGGTCGATTTGCACCTCGTCGTTCCTACGGATTGGGATGTGTTCCGTACTTAGGCAAGCACTTGGCTGCAGCTAAGCCTTCGAGTGGAAGGTCTGCTCTCCACTCGATAGGATTTCAAAACTTAGGCGAGTACTGGACTGCAGCTAAGCCCCCGAGTGGGAGGTCTGCTCTCCACTCGGTAGGATTTTTTCAAACTTAGGCGAGTACTGGACTGCAGCTAAGCCCCCGAGTGGGAGGTCTGCTCTCCACTCGGTAGGATTTTTTCAAACTTAGGCGAGTACTGGACTGCAGCTAAGCCCCCGAGTGGGAGGTCTGCTCTCCACTCGGTAGGATTTTTTTCAAACTTAGGCGAGTACTGGACTGCAGCTAAGCCCCCGAGTGGGAGGACTGCTCTCCACTCGGTAGGATTTTTTTCAAACTTAGGCGAGTACTGGACTGCAGCTAAGCCCCCGAGTGGGAGGTCTCCTCTCCACCCGGTAGGATTTTTTTAAACTTAGGCAAGTACTGGGCTGCAGCTAAGCCTCCGAGTGGGAGGTTTGCTCTCCACTCGGTAGGATTTTTAAACACTTAGGCGAGCACTGGGCTGCAGCTAAGCCTCCGAGTGGGAGTCTGGCTCACCACTCGGTAGGATTTTTTTACAAACTTAGGCGAAACGGATTCACAGCTAAGGCACCCACTGGGGGATTTCACACACAAACAAAAGCGACAACAATTATAGGAAAATTGTAACACTCTTGTCTTTGATAAATAGACTACAAAAGTTTTTCTTATTACATCTCATCCGAGTGAGAATTCAAGTGTAAAAGGGGCGGAGCAGTTCTGCATTCCAAGCTCGTGGCTCATCGATCTGGCGATCGACATTGTAAAGGTGATACGCTCCATTATGGAGGACTCTGGTGACGATGAAGGGACCTTCCCATGTAGGAGCAAGCTTGTGTGGTTTCTGTTGATCCACTCGGAGGACCAAATCTCCTTCTTGGAAGGCTCGACTCTTCACATTTATGGCATGGAATCGACGCAAGTCTTGCTGATAAATGGTCGATCGGATCATAGCTATTTCTCTTTCTTCTTCCAGGAGGTCGACCGCGTCTTTCCGGGCTTGTTCTGCTTCATCTTCGGTATAAAGCTCGACTCGGGGTGCATTGTGAAGTAGATCACTCGGCAGGACTGCTTCCGCTCCGTAAACCAGAAAGAACGGAGTTCTTCCAGTCGACCGATTCGGGGTGGTCCTCAATCCCCACAGAACTAACGGAAGCTAGTCGACCCAAGCGCCTGCTGCGTGCTTGAGATCACGCATTAGCCGAGGCTTTAGTCCTTTGAGAATCAGACCATTTTCCCTTTCTGCTTGTCCATTCGACTAGGGGTGGGCGACCGATGCGTAGTCGACTCGTGTGCCTTGAGAGGCACAAAAAGCTCTGAACTTGTCTGAATCAAAGTTTGACCCATTGTCGGTGATGATGCTATGCGGGACTCCATATCTGAATGTTAACTCTCTGACGAAACTGATAGCAGTGCAAGCATCAAGATTCTTGATAGGCTTAGCTTCAATCCATTTGGTAAACTTGTCGACTGCCACAAGCACATGTGTGAAACCGCTCCTGCCTGTTCTCAATGGGCCAACCATGTCCAGTCCCCAAACAGCAAAGGGCCAGACGAGTGGAATGTTCTTCAGGGCTGATGCAGGCTTGTGCGACATGTTGGAGTAGAACTGGCACCCTTCACACTTGTCGACTATCTCTTTTGCCATTTCATTCGCCCTTGGCCAGTAAAATCCCGCTCGGTATGCTTTAGCCACAATGGTCCGAGAGGACGCATGATGACCACAGGTCCCCGAGTGGATATCATCAAGGATTATCTGACCTTCTTCTGGTGTTATACACTTCTGACCGACTCCAGTCGCGCTTTCTCTATACAACTGTCCCTTTATGACTGTAAAGGCCTTGGATCGACGGACGATCTGTCGAGCCTCTTCTTCATCCTCCGGGAGTTCCTTTCTCAGGATATACGCGATGTACGGTATCGTCCAGTCGGGGGTGATTGCCAAAACTTCCATGATTAGGTCGACCACTGCCGGAATTTCAACTTCAGTCGGATCTGTGGCACTCTTTGGCTGCGGGGCTTCATCTGTAAAAGGATCTTCTTGGACTGATGGCGAGTGGATGTGTTCCAAAAACACATTGCTGCGGATGGCTTCTCTCTTGGAGCCTATCTTTGCCAAATCATCAGTCGCTTGATTTTTCAGTCGGGGGATGTGATGAAGCTCTAACCCCTCGAATTTCTTCTCTAACTTTCTCACTGCATTGCAATATCCAGCCATACCTGGACTTCTGACGTCCCACTCTTTCATCACCTGATTAACCACCAAATCTGAGTTCCATAGACCATGAGGCGACGGACGCCCAGTGAAATGGCCATGCACAACCCATACAAAAGTGCTTCATATTCTGCTTCGTTATTGGAGGAATCGAAGTGAATCTGGAGAACATATCTGAGCTTATCTCCTCGGGGGGAAACCAATACTACCCCAGCACCGGAACCATTTAGCATCTTAGATCCATCGAAGAACATGGTCCAATGCTCTGAGTGAACTTGAGTCGGAAGTTGCTGTTCGATCCACTCGGCGATGAAATCTGCAATTGCTTGGGACTTGATAGCTTTCTTTGCCTCAAAATTGATATCTAGGGGAAGAAGTTCAATCGCCCATTTGGCCACTCGACCAGTTGCATCTCTGTTGTGCAAAATCTCTGATAGTGGAGCGTCGCTGACGACTGTAATGGAATGATCAGAGAAGTAATGTGCAACCTTCTTCGTGGTCATATAAATCCCATATACAAGCTTCTGGTAATGAGGATATCTTTGCTTTGAAGGAGTCAAAACATCAGAAACATAATATACTGGGCGCTGAACTTTGAAGGCCTTTCCTTCTTCTTCCCGCTCGACCGTAAGTACTGTACTGACAACTTGTCCTGTGGCTGCAATGTAAATCAGCAAAGGCTCCTTGCTGATTGGGGCAGAAAGCACCGACTGGGTGGAGAGCAGAGCTTTGAGCTCTGTAAACGCTGCATCAGCTTCTGGAGTCCACTCGAACTTGTCGGACTTCTTCATCAGTCGGTAAAGAGGCAATGCCTTTTCACCAAGGCGAGAGATGAATCGACTTAAAGCGGCCAAGCATCCTGTAAGCTTCTGGACGTCATGCACACGCACAGGACATTTCATCCGAAGTATAGTACCAATTTTTTCAGGATTGGCGTCGATTCCCCGTTCGGAAACGAGAAAACCGAGTAACTTCCCACCTAGAACTCCGAATGTGCACTTTGACGAATTGAGCTTGATATCATACCTCCTGAGGTTGGCAAAGGTTTCAGCAAGCTCAGTAAGCAGGTCGGAACCCTTCCGTGACTTGACCACAATATCATCCATGTATGCCTCCACATTCTGACTGATTTGAGTGAGCAAACACTTCTGAATCATCCTCATGAACGTGGCTCTGGCATTCTTGAGGCCAAACGGCATGGTGACATAACAGAAGCACCCGAATGGAGTGATGAAAGATGTTTTGATCTCGTCGGGCCCGTACAGACGGATCTGATGGTACCCGGAATAGGCGTCTAGAAAAGACAAACGCTCACATCCCGCAGTCGAGTGGACTATCTGGTCGATGCGGGGGAGAGGAAAATGATCTTTCGAGCAGGCCCGATTGATATGCTTGAAATCAATGCACATGCGAAGTGAGTTGTCCTTCTTGGGGACCATGACAACATTGGCAAGCCACTCGGAGTGGTAAATTTCTCGGATGAACTCCGCTGCTAAGAGCCGAGCCACCTCCTCGCCAATGGCCTTCCTCTTCTGGACGTCGGACCGTCGAAGATGTTCTTTCACAGGTTTAAATTTTGGGTCGACTCATAGACGGTGCTCAGCCAGCCCCCTGGGAACTCCAGGCATGTCAGCAAGCTTCCATGCGAAGATGTCCCAGTTCTCATGGAGGAACTGGATGAGCGCTTCTTCCTATTTGGAGTCGACTGTCGTTGAGATGTGAGTCGGAGCAGCGTTTGGATCGGTCGGGTGAATGTGAACTGCCTTCATTTCACCGGACGACTGAAAAGCTGATTCTGAAGCAGGCTTCTTAGCTCGTAGCAACTCACTCAGATCTGCAGTCTTCTGATACTCTTGCAGCTCGACCACCGCCATCTGAGCATCAGCAATCTTTGAGCCTTTCTGAAAACACTCTTCTGCTTTCTTCCGATTGCCTGTAACAGTGATCACACCTTTAGGACCAGGCATCTTCAATTTGAGATACACATAACATGGTCGAGCCATGAAGCGTGCATAAGCTGGCCTGCCCAAAATAGCGTGATAAGCACTTTGGAAATCCACAACTTCGAATGTCAACTTTTCCATGCGGTAATTCTTGGAATCACCAAAAACCACATCAAGAGCAATTTGGCCGAGTGACTCGGGTTTCTTCCCAGGAATGACTCCATGGAAACTCATGTTACTGGTACTGAGCCTGGACATCGGAATGCCCATCCCTTTCAATGTTTCTGCATATAGTATGTTCAAACCGCTGCCTGCATCCATCAGGACTTTGGTCAGTCGAGTGCCTTCGACAACTGGGTCGACCACCAGAGCTTGCCTCCCAGGGGTGGCAATGTGCGTAGGGTGATTAGACTGGTCAAATGTGATGGCAGTCTGGGACCACTTTAGATAATTGGGTGTTGCCGGAGCAACCATATTTACCTCACGGTTAATAACCTTCAGTCGACTTTTGCTCCCAACATCAGCAAAAATCATCAGGGTGGAATTGACCTGGGGGTACCCATCGTCACTATCTTCCTTGTCCTCAACTTTGTCCGACTCCTTTTCCTTATCTTTGGATTGCTTGCCTTGAAACTGCTGGATCAGAAGCCAACACTGTTGAGTGGTATGCTTTAGGTAAATGAGTTTACCCTCTTCATCTTTCTTGGTGTGGATGTGACATGGTAGATCCAAAACACCATTTCCATCTTGGTCTTTAACTTTCTTGGGGTTCCAAGGTCCTTTGGGTTTTCCCTTAAATTTTCCCTGGGTTACGACCAGGGCTTCTCCAGGAGCGGCTGGCTCGGCTTTCCGCTTCTGTTGCCGACTGGAATTTCCTCCGGTTTCCTGGGCGACTGTTTTATGCTTGCCACTCCGGAGTCGATCCTCATCTTCACCATTAGCGTATTTGGTGGCAATCTCCATCATCCGATTCAGAGACATTTCTCCGGTTCGACCAAACTTCAGATTCAATTCTCTGTACTTAACGCCTTCTTTAAAGGCACAAACTGCTTGATGATCTGGTACATTTTCAACTGTGTGATGCAACGTGATCCACCTCTGGATGTAATCCCTCAGAGTTTCATTCGGTTTCTGCACGCAAGACCGCAATTCCGTAAGGCCTGCAGGTCGCTTGCATGTTCCTTCAAATGTGGTGACAAACACTCGGGAGAGATCCTCCCAAGTGTAAATGCTGCTGGGTGCTAACTGATTCAGCCATGCTCTGGCCGAGCCTTCTAACATGAGAGGCAGGTGCTTCATGGCTACCTCATCATTCCCACCGCCAATCTGGACAGCCACTCGGTAATCTTCGAGCCAAGTATCGGGCTTGGACTCACCGGTGAACTTACTAACTCCAGTCACCAACCTGAAGTTGGGAGGAATTACAGCGGCTCTGATGGCTCGACTGAAACACTCCGGCCCTGAAACATGTACTCTGCTACTGGTAGGCGCATCTCTGTCGTGGCCTTCTCGGTGAGCTCTATTCCTGTCGACCAAACCTTGAACGATAATGGATCTCGCATGATGAGGACATGACTACCTTGGATACGACCAAAAATATTGCATACATGCATATTTGTTAGGTGATTTCTAATGCAAACTATTCAATAATCTATTTATGTTATCCAGAACAAAAATACTTCACACACTTTTGTGTTTTGTCTAATTGTAGGTGTATGGGACATTTGTACAATCCACATATGAAGATAAGGGAAAAGGAGAAGTTTAGGTTGTGTTCAGAAAGTCCTCTCACGTCACATTTGGGCCAAGAGAAGATAGAGTCCAAGTCTCTCACGTTCTGGATTCAGATTCGGACTGCACAGACATACCTGACTCAAAACGCCAACAACTTTTTCATACGGACTCCGAATTGGGTGATTCTTTTTTTGTTGGAAACTAGATTTCGTGATCTTTCCAACCCAATTGGATTCACCTTCAAATTCGTCCGAAGCGTTGAGTTACGGATGAAACAATCTGACGTTGCAGCAGAATCCGAGTCAAACTACAAGCCCAAAGGTGTTGCATCACCTCCACTTGGGCCCATGAGCCTTGTACGACCTAGGGTTAGTTTTAGGCTGCCTTGGGACGTCCTCCCACCTCCTTGGCCGCCACCCCTTGCTCCTATATAAGTAGATCCATCTAGTAGCTTTTTTCTTGGGATTTGTTTAGTTAAAAGTTAGCCATTGCAACTTCGTGTACTTCGTTTGTGTCCAACGACCAGACCAAGACCGCTTCCGGATCCCCACCATTATCAATACCTCATATATATTTGCAATATTCAGATTGCTTTATCATATTCTTGCTCGTTCTTCGATTGCTTGCAGGAATAGACCTTCGTGGTCAGGCTGACCGTGCTTCCAGCATCGTCAGTAACCTCAGGAGATTGGTTTAGCGATTGCTAAGGCGCAACGTCATGCACGTTTGTAGTCGGATCGTCAAAGTCGTCTCCACCAAATCGATAGTTATCATCTCATCGAAAGATCGGGACCCTCGTCTCTATCAAGTGGTATCAGTTTTCAGGTTGCTCGGTGAGAATTTCCAGTTTTCCTAAATTAGATTTATTTTCTTACCTATTGTCCAAGAAAAAGCCACAAAAAAGAGTTAGATCTATTCATCCTTGGTCCAAGCCAGTCTGAGCCTTTGCAATTTTCTTTTCATTGCTTGCATAGTTAAACTATCGGTTGCATCGTCGTGTCGAGTTGCTGGTCTTAGTGTCTAGTTCGTTTAGAGTTTCGACTTCTGTTCACATTAGTCACGCCACCGCTGCATCATTATCTCTTCCGCTATCCACCACTCATCCATCAATTTCCACCACGTGCTACCCACCATTCATTGTCATAATAATAGTTGAGATCGTTCACATCTTCACTTGATCCAATTTGCATCTTATCTAGTTTGTTTTGGAAAGAGGGAGAAAAAAAGAGAGAAAAAAAACGAGAGAAAAAAAAGGAGAAAAAAAAAGTTAGAGAAAAAAAAGGAGAGAAAGAAAAAAAAGTGTGAGGAAAAAAAAGAGAGAAGAAAAAAAACAAAAAAATCGGCACAAACTTTTTCAGAGGAAAGTTGGAGACAAAGTTGTTGATATATCCTGCTTGGCTGTTGTTTCACCTCATTATCTTTACTGCCGTTGTGATCTTCACTTATATCTTGCTGTCCAGAGCTACTTAGTATCCTTCATTGATGCTAGTTGTGCTACGACGTGACCTCATTAGTGTTCTAGGCTCGCGTCTCTAGTTCGGTCTAGCCTAGGACCAGCACAGTACCGTCGTTGAGCGTTTATTCAACATTGCATCTCTGAATTGATTATTGCTAATCTTTTGCTACCATATATAGCCAACCTAGCTCCACATATTTCTACACCGTGTATACTACGTTCCCCTGGCAATCGCTTTACACAATCTTCAGAGTTATTTGACACCGCTGGTTGCCTGTCACCACCTGCTGCTTGGTAAGAACTTGTAAGATATTGATATTTGCTTTACTGTGAGCGCTTTACCACCACACCCTAGTAGTTCATAGGAACATTATTCTTGAATTTTTTTTCTTGTTTCTACTAATCATGACAGGTTCCGAAGATAGAAGTTCTTGGACGACGGACACATCTTCACCATCACGAGAGTTGGGACAACACACACAAGCACATGGTCAGGTTATCTTTTTACCGTCATTTGAGGGTAGATTTAATCCTACTACTTATCTAGCTTGGGAGCTTGAAGTAGAACAAGTTTTTAGTCACCATGACTTTTCTGAACTTGAGCGAGTGCGAGCAGCCACTAGAGCATTTACTGATTTTGCTTCTGTTTGGTGGAGTGTACATTGTAAGAAAAACATTGATAACCAACCCACAACTTGGAAAGTTTTGAAAGCTGTAATGAGACAACAATTTTTCCCTCCTTATTATCGTCGTGAATTGCTTCGCAAATTTGAACAAGTTAAACAAGGCAACAACACTATTCATGCTTACTACCAAGAGTTCAAATCTTATATGCATCATTGTGACATAGAAGAATCTGAGGATGATACAATGAATAGATTTTTTGGTGGTTTGAACCATGATATTCAGGCAAGATTTCAGTATATTCCTCGTTGCATTACTGGTATGTATGTCCGTGCTTGTACCTTTGAGAGACAAATACATGAGGATGCATTGGGTGACTACAACAACTACTATTCCAGTTCATGCTCACCACCGCCGGTTGGTTACTCCACTATTGCACCTACTAGAGCAGCCCCACCTCGGATTGTGAGCGCGATATCATCTCAAGAGTATGGTACATTGTCAACGTCCGTACCTACATCAGCTACATCTCTGCGAGGTAACAGTAAAGGTCTTGATGATATAACTTCACATGAGAATGAAGCATGCCTAGTTAACTTGAATGCATCATGTGTTGAGTTACCTGTTGATTTGAGCACACCACCTATTTTAGAGACTCTTGTTACTGTCATGAATGCGTCATGTGATCAAACAACTGAAATATCAACAATTTTGAGTGCACCCATTGAATTAACTATTGATGCAAAAGAACCAATGTTTAATCATTTTGATATGACCTCTAATCTTGATGATGATTCTGTGTCCAATGACATATTGCATGTTTGCTTATTTAAGCATGTTGTAGCATGTAAATTTGATGCAAGTAAGGTTTATTCATCGAAGTTAGGATGGTTTAATGATGAACATTGCCAATCTTTTGAAGTGAATAAGAGCTTCACTTATATGTGCAAACTGAGTTGCAATATTTTCATGCCTTCTACTTCTTGTGATAATTTTTTGGCTGTAGATTTTATGAACAATGAAAGTTACTCATGTATACATGTGACATATGTGCAAAAATCAAAGAAAGTTAAACTGGATGACATATACATATACCACATGTACACCTTGTCTCTTTTGTTAGCCACATTTCAGATTAAGCAACGCCGAGGATGGCTTTGTTTTCAAAAAGGGGAGGATGATGAGGACATGACTACCTTGGATACGACCAAAAATATTGCATACATGCATATTTGTTAGGTGATTTCTAATGCAAACTATTCAATAATCTATTTATGTTATCCAGAACAAAAATACTTCACACACTTTTGTGTTTTGTCTAATTGTAGGTGTATGGGACATTTGTACAATCCACATATGAAGATAAGGGAAAAGGAGAAGTTTAGGTTGTGTTCAGAAAGTCCTCTCACGTCACTTTTGGGCCAAGAGAAGATAGAGTCCAAGTCTCTCACGTTCTGGATTCAGATTCGGACTGCACAGACATACCTGACTCAAAACGCCAACAACTTTTTCATACGGACTCCGAATTGGGTGATTCTTTTTTTGTTGGAAACTAGATTTCGTGCTCTTTCCAACCCAATTGGATTCACCTTCAAATTCGTCCTAAGCGTTGAGTTAAGGACGAAACAATCTGACGTTGCAGCAGAATCCGAGTCAAACTACAAGCCCAAAGGTGTTGCATCACCTCCACTTGGGCCCATGAGCCTTGTATGACCTAGGGTTAGTTTTAGGCTGCCTTGGGACGTCCTCCCACCTCCTTGGCCGCCACCACTTGCTCCTATATAAGTAGATCCATCTAGTAGCTTTTTCCTTGGGATTTGTTTAGTTAAAAGTTAGCCATTGCAACTTCGTGTACTTCGTTTGTGTCCAACGACCAGACCAAGACCGCTTCCGGATCCCCACCATTATCAATACCTCATATATATTTGCAATATTCAGATTGCTTTATCATATTCTTGCTCGTTCTTCGATTGCTTGCAGGAATAGACCTTCGTGGTCAGGCTGACCGTGCTTCCAGCATCGTCAGTAACCTCAGGAGATTGGTTTAGCGATTGCTAAGGCGCAACGTCATGCACGTTTGTAGTCGGATCGTCAAAGTCGTCTCCACCAAATCGATAGTTATCATCTCATCGAAAGATCGGGACCCTCGTCTCTATCATCGCATCAAAGCCTGGTTCCCTGGGGTCGACTGGAATTCTCTGCCCAACGCTATGAGGGCGTCTGTCATCCTGCTGTTGAGGCACATATGATCCACTCCTCGGGGGAGGGGTTGGCACTCGACGTCGATCATCACGATCGAATCGGTGATCATGCTGCTCATTCCTTCTGTACTGATCGCGCCGGTCTCCACGTCCCTCACGCCTCGGAGGCGATCTTGGGCTGTGAGCCGACTAGACTGTATCCGCTGCAACGGATCGACTGTGGATCCTGTTCCGTGACTGAGAAACAGCGAAATTTTGGTCTCCCGCTGCCCGAAGCAATGCTCCGATTTGCAACAAGCCTCTGCCAGCCTCTGACTGGGAGGGCTGAATCGACTCTGTTATGCGGGCCACAGCCACCAAATTCTGAATCGGAGTACGATATACCTCCGGGGGCGGAAAGAGTTGACGTCGACTGGATTCTAGAGCCTGTTGACGCGCTCGCTCGTTGAGTATTCGCTGGAGAATCTCTAGTCGAGTGCGCTCGGCCAAGTTAGCCAAGCACGCGTCCTCCAAGGCTCAGGCCTCGGGGGTTTCTCCAACGATAGGAGTGTGGAGTGCATCCATGTTCTGGCGGCGAAGCTCCTCCCGCTGCAATGACGTGAGAGGCTCGGGGAGATATTCCTCATGAGGACGCGACGGGTCGCCCCCATCCGTGCCTCCGTCAGCGCGGGGGAAACCAGGAGGACTGTGTGGCCCATCGATCACCAGAACCTCTTCAGCTGGGTCACTGCTGTCGCATTCAGATGCGGTCTTTGTGGAGCCAGTCGACAGGTCAAACAGGCCGTAGAGGGATTCGTCAGGCTCGATTGCCATGACTTGTGGGGTGGCCGACTGGCGGGCCACCGCATGCCTCACCCACCTCTGAAGCCTCGACCGACCGGAGCGCTTGCGCCGGCGAGAAACAGGGCGGGGAAATGCCACAGGAGCCGACCGATACTGGGTCGACGGCTGCCGCAGGAGGACGCCACGGACGCATGCGCGAAAGTGCATCGTCCCACGGACGGGGAGCGCGTCGACGTCGAGTGGAGCCTCCTGAAGCCAAGCGGAGTCGTCGGCGATGAACGTGAGCGCGCCGAGACGGATCTCGCGGCCCTCCACCAAAGCTCCGCCCGAAACCATGATCAAAGAGATCGGAAAAAATCGCAACTTCTCCAACTAGGCGCTAAGACTCCTAGGCCCATGGTGGGCACCAACTGTCGTGGTTCTAACTCTGACAGTGATGTAGGGGGGGGTATGTATGGAGAGGCTAGATCTTAGCTATGGAGGAGTTGTAAGCACACGAGGATTACGAGTTCAGGCCCTTCTCGGAGGAAGTAACAGCCCTACGTCTCGGTGCCCGGAGGCGGTCGACTGAATTATGTGTGTATGAATAACAGGGGTGCGAACCCTTGATACTAAGGAGGGGGTGGCTTATATAGAGTTTGCCAGGCCCCTCCAGCCCTCAGTAATGCAGGGTTTAAAGTACATTAAGACTGGGGGTTACTGGTAACGCCCCTAATAAAGTGCCATGATGACCATAAAAGCTACTTAATGACCAACCGTTTGCGTGCAGGGTGACTTTAGATCTCCTGGCAGTCGAGTGGTTGGATCTTGGTCGAGTGATTGCTTCGTGGTCAAATGTCTTGAATCCGCCGAGTGGGATACCTCCAAGTCGATTGAAAGGTGACTTCTTCTAGGGATGTCCTTGGGTAGGGTACTTAGGACAGGCCTGTGCCCCTACCCTAGGTACATAGCTTCATCATGTCTCTCCCCTCTCGGTTTTGCTCCCCTTTCTGCTCTACATCCTCGGGTCCCGGCCCTCGAGCGAGTCTCAGCCGTCGCTGGTATGCCAAGTCGCGATGCCGTGGTCAAGGCCAGAGGGTGAGGGCTGGAGAGCCAGTAGGAGCCCTGAGTCGCGATGCTCAGGCACCCCCCCTTTAACGTGCAAGCGGTTCGCGCGGACGAGAGCGAAGGAGACACCGCAAGGGCCTCGCCTGATGCAGCTCCTTCGGGAGGTCCTGCAGGTCCATCATAGAAAAAGCAAAGGGTTTCCATGACAATTGACAGTCAGCCATGGGTTGCTTCCGAGGGGTAGTGAGGCACTGAAGGCTTGACGAGGTGACGCTATGCGGGGCTGTCGCGGCCAGAGCTCAGCCATACAGGTTTGTCGGCATTGCAGGGATGGACCCATGCGCAAGTGTCGTGCCGTTTGGGAGCAGCTTCGTTAGTTGGCGTCAGCCGAGCAGGCAACTGGGTAAAACACATTAGCCGCGAAGGAGTGGATTCGTTCAAATAGATGCTTGGAATGCGGAGATCATTGGGTCAGGCCCGAGCGACTTGGGGGTGATGCAGCCCGAGGGGCGCCCCCAACAAGATAAGCTAACAACATGGAATAAAATGGATACACGCCGCAGGGACGGACCCACGTGGCCTGGGAATAATGCAGCCCTGGGGACACTCCCAGTTAGAAGTAAAACTCGAAAGATGTCACCTGATGACACTGAAGACGAAGGGGTGTTGGTGTAGCAGACTCGGTGGGCTGCGGAAGCCGATCCTCATGAGCCCCCAGGCCCAGGAGCCTCGGGAGGCTCCGAAGGCGCTGGCGGCTCCTCGCGGGCCATCTCCGTCTCCTCCAGGGCTGCGGAACGCCTGGCCTCTCATGCCTCCGTGATGCCCCTCATGAGGCGCTGGTACATGTCAGCCGCGCTTGGCAAACCGTAAGGCATGCGAACGTAGCTGTGGGGTGGACCTCCGCAACGCCCCACTCGCGAGGGCCATAGGCGCTCCAGGGAGGCGACTTGGTTGAGCCCTGGTACATTGATGCAGACGTGCAGCCCGGCATCCTCGCCTGGATGGGGGGCCACTGCTGGTAGGCGACGGCCGCCTCTCATGTCTCTTGACTCCTGTCGCTCCTGAATGGCCTTGCTGACGAACTCCTGAGGGTCTGGATCCCCTTGCCTTGCTCCTTCTTGAGGGAAACGTGCTTCAAAAAACGCCACCATGTGGTGCCCAAGCGCCTCCCTCGTGACCCTAGCCAGGTCGGTGGCCCTCTAGGGGAGAGCCCCCGAGCCCTGCCTAAGGAGGGCGCCGGGCGCGCTTTCCTATGCGATGGAGGGAGGTTCCCCTAGGCAGGCGCGGGCCCAGAGGGGCCTACCTCCTGAGGGGCCGGGCCGGATGATGTCTTCTTCTTCTTGGGGGCGGCCTCGGGAAGCCTCCTACTTCCGCGATCCGGGTCTTCCAGTGATGCGGCCTGAAAGGCTCGTTCCAGGGAACACACCGCGTCCTTCTCTTCACACGGCACCGTGATGACTCCGCCGCTTCCTGGAATCTTGAGGACGTTGTACCGTGGTGAGTTACGGCCATGAACTTGGCCAGCGCTGGGTACCCAAGGATGGCGTTGTACGGTAGGCGAATGTGGGCGACGTCGAAGTCGATGAGCTCGGTGCGGTAGTTGTCGCGTGCCCCGAAGGTGACAGGGAGGCGGACCTGCCCAATCAGGACCATGGAGCCGTCGGTGATACCGGAGAAAGGCTTGGTTGGCTGAAGCTGGCTGTAGGGCACTTGGAGGTTGTTGAACGTCTCCACGGACAGGACGTTGAGCCCTGCCCCTCCATCGATGAGGGTCTTGGTGACCACCACGTTGCTGATGATTGGGGAACAAAGCATCGGGAGGACTCCGGCTGTAGCCGCACACTTGAGCTGATCTGCTGAGCTGAATGTGATGGCGCACGCCGACCACCTGAGGGGGCGCGTGGCTTCGAGCCCGGGGAGGACTGCGTTCACTTCGCGGGCGAACTGCTTGAAGATGCGTTGAGACGCTGGGGCTTGAGCCCCGCCCAGGATGCAGGCGATCGCGCGCGGCTCCTGGAAGCCCCCAGCCTCCTCGTCCTGGTGGCGGTCCTCGTATCTCCTTGGCTGCAGCGGCAGCGGTGGGAGGCCTGCGTTGCCTTGCGGGTGATCCTCATGAGGCTGATCCCTCCAGTCTCCCTCGCGAGGTTGATCCCTCCATCCTCTCTCGTGAGGCGGGTCTTGCCAGCGATCCTCGCGAGGTTGGTCGCGCCACCCTTGGCGTGGGCCACGGTCTTCCCAGCGTCCTGCGTTCCTTCCTCCTCCTCGACCGTAGCCCCGGTCACCGCGGTCGGGGTGACGGCCGATCCTTCCTTCTCGCACGGTTTGGAGTTCTTGACATTCGTTGGTGTTGTGGTGTGGAGGTCGTGGTACACACAGTACCGGCTGCCCTTGGAAGGTTCGGGCTGATCTCTGCCCCGCTTGGTGTCTGGTTCTGCCGCGAGCACGACAGCCCCCTTGCGCTTCACATCCTTGGCCTTGGGCTTCTTCTCCTCTGGGTCTGCGGCAGGCAGCTCGAGGAGGGAGACACGCCCTTCCTCAGCCCTGGCGCACTTGTTCGCCAAGTTGAACAGCTCCAAGGAAGTGCATAGGTCTTCATGCATCGCCAGCTCCTCCTTCATCTTGACGTCGCGCACGCCGTCGGAGAAGGCCGAGATGATGGCCTCCTCAGTCACCTTGGGAATCTTGAGGCGTGCGTTGTTGAAGCGCTGGATGTACTTCTGCAGGGTTTCCCCAGGCTGTTGCTTGATGCAGCACATGTCACTCACGGCGGGTGGCCGGTCGCGAGTGCCTTGGAAGTTGGCGATGAAGCGGGTGTGCATCTCATCCCAGGAGGAGATTGTGCCTGGAGCCAGGTTCAGGAGCCAGGTGCGGGCCTCATCCTTGAGTGCCATGGGGAACCAGTTCGCCATGACCTTCTCGTCTCCGTTGGCAGCTTCGATGCCCAGCTCGTAGAGCTAGAGGAACTCCGCAGGGTCGGCCGTGCCGTCGTAGCGAGGAGGCAGGTCTGGCTTGAACTTGCCGGGCCACGCGACGCTGCGTAGTTCGGTGGTGTAGGCGCGGCAGCCTGCTGTGGCCACGGGAGGCCTTGGGTGACGGAGAGCCTGGTCTTGCATCTCCCCACGCGCAGCAGCTGGGAGCAGCACGGGGTCTTGACGCGCGGGAGCAGGAGCATGGTCGCGACGTGCTGGAGCAGGGAGCGCCCGGGCAGCTTCTTGCGGGCGAGGGACTTCTTGGCAGCTCTGTTCTTGCCGCGCTGGCACCGGGCGGAGCGGGTTCCGCCCAGGGGCCACGCGCCTTGGATCCATGGCGTCTTCTTGAGGAGGAGGTGCCCGGGGCGCCGCCGGAGCCTCATCGCCCGCGCGGGGCGGGGTGCGGTGCAGCGGAACGAACGGCGCAGGAGAGCCCCCTGCGGCGCGGATGAGCTTGGCGACGCGGTCGAGCCATTCTTCGTAGACGTCGTCGACGGGACGGTAGCACGGGAGCTCATTTGGCGCGATGAGTGCAGCCCGAGCCTCCATGGGCACGCGAAGCGCGCGGGACGAAGAACCAGCTGGGGTGAGCGAGGGAGTTGCGGTGCGGCCGTCTCGCTGCACAAACGGATGCTGGGACGATGCTTGCCGATCGTCCCCCGCCGGGCCAGTGGCGGCGTTGACGGCAGGTGACGGGGAACGGCGTGGATGCCCGCCGACAGGGGCCATCTGGGCGACGGGGGAAGCGAGTGCGGCCCGATGCTCGATGCGGGCCCGACGAGCGTCAGACATGGGCGAGATGGTCGGAGGAGAACGGGGTGGTGGAAGACGAATTCCGGCGCACCCCTACCTGGCGCGCCAAATGTCGGATTTCGGGTTCCGGCAGACCCTTGAGGTTCGAACACTGGGGTGCGCGCGGAGATTTCGCCTCCTACCTACCTGCACCCCTCCACCATGCTAGGATCTAAAACTATGGAAAGAACAACACAAGAGACACAGGGTTTATACTGGTTCGGGCCACCGTTGTGGTGTACCCTACTCCAGTGTGTGGTGTGGTGGATTGCCTCTTGGGCTGATGATGATGAACAATACAAGGAAGAACAGCCTCATGAGGGTCTGTTCTTGGCTAGGGAGATGAACTGCTCGGAGGAGTTCAGTCACCTTCTCTCTCTCTCTCTCTCTGCCTTCAGCAAAAACCGACCGAACCCCCTCCCTATGTGGGTGGCTGGTCCTATTTATAGAGGCCCTGGTCCTCTTCCCAAATATCGAGCGGGAGCCAACAATGGCAGGCTAATTTGAAGGGGGACATCAAGTATCAGCTATCCTCACAAAAGTAGTCTTCGCCTGCGCAAAGCTCTGGTGATGACGCCGTCTTGGGCTCCACGATGACCTCCGTCTCGTAGTCCTCCTGGTCTTGGTCTCGTTGCACCGAAGTGGCAACCTTTGCCTGATGCCTCAGTACTCCGCGGCTGCACTTGCCCCCTTTGCACCAAAGAGGAAAGGAGGACACTGCGCGGGCTGGCACCCGGCTGGCGCCCTGAGTCATCATGGCTTGCGTCACGGGCACCTCGTGAGGTACCCCGCCTTGATCTCTCCGCCTCCTCGTGAGCCAGCCTGACGAGGCCGTGCCTGAGGAAGCTCCACATCGTCCGCCCCACGAGGCTTGGCCCCTCCGACGGTCTTGGGTTTGTGTTGGTGAAGATGGGCCGTGCTGGGCCCCCTTTGAGCCACGCCGCAGGCCGCAGGCAGGCAAGTCTGGGGACCCCCGTTCCCAGAACACCGACAGCATGGGTTCAAGTTGTTAGTGAAGATTTCCGCTGCAATGATACACTCAAGACTTGACCATAATGGTCCTACTTGTGTAAAACGGTATGTATGGATGTAAGACTCTTGTTATTCAGCTTCTGTGTGTACAGTGAGCATTGATCTCTGGGATCACTGTACACGTGCATTCGGTGATCTCGACTTATGAGTCGGGGTCCCCACAGAGCTGGTATCAGAGCCATCCTGACTGTAGGAAGCCTTAGTTAGCATGGTCGTTAGTTAGGGTAAAACTATTTCCAAAACTACTACTAGTTTTCAAAACTATCTATACTTCTCTTCCCTTCCCAGTTTTTCAAAAACTAAGGTATACTTTCCTTATTGATCTCTTCCCCTTTGAAACCTTTGGTCGCTAGAACCCTTATGCCCCTGACCACTGGATTCCTTGTAATCCTTGTGGATAATCTAGAAGGAAGATGCCTTGCCAGACATTCACCCACATCTCCTGAACACAAGATTGGCGACATCACAACAAGACGATACCAGCAAAAGATACATCCTCGAGGAATGAGGACATGAAGACCCATAAGATGGTGACACCCTTGACATTGCTCCAAGATGATGCGACCTTAGCCTATGATGATCAGAGCATAGGAAATGCAAGATCATGATGTACATCGCTAATAGAGCAACCATGTCCTTACCGTTGTTGTATCGACAACCACCGGTGGATGAGAACCTCGCCATTTGGTCCGCCTCACTATAGTGAGCAGGAAAATGGTTCTCTTCATCCCCCGCTCTTGGTGTCAATGTTGTCATCAACATAACCGACATGTTGGACCTCTACTATGCCTTGTTAATGTCATTGCATAAAGGATTACCTACTTGGTACCATCGACGCCTTAGAAGACAAAAAGGGATCGTCATAATTAAGAAGACAATAGAAGGCCGAGTCAATGCCAGCTACGAAGAGCCACCTTCACCCCATCACTTCAACAGGCGAGAAGTTGTTGAAGACTCTTCAGGCTCAACCCAGATCGTTTCATCAAACAACTACAAGAGACGTAGCAACACCTGAGGAAAACTCAGAAGACTGCACGAGGCACAAGGCACGACTACTGAGTCCAAGAACCCGTAGGGTAGGATGAGTCGTGTTCCCCCTATGCGCAGTCGAGTCCGTATGATGGTTCAAATAGAACCATGATTGTGTGTTGCTTGTTTTTATTTGTTTGTGTTTTAAGATAGGTCGCAACTTTTGTCCTAGGCAACAAGTACGCGACTATATCACCTTCCTTACCTTGTTTCTTTGGTTGGCCCTTTCGGCACTTCTTTGTTTGCACTTGCACTATAGAACCCCCTTTAGGCACTCCCCTCCTCCATGCTACCTTTCCCTCTCATCTCTCTCCTCAATTGAAGACCGGCAACACCAAGGATTCTGCCTCAGCAACCAACTAGCAATGAAGACTTCTGCTACAATCTCCACGACCAAGAGCAACCCTGTAGAATTATGTTTAACCCTCCAGATTAGAAACCCATCCCTAGACCCTTCGAGACTTCACGAGATACCCCAGCTCAAGTCCTTAACCATGTGCTCAACCCATAGAAATTGCAAGCGGACCAGTTAAGCCTCTATAAACTTGCACATCACTGGGTTCATTATGGAACTAGTGGACATAGTGAACGAGCACATTGTCATCCTAAGATAGCATCAAAACTGACGATGCCACAGGAGGAACCAAATTGAGGATATAGGAATAGAGGACAGATGACTTGACGAGTTTATATTAAAGACCTTGAGGAATTATCTGAGACTGTTCGGTGGATCATAAGGCTTTCATATTGGTAGATGAACTTGGAGGGATCGTGTTAATAGAGTAGCGTAACTTTCATCACCCTGGAGTAAACTGGAACTTTGTAGGACAATTATGATTGCAAGCTAAAATTCTCGGAAGTATAAGGATTTGACTTAGCCAAGGGGACATTCATAGAAGATAGTTGGCATTACGGTATTGACTTGGGGGAGACATATATAAATTCTCGTTGGACATGAGATTTGGATTTAAGTAGGTGATCCTAGTTGAGTATAGGTGTTGAGTAAGCCTACATGGTTCGGAGTAAATTGGATTTAGACTGAAGATCTCGATCATGATCCCATGTTTCTCGGTGGACGATAAACTAGGAGATTGGATTAATTGTCAGGGTTTATTTAGGGATCTATATGAGCTTGACCTTGGAGTTTACTTGACCATGACAATGGAAATTGGTGAACTGACTATAGTAAAGATAACCCTTTTCAAGTATTTGAGGATTATAGGACATTAGAAGATCATGTGGAACACCATAAACATTGGATTCGTAGAATTAAATGGATTATGTAGTGATTGATGGAAGCTAATGGGCTGTTGGAGTTGATTCGTAGGATGGAAACAAGATCTTGGAGTGGCTTTCGACGTGTTTCCTTAGGATAAGAGGTGCTTTATCTTAGACCTTGGAAGAATAGGATGAGCACTTGGATTGTCCTGTTTTATTCCAGCTTGGAAGCTTGTATGCTCTACCCATGGATTTTTAGGGGTAGCCACACATATGAGTTTGGGGATCATAGACATATATGATTTTGTTAGACCTCCTCTTGGGAGTCATGAGGATATGAATAGCATGAGTGATGATTGGAGTTGACCTATACGAAATGATGCTTTCAGCGGTATAAGTTGATCTGTTTGGAGGACTAGATAGAACAATTGGCATCTTAGGAATTGTGCTCAAGGATAAACGTTCACTCGCACCCTAGAATCCTTGAAACCCTTAAGCCCTACCAAGCTACAACATGGTCGGACCATGACCATGGGTCTTGACTCTAGATCGAGAACACCTTGGACCATACTCAACCGTTACCACCACCAATGCCCCAGCCTACTTTATGTACCTCATGAACAATGTCTTCATGGAGTACTTGAACAAGTTGGGTGTCATCTTTATTTTGGTAACATACTTGTCTACCCGAAGACGGAAGAAGAATCACTGAGCTGGTCAAGGAACATCTGAAGATCGCTATGTCCAGGAGGAAGAACTACACCAACCACCATCGTCAAGAAGTAAACCTCCACATTGAAGACAGGCATATCTGCAAACCACTTCTCTCAAAGGAACCAAGCATTTCCATGTCAAAGGGAAGCTCACACCAAGATTCATCGGCCCTCTCCAAGATCACTGCAAGACGAAGAATAGACGGCTACCAGCTAGAGTTATCACCTGAGTCCCCCACTGTGCACAACGTTTTTCCACACGACACCACCACGGAAACGTTTCCAACTTTCTAACTAGCCCAGTCTCTCCAAGGACATCGACCACAAGCTATCGACCTCCAGCCCAATATGACCTACGCGAGAGACCCCAATTGCAACCTGGATCAAGCAGGACATCGCACACGAGGCCATGTCATCAATTATTTCAAGGGCCAATGAAGCACCACATGGAAGCAGAAACAATACGAGGACATGAGGACTACCGCAGATTTAAGTCTCGTATTCCTTTCCGCGCCTAGTCTGGGAATCTCGGGGATGAGATTCTTGTAAGGGGGGTAGGTCTGTCACACCCTGATTTTCATGCCACAACACTTAAGCTAATGAATCATGATAAAATGTGGTTTGACAAAAACTTTTGAGTGTTTTGGACCTTGCCTTGATTGGATTTTGTGTGTTGTTTGCAAGTGCTCTAAAAATCAAATAAATCCTCCAACTTCTATACTTCATCTCCTTGCTCCAAACTCTTGAACCAATGATCATGCCATGTGTATAGGACATAAAATAATTTCTTACAAAAATAATTCGGCCAAATAGTATTTTCAAAAATTAGTTTTCCAAAAACCCCTGAATTGAGGTTTGTACTGCAAGTACTTAATTCAGGGCAGTAAAAATCTTTCCAAAAATATATTTGACTCCTATTAGATATAGGACACCCGAAAAACACAAAAATATAATTTTAAAAGTTATTTTCCTATTTTACTTAAAGGCTTTTTCTTAAGTCCAGAAATGGTCTTTAATAGGTAAAAATTATTTTAATGCGTTAAAAAATATTTGGGAAAAACCTAGGGAAACTCAGTGGACATATATTGTCCATATATAAGAGTTTCAACACATGGTCATGTTCAAAATATTGGTCAAATCCCTCAAAAAACCCTTTCTGGATATTTCAAGATTTTGAAATATTTACAAAGGAAATGTTCCCCAAAAAATTCCAAGAAAATTCTAGCATGTCACATATGACATGTTTGATGATCTTGCCAAGTCTCATGTCATGGAGAACAGTATAACCTCATGAAACCCTCTCAAAACCACTTCTGTCCTTTTTGAAGTTTGAACAACTCTACACTGTCAAACATGTCCAAATGCTCTCAAACTTGGTTCACATCCTCAAATGGTGTAATAATGCATCTGTACCAAATGGAACAAGTTGGAGAGAATGTTATCTTGATCAAAGTGCCCCAAAACCCTCTCTGCCCAGAACCAAATTTGAACAGGTTTACATTGGCAACTTTCCCCTTTTGATCTCAAATTTTGTGGACATTTTCAGAATCTCAAATTATGACACTAAACTAAGTGGTGCATCAAGGACAATAGATTTGCATGACTAAATCTTGAAAAGTCCATTTTTGCTAATTTCTAGGGTTTACAAAAGTTGCATTGGCAACTTTGTCCAAATGAGCTCAAAATTGGTGGAAGGCCCTAATTATATATGACATTTCACCTTGTGGAGTCTCATGGCAAATGGAAATCATCTGCTTTCCCAAAACACCATCAAACACCTTCTGGCAGAAATTTAAAATGCATGTTTTGGCAATTTCCACTAATCTCCCTGAGCTCAACTTTTTCCCACAGCCTCATCTGCTCCTCCTCTACCTCCTTCATGCTTGGCTTCCCAAGGATCAATGATTAAGGGGGCAGAGACCCAATTTTCCTCTCTGGACATCCACTTTCCCCTCCCTTTCTCATCTCTCTCCGCTCCTGGCAAATTCCAGAGCATCCAATGCCACTTTCCCATTGTTTACTCTCCCCTGCAGCTTCCATACACAAGTGGACGCATGAGTGCGCGTGGAAAAGCCGCGGATGCCGGCCAAAGATGCGCTCTGGAGCGCGAGGCAGAGCAGGCGACCGTTGATGCCGCGTCCCCCGACCACCTCGAGCCTCCCCCTTGCGCTAGTCGAGGTGCCTCGACGTCCGCAACACGCCACCGTGCAGGCCCCCTCGTCTCTCCCTCTCTCTCTCACCTCCTGCGGCGCGTGCCCAGAGCCGCCCGGCTCGGCCAATGCATGGCCTCGCACGCGCGAGCACCAGAGCCTTGCCCCGCTCCTCCTCTCTCTTCCTGGCGCCCCACTCCACTCCCACAGACGCCGTAGACAGCCCCTCGCCCTCTCTCCTGGCCTCCCGAGCCGTTGCCGCGGCCACCCGTGCGCCGCGTCCACGGTGAGCCATGGGTCGGCTACTTAAGGCCGCCCCCGAGCCCCCTCTCTACTCCTTTGGCCCTCTCTCCCTCCCGTGCATCCCCTGGACCAATCTGCACCTCCTCCCGTGCCCTCCAACCTCGTCCATGGCCGGAGCTGAGCCGCCGAACACCGCCTAAATTCTTGTCGTCCAGGCCCCCTCCTCCCCACCTATGGGTTACCTTGCATCTCTACTGCCCCGCGGAGCTCCCCCGCACTCCGGTTACTCCTCCAGACGGCCGGAGCGCCGTGCCCGCCATCGCCGTCGGCCACATCCGCCACGGACGGCGCTCTCCTTGACCAGGTCCTCAGCGGCATGCGCGCGACCAGTGGCTGGAAGTGCCTCTCTGCGCTGGTCACGCCAGTGGGCAGAACGTCGCCGGGGGCGCTCTGTAGCCCCGGCAATCGCCGGCGGGAGCCGCTCCTCCTCGCGTCCAGAGCGCGCGCGGGAGGTGGAAGACGACCTGCCGCTGGGGCCCGCACGACAGCGACCCAGCAGGCGGGCCCGTCCGTTTAAGTGGATACGGCTCCAGCGGATCCGCTACCCCCACGCGGAAGCGTACTCAGCGAGGGTGCCTTCGGCGTCACCTTGTCGTCCGCGTGGCCGAGCCGCTGGGCCGGCCTTGTGCTGCGGTGCTATGCTGCGCTCGGTGCGCGGTATAGGTATAACCCCCCCCACTTCCTTTGTCCTTTCCTTTTCCAGAAATTTGTAAAATCTCCCAAATATTCATATTAACTCCAAATTGAATGATTCAAATTTCTGGTGACTCCATAAATCATGATCTACCTGTTAGTGCAGCATGCACATTTTTCTAGAACCATTTTCCTCACACAAATTAAATAAAATCCCATTTTCCCTTTCTGTGATAAACTTTAGAAAATCACAGAGGGCTCAAATTTGATCCAAATGCCATGATTCAAATTTCTAGATGCTCCTGAGTTTATAACTTAGGTCATGAACATTTTTATTAATACTTTCTGTGCCACACAATATAATGAGCCATCTCTTCATATTTGTCAACTTTGCAAATTCATAGGGAATTCATTTGAACTCCAAATCTAGTGAAACCAACTCCTAGATGCTTCTAAAATCATGATTTGTTAAATGTGAAGGAAATATGCCCTAGAGGCAATAATAATGTTATTATCTTATTTCCTTATATCATGATAAATGTTTATTATTCATGCTAGAATTGTATTATCCGGAAACATAATACTTGTGTGAATACATAGACAAACCAAACGTCACTAGTATGCCTCTACTTGACTAGCTCGTTAATCGAAGATGGTTATGTTTCCTAACCATAGACATGTGTTGTCATTTGATTAATGGGATCACATCATTAGGAGAATGATATGATTGACATGACCCATTCCATTAGCTTAGCACCTGATCGTTTAGTATGTTGCTATTGCTTTCTTCATGACTTATACATGTTCCTATGACTATGAGATTATGCAACTCCCGTTTGCCGGAGGAACACTTTGTGTGCTACCAAACATCACAACGTAACTGGGTGATTATAAAGGAGCTCTACAGGTGTCTCCAAAGGTACATGTTGGGTTGGCGTATTTCGAGATTAGGATTTGTCACTCCGATTGTCGGAGAGGTATCTCTGGACCCTCTCGGTAATGCACATCACATAAGCCATCCAAGCATTACAACTAATGAGTTAGCTGCAAGATGATGTATTACAAAACGAGTAAAGAGACTTGCCGGTAACGAGATTGAACTAGGTATTGAGATACCGACGATCGAATCTCGGGCAAGTAACATACCGATGACAAAGGGAACAACGTACGTTGTTATGCGGTCTGACCGATAAAGATCTTCGTAGAATATGTGGGACACAATATGAGCATCCAAGTTCCGCTATTGGTTATTGATCAGAGACGTGTCTCGGTCATGTCTACATTGTTTTCGAACCCGTAGGGTCCGCACGCTTAAGGTTTTGATGACAGTTATATTATGAGTTTATGCATTTTGATGTACCGAAGTTTGTTCAGAGTCCCGCATGTGATCACGGACATGACGAGGAGTCTCAAAATGGTCGAGACATAAAGATTGATATATTGGAAGCCTATATTTGGATATCGGAAGTGTTCCGAGTGAAATCGAGATTTTATCGGAGTACCGGGAGGTTACCGGAACCCCCCGGGAGGTAAATGGGCCTTAGTGGGCTTTAGTGGAAGAGAGGAGAGGTGGCCAGGGCTGGGCCGCGCGCCCCTCCCCCCTAGTCCGAATAGGACAAGGAGAGGGGGGCGGCGCCCCCCTTCCTTCTCTCTCTCCTCTTTCCCCCTCCCGAATCCTATTCCAACTAGGAAAGGGGCGGAATCCTACTCTTGGGTGGAGTAGGACTCCTCCTGGCGCGCCCTCCTCCTGTCCGGCCGCACCTCCCCCTGCTCCTTTATATACGGGGGCAGGGGGCACCCCTAGACACACAAGTTGATCCAGGTGATCATATTCTTAGCCGTGTGCGGTGCCCCCTTCCACCATAATCCTCGATAATATTGTAGCGGTGCTTAGGCGAAGCCCTGCGACGGTAGTACATCAAGATCGTCACCACGCCGTCGTGCTAACGGAACTCTTCCCCGACACTTTGCTGGATCGGAGTCCGGGGATCGTCATCGAGCTGAACGTGTGCTAGAAGTCGGAGGTGCCGTAGTTTCGGTGCTTGATCGGTCGGGCCATGAAGACGTACGACTACATCAACCGCGTTATGCTAACGCTTCTGCTGTCGATCTACAAGGGTACGTAGATCACACTCTCCCCTCTCGTTGCTATGCATCACCATGATCTTGCGTGTGCGTAGGAAATTTTTTGAAATTACTACGTTCCCCAACAGTGGCATCCGAGCCTAGGTTTTATGTGTTGATGTTATTTGCACGAGTAGAACACAAGTGAGTTGTGGGCGATATAAGTCATACTGCTTACCAGCATGTCATACTTTGGTTCAGCGGTATTGTTGGACGAAGCGGCCCAGACCGACATTACACGTACGCTTACGCGAGACCGGTTCTCCCGACGTGCTTTGCACAAAGGTGGCTAGCGGGTGACAGTTTCTCCAACTTTAGTTGAACCAAGTGTGGCTACGCCCGATCCTTGCGAAGGTTAAAACAGCACCAACTTGACAAACTATCGTTGTGGTTTTGATGCATAGGTAAGATTGGTTCTTGCTTAAAGCCCGTAGCAGCCACGTAAAACTTGCAACAACAAAGTAGAGGACGTCTAACTTGTTTTTGCAGGGCATGTTGTGATGTGATATGGTCAAGACATGATGCTAAATTTTATTGTATGAGATGATCATGTTTTGTAACCGAGTTATCGGCAACTGGCAGGAGCCATATGGTTGTCGCTTTATTGTATGCAATACAACTGCGCTGTAATGCTTTACTTTATCACTAAACGGTAGCGATAGTCGTGGAAGCATAAGATTGGCGAGACGACAACAATACTACGATGGTGATCAAGGTGTTGCGCCGATGACGATGGTGATCACGATGGTGCTTCGAAGATGGAGATCACAAGCACAAGATGATGATGGCCATATCATATCACTTATATCGATTGCATGTGATGTTTATCTTTTATGCATCTTATCTTGCTTTGATTGACGGTAGCATTTTAAGATGATCTCTCACTAATTATCAAGAAATTTTCTCCCTGAGTATGCATCGTTGCGAAAGTTCTTCGTGCTGAGACACCACGTGATGATCGGGTGTGATAGGCTCTACATTCAAATACAACGGGTGCAAAACAGTTGCACACGCGGAATACTCAGGTTATACTTGACGAGCCAAGCATATACAGATATGGCCTCGGAACACATTTACCAAAAGGTTGAGCGTGAATCATATAGTAGATATGATCAACATAGCGATGTTCACCAATGAAACTACTCCATCTCATGTGATGATCGGACATGGTTTAGTTGATTTGGATCACGTAATCACTTAGAGGATTAGAGGGATGTCTATCTAAGTGGGAGTTCTTAAGTAATATGATTAAATTGAACTTAAATTTATCATGAACTTAGTCCTGGTAGTATTTTGCAAATTATGTTATAGATCAATAGCTCGCGTTGTTGCTTCCCTGTGTTCATTTTGATATGTTCCTAGAGAAAATTGTGTTGAAAGATGTTAGTAGCAATGATGCGGATTGGATCCGTGATCTGAGGTTTATCCTCATTGCTGCACAGAAGAATTATGTCCTTGATGCACCGCTAGGTGACAGACCTATTGTAGGAGCAGATGCAGACGTTATGAACGTTTGGCTAGCTCAATATGATGACTACTTGATAGTTTAGTGCACCATGCTTAATGGCTTAGAATTGGGACTTCAAAGACGTTTTGAACGTCATGGACCATATGAGATGTTCCAGGAGTTGAAGTTAATATTTCAAGCAAATACCCAAGTTGAGTGATATGAAGTCTCCAACAAGTTCTATAGCTAAAAGATGGAGGAGAATCGCTCAACTAGTGAGCATGTGCTCAGATTGTCTGGGTACTACAATCGTTGAATCAAGTGGGAGTTAATCTTCCAGATAAGATAGTGATTGACAGAATTCTCTAGTCACCATCACCAAGTTAGTAGAACTTCATGATGAACTATAATATGCAAGGGATAACGGAAACAACTCCCAGCTCTTCTTGATGCTGAAATCAACGAAGGTAGAAATCAAGAAAAACATCAAGTGTTGATGGTTGACAAGACCACTAGTTTCAAGAAAAGGGCAAAGGGAAGAAGGGGAACTTCAAGAAGAACGGCAAGCAAGTTGCTGCTCAAGTGAAGAGGCCCAAGTCTGATCCTAAGCCTGAGACTAAGTGCTTCTACTGCAAAGGGACTGGTCACTGGAAGCAGAACTACCCCAAGTGATTGGCGGATACAAAGGATGGCAAAGTGAACATAAGTGTATTTGATATACATGTTATTGATGTGTACTTTACTAGTGTTTATAGCAAACCCTCAGTATTTGATACTAGTTCAGTTGCTAAGATCAGTAACTCGAAAGGGAGTTGCAGAATAAACAGAGACTAGTTAAGGGTGAAGTAACGATGTGTGTTAGAAGTGGTTCCAAAATTGATATGATCATCATCGCACACTCCCTATACTTTTGGGATTAGTTTTGAACCTAAATAAGTGTTATTTGGTGTTTGCGTTGAGCATGAATATGATTTGATCATGTTTATTGTAATACGGTTATTCATTTAAGTAAGAGAATAAATTGTTGTTCTGTTTACATGAATAAAACCTTATATGGTTACACACCCAATGAAAATAGTTTGTTGGATCTCGATCATAGTGATGCACATAAACATAATATTGAAACCAAAAGATGCAAAGTTAATAATTATAGTGCAAACTTATTTGTGGCACTGCCGTTTAGGTCATATTGGTGTAAAGTGCATGAAGAAACTCCATGCTGATGGGCTTTTGGAATCACTTGATTATGAATCAGTTGATGCTTGCGAACCATGCCTCATGGGCAAGATGACTAAAACTCCGTTCTTCGGAACAATGGAGTGAGCAACAGATTTGTTGGAAATCATACATACTGATGTATGTGGTCCGATGAATATTGAGGCTCGCGACAGGTATCATTATTTTCTGTTCTTCACAGATAATTTGAGCAGATGTGAGTATATCTACTTGATGAAACATAAGTCTGAAACATTTGAAAAGTTCAAAGAATTTCAGAGTGAAGTGGAAAATCATCGTAACAAGAAAATAAAGTTTCTACGATCTGATCGTGGAGAAGAGTATTTGAATTATGAGTTTGGTCTTCAGTTAAAACAATGTGAAATAGTTTCACTACGCACGCCACCTGGAACACCACAGTGTAATGGTGTGTTCGAACATCGTAATCGTACTTTATTTGATATGGTGCGATCTGTGATGTCTCTTACAGATTTACCGCTATTGTTTTGGGGTTATGCATTAGAGACAACTACATTCACGTTAAATAGGGCACCATCTAAATCCGTTTGAGATGACACCATATGAACTATGGTTTAGCAAGAAACCTAAGCTGTCGTTTCTTAAAGTTTGAGGTTGCAATGCTTATGTGAAAAAGTTTCAACCTGATAAGCTCAAACCCAAATCGGAGAAGTGCGTCTTCATAGGATACCCAAAAAGAAAATGTTGGGTACACCTTCTATCACAGATCCGAAGGAAAGATATTCGTTGCTTTGAATGGATCCTTTCTAGAGAAGGAATTTCTCTCGAAAGAAGTGAGTGGGAGGAAAGTAGAACTTGATGAGGTAACTGTACCTGCTCCCTTATTGGAAAGTAGTTCATCACAGAAATCTGTTCTTGTGACTACTACACCAATTAGTAAGGAAGCTAATGATGATGATCATGTAACTTTAGATCAAGTCACTACCGAATCTCATAGGTAAACCAGAGTGAGATCCGCACCAGAGTGGTACGGTAATCCTGTTCTGGAAGTCACGTTACTAGACCATGACGAACTTGCGAACTATGAGGAAGCGATGATGAGCCCAGATTCCGCGAAATGGTTTGAGGCCATGAAATCTGAGATATGATCCATGTATGAGAACAAAGTATGGACTTTGATGGATTTGCCCGATGATCGGCAAGCCATAGAAAATAAATGGATCTTCAAGAGGACGATGGACGCTGATAGTAGTGTTACTATCTACAAAGCTAGACTTGTCGAAAAAGGTTTTTGACAAAGTTCAAGGTGTTGACTACGATGAAATTTTCTCACTCGTAGCGATGCTTAAGTCTGTCCAAATCATGTTAGCAATTGCCGCATTTTTTATGAAATCTGGCAAATGGATAAACAAAACTACATTCCTTAATGGATTTAAAGAAGAGTTGTATATGATGCAACCAGAAGGTTTTGTCAATCCTAAAGGTGCTAAACAAAATATGCAAGCTCCAGCGATCCATCTATGGACTGGTGCAAGCATCTCGGAGTTGGAATATACGCTTTGATAAGTTGATCAAAGCATATAGTTTTATACAGACTTGCGGTGAAGCCTGTATTTACAAGAAAGTGAGTGGGAGCACTACAGCATTTCTGATAAGTATATGTGTATGACATATTGTTGATCAGAAATAATGTAGAATTATTCTGCAAAGCATAAAGGAGTGTTTGAAAGGATTTTTTCAAAGAAAGGCCTTGGTGAAGCTGCTTACATATTGAGCATCAAGATCTGTAGAGATAGATCAAGATGCTTTATAAGTTTTTTCAATGAGTACATACCTTGACAAGATTTTGATGTAGTTCAAAATGGAACAATCAAAGAAAAGAGTTCTTGGCTGTGTTACAAGGTGTGAAATTGAGTAAGACTCAAAGCCCGACCACGGCAGAAGATAGAAAGAGAATGAAAATCATTCCCTATGCCTCAGCCATAGGTTCTATAAAGAATGCCATGCTGTGTACCGGATCTATTGTATACCCTACACTGATTTTGGCAAGGGAGTACAATAGTAATCTAGGAGTAGATCACTGGACAGCGGTCAAAATTATCCTTAGTGGAATAAGGATATATTTCTCGATTATGGACATGACAAAAAGGTTCGTCGTAAAGGGTTATGTCGATGCAAATTTTGACACTGATCTAGATGACTCTAAGTCTCAATCTGGATACATAATGAAAGTGGGAGCAATTAGCTATAGTAGCTCCGTGCAGAGCATTGTTGACATAGAAATTTTCAAAATACATACGGATCTGAATATAGCAGACCCGTTGACTAAACTTCTCTCACAGGCAAAACATGATCACACCTTAGTACTCTTTGGGTGTTAATCACATAGCGATGTGAACTAGATTATTGACTCTAGTAAACCCTTTGAGTGTTGGTCACATAATTATGTGAACTCTTGGTGCTAAATCACATGGCAATGTGAACTAGATTATTGACTCTAGTGCAAGTGGGAGACTGAAGGAAATATGCCCTAGAGGCAATAATAATGTTATTATTTTATTTCCTTATATCATGATAAATGTTTATTATTCATGCTAGAATTGTATTATCCGGAAACATAATACTTGTGTGAATACATAGACAAACCGAACGTCACTAGTATGCCTCTACTTGACTAGCTCGTTAATCGAAGATGGTTATGTTTCCTAACCATAGACATGTGTTGTCATTTGATTAATGGGATCACATCATTAGGAGAATGATATGATTGACATGACCCATTCCATTAGCTTAGCACCCGATCATTTAGTATGTTGCTATTGCTTTCTTCATGACTTATACATGTTCCTATGACTATGAGATTATGCAACTCCCGTTTGCCGGAGGAACACTTTGTGTGCTACCAAACGTCACAACGCAACTGGGTGATTATAAAGGAGATCTACAGGTGTCTCCAAAGGTACATGTTGGGTTGGCTTATTTCGAGATTAGGATTTGTCACTCCGATTGTCGGAGAGGTATCTCTGGGCCCTCTCGGTAATGCACATCACATAAGCCTTGCAAGCATTACAACTAATGAGTTAGTTGCAAGATGATGTATTACGAAACGAGTAAAGAGACTTGCCGGTAACGAGATTGAACTAGGTATTGAGATACCGATGATCGAATCTCGGGCAAGTAACATACCGATGACAAAGGGAACAACGTATGTTGTTATGCGGTCTGACCGATAAAGATCTTCTTAGAATATGTGGGAGCCAATATGAGCATCCAGGTTCCGCTATTGGTTATTGATCGGAGACGTGTCTCGGTCATGTCTACATTGTTCTCGAACCCGTAGGGTCCGCACGCTTAAGGTTTTGATGACAATTATATTATGAGTTTATGCATTTTGATGTACCGAAGTTTGTTCGGAGTCCCGGATGTGATCACGGACATGACGAGGAGTCTCGAAATGGTCGAGACATAAAGATTGATATATTGGAAGCCTATATTTGGATATCGGAAGTGTTCCGAGTGAAATCGGGATTTTACCGGAGTACCGGGAGGTTATCGGAACCCCCCGGGAGGTATATGGGCCTTAGTGGGCTTTAGTGGAAGAGAGGAGAGGTGGCCAGGGCTGGGCCGCGCGCCCCTCCCCCCTAGTCCGAATAGGACAAGGAGAGGGGGGCGGGCCCCGCCCTTCCTTCTCTCTCTCTCCTCTTTCCCCCTCCCGAATCCTATTCCAACTAGGAAAGGGGGGAATCCTACTCTCGGTGGGAGTAGGACTCCTCTTGGCGCGCCCTCCTCCTGGCCGGCCGCACCTCCCCCTGCTCCTTTATATACGGGGGCAGGGGGCACCCCTAGACACACAAGTTGATCCACGTGATCATATTCTTAGCCGTGTGCGGTGCCCCCTTCCACCATAATCCTCGATAATATTGTAGCGGTGCTTAGGCGAAGCCCTGCGACGGTAGTACATCAAGATCGTCACCACGCTGTCATGCTGACGGAACTCTTCCCCGACACTTTGCTGGATTGGAGTCCGGGGATCGTCATCGAGCTGAACGTGTGCTAGAACTCGGAGGTGCCGTAGTTTCGGTGCTTGATCGGTCGGGCCGTGAAGACGTACGACTACATCAACCGCATTATGCTAACGCTTCCGCTGTCGATCTACAAGGGTACGTAGATCACACTCTCCCCTCTCGTTGCTATGCATCACCATGATCTTGCGTGTGCATAGGAATTTTTTTGAAATTACTACGTTCCCAAACAAAATGGGTGCCTTTGCTCATTTTTCAAAAATATATTTCTGTACACTTCTTACAAATCCATAAACCCCTTGATTCCATCATGTTGAAATGTTCAGAAATATTCACTAATCCAATTCCGATGAAACCACCCTGGTTATTTTTTATGACCAGGGAAGTCCTAGAAAAGTCAAATCCATATTTTTAGAGCACTTTTATTTTCTGCCTTGTTGTGTTGCTTATTATGGTTGTTTTGACGTTAGTTTACGAAGTAGACGGAGTACTTGGAGAAGGACCAGAAGATCTCAAGACTCTGATGAACCAGGCAAGCAGCCCTTTGACCATGTCTATGAAACCCTTTTTATGCATGTCATATAGCAGTTTATTAGTGTTGCATCGGAATCATGATGAGATGGTAACCACTTTGATGGGTTGCCTCTATTACTTCCTCGTTGATACTTGTATTGTGCATGACCCTACCTCCTTATGAGGGTTATGCCGGTGGGAGTAGATAGGATGCTAAAGTTGTGCTACGCAAAAAAGGGACGGGAATATGCATGGTGATGGAGACATAGTATTTTCAAAAGACTTTTCGGAAACCCCATCGGGTGACACTTATGCCCGGGGGAGATGATGAGTTGGGGTAACCACTTGATGACGAAGTGGTGTACCGAGGCAAGTGTGTGTTGTTTTTCAAAACGGATTGGTTTAAGTTGCGACCGTTATTCCAACCTTACATGCGCAACCACTCTACCCTTGTATGGGAAAGGGCATTATTGATTACCTAGGCCGATACTAGCTTGGAGCCCGCATTACTAGTGACGGGAGAGTTGTTGGTGTGCTCTCTCGGGACGGGGTTGTGCCAGGTAGGGCGGCCATGACTATTTTCACAGGGCACCGGATACACCATTGTGTCCCCTCTCGGATGTTACGATCTCGAGTGAGTCTCGTATGATGTACATCGTGAGGATACGGAACAACGAGTGGACTCCTTGTTAGTGACGTCAGGGAAAGATAATGATCGGGTGCTTACCCCAGGTACTTGAGGTACCGCGGGTCGTGGATGACACGAAAGTTCCCCGGATCTTGTGGGTAAAGTGTGCAACCTCTATAGAGTGTAAAACTATTCGAATAGCCGTGTCTATGGTCAAGGACAGTTGGGTAACCGCTCTTGGGCTATGTCCACTTATTTACAAACCAGTGTGTGTGGGAAGAACTACTTGGGTCAAGTCAAAGGACTTGACATGGATGAGTTGGGTTGGAGCCCACTCCCTTTATGTTGATATCTGTAACCTGTCCTCTTGGTTACTTGAATTCTCCTAATGCATGTCTTACAAGTTGTTGAACATGTCATTGCACTCAAAACTAGCTTTCCGCAAAAATTTACCTATATCATGCATTGTTGTATCTTGAACAAAAACATGGGTTGCTTGCGAGTACATTCAAAGTACTCATTGGCTTGCCACTGGTTATTTTATTGGCCTGGCATGAAAGAACAGGATATAATGAAGAGTACCTTGGTGACGAACATGCGAGCTAGGACGCTTCCCAGTCAGAATGCCTGTAGGGTTAAGGCAGATGGCATGGGTTCAAGTTGTTATTAAAGATTTCCGCTGCGATGATACACTCAAGACTTGACCATAATGGTCCTACTTGTGTAAAACGGTATGTATGGATGTAAGACTCTTATTATTCAGCTTCTGTGTGTTCAGTGAGCATTGATCTCTGGGATCACTGTACACGTGCATTCGGTGATCTCGACTTATGAGTTGGGGTCCCCACAATACACGGAGAAATCATCCATGAAAACCTCAACAATCTTTTCAAAAAAGTCGGAGAATATAGCAGTCATACATCTTTGAACGGTAGCAGGTGCATTACATAAACCAAAAGGCATACGTCTATAAGCAAAGGTACCGAAAGGGCAAGTAAAAGTGGTCCTTTCCTGATCCTCTTTCGACACAGGTATTTGAGAGAAGCTAGAATAACCGTCTAGAAAAAAATGTGTATGCTTGGATAATCTTTCTAGCATTTGATCAATAAAAGGTAAAGGGTAATGATCCTTTCTAGTAGCATTATTTAATTTGCGGAAATCAATTACCATTCTATAGCCTGTAGCAATTCTTTGTGGGATCAATTCATCTTTATCATTAGGAACAACAGTAATACCTCCCTTCTTGGGGACACAACAGACATGACTTACCCACCGAGTATCAGCAACATGATAAATTATACTTGCCTCCAGAAGCTTTAGTATTTCATTTCTTACCACTTCTTTCATCTTAGGATTTAACCGTCGTTGGTGATCAACAACCGGTTTAGCATCTTTCTCCAATTTTATTTTGAGCTGCCATAGAGTGGGACTAATGCCCTTAGGAACATCAAGAGTATATCCAATAGCAGCACAATGCTTCTTTAGAGTTTTCAATAATTTCTCTTCTTCCTGCTCTGAAAGGTTAGAAGTAATAATAACAGGATATATCTTCTTTTCATCAAGATAAGCATATTTAAGAGTATTAGGTAATGGTTTAAGTTCAAACACGGGATCACTCTTAGGTGGAGGAGGATCCCCTAGAATTTCAACAGGCAAGTTGTGTTTCAAAATAGGTCCATATTTAAAGAATACTTCATCTATTTCCCTTCTTTCATTCATAAACATATCGTTTTCATGGTCTAGCAAATATTGTTCTAAAGGATCATTAGGAGGCACGTCAAAAGAAGCAAGACCAATAATTTCATATTTACTAGGCAATTCTTTATCATGGGGTTGTCTACGAAATTTAGCAAAATTAAAATCATGAGACATACCCCCTAAACCAACAGTAACAATATCCTTCTTGCAGTCTATCTTAGCATTAACAGTATTCAAGAAGGGTCTACCAAATATAATGGGACAAAAGTCATCTTGTGGGGAACCGAGAACAAGAAAATTAATAGGGTATTTAACTTTCCCACACAAGACTTCAACATCTCTAACAATCCTAATTGGTGAAATAGTATCTCTATTGGCGAGCTTAATAGTAACATCAATTTCTTCTATCTCAGCAGGTGCAATATCATGCATAATTTCATTGTATAAGGAATGAGGTATTGCACTCGCAATAGAACCCATGTCACATAAGCCATGATAGGAATGATCTCCTATTTTAACAGAAACAAGAGGCATGCCTACAATAGGTCTATGTTTCTCTTTTGTATCGGGTCTAGCAATTCTAGCAGCTTCATCACAAAAGTAAATAACATGCCCATCAATATTATCGACCAAGAGATCTTTAACCATAGAAATACTAGGTTCAAATTTAGTTTGCTCAGGGGGTGTAGGTGTTCTAGCATTACTCTTACGAACCATAGTTGAAGCTTTAGCATGATCCTTTATTCTAATAGGGAAAGGTGGTTTCTCAATATAAGCGGTAGGAACAATAGGATCAACATTATAAGTGATAGTCTTTTCTTCAACTTTAATAGGTTCAACTACTTTTACTTCAATGGGAGGATGATATTTAAATCACT
The DNA here is from genome assembly GCF_056163025.1 of Triticum urartu. Taxonomy (NCBI): domain Eukaryota; kingdom Viridiplantae; phylum Streptophyta; class Magnoliopsida; order Poales; family Poaceae; genus Triticum; species Triticum urartu. The sequence continues at coordinate 263,041,250 of NC_141876.1, forward strand.
TCTCCTTAGGGAGATCAACATGAATAGCAAATGATTCACAGAAAGAAGCTACTATCTCAGAGTCAAGTCCATATTTAGTGCTAAATTCACGAAAAGCATCGGTATCCATAAAAGATTTACCACAATCAAACTTAGGTGTTATACCTCACTCCTTACCTTCGTCAAGCTCCCAATCTTCAGAGTTGCGTTTAATTCTTTCCAATAAATCCCATCTGAATTCAATAGTCTTCATCATAAAATAACCAGTACAAGAAGTATCGAGCATTGATCGATTATTGAGAGAAAGCCGAGCATAAATTTTTTGAATAAAGATTTCTCTTGAGAGCTCATGATTGGGGCATGAATATAACATTGACTTAAGCCTCCCCCAAGCTTGAGCTATATTTTCTCCTTCACGAGGCCAAAAATTATATATATAATTACGATCACTATGAACTAGATGCATAGGATAAAACTTCTGATGAAATTCCAATTTCAATCGGTTGTAGTTCCATGATCCAATATCGTCACATAGCCTAAACCATGTCAATGCCTTTTCCTTCAAAGATAAAGGGAAGACCTTCTTCTTGATGACATCCTCGTGCATACCTGCAAGCTTAAATAATCCACAAACATCAACCACATAGATTAGGTGCATATCGGGATGTAATGTTCAGTCTCCTGTAAAAGGATTAGCTAGTAGTTTCTCTATCATACCCGAAAGAATTTCAAAGTAAACATTTTTATTAGGTTCAGTAGGTTGAGGAGAAACTCTTTGCTCTACTGGTCGGGGTGAAGATACCCTAAACAATCCCCTCAAAGGATTATTTTCCATAGTAGCAAGTGACAGTAAATTTCAGCACACTATATAAATTTTTCCTTACCAAATTCCACCTACCAAAGGCGCTTCACTCCCCAGCAACGGTGCTAGAAAAGAGTCTTGATGACCCACAAGTATAGGGGATCTATCGTAGTCCTTTCGATAAGTAAGAGTGTCGAACCCAACGAGGAGCAGAAGGAAATGACAAGCGGTTTTCAGTAAGGTGTTCTCTACAAGCATTGAAATTGTCGGTAATAGATAGTTTTGTGATAAGGTAATTCGTAACTGGTAACATGTAAAAAAGTAAACAAACTGTAGCAAGGTGGCCCAATCCTTTTTGTAGCAAAGGACAAGTCTGGACAAACTCTTATATAAATGAAAGCACCCCCGAGGACACATGGGAATTATAGTCAAGCTAGTTTTCATCATGCTCATATGATTCACGTTCGTTACTTTGATAATTTGATATGTGGGTGGACCGGTGCTTGGGTACTGCCCTTCCTTGGACAAGCATCCCACTTATGATTAACCCCCCTCGCAAGCATCCGCAACTACGAGAGAAGTATTAAGGTAAACCTAACCATAGCACGAAACATATGGATCCAAATCAGCCCCTTACGAAGCAATGCATAAACTAGGGTTTAAGCTTCTGTCCCTCTAGAAACCCATCATCTACTTATTACTTCCCAATTCCTTCCCCTAGTCCCAAACAATGGTGAAGTGTCATGTAGTCGACATTCACATAACACCACTAGAGGAAAGACAACATACGTCTCATCAAAATATCGAATGAATACCAAATTCACATGACTACTTATAACAAGACTTCTCCCATGCCCTCAAGAACAAACGTAACTACTCACAAATCATATTCATGTTCATAATCAGAGGGGTATTAATATGCATAAAGGATCTGAACATATAATCTTCTACCGAATAAACCAACTAGAATCAACTACAAGGAGTAATCAACACTACTAGCGACCCACAGGTACCAATCTGAGGTTTTGAGACAAAGATCTGATACAAGAGATGAACTAGGCTTTGAGAGGAAATGGTGCTGGTGAAGATGTTGATGGAGATTGACCCCCTCCCGATGAGAGGATCGATGGTGAAGATGATGGTGACGATTTCCCCCTCCCGGAGGGATGTTTCCCTGGCAGAACAGCTCCGCCGGAGCCCTAGATTGGTTCCGCCAAGGTTCCACCTCGAGACGGCGGCGCTTTGCCCCAAAAACTTTCTTATGATTTTCTAGGGAAAAAGACACCTTATACCAGAATATGGGCATCGGGGGGCTTCCAGGTGGCCCACGAGGCAGGGGGCGCGCCCAGGGGGGTAGGGCGCGCCCTCCACCCTCGTGGACGGTGGGTGTTCCACCTCTGGTGCTTTCTGCGCCCAATATTTTTTTATATATTCCGAAACTGACTTTCGTGGAGTTTCAGAACTTTTGGAGTTGTGCAGAATAGGTCTCTAATATTTGCTTCTTTTCTAGCCCAGAATTCCAGTTGCCGGCATTCTCCCTCTTCATGTAAACCTTGTAAAATAAGAGAGAAAAGCCATAAGTATTATGACATAATGTGTAATAACAGACCATAATGCAATAAATATTGATATAAAAGCATGATGCAAAATGGACATATCATACGTCACCTCACCAGACCCTCACTGCCTTCATCTTCTTGTGGAAAGATCATCGGCAGGACAGCAAATGGGATTACAAGCTATATCACCCTCTCGGACTAACCCGTAGGAATCTCCGGAGCTTAGCTACGCGTAACCCTATCAGGTGCTCCTTTTCATGCGATTCACTTGTGTGCTAAAGGGAGGGCTCCTGAGCATCACGCCTCAGGAGCCCTTACTGACTCTCCAGCCCTCACCCCCTGGCCTTGAGCACGGCATCGCGACCTAGCATACTAGCGGTGGCCGAGCCTCGCTCGAGGGTCGGGACCCGAGGACCCGAGAATGTGAAGAGGGGAAGCTGGAACGGATCTAACCTAGCGGCACCACCATCGTTGACGCATAAATCGGGCACTGTGCAAGGAATCACTTCAGGCTCGCTAAGATAAGTCATGCATCCAAGTTGGCCAGGCACTGCGACTCAGGATTTTCGGCTCTTGCAGCCTTGCTCCGGCAATGCCTCCTCCCTTTTCGCGCCTCAGGAGCTCTTACCGGGCCATGGGCCGCTCACCTCCTGGCCTTGACCACGGCATCATGACCTGGCATACGAGCGACGGCTGAAGCCTGCCTGGGGACTGGGACCTGTCGGCGTAGAGCACTAAGCTACCACGAGGTAAAAAGGGGGGGTGCAATGCCAAAGCAAGACTCGCAATCGCAAATTTCACAATAAGAATAACATTGATGCAAAAGCGCTACAGATTCTTTACACACCCCACAGAGTTCATCTCAATTCCTTGCAGGGAACCAAAAAGGAGGTTTCCAGGAGTCATATCTACAGATGTCGCCGCCAACGCCATCATCAACAGTGGGCCATGAGGGGCCAACGCCAACCCCATCCAGATCAACGACGACGACGAGTGGACGCCGTTGCTGCGCTCTGGGCACGGCGAGAGCTCGGGGGCACGTAGCTATTGTCGCTCGTCTCCGGAGTCTCGGAAGGCTCAGGAGAGTCGCTGAACTCCCAGGCGCCATCACTGCTGCTGGAGGAGCTGTCGGCATGGCCAAGGGCAGGCCCAGCGCCTGCCGCTGCGTCGTCCTGGCGACCCCCTCCAGGGCAGCACTCCAGGCTGCTGCCTTTGTCATCGAAGACCTTGAAGAACAGCGTGGGGACGCCGTTGGCGGCATTCTCGGAATGGCGGTCCCTAGACTTGCCTGCCTGTGGCTCACGGCGTGGCTCTGCGAGCGGGCCCGACGGCCCATCTTCACTAGCAAGGACTCAAGACCCTCGCGAGGGGCCAAGCCTCGTGAGGCGAGCGACACAATACCTCCTCAGGAGCGGCCTCACCAGGCTGGCTCACGAGGGGCGGAGAGTTCAAGGCCAGGCGAACCTCGTGAGACGACCAAGGCTAGGCGGGCGCCAGCGCGCACACTGTCCTTGTTTCCTCTTCGGTGCTAAGGAAGCAGGCGCAAGCGCGGAGTACCGAGGCATCAAGAAAAGGTTTCCTTATCGGTGCAATGAGACCAAGACCAGAAGGAGAGCAAGATGGAGGTCACCGTGGAGCCCAAGACGACGTCACCACCAGAGCCGTTTGCAGGTGAAGACTGCTTTTGTCAGGATAAGCTGTACTCGTTGTCCCCTTTCAAATTGGCCGTTGTTGGCTCCCTTCCCGCTCAATATTTGGGGAGAGGACCAGGGCCCCTATAAATAGGACTAGCCACCACCATAGCTAGGGGATCGATCGATCGGTCTGGCCAAGAGAGACCAGGACAACCACAAGTTCACCAAGCACAAGAACACCTCTCCTCAGGATGCTGTTCTTCCCCTTGTACTATTCACCCTCAGCCCAAGAGGCAATCCACCACACCACACTGGAGTAGGGTATTACACCACAACGGTGGCCCGGACCAGTATAAATCTTGTGTCCTTTTTGTTGCGAGTTCGTCGAGTTAGTTCGTAAGATCTTAGCTGAGTTAGGACGTGGATCGGTAGGGGGGAGATGGTCGCACGCACCCCAGTGTTCAAACCTTGTGGGTTTTTCCAGAACCCGTGATCCGACATTTGGCGCGCCAGGTAGGGGTGCGCCGAAGCTTCCCTTTCGTCGCTCCGCGTCCCGTCGTCTCATCATCTCCATGTCGGACGCTCGCCGCGCTCGCGCTAAGCGCCGGGCTGCCCTCGCCGCCCGCGTTGCTCAGACGGCTCCCGTCGGCGGGCCGCCCCATCGTTATCCGTCGCCTGGCGCCAACGCCGCCACCGGCCCGGCGGGGAACGAGCAGCAAGCATCCTCGCTGCACCCCTCGGTGCGGCGGGACGGCCGCACCGCCGCTCCATCGCTAACCCCAGCCGGTTCGTTGTCCCACGCTCGTCGCGCTCCCGTGGACGCGCAGGCCCTCTGTGCATGGCGCGCGAGCTCCTGCGCTATCGCCCAATCGACGACCTCTACGAGGACTGGCTCGACCGCATCGCCGAGCTTGTCAGCACCGCACGGGGCTCCCCTGCACCGTCGCTCTCGCCACCTCGCCCTCCACCAGCCGCGGGCGGCGTGGCACACGTAGCGCCTCCACCACCTTGCCCCAAGATGGAGTCTTGGCGCCCAGGCGCGCGGCCCCACGGCGCGACCTGCCGCGTCCGGCACCCGCGCAAGAAGAAAGAAGTTGCCAAGAAGTCCCTCAGCCATGAGAAAACGCCCCCGCGCTCCCTGCGCCACCACGGCAAAACCACGTGCCGCCTGCGGCGGCGGTGCCCGGACAAGTTCTCTACTAGCGCAGAGTCCCGGTGACCACGACAGGCAGCCACGCCTTCACCCCTGAGCTACATAGCGTCGCTTGGCCGGGCAAGTTCAAGCCGGATCAGCCACCTCGCTAGGACGGTACCCCCGACCCTGTGGAGTTCCTGCAGCTCTACGAGCTGAGCATCAAGGCAGCCAACGGCGACGAGAAAGGCATGGCGAACTGGTTTCCCATGGCTCTCAAGGATGGTGCCCGCTCCTGGCTCTTGAATCTGCCTCCAGGCTCGATCTCCTCCTGGGACGAGATGCGCGACCGTTTCGTCGCCAGCTTCTAGGGCATACACGACCGCCCACCGGCTGCGGGTGACCTGCGCTGCGTCAAGCAACAACCAGGAGAGACCCTCCAGAAGTACATCCAGTGCTTCAACAATGTTCGCCTCAAGATCCCCAAGGTGACGGACGAGGCCATCATCTCTGCATTCTCCGATGGCGTCCGCGACGTCAAGATGAAGGAGGAGCTCGCCATCCACGAGGAGCTGTGCACATCTCTAGAGCTATTCAACCTGGAGACCAAGTGCGCAAGAGCTGAGGAGGGGCGCCTCTCTCTCCTCAAGCTCCCGGTTGCGGACCCAGAGGAGAAGAAAGCCAAGGCCAAAGATGTGAAGCGCAAGGGAGTAGCCGTGCTCGCGGCAGAGCCGGATACAAAGCGCGGCAGGGACTAGCCCGAGTCATCCAAGAGCAGCCGACCATTCTACGCCTTCCATAACCTGCATAGCCACAACACCAGCGACTGTCAAGAGCTCAGAGCCATTCGATAAGGATGCTTCGTCGACTCCGCGAGTGCAACGACCGGGGCTACGGCCGAGGAGGAGGACGTGGTGGCAGACGCTGGGATGACCGTGGCCCGCGCCAGGAGTGGTGCGACCAACATCGTGAGGACCATTGGAAGGATCAGCCTCGCGAGGGCGCCTGGAGGGATCAGCCTCATGAGGATCGTTCTCAGGGCAACGCCGGTCTACCTCCACTACCTCTACCACCAAGAATGAATGACGACCACCACCAAGACGAGGGGCTGGGTGCTTCCAGGAGTCGCGTGCCATCACCTGCATCTTGGTCGGAGCTCAAGCCCCAGCCTCGTAGCGTATCTTCAAGCAGTTCGGTCACGAGGTGAACGCAGTCCTCCCGAAGCTCGAGGCCATGCGCCCGCTCAGGTGGTCCCAGTGCGCCATCACGTTGAGCTCAGCAGACCAGCTCAAGTGCGTGGCTACTGCCGGCTTCCTCCCTATGCTTTGTTCACCCGTCATCAGCAACGTGCAAGTCACCAAGACCCTCATCGATGGCGGCGCAGGGCTCAACATCCTATCCGTCGAGACGTTCGACAGCCTCCAAGTGATGTATGATCAGCTTCAGCCCATCAAGCCTTTCTCAGGAGTGACTGACGGCTCCACCATGCCGATCGGTCAGGTCCGCCTCCCAGCCACCTTCGGATAGCGCAACAACTACCGCACCGAGCTCATCGACTTCGACGTCCCCCACATCCGTCTGCCATACAATGCCATCCTTGGGTATCCGGCCCTAGCCAAATTCATGGCTGTAACGCACCATGGCTACAACGTCCTCAAGATGCCAGGAAGCGGCGGGATCATCACAGTCCCCTACGAAGAAAGAGATGCGGTGTGCTCCCTCGGGCGCGTATTCCAAGCAGCGTCAATTGAAGACCCTGGCAGCAATGCAGCTCGGTACCCTCCTGAGGTCGTCCCCAAGAAGAAGAAGCAGCAACTCCGTGCCAGACCTCAGGAGGGCAGCGCCACGGGTGGCACCTCGTCAGGATTAGTGCCCACGCCTGGGGCGCCTCTCTCTATCGCATAGGAAGGCGCGCCCGACGCCCTCCTCGGGCAGGGCTCAGGGGCTCTCTTCTGGAGGGCCTCAGACCTCGCCAACCTCACGAGGGAGGCACTCGGGCACCACTTGGAGGCGTGTTTCACGGCACGTCTCCTTCAGGAGGACACTGGGCAAGGAGCGCCCGGTGCTGAGGAGTTCATCACTAAGGTATCTCAGGAGCTTCAGGAAGCAAGAGCAATACGCGGTGACCGCCGCCTACCTGGCACTGCTCCCCACCCAGGCAAGGGTGGTGAGCTACGCTTCTGCATCGACATACAAGGGCTCAACCGAGCCGCATCTCAGGAGCACTTGTGGCCTTCGCATGTTGGGTGCTGCGAAGAACCACCTCACACATACGTTCACATGTCGTTCGGCCTGCCGAGTGTGGTCGCTGCCTTCCAGCGCAACCTGCAGAGCGTCATGGCGGGTCAGGAGGCCAGGCACCATACAGTCCTGGCGGAGATGGAGATGGTCCTCAAGGAACCGCCGGGACCCCCAGAGCCTCCCGAGGCTCAGGGCCCCGGTGGCGCATGAGGGGCAACCCCTTCGCGGCGTACCTTCAGCTACCTCAACACCCCTTCATCGGCGGAACCAGGTGACATTTTCCAAGTTCATATAGCTGGGAGCGCCCAGGGGGCTGCATTATTCCCAGACCGCGTGGGTCTGTCCCTGTGGCATGTATCTTTCCTTGTTTATGTCTTTAGCTTACCTTGCTGGGGGTGCCCCTCAGGATGCATCATCCACAAGCCGCTCGGGCCGGACCCATTGGCGTGTATCGTTTATGCATTTACCTGAGCTAGGTTGCCATTCATGCTTAATCTATCTATGACTATCACATGCTTGATTGTCGCCCATCACGGGAGCCGCGCGCCGGTCGTCTTTCTTCAAGACCCTTCGTGTGAGAGGATTAGGCACGGCGTCTATGCTCTAGCCTGTCCCTGCAGCGTCGATAAATCCAACAGCCGAGCTCTGTCTGGCGGGCCGGCCCCGTTCACGTCACCTCCTGGGGCCGTTGGTGCTTGGCCTTCTCACGCGATAACCTCAGGAGATTCATTCGGCGCAGGTTGTCTAACCACCTCGCAGGACCAAGACAGCAAACAAGAATCAAGACCAGGCACAACCCGCCTTGAGGTAGGGCCTCGTGTGTCCCGCGCTGGCCCACGAGTGCCCAGACACACCTCGTCTAGCCCTGCCGTGGAAGCCACGTGTCATGGCGGGGCTGTACACGCCTCGGGGGCTCTCTGCGGCAGGGAGCCCCCTCCCACGTACCGAAGGCGAATCGGGAATCACCACGGCGATCGGTGCACTCCCTCGCGTTAACTTGCAGGAACTTCTTGAAGGCTACGGCAGGCGGTTCCGCGGACTCTCCCTCTTCTCTCATGCGATTCTCTTGTACGTTAAAAGGGGGGCTCCTGAGCATCGCATCTCAGGAGCTCTTACTGGCTCTCCAGCCCTCATCCCCTACCCTTGACCATGGCACGCGACCTGGCATACCAGCGGCGGCTGAGCTCCCTCGAGGGCCGGGACATGAGGACGTAGAGCACCAAGAAGAACATGGAGAGGAAAGGGAGGCCCGCAAGAGCCTGACCTAGCTACTCAGCAGCGGCCGACGCCCAAGAGGAACCGACCCCAGATTACCAAGATAAGTTTCGCGCTCAATCAACCGCTACAGCGCAGAGTTCTCATTTGTGTAGCCCCGTTGCGGCGACGTAGTTTCCCTCTCCTACCTCTCGGCAGTCGCTTGCGTGCCAAAGGGGACCTCCTGAGCATCACGTCTCAGGGGCTCTTACTGGACCTCGGGCCGCTCACCTCCTGGCCTTGACCAGGGCACACGACCTGGCATACCAACGACGGCTGAAGCCTGCCTGGGGATCGGGACCTGTCGGCATAGAGCACCACGCCGTCGCGAGGTTGGAAAGGGAAAACCGAACCGGAACGGAGCACGCACATGCACAATTTCATAATAAGGATAATGTCAACAAAGGACGCTACAAACGCCTTACACGCCCCAGCGGGGTCCATTTTTTTATTCCTCGCAGGGAACAAAAGACAAGAACCTAGGGAGTCCTAACTACGCGTGCCCCTATGGATGATGCCATCATCAACAATGGGCCACCAGAGGCCGGCGCCAACCTCATCCAGATCAGCGGCAGCGGCGGCCTGACGCTGCAGCCCTGCTCCGTGCTCGGCGAGAGCTTGGGGCCATGTAGCTGTCGTCGCTCGTCTCTGGAGTCTTGTAAAGCTTGGGAGAGTCGCTGGATCACCAGGAGTCGCCGCTGTCGCTGGAGGAGCTGCAGGCGAGGCTTACGGCAGGCCTAGCGCCCGCCGCAGCATTGTCCTGGCGACCTCCTTCAGGGCAGCACTCCAGGCGGCGGCCTTCCTCGTGGAAGACCTTGAAGAACAGCACGGAGGTGCCGTCATACTCGAAGTGTATCACGAGGGCGCCCTCCGCGCGGTAGACTCGGGCAATCTCGCCCCAGCCTGGGGTCATGAAGATCTTCCCGGAGGCAATGGCTCCAATCTCCGCTCTAGTTGCTGGGGCGTCGCAGTTGGCGTGTTCCAGCCAAAGCTTGCGAGGGTCCCTCGGTGGCATCTCGGCGGCGAAGAACTGCGGGAGGCAAATCCAGGTGCTCGGGGGCATCTTCGCCCATATCATGAACTAGCACGAGGAGTTCGTCGCGTGCACCCCTGGGCGACAGCGTGCGCCTCCGCGGCACGGTGGCCACGGCCCTGGCGCGGGCGGGGACACTCTTCGCTCCTCCCTCCGGAACCATCGGCACAAGCATACAAGGGCAGCAGGTACCCAGGCGGCGGCCTTTCATACCAAGGCCGCGACACCACCGCCCTCACTACCATATCGCGGCGATGGGACCTCCTTTTCTTCAGCGGGAGCAGCTCGGGCCCGGTGAGGGGAGCCTTGCCCTTCTCTGTGGCCGAGAACCTCTGAATCAACGCCATGACTGCACCAGAGAGGAGTGGAGCGAGGAAGGAGAAGAAGCGGGAGAGGCAGAGGAGAGACTGGTGATGGGGTTCCGCCCCACCTCCCATTTATAGCCAAGGGGAGGCCAACCGCTGGCCTCCATGATCTAAGGTAATAATGATGGATTTCCCTTGCATGCAGCAGGGACTCGTCAAGTCGGGCAGTTGCCGAGTCAGCATGGGGAAGCAGAGATGCCGACGTCCAATCAACCACCACACGTCAACCAAGGCCGCAGGCTATTGGGGCCCGCGGTGCTCCGCACTTGGCCTTTGGCTTCGCCTCGAAGCCAAGCCCGAGCGCGCCTTGGGCCCGGGGGCTACTGTCGGCATTCTGGGAACGAGGGTCCCCAGACTTGCCTGCGGCCCACGGCGTTGCTCTACGAGCGGGCCCGTATGGCCCATCTTCACCATCAAGGACTCAAGACCCTCTCGAGGGGCCAAGCCTCGCGAGGCGAGCGACACAAGAACCCCTCAGGAGCGGCCTCACCAAGTTGGTTCGCGAGGGGCGAAGAGTTCAAGGCCAGGCGAACCTCGCGAGGTTCTAGTGACGTGAGCCATGACGACCAAGCCAGGCGGGCGCCAGCGCACACAGTGTCCTTGTTTCCTCTTCGGTGCTAAGGAAGCTGGCACAGGCGTGGAGTACCGAGGCGTCAAGCAAAGGTTTCCATATCAGTGCAACAAGACCAAGACCAGAAGGACGGCAAGAGGGAGGTCATCGTGGAGCCCAAGACAGCGTCACCACCAGAGCCTTTTGCAGGTGAAGACTGCTTTTGTCAGGATAAGCTATACTCGCTGTCCCCTTTCGAATTGGCCGTTGTTGGTTCCCTTCCCTCTCAATATTTGGGGACAGGACCAGGGCCCCTATAAATAGTACTAGCCACCACCGTAGCTAGGGGATCGATCGATTGGTCTGGCCAAGAGAGACCAGGACAACCACAAGTTCACCAAGCACAAGAACACCTCTCCTTAGGAGGCTGTTCTTCCCCTTGTACTATTCACCCTCAGCCCAAGGGGCAATCCTCCACACCACACTGGAGTAGGGTATTACACCACAACGGTGGCCTGAACCAGTATAAATCTTGTGTCCTTTGTGTTGCGAGTTCGTCGAGTTAGTTCATAAGATCTTAGCTGAGTTAGGACGTTGATCGGTAGGGGGGAGATCTTCGCGCGCATTCCAGTGTTGGAACCTTGAGGGTTTTTCCAGAACCCGTGATCCGACAGCCGTTGTACTCGAAATGGATGGCGAGGGGCCCCACCACACGGCAGGCGCAGGTGACCTCTCGCCATCCACGATTCATGAAGATCTTGCCCGCGGAGACGACCTCGACCTTCGCTATCGTAGCCGGGGTGCTGCATTCGGCGTGCTGCAACCACAGCTCGAGCGGCCCCCTCGGTGGCATCTCTTCTGCGCAGAATTGCGGGAATCTGATCCACGTGCGTGGTGGCATCGCCTCCCACATCACGAACTCGCGGGAGGAGCCCTCAGCGTGAGTTCATGGGATGGCGGCTCGTGCCACCACGTCCTGGCCACTATGGCCGTGACGCGAGCGGCGCGAGTCGCTGCCTCCTCCTCAAGGGCCTTACGCTTGGGCATGCAAGGGCAGCAAGTAGCCTGGGGGAGGCCGCTCGTACCAGGGCCCTGTCACCTCCTGCCTCATGACGACACCGAGGGGGCGGGCCATCCTCTTCTTCGACAGAAGTGGCCCCTGCTCTTCACGAGTGTTTTTTCCTTTCTCAGCGGCGAATAATCTTCTTATCGGTGCCATGGGGGTTGCAGCGAGACGGTGGAGCAAAGATGATGAAGAAAAAGCAGACGAAGTGGAGGAGGAGATGAGCAACATGGGCTCCGCCCCTCTCCTCATTTATAGCCAGAGGGAGGCCAACCGCCAGCCTCCACGATCATAGGTAATGATGGTCTTTCTTCTGCATGCAGCAACGTCTCATCAAGTCGAACGGTTGCTGAGGCCACTGGGAAAATGGAGGCACCCACGTCCCACCAATCGCCAAGCGTTTGGGGCCTGCAGCACTCCGCACTTTCCCATTGGCCTCGCCTCGAAGCCAAGCTCGAGCGCGCCTTGGGCCCGGGGCTACTGTCGGCATTCTGGGACCGGGGGTGCCCAGACTTGCCTGCCTGCGGGCTTGTGCGTGGCTCCACCAACGGCCTGGTATAGCCCATCCTCAGCAACAACCACTCAAGACCCTCGCGAGGGGCCAAGCCTCATGAGATGGACGACACCAAGGCCTCCGCTGGAGCAGCCTCACTAGGCTGGCTCCCGAGGAGCGGAGATCTCTATGCAAGGGGCACCTCGCGAGGTTCACGTGATGTGAGCCATGAGGACCAAGGCCAGGCGGGCGCCAGCGGGCGCAGTGTACCAGTTTCCTCTTTCGTGCTAAAGAGGCAGGCGCATGCAAGGAGTCCCGAGGCATTAGGCAAAGGTTTGCATATCGGTGCAAAAAGACCAAGACCAGCAGGACAGAGGTCACCACGGAGCCTACAACAGCGTCACCACCAGAGCCTTTGGCAGGCGAAGACCACCTTTTGTCAGGACAACTTGTACTAGTTGTCTCCCTTCAAACATGGCCGTTGTGGGATCCCTTCCCGCCTAACATTTGGGAAGAGGACCAGGGCCTCTATAAATAGGACTAGCCACCGCCATAGGGGGAGGATGGACTCATCTTGGATCCAATCCATTCCATCCTCACACCCACCAGCTCGCCGAGCTCAAGAACACCTCTCCTCCTGAGGCTGTTCACCCATTGTACTAGTTCATCCTTAGCCCGTGAGGAAATCCACCAACACCACACTGGAGTAGGGTATTACACCGCAAGGTGGCCCAAACCAGTATAACCCGTTGTGTCTCTTGTTCCTTGGGTTTGTCGAGCTAGGTCGTGAGATCGTTGAGCGAGCAAACTAGGGAGAGAGTGTTCTTCATGCGCACACCAGACTTCGAACCTCAAGGGTTAGCTGGAACCTGCAATCTGACAGAATCGAGTAAAAATAGAAACCGACTTGATATTTTCCTAAACAAAATCCGAACTTGATGACGACGTATCCTCTTGATCTCGTCGTGAGGTGAGCCCTAGCCAATATAACACAACGATAGAAAATCAAACACGTCAAAATTCCTCGAGGCATCTTTCCTTTGCGTGGTAGATAAATAAATAGATCTTTATTTTTATCTAGTGGACCGAACCAGTTAAATCAGAGTCTGCTCGAGTCCTTGAATCATCCTAGATAACCTTTTCTGATAGAGGAAAATTTGTCCCGTCTTTCGACAAGATGGTGGCTATAATTTTTGGTGGAGTAGACTTTGACGATCCGACTACGAACGTGCGAGGACGTCGCGCCTTAGCAATCGCTAAACAGACTTCGAGAGGTTATTGACCACGCCGTAGCACAAACAACCTGACCACGAGGGTCTATTTCCTGCAAGCAAACGAAGAACAAGCATGAAACTGAAATTGCAATCTGGATATTGCAAATAAAAGAGGAAGGCTTTATTGATCAAGTGGGGTTTTGTGACGTCTTGGTCTGGTTGTTGAACACAAACGAAGTTTGCGAAGTTGCAGCTATGGAAAACTTTTAATCTAAACAAAACCCAAAGTCTAAACGATGCCCTAAGGGATGCATATATGGAGAAAGAGGGGGGAATTTCGTGGCCCTTGGAGGAGGGGTCTGAGACAAACCCTAAATCTTGTTTCCCCACACATACGGACTCTAAAAGCAACCTATAATCAAGTATTTCGAAATAACATGGGCCTGGCCCAATAATAAGGTTTCACAGCACCTAGAATAGCCTCTGGACAAAATTTATGTAGTGGCATCTTGTAAATTTCGTTCAAGGCTTCATGCACTCATTATGGTGGCTTCAAAGTCCTGGAATCATCACTTGTTACTCCGTTCTTGTTTCCCTTGCGCATGCCATCATCTCCATGCTTGGACTTACTCCAAGGTTCATCTTTCCTGTCCAAACTAGGCCCTTCATTAGTAAGCAAAACAAATGTATCCAATTTAGGCAGCATCATATTCTCTTGAACTTTAGAATGGTTACCAAGAAACGAAAGTACCTAGTAATTCAATTGGCGTGCACAAGCTCTAGTAATTGGTCCAGTATGTATAGCAGCAGGGGCTATGGGTGTAACAATGGTATTGATGTCCTCGTCATCCTCCCCTTCTTGAAATGAAGTCGTCTTCGACGGAAGCTCATCTTCCTCACCCAAATAATGCTTCAAATATGCAATGTTAAAAGTGGGACTAACTCCAAAATCTGCAGGCAGCTCCAGTTTATATGCATTATCATCTATTTTCTCTAACACCTTAAAAGGACCATCAGCACATGGCATTAGCTTTGTTTTTTCCAAATTAGGAAATCTATCCTGACGCAAATGTAACCAAACAAGATCTCTAGGTGCAAACAGAACATGTTTTCTACCTTTATCTCCAACAAGTCTATATTTAGCATTCATATGCTCGATGTTATCCATAGTTAACTCATGCATTTTTAAGATCAATTCAGCATGTTGTTTAGCATCAAAATTAACCTTCTCCGAAGATGGAAGAAGCAATAAATCAATAGCTGCATGAGGTAGTAAACCATACACAATTTCAAAATGGCACATTTTAGTAGTAGAATGCAGTGAAAAATTATAAGAAAATTCAATATGAGGCAAGCATTCTTCCCACATTTTCTTGTTATTCTTCAAAACAGCCCTAAACATAGTAGACAATGTTCTATTGACTACTTCAGTTTGTCCATCAGTTTGGGGGTGACAGGTAGTACTAAAAAGCAGTGTAGTCCCCAACTTAGCCCATAAACATCTCCAAAAGTGGATAAGAAATTTAGTATCACGATTTGATATAATATTATTTGGCAAACCATGCAAGGGAATAATTTCATGAAAGAACAAATCAACAAAATTAGCAGGATCATCACTTTTATGACATAGTATAAAGTGTGCCATTTTCGAGAATCTATCCACGACAACAAATATGCTATCCCTCCCCTTCTTTGTTCGAGGTAAACCCAAAACAAAGTCCATAGATATATCTTCCCATGGAACACTGGGTACAGGCAAAGGAATATCTAAATCATGATGATTGAGTCGTGACTTACCTTTTTGACATGTAGTGCAGTGAGCAACAAAACGCTCAACATCCTGTCTCATCTTTGGCCAAAAAGAAATGTGTAGCAAGTACATCCTCCATCTTCTTCACACCAAAGTGTTCCATTAATCCTCCTCCATGCGCCTCCTACAACAACAAAAGACAAATGAAGCTAGCTGGAATGCATAGCTTGTTAGCACAAAACACAAATCCATCCTTAATGATGGACTTGTCCCATGTTCTCCCTTTCTTACAATTCTGCAATACATCTTTAAATTCAGCATCATGCACATATTGATGTTTGATGGTCTCCAAACCAAATATTTTAAAGTTAAGTTGTGAAAGCATAGTATAACGATGAGACAATGCATCAGCAATAACATTTTCTTTACCCTTCTTGTGTTTAATATGAATTTAACCCATTTAGCATGTCTACGATTCAGTTTTGCTTGACTCTTAATGTGTTTCAAAGATTCATGATCAGAATGTATAACAAATTGTTTGGGCCATAAATAATGTTGCCAAGTTTCTAAGGTCCGAACAAGAGCATATAATTCTTTATCATAAGTAGAATAGTTCAGACTAGGCCCACTCAATTTTTTAGAAAAGTATGCAACAGGTTTTCCATCTTGTAATAACACACCTCCTAATCCCATTCCACTAGCATCACGTTCAAGCTCAGAAGTCTTATTAAAATTAGGAAGTTGGAGTAAAGGAGCATGTGTCAACTTATCTTTCAATACCGTAAAGGCTTCTTCCTGTGCAGTACCCCAAACAAAAGGCACATCCTTCTTCGTAAGCTCATTGAGAGGTGCATCAATGGTGCTGAAATCTCTCACAAAATGCCTATAGAAACCAGCAAGTCCAAGAAAACTCCTCACTTGTGTGGACATTTTGGGCTGCGGCCAACTCTTGATAGATTCAATCTTGACTTTATCAACTTCAATTCCCTATGGAGTAACAACATAGCCAAGAAAAGATACTCGGTCGGTGCAAAAGGTGCACTTCCCAAGGTTACCAAACAAACATGCATCACGTAGAGAAATAAAAACAACATGTAAATGTTCCAAATGTTCCTCCAAAGATATGCTATAAATTAGTGTATCATCAAAATAGACTACCACAAATCGTCTAATGAAAGCACGCAAAACTTCATTCATTAATCTCATGAAAGTACTAAGTGCATTAGTTAACCTAAAATGCATGACTAACCACTCATATAATCCAAACTTAGTTTTAAATGTTTTTTTCCATTCATCTCCCAATTTCATACAAATTTGATGGTATCCACTATGCAAATCAACTATGGAGAATATTGTAGAGCCACTCAATTCATCAAGCATATCATCTAGCCTAGGAATAGGATGATGATAGCGAATAGTAATGTTATTAATGCCTCTACAATCAACACACATATGCGACGTACCACCCTTTTTTGGCACTAGTATAATAGGAACAACACAAGGACTAAGAGATTCACGTATATAACCTTTGTCGAGCAGCTCCTGTACTTGATGCATAATCTACTTCATCTCCTCTAGATTGGTACGGTATGGTGCACGGTTGGGTAGTGATGCACTAATAATTAAGTGAATCTGACGCTCAATCCCTCGAATAGGTGGTAATCCTAGTGGCACGTCTTGGGGAAAGACATCAGCAAACTGCTACAAAATTTTACTGACAGTAGGAGGCAAAGAGGAAGGCACGTCCTTGAATGAAAATAATGCCTCTTTGCCCACAAAAGCATAGAAAATAGATTTGCTGCAATCTAGATCATCAATTTCGGATTTGGTGGCAAGTAAACATCCACTTTTCAATTTAATTTCAGAAGCAACACTAGATGGTTTATTATTAGGTTGCATTCGTTGCTCAAATTCTTTTGCCACTATCTGATCTTCACTCTTATTTTGCTATTATTTTGCTTTGCTAGCTCGATTAATATCAACTTTCAAAATGGAATCATGAGTCATAGGAAGCAAAGTAATATGTTTATCCTTATGAACAAGAGTATAGTGATTGTTTCTACCATGGTGTACATATTTCTTATTGAATTGCCATGGTCTACCAAGTAATAAGGAACATGCGTGTATGGGTACCACATCACAATCAACAAAAACAGCATATGTAGCGATACTAAAATGCACACGAACAGTACGTGTTAGCTTAACCTTGCCATTGTTGTTGAATCATTGGATGTAGTAAGGATGTGGATGTGGTCTTGTGGTGAGAGAGAGCTTCTCCAGCATCTATATGCTAGCCAAGTTGTTGCAGCTCCCTCCATCAATGATTACGTGAACAGAACGTTCCTTCACAACTCCCTTTGTGTGGAACAAATTGTCCCTCTGATTTTTCTCAGCTTGCGTGACCTGCACACTCAAAACATGTTGAGAAACTAAAATTTTATACCTGTCAGCATCATCAGCAGCCATGTATTGCGTCTGTTGTTCAAAATCATCTCTACCGTGTTCTTCACTTGTAATAAGAGCCAAAGTCTCCTCATTGTAGTCACTTGCGGACGCATACCCACCATCCTCAATAGCAATCATCACACGCTTAGATGGAATTTCTCTCGCATAATGACCTCCACCCTTGCAACGACGACAAATAATATCATGTGTTTGCCCTGTTGATGCCATGCAAGAAGAAAAGCTTTCTGCAGGCCCAGAAGGTGTGCTCTTGGCAGATAGTGGTGGTTGTGCCTTCTTTCTTGTATCACGGCTCGAGGTGGCGACTGAGGGAGGTGTCGGTGTAGTAGAATGTGTGGAAGTAGAGGATGCACGTGGTGTCCATGATGAAGGTCGGCCTATAGAAAAGTTAGTTTGGGCCAAAGCCTGTCAATCCTGCACTTCATGTTCAGCTTTACAAGCAAGATGGAATAAATGAGTGATATTATTATACTCTTTATACTCTAGGATGGTCTGAATCTCTCTATTTAATCCACCCATAAAACATGCAAGCATACCTTCATTATCCTCAACAATACCACATCTAATCATGCCAGTTTGTATTTCCTGATAATATTCTTGATGTGGAGCATCCCATGGACATCACCATGTCAAGAGTCCATTTGGCAAGTGACACATGCGACCTCTACTTCACATACACAAAGGTGAATCATCTCCTTTACACATGCTCACTTGACCCCTTCGAGGATGGTATACTACTCGATACTCCACTCGTGTGCATGCATAGGTATAGTAGAAACACTACGGACAACGAGGAGAAGTGCAAGCGCCAAGGAACAACTACACCATCCGCGAGGGAAGCCTGGAAGCAACGATGGAAGAAGACGGAGCTGCTGAAGCTACAGTAGCCGGAGATCCGGGTCAGAGGCCGAACATCCGGCGACTATGCAACCACCAAGGAGCTGCACCAACAAACGGCCAACAACATCAGCGGCCAGACATCCGGCGCCTCGCCAAAGGCCGAACATCCGGCACCTCCGACGGAAATCCGACATCGACGACAGAACACACCAGAAGTTTGCCCATCTTCGGGCCGGACATCCGGCCAGTGCCCCGGATATCCGGCGACTCACGAAGCCCCGGACATCCGGCCCCCAGCCCAGACATCCGGCACCCGCCTGCGCGCAGCCATGGGCCAGAGGCCCATGTATCCCTTTCCCTCTTACCCCTTCATGGACTAGACTATATTTACTCCTCCACCTCCTTCTAGTTCGTGTTAGCATTGGTTTAGCTCATATGTAAGATAGAGCTTTGCTCATCCATTATGGATCTACTCCACGAGAGAGAACGTAGCCCCTCTACGGAGAAGATCCCCCTTGGATTCAAGACCCCTCTTGGGTGGCCGCCTTCAAGACCTCCTTATGGAGATGAACCTTACCTTGTATCTTTCCCTTTGTTGTTCATGTACCTTGTGGATCTTGTGATGTAGGGTAGAACGCTAGTGCCCAGATCTTTCACGTAAGGAGCGGATCCCGCGATGAACACAAATAACACGAGGGGAATCACGAGGGGAAACACGAGGGGAAACATGAGAGAACTACTTAAACCAACAAGATGTAGTCACAATATGCTAGATACATGAACACAAAGGGAGATACACGATCCATGATCAACAAGGGATGATACAAGAGGTAACCGGTTCTTCTTCATGAGGAGGTCTTGAATCCACAAGGGGATCTTCCCATGAGGGGTCTTGAATCCAAGGTGGATCTTCTCCAAAGAGGTGCCGCGGTCTCTCTCAAGGAGTAGATCCGTATGGATGAGCAGAGCTCTATCTCTCAAATGAGCTATCACAACGCTAACCCTAACTAGGAGGTGGTGGAGGAGTATATATAGTCTAGGGACATGAAGGGGTAAGTGAGGGGTACATGGGCTTTGACCTGCAACACTGGACACAGCCAGGGGCCGGACATCCGTAAGGTGTCGGGTCGTCCGGAGGCTCGCGGAGGTCCGGGGATCCTTGAACTTCCGTAGATTCTGGCTCGGTCGCTGAAGTATCAGATCTCCGAAAGTGGTCGGTCGTTCGGTCGTCGGTCGTCCGGTGGCGTCGGACGTCCGCTCGTTTGGCTCAGGCTTCAGGCTCCAGATTTCTGGAGACGTTTGGACATCCGGTCGCTGGAGGGGGGTTGGGCGTCCGGTAAGGACCGATCATTCGGTGGCTGTAGCCTCTGGGAAGCTCGTTCTCTCATTCCTCGCGCTTGGTGTCCTCGCCGTCTTGTCCATGGTCTTCCTCTTGGTTCCCCGACATGTCTCACATGTGTAAAGTGACGATTCGGAGAGGAGCGAGTTCACCTTGTGTCCGATGGCGTATGGGGTTTTGAGAGTAGTCGGAGTGTACATGGGGATGAACATGGGATGCTCCACATCATCTCCCTCCCTTTGGAAAGATCCGACCTCAGATCGCGATCCTTATCACCATGGAAACGGTTGTCGTGGACAGACTTGAAGTTGGACGGAGTTGAAGGCATGGCGCAATCCAAGTATTCCAAGGTGTCTCCGGTATGTGGTACATGCAAAATGAGCAAACACAAAGTACACTTGGAAATACAATGGTTTGTGCACACAAAGTGTTCATCATGTAAGAATGAGTCCGTGAGGCAAGATTGTTCGTGACAAAGCACATGAAGTTTAGCTAGATGATATGGAATGAGATGTAAAGCATTCATGGGAGCAAAAGCATTCATTGTGCACACAAATGTGTTGTGAATATGAATAATGCAACCACGGTGCAAAATGATGTCATAATGAGACGGTTTGTCAATAGCATGAACATGGTAATGGGTGCTGAAAATGAGTATGTGATCATGCAATTGATGATGGGCAATATGATCATGATGTATGAATATGCCATCAAGGTAGATCACAACAAATTTGCTAAGAAAATGCACAAGCTCATATATCATGGATGACATGGGAATACAAGATGCAACAAGGCAATCACAATGTGAGTCAATCCATGCATAAGATGCAATTTTTTCATGTGTATGATATGTCCATCGAGCATGACATGTGTGAGCACAATCAACAAATATGGAGGTGTTGGTGTACCAATGCTCGATGTCGTGGCATGAGTGGAGGTTTGAAGGTGCATCCAATAAGTCCGAGCGCTCCTCAATTTGAAGGTCCGTAGAGCCAATCTTCACTGTCGGTCCTCCCTCCAATAGATGTATCATGTAGACATGAAGAAGGAGACAACAATGGAAGAATGACCCATCCAATATGCGCATTTGAGGATGGCTCAAAGGGAAGGAGTTCACCTTTAGCAGATTGTCGCAAATGTTGGTGTTGAAAATCGTGTATGCCTTCACATAACCAAGTTGTCGCATAACGGCACTGCCTT
This sequence comes from Triticum urartu, assembly GCF_056163025.1. NCBI lineage: Eukaryota > Viridiplantae > Streptophyta > Magnoliopsida > Poales > Poaceae > Triticum > Triticum urartu. The sequence goes on from NC_141876.1 coordinate 263,062,161, forward strand.
ATGAATCTTCCAAAATGAAAGAACACGACAACCACTTTGGAAAACAAATGAGGTTAGCGGAAGTGCAAAACCTATCATTCGTGTGGTAAGATACCCAACAAGTGTAAGCATCATGCTCATCATAAGAAAGGACAAGGGAGCATTTCATAGTATGGAGGCATATGATGCGAGAACAACCAAATAGAACAGGCGCAGTCAAGCAAGCATGCATCACAAGTAAAGTGTCCAAGTCTCCAAGATCAATAATCATAGATGCAACAATTGGAGGCAATCGACAATGAACAAGATGTATCATGTGAGAGGCATGAATATACATGTCATCAACCCAAGAAAGCGAGTAAGAAAGGAACATGGGTGATGCAACAAAGCAAGCAATTATAGCAATCAAGTGGTGTGAGCTAGTAGTGCGAAGATGCAACATACTAGAGGGAATCATGTCAAGCATGTCATGTGTGCAAATGGTGGTCATGAATAATGCACAACACACATCACAAGCATGAAGGCAAGATATGAGCAAAATATCATCAATGTATTGGCGACAGGCCATATGTAAATAGCAATGGGGCATCATGACTCTCCCAACACAACAAGCATCAATAGCATGAGGCACATAATAAACATGGCAATAGCAAAAAGGATCTCCACGAAGCATGCAAATACACATAGAAGTAGTATAATGGTTAAACATGGGTAAATGCACGCAAGGGTCACAATTGCATGGAAAAATCATAGAAAGAGGCATAGCATGCAAAGTGAACACGAGAAAATGGGAATAACATGACAAATGGTAAATAACCCATAGCCGTGTGAGAGCCAAGTAAAAGGAATGCACGAAGTCGTTGCGCGAAGAGGGCGGTGGTAAGAATAGTCCACGGGATCCCAACCCTTTGTTGCTCTCAAGATCTTGTTTCGTCAACTCTTGGGATTGAGAGGTTGACGCGTATACATGAGTACCTACACAAGACAAAGACAAAGGGGAAACTGTGTGTGCATGGTAGATGTACACATCATCCATCATGATGCGCACGTCCAAGTGTTGGTTAGCACAAAATAACCAATGCTCAAATAAATGAGATGCGTGATATAGAAACATGTCATCCATCATGATAGGTTTGTTGTTATGTATAGCATAATGGAGACTCAAATAGTGTAATGCATCATGAAAAATATGTAGAGCATTGTTATTCATGGAATGCATATGGTGCAAGAAATTATGATAATCATGCAATGTATGGAATGCATCAAAATCTCCTGATATGTATGAGGAAACTATGGGGGTCTCCTCATGAGCATTAATGGAAACATCACAAGGAGAATATTGACAACATCCAAAACAATGCATATTTGGAACATTGTGATTATGGCATGGCATAGTAGATGAATTGCTCAAATCATGTAAAGGATGCATGGCAATATCATCACAAGAAAAACAAGATCCAATGACCATCATCTCATCATCTATGCCATAAGTGCAAATGGGATTTATTTTAATGGGGCATGCACAGCTACTATGTTGAGATTGAAATGATGCAATATGGGAGATCTCACTCATAGCATATGACAAGTTCAAAGGATTATCAAACATGATATGACCAATAGAATTTTCACATGATGTCCTATGGATCATAGCATCACAACTAGGCAAATCAACATTCTCATCATCATATTCATCATAAATAGGTAAGTCATGACATGAAGAATTAGCACTAGCATGAAGCATGGGAATAGGTGGATCAACATCATGCAAGCAATCATTGGTAATATAGTCCACTACTGGGACAATAGAAGCACCATCACCTATGTTACCTTTGGAGCATCGCTCATGTGTTATAGGTGAGGTGTCGAAGACCGAGTCGTAGTCATCTTCATCTTGATGGAACCATGTGGGGGGTGCATCATCATCCACCATGGCCATCATCGTCTCCATTGGAGGTATGGACTCGTCGAGGATAGGCGTGTCATCATGTAGGAGACCTAGCACCAAAGAAGAAAAACACACTAGAAGTAGAGGTTAAGTCATTAGAAATCATAGTGGCCTCACATGCCATGTCAACTACCTCACTCACTAAGTGTTGTGGCTCACTCACTCCCTCTTGGATGCTCTCACTCGTATGGTTGGTGGAGTCACTCAAATGGCTCGCAACCTCACATTGGATATGTGGCATGCTCTCATGTATGGGGCTAGTGGTGGTCACACTCATCCTCTCATAGGAAATGCACTCAATGTCATATATGGTGGTCGGAGAGATGTAGGTGCAAATGTCTCCATGCTCAATCATGTCGTGGTCGTACCTGTGGATGAAGGCCGAAGATGGCACATCATCACTCTCCTCCAAGACCAAAGATAAGGTCTCATGTGCGGTCTCGTAGCTTGACTCGGAGTATGAGTCCAATATGGGTGCTCCTCGCCATGGCCGAAGGGAATGTCCCATGCTCGGCCATCTTCCTTGGGGGGCTTCCGAAGATGGAAGTGTCGCCCTCGCTCGTAGGTGGTCGCCTTGTACTTGAAGATGTCTATGTAGGCGAACTCATGGGAAGTAGGTGAAGATGTCGTACGTCCGAAGGCGAATATGCCTTGAGAGCACTTGGCGAAGATGCCGAAGTGGTGGTGGTAGTAGTCGTAGCATGTTCTTGGTGGTGCTTGTCTCACGGTCTTCTCTTATGCTCATGAAGGTTGGTGTTGGCGTGAAGTAGGGATTGTTGGGACTTGTGCATTTCCGCTTGGTTAGCTTCGTCATGATGATGTTGGCGTTGTCACACTTGAGGTCTTAGTAGATGTCGTTCGTTGTCGCCGTGCACATGTTGGTTGGAGGTGACTTGCCCTTCATCACGAGGTGGATCACGAACGTGATGGTGGTCGCCATGGAGATGTGGACGTGGATGACTTGCGTTTGCATCATTTTTGCGCTCCGAAGACTTGTGACTTGAACGTCGCTGCCTTGAGGATGATGAAGGGGAAGAACAGTTGATCAACAAGGTCTGAATCTCCTCCATCCTTGCATCTTTCTCCTCCTTTTATGCGGAAAGCTTGTTTTTGATGCATTCCCTTTTCCTTGCTTCGGAGTGACGAATGTCGATGGAGAGGTTCTCAATGCGCTCTCGCAATCTTGATTGTGTGCCTTGCATTTGTCGTTGTAGATCGAAGATTGACGCTTTGGTGATGTAGATGTTCACGTCGTCGTTGTTGTCGAAGACCAGAGATGAAATGCCTTGCCTATCCATCACAATACTCGAGCAAATATGAGTGGAGAAAGGAGAAGAACTATACAAAATGTACCTTAACCGACGTTGAAGATGGATCAATGATCACTCAATGATGTAACAAGGAAATAGCACAATTGGTACCAATTCTTGTCGGTTTCTCACACCTACACAAAATAAGGCTTATGGTGGAGCTCGGTGAGGATAGTGGCACAAAAATTTGATGCAAAATGTTAGCAAGAGTCAATAATGTTGAAAGAGATTCACAAATTTGCAAGTGAAACAAGTAGACCAATAGCAATGAATGGCACACAGAAACGCACACACGGATAGATAAATGGGGTCGTGCAACCAAGGATGAGCACAAAATGTGGTATCCACGCACAATGCACGTGTTGCACAACTCAAGAGAGACGCTATCACGATTGCTCAATAGGCGGATACGACACTTGTGCACAACCTATAAGATGCAAAATGTATGAGCTTTCTATCCCAAGTATGGTATGTATGTATGTTTCGGCGCTGTAGCACAAGATGATCCAAGATGATCGGGTGTGAGAATCTTATATGCAATGGGGTATGATGCTATGGTTCTTGCTTAAAAGCTCTTTTCTTATCTTTCCCTTTTGCTTAAAAGCTTGTTTGGCTCTTTGTTGTTTGCGCTCTTTTCTCATGCAATGCTTCACGAACCAAGATAGCAATTGTGTATGCGATGACAACATTGTGGCACAAGAGATGATTCCAAGATATGCACCAATGATGTATGCATTCTATGGGAGGTATGATCACTAATGTGCACAAGTCTTGTTGCTGGCAATACTCAAAGGTAGTCTCGATGGGTAAGCGACGCAAAGGAGTAAGGCTATGATGTCTATCAAAGCAATGGCAAGAATGACATGTCCAATACCAAGGTGAGGTTACTGCTTCTTGCGTACGGTATGGTGTCAAAAAGGTGGCATGAATACCAACATGTTGTCGAGGTGGTCGTTGTTGATGACGCGTCCGTGGCGAAGATGAGCGGCGGTGATGTCACGCCCCATATGTAACTTTCCATATTTGTATTGCAACTCTTGTCATTTTCGTCACTAAGTTATGATATTCCCTTGTGGTTGGGTTTTGTCTTCGTTTTGCTTTTGTCCTTGTCATGCATCTCATATCATGTCATCATGTGCATCGCATTTGCATACGTGTTCGTCTCATGCATCCAAGCATTTTCCCTATTGTCCGTTTTGCATTCCGGCACTCCTATGTCCTCCGGTGTCCCTTTTTGCCTCTTTTCGTGTGCGAGTATTAAACGTTCTCGGATTGGACAGAGACTTGCCAAGCGGCCTTGGTTCACTGCCAGTAGGCCGCCTGTCATGTCCTAGCTCCTTCTATGTATAAATAGGACTCCCCCTTCGAAATTTGGGGCAAAACCAGCCCTAACCCTAGCCTCTTCCTCCTCCCGCCGCCGGACGCGTCCGGATCGGGCCGGACACGTCCGCCCGCTGCCGCCCGACCTATCGCGCGCCGACATGTGGCGCACCTGCCCGCTCAACCCCCGCGGCCCGGAGCCGCCGCCGCCCGCCCGGTCTCAAGCGCCCTCACCGCGCCGCCGTTCTTCCTCCTCGCCGGCCGCCGCCCCGCCATCCCTCGCCGGCCGGAGCCGAGCTCCGCCGCGATGAGTCCGCCGCCGACCGCTCTGCCCGCGCCTCCAACGTCCACCGCGCCCTCGCAAGCCGCCTCCTCCTCACCACCTTCGCCGGATCCGGCCCGGGCCCCATCTTCTCCGGCCAACTTGAAGAACTCCGGCAAGCTTAAGAACTCCGGCGAGCTTTCCCCGGCCAACCTCGGGAACCGTGCCCAGATCCAGATCCAGCTACAGTAACCCTAGGGGTTGAACTCATTTTCCCCCTAAGTTTGCATTATTTTCTGGCATGTTCATCGCATCATAACTTTGCATCCGTTGCTCCGTCTTGCATGCATGAGATATCAAATTGTTCGCCTCGATGTGCTCTTCATTTCATACCATTGCAACGTGCTCGTTTGAGTCCATCTTGATGCCCTAGATGCTGTTTCAAGGGTGCTATGTAATGTTAGTTTCTGTTTCTTACCAGATTATGGACATTTATCATTTTTGCCATGTTTAATGTGTGCCTCCTATGAACTTGAGCACTACATGTGTTTTGGGCTATGCCATGCCATCTTTACAGGGGTGTATGCCATGTATTTTTGTGATCAATGTGGTGACTAGCACAAGCATGAAAAGTAGCTCTCGTGATGTTGCTGATTTTAGGGACTTAGAATTCTTCTAAGTCATTTCCCTGATGTTATTTTTATGCCTTGTATTCATGTTGCTACAGAGTGATCCATGCCTCTTTTGAGCATGTTTAGTAAGGATGATTTTGAGATATTTTTATGTCCTATCCATCCATGTCTTTGTTTGCAATTATGGAGTAACCTAGCATGACTCAATCTTGCTCTACTTTTGCTATAAAATGTTCTTGGCAGATTGTTTACGTGTTAATCAATTTTGCCAAGGTTGTTATAGTTGATCCATGCATGCTATGAGTGGGTTCTTGCCATGGTTAGCTACTTGATCATGTCTTCTTGCTGAGTGTATGCTTAGTTTGTCATGCAATGCCTTGTGATGAGTGCATCGAGCTCGCAAACATGCCTACGTAACTCTGTTTTTGCCATGTCCAGTTTTCTGCTAAGTCTAAATCTGTTAACGAAACTTGCTATGTTTACATGGGTGCCATCATATCTTATGATCCTTTTTGGCTTATGGTCAGTAAGGGATATTTGTTATATGCTTTGAGTAGTTTAATGACATGCCTTGTGTTGCTATGTTCTGTTCCTGTAGCATGTTGTTATCTTGCTCTAAACATTGCTTCCTGATGTTAAATCCTGACATGTTATTTTCACCAAGTCTGTGAACCTGATATCTTTTGCACTTTTGCCATGCTTGTTTGAACCTGCTATTGTGTGATTTAGCCGTAGATCAGTGTTCATGTTTTGTCAAGCATCTTGAGTGGATCACTGCCATGTGCTTTGTTGCTATGTTGGAGTGCAGTAGCTTAGTTTCTTGATGCATTTTAGATGGCTTCGTGCTGTTAATCACAGAATGGTGCCATTATTGTTTTGCTTGCCATTCGCAAACCGTGCATCCGATTCCGGTGATCTTTATATCGATTTCGACCGAAATCAACTCATCTTTCCAGTGGCACTCTAGGTTTTCCATGTTGAGGCCTGGCTCAATCTTTCCCTTCCGAAGCATGCATATGCATTGCATATCACATCCCGCATATCCTACCATGTTTTGCATCATGTTGCTTGCGCATTGCACCGTCGTTGATTGTGGTTCCCTTTTGCTTGTGTTAGGGCTTTGGGTAGAGCCGGGAGACGAGTACGTGATCAAGGAACCTGTTGAGTACGCTTACGAGGATCAAGATTACGTCAACTCGAAGAACTTTGCAGGCAAGATGACCATACCCTCGAAATCACTTCTATCTTTGCTTGCTAGTTGCTCACTCTATTGCTATGCCTATGCCTCGATACCTAACACTTACTATATCATGCCTCCCATATTTCCATGTCAAACCTCTAACCCACCTTGTCCTAGCAAACCGTTGTTTGGCTATGTTACCGCTTTGCTCAGCCCCTCTTATAGCGTTGTTAGTTGCAGGTGAAGATTGGAGTTTGTTCCTTGATGGAACATGATTATTGTTGGGATATCATTATTATAACTTGTTTACTTTAATGCATCTATATACTTGGTAAAGGGTGGAAGGCTCGGCCTTATGCCTGGTGTTTTGTTCCACTCTTGCCGCCCTAGTTTCCGTCAAACCGGTGTTATGTTCCTTGATTTTGTGTTCCTTACGTGGTTGGGTTATAATGGGAACCCCTTGACAGTTCGCCTTGAATAAAAATCCTCCAGCAAGGCCCAACCTTGGTTTTACCATTTGCCACCTACCCTTTTTCCCTTGGGTTTCGCGGACTCAAGGGTCATCTTTATTTTAAACCCCCGGGCCAGTGCTCCTCTGAGTGTTGGTCCAAAACAGAGCCACTTGCAGCGCCACCTCGGGGGAACTTGAGGGTTGGTTTTAGTTGTACGTAGTGTTCATCCGGTGTGCCCTGAGAACGAGATACGTGTGACTCCTATCGGGATTTGTCGGCACATCGGGCGGCTTTGCTGGTTCAGTTTTACCATTGTCGAGATGTCTTGTAACCGGGATTCCGAGTCTGATCGGGTCGTCTTGGGAGAAGGATTATCCTTCGTTGACCGTGAGAGCTTGTGATGGGCTAAGTTGGGACACCCCTGCAGGGATTTGAACTTTCGAAAGCCGTGCCCGTGGTTATGGGCAGATGGGAATTTGCTAATGTCTGGTTGTAGAGAACCTGAAACTTAACTTGATTTAAATGGATCAACAACGTGTGTAGCCGTGATGGTCTCTTTTCGGCGGAGTCCGAGAAGAGAACACGGTCTCGTGTTATGCTTGAACGTAAGTAGTTCTAGGATCACTTCTTGATCATAGATTCTCGACCGTGCCTTGCCTTCTCTTCTCGCTCTCATTTGCGTATGTTAGCCACCATATATGCTAGTGCTTGTTGCAGCTCCACTTCATACCTTTTACCTACCCAGAAGCTTAAATAGTCTTGATCGTGAGGGTGTGAGATTGCTGAGTCCCCGTAACTCACAGATTACTTCCAAAACCAGATGCTGGTGCCGATGATACCATTCTAGGAGATGCGACTGAGCTCAAGTGGGAGTTCAATGAGGACTCAGGACGTTACTACGTTTCCTTTCCAGACATCAGTAGTGGAGCCCAGTTGGGGCGATCGGGTATCTTATGCATTTGAGGTTGTCTTTATTTTGGTTCCGTAGTCGCACCTTGATTGTATCTAGATGATGTAATGCTATATTTATGTATTGTTTGAAGTGGGAATTGTAAGCCAACTCTATACCTCTTTCTTATTCGGTACATGGGATGTGTAAAGATTACCCCTCTTGCAACATTGCCTACAATGCGGTTATGCCTCTAAGTCATGCTCCGACACGTGGGAGATATAGCCGCATCGTGGGTGTTACAACTTGGTAATCAGAGCCTTCCCCGACTTAGGAGCCCCCTGCTTGATCGAATCGCTGGCGTTATTGAGTCTAGAAAAATGTTTTGAGTCTTCTAGGATTATATATATATCGGAGAGTAGGATTCTTTTTACTCCTCAGTCCCTTCGTCGCTCTGGTGAGGCATCCTGACGTAGAGTTTTGACTCTTCTTTTCTCAAATTTCACTAAAAAAATTTAGGATCACGCGGGTATCTTGGTATCGTTTCGATGGTTTTGTGACGAGAACATTGTTCTTGGTGCCTCCTGACATTTAGGGGTTGCGGCAGTGTCCCGGGGAGTTGAGCTCCGAGGTGTTGTCGTCACAATTTTATCGTTGCAGTTCTGGAATACCTGAGTTTCGCCGACATCAAAAATCTCTTTTATGCAGTTGTTGGTGAGATAACCTCGACGCCACCCAGTACTAGGGCGGGAGTTCGGGAGTATTGCCATAACTCATATAATAGATGCTTTTCGAAGGTTGAGGTAAATGATTTCCGAAGGTTTCTTGGTTATGTGTTGAAGGATGGATACAACTGGATGTAGGATTTGTTTGTTTTGGGTGAGATATAACGCTTCCCCTGTATCCCCAACACCTGATTGCATAACCGGAAAGTTTCGGGAGTTTCATAGGTGGGAATTCATGTAGCTCTAGTATTTCTTCCGCAGATATTTGGTTTGTGATTGGGTAATCCTTACCAAGTATTTGTTCATATCCGTACCTCAATTTATGGAAGTGTGACCATTTAATTTGGAATTCATTCGTTCATTCTTGTTCGAATGTTAAGGCTATATGTTGCAATTTCGATCCATTTGATTCAGCTTGAATATATGTCTTTCAAGATGCTAACAGATGTCACCCTCTTCAGGATGGTTCCTCCAACGCGTCATAATCCAAAACCACTGCCACTACCTCCACCTCCGGAGGCATGGCAAGTTGTGATGGCCGCTACCAACACCAACACGCAGCTGATTATGCAACTCTTGCAAGAGCGCAACGAAGGAAATCAAGGCCATGGCAACAATCAAACACATTTTGCTACACTCAACTAGTTCCTCGCAAACTAGCTGAAGACCTTCAGTAACTGTGTCAAAGCCATAGACGCTGATGATTGGCTCGTTGATATCTGCAAACATTTCGAGTGCAGCAACGTCAGGCCTGAGGACTTTGTCAAGTTTGCTTCGTTCCAACTCAAAGACCAAGCTGCTGAGTGGTATCAGCAATACAAAGATTCCAGAGGAGGTCATGTGATTACCTGGGATGATTTCTGCCAAGACTTCAGAGCTCAGCACATCCCTCAGAGTGTTGTTGAGAGCAAGCGTGAAGCGAGGCAGCTTGTCTGTTTACCAATACAACATCATGTTCCAGAAGCTCGCTCGCTTCGCCAAGCAAGACGTACCTGAAGAGAAGAGCATGATTTATCAGTTCAGAGGTGGCCTTAGAGAAGATCTGCAACTAGCTCTTGTGCTTTTTGAGCCGAAAAAGTATGATGAATTCTACAACATGGCACTAAAGCAAGAGGCTACTCAGCTCAAGTGCGATGCTTCCAAGAAGAGAGTCAGGGATGCAACTCCTTCTTCTTCAACTCAAGTGGCAGCTAAGCAGCAAAAGTATTGGTTGCCTCCTCCTCCTCCGTTCCGTCAGCCTTATCAGCAGAAGAGCAAAGGTGGCAATGGATCTTCCCACCCTCCCAACCCAGGCTTTCAGAACAAGGCTTCATCTCATGCTCCAAGATCAAGTGCTCCGTATCGCCGGCCGCTCTTAGAGGTCACGTGCAACAAGTGTCAGCAGAAGGGTCACTATGCAAACAAATGCTTCAACCAGAGGCGTCTTCCTCCTCCTCCTCCTGTGAGATCTGCCAGCAATGCAGTGGTCAAGCATAATCCCAAGTTCGCAAAGGTCAACATGATGAACGCAACTCAGGCAGAGGACTCGTCAGAAGTGATCATGGGTAACCTTCCTGTTAACAATATTCCTGCAAAAGTTCTTTTTGATACTGGTGCATCGCTTTCTTTCATTTCAAGACCTTTTGTTGCCAAGCATGAATTTGTGACCGAAAAGATTCCTTTCCCGTTGAAGATTGTGTCCCCGGGCAAGCAAATGACATCTAACAATTGCGTCCTGGATGTTACTATCAAGATGGGCGACATTAAGTTTCTGTCCTCTCAAATTGTTCTTGGTAACTCGGATATTGATCTTATTCTCGGAATGGACTGGCTTTCTAAGCACAAGGCTCAACTTGATTGTGCTGCCAGGCAGATTCAATTGACACACTCGTCTGAGGATGTGATTGTCTTTGCCGCTCATGACGATACCATTCGACTGTTTTCTCTCAACGTGAAGGGCGAGTTGGATGCCATCTCCCAGATTCCAGTCGTTTGTGAATATCAAGACGTCTTTCCAGAAGAGCTTCCAGGAATGCCTCCTCATCGGTCAGTTGAATTCGTCATTGATCTTGAACCTGGCACGGAACCTATTTGCAAACGTCCTTAGAAGCTTGGACCAGAAGAGTTGAAGGAGCTGAAGAAACAACTCGATATACAAGAGAGTATGGGTCTCATCCGACCAAGTTCTTCTCCATGGGGTTGTGGTGTTCTTTTCGTCAAGAAGAAGGATGGAACGGACCGACTCTGCGTCGACTACCGTCCATTGAACAAGAAGACCATAAAGAACAAGTACCCACTTCCCAACATTAATGAGCTTTTCGAACAACTCAAAGGTGCTCAAGTATTCTCCAAGCTTGACCTCCGTATGGGTTATCATCAGATTCGCATTCATGAACAAGATATCCCCAAGACAGCATTCAGGACAAGCTATGGTTCCTACCAATGCATTGTCATGTCTTTCGGCCTTGTCAATGCTCCTCCAACATTCTCTCGCATGATGAACTTCATCTTCAACCCCTACACAAATTACTCCATCTTGGTCTATCTTGATGACATTTTGGTCTTTTCCAAGAACAAGGAGGATCATGCCGAGCACTTGAGATTGGTGTTGGACAAACTCAGAGAACATCAGTTCTGTGCAAAGTTTTGAAAGTGCGAGTTTTGGCTCGGTGAGGTTCTCTACCTTCGGCATACCATCTCCGCCAAAGGCATAGCTGTTAAACATGAGAAGGTGTATGCAATTGTGAATTGGGAACCGCCTCAGAATGTGAAGCAGCTCCGCGGCTTTCTTGGGCTCGCAAGCTATTGTCGAAGATTTGTTGAGAATTTCTCTAAGATCGCGAAGCCTCTTTCCAACCTTCTCCAGGAGCATGTGAAGTATGTCTGGACACCTGAATGTGACATTGCTTTCAACACCCTCAAAGAGAAGTTAGTCACAGCTCCAGTTCTGACTCCTCCTGATGAATCCAAACCATTCGAGGTTTTCTGTGATGCTTCCCTTCAAGGTCTCGGTGCTGTGTTAATGCAAGAGAAGAAAGTTGTGTCCTATACCTCTCGCCAGTTGAAGCCCAACGAAAAGAACTACCCCACTCATGACCTCGAGTTGGCGGCAGTTGTCCATGCTCTCTTAACATGGAGACATCTCTTGTTGGGAAGGAAAGTGGACATCTTCACTTATCATAAGAGTCTCAAGTACATCTTCACTCGGCCCAACCTCAACCTCAGGCAGACTCGTTGGGTCAAAATGATTCAAGAGTATAATCCGAGTATTGAATATACTCCAGGCAAGGCCAATGTCATTGCTGACGCTTTGAGCAGGAAGGCTTACTGCAACAGTTTGATTCTCAAGCCCTATCAACTGGATCTTTGTGAAGCTTTCGGCAAATTTAATCTCCAAGTTGTTCCTCAAGGATTTCTTGCCAACCTCCAAGTCTCTCCTACTTTGGAAGATCAGATTCGTGAGGCTCAACTTCTTGATGCTATGGTGAAGAACGTGAAGATTGGGATTGCCAAGAGCCAACCCAAGTACAAGTGCTATCGCCTTGATGACAAGGATACTCTATTCTTCGAGGATCGCATTGTTGTTCCTAAGGGTGACCTTCGTAAAGTCATTATGAACGAAGCTCACAATTCACTCCTGTCTATTCATCCTGGAAGTACAAAGATGTACCATGACCTCAAGCAGTCATATTTGTGGACTCGAATGAAGCGCGAGATTGCTCAGTTCGTGAATGAATGTGATGTGTGCAGAAGAGTGCAAGCAGAATACCAACGACCAGCTGGTCTCCTCCAACCTCTTGCCATTCCAGAATGGAAGTTTGACCATATTGAGATGGACTTCATGACTGGATTTCCCAACTCCAAGCGTGGCAATGATGCTATCTTTGTTGTCATCGACAAGCTCACTAAAGTGGCTCATTTTCTTCCTATCAAAGAATCTATCACAGCAGCTCAGTTGGCAGACCTATATACCTCCAGGATTGTCTCTTTGCATGGCATTCCACAGCTGATATATTCAGATCGTGGAATCATCTTCACTTCTAAGTTCTGGGACTCCTTTCAGAAGGCCATGGGCACCAACATTCACTTCAGTACAACTTTTCATCCTCAAACTAGTGGCCAAGTCGAGCGAGTCAATCAAATTCTTGAAGATATGCTCAGGGCATGTGTCATTTCTTTCGGTATGAAGTGGGAAGATTGTCTTCCATATGCCGAGTTCTCCTACAACAACAGCTTCCAAGCGAGTTCGGGCAAGGCCCCATTCGAGATTCTCTATGGCAGAAAGTGCCGTACTCCACTTAACTGGTCATAGACTGGTGAACGCTAACTTCTTGGTAATGACTTGATCACAAAGGCTGAAGAAATGTGCAAAGTCATTCGTGAAAATCTCAAAGCCGCACAATCGCGTCAGAAGATTTAGTATGATAGCAAGTATCGTGACTTCGCTTTCGAGATCGGAGACCATGTATACCTCCGCGTCTCTCCATTGAAAGGTACTAGTCGCTTCGGTATTAAATGGAAGCTTGCCCCTAGATACGTGGGTCCTTTCAAGATCATTGGCAAAAGAGGCGATCTCGCCTATCAACTTGAGCTTCCATCCAACTTTGCAAATGTGCACGACGTGTTTCACGTGTCTCAGCTTTGCAAGTGTTTCAAGACTCCTGACCGCACTATCAACTTCGAAGAGATTGATCTCCAAGAAGACCTGTCTTATCATAAGCATCCCGTTCCTATTCTTGAAGAAACTGAGCGCAAGACTCGCAACAAGTCTACCAAATTCCTAAAAGTGAAGTGGTCACATCATTCCGACCGTGAAGCCACCTGGGAACGCGAGGACCACCTCCGTTCTTAATATCCGGAGTTTTTCCAGACCTAGATCTCGGGACGAGATCCTTTCATAGTGGTGGAGTGTTGTAACGCCCCATATGTAACTTGCCATATTTGTATTCCAACTCTTGCCATTTTCGGCACTAAGTTATGATATTCCCTCGTGGTTGGGTTTTGTCTTCGTTTTGCTTTTGTCCTTGTCATACATCTCATATCATGTCATTATGTGTATTGCATTTGCATACGTGTTCGTCTCATGCACCCGAGCATTTTCCCCATTGTCTGTTTTGCATTCTGGCACTCCTATGTCCTCCGGTGTTGTTGGGGATATTAGTACCAGTATGACCCGCCCAGGAGGGGCCGGGTCAGCCCTAATGGTGGGTTACAGAAGAAGCCCGATAAACATTCAAGATGATAGTTTACTAAATGTATAGAAGGCCCAAAGGCCTGGGGCCGGCTTAAAGGCCTGAGCCGGACATGTAAGGGAAGACTTGTAAAGAAAGGCATGTAAGGGAAGTTATCGAGCCGGACAAGATTATGAGCCGGCCGGGACTCTGTTGGCCACCAGGCGTCAACCCGTGTATATAAGGGGACGACCCGGTGGCAGTTTAGGGCAAGAAACAACCAAGTCGATAACCAAGCCGGCGAGTTGAGCCTCTTGGAGATCGAAACCTCAGCAATACCAATCCCAACTAGACGTAGGCTTTTACCTTCATCGTAAGGGGCCGAACTAGTATAAAAACTCTCTCGTGTGTCCTTTATCCCGATAAACCCCTTTAAGCTTCCTAGTGCGATGGCCCTATGACTAAGTCCTTGCTCTAGGACATCTGCCATGTCAACTCCACGACAGTTGGCGCCCACTATGGGGCCAGCGCACGGTGGATTTGAGTTCTTGAAGGGAAACTTCGAAGGGCTCAAGGGATACGATGTGGGCCGGATGACCAAGAGTCGTCACGGCAAAATCTACATCGACGATGAAGGCTGGCGCCCCGAGGCCGGCTCGATCGAGTACGGGTACCGGGTCCCCTTCGGCGGAATTCACGTCTTCATCGGCCGGATCGGCAAGTCCGGCCCTGAGCTGGACGTCCACTCCAACCTCATCGAAACGGCTCGGCACGCCAGGCCCGCCCGTGTTCAATCTGTCGTGAAGCATGCCTTCGTGGGCTGCATCCATGGTGGTGAATACTCCGAAGGATCGATGGAAGGCGGGGAGACGGCCATCTGCTCTGATACTGCATCATCAACAGGTGAGACGGACTCATTGTACCAACTGCAAGACGACATGCTCGGGGGCTATTCCGATGGCAGCAGTATTCCGGACCCCCTTGAGCCGCCAAAATGGGCTGGAGTCTTCATGGAGGGGACGCAGCCCGGGCAGAACTCCACCGCAGCGGCAGCAGCAGCTACCGGGTCAGCAGTAGCCGGGTCAGGAGACCCCACGCGCCCCCTGGCTTAGGTTTTAATGGACCTCATGGATAAGCTGACGACTCTGTTAACAGCTACGGTAGAACCGGCGGATAAAGCCCAGCATGACGCGGAAGTAGCACGCGTGCGGGAGGAGATGGTGCAAGATAAAGAAAATCTAGCCCCGGAGGAGACCCGGATGGCAGCAGAACGAGCAGCTTTGGATGCTCATGCTCAGCAGCTTCAAGCGGAAACCTTCCGGCTCTCGGTTGATCTTAATGCATCAAACGAGGTCATGAGGAGGAGGCATCAGAAAACTCAGTCGCGTCTGCCTCTAACGCTGGATCCGAGGAACCTGTTCCATACACCCGGAGGTTGGGGGAGCAACCCGCCAGAGGCAAACCGGGTCACGACGCCTGGTGCACCAGTTCAGCCACGCACCATGGAGCCACCTCGCATGAATATGGCTCCTCCTCGTTATGTATCAACACCCCCGGGTCACTTCTCTAACCCTATGGAAAATCTCATCGCAGCGTCGGCTCGTTTGGCGGCTCTCCCAATGGAAGGCGACTTGCCAGTGGCAATCGAAACCCGGAGGGTAAGAGAACTACTTAAGACAGCTTTGGCCCAGCAGGATGCATACTCCTACAGTCGAGACATGATTCATTCAACTCCTCGCCCAAGCCGGATCCCGAGTTACAGTAGGCACATGGAGTCCGGAGAGATGTCAAGTAATGCTCAATGCCACAACCGGCCATATCAGCATGAGCCAGTGCGGGCTGTAACCCTTAACTTGGCGGATCAGGGGAGGATTCGTCAAGATGCGGAATGGGCGGCTCAGATAGCAGCAGAGCAGGCGGCTCACCAAACGTTTCCGGCTTATCCAGCAACCTCGGTTGAGGCAGGAGTGGCCACAAGAACCGGAGGCGTACCTTGCCTGGTCCCAGCCATATGCAATGAGCGGTTGCCCAAGGATTTCAAGGGGCCTCGTAAGGTGCCTAACTACACGGCTGACTTACAACCGGGGGCTTGGATTGAGAGTTATGAGATGGCTATGGAGCTGTTGGAGGTTAGCGATGCTGCAATGGCCAAGTATTTTACCATGATGTTGGATGGAACGGCTCGGACCTGGTTGAAAGGATTGCCACCCAATTCTATCAGCTCATGGGCAGAGTTGAAGGCACGGTTCATCCAAAACTTTAAGGACACATGTAAGCAGCCAATGTCGATTGTGGACCTGACCAATTGCAAGCAAGAGGATGGAGAATCTACAACCCATTGGGTGCACCGGGTCAAGGAGATAATACATTCATCTGATAAGATGGATGCCGCTCAGCAGTTTTGATGTTGGAGAAAAATTGCCGCTTTGAACCTCTGAAGCAGAAGTTGGGGCGGCATAAACGTGACTGTAATGACATGGGGACGTTGATGGCAGCTCTTGTCAAGCATGTCGATTCTGATACCACCAAGGACCCGGTGTCTGATGAAGAAAAGGCAACAAAGGGAAAGAAGAATGGCAATGGCAAGGGTCACCAGCATAACCCGGCGAATCAAGGAGGTAATAAACGTAAGGCTGATGAGTTTGTTGCTAATACTAATGCGCGGGGTGGTAATCAGCGGTGCAAGGGCAGACAACCCCCTCGATCGGGCGGGTCAGACCCCATCCTTGAGTAGTTGTTGAATGAACCTTGTCCAAATCACGGCACCCGGGAGAAACCAGCCACCCACTTGTGGAAGGATTGCACGATCATGAAGGCATTTAAAAATTCAAATGCATTTGATGGGGGTCACGGCCCAGGCGGCGGCTCAGGTGGAGGCGGGTTTCAGGGCCCGGGCGCCGGTTCAAGCGGAGGAGGTTTTCACGGTCAGGGTTATCCTGGTCACCAAGGAGGATATAATCAGCAACACGGCCAAGGGAATCAGTAGCAGTAGCAATCCGGCTATCAAAGCAACCTGAAGCAGTTGAGTAGCGGACAGTATCATGTCTTTACTACCAGTTTATGCAAGAGGGACCAGAAACTCCACAAGAGAGCCGTCAATGTCATTGAGCCGGCAATTCCACGTTATTTACGTTGGTCGGAGCAGCATATTGTGTGGAGCAGAGAGAATGACCTGCCCCGGGTTGATAATCCGGGTCACTTGTCTTTGGTGGTAGCACCTTAGGTTGGTGGGTACAAGTTTACTAAGGTGCTCATGGATGGAGGCAGCAGCATCAACATCCTCTACTATGAGATGTTCCGCCGGATGGGATTAACGGATAAAAATCTTAAAGAATCCAACACTGTTTTTCATGGTGTGGTACCTGGTAAGTTGGCATACCCAGTTGGTAAGATCGAGCTAGAAGTAGCCTTTGGGGATGAGTATGACTCCAGGGCAGTAAAATTAACCTTTGAAGTGGTTAAGATCAAAAGCCCATATCATGCTCTGTTTGGGCGGCCGGCTTATGCCAAGTTCATGGCTCGACCGTGTTACGTATATTTGCAGCTCAAGATGCCGGGTCACAAGGGCACCATTACAGTCCATGGGAGCCGGAAGATAGCTTTGGAATGCGAAGAAGGTGATGCTACCTATGCTGAATCTGTTTGTGCAACAGAGGAGTTGAAATTCTATAAGGATCATGTTGACCCGGCGGACATGACATCATTAAAGAAACCAACAACATAGCATGAGCCGAAGTTAAAATTCAAATCAACTGATGACACTAAGATGGTTGACTTTGTGCCTGGTGATTCATCCAAACAGTTCATCATCAGCGCAAACTTGGATTCAAAATAGGAAAGCACGCTCATCGAGTTCATCCGTGAGAACCGGGACATCTTTGCATGGAAACCTTCAGACATGCTGGGTGTCCTGAGGGAACTCACTGAGCACACTCTTAATATCGATCCAAAGTTTAAACCTGTCAGACAGTTTCTCCGGCGGTTCAATGAAGAAAGGCGCAAGGCCATCGGAGAAGAGGTGGCCCGGCTCTTGGCAGCCGGGTTCATTGTGGAGGTCTTTCACCCAGAATGGTTAGCTAACCCGGTGCTTGTACTAAAAAAGAATGGCACCTGGCGTATGTGTGTGGATTACACAGATTTGAACAAGGCTTGTCTGGCTGATCCTTTTACTCTTCCCCGTATTGATCAGATCATTGATGCTACGGCGGGTTGCGCACGGTTGAGTTTCTTAGATGCTTACTTCCGTTATCATCAGATTAAGATGGCAGTCAAGGATCAAGAGAAGACAGCTTTTATAACTCCTTTTGGGGCTTTCTGCTATGTGTCTATGCCTTTAGGGCTTAAGAGTGCCTAGGCGACTTACCAGCAGTGTGTGCAGAATTGTCTTCACAATCAAATTGGGCGCAATGTTCATGCCTTTGTGGATGATATAGTGGTGAAATCTAGGGAAGAGGACACCTTGGTCACAGACCTGAAAGAAACTTTTGATAATCTTCGGGTTTACTAGATGATGCTTAACCCGACCAAGTGTGTTTTTGGAGTGCCAGCCGGCAAGCTCTTGGGTTTTCTGGTGTCTAATTGAGGTATTGAAGCTAACCCGGAGAAAATCAAGGCAATTACATCTCTAGCCAAACCAACCTGCGTCAATGATGTTCAACGACTGGTGGGTCGTGTGGCTGCTTCGAGCCGGTTCATAAGCCGGTTAGGGGAAAAGGCTATGCCTCTGTATTAGTTGATGAAGAAAACGGATGTTTTTGTCTGGAGTGATGCTGCGAACGCTGCTTTTGAGGATCTGAAGGCACAACTTGCTGAGCCGCTGGTCCTACCTGCTCCAATTGAGAAAGAGCCGCTATTGTTATACGTGGCTGCCAACTCATGGGCTGTTAGTGTGGCTATGGTGGTAGAGCGCAAGGAGGCTGGCAAAGAGCATCCGGTTCAGCGGTCAGTTTATTATGTCAGTGAAGTGCTAATTGAATCTAAGCAACGATATCCACATTAGCAGAAGCTTGTTTATGGGGTGTTCATGGCAAGCCGGAAGCTTAAGCATTACTTTCAGGGACATCCAATCACGGTGGTTAGCTCTGCTCCTTTGGGAGACATTATTCAAAACAGAGAAGCCACGGGGCGAGTTGCTAAATGGGCAATTGAGCTTGGGTCTCATGGGCTGAAGTATGTTCCACGTACCGCAATTAAGTCTCAAGCCCTGGTTGACTTCATCAATGACTGGACAGAGATGCAGATGCCAGAAGAGAAGCCGGACAACACATATTGGAGTATTCATTTTGACGGATCCAGGCAATTGGAAGGCTCGGGGGCTGGAGTCGTATTAACTACCCCACGAGGTGATAAATTTTGTTATGTGTTACGGTTGATGTTTCCATGCACTAACAACGCAGCAGAGTATGAAGCTTTGCTCCATGGTCTTCGAGTGGCAAAGGAGATGAGCTTGAGTTGGGTCAGATGTCTTGGTGACTCAGATCTGGTGGCTCAACAGGTATTTGGCAAGTGGGATTCCAAAGACCCTCTCATGGCGGCTTATCGCCGAGAGGTCGATGCTGTTGCAGGATATTTTAAAGGTTATCAGGTGGAACACATTGACCGTCGAAAGAACAAAGCAGCTGATGCTTTAAGCCGGCTGGGGTCTCAGCGTAAGCCGGTACCACCCAACACCTTTTTGGATGTTTTGCATAACCCCTCTGTCAAGTTTCCCACAGAAGAAGATTTAGTTGTTCCTGACCCGGAGTCGCAGTTGGTGGCGGCTCTTCATGTCATCCCAGATTGGACGGTGCCGTTCTTGGCTTACATGACCCGGGGAGAGTTGCCAGCGGATGAGACCCTGGCACGGCAGATAACCCGGCGATCTAAGTCCATGACGATTTCGGATGGAGAGTTATTTCATTGCAGTGTTTCCGGAGCGTTTCAACGGTGTGTTTCCCCCGAAGAAGGTCAAGAAATCCTTCGTGAGATCCATGAAGGCGATTGCGGTCATCACGCCGGGTCAAAATCTTTAGTGGCCAAAGTGTTTCGTCACGGTTTTTACTGGTTGACGGCTCATGCTAATGCAGAAGATCTGGTCAGTAGATGTGATGGATGTCAAAAATTTGCACGACGAGCGCATGTGCCGGCTCAAAAGCTCCGGATGATTCCAATCACCTGGCCGTTTGCAGTCTGGGGGCTTGACATGGTGGGACCTTTCAAAAGGTCTAAGGATAAAAATACACATCTCTCGGTGGCTGTTGATAAGTTCACCAAATGGGTTGAGGCGGAGCCTGTGAGTAAGTGTGATGCAGCCACGGCGGTTCAGTTCATGAAAAAAGTAATCTTCCGTTTCGGTTTTCCACACAGTATTATCACAGATAATGGCACTAATTTGTCCCAAGGGGCTATGGAAGAATTTTGTCAGCGAGAGCACATCCGGCTTGATGTTTCTTCTGTAGCTCATCCTCAATCCAATGGTCAAGCTGAGAGAGCCAATCAGGAAATTATGAAAGGACTAAAACCCCGGCTTATGGTTCCTTTACAGCGAACGCCGGGTTGTTGGGTAGAGGAGTTGCCTTCAGTGTTATGGAGCATCAATACTACACCCAACAGGTCTACGGTTTATACACCCTTCTTCATGGTTTATGGAGCAGAAGCGGTGTTGCCCAGTGACATCGGTCATGACTCGCCTCGTGTGGCGGCTTATGTTGAAGCTAACAATGAAAAAGCCAGACAGGATGCGCTTGACTTGTTGGATAAAGAAAGAGACTTAGCAGTAGCTCGGTCAGCAATTTATCAACAGGACCTGCGTCATTATCACAGCCGCCGGGTTAAGTCCAGGACTTTTCAGGAAGGCGACTTGGTGCTCCAGCTCATCCAAGATCTTTCAGATGCACACAAGTTATCCCCACCTTGGGAAGGACCCTTTGTGGTCAGTAAAAATTTAAACAATGGGTCCTACTACCTCATTGACGTTCGAGAGCATGCAGACTCACGTAAGTCGGAAGAGGAGACCCGCCGGCCATGGAACATTGCTCAACTCCGGCCATATTACACCTGAGCCACCGGCTCTCAACATGTACATACGTTCACATTGTATATACTATGATAAGCAATAAAGTAAGACCATCGGTCTCCTTTCTTTTCACAGACTATACATCTTTATTATTTCTTACTTACAAATGACTATTAAGGAGCTGATCATATTTGAATCAAGTTTAACCTTTTTAGTCTGGCTCATGATCGTATCTGAATCTACCTGCAAATGTCAAGGTCACTTGGGGGCTTCCTGTTCAAACATAGGTCGTATTCGAACCAAAGAGAACATATCTGTCGTAACCCTCTTGATCGGCTCAAGGCCAAACTCACTTGGGGGCTTCTTGATTGTATCTGAATCATAGCTTAACCCCTTTTGAGTCCGACTTGGATCGTATTCGAATCAGGGTCGTGAAAAAACCTCTCAAGGTCATTTGGGGGCTTCCTGTTCAAACATAGGTCGTATCCGAACCAAAGAGAATATAGCTATTGGTACCCTCTTGATCGGCGCAACGCCAAAGCCACTGGGGGCTATATGGTCGTATTCGAACATTAGCTTAACCCCTTTGGTCCGGTTTACTGATCGTATTCGAATCAGAAACCCCCAGCTTTTTGAATACAGAGTTAAAATTATGTTTATTATCTGTTGCTTGCCTTTTAGCTTTGTTGTTTCAATATTACAAATAAGATAGCCTGGTTTTCTTCCCCGGCTCAATTATTGAACAACACAACAGCCCGGGTTATTCAAACCGGTGGCTCAAGGATCCAAAGTTCACCACCTGGATTATTAAACCCGGCGATCTAAGGATCAACAAGGACAAGGTATGATTTCTACTTATACACGCTTACCCGCCGCGTTAGCTCAAAAATTCGTATTAACCCTTATCCTTTCTTTATATTTGTCTCTATTCTTTATTGAGGTAAATATATTGGCTATGAATTAGGGTGTCTACGCCCGTTTGGTTCTAAACCGCCTTGCCAGTCTTTTTCTTCTATTCACAGAAACAGAAGATCAAATATCGCAGAGACAAACATTAAACGATGCATACATTGACATCTGGAAGAAGATTCACATAGAAGTATTTTATGCACAATGGCATAAGCAAACATGCAGTGTTTTAGCAACTAAAGTTATTACAAGGCTTTATAAGCCTATGAAGATGATCATTGTCCCTCCCTCGCTGGTTCAGCACCTTCTGTTTGCTGGAAGTTGGATTTTGACCAATCAAAGCCGTTCATGGCGACAAATTCGGCTTCGTCGTCAATCAGGCCGACCGGGGCAATTTCCGGAGCAAAGGTATCTTCTCTCACAGGTGGGATTAGATCTACAACTTTGTATGAAGGAGTGTCCATCTTCTTATTTTCACTATCAAAACCCGGCTGGTACTTATCAACATTGGTGTCTTCTCCAAGACTAGTCGCCTGAGGCCGGACTTCGCGTACACACGCTATGAAATCATCCTGATCAAACGGAGACCCGTCCTCCTTTACAGTAGGGTAACCTCTTGCTACGTCCATCGGGTCTAGGTCTGGCACCCAAGCCTTGGAGTGGCTTAGGGCAGTCAAAGCTCCGGCTCGCACGCAGGAGCGTTTCACTTCCTGGAATCTAGCAGGAAGGATTGACAACTTCTTCAGGACATCGCTAAGCCGGTTGGGTCCTTGATTTGCAGGTGAGATAGCGGCCAGAGCCCGTTGTGCACCAATGTACAATTGTTCAACCAAGGTGTATACGACCTTCAGTTTAATCAATGGGTCTTGGCTCAGATTTTTACTTCGCGGACCTGCATATACTTTTAACAGATTAAGTTGGTGGATCATATTCCAGTTTGGCAAAAATTATACGAAAGGTCAACTCAGGTAGCTTACCAAAGATAGTAGCAACCATCTAACACACCCGGCCCTTCAAACTGTTCAGCTCTGTTGCAATTACTTTCAGAGCTGTTCCAGCTGTCTTAGCTTGTCGGGTCAGGAGTGTTTTCTCATTTTCCCAAGCCTTCTCCTTGGTAGCAAAGCTGGTCTTCAAATTTTCCGTTGCAGAAAGGCTCATTTGCAGTTTGGAAGTGGAAGATTTGATTTCGGACTCTTGACTTGCTAGCCGGGTCTTTGCGTCCGATAATTGAGAATTCAATTCAGACAATGCATTCTGTGAAACGTTCAGATAATTCAAGACTTGGTTTCAAATTCCAGTATTTAAATTCAAGATTCAAGTCCCAAGTACTTTATGAATAAACCACTTGACACTTGGGGGCTAATGTATGCTAAATCAAATTTTTACGACTCTACCAACATATTTGAAGTCCCAAGTCCTTTACAAAGTAACAACACTTGGCACTTGGGGGCTAATGTACACAGTTCAACAAGTTTATCAAGGTTAAACCGGAGTGTTAAGTACTTTGCAGATGGTTTAAAATTCTGAAGTACCGATTCATTAATGATCAAAATAAACCGGTCCTTGGGGACTATGGGTGAAGTTTTGTTCTATCGATATCAGGCAAAGATCCAGAGGTAAAAGTCTCGGCCCATATTTTAAGTCTACAGGTTATTCCATTTCTCTCATAATCTGAAGACTTGGGGGCTGAAGGAATATTGGTAAACCAGAAACAACGTACCTCATACTTCAACTGAAGCTTCTTGACCATCTCAATCTCAGACTCACGACTGGACTGTACATGACTGAGATAGCCGGATAAGATATCACTGGCATTAAGACGGTCATAGTTGGCAACATCAAAGCGAACCTTCTACCTCTCCAATGCTTCTTGCTTAGCTGTGCACCGAGCCAATACTGTTGGGTTCCCCGACTCAACAAAGCGGCTCCCAGTAATTTGAACATCTTGAACACGGAGAGACGGCGGGTCGGTTGAGCTTGACGGTCCAGCCGTAGAAGGATTCATAGTGGCTTTGTTAAAGGACGGCTCCGGAGGATTTGCTTCATTGACAATAGGCGGGTCTTCTCGGGCGACAATTAATGGAGAAGGCGGCCTAGCCGGCTCAGATGTTAGTACTGGCGGGTCTTCCACCGGTTTTGTTACCTTTGCCTTCTTGGATTTAGCCTGGCCGCTAAGGAAAAAATATATATTACAGGATAGTCAGCATCAAGATACAATTGATCAACCCGAAAGAAAAGAGGATTTCTGATTACCCAGGAGTAGTACTGAAAGCTGGAAATTGTGTTTGTGATGAGTCACCTGAGGAACAAGACACCTCCTGAAAAGGTAAAAGAAAGGAGTTAAAAGGAATACAATGAGCAGGATTCATTAAAACAAGTTAAGGACAGTAATAAGTAAACCTCGTTCGGGCGTTTCCGAGGGGTCTATTGAAGGATGACGGCCGGTTCGTCTTCAATCTCAACTTCACGGCAGCTTTCATGTTGCTGCTTTTTCAAATGAAAGTTGGGATCCAAGTGAGCTAAGGGGTTAGAAAACCTTACTTTACGGATCACTCGTCGAACTTTGTGTCTTGGTAAGGGCTCTGAGTCGGAGGAAATGATAGTTACCTCTGCTTCCCCGTCTTGACTAGCCCCAGTGTCATCCTGGTAAGGATCAGTGTCAATAAGATTGTTAAAAAATTGGCCAAGGGAATCAAGGACTACCTCCAAGTCAGACGTGTCATCAAGTTTCATTAAATCTTCAACAGTGGTTTTCTTCTTCTTCTTCTTCATTTTCCGGGTCATCTTCTTGGTGTTCATGGCGGCGGTTTTCGCCTTGTTGGCAGCTTCGTGGTGATATTTCACCTTCCAAAAGTCAGAATTCGCCTGCAAAGACCAAAAGAAAGATCAGCGCTAAAGTAGTATAGTTGGGCAAAATACAAAGGAAAAGAGATCAGAATATGCTTACTTCTGGTACTGGCTAAGCTTGCAGAAGGGGTTTAACCCAACAATGCTGCAGTCTTCATATTTCCCGTTCACCAAAAGGTTTGACATTGAAACAATGCCTTCTTCGGTGAGTTCAACTGAGCCGTGACAAAGAGAGTCATCCGCGCCTCCACCGTATTCATACATCAGTTTTGATCGATGGCTTAATGGAATAACCTGCCATGAGATCCAGCAGCAGGTCAGATCTACTCTGGTTAAACAGTTCCCCAATAAGGCGTTGATTCTTCTGATGGATGGAAGCAGCCTCTTGCATTCAGCAACGGTGAGTTTGTCCGGAAGGGTGAATTTGGAGTCAAGACGACCGGGGCGGTAACCCAGCAGCGGCTTCTCGTTTGCTGGAGAGGTATCATGACAATAAAACCAAGTTTGGTTCCAGTCCTTTGGGTGACTTGGTAATACGATGAGAGGGAAGACAGCACCCTGACGGTGCTGAATTGAGATGCCTCCAAGTTCTAAGCTAGGACCGTTGGTGCATTCATTCTGTCGGTTCAGATAAAAGTATTCCCTAAACAGCTCTACGGTCGGCTCTTGCTGAAGATACACCTCACAAAGTACATGGAAATTGCAAATATTAGATACGGAATTGGGTCCAAGATCCTGAGGATGAAGTTTGAAAAAATGAAGGACCTCTCTGAAGAATTTTGAACCGGGCGGTGAGAAGCCACGGTTCATGTGTTCAGTGAAGACAATCACTTCTCCATCTTTTGGATTGGGGTGTTCTTCCTCCGGGTCAGGAGCACGATAAGACATGACATTTTTTGAAGGCAGAAAACCAACGATGAAGAACTCTTTTAACCGTTCCTCAGTTATGGATGAGGGGACCCAATTACAGACGGTGGGTGTCTTTGACGGCATGATGTGCAAAGGACTGAAAAATAAATAACAACATGCCGGTTCAGTTTACGGTCAGTTATAAAACAAGTAATGGCGGTTTAACTAAGGGCTAATGACATATAGGGAAAAGAAAGCCGGAGCAGTAAGCCGCCATGACTACAGATTTTCTGAGAAAGCAGATTCAGCTAAGTGTTGGCATAAACACGTTTTACCAAGCTGTCATTATTATTTTGGATCAAATGGCTGTTCTGAAAAGAAAAATATTCTAGACCTAAATATCTAGTATAGATGGGTTCATCAGCTATAACAAAGCATCTATACAGAGAAAAAGGGATCTACGGCTATCAAAATGGATGCCAAACAACTACCGCGCGAGTTATATTTCCTTTTTGGATGCCTAGAGGCTGCAGAGGAAGAACTACCAGGAAAGTTCATGAAGAACGATGAAGAACACTGACGAACTCGCAAAGCACTAATGCAGATCTAAAAAGATTAAGAAGGCGAGACTTACGGGTGCGGATTCACTGTGGAGGGTCATCGCGTTTCTCTGGACAAGTCAGGTCGATGCAGCGGCCTGAGGTGGAGATGAGGAGCTCTGCGGCGGCGGCGGCAGAGCTCGAGCAGCAGCGAAGCAAAGAGAGGAGGAAGACGACCGAAGGGGGAGACTGAAAAAAGACCTAAGTGGTACCTATTTATAAGGGAGTAAGCGAACAGGCGGGCGCGAAAATCAAGGAGACCCGAATAATGATTATCCAAATAAACGGACACCTCGATTCTTAGAAGGCATTAAAAATGAATGATCCGTTGAAAGATGACGTCATGAAGGTTTTTTGTGTTTTCAGAAGATGACGTCACGGCGGGTTACAGAAGTTTTCAGATAGAGGATGGATTCCACCTAAGTATTAAAGATTGACAGAGAACAAAGTTCAAAGTTAACCTGGGGCCTAATGTTGGGGTTATTACTACCAGTATGACCCGCCCAGGAGGGGCCAGGTCAGCCCTAATGGCGGGTTACAGAAGAAGCCCGATAAACATTCAAGATGATAGTTTATTAAATGTATAGAAGGCCCAAAGGCCTGGGGCCGGCTTAAAGGCCTGATATTGTAAACCGTTGTATGTAAGCAAAGACTTGTAAAGAAAGGCATGTAAGGGAAGTTACCGAGCTAGACACGATTATGAGCCGGCCGGGACTCTGTAGGCCACCAGGCGTCAACCCGTGTATATACGAAACCTTAGCAATACCAATCCCAACTAGACGTAGGCTTTTACCTTCATCGTAAGGGGCCGAACTAGTATAAAAACTCTCTCGTGTGTCCTTTGTCCCAATCAACCCCTTTAAGCTTCCCAGTGCGATGGCCCTATGACTAAGTCCTTGCTCTAGGACATCTTCCGTGTCAACTCCACGACAGGTGTCCCTTTTTGCCTCTTTTCGTCTGCGAGTGTTAAACGTTCTCGGATTTGACCGAGACCTGCCAAGCGGCCTTGGTTCACTACCGGTAGGCCGCCTGTCAAGTTTCGTGCCCTTTGGACTTCGTTTGATACTCCAACGGTTAACCGATGAACCGTAAAGGCCTCATGTGTGTTGCAGCCCAACACCCCTCCAAAGTGGCCCAAAACCTAGCTAAACCCCCTCCATCCTCTCGGTCGTTCGATCCCGATCGCGTGGCCGAAAACCGCACTCCATTTGGAGTCTCCTAGCTTATAAATAGGACTCCCCGTCCGAAATTTCGTGCAAAACCACCCCTAACCCTTGCCTCTTCCTCCTCCCGCCGCCGGACGCGTCCGGATTGGGCCGGACACGTCCGCCCGCCGCCGCCTGACCTATCGCATGCCGACACATGGCGCGCCTGCGCCCACTTCACCGCTGGCCCGCTCGGCCCGCTCTCGGCCCCTGTGGCCCGGAGTCACCGCCGCCCGCCCGGTCTCCCGCGCCCTCGCCGCGCTGCCATTCTTCCTCCTCGCCGGCCGCCGCCCTGCCGTCCCTAGCTGGCCGGAGCCGAGCTCCGTCGCGACGATTCCGCCGCCGACCGCTCCGCCCGCGCCTCCGACGTCCACCGCGCCCCCGCAAGCCGCCTCCTCCTCACCACCTTCGCCGGATCCGGCCCGGGCCCCATCTTCTCCAGCCAACTCGAAGAACTCCGGAAAGCTCAAGAACTCCGGCGAGCTTTCCCCGGCCAACCTCAGGAACGTGCCTAGATCCAGATCCAGCTACAGTAACCCTAGGGGTTGACCTCATTTTTCCCCTAAGTCCGCATTATTTTCTAGCATGTTCATCGCATCATAACTTTGCATCTGTTGCTCCATTTTGCGTGCATGAGATATCAAATTGTTCGTCTCGATGTGCTCTTCATTTCATTCCATTGCACCATGCTTGTTTGAGTCCATGTTGATGCCCTAAATGCTGTTGCAAGAGTGCTATGTAATGTTAGTTTCTGTTTCTTATCAGATTATGGACATTTGTCATTTTTCCATGTTTAATGTGTGCCTCCTATGAACTTGAGCCCTACATGTGTTTTGGGCTATGCCATGCCATCTTTACAGGGGTGTATGCCATGTGTCTTTGTGATCAATGTGGTGACTAGCACAAGCATGCAAAGTAGCTCTCGTGATGTTGCTGATTTCAGGGACTTAGAATTCTTCTAAGTCATTTCCCTGATGTTATTTTTATGCCTTGTATTCATGTTGTTACAGAGTGATCCATGCCTCTTTTGAGCATGTTTAGTAAGGATGATTATGAGATATTGTTATGTTCTATCCATCCATGTCTTTGTGTGCAATTATGGAGTAACCTAGCATGACTCAATCTTGCTCTACTTTTGCTACAAAATGTTCCTGGCAGATTGTTTACATGTTATAGTTGATCCATGCATGCTATGAGTGTGTTCTTGCCATGGTTAGCTACTTGATCATGTCTTCTTGCTGGGTGTATACTTAGTTTGTCATCCAATGCCTTGTGGTGAGTGCATCGAGCTCGCAAACATGCCTACGTAACTCTGTTTTTGCCATGTCCAGTTTTCTGCTAAGTCTGAATCTGTTAACGAAACTTGCTATGTTTACATGGGTGCCATCATATCTTATGATCCTTTTTGGCTTATGGTCCCGGAGGCGCCTCAAAGCGACCTTCCGGACTCCGGGAGCAGAGGGAGCAAGGCTCCCGAGGGCTCCGTGGTCGGCCCTCGGCCGAACATTGCGTCGGAACCCCCAGTGGTTCCGGACTCGGGCAGGCGGCTTTCTTCCAAAAGGAGCAAGACACCTGTGCCGGTGACCTCTGTCCATGCAGAGGCACCGGACAATCTGCTGGGAGCGCTTCGCAGCGCTTCCATCAATGAAGAGCACTGCACTATTATGAGTGTAGTGATCTAGAAGGTTCAGTCCGCCAAGAGCGGACTGACTGAAGCCTGTGCTAGCCTTCTAACAGGCTTTGAGGTGAGTTTTTGAAATATGGGGAAAAATATTACCGCATAGACAGTAGTCCCTGATGCTCTGTTCGGTGTTCATAAAGAGAAGATGAACAGAGGATCAAACAATATCGCAGTAGTCTAATATAAGTATGTCAATATGCATATGCAGGCTTCGCTGCTGGCATCTGCCGCACTGACTACGGAGGTCGCCACACTAAAGCAGGACCTTAAAGGGTCCAAGGACGAGCTCGGCCTTGCCAAGAAGTACTTTCATGCCATGCCTTGTTTTGCTATGTTATGTTCTTGTAGCATGTTGTTATCTTGCTCTAAACATTGCTTCCTGATGTTAAATCCTGACATGTTATTTTCACCAAGTCTGTGAACCTGATATCTTTTGCACTTTTGCCATGCTTGTTTGAACCTGCTATTGTGTGATTTAGCCGTAGATCAGTGTTCATCTTTTGTCAAGCATCTTGAGTGGATCACTGCCATGTGCTTTGTTGCTATGTTGGAGTGCAGTAGCTTAGTTTCTTGATGCATTTTAGATGGCTTCGTGTTGTTAATCGCAGAATAGTGCCATTATTGTTTTGCTTGCCATTTGCAAACCGTGCATCCGATTCCGGTGATGTTTATATCGATTTCGACCGAAATCAACTCATCTCTCCATCTGCACTCTTGGTTTTCCAAGTTGAGGCCTGGCTCAATCTTTCCCTTCCGAAGCATGCATATGCACTGCATATCACATCCCGCATATCCTACCATGTTTTGCATCATGTTGCTTGCGCATTGCACCGTGGTTGATTGTGGTTCCCTTTTGCTTGTGTTCTTGCTTTGGGTAGAGCCGGGAGAAGAGTACGTGATCAAGGAACCCGTTGAGTACGCTTATGAGGATCAAGATTACGTCAACTCGGAGAACTTTGCAGGCAAGATGACCATACCCTCGAAATCACTTCTACCTTTGCTTGCTAGTTGCTCGCTCTATTGCTATGCCTATGCCTCAATACCTACCACTTGCTATATCATGCCTCCCATATTGCCATGTCAAACCTCTAACCCACCTTGTCCTAGCAAACCGTTGTTTGGCTATGTTACCGCTTTGCTTAGCCCCTCTTATAGCGTTGTTGGTTGCAGGTGAAGATTGGAGTTTGTTCCTTGTTGGAACATGATTATTGTTGGGATATCATTATTATAACTTGTTTACTTTAATGCATCTATATACTTGGTAAAGGGTGGAAGGCTCGGCCTTATGCCTGGTGTTTTGTTCCACTCTTGCCGCCCTAGTTTTCGTCATACCGGTGTTATGTTCCTTGATTTTGCATTCCTTACGCGGTTGGGTTATAATGGGAACCCCTTGACAGTTCTCCTTGAATAAAACTCCTCTAGCAAGCCCCAACCTTGGTTTTACCATTTGCCACCTAGCCATTTTCCCTTGGGTTCCGCGGACTCAAGGGTCATCTTTATTTTAAACCCCCAGGCCAGTGCTCCTTTGAGTGTTGGTCCAAAACAGAGCCACTTGCAGCGCCACCTCGGGGAAACTTGAGGGTTGGTTTTAGTTGTACGTAGTGTTCATCCGGTGTGCCCTGAGAACGAGATACGTGCGACTCCTATCGGGATTTGTCGGCACATCGGGCGGCTTTGCTGGTTTACTTTTACCATTGTCGAGATGTCTTGTAACCGGGATTCTGAGTCTGATCGGGTCGTCCTAGGAGAAGGAATATCCTTTGTTGACCGTGAGAGCTTGTGATGGGCTAAGTTGGGACACCCCTGCAGGGATTTGAACTTTCGGAAGCCGTGCCCGCGGTTATGGGCAGATGGGAATTTGTTAATGTCCGGTTGTAGAGAACCAGAAACTTAACTTAATTAAAATGGATCAACAGCATGTGTAGCCCTGATGGTCTCTTTTCGGCGGAGTCCGGGAAGAGAACACGGTCTCGTGTTATGCTTGAACGTAAGTAGTTCTAGGATCACTTCTTGATCATAGATTCTCGACCATGCCTTACCTTCTCTTCTCGCTCTCATTTGCGTATGTTAGCCACCATATATGCTAGTGCTTGCTGCAGCTCCACCTCATACCTTTTACCTACCCAGAAGCTTAAATACTCTTGATCGTGAGGGTGTGAGATTGCTGAGTCCCCGTAACTCACAGATTACTTCCAAAACCAGATGCAGGTGACGATGATACCATTCCAGGAGATGCGACTGAGCTCAAGTGGGAGTTCGATGAGGACTCAGGACGTTACTATGTTTCCTTTCCAGACGATCAGTAGTGGAGCCCAGTTGGGGCGATCGGGGATCTTATGCATTTGGGGTTGTCTTTATTTTGGTTCCGTAGTCGGACCTTGATTGTATCTGGATGATGTAATGCTATATTTATGTATTGTTTGAAGTGGCGATTGTAAGCCAACTCCGTACCTCTTTCTTATTCAGTACATGGGATGTGTAAAGATTACCCCTCTTGCGACATTGCCTACAATGCGGTTATGCCTCTAAGTTGTGCTCCGACACGTGGGAGATATAGCTGCATCGTGGGTGTTACAAGTTGGTAATCAGAGCCTTCCCCGACTTAGGAGCCCCCTGCTTGATCGAATCGCTGGCGTTGTTGAGTCTAGAAAAATGTTTTGAGTCTTTTAGGATTATATATATCGGAGAGTAGGATTCTTTTTACTCCTCAGTCCCTTCGTCGCTCTGGTGAGGCATCCTGACGTAGAGTTTTTGACTCTTCTCTTCTCAAATTTCACTAAAAAAAATTTAGGATCACGCGGGTATCTTGGAATCGTTTCGATGGTTTTGTGACGAGAACATTGTTCTTGGTGCCTCCTGACATATTCTAGATCCATGAACACAAAGGGAGATACATGATCCACTATCAACAAGGGATGATACAAGAGGTAACTGGTTCTTCTCCGTGAGGAGGTCTTGAATCCACAAAGGGATCTTCCCATGAGGGGTCTCGAATCCAAGGTGGATCTTCTCCGAAGAGGGGTCGCGGTCTCTCTCAAGGAGTAGATCTGTATGGATGAGCGAAGCTCTATCTCTCAAATGAGCTATCACAACGCTAACCTTATCTAGGAGGTTGTGGAGGAGTATATATTGTCTAGGGACACGAAGGGGTAAGTGAGGGGTACATGGGCTTCAGCCCGCAACACTGGACACAGCCAGGGGCCGGACGTCCATAAGGTGTCGGTCGTCCGGAGGCTCGCCGAGGTCCGGACGTCCGGGGATCCTCAGACTTCCGTAAATTCCGGCTCGGTCGCTAAAGTACCAGATTTCCGGAAGTGGCCGGTCGTCCGGTGGCGTTGGACGTCCGATCTTTTGGCTCGGGCTTCAGGCTCCGGATTTCCGGAGACGTTCGGACGTCCGGTCGCTGGAGGGGGGTCGAACGTCCGGTAAGGACCGGTCGTCCGGCGGCTGTAGTCTCCGGGCAGCTCCTTCTCTTGTTCCTCGCGCTTGGTGTCCTCGCCGTCTTGTCCATGGTCTTCCTCTTGGTTCCCGGTCTTGCATAGCACACATGTTTGAGGTAGTCGCCATGTCTCACATGTGGAAAGTGACGATTCGGAGAGGAGCGAGTTCACCTTGTGTCCGATGGCGTATGGGGTTTTGAGAGTAGTTGGAGTGTACATGGGGATGAACATGGGATGCTCTGCATCATCTTTTGTGTTTGATTGTCTAGTGGATGTGTGATTGGACTTGTTCTTGAGTGTTTCCCCTTGTGATTTCTCTCTGTTCTTCCCCGTGTTTTTCGTGTTCTTAGTTGGGATCCGCTCCTTTCGTGAAAGATCGGTCGTATAGGGTTCCACCCTAGATCATCTTGGTATCTAGAGCAATGTTCATCATGATTTAGGAGCCTCCCCCCTTGTTTTCTAGCCTAATTTTGTTGTGTTCTTCCTAAATTCGAAAATCCCCAACAAAAATAGCGCCAAATATTTTTGTGATTTGTTGGTTTGATGATGTTTTGTTGATTTTGATCCATGGATTCATTGTGTCTTGAGTAGATCTATCTTTTCCCCCAGTTTCCCCACTTTCCATCCACGAAATCCATCAAATTTTGCTCCCGAAATCATCAATTTCCGCCCCCAATTCAAGAATTTCCGCCCCAAACGAGATCTGGAATCATCAGGCCGGACATCCGGGCCCCAAGCCGGACATCCTGCTCCTGGAGCGCATTTTCGCGCAACGTTCTAGACACCAGGTCCCGGATATCCGGCCCCGACCCCGGATGTCCGACCCCTGGAGCATCAACCTCCCGTGTTTCACCGCTTTTACCATAACTTTCACATCTGGAGTCCGATTTTCTGGTTCCTTAGCTCCTTGAGTAGATATTGACATCCTCTATCCATCTAGATAGGTTTCAACACCATTTGAGTCCATCAAAATTGAACTTTGGCATCTTCGCCTAGGGCTTCTACCATATCATCCGCATAACCACCACCGACTTATGCAACCTAACCGATTTTGTTCCTTATAACATTTGAGGTTGTTTGAGTTGTGATTTGAGTCTCCTAAGGTGTTTTGGCTACTTAGGGACGGTTGCTTCTTCATCAACCACCACCATAACTTCCGCATAGGCTTGCCCACCATACACTTCCGCTACCCCAACTTAACCCAATTTTGTTTGTGTTGTGAGTTGTGTCTCCTAAGGTGTTTTAGCTACTTAGGGACCGTGCTTCCAACTCCGACACCGTGTATAGTCAACCACCTTACCCTCCACTTCGCATTGTGTCTCAAAACCCATCATTGCATTTCCGCAATCCCATTGAGCTTCCGCAACCACCACCGCTTTCCTGCTACCACCATTTGACATTTGTCTTTTGAGATCTTGAGTTCGCGGTTTTTCCATTTCCTAAGGTGTTTCGGATACTTAGGGATGAGTCTCCATCATCTTGGTATCCACATCAAGAACACTGCCACTCGTCATCACCACGGACGGTAACCTCTGTATTATCTTGGTATCGTGGTATCCATCTATTTGTATATTCTCCGTGCCATTACATTGTTAACCCCTTGCCCATTTTGCGTCACTTGCCTATTGAGACTAGCCATTTGAGTATTGCCGACAACGTTACTTGTGCACATTAGTGATATACACCATACATTGCATACATACCATATCATATTGGTATCATATCATCCCTTGTGTCACAAGATTGTTCCCATATATATCCAATTGTTACCTTGGTTTGTGCATTTCGCATTGTGGCCTTATACAAAAAAATGATTTTAAGCATACAAAAAGAGACGACAAAGAAGCTTGTCATATCCAATCATCTTGGATCATAGCACCGGAACATCATACAATATAGCATACTTGGGATAGAAGTCGTTGCATTTTTGTCTCCTATAGGTTGTGCACAAGTGTCATATCCGCCTATTGAGCAATCGTGGTAGCGTCTCTCTAGAGTTATGCAACAAGAGTATTTTCCGTGGATTCCACATCTTGAGCTCATTCCTTGGTTGCACGACCCCATTTATCTATCCGTGTGTGTGTGTTTCCGTGTGCCATTCATTGCTATTGGTCTACTTGTTTCACTTGCGAATTTGTGAATCTCTTTCAACATTATTGACTCTTGCTAACATTTTGCATTAAATTGCCAATATCCTCATCGAGCTACTCCATAAGCTTTAGTTTGTAGGTGTGAGTTAACAAGACCGGTACCAATTTCACTATTCTTTCATCTCACATTGAGTGAAACGGGATACATCCTCAACTTTGGGAAAAGGTAACTTGGTATTTTTTATCTCATTTCCTACTCACCTCTACTCAAGTCTTGTGATGGATAGGCAGGCCATTGCACCTTCGCTCTACAACAACAACGACGAGTTTGATGCCACAAATAACTCTACCTTTGCCAAGATGCAAGCTCAAATGGTGGAGATCAAAGCCCTCATCAAGTCCTACAAGCGATCTTCCTCATCTTCAAGAAGACTCTCAAGTACACATGCTTCCAAGCTACCATCTCTGGCAAGGTCACATCGGCATCGATACCATCACCACCACAAACATGAAGGTCAAGAGCTCAACACCAATAACCGCTCAACGACTTCACCATCTCCCTTGGCATCTTCACCAAGCGACTTCAAGGAATCTTCGCCTTTGGATATACGGCATTTTCGCCAACAAGCACCTCAACAGTATGCTCAAGAGAAGCTCCCCACGCTCAAGTTTGCGACTTCCACGAGCTACTACGACCTCGATGATGTAGGGTGGAAACCCTAAGGGCCGATCTTTCACGAAAGGAGCGGATCCCGCGATGAACACGAAGAACACGAGGGGAAACACCAGGGGGAATCACAAGGGGCACAAAGAGAAACACTCAAAGCAACAAGATTAAGTCACACATGTGCTAGATCCACGAAACACGAGAGGAGATACAAGATCCAAAGTCAACAAAGGACGATACAAGTGGTAACTGCTCTTCTCCGCAAGGAGGTCTTGGATCCAAGTAGATCTTCTCCGAAGAGGGGTCGCGGTCTCTCTCGTGGAGTAGATCCAGATGGATGAGTGAAGCTCTATCTCACAAATGAGCTAACACAACGCTAGCCCTAAAACATAGGTAGGAGGAGAGTATATATAGCCTAGGGGGGGCGAAAGGGTACATGGTCCTCGGCCCTTTACTGTGCGCAGACAGACGGGGGGCATAGGTTTCACTAGTGGTTTCTCCCGAGAGCATAAGTATTCACGGCGGGTAAACAAATTACTGTTGAGCAATTGACAGAATTGAGCATAGCTATGAGAATATCGGTATGATCATGTATATAGGCATCACGTCCGAGACAAGTAGACCGACTCCTGCCTGCATCTACTACTATTAATCCACACATCGACCGCTATCCAGCATTCATCTAGAGTATTAAGTTCAAGAGAACAGAGTAACACTTTAAGCAAGATGACATGATGTAGAGGGATAAACTCATGCAATATGAAATAAACCCATCTTGTTATCCTCGATGGCAACAATACAATGCGTGCCTTGCTGCCTCTACTGTCACTGGGAAAGGACACCGCAAGATTGAACCCAAAGCTAAGCACTGGTCCCATTGCAGGAAATATCAATCTAGTAGGCCAAACCAAACTGATAATTCGAAGAGACTTGCAAATATAACCAATCATACATAAAAGAATTCAGAGAAGATTCGAATATTGTTCATAGATAAACTTGATCATAAACCCAAAATTCATCGGTCTCAACAAACACACCGCAAAAGAAGATTACATCGAATAGATCTCCACAAGAGAGGGGGAGAACTTTGTATTGAGATCCAAAAAGAGAGAAGAAACCATATAGCTAATAACTATGGACCCGTAGGTCTGAGGTAAACTACTCACACTTCATCGAAAGGGCTATGGTGTTGATGTACAAGCCCTCCGTGATCGATGCCCCCTCCGGCGGAGCTCCGGAACAGGCCCCAAGATGGGATCTCGTGGATATAGAAAGTTACGGCGGTGGAATTAGGGTTTTGGCTCCGTATCTGGTAGTTTGGGGGTACATAGGTATATATAGAAGGAAGGACTACGTCGGTGGAGCAACAGGGGGCCCACGAGGGAGGAGGGCGCGCCCAGGGCGGTAGGCGCGCCACCCTACCTCGTGGCCTCCTAGTTGATGTCTTGACGTAGGGTCCAAGTCCTCTGGATCATGTTTGTTCCGAAAATCACATTCCCGAAGGTTTCATTCCGTTTGGACTCCGTTTCATATTATTTTTCTACGA
This sequence comes from Triticum urartu, assembly GCF_056163025.1. Taxonomy (NCBI): domain Eukaryota; kingdom Viridiplantae; phylum Streptophyta; class Magnoliopsida; order Poales; family Poaceae; genus Triticum; species Triticum urartu. Next base: position 263,098,832 of record NC_141876.1, read on the forward strand.
AACCCTAAAATAGGCAAAAACAACAATTCTGGGATGGGCCTCCGGTTAATAGGTTAGTCCCAAAAATAATATAGAAGTGTATAATAAAGCCCAATAATGTCCAAAATAGAATATAATATAGCATGGAACAATCAAAAATTATAGATACGTTGGAGACGTATCAAGCATCCCCAAGCTTAATTCCTGCTCGTCCTCGAGTAGCTAAATGATAAAAACAGAATTTTTGATGTGGAATGTTACTTGGCATAATTTCAATGTAATTCTATTAATTGTGGTATGAATATTCAGATCCGAAAGATTCGAGACAAAAGTTTAATATTGACATAGAAATAATAATACTTCAAGCATACTAACTAAGCAATTATGTCTTTTCAAAATAATATGGCCAAAGAAAGTTATCCCTACAAAATCATATAGTTTGACTATGCTCCATCTTCACCACACAAAGTATTCAAATCATGCACAACCCCGATGACAAGCCAAGCAATTGTTTCATACTTTTAATGTTCTCAAACTTTTTCAATTTTCACGCAATACATGAGCGCGAGCCATGGACATAGCACTATAGGTGGAATAGAATGGTGGTTGTGGAGGAGACAAAAAAGGAGAAGATAGTCTCACATCAACGTGCTATGGAGATGCCCATCAATAGATATCAATGTGAGTGAGTAGGGATTGCCATGCAACGGATGCACTAGAGCTATAAATATATGAAAGATCAACAAAAAGAAACTAAGTGGGTGTGCATGCAACTTGCTTGCTCACGAAGACCTAGGGCATTTTGAGGAGCCCATCATTGGAATATACAAGCCAAGTTCTATAATGAAAAATTCCCACTAGTATATGAAAGTGATAACAAAGGAGACTCTCTATCATGAAGATCCTGGTGCTACTTTGAAGCACAAGTGTGGAAAAAGGATAGTAGTATTGCCCCTTCTTTTTATTTATTTTTTATTTTTTGGGGCCTTCTTTTTCTTTGGCCTTTATCTTTTTTTATTTGGGACAATACTCTATGAATGATGATCATCACACTTCTATTTATTTACAACTCAATGATTACAACTCGATACTAGAACAAAGTATGACTCTATATGAATGCCTCCGGCGGTGTACCGGGATAGCAATGATGCATGAGTGACTTATATGAAAGAATTATGAACGGTGGCTTTGCCACTACTAAAATGTCAACTACATGATCATGCAAAGCAATATGACAATGATGGAGCGTGTCATGATAAACGGAACGGTGGAAAGTTGCATGGAAATATATCTCGGAATGGCTATGAAAATGCCATGATAGGTAGGTATGGTGGCTGTTTTGAGGAAGGTATATGGTGGGTATATGATACCGGCGAAAGGTGTGCGGTATTAGAGAGGCTAGCAATGGTGGAAGGGTGAGAGTGCGTATAATCCATGGACTCAACATTAGTCAGAAAGAACTCACATACTTATTGCAAAAATCTATTAGTTATCAAAGCAAAGTACAACGCGCATGCTCCTAGGGGATAGATTGGTAGGAAAAGACCATCGCTCGTCCCTGATCGCCACTCATAAGGAGGACAATCAATAAATACATCATGCTCCGACTTCTTAACATAATGGTTCACCATACGTGCATGCTACGGGAATCACAAACTTCAACACAAGCATTTCTCAAATTCACAACTACTCAACTAGCACAACTCTAATATCACCATCTCCATATCTCAAAACAATTATCAAGTTTCAAACTTCTCATAGTATTCAACACACTCATAAGAAAATTTTATTTATTAATCTTGAATGCCTAAAATAATTAGGGAAAATTACCATGCTGTTTTGTAGTACTCTCAAAAATAATCTAAGTGAAGCATGAGAGAACAATGGTTTCTATAAAACGAATCTACCACCGTGCTCTAAAAGATATAAGTGAAGCACTAGAGCAAAAACTATATAACTCAAAAGATATAAGTGAAGAACATAGAGTATTCTAATAATTTCTGAATCATGTGTGTCTCTCTCAAAAAGGTGTGTGCATCAAGGATGATTGTGTAAAACTAACAAATAAAGACTAAAATAATACAAGACGCTCCAAGCAAAACACATATCATGTGGTAAATAAAAATATAGCTCCAAGTAAAGTTACCGATAGAAGTAGACGAAAGAGGGGATGCCTTCCGGGGCATCCCCAAGCTTTGGCTTTTAGGTGTCCTTATATTATCTTCGGGGTGCCATGGGCATCCCCAAGCTTAGGCTCTTGTCATTCCTTGTTCCATAATCCATCAAATCTTTACCCAAAACTTGAAAACTTCACAACACAAAACGTAAAGTAGAAAATCTCGTGAGCTCCGTTAGCGAAAGAAAACAAAACACCACTTCAAGGTACTGTAATGAACTCATTCTTTATTTATATTGGTGTTAAACCTAATGTATTCCAACTTCTCTATGGTTTATAAACTATTTTACTAGCCATAGATTCATCCAAATAAGCAAACAACACATGAAAAACAGAATCTGTCAAAAAACAGAACAGTCTGTAGTAATCTGTAGCTAACGCAAGATCTGGAACTCCAAAAATTCTAAAATAACTTTCTGGACATGAGGAATTTATCTATTAATCATCTGCAAAAAGAATTAACTAAATAGCACTTCCAAATAAAAATGGCAGCAGTTCTCGTGAGCGCTAAAGTTTCTGTTTTTTACAGCAAGATTAACAAGACTTTCCCCAAGTCTTCCCAACGGTTCTACTTGGCACAAACACTAATTGAACACAAAAAACACAACCAAAACAGAGGCTAGATAAATTATTTATTACTAAACAGGAGCAAAAATCAAGGAATAAAAATAAAATTGGGTTGCCTCCCAACAAGCGCTATCGTTTAACGCCCCTAGCTAGGCAAAAAAAGCAAGGATAGATCTAGGTGTTGCCATCTTTGGTAGGCAATCCATAAGTGGCTCTCATAATAGATTCATAAGGTAATTTAATTTTCTTTCTAGGGAAGTGTTCCATGCCTTTCCTTAACGGAAATTGGAATATAATATTCCCTTCCTTCATATCAATAATTGCACCAATCGTTCTAACGAAAGGTCTACCAAGAATAATAGGACATGAAGGATTGCAATCTATGTCAAGAACAATAAAATCTACGGGCACATAATTCCTATTTGCAACAATAAGAACATCATTAATTCTTCCGATAGGTTTCTTAATAGTGGAATCCGCAAGGTGCAAGTTTAAAGAGCAATCATCAAAATCACAGAAACCTAACAAATCACACAAAGTCTTTGGAATCATGGAAACACTAGCACCCAAATCACACAAATCATAGCATTCATGATATTTAATTTTAATTTTAATAGTAGGTTCCCACTCACCATAAAGTTTTCTAGGGATAGAGACATCCAACTCAAGTTTTTCTTCATAAGATTGCATCAAAGCATCAACGATATGTTTAGTAAAAGCTTTATTTTGACTATAAGCATGAGGAGAATTTAGCACACATTGCAACAAGGAAATACAATCTATCAAAGAGCAATTGTAATAATTAAATTCCTTGAAATACAAAATAGTGGGTTCATCAATATTTAAAGTTTTGACTTCTTCAATCCCACTTTTAACAATTTTAGCATCAAGATCTAAAGACTCCAAATTTTTGGAACGCCGTCTAGGTAAAGGTGGATCATATTCAGTCCCATTATTATCAAGATTCATATTGCAAAACAAAGATTTAATAGGGGACACATTAATAACTTTTAGATCTTCATCTTTATTATCATGGAAACTAGAAGAACACGCTTTTATAAAACAATCTTTCTTAGCACGCATCCTAGCGGTTCTTTCTTTGCACTCATCAATGGAAATTCTCATGGATTTGAGAGACTCGTTGATATCATGCTTAGGTGGAATAGATCTAAGTTTCAAAGAATCAACATCAAGAGAAATTCTATCAACGTTCCTAGCCAACTCATCAATCTTAAGCAATTTTTCTTCAATCAAAGCACTGAAATTCTTTTGTGAAGTAATAAATTCTTTAATATTAGATTCAAAATCAGAGGGCGTCTTATTATAATTTCCATAAGAATTGTTGTAGGAATTACCATAATTATTAGAGGAATTACTAGGATACGTCCTAGGGTTAAAGTTTCCTCTATATGCGTTGTTACCAAAATTGTTCCTACCAACAAAATTCATATCCATAGATTCGTTATTATTCTCAATCAAAGTAGACAAAGGCATATCATTAGGATCAGAAGAAACACTTTTATTAGCAAATAATTTCATAAGTTCTTCCATCTTTCCACTCAAAACATTAATTTCTTCTATTGCATGCACTTTCTTATTAGTAGATCTTTCAGTGTGCCATTGAGAATAATTAACCATAATATTATATAGGAGTTTAGTAGCTTCTCCTAAAGTGATTTCCATAAAAGTGCCTCCTGCAGCCGAATCTAAAAGATTTCTAGAAGCAAAATTCAATCCGGCATAAAAAATTGGTATAATGATCCACAAATTCAAACCATGCGTAGGGCAATTACGTATCATTATTTTCATCCTCTCCCAAGCTTGTGAAACATGTTCATGATCAAGTTGCTTAAAATTCATAATATCGTTCCTAAGAGAGATGATCTTAGCGGGAGGAAAATACTTAGAGATAAAAGCATCTTTGCACTTATTTCACGAATCAATACTATTTTTAGGCAAAGACGAAATCCAAGCTTTAGCACGATCTCTAAGCAAAAAAGGAAATAGCTTCAATTCAACATTATCATTATCCACATCTTTCTTCTTTTGCATCTCACACAAATCAATGAAGCTATTTAGATGGGTAGCGGCATCTTCACTAGGAAGGCCAGAAAACAGATCTTTCATGACAAGATTCAGCAAGGCAGCATTAATTTCACAAGATTCAGCATCGGTAAGAGGAGCAATCGGAGTGCTAATAAAATCATTGTTGTTGGTATTGGTAAAGTCACACAATTTAGTGTTATCTTGAGCCATCGTGACAAGCAAGCAATCCAACACACAAGCAAATGAGTAATGGGCAAAAAGAGGCAAATAGAGAAAGAGAGGGAGGATAGAGAGAGAGAGAGGGTGAATAAAACGGCAAGGGTGAAGTGGGGGAGAGGAAAATGAGAGGCAAATGGCAAATAATGTAATGTGGGAGATAAGGGTTGTGATGGGTACTGGGTATGTTGACTTTTGCGTAGACCTCCCCGGCAACGGCGCCAGAAATCCTTCTTGCTACCTCTTGACCACTTGCGTTGGTTTTCCCTTGAAGAGGAAAGGGTGATGCAGCAGAGTAGCATAAGTATTTCCCTCAGATTTTGAGAACCAAGGTATTAATCCAGTAGGAGGCCACGCACGAGTCACTCATACCTACACAAACAAATAAATCCTCACAACCAACGCGATAAGGGGTTGTCAATCCCTACACGGTCACTTACGAGAGTGAGATCTGATAGATATGATAAGATAATATTTTTGGTATTTTTATGATAAAGATGCAAAGTAAAATAAAAGGCAATAAAAATAACTAAGTATTGGAAGATTAATATGATGGAAGATAGACCCGGGGGCCATAGGTTTCACTAGTGGCTTCTCTCGAGAGCATAACTATTCATGGCGGGTAAACAAATTACTGTTGAGCAATTGACAGAATTGAGCATAGTTATGATAATATCTAGGCATGATCATGTATATAGGCATCATGTCCGAGACAAGTAGACAGACTCCTGCCTGCATTTACTACTATTACTCCACACATCGACCGCTATCCAACATGCATCTAGAGTATTAAGTTCAAGAGAACAGAGTAACGCTTTAAGCAAGATGACATGATGTAGAGGGATAAACTCATCCAATATGAAATAAACCCTATCTTGTTATCCTCGTTGGCAACAATACAATACGTGCCTTGCTACCCCTACTGTCACTGGGAAAGGACACCGCAAGATTGAACCCAAAGCTAAGCACTTCTCCCATTGCAAGAAAGATCAATCTAGTAGGCCAAACCAAACTGATAATTCGGGGAGACTTGCAAAGATAACCAATCATACATAAAAGAATTCAGAGAAGATTCAAATATTGTTCATAGATAAACTTGATCATAGACCCACAATTCATCGGTCTCAACAAACACACCGCAAAAAAAGATTACATCGAATAGATCTCCACAAGAGAGGGGGAGAACCTTTTATTGAGATCCAAAAATAGAGAAGAAACCATCTAGCTAATAACTATGGACCCGTAGGTCTGAGGTAAACTACTCACACTTCATTGGAAGGGCTATGGTGTTGATGTAGAAGCCCTCCATGATCGATGACCCCTCCAGTGGAGCTCCGGAACAGGCCCCAAGATGGGATCTCGTGGATACAGAAAGTTACGGCGGTTGAATTAGGGTTTTGGATCCGTATCTGGTAGTTTGGGGGTACGTAGGTATATGTAGGAGGAAGGAGTACGTCGGTGGAGCAACAGGGGGCCCACGAGGGTGGAGGGCGCGCCTAGGGGGGTAGGCTCGCCCCCTACCTCATGGCCTCCTGGTTGATGTCTTGATGTATGGTCCAAGTCCTCTGGATCATGTTCATTTCAAAAATCACGTTCCCGAAGGTTTCATTCCATTTGGACTCCGTTTGATATTCTTTTTCCGCGAAACCCTAAAATAGGCACAAAAAACAGCAATTCCGGGTTGGGCCTCCGGTTAATAGGTCAGTCCCAAAAATAATATAAAAGTGTATAATAAAGCCCAATAATGTCCAAAACAGAATATAATATAGCATGGAACAATAAAAAATTATAGATACGTTGGAGACATATCAGATATCCGGGCGGGAGGCCGGATATCCGGGTCGGGGCCGGATGTTCGGGCCCTGTTGACTTGGCCGCTGGTCTGTTGCTGCAGGTGATACCTCGAGGGGTCGGATGTCCGGGGTCATGGCCGGATGTCCGGGGCCTGGGAGGTGTTCTTGACTCCTTCCGTTGGTTCTTTTCATCCGTGAACTTGGGGGCTTCTTCATCTTCATGTGCATCTTCGGGAGGGTTCTTGTCGGTGTCAAAACCGGCGGATCTCGGGTAGGGGGTCCTGAACTGTGCGTCAAAGGCGGATCGTAACATGAGGCAGGGGACACGATGTTTTACCCAGGTTCGGGCCCTGTTGATGGAGGTAAAACCCTACGTCCTGCTTGATTTATTCTTGATGATATGGGTATTACAAGAGTTGATCTACCACGAGATCGGAGAGGCTAGACCCTAGAAGCTAGCCTATGGTATGATTGTATGTTGTCCTACAGACTAAAACCCTCCAGTTTATATAGACATCGAAAAGGGCTAGGGTTACACAAGGTGGGTTACAAAGGAGGAGATATCCATATCCGTACTTCCTAGCTTGCCTTCCACGCCAAGTAGTGTCCCATCCGGACACGAGACGAAGTCTTCAATCTTGTATCTTCATAGTCCAGCAGTCCGGCCAAAGGATATAGTCCGGCTGTCCGAAGACCCCCTAATCCAGGACTCCCTTAGTAGCCCCTGAACTAGGCTTCAATGACGTCGAGTCCGGCGCGCAGTATTGTCTTCGGCATTGCAAGGCGGGTTCCTCCTCCGAATACACCCCGAAAGAATTTGAATACAAGGATAGTGTCCGACTCTGCAAAATAAGTTCCACATACCACCATAGAGAGAATAATATTTCCACAAATCTAATCTTCTGACACGTTTCGGCAATATGACGTTATGTCATGGCCCGGTGATTATTCGAACCGTTTTCTTTAACTAACTCCGCACATAATGCGAGGCAGTTTCCTGACATGTCTTGTCAAAGCAGGGATCGTGTCCCCCTTATTACGGGATTCACATCAATACGGGCGTGGGTAACCCAACCGCGCCATCGGTTACGGCGCTTGGGGAATAAGCGAGTTTTACCAGGCTAGTGGGGGCGCATGGCTTCGGCCGCCCTTATATAGGGATAAGGTTTAACCTTTTTCTACCCACGCCTTCTTCCTCCTTGCCTATTCGTTCTTGCGCACTCAAGCTCCAACGCCAAAGTCCACATCCTTCCCCTCAACCTTCTGCAATCATGGCCGGAGCGGGAGGCAAATGGATGGCTTCCTCCGTTATAGAGGGACGCATCAAGAAGCTGCGCGGAGCCGGATACTTGGACGCGAATATCGCGCATCGGCTGCCCGCTGCGGGACAGATCGTTCCTACCCCTGAACCTCACGAGAGGGTAGTCTTCCTCCACCACTTCCTCCGCGGACTGGGGTTTCCCCTCCATCCATTCGTCCATGGTCTCATGTTCTACTACGGGTTGGACTTCCATGATCTGGCCCCGAACTTCGTCCTCAACATTTCGGCGTTCATCATCGTGTGTGAGGCTTTCCTCCGCATCCGGCCCACTTCGGCCTGTGGTTAAAGACCTTCAATATCAAGCCGAAGGTGGTGGGCGGCCAACAAGCAGAATGCAGCGGAGCCATGGTGGGCAAGATGCCCAACGTTATATGGCTTGAAGGCTCCTTCATGGAGACCATCAAGGGGTGGTAATCGGTGTGGTTCTACATCACCGAGCTGCGCGACGCCAAATGGGTGGCTGCCCCCATGTTTCGATCTGGAATCCCCACGCGGCTCACCTCCTGGAAAGAGAAGCGCCTGTCCTGGGGTTCATCGGTAGAGCTGGACGGACTCCAAAAATGTATCCGGAATATGGCCGGCAAGAAGCTCAAGCTTGTCAATATAGTCCAGGTCATGCTCATCCGCCGGATCCTCCCGTGCCAACAACGGGACTTCAACTTGTGGGAGTTCGACCCGGCCCAGCACCAGACTCTGAGCGAGCTCTTCGACACGAAGCACAAGGACACCTAGAAGGTGCTGTTTAAGGGCGCCGAGGTCCCTTCCTCCCTCACCGAGGACCGCAGGCTAAGCGCGAAGTGCCAAGCACATTCGGTGAGTTCTATACATCCGGTAGGATATTTATTTCCCCTAGCTTAACCATGTGCGGGGTCTGAGCTCCATGCCTTTGACAGGACTGGGTGGAGACGTCGGGGCAGATTAACTGTCCGGCCCCTCTGCCCGAAGACACTGCGGACGCTCTCCTTACGGAGATGCTGACTCCGGCTCCTTACAAGGTGCCGGAGGAGACCAAGAAGGCTAAGGAACTCGAAAGAGTTCTCGACGCCAGGCGTTATTGGACTTATCGTCCGATAACTCCGCGACGCACTCCTCCCCCGAAGACGAGGAGGAAGATGAAGATGCTCCCCCTCCAGTCGGGGGAGACAAGAAAAGGAAGGCCGCCCCAACCGGGGGGGGGGGGCGAAGGGTCCAAGAAGGGAAGGACTCTCCTTCCGGACTTCTCCACCACCGCTGCCGAAGGCGAAGACGAGTGGCTGCTCAGGGCCAAGCCCCTGGCGAAGTCGTAAGTATTCGGATGCCAGAGTAACTCATAGCATACCTTTGTCGCACTGCCTCTCCTAACGCCGAATTATGACTATGCAGACCACCACGAGCCCGTATCGACGTATCGTCGGACGGCTCCCTGGGCTCGTCGGATATGGATAGCGATCAACTTCCGACCGCCACCTCCCCTTTCCCTACGGACAATGCCGAGGTATTGTCTCAAGAGGCACCGGGTCGAGGGGAGACAGTCCCGGAGGCGCCTCAAAGCGACCTTCCGGACTCCGGGAGCAGAGGGAGCAAGGCTCCCGAGGGCTCCGTGGTCGGCCCTCGGCCGAACACTGCGTCGGAACCCCCAGTGGTTCCGGACTCGGGCAGGCGGCTTTCTTCCAAAAGGAGCAAGACACCTGTGCCGGTGACCTCTGTCCATGCAGAGGCACCGGACAATCTTCTGGGAGCGCTTCGCAGCGCTTCCATCAACGAAGAGCACTGCACTATTATGAGTGTAGTGATCCAGAAGGTTCAGTCCGCCAAGAGCGGACTGACTGAAGCCTGTGCCAACCTTCTAACAGGCTTTGAGGCGAGCTTTTGAAATATGGGGAAAAATATTACCGCATAGACAGTAGTCCCTGATGCTCTGTTCGGTGTTCATAAAGAAAAGCTGAACAGAGGATCAAACAATATCGCAGTAGTCTAATATAAGTATGTCAATATGCATATGCAGGCTTCGCTGCTGGCATCTGCCGCACTGACTACGGAGGTCGCCACACTAAAGCAGGACCTTAAAGGGTCCAAGGACGAGCTCGGCCTTGCCAAGAGGCAGCTCGAGGAGGACAAACGTAAGTAGTACCTAGTCTATGGATATGTATAAACCACTTGGGAGTTCCGTGGTGTGACGTAGCTTTCTGGATATGGACAAAGGTAAGTAGTACCTAGTCTATGGATATGAAAGCACCAATGTCGGTGTCAAAACCGGCGGATCTCAGGTAGGGGGTCCCGAACTGTGCGTCAAAGGCGGATGGTAACAGGAGGCAGGGGACACGATGTTTTACCCAGGTTCGGGCCCTGTTGATGGAGGTAAAACCCTACGTCCTGCTTGATTTATTCCTGATGATATGGTTATTACAAGAGTTGATCTACCACGAGATCGGAGAGGCTAAACCCTAGAAGCTAGCCTATGGTATGATTGTATGTTGTCCTACGGACTAAAACCCTCTGGTTTATATAGACACCGGAAAGGGCTAGGGTTACACAAGGTCGGTTACAAAGGAGGAGATATCCATATCCGTACTTCCTAGCTTGCCTTCCAAGCCAAGTAGAGTCCCATCCGGACACGAGACGAAGTCTTCAATCTTGTATCTTCATAGTCCAACAGTCCGGCCAAAGGATATAGTCCGGCTGTCCGGAGACCCCCTAATCCAGGACTCCCCCAGTTCTCTTGGAACCTAATCATGCACAACATCTCGTATTTAGGTAGTAGCCATGTCTCGAGGGGATCATATGCGATATCACTAAGGAGAGAAGTCACCTCGGTCTCGAGAGCTCTAGCTCGTGCTCGTGTCTTGGGTCCTCTTGGCACTTCGTGAGACGATGGTAGGTCCATGGGGAGGAACGTAGGATGCTCCGCATCATCTCCCCTCCCTTGGGGAAGATCCGACCTCAGATCGAAATCCTCATCACCATGGTAGGGCGAGAGATCTTTGATATTGAAGATGTCGCTCACGGAGTACTTGTCGCATGTAATGTCGATCTTGTAGGCGATGTTGTTGTAGCGTTCAAGCACCTTGAAAGGTCCATCCGCTCGTGGTCGAAGTTTGGACTTGCATTCATGGGGGAAGCGGTCCTTGCGAAGGTGTAGCCACACGAGATCTCCAATGTTGAATATCATGGGGTGCTTGTTGAGGTTGAGCTTGGTCGCAAGTCGTTGTACTTGGTGCTCGATGGTGTGCCTTGTATTTTCGTGCACCTTCTTGAGATGGTTCACACGTGCACCTGCATCCATATTGATGCGCTCTTGTAGTGGTAGAGTTAGAATGTCCAAAGGGGACAATGGGTTGAATCCATAGATGACCTAAAGGGGAACTTGCCGGTAGCTGAGTGTATTGCATGGTTGTAGGTGAACTCGGCGATATGTAGACACTCCTCCCACTCCTTGATGTTCTTCTTGATGAGCACTCGATGTAGAGCGGAGAGTGTGCAGTTGGTCACCTCCGTTTGGCCGTAGGTTTGAGGATGGTAAGCCGTGGAGAAGAGTAGCTTGATTCCGAGCTTGGTGCATAGGGTCTTCCAAAAGTAACTCAAGAACTTGACGTCGCTGTCCAAGACAATCGTCTTTGGCACTCAATGTAGTCGTAAGACTTCCCTACAAAATATATTGGCGACATGTGAAGCATCGTCTATCTTGTTGCAAGGAATGAAATGTGCCATCTTAGAGAATGGGTTCACAACTACAAATACTGAATCCTTTCCATTTCTAGTTCTTGGTAATTCAAGTACAAAATCCATGCTAATATCTTCCCATGGTTGATATGGAATTGGGAGAGGCATGTAAAGGCCATGGGATTGAGCTTTAGACTTAGCTTTGCGACATGTAGAGCATCGGTTGGTGAAGCGGTTGACGTCGCGAAACATCTTGGGCCAATAATAGTTCTTGGAGAGCATAGCAAAAGTCTTGTCGCATCCAAAATGTCTCATTAGTCCTCCTCTGATAGAGGCCAAGGTGTCCCGTCTTTCGATGAGATGGTGGCTATCATTTTGGAGGAAGTCGACCTTGACGATCCGACTATGAACGTGCAAGGACGTCACGCCTTAGCAATCGCTAAACCAACTCCGAGAGGTTATTGACCACGCCAGAGCATGATCAACCTGACCATGAAGGTCTGTTTCCTGCAGGCAAACAAAGAACAAGCAAGAAACTAAGATTGCAATCTAGATATTGCGAATATAAGATGAAAGCTTTATTGATCTAGGTGGGGTTCTGTGACGTCTTGGTCTGGTCGTTGAACACAAACGAAGTACGTGAAGTTGCAGCTATGGCGAACTTTTAATCTAAACAAAACTCAAAGTTTAAACGACGCGCTAAGGGCTGTATATATGAAGGAAGAGGGGGGGGGATTTCGTGGCCCTTGGAGGAGGGGTCCGAAACCAACCCTAACTCTTGTTTCCCCACACATACAGACTCTAAAAACAGCCTATACTTAAGTATTTCAAAAATACATGGGCCTGGCCCAATAATAAGGTGGTGCAGCACCTAGAATAGCCTCTGGACGAAATCTATGAAGTGGCATCTTGTATATTTCGTCCAAGGCTTCATGCACTCCTTATGGTGGCTTCAAAGTCCTGAAATCGTCACTTGTAACTCCGTTGTTGATCCCCTTGTGCATGCCATCATCTCCATGCCTGGTCTTTCTCCAGTGTTCAACCCTCTTATCCACGCCAGCCCTTCATTTGGAAGCAAAACAAATGTATCCAATTTAGGCAGCATCATATTCTCATGAACATTAGAATCATTACCAAGAAACGATAGTACCTGATAATTTAATTAGCGTGCACGAGGTCTAGTAATTGGTCCAGTATCTATAGCAGCAGGGGCTGTGGGTGTAACAATGGTATTGATGTCCTCATCATCCCCCTTCTTGAAATGAAGTCATCCTCGACATTGTTTCTACCATGGTGTATAGAATTTTTATCAAATTGCCATGGTCTACCAAGTAATAAGGAACATGCCTGCATAGGTACCACATCACAATCAACACAATCAGCATATGTAGAGATACTAAAATGCACACAAATGGTACGTGTTACCTTAACCTTGCCGCTGTTGTTGAACCATTGGATGTAGTAAGGATGTGGATGCGGTCTTGAGGTGAGAGAGAGCTTCTCCACCATCTCCATGCTAGCCATGTTGTTGCAGCTCCCTCCATCTATGATGACACGAATAGAACGTTCCTTCACAACTCCCTTGGTTTGGAACAAATATGCCTCTGATTTTGCTTAGCTTGTGTAACCTGCACACTCAAAACACGTTGAGCAACTAAACATTCATACCTATCAGCATCTTCAGCAGCCATGTATTGCGTATCATGATCAGAATCATCTCCACCGTTTTCTTCATGTGTAATAAGAGCCTAAGTCTCCTCATCATAGTCACTAGCGGACTCATACCCACCATCCTCAGTAGCAATCATCACATGCTGAGATTTGCATTCTCTCGCAAAATGTCCCCTTCCCTTACAACGATGACAAATAATATCACTTGTGTGCCCTGTTGATGCCATGGAAGAAGAAGAGCTCTACACAGGCCCAGCAGGTGTGCTCTTGGAAGATAGTGGTGGTTATGCCTGCTTTCTTGTATCACGGCTGGAGGTGGCACCCGATGGAGGTGCTGGTTTAGTGGAAGTAGAGGATGCATGTGGTGTCCATGATGAAGATCGACCTGCAAAAAAGTTAGTTCGCGCCAATGCATGTTGATCCTGCACTTCACGTTCAGCTTTATAAGAAAGATGGAATAAACGAGTGATATTATTATAGTCCTTATACTCTAGAATGGTCTGAATCTCTCTATTTAATCCACCCATAAAATGTGCAAGCATAGCTTCATTGTCCTCAACAATACCACATCTAATCATGCCAGTTTGTAGTTCCTGATAATATTCTTCTACAGAATTTTTTCCTTGTCTTAAACGCTGCAATTTTTGAATTAATTCATGTTGATAATATGGTGGAACCCAACGAGTACGCATAGCAGTTTTCAAAGCAGCCCAAGTAGCTGGAATAGGATATAATCTACAATATTCAGACCACCAAACACATGGAAAGCTAGTGAAAGCACAAACAGTAGCAGGAACACATCTCTCCTCAGGATATTGTAAACATGTAAATCATTGTTCAATTTCTAACTCCCAAGTAAGATATATATCAGGAACATATCTACCCTCAAATGGTGGAATATTCAATTTCAGTTTAGGGAGATGGTCATGATCTCGTACCTGAGGGGCAGCCCTCCCATTGCCATTATTTGCATGTGGACGACCTGGTGGTTGTGGTGCTGGTGGTTGCACGTAGTTCTGATTTTGATCAACCTCATCCTCGTAATCTCCCGCATAAGCATCCTCCACCGCATCAGCAACAGGAGCTGCAGAAGTATCAACAGCGGCACAAACAGTTTGGCCAGGCGGAAGAGGGACACGGCTCACTCGGTGGAGGGTTGTTTTGTGATGTGGAGGTAGTAGTAGTCGTCGTCGTCGTTGTCGTTGTTGTTGTTGTTGTTGTTGTTGTTGTCATTGTTGTTGTTGTAGAGGTGCGTTAGGTGCAGCCGGTGGTGGTGGTGGAAGACGCGCGAGAAATTCATTAAACTTGTTATCGAGCTTTGTTTCGAACGTCTTCTCCGTGCCATCTATCTTCTCCATGGCCTCTTCAAATCTGTTTAGCACATCTTGGACATGTCCACTCATCATTTGCTGAAATTTATCATGCAACTCCTTATTCGTCATGTTCTGCCAGTCAGTCTCGTCGGCTTGTCAGCCTGCCATGGTTAGCAGCAATAGAAACACACAAGAATATGATCCTACGGACTACTAACAAGAGGTGGTGGTGGGTGTCACAAATCCGTCAAGCAAATCTCAAATTCTTACCAGTTCTTACCTAACAGCAGGCGGTGATCAGCAACCATCGTAGTCAAAACTCTCAAAGCTTGGATAGAGCAATTACTAGGGAGAGTCAAACGCACGATGTAGAGTGGAGCTGGGAAGGCTTATAATATGGTAGCAAAAAGGGTCAGCAATAATCAATTCAGAGATGCAAAGTTGAATAAATGCTCAACGACGGTACTGTGATGGTCCTAGGCTAGACCATGCTAGAGACGTGAGCCTAGAACAATAACAAAATCACGATGATGCACGTAAACAAGGGAGGAGCACGCTCTGAATTTTTTTCTTCTTTTTTTCACTTTTTTTGCAATTTTTTCCTCTTTTTTTGCTCTGCAACAATATTTTTTTGAAAAAGTCTACAAATGGTCTAAACACTACCTAGCCAGATTAATTATTTTTCTACTGTAGGTAGCATGGAAGTTCGGGAGTCCTACTCTGTCGCGACTCGAAGTATGGCGTGATCTGGAAATCCAAAATAGAGTAACAAAATACTGGACTCAGACTAGGACTGGTGGCGTCGATGAATCTGGTGGAACTCGGACTGGTGGCGGATATATGTTGCAGGTGGACTCGAATTGGCGTGATGGCGGCGGATAGGTGATGGCGTATATGGACTCGGATTGGCGGTGAATATGGAATCGTGGTATATGGCAGCAGCGATGAAGTTGGTGCGATGGTGGTATACGGCAACAACGATGATGATGATACGGTGGTGATATATGGCAGCGGTGACGTGCCAACCTGTGAACAGAACACGAAACTCTAAAGGACTAGACGCTAATACCAACAACTTGACACGACGATGCAACCACAAATTCAACAAAGCAAATACAGAAAAGATTATGCAAAGGATCAGATGGGTTCGAATATGATGAACTAACCCTAATTTTTTATGGTCTTTTTCGTCGACTATAAGTATGAAGAACAAACTCGATCGAAACTACGAAAAAACTGTAAAATCTCACTGAGCAACCTGGAAATCTGATACCACTTGATAGAGGCAAAGGTGCCCCGTCTTTCGACGAGATGGTGGCTATCGTTTTGGAGGACGTCGACTTTGACGATCCGACTACGAACGTGCGAGGACGTCGCACCTTAGAAATCGCTAAACCAACTCCGAGAGGTTATTGACCACACCAGAGCACGATCAACCTGACCACGAAGGTCTGTTTCCTGCAGGAAAATGAAGAACAAGTAAGAAACTAAGATTGCAACATGGATGTTGCGAATATAAGAGGAAATCTTTATTGATCAAGGTGGGGTTCCGTGACGTCTTGGTCTGGTCGTTGAACACAAACGAAGTACGCGAAGTTGCAGCTATGGTGAACTTTTAATCTAAACAAAACCCAAAGTCTAAACGACACCCTAAGGGCAGTATGTATGGAGGAAGAGGGGGGGATTTCGTGGCCCTTGGAGGAGGGGTCCGAAACCAACCCTAAGTCTTGTTTGCCCACACATACGAACTCCAAAAACAGCCTATACTTAAGTATTTCGAAAATACATGGGCCTGCCCAATAATAAGGTGACGCAGCACCTAGAATAGCCTCTGGACGAAATTTATGAAGTGGCATCTTGTATATTTTGTCCAAGGCTTCATGCACTCCTTATGGTGGCTTCAAAGTCCTGAAATCATCACTTGTAACTCCGTTCTTCATCCCCTTGTGCATGCCATCATCTCCATACTTGGATTTGCTCCAGTGTTCACCCCTCTTATCCATGCCAGGCCCTTCATTTGCAAGCAAAACAAATGTATCCAATTTAGGCAGCATCATATTCTCATGAACATTAGAATCATTACCAAGAAACAAAGGTACCTGATAATTTAATTGGCGTGCGCGAGCTCTAGTAATTGGTCCAATATGTATAGCAGCAGGGGCTATGGGTGTAACAATGGTATTGATGTCCTCATCATCCTCCATGATATTCCTGCAAAAGCAACAAACAAAGAGAAGACTCGGGGATGCAAAGTTTGTTAGCTCTCATGAGATATCCATCTTTGATGTAATAGCGTTCCCAAGAGGTATGCGTTAAACACTTGGCATAGGGAATAGCAGAAGTGGGATCATGCTCATAGAATTCTTCTATGTTCTCAAATCCAATGACATCCAATTCAAGTTGAGTAACAAGTATGCATGTGCGGGAAAGGGCATCCGCTACAACATTTTCCTTACCTTTGATGTACTTGATGACATAAGGAAAAGACTCAATGAATTCACTCCATTTAGCTTGACGCTTGTTCAACTTAGTTTGACCCTTAAGGTATTTAAGCGTTTCATGATTGGTATGAATGATAAATTCATGAGGGAGAATATAATGTTCCCATTCATGCAAAACTCGCACTAAAGCATATAACTCTTTGTCATAGATGGGGTAATTGAGTTGTGCTCCAGAAAGTTTCTCACTAAAGTAAGCTATGGGGCGCTTCTCTTGCGTTAACACACCTCCTATGCCATTACCACTAGCATCACAATGAATCTCAAAGGGTTTGCCAAAGTTAGGTAATGCAAGCACGGGAGCATGAGTAAGCAAATTCTTAAGCTCATTAAAAGCGGTATCTTGGGATGGTCCCCGAACAAAAGGCGCATTTTCTTGCTCAAAGCATGCAAAGGTGAAGCAATGGTACAAAAGTCATTCACAAATCTATGGTAGAAACCGGCTAAACCAAGGAAGCTATGCACTTGATGCAAGTTGGTTGGTTGTGGCCAAGTTTTAATAGCATGGATCTTAGAGTCATCAACATGAACACCCTTAGAGGAAATAACAAAACCCAAGAAAACGAGCTTATCAACGCCAAAAAGGCACTTTGCCATGTTAGCATAGAGACGCTCTTTCGAAGAGTTTGCAAAACGGTTCGAACATGGGTGACATGATCTTTGAGAGATTTGCTATAAACAAGGATATCATCGAAGTATACCACAACAAACTCACCAATGTAAGGGCGAAACACATAATTCATAAGACGCATAAAAGTACCCGGTGCTTCCGATAAACCAATAGGCATGACTAACCACTCATACAAACCAAACTTTGTTTTGAAAGCGGTTTTCCATTCATCGCCCTCTTGTATGCGGATTTGATACTAACCACTTTTAAGATCAATTTTGGAAAATATAGTGGCACCACTAAGTTCATCAAGCATATCATCAAGGCGTGGAATGGGATACATATAGCGAACGGTGATAGCATTGATAGGTCTACAATCGGAACACATGCAAAAGCTACCGTCTCGTTTTGGCACAAGAATGACCGGAACGGCACAAGGACTCAAGCTTTCACGAACATGTCCATGGTCTATGAGATGCTTTACTTACCTTTGTATTTCTTTGGTTTCTTCGGGGTTGACTCGGTAGGGAGCTTTGTTCGGAAGAGGTGCTCCAGGGATGAGGTCGATGAGGTGCTCGATGCCTCGTAGTGGAGGTAGTCCCTGAGGTAGCTCGTCGGGGAAAACAACTTGGAATTCCTGCAAAAGAGTAGACAACACTAAAGGTAGGGTGTGATAGGTGTTAGCTTTTGGTGCATCGTCCTTGCACAAAAGGATGTAGTGTATCACACTAGATGGGTTCACACACACTTCTCTTATCTCACGTTTGGTGGCAAATAGAACTAGGTTCTTCTTTTCGCTCATCGTGGAGGCACTCGATTTGGGCTTGTGGCGCTCACTCTCTTTTTGGTGGTTCGCTCTCTCACTATTCTCTCCATGATGGGTGGCTTGCTTGTCGGTGATCACTTGGCTTGGATAGGGCGAAGTACGTACTCCTTTACTTTCATCTTGAAGATGTAGTGGTTCGTTCGGCTGTTCTATCAAATTACCATGGTCGTCCAATCATAAGGTGACAAACGGTCATTGGAATGATATCACACTCCAAAGTGTCTTCGTAAGCTCTGATGTTGAAGGAGACTTACACTCTATGCTCTACTTGAATAGTGCCGGAGTCGCTTAGCCATTGAACTTTGTAGGGATGTGGGTGCTTCGTCTTGGGCAATTGGAGCTTGGAGCAAAGTTCTTCACTTGCTAAGTTATGGCAACTCCCTCCATCGATGATGACCTTGACGAACCTTCCCTTGATGCCGGCCTTGGTATGGAATATGTGGCATCTTTGGTCTTCCTCTTGGTGATGTTGAAGGGTCAAGACCTTGGAGACAACTAGAGCGGGACTTGAATCTTCATCACAAAAGACTTGTTCCTCTACATCGTTCACTTGCCGGTGCATGGTGACTTGCTCAAGTGCTTCCGTTTCTCCTTCACTCATGGAGTCGTATGTACCATCGTCGTTGAGGATCATGGTTCACTTGTTGGTACACTCAAAGGACTTGTGGCCTCAGCCTCCGCATGTGAAGCATTTGAAGGACCTTGTCTTGACGGTCTCATCAGTTGGTGTAGATGATGATGAAGCTCTCGGTTTGAAGTTTCTAGTAGTAGGAGGATAACTTGGAGTTGTCGAAGTTTTCTTGTAACTTGACTTGTCGATGTTGCTTGTAGAAGGCTTGGTTGAGCTAGACAGTGTTGGAGTCGTTGAAGCTTGGGTGTTGGGGAAGCCGTATGACTTGGATGAGAACTTGGCATACTCGATGTCTTCTTACACTTGACGTTCCGCTTTGGTAGCTTGATGCACTAGCTCGATGAGGTTCGAGTATGGTTGGAAGTCGGCTATCTTCTTGATGGGATGATTGTGGCCATTCAAGAAACGTGCCACAGTTTGCTCATCATCGTCCGTGACATTGGCTCGTATCATTGCAATCTACATTACCTTGTAGTACTCTTCAACGCTCTTGGATCCTTGCTTGAGGAGTTGGAGTTTCTTGAAGAGGTCAAGGTTGTAGTAGGTAGGCACGAAGCGTGCTCTCATGACATCCTTCATTTGCGCCCAACTAGTGATGGGTGGTTCACCTTTTGCCTCTCGACGCTCAATGACTTGTTCCCACCAAATGAGGACATAGTCTTGGAACTCAAGGGATACCATCGCGATCTTCTTCTCTTCTTCATAGTTGTGCAAGCGGAAGATTTTGTCGACCTTCAATGCCCATGAAAGGTACTCTTCGGGATCATTGCTTCCATTGAACTTGGGCATGGTGAACATTAGCTTGCCATAGCATTGCTCTTCGTTGTGTTCGGGTCGGGGATGATGACATCCTTGACGAGGAGGATCGTCTCTCACAACACGCTCTTGCTGTGGAGGATTTCCATTGTATTCTTGCTCTTGTTGAACTTGATGTTCTTGGTGAGCTTGTGGAGGAACTTGTCGAGCTTGACGTTGCACGCGAGCTTGATACATGAGTTCGTGAACTTCTTCGCGAAGTGCTTCTTCATGTTCACGAGCTTGTCATCCTCGGTTGGCTACGACTCGACTTGATTCTCCGAGGGCTTGTTGCGCCTCAAATGCTTGAGCTTCTCTCAATTTTTTCTCTTGAAGTTGTGCCTCAGCATCTTGTGCTTCTTGGTGTAGACGCGCTCGCTCTTCCTCTTTGTGTTGGCGTTGCCGTTCTCGTGGTTGCGCAAAGGTAGCTTGGTTTTGATGATGTCATTGTTCTTGAGATTTGTTGTCGTGAAGAGGGTTGCGGTTGGCTTGATGATCTTGGAGTGCGGCACGTTGAAGAGTATTGGATGTCGGTGTACTTGAGCCGGAGATGGTGTAGTCGGAGTGTCGACTTGAGCGGCTCCGTCTTGATGAGGACGAAGTGGAAGAAGAGCGGTTGAGCAACAAAGCACAAATCTCGTCCATTCTTGCGTCATTCTCTTTCTTGTGGTCGTCGACATTGTGGTCGAAGTAATCTCTTGTGCGTTGCTCGGAGAGTCGCAAGTCGGTGGTGAGGTTGTCAATGCGTTCGCTCATTGCTTTTTGCTCTTGATGCAAAGCACGTTGTGCACCAAAGAGGTGGCTCTTTGTGACGTAGGAGTTCATGTCATCGTCTTGCCCTATGAAGAGTGGGTTGGTAGAAGTACTTGGCCTATCCATTATTCCAAACAAATATGTGAGTGGGAGAAAGAGAAGAACGTATACCAAATGTACCTTGACCGATGTTGAAGATGGATCAAAGATCACTCCAATGTGGAACAAGGAAATAGCACAATTGGTACTAATTCTTGTCGGTTTCTCACACCTACACAAGTAAAAGCTTATAGTGGAGCTCGGTTAGGATGGTGGGACAAAATTTATGCAATTTTTAGTGAGCTTAAATAATTTTGGAAAAGATTCGCAAGTTTGCAATGCAACAAGTAGACCAAGCAAAATATGGTACACGAAAACACACACGCAAAGAGATAAGTGTGGTCGTGCAACCAAGGATGAGTCAAAATGTGGAACCCACGAAATGCTCTTATTGCACAACACTAGAGAGAAACTAGCACGATTGGACAATAGGCGGATACAAAGAGTTCTGCACAACCTACTAAGCAAAAATGCAACGACTTCTATCCCAAGTATGCTCTATGATGGTATTTCGTTGATATGATCCAAGATGATCTAGTATGACAATCTTAATGTTGTATGATGCTATGGTTCTTGCTTAAAAGCTCTTTGCTTATCTTTCCATTTTTCTTAAAAGCTTGTTTGGCCCTTTGTTGTTTGAGCTCTTTTCTCATGCAATGCTTCACGAACCAAGATATCAATTGTGTATGTGATGACAACCTTGTGACACAAGATATGATACCGAGATATGCACCAATGATATATGTATGCTATGGGAAGTATGATCACTAATGTGCACAAGTCACGTTGCCGGCAATAATCAAAAGCTAGTCTCGATGGGTAAGCGACGCCAAAGAGTAAGGCTATGATGGCTATCAATGTAATTGCAAGAATGATGTATCACTAAACCAAGATGAGTTTACCGTTCTTGCTTACGGTATGGTGTCAAGATGGTGAAGTGGTCTTGGTCGATGATGCGTCCATGCCAAAGATGAGCATCGGTGATGTTGATGTCGAACCATACCTAAATAGCCGAAACACAATAGGACACGGAACCACAACTCAAATTCTCAAAGCAAAATGTGAAAAAATTGTCAGAGTTGGTAGTGGAAAGCGATGGTGGTGTATGTTGTGATCAACCTGGCTCTAGATACAAAGATGATGTAAGGTGGAAACCCTAAGGGCCAATCTTTCATGAAAGGAGCGGATCTCGTGATGAACATGAAGAACACGAGGGGAAACACGAGAGGGAATCACAACGGGCACAAAGAGAAACACTCAAACCAATAAGATTAATTCACACATGTTCTAGATCCACGAAACACGAGAGGAGATACAAGATCCAAAGTCAATTAAGGACGATACAAGTGGTAACTGGTCTTCTCCGTGAGGAGGTCTTCATGGTCTTCTCCTCAAGTAGGTCTTGAATCCAAGTGGATCTTCTCCGAAGAGGGGCCGCGGTCTCTCTTGTGGAGTAGATCTACATGGATGAGTGAAGCTCTATCTCACAAATGAGCTAACACAACGCTAACCCTAAAACGTAGGTAGGTGGAGAGTATATATAGTCTAGGGGGCGAAAGGGTACATGGGTCACGGCCCTTTACTGTGCGCAGACAGACAGGGCCCGACGTTCGGGCGTCGGGCCGGATGTTCGGGACTTCGGGAGGAGCCGGATGTCCGGGGCTGGGGCTGGATGTCCGGGCTGAGGGGGTGTCTCTTCGGTCCTCTAGGTCGATGCTGTCCGGATATCCGGGTGGGAGGCCAGATTTCCGGGTTGGGGCCGGATGCCCGGGCCGGTCGCTGGATGTACGGGACCTATAGACTTGGCCGCTGGTCTGTTTTTGCAGGTGATACCTCCAGGGACCGGATGTCCGGGGCCTAGGAGGTGTTCTTGACTCCTTCCGTTGGTCCTCTTAATCCCTGAACTTGGGGACTTGTTAGTCTTCACGTGCATCTTCGAGAGGGTCCTCTTGGTACCTGATCATGCACAACATCTCGGATTTAGGTAGTAGCCATGTCTCGAGGGGATCATATGAGATATCACTAACGAGAGAAGTCACCTCGGTCTCGAGAGATCTAGCTCGTGCTCGTGTCATGGGTCCTCTTGGCACTTCGTGAGACGATGGTAGGTCCATAGGGATGACCGTAGGATGCTCCGCATCACTTGACATCGACCATGAGATTCCTTCTATGGAACTCTAGAACCCGAAGAGTATCTCGAGTGAGAACATTTGATGGACAACTACCTCAAGCTACATCAAGTTCCTCCCGAAGATCAAGTGAAGTGTGCCACAAGAAACTTCCACGGCTACGCATACACATGGTGGCTTTATACACCTTCGAAAAGCTACGACATGAGTTTGCCCAAGACGAAGAGAGCTTTGCGTTCAGAGTTCGTGCCTCCAACCTACACGGAACAACTTCAACGCCAATTGGAGAACACCATCAAAGGAATCAAGTCCATCGATGAGTACTTCAAGGAGATGAAGAAAGCCTTGCGACGAGCCGGCATGGACGACCCCATTTCGATGAAGTTCCACTTCATGATGTATTTGCACAACATCTCCAAGACGATCTTCCTCGAGAACTACAAGTCCCTCGACGACAACTACATTGGTGCTCTCAAGGCAGAACAAGAACTCATGAAGGCCAAAGCTTCTCCACCCCAAGCTCAATTAGCTACGACCAAGCTCCATGAGAACGAGCATGAGGCTAGTACCACCATGATGTCCAAGCCCGACGAGCTCCAAGACGATGCTCCCAACTTCGACTTCACTTCCATCCCTCTTTGTGGCATTGATGATGCCGAGTCTACTTCGACTCTTTTTCAAGATGGTGCGGCGACGACTATGACTACGGAGACCATCAAGGACCAAGCTTTGGAGGCGAGCGACATGGTGACGAGCAAGGATGATGCTTCCATCTTAGGAGGCGAGAGTGATGATGTGCCATCTTTGGATTTCATCCACGGCGACGGCGATGAGATGGTTGAGCATGGGATTTTCCCTTCGACCATGGCGACGTACGATGACTTGAGTGACTTTTGCCACCATATTGAGAGTGAGAGTGACTTCACCACTAGCCCCATATATGATGTGTTGCCACAATTCCCATGTGAGGAGAGCCACAACCCCCACCACTTGAGTGCGATGAGTGACTTCACCATACGTGAGAATGAGTACACCTATTTTGAGGGAGTGAGTGAACCACCACATAGAGAGGGTGTGATAGTTGATAGGTCTCGTGAGGCCATTTGCATTTCTAACAACTTGACCTCTACCAATAGCGTGGGTTAACCCATGCTAGTGCTATATCGACTTAGTAGTAGCATTTTCTCCAAACAGCACTACTGGTAATTACGAGTAGCACTTCTCCCGGCACGCGCTACTACTATTATTTTGTATCTTGTTTCTTTTTTATTTCATGTTTTATTCATACACCTTTATACAAGTTTTTGTACAGTAGCAATTTAGAGATTGTTTTTACATCATAATGAGTTATTACATCACTGGGTGAAAGAACCGTGGACTAGTTTCAAGTGGATGGACATCCACTTGAAACTAATCTGCGGTTCTTTCACCCAATGATATAATAAATATCATCGTCATCATCATATCATTAAGAACTTATCATCATAATACATCATTGTCATATAACACCTCCTCATGATCACCGTTTTCATCAATGAGACATCACATAGCAAGTTGGTCACTAGTCATAATCACAACTACTCCTCATCATCAACTCTAACATATTGTACCACATAATAAATATTGTACCTCATAGGACCTACTACATTCTCTTAGGACCTACTATATTCTCTTAGGTAAAATAGCATAAAAAAGATAGCCCCTGACTCTCCATTATGGAGAATGGGGATTATCCTGTCTCCAATTCTTGCCTTTCGCACAATGTTGCTTCCAAGTACCTCCTTACGACGGTCCATACACTTTTACCATTCTATGATTTTCATGTCTCCACCTCTTTTAGAAATCCGATATGGACAGGTGAGATTCGCAGGACGACCTGGCTGTATGTTCAAAACATTAAGGCGACCTTTCTGATACATCATATGAGGCACACAATCATCCGGGATTTCCTGTTGAAAAACATAGTCATAACTTCGTAGTTAGCAATGTAGTTAAGTTTTAAAAGAATTTATGCAAAAGATGCACGGATGTCGTAATAGTACAAAATCTTACCATGACATCTCCATGGATGTTACCATAGTTCAACACGTGCACTACTGGCACGTATTGACCATAATGTGGAGGAGTTTTAATATAGATATTGTAATTCTCAAGATCAGTACAAAATGCGACCAAATGATTTTTCTCCTGATAAGTTAACTCAGAGCCATCAGTGTAGTAGGTTCTGTCTACCATATTCCGCACATTGTTTGAACAATGAAAATAAGCTGTCAATGGAAATAAGCTGTCAACTATTTTGAAATGAACAATATAGATTAGTTAATAACTATGTTTGAGAAACTCACATAGCGGTAGAATTGGAAGTGTATCAACAAGGACCCAAATGTCCAAATTGTCTTGGTCGATGTCAGGATCACCAAGATCCATGGTGACAAACATACCCTCTTGAAAATCATACATCTTGCAAAGTGCATCCCAACCCGGGCAACCAAAATGGGATACGCTCTCAGAATTGTATAGATTTACCTCAAAATCCATACCATGACGGGTCCTTAGGTTAATTTTCTTTGTTTCATTCCTCTCATGATCTTCAAAACCCATCCTCTCTAAGACATAGTGTCTTGCATGGCATGGGATAAGCTAGTCGAATTGTAGAAGACAAAAATTACACGTTGAAGTAGTAGAAGTTGAGCTTAATTACGAAAAAACACTTTGCATCGTAGCTTGTCGTATCACAATCGAAGGCCTCCTTGAGCTTAATGCTGAAGTGCCGACCTTCGTCCAGGTGAGGCCTGTCGCAGAAACCCCGGTCGTTGTGGCACCAGTCGCACTACCCCGGGAGACTTTCGTTGTCCGAGTACGACATTTCCTATGTTCATAATTTAAATATTAAACTTGTGAAATTAAATATATGTACTATAAAAATTAAATTAGATCATTATTATTCATCACGGGTTGACTATCGGTCTGCCGAGTCTATATGGTGGAGACTCTACCTCACTGATTCCTCTATGACATTTGCGACCGTCGGTGATGGTCGTTACTCCTTTCCCTAGTGCATAAAAAAGGTCTAGCACAAGGAAAAGAAGGAGAAATGACCCCCACAACAACAGTTGGGATTCTTCGTCCTCTCTCATATATGGTGGATACACTACCTCACTGATTTTTCAACCTTCGGTGATGGATCCTCGGCAGATTTAATGTCAGCCCGAAATGTCATTTAATTATTTTTCTTGAAAATCCAGGCCACTCGATATTTCCAACATATTCTAGCACAAGTCATGCCAAAATTCATGAAAAATTCCGGCATGACCTTTTGCTAAAATAGGAAATATCGAGCGCCTGAAATTTGCCGGAACAAAAATTAATCAACACTCCGGCAGAACATAGGCCACCCGGAGGTGTAACCTGAACATGACCGGCCACTTGGGCAACCACATATCCTATTTGAGCAACACAAGATATACATGTTTTTATCTCCATCATATCTTATAGGACTCATATTGACATGGAGATTTGGCTGGTCTCACCTCGAGGTTGGAGGGGGTCGGTGACAGGGACGACGTCGGGGATGATGGAGGGGCTCCTTGATTTCTGCAAAAACAAAAACCCTATAAATAAAACCCTAGCGAACGACATCGATGCGGGAATAATTTATTAAACAAAAAAAATAACAACAAATGTGACATGTTCAACTAGTTCTATTAATTCAAATAGTTCTTACTAAATATAAACTTACTATAAATAGAAATAAACTAAAAATAAACTAGTTCAACTAGTTATATTAATTTTCTTACTAAAATTACATTAGTTCTATTAATTCAACTAGTTCAACTAGTTTATTAATTTACTTACTAAACTAGTTCAACTAAAACTAAACTAGTTCAACTAGTTTATTAATTTACTTACTAATTATTTTAAACACTTACTAAAAATAGTAAGAAAAACTACATTATACAATAGTAAAAAACATCTACTATTAACCATACCGCCCTAGTTAACTAGTACCATCACTACTACTAATTAACATCTACTACTACTAAAAAAATTATCTATGAACCCTAAATTAACATCTACTACTACTAAAAAACATCTACTAACTAAGCAGAGAGAGCGGGTGGGGGAGGGGTGAGGGGCTTATAGAGAGGGGAGAGACGGTGGCGGGGAGGTGCTCGGTGGCGAGGGCGGGCTCGGGATCGGGAGGCGGCGGTCCTGGGCGGGCTCGAGCGGCGGTGATGAGGTCGAGGGCGGCGATGGTGAGGTCGAGAGCGGCGGCGGTGAGGTTGAGGGAGGCCTCGGGCGGCGGCGGTGAGGGAAGGCTCGGGCTCGGGTGGCGGCGACAGAGGAGTAGGGGAACAGGGGGAAAGGAGGACTTAGCAAAATTTTGAGCCCGCGGGTGGTTAAGTCGAACTAGCAGTAGCGCTCTTAAGGAAATGCACTATAGCTAATTTAGCTATAGCGTGGTTTAGAAAAAAACGCTACTGCTAAAGGAAGTAGTTATTTCTTTTGTTTATCCCAATATTAGTAGCGCTTTGTCCTGGAAAAACTCTATAAGTCTAAGCATGTAAGAACATCAAAAATATACAATGGTCATCATTGATCTTTTTGTGTAGAATCTAAATAGTCAAGATGAATCTTCACCGTACCTGTATAGGCACAGGCGAAGATTCATATTGCACACATATAGTTCAATGAAGACCAAGTGCTCGAGATAGTTTGAGAAGTAACATATTTATGGTGGTAAACACCTTTTTCTCTTAGCAGTATGGGACTAAACTTAATTAGTTGCGGTGATACTTAGCAGCAACGAGTTTTGAAGAAAAACGCTGCTACTGAGTACTATAGCAGTAGCGCGTCCAGGAGAAGGGTGCTACTACTATATCTAGCCTGGAGGCAATACCGTGGCAATTATAGTAGTAGCGCTTGTTTCACCTAGAGCGCTACTGCTATCGGGATGTTAGTAGCGCGGTTTCCTGGAGATCGCTACTGCTAATTAGCAGTAGCGTTTGTTTTTAAACCACGCTGCTGCTATGATTCTGTGTATAAGGTTTTCCCTAGTAGTGCCACCACTTGAGTGAGATGAGTGACTCCACCATACATGAGATTGAGTGCACCTACCTTGATGGAGTGAGTGAACCACCACATAGAGTGAGTGAGATAGTTGATAGGTCATGTGAGGCCACTTTCAACACTAATGACTTGACCTCTACCTCTATTGTGTCTTCTCATTTGGTGCTAGGTCCCATCTATGATGACACGCCAATTCGTGATGACTTCGTCCTCCCTTTGGACAAGACGATGGCCATGGTGGAATATGATGCACCCCCCACATGGTTCCATCAAGATGAGGATGACCACCATTTGGTCTTTCCCACCTCACCTACACCACTTGAGTGGAATGAAAACAGTAACATAGGTGACGGTGATGCTCTAGTCCCACTAGTGGACATTCTTGACATTGATTGCTTGCATGATGTTGATCCACCTAGTACCATGATTCATGCTAGTGCGACTTCCTCATGTGATTATTTCTTGCCCATTTATGATGAGTATGATGATTGCCATGTGGAGTCTATTAGTTGTGATGCCATGTTACATAGGATTTCTTGTGATCGTTCTTTAGGTCACATCATGTTTGACAATCCGCTTGACTTGTCATATGTTATGCATGAGATCCATCATATGTCATATTTGCAATCTCATCGTAGTGACTATGCATATGCCATTAAAATTAACCCAATTTGCACATATGGCATAGATGACAAGCCTATGGTTATTGGCATTTGTTTTTCTTGTGATGATATTGATATGCTCCCTTTGCATCATTTATCTCATATGCCATGCCATGACCACCTAGCATTGGATATGCATTGTTTTGGATGTTGTCCATTTTCTCCATATGATGTTTCCAATATTGCTCATGAGGAGACCCCCCATAGTTTCCTCATACATGTTAGGATATTTTGATTCGTCCTATCCATTGCATGATCCCAATACTTGTGTGCACAATATGCTTCCCATGAATAAACATGCTAGTGATGTGCCATATACTTGCATTCTCCATTTGTGTCCCCATCGTGTTATACACAATAACTATTCTTTCATGATGGATGACATGTTCTTATTCCATGCATCAAATTTCTTTGAGCAATACTTATCTTGTGCTAACTCACACGTGCACATACTGTCGACGTCCTGGGAACGGATGTCCCCAGAGTTGCCTGCATGCGGCCCACGGCGTGGCTGGGCTGGTAGGTCTATACTGCCCATCATCATCAACAAGGCATTCAAGACCGTCGCGAGGCGGACGACGCAAGACCTTCTCAGGAGCGGCCTCGCCAGGCAGGCTCGCGAGGGGCGGAGATATCAAGGCGAGGCAAACCTCGTGAGGTCCTCGTGACGTGAGCCATGACGATCGAGACCAGGCAGGCGCCAGGCGGGCGCCAGCGCGCACAGTGTCCTTGTTTCCTCTTTGGTGCCAAGGGGGCAAGCACAGGCATGGAGTATCGAGGCATCAGGAAAAGGTTTCCATATTGGTGCAACGAGACCAAGATCAGAAGGATGGTAGGACGGAGGTCACCATGGAGCCCAAGACAGTGTCACCACCAGAGCCTTTGGCAAGCGAAGACCAACTTTTGCCAGGATAACTTGTACTAGTTGTCCCCATTCGAATCGGCCGTTGTTGGGTCCCTTCCCGCTCAATATTTGGGGAGAGGACCGGGGCCTATATAAGTAGAACTAGCCACCACAGTGAAAGAAAAGGGAAGAGAGAGGACAAGGGGACAAGAGACAAGTGAGGATCAACATCATCACAAGTCCACCAAGCACAAGAACACCTCAACCTCAGGAGGCTGTTCTTCCCCTGGTAACTGTTCTTCATCAGCCCAAGAGGCAATCCACCACCACACTGGAGTAGTGTATTACACCACAACGGTGGCCCGAACCAGTATAAATCTTGTGTCTTTCTGTGTTGTGAGTTCGTTGAGTTCATCTGCGAGATCTTAAAGAGCTAGGGCGTGGATCGATAGGGAGAAAACCTTCGCGCGCACCCCAGTGTTCGAACCTTAAGGGTTGGCCGGAACCCGTGATCCGACATTTGGCGCGCCAGGCAGGGGTGTGCCAGAGTCTCTTCCCCACCAATCGACCCGTCGATGCTTCGTGGCCCCGATGTCTGGCGACCCAAGGGCCGACTCCGACCGATGGGAAGCCTGGCCATCCCGGGCGGCGCCACCTGCCGATGAAGACCTCGACCCCGCGCTCCAGACGGCGCGAGCGCCGCCTAACGCTGCGGGGCGCGGGCGGCGCGGCTAGGCGTCATCCACCCCCACTCCACGACAAGCGTGAGCCGCTGCAAGGGCCGCAAGCTACACCACGGCAATGGCGCCACACACCTGGCGAGAGCAGGCAAACATGTGGGTCGCGCTCACGGTTGTGTGGGAGTTGTTGCGGTGCCGGCTGATGGAGAGCAGACGCAAAGCACTGCTGGAACGTGTCGCTGAGCTGCTGGATGCGGTGGCGTCAGGAGCGCCGCCTTTCTGCTATCTGGTTCCTTCCCGAGCCGCTACTGGACCTCATGACGGGCCATGCCGCAACCGCGTGCCCTCAGGAGTGCCCGGGGGCTTCACCAACACTAGGACGGCTGGCAGCGCCGGGGGCCCCGTTGCCCCCGCGCCGCCTCTGATGAGCATGGGCACGAGCGTTGCCCCCCATGGCCCCAGCGAGGCGTCGCGCTACCACCCTCAGGATGCCGCGCCGGGTCGGGCGACGTGGAGCGTGGGACACTACGGCGAGGTATTTGGGGTGACAGCCCAGGAAGCCTATGTGCCCCGCATCATGGACCAGGAGTACACGCCGGAGGACGACCCTGGCTTGTTTCCCGGGCCAGGTTGGGAGGAGGAGGCATTGGGAGTTGAAGCCTTCTTCCAAGAGCCGTCGGAGAGCCCCGCCAACCGTGCCATCGACAACAGATACATGGTACCACTAATCCCTCAGGAGCAAGCTTACGCTAACCATGAGTCACAGATGAACCAGGCCACGGCGCCAAACGGTGGCTCCTGCACGGCGATGCCCGCCTCGACAGGAGAGACCCGCCCCATGGAAGGGGCCAGGAGCAAGGCCCCTTCCCGTGTTGCGGGGATCAAGGCAACACCCAGAGGTAGGCCCTCTGCCGGGGTGGCGACCGCGACCCTTCCCCCGGCAGAGGACCCATGGTCGCTAATAACCCACAAGTATAGGGGATCGCAACAGTTTTCGAGGGTAGAGTATTCAACCCAAATTTATTGATTCGACACAAGGGGAGCCAAAGAATATTCCCAAGTATTAGCAGCTGAGTTGTCAATTCAACCACACCTGGAAACTTAATATCTACAGCAAAGTATTTAGCAGCAAAATAATATGATAGTAGTGGTAACAGTAGAAAAAGGTAACAATAGTAAAAGTAATGTTTTTGGTATTTTGTAGTGATGATAGCAATAGCAACGGAAAAGTAAATAAGCGAAGAACAATATATGGAAAGCTCGTAGGCAATGGATCGGTGATGGAGAATTATGCCGTATGCGGTTCATCATGTAACAATCATAACCTAGGGTGACACAGAACTAGCTCCAGTTCATCAATGTAATGTAGGCATGTATTCCGAATATAGTCATACGTGCTTATGGAAAAGAACTTGCATGACATCTTTTGTCATACCCTCCCGTGGCAGCAGGGTCCTATTGGAAAATAAGGGATATTAAGGCCTCCTTTTACTAGAATACCGGAACAAAGCATTAACACATAGTGAATACATGAACTCCTCAAACTACGGTCATCACCGGTAAGTATCCCGATTATTGTCACTTCGGGGTTAATGGATCATAACACATAATAGGTGACTATAGACTTGCAAGATAGGATCAAGAACTCTCATATATTGATGAAAACATAATAGGTTCAGATCTGAAATCATGGCACTCGGGCCCTAGTGACAAGCATTAAGCATAACAAAGTCATAGCAACATCCATCTGAGAACATAGTGGATACTAGGGATCAAAACCCTAACAAAACTAACTCGATTACATGATAGATCCCATCCAACCCATCATCGTCCAGCAAGCCTACAATGGAATTACTCATGCACGGCGGTGAGCATCATGAAATTGGTGATGGAGGATGGTTGATGATGACGATGGCGACGGATTCCCCTCTCCGGAGCCCCGAGCAGACTCCAGATCAACCCTCCCGAGAGGTTTTAGGGCTTGGCGGCGGCTCTGTATCGTAAAACGCATTGAATCCTTCTCTATGATTTTTTTCACCCTGAAACCAAATATATAGAGTTGGAGTTGAGGTCGGACGAGCTCCAAGGGGCCCACGAGGTAGGGGGCGCTCCCTAGGGGGGCAGGTGCGCCCCCACCCTCGTGGACAGGTGGTGGGCCCCCTGTCATTCATCTTTTGCAAAGATTTTTTATATTTTCCGAAAAGTTGTTCCGTGAAGTTTCAGGTCATTCCGAGAACTTTTGTTTCTGCACATAAATAACACCATGGTAATTCTACTCAAAACAGCGTCAGTCCGGGTTAGTTCCATTCAAATAATGCAAGTTAGAGACCAAAACAAGGGAAAAAGTGTTTGGAAAAGTAGATACGACGGAGACGTATCAACTCCCACAAGCTTAAACCCTTGCTTGTCCTCAAGCAATTCAGTTGATAAACTGAAAGTGATAAAGAAAAACTTTTACAAACTTTGTTTGCTCTTGTTGTTGTAAATATGTAAAGACAGCATTCAAGTTTTCAGCAAAGATTATAACTAACCACATTCACAATAACGCTTAGGTCTCATGTTTACTCATATCAATGGCATAATCAACTAGCGAGCAATAATAATAAATCTCGGATGACAACACTTTCTCAAAACAATCATAATATGATATAACAAGATGGTACCTCGCTAGCCCTTTCTGAGCCCGCAAAACATAAATGCAGAGCACCTTTAAAGATCAAGGACTGACTAGACATTGTAATTCATGGCAAAAGAGATCCAGTCAAGTCATACTCAATGTAAACTAACAGTAATGAATGCAAATGACAACGGTGCTCTCCAACTGGTGCTTTTTAATACGAGGATGATGACTCAGCATAAAAGTAAATAGATAGACCCTTCGCAGAGGGAAGCAGGGATTTGTAGAGGTGCCAGAGCTCGGTTTTGAAATAGAGGTGAATAATATTTTGAGCGGTATACTTTCATTGTCAACATAACAACCAAGAGATGGTGATATCTTCCATGCTACACACATTATAGGCGGTTCCCAAACAGAATGGTAAAGTTTATACTCCCCCTTCCACCAACAAGCATCAATCCATGGCTTGCTCGAAACAACGAGTGCCTCCAACTAACAAGAGTCCCAGGGGGAGTTTTGTTTGCAATTATTTTGATTTAGTTTGCATAAAGCATGGGACTGGGCATCCCGGTGACCAGCCATTTTCTTGTGAGTGAGGAGCGGAGTCCACTCCTCTTGAGAATAACCCGCCTAACATGGAAGATACGGACAGCCCTAGTTGACACATGAGCTATTTGAGCATACAAAACAGGATAATTATTTGAAGGTTTAGAGTTTCACACATACAAATTTACTTGGAACGGCAGGTAGATACCGTTTATAGGTAGGTATGATGGACTCATATGGAAAAACTTTTGGGTTTATGGAGTTGGATGTACAAGCAGTATTCCCGCTTAGTACAGGTGAAGGCTAGCAAAAGACTGGGAAGGGACCAGCTAGAGAGCGACAACAGTCATGAACATGCATTAAAATTAATCAACACCGAATGCAAGCATGAGTAGGATATAATCCACCATGAACATAAATATCGTGAAGGCTATGTTGATTTTGTTTCAACACATGTGTGAACATGCGCCAAGTCAAGTCACTTAAATCATTCAGAGGAGGATACCACCCTATCATACCACATCACAACCATTTTAATAGCATGTTGGCACGCAAGGTAAACCATTATAACTCATAGCTAATCAAGCATGGCACAAGAACTATGATCTCTAGTTGTCATTGCAAACATGTTTATTCATAATAGGCTGAATCAAGAATGATGAACTAATCATATTTACAAAAACAAGAGAGGTCGAGTTCATACCAGCTTTTCTCATCTCAGCCAGTCCATCATATATCGTCATAATTGCCTTTCACTTGCACGACCGAATAGTGTGAATAATAATAATAGTGCACGTGCATTGGACTAAGCTAGAATCTGCAAGCATTCAATAATTAGGAGAAGATAAGGCAATATGGGCTCTTTTGTCAGATCAACAATAATGCATATAAGAGCCACTTCAACAATTTAATTATGATCTTCTCCTATCGATCCCCAAAGAAAAGAAATAAAACTATTTACACGGGAAAGCTCCCAACAAGCAAAAGAAGAACATGAAATCTTTTTGGGTTTTCTTTTTAATTACTACTACAAGCATGGAAAGTAAACTAATTAAAAGCTACAACTATTTTTTTTGGTTTTTCTTAAGGTTTATCAAACACACAAGAAAGCATAAAAAGTAAAATAAACTAGCATGGATGATACAATGAAAAAGTATGAGCACCGACATCTAGCAATGAGTGTGTGAACATAGATGTAATGTCGGTGAGAAATACGTACTCCCCCAAGGTTAGGCTTTTGGCCTAAGTTGGTCTATGGCCACGGCTGGCCTGGCAGATATCCATAGTAAAAGTTGGGGTCGTACTGCGAAGAAGAAGACTCCAATTGCCACTGGTTGGCAATCATCTCCGGATCCCACTGATAATTAGACTGTTGTGGAGGATCAACTTGTGGTTCCGGCTCTGGCTCTGTGGCTGATGTAGGGTTCCGATAGGTGTGAATAGCCTCTAATGGAACAAGGTACTGGCCTGTAGATAAATCAAACAAGGAAGGAGCAGGCAGGGTAATATTCTCAGGATGATGTTTATCAAAGAACAATTTGTATTTAAGCTCTCCTTCCCTATTCTTAACAATAAAATCATGTGCCACCATACTCTTATAATCTAAATACACACGAGGCAACACTTTTTCTTCCTTCTCATAATGCTTAATAGGTATGTTAAAATGTGCAGCTAGGCGTGAAGCATAGATGCCTCCAAAGATGGGGCCCTTTGTACGGTTTAGACTTAACCGTTTAGCAATAATGCCGCCCATACTAACAGAGTTATCACTGAATAAACCGTGGAGCAAAATAATAATATCAGGAACACTAAGGTTTCCATAGTTTCTGCGACCAATTAAGCAACGACTAGCAAACAATGCAAAATAGCATAAAACAGGAAAATGTATGCTAGTGATTCGTGCATCGGAAACCTTCCTCATTTCCCCTACAGTGATGATATCAATAAACCCGTCCACATCGCTGCGATGTGGTTCCTTTGTCGTGCCCTCGAAAGGGACCAAACCAACCCGACAAAAATCATAAAGTGACATCTCCTTATGCTCATCATATAAATAAAACTCCATCGTATGTGGTGAGCTCCTAGAATGGAAATGAAAGTTTTGCACAAATATATTTGTGAGTAGGAGATACTGATCGCGTTGGTCGTGGAGGAAAGCGGTGAGGCCTGCATTCTTAGCCAATTCATAAAAATCGTTATAAATCCCGTCTGCTCTCAAGAAATCATTCGAAGGCCATTCACACGACCGAACCTCCGCGGTGCGAGACAGATTATACTTGGGCTTCTGTGCCTTTTCCTTCGATCTTCGGCTCGATGAGCCCCTCAAAAGTCTCTTCATTATTTTCTGAAAAATTATGAAATTTTTAGTAACTTCAAAATAAAAGTAAACCAAACTCAATAATATTGATAGCAACTACTCCTACAAGTGCCTAGAGCCTATATCATGCATCAAAACTACTTGGAACCATATAAATTTGACATGCAAGCTCAAGAACATGGTCCCCTAGGCAGCAAAAATTTGCAATGAATAAAGCACTAGAACAAAAACTAATTGGACCAATGGAGGAGTCACATACCAAGGAACAATCTCCCCAAGCAGTTTTGTGAGAGGTGCTTTGAGCAAGGAGATCGAAAATGGCAGCAAGATGAGCTAGAACTCGTGCTTGAGCTGGATATTCGTGTTTGGGGGAGGAAGAAGGAGTGTGTGGGTGCAGGAAAAAGTGGAGCAGGGCCACCATGGGCCCACGAGGTAGGGGGCGCGCCCAGGGGGAAGGGCACGCCCTCCATCCTCGTGGGCAGGTGGGTGACCCCCCTGTTGTTTTCTCAATGGCTAATATTCTCAAATATTCTAGAAAAAATCATATTTAAATTTCAAGGCATTTGGAGAACTTTTATTTTAGGGGTATTTTTATATTGCATGGATAATCAGATAACAGACAGAAAAATACTATTTTTATTTTATTTTATATAAATAACAGAAAGTAAAAGGATGGTACAGAAGGTTGTGCCTTCTAGTTTCATCCATCTCATTATCATCAAAAGGAATCCACTAACAAGGTTGATCAAGTCTTGTTGACGAACTCATTCCGAATAACATGGAACCGGAGAAATTTCGAATAACACTATGTTACCTCAACGGGGATATGCACATCCCCAATAATAAGAATATCATATTTCTTCTTGACAGTAGGAAGAGGAAATTTAAAACCTCCAAATATAATCGATGGAATTTTTTCAATAGAGTTGATACTATGAACTTGAGGTTGTTTCCTCGGAAAGTGTACCGTGTGCTCATTACCATTAACATGAAAAGTGATGTTGCCTTTAGTGCAATCAATAACAGCCCCTGCAGTATTCAAAAAGGGTCTTCCAAGAATAATAGACATAATATCGTCCTTGGGAATATCAAGAATAACAAAGTCCGTTAAAATAGTAATGTTTGCAACTACAACAGGCACATCCTCACAAATACCGACAGGTATAACAGTTGATTTATCAGCCATTTGCAAAGATATTTCAGTAGGTCTCAACTTATTCAAATCAAGTCTACGATATAAAGAGAGGCATAACACTAACACACGCATCCAAGATCACATAAAGCAGTTTTAACATAGTTTATTTTAGTGGAGCATGGTATAGTGGGTACTCCTGGATCTCCAAGTTTCTTAGGTATTCCACCCTTAAAAGTATAATTAGTAAGCATGGTGGAAATTTCAGCTTCCGGTATCTTTCTTTTATTTGTAACAATTTCTTTCATGTACTTAGCATAAGGATTCATTTTGAGCATATCGGTTAATCACATACGCAAAAAGATAGGTCTAATTATTTCAGCAAAGCGCTCAATTGATATGACTTTAAGGTAGCGCCTACCATAGACCTTTCATTGAGCGCTTTGCCCATGCTTGCTATGAATTTAAGGTAGATGCTTATTCTCTTGTTACACATATTTGCATCACTACCTCACATTTACATGCTTGTCCCATGATATCTTTGCTTGTGCTCGATCGATATGCTTACATGCCATGTCACAATCCTTAGTCACACCATTTGCTTTGCATGATGACGACACTTGTTTGGTGACTCACCTCTTGAATGCTTGGTTTTGCACTAACGCTAACCACATTTGTTTTTCCAAGTGTTTGTTGTCCTTACTCCATTTGAAGGAATCACAAGATGGTGCGACATTGGAGAGTACTCATTTTGAGCTTCAAAATGACAAGTACTTGGTGAACGTCCACTTCTACACGGCGAAGCTATCTCTTTCCCATGGTGATTTGGTTTTCGATCCGAGGTCAGATCTTTCCCAAGGGAGGGGAGATGATGCGAAGCATGCCATGGACATCACCATGTCAAGAGTCTGTTTGGGATGTGACACGTGCGACCTCTACTTCACATACACAAAGGTGAATCATCTCCTTTACACATGCTCACTTGACCCCTTCGAGGATGGTATACTACTTGACACTCCACTCGTGTGCATGCATAGGTATTATCGGAACACTACAGACGACGAGGAGGACTGCAAGCGCCAAGGAACAACTACACCATCCGCGAGAGAAGCCTGGAAGTGACGACGGAAGAAGACGGAGCTGCTGAAGCTACAACGGCCGGACATTCGGGCCAGAGGCCGGACATCCGGCGCCTGTGCAGCCGCCAAGGAGCTGTACCAATAGACAGCCAACAACATCAGTGGCCGGACATCCGGCGCCAGCCCCGGACATCCGGCACCTCCCCCGGAAATCCAGCATCGACTACAGAACGCACCAGAAGTTTGCCCATCTTCGGGCCGGACATCCGGCCAGTGCCCCGGATATCCGGCGAGTCGTGAAGCCCCGGACAGCCGGCTCTGCCTGCACGCAGCCACGGGCTAGAGGCCCATGTATCCCTTTCCCACTTACCCCTTCATGGACTAGACTATATATGTACTCCTCCACCTCCTTCTAGTTAGGGTTAGCATTGGTTTAGCTCATATGTGAGGTAGAGCTTTGCTCATCCATTACGGATCTACTCCATGAGAGAGACTGCGGCCCCTCTACGGAGAAGATCCCCCTTGGATTCAAGGACCCCTCTTGGGTGGCCCCCTTCAAGACCTCCTCATGGAGATGAACCTTACCTTGTATCTTTCCCTTTGTTGTTCATGTACCTTGTGGATCTTGTGTGTTTGATTGTCTAGTGGATGTGTGATTGGACTTCTTCTTGAGTGTTTCCCCTTGTGATTTCTCTCCATTCTTCCCCGTGTTCTTTCTGTTCTTAGTTGGGATCCGCTCCTTTCGTGAAAGATCGGCCGTAAGGGTTCCACCCTACATCAATTCTTCTACAGAATTTTTTTCCTTGTCTCAAACG
Organism: Triticum urartu; assembly: GCF_056163025.1. Classification (NCBI taxonomy): domain Eukaryota; kingdom Viridiplantae; phylum Streptophyta; class Magnoliopsida; order Poales; family Poaceae; genus Triticum; species Triticum urartu. The sequence goes on from NC_141876.1 coordinate 263,137,656, forward strand.
TTGTAATTTTTGAAGCAATTCACGTTGATAATATGGTGGAACCCAGCGAGTACGCATAGCATTTTTCAAAGTAGCCCAAGTAGCTGGAATATGATATAATCTACAATGTTTAGACCACCATACACATGCAAAACTAGTGAAAGTACAAACATCAACAACAACACGTCTCTCCTTGGGATATTGTAAACATGTAAAATGTTGTTCAGTTTCTAACTCCCAAGTAAGATATATATATATATATATATATATATCAGGAACATATCTACCCTCAAATGGTGGAATATTCAATTTAAGTTTAGGAAGATGGTCATGATCTCGTACCTGAGCTGGTAGTGCAGTCCTACCATTACGATTATATGCATGTGGATGACCTGGTGCTAGTGGTTGCACATAGTTCTGATTTTGATCAACCTCATCCTCGTAATCATCATCCTCCTTGGCACCAGCAGCAGCAGTAGCAGGAGCCAAAGAAGCATCAACGGTACGTACAACAGCACCGGAAGTTTGGCCATCCTCAATAGGTACACGCTTCGCTCGTCCGAACTGATTCGGCAGGGGGCGTTGTTGTTGTCGTTGCAGAGGTGCGACAGGTGCAGCCGGTGGTGGTTGTGGAAGACGCGAGAGAAATTCATTAAACTTGTTAACCAGCTTTATCTTGACCGACTTCTCCATGCCATCTATCTTCTTCATGTCCTCTTCAAATCTGTTTAGCACATCTCCCACTTGGCCACTCATCATTTGCTGAAATTGACGATCCGACTATGAATGTGCGAGGACATCACGCCTTAGCAATTACTAAACCAACTCTGGGAGGTTATTGACCACACCAAAGCATAACCAACCTGACCACAAGGGTCTATTTCCTGCAAGCAAACGAAGAACAAGCAAGAAACTGAAATTCCAATATGGATATTGGGAATAAAATAGGAAAGCTTTATTGATCAAGTGGGGTTCTGTGACGTCTTGGTCTGGTCGTTGCACACAAACAAAGTACACGAAGTTGCAGCTATGGAAAACTTTTAATCTAAACAAAACCCAAAGTCTAAATGATGCCCTAAGGGCTGTATATATGGAGGAAGATGGGGAATTTCGTGGCCCTTGGAGGAGGGGTCCGAAACAAACCCTAATTCTTGTTTCCCCACACATACAGACTCTAAAAACAGCCTATAATCAAGTATTTCGAAATTACATGGGCCTGGCCAAATAATAAGGTGACGCGGCACCTAGAATAGCCTCTAGACGAAATTTATGTAGTGGAATCTTGTATATTTCGTCCAAGGCTTCATGCACTCATTATGGTGGCTTCAAAGTCTTGGAATCATCACTTGTAACTCCGTTCTTGTTCCCCTTGCGCATGCCATCATCTCAATGCTTGAACTTGATCCAAGGTTCATCTTTCTTGTCCAAGCTAGGCCCTTCATTTGTAAGCAAAACAATTGTATCCTATTTAGGCAACATCATATTCTCATGAACATTAGAATGGTTAGCAAGAAACGAAAGTACCTAGTAATTCAATTGGCCTGCGCGAGCTCTAGTAATTGGTCTAGTATGTATAGTAGTAGGGGTTGTGGGGTGTAACAATGGTATTGATGTCCTCATCATTTTCTTCCTCTAACATGACAAAGGACATCCATTAGAGTAATTGCCCCATAATGCATGATTGCATGTACGTGCCGCTATAACATCCAGACCAAGGCATACAAAATATATATATACATGTATGTCTTGCCCCCAAACATGTCCTTATATTTTTGTTTGTCCTGATACAAAAACAACCTCTTTAGCTGGTCCTAATGGATACAAGTTTTGGCAACTAGCTTTTCTTCATTTGTTGTGGCCGTAACAGTATGGACTACTGTAGTTAGATTATGCGCGATCATATCACTCGGTCCTGCCCCTGGTGTGTTGGAAAAATTCATGGGTTCATAATTTAAGGGCAAACGGGTTTGGTGCCTCCTCTGAAGGACTACATTGGACGCGTTTTGATCCAGACTTAAATGCCAGGCTTCTGCCTTCAAGCGCTCCGACTCAACATTATTCTGAGCCCGTATTGTTGCCATCCGAGAGTTCTCAGTGTTGATATCTTCCTCAGCCTTGGTTATCTATCCTCTAAGCTTCGTGATCTCTGTGTTGCGCTCCGGTTGGTTTTCTATGGTGACCTCGGTTCCCATTAAGGTTTTTAGAGCATCGATCAATTTAGACAAGACTTGAGATGGAGGCATGGCTGAGCCGGAGCCTGAGGGGCTAGTCATTGCTATCGCTCCAGTTGTCGTGATGTTGAGAGACGGCGCCGTGCCTGCCATGAAGATGGCGGCTCGGCACGACGGCTTGTAGGGGTCCAGAATACTAACACCATCGGAACAGCCCCCTATCCCGCCGTTTTGAAGCTGGTAGATTGACTCTGTTTCTCGGGTCAAGGACTCGTCACCTGAGTAGATGAGAGTCTCTCCTCCAGGTGCGAAATTTTCCGAAAGTTCCACACCTTGCGGGAAGCCCATGAAAACGTGCTTATGTCCGGCTTGGAACCGGGCGGGTTGCATGCGGCGAGCCAGCTCGGTGTTGTCGGTGCAGATGTCCGGCTCAAGCTCAGATCCGCCGATCTTGCCGATGAAGACATGGATTCCGCCGAAGGGAACCCGGTACCCGTAATCGCTTGAGTTGGCATCAGGGCCCTAGCCAGCATCATCGATGTAGAGCTTGTCGTGGAGACTCTTAATCATCTTTCCAATGGAGTATCCCTCGATCCCTGGGAAAAAGCCCATCAAGAACTCGAAACCATTGTGCACTGGCCCCACGGTGGGCGCCAACTTTCGTGGTTTTGTCACAACAGATGTCCTAGGGTGAGGACTTAGTTATGAGGCCATCGCAACTAGGTGATTAGCTTTTCGGGGTTGAGCGGCACGAGAGACATGATTTACCTAGGTTGAGCCCCTCACGGTGGAGGTAAAAGCCTACTCCTGCTTTTCTGCTTATTGCTTGAGTATCGATTACATGGGACTCGCCTTTACATACAGGTCGAGGACTCTGGCTTACAAGACTCTAGGTCAGGTCACGATCCATGACCGATCCTAACTATAAGTCACCTTGCCTTCTATGACAAGATATCATATGTCAGCTTATGCCTCCGGTCGTTTGTCGTCTTTTGTCTTTGGGCCTTAACCTGGGCCATCCTCTAAGCTGCCCTATCTGAGGCCCAGCTTCGAGAGTTGCCAATAACTTGATCCGATGATACGGAGCTTCCTACGGCCATCCCCATGGACCTACCTTCGTCTCCTACGCAACCACATGGAACAATGACAAGATCTTGAGCTAAGGCTATTGAAACAAAGGTGAACTCGCTCCTCTCCGAACTACCACTTTCTACATGTGAGACATGGCTACTACCTCAAGTGGAAACACTATTTGTGACCAGGTACCTAGAGGATAGCCACAAAGCGACTACACCCAATGGCCAAGACGGCAAGGACACCAAGTACAAGGAACAAGAAGAAGAGCTGCCGAAAAATCTCCAGCCACCGGACAATCGGAACTGGCAAGACATCCGACGCCTGAAGCGCCAGCCAGCCAGCCAATCCTTGTTTCCCCTCGTTTCCCCTCGTGTTCTTCATAAGATCCACCCTAATCGTGAAAGATCGGCCCTAGGGTTTCCACCCTACATCATCTTGGTATCATGAGCCTTGGTTGATCACGAATTTGGAGCACCTACCCTTGTTTTCTAGCCTTGTTTAGTTGATTTTGTCCCAATTTCGAAAAATCCCCAGAAAAATAGCGCCAATTTTTTGTGATTTGTGAGTTTTGATGAAGTTTTGTTGGATTTGATCCATGGATTTGATTTGCCATGAGTGGATCTAACTTTTCCCCATCATTTCCATCTACAAATTCGTCCAATTTTGCCCAAATTTTGCATCTCCACCACGAACCATAGAGTTCATCCCGTTCCCGAAATCGCCCAGGCAATGGACGTCCGACAGTCTCTGGACGTCCGACAGTCTCCGGACGTCCGACAACCACCGGTCGTCCGACCACTACCGAACGTGCGACGTGTCTTGACAAAACTGAAATTTTTGCCTGAAAATTTTAAGCCACCGCCCACACTTCCGCATTGCCACTCCATCTCCACTGCCACATGCGCAGTCGCCAACCACCACCACTTTCCAAAAGCACCATCACTTGACTGCACCAACTCCGACAATTTTGCCACTTTTGGTGTTTGCGAATTTGCGTTGCAATTTTCGTTTCCTAAGGTGTTTTGGCTACTTAGGGATGATTCAACATCGACATCACTGCCACTCATCTACGTCATCGACATCGACTACTTCACCATTTTGACACATTAACCATAAGCAAGAACGGTAATGATGTAGGGTGGAACCCTAGATGGCCGATCTTTCACACAAGGAGCGGATCCCGCGATGAACACAAAGAACACGAGGGGAAACACAAGGGGAAATCACAAGGGGAACACAAGAGAACACTCAAACCAACAAGTATGATCACACATGTGCTAGATCCATGAACAGAAAAGGAGATACAAGATCCACGATCAGCAAGGGACGATACACGGTAACCGGTTCTTCTCCAAAGAAGGAATTGATGGGGCCACCCAAAAGGGGGTCTGGAATCCAAGGGGATCTTCTCCAAAGAGGGGCCGCGGTCTCTCACGTGGAGTAGATCTGTAATGGATGAGCAAAGCTCTATCTCTAATGAGCTACTACTTTGCTAACCCTAAAACGTGCCTCGGGCCCTCACACTGTGCACAGACAGGGGAGGCCGGATGTCCGGGCTACGGGCCGGATGTCCGGGCGTTCGCGGAGGGCCGGATGTCCGGGCTGGAGGGGCCGGATGTCTGGGCTGGCAGGGACAGTCTTGCTACCTTCTAGATCGGGGGTGTTCGGATTTTCGGGTTGGTGGCCAGATTTCCGGGTCGGGGCTGGATGTCCGGGCCGGTCGCCGGATGTCTGGGCCCTGTAGACTTGGTCGCGGGTCTATTGCTGCAGGTGACACTTCCAGGGGCCGGATGTCCGGGGTCCTGGCCGGATGTTCGGGTCCTGGGGGCTGTTCTTGGCTCCTTCCATTGGATCTCTTAATCCGTGGACTCGGGGCTTGTTCATCTTCACATGCATCTTCGGGAGGGTCCTCTTGGTACCTGATCATGCACAACATCTCGGATTTAGGTAGTCACATCGGTCTCAAGAGCTCTAGCTATAGCTCGTGTCATAGGTCCTCTTGGCTCTTGATGAGACGATGGTAGTTCCATGGGGATGACCGTAGGATGCTCCGCATCATATCCCCTCCCTTGGGGAAGATCCGACCTCGGATCGAAATCCTCAGCACCATGGTAGGGCGAGAGATCTTTGACGTTGAAGATGTCGCTCATGGAGTACTTGTCGCGTGGAATGTCGATCTTGTAGGCATTGTTGTTGTAGCATTCAAGCACCTTGAAGGGTTCATCCGCTCGTGGTCGAAGTTTGGACTTGCGTTCGTGGGGGAAGCGGTCCTTGCAAAGGTGTAACCACACAAGATCTCCAATGTTGAACACCATGGGGTGCTTGTTGATGTTGAGTGTGGTCTCGAGTCATTGTACTTGGCGTTCAATGGTGTGCCTTGTATCTTCATGCATCTTCTTGAGATAGTTGACTTGGGCACTCGCGTCTATATTCGTGCCCTCTTGTGGTTGTAGAGGGAGAATGTCCAATGGCGACAATGGGTTGAAACCGTAGACGACCTCGAAGGGGGACTTGCCGGTAGTTGAGTGTCTTGCTCAGTTGTAGGCATACTCGACAATAGGTAGACACTCCTCCCACTCCTTGATGTTATTCTTGATTAGCACGCGAAGTAGAACGGAGAGTGTGCGGTTGGTCACCTCCGTTTGGCATCGGTTTGAGGATGGTAAGCCGTGGAGAAGAGTAGCTTGATTCCGAGCTTGGCGCGTAGGGTCTTCCAAAAGTAACTCAAGAACTTGACGTCGCGGTCCGAGACAATCGTCTTTGGCACTCCATGTAGTCATAAGATTTCCCTACAAAAGAGATTGGGAACATGTGAAACATCGTAGATCTTTTTGCAAGGTATAAAATGTGCCATCTTAGAGAATCGGCCCACAACAACAAATATGAAATCCTTTCCATTTCTAGTTCTAGGAAATCCTAGTATAAAATCCATGCTAATATCTTCACATGGTTGATATGGAATTGGGAGAGGCATGTAAAGTCCATGGGATTGAGCTTTAGACTTAACTTTGCAACATGTAGAGCATTGGTTGGTGAAGAGGTTGATGTCGTGGAACATCTTGGGCATATAATAGTTCTTGGAGAGCGTAGAGAATGTCTTGTCGCGTCCAAAGTGTCCCATTAGTCCTCCTCCATGAGATACCTGCAAAAGCAACAAACAAAGAGAAGACTCGGGGATGCAAAGTTTGTTAGCTCTCATAAGATATCCATCTTTGATGTAATAACGATCCCAAGAGGTATGCGTTGAAAACTTCGCATAAGGAATAGCAAAAGTAGGATCATGTGCATACAAGTCTTTTATGTGCTCAAAGCCAATGACATCCAATTCAAGTTGAGTAATAATCATGCATATGTGGGAAAGAGCGTCCGCCACAACATTTTCCTTACCTTTTATGTACTTGATGACATAAGGAAAAGACTCAATGAATTCACTCCATTTAGCATGACGCTTGTTCAACTTAGTTTGACCCTTAAGGTATTTAAGCATTTCACGATCGGTATGAATGATAAATTCATGAGGGCGAAGATAATGTTCCCATTGATGCAAAACTCGCACTAAAGCATATAACTCTTTGTCATAGATGGGGTAATTGAGTTGCGCTACAGAAAGTTTCTCACTAAAATAAGCTATGGGGTGCTTCTCTTGCGTTAAGACACCTCCTATGCCATTACCACTAACATCGCAATGAATCTCAAAGGGTTTGTCAAAGTTTGGTAAAGCAAGCACGGGAGCATGAGTAAGCAAATTCTTAAGCTCATTGAATGCGGTATCTTGGGATGGTCCCCAAACAAAGGGCACATTATTCTTACTCAAAGAATGCAAAGGCGAAGCAATGGTGTTAAAGTCCTTCACAAATCTACGGTAGAAATCGGCTAAACCAAGGAAGCTACGCACTTGACGCAAGTTGGTTGGTTGTGGCCAAGTTTTAATAGCATTGATCTTAGATTCATCAACATGAACACCCTTAGATCATTGAACAAAACCCAAGAAAACGATCTTATCAACGCCAAAAAGGCATTTTCCCATGTTAGCATAGAGACACTCTTTTTGAAGAGTTTTCAAAACGGTTCGAACATGGGTGACCTGATCTTTGAGAGATTTGCTATAAACAAGGATATTGTCGAAGTAGACCACAACAAACTCACTAATGTAAGGGCGAAACACATAATTCATAATACGCATGAAAGTACCCGGTGCTTTCGATAAACCCATAGGCATGACTAACCACTCATACAATCCAAACTTCATTTTGAAAGAGGTTTTCCATTCATCACCCTCTTGTATGCGGACTTGATAGTAACCACTTTTAAGATCAATTTTGGAAAAAATAGTGGCACCGCTAAGTTCATATAGCATATCATCAAGGCGTGGAATGGGGTATCTATAGCGAACGGTGATAGCATTGATAGGTCTACAATTGGAATACAAGAAAAAGTTGTCGTCTCTTTTGGGCACAAGAATGACCGACATGGCAGAAGGACTCAAATTTTCGCGCACATGTCCATGGTCTATGAGATTTTTTACTTCCCTTTGTATTTCTTTGGTTTCTTTAGGGTTGACGCGGTAGGGAGCTTTGTTTGGAAGTGTTGCTCCGGGGATGTGGTCGATGCGGTGCTCGATGCCTCGTAGTGGAGGTAGACCTGGAGGTAGCTCGTCGGGGAAAACATCTTGGAATTCCTGCAAAACAGAAGACAACACTAAAAAAGAGTGTGAGAGGTGTTAGCTTTTGGTGCCTCGTCCTTGCACAAAAGGATATAGTGTATCACACTAGATGGGTTCTCACACACTTCTCTTATCTCACGTTTGGTGGAAAATAGAACTAGGTTCTTCTTTTCTCTCATCGTGGAGGCACTCAATTCGGGCTTGTGGCGCTCACTCTCTTTTTGGTGGTTCGCTCTCTCACTATTATCTCCATGATGGGTGGCTTGCTTGTCGGCGATCACTTGGCTTGGAGACATAGGGCAAAGTACGTACTCCTTTCCTTTCATCTTCAAGATGTAGTGGTTCGTTCGGCCGTTGTGGATGACACCTCTATCAAATTGCCATGTTCGTTCGAGAAGAAGGTGGCAAACGGTCATTGGAACGACATCACACTCCGAAGTGTCTTCCTAAGCTCCGATTTTGAAGGAGACTTGCACTCTATGCTCGACTTGGGTAGTGCCAGAGTCGCTTAGCCATTGAAGTTTGTAGGGGTGTGGGTGCTTCGTCTTGGGAAATTGGATCTTGGAGCAAAGTTCTTCACTTGCTAAGTTATGGCAACTCCCTCCATCGATGATGACCTTGATGGACCTTCCATTGATGCCGACCTTGGTATGAAAGATATGTCATCTTTGGTATTCTTCTTCTTTATGTTGAAGAGTTAAGACCTTGGAGACAACTAGAGCAGGGCTTGAATCTTCATCACAAAAGACTTGTTCCTCTTCATCGTTCACTTGCCGGTGCATGGCGACTTGCTCAAGTGCTTCCGTTTCTCCTTCACTCATGGAGTCATATGTACCATCGTCGTTGGGGATCATGGTTCACTTGTTGGTACACTCAAAGGACTTGTGGCCTTGGCCTCTGCATGTGAAGAAGTTGAAGGAACTTGTCTTAACGGTCTCATCAGTTGGGGTTGATGATGATGCACCTCTCGGCTTGAAGTTGCTCGTTGCAGGAGGATGACTTGAGGTTGTCGAAGTTTTCTTGGAACTCGACTTGTTGTTGTTGCTTATAGAAGGATTGGTTGATGTAGAATGTGTTGGAGTCATTGGATCTTGGGTGTTGGAGAAACCATAGGACTTGGATGAGAACTTGGCATACTTGAAATCATCTTGCACTTGACGTTCTGCTTTGGTAGCTTCATGCACTAGCTCGATGAGGTTTGAATATGGTTGGAAGTCGGCGATCTTCGTGATAGGGTGATTGAGTCCATTCAAGAAATGTGCCATAGTTTTCTCATCATCTTTCGTGACATTGGCTCCTATCATTGCAATCTCCATTTCCTTGTAGTACTCTTCGACGCTCTTGGTTCCTTGCTTGAGTAGTTGCAGTTTCTTGAAAAGGTCGCAGTTGTAGTAGGTAGGCACGAAGCGTGCTCTCATGACATCCATCATTTGCGCCCAAGTAGTGATGGGTGGTTCACCTTTTGCCTCTCGGCGCTCAATGTGTTGTTCCCACCAAATGAGAACATAGTATTGGAACTCAAGCGATGCCATCGCGATCTTCTTATCTTCTTCATAGTTGTTCTAGCGGAAGTTTTTGTCGACCTTCAATGCCCATGATAGGTACTCTTCGAGATCAATGCTTCCATTGAACTTGGGCATGGTGACATTTAGCTTGTTGTAGCATTGCTCTTCATTGTGTTTGGGGCGGGGATGATGACGTCCTTGACGAGGAGGATCGTCTCTCACAACTTTCTCTTTCCGTGGAGGATTTCCATTGTCTTCTTGCTCTTGTTGAACTTGATGTTCCTGGCGAGCTTGTGGAGGAACTTGTCGAGCTTGACGATGCACGCGAGCTTGGTATATTCGTTCTTCAACTTCTTCGTGAAGTGCTTCTTGATGTTCACGAGCTTGTCGGCCTCGGTTGGCTATGGCTCGACTTGATTCTCCGAGGGCTTGTTGCGCCTCAAATGCTTGAGCTTCTCGCAATTGTTTCTCTTTATGTTGTGCCTCGGCATCTTGTGCTTCTTGGTGTAGACGCGCTCGCTCTTCCTCTTCGTGTTGGTGTTGCCGTTCTCGTGCTTGCGCAAAGGTAGCTTCGTTTTGACGATGTCATTGTTCTTGACATTTGTTGTCGTGAAGAGGGTTGCGGTTGGCTTGAAGATCTTGGCGTGCGGCATGTCGAAGAGTATTGTATGTCGGTGTACTTGAGCTGGAGATGGTGTATTTGGAGTGTCGACTTGAGTGGCTCTGTCTTGATGAGGACGAAGTGGAAGAAGAGTGGTTGAGCAACAAAGCACAAATCTCGTCCATTCTTGCGTCATTCTCTTGCTTGTGGTCGTCGAGCTTATGGTCGAAGCAATCTCTTGTGCATTTCTCGGACATTCGCAAGTCGGTGGCGAGGTTGTCGATGCGTTCGCTCATTGCTTTTTGCTCTTGATGCAAACCACGTTGTGCACCAAAGAGGTGGCTCTTTGTGACGTAGGAGTTCATGTCATCGTCTTGCCCTATGAAGAGTGGGTTGGTAGAAGTACTTGGCCTATCCATCATTCCAAACAAATATGTGAGTGGGAGAAAGAGAAGAATGTATACCAAATGTACCTTGACCATGTTGAAGATGGATCAAATATCACTCCAATGTGGAACAAGGAAATAGCACAGTTGGTACCAATTCTTGTCGGTTTCTCACACCTACACAAGTAAAAGCTTATGGTGGAGCTCGGTTAGGATGGTGGCACAAAATTTGATGCAATTGTTAGTGAGCTTCAATAATGTTGGAAAAGATTCACAATTTTGCAATGCAACAAGTAGACCAATAGCAAAATAAGGTAGAAGGAAACACACACACACACAAAGATATAAGTGGGGTCGTGCAACAAAGGATGAGCCAAAATGTGGAATCCACAAAAATGCTCTTGTTGCACAACACTAGAGATGCTAGCACGATTGCACAAGAGAGGATACGAAGACTAGTGCACAACCTACTAAGCAAAAATGCAACGTCTTCTATCCAAAGTATGCTGTATGTATGGTATTCCGATGATATGATCCAAGGTGATCTAGTATGACAATCTTAATGTTGTATGATGCTATGGTTCTTTCTTAAAAGCTCTTTGCTTATCTTTCCCTTTTGCTTAAAAGCTTGTTTTGCTCTTTGTTGTTTGAGCTCTTTTCTCATGCAATGCTTCACGATCCAAGATAGAAATTGTGTATGCGATGATAACCTTGTGACACAAGAGATGATACCAAGATGTGCACCAATGATATGTATGTATGCTATGGGAAGTATGATCACTAATGTGCACAAGTCACATTGCCGGCAATACTCAATGGCTAGTCTCAATGGGTAAGATAGCAAAATTGGGCTATGATGGCTATCAATGTAATGGCAAGAATGATGTATCACTATACCAAAGATGAGGTTATCGTTCTTGCTTACGGTATGGTGTCAAAATAGTGGAGTGGTTGTTGTTTATGATGCGCCTGTGGCGAAGGTGAGCGGCGGTGATGTTGATGTCGAACCGTACCTAAATAGCCGAAACACAATAGGACACGGAACCTCAACTCAAATTCTCAAAGCAAAACATGAGAAAATTGTTGGAGTTGGTAGTGGTAAGCGGTGGTGGTGTATGTGGTATATGGCAGTGCTATGCGGAAGTGGTGGTTGTATGCGGAAGTGTATGTGGGCACTGGAACAAAATTTGGCGAAATTTGGACGAAAAAACGGGGCGGTGGATGGAAGTGATGCTGCCAGGGGCCGGATGTCCGGGCTTGATGGCCGGGTGTCCGGGGTGGCCGGATGTCCGGACTGTTGGGCCGGATGTCCCGACTCTGGATCCGTGGAAGAACTCGATGAGCTTCGCGTGGAGAGGTCGAATCCGGGGTAAAATTCGGGGGAATTTGTGGATGGAAATTGGGGAAAAGATGATGGAAAGCTAGATCTACCTACAACGCATGAAATCCGCGGATCAAATCCAAAAAAACTTCATCACACCAACAAATCACGAAAAAATTTGGGGGCTATTTTTGTGGGGAATTTTCGAATTAGAGACGAAATCAACAAAACAAGGCTAGAAAACACAACGGGGAGGCTCCGAAATCGTGATCAATGTGGCTCTATATACCAAGATGATGTAGGGTGGAACCCTAGATGGCCGATCTTTCATGAAAGGAGCGGATACACTAGGGGAAACACAAGGGGAAATCACAAGGGGAACACAAGAGAACACTCGAACCAGCAAGTATGATCACACATGTGCTAGATCCATGAACACAAAAGGAGATACAAGATCCACGATCAACAAGGGATGATACACGGTAACCAGTTCTTCACCAAAGGAGTTCTTGATGGGGCCACCCAAAAGGGGGTCTTGAATCCAAGGGGATCTTCTCCGAAGAGGGGCCGCGGTCTCCCTCGTGGAGTAGATCCGTAATGGATGAGCAAAGCTCTATATCTAATGAGCTACTACTTTGCTAACCCTAAAACATAGGTAGGAGAAGAGTATATGTAGTCTAGGTGGGCGAAGGGGTACACGGGCCTCGGGCCCTTACACTGTGCGTAGACAGGGGAGGCCAGGCGTTCGGGCTATGGGCTGGATGTCCGGGTGTTCGCGGAGGGCCGGATGTCCGGGCTGGAGGGGCCGGATGTCCGGGATGGCAGGGACGGTCTTGCTGCCTTCTGGATCAGGGGTGTCCAGATTTTCGGGCTGGTGGCTGATACGTCTCCAACTTATCTATAATTTATGATTTCTCCATGCTATTATATATTCTGTTTTGGATGTTTAATGGGCTTATTTATACACTTTTATATTATTTTTGGGCCTAACCTATTAACCGGAGGCCCAACCCAAATTGTTGTTTTTTTGCCTATTTCAGTGTTTCGTAGAAAAAGAATATCAAACGGAGTCCAAACGGAATGAAACCGTCGGGAGCGTGATTTTTGGAACAAACGTGATCCAGAGGACTTGGAGTGGACGTCATGCAACCAACGAGGAGGCCACGAGGTAGGCGGTCGCGCCTACCCCCCTGGGCGCGCCCTCCACCCTCGTGGGCTCCTTGTGGCTCCACCAACCTACTTCTTCCTCCTATATATACCTACGTACCGTGAAAACATCATGGAGCACCACGAAAACCTCATTCCACTGCCGCAACCTTCTGTACCCGTGAGATCCCATCTTGGGGCCTTTTCCGGCGCTCCGCCGGAGGGGGCATTGATCACGGAGGGCTTCTACATCAACACCATAGCCTCTACGATGGCGTGTGAGTAGTTTACCTCAGACCTTCAGGTCCATAGTTATTAGCTAGATGGCTTCTTCTCTCTCTTTGGATCTCTTCGAGATCTATTCGGCGTAATCTTCTTTTGCGGTGTGTTTGTCGAGATCCGATGAATTGTGGGTTTATGATCAAGATTATCTATGAAAAATATTTGAATCTTCTCTGAGTTTTTTATGTATGATTGGTTATCTTTGCAAGTCTCTTTGAATTTTCAGTTTGGTTTGGCCTACTAGATTGATCTTTCTTGCAATGGGAGAAGTGTTTAGCTTTGGGTTCAATCTTGCAATGCTCAATCCCAGTGATAGTAGGGGAAACGACACGTATTTTATTGTTGCCATCGAGGATAAAATGATGGGGTTTATATCATATTGCATGAGCTTATCCCTCTACATCATGTCATCTTGCTTAAAGTGTTACTCCGTTCTTATGAACTTAATACTCTAGATGCATGCTAGATAGCGGTCAATGTGTGGAGTAATAGTAGTAGATGCAGGCAGGAGTCAGTCTACTTGTCACGGACGTGATGCCTATATACATGATCATACCTAGATATTCTCATAGCTATGCTCAATTCTATCAATTACTCGACAGTAATTTGTTCACCCACCATAATACTTATGCTATCTTGAGAGAAGTCACTAGTGAAACCTATGGCCCCCGGGTCTATCTTCCATCATATTAATCTTCCGTCAACTAGCTATTTCAGGCACCATTTATTTTGCAATCTTTACTTTCAATCTACATCATAAAAATACCAAAAATATATATCTTATTATTATTATCTCTATCAGATCTCACTCTTGCAAGTGGCCGTGAAGGGATTGACAACCCCTTTATCGCGTTGGTTGCGAGGTTCTTATTTGTTTGTGTAGGTACGAGGTGACTCGTGCATGGTCTCCTACTAGATTGATACCTTGGTTCTCAAAAACTGAGGGAAATACTTACGCTGCTTTGCTACATCACCCTTTCCTCTTCAAGGGAAAACCAACACATGCTCAAGAGGTAGCAAGAAGGATTTCTGGCGCCGTTGCCGGGGAGATCTACGCCAAGTCAAGACATACCAAGTACCCATCATAACTCTTATCCTTCGCATTACATTATTTGCCATTAGCCTCTCGTTTTCCTCTCCCCCACTTCACCCTTTGCCGTTTTATTCGCCCTCTTTTCCTTTCGTCCTCACCTTCCGTTCGCTTTTTCTTCTTTTCGCTTGTTTGCTTTTGTGTTGGATTGCTTGCTTGTCACGATGGCTCAAGTTAATACTAAATTGTGTGAATTTGCCAATACCAACAATAATGATTTTATTAGCACTCCAATTGCTCCTCTTACCGATGCTGAATCTTGTGAAATTAATACTGCTTTGTTGAATCTTGTCATGAAAGATCCGTTTTCTGGCCTTCCTAGTGAAGATGCAGCTACCCATCTAAACAACTTTGTTGATTTGTGTGATATGCAAAAGTAGAAAGATATTGATAATGATATTGTTAAACTTAAGCTATTTCCGTTTTCGCTTAGAGATCGTGCTAAAGCTTGGTTTTCGTATGTGCCTAAAAATAGTATTGATTCGTGGAATAAGTGCAAAGATGCTTTTATCTCTAAGTATTTTCCTCCCGCTAAGATCATCTCTCTTAGAAACGATATTATGAATTTTAAGCAACTTGATCACGAACATGTTGCACAATCTTGGGAGAGGATGAAATTAATGATACGTAATTGCCCTACACATGGTTTGAATTTATGGATGATTATACAAAAAATTTATGCCGGACTGAATTTTGCTTCTAGAAATCTTTTAGATTCGGCCGCGGGGGGCACTTTTATGGAAATCACTTTAATAGAAGCTACTAAACTCCTAGATAATATTATGGTTAATTATTCTCAATGCCACACCAAAAGATCTACTAGTAAAAAAGTTCATGCAATTGAAGAGATTAATGTTTTGAGTGGAAAGATGGATGAAGTTATGAAATTGTTTGCTAATAAGAGTGCTCCTACTGATCCTAATGATATGCCTTTGTCTACTTTGATTGAAAATAATAATGAATCTATGTATGTGAATTTTGTTGGTAGGAACAATTTTGGTAACAACGCATATAGAGGTAATTTTAATTCTAGGCCGTTTCCTAGTAATTTCTCTAATAATTATGGTAATTCCTACAACAATTCTTATGGAAATTATAATAAGATGCCATCTGATTTTGAATCTAGTATTAAAGAACGTATTAGTTTGCAAAAGAGTTTCAATGCTTTGATTGAAGAAAAATTGCTTAAGATTGATGAGTTGGCTAGAAACGTGGATAGAATTTCTCTTGATATTGATTCCTTGAAACTTAGATCTATTCCACCTAAGCATTATATCAATGAGTCTCTCAAAGCCATGAGAATTTCCATTGATGAGTGCAAAGAAAGAACCGATAGGATGCGTGCTAAGAAAGATTGCTTTGTGAAGGCATATTCTTCTAGTTTTTATGAGAATAAAAATGAAGATCTAAAAGTAATTGATGTGTCCCCTATTAAATCCTTGTTTTTCAATATGAATCTTGATAATTATGGGACTGGAGATGAGTAAACTTTAGTTAGAAGACGTCCCAAAAATTCAGAGTTTTTATATCTTGATGAAAAAATTGGTAAAAGTGGGATTGAAGAGGTTAAAACTTTAGATAGCAATGAACCACCTATCTTGTATTTCAAGGAATTTAATATTGATAATTGCTCTTTGATAGATTGTATTTCTTTCTTGCAATCCGTGCTAAATTCTCCTCATGCTTATAGTCAAAATAAAGCTTTTACTAAACATATCGTTGATGCTATGATGCAATCTTATGAAGAAAAACTTGAGTTGGAAGTTTCTATCCCTAGAAAACTTTATGATGAGTGAGAACCTACAATTAAAATAAAAATTAAATATCATATGCTATGCTTTGTGTGATTTGGGTGCTAGTGTTTCCACGATCCCAAAAACTTTGTGTGATTTGATAGGTTTCCGTGAATTTCATGACTGTTCTTTAAACTTGCACCTTGCGGATTCCACTATTAAGAAACCTATGGGAAGAATTAATGATGTTCTTACTGTTGCAAATAGGAATTATGTGCCTGTAGATTTCATTGTTCTTGATATAGATTGCAATCCTTCATGTCCTATTATTCTTGGTAGAACTTTCCTTAAAACGATTGGTGCAATTATTGATATGAAGGAAGGGAATATTAGATTCCAATTTCCGTTAAGGAAAGGCATGGAACACTTCCCTAGAAATAAAATTAAATTACCATATTAATCTATTATGAGAGCCACTTATGGATTGCCTACCAAAGATGGCAATACCTAGATCTATCATCGCTTCTATGCCTAGCTAGGGGTGTTAAACGATAGCGCTTGTTGGGAGGCAACCCAATTTTATTTTTGTTCCTTGATTTTTGTTCCTGTTTAGTAATAAATAATTTATATAGCCTCTGTTTTGGTTGTGTTTTTTGTGTTTAATTAGTGTTTGTGCCAAGTAGAACCGTTGGGAAGACTTGGGGAAAGTCTTTTTGATCTTGCTGTAAACAATAGAAACTTTAGCGCTCACGTCAATTGCTGCAATTTTTTATTGGAGAGTGATATTTAGTTAATTATTTTTTCAGATGATTAATAGATAAATTCCTCACATCCAGCAATTTATTTTAGAATTTTTGGGGTTCCAGAAGTTTGCGTTAGTTACAGATTACTACAGACTGTTCTGTTTTTGACACATTCTGTTTTTGTGTGTTGTTTGCCTATTTTGATGAATCTATGGCTAGTAATGGAGTTTATAAACCATAGAAAAGTTGGAATACAGTAGTTTTAACACCAATGTAAATAAAGAATGAGTTCATTACAGTACCTTGAAGTGGTGTTTTGTTTTTTTCGCTAACGGAGCTCACGAGATTTTCTGTTAAGTTTTGTGTTCTGAAGTTTTCAATTTTTTGGTAAAGATTTGATGGATAATGGAACAAGGAGTGGCAAGAGCCTAAGCTTGGGGATTCCCAAGGCACCCCAAGGTAAAATAACGACACCAAAAAGCCTAAGCTTGAGGATGCCCCGGAAGGCATCCCCTCTTTTATCTTCGTCTATCGGTAACTTTACTTGGAGTTATATTTTTATTCACCACATGATATGTGTTTTGCTTGGAGCGTCTTGTATGATTTGAGTCTTTGCTTTTTAGTTTAACACAATCATCCTTTCTGTACACAACTTTTGAGAGAGACACACATGAATCGGAATTTCACTTATATCTTTTGAGCTATATAGTTTTTGCTCTAGTGCTTCACTTATATCTTTTAGAGCACAGTGGTGGTTTCATTTAATAGAAATAATTGATCTCTCATGCTTAACTTATATTATTTTGAGAGTCCTTTAGAACAGCATGGTAATTTTCTTTTGATATTATAAAAAAACTTTCATATAAGTGCATTGAATACTAAGAGAAGTTTGATACTTGATGATTATTTTGAGATATGGAGATAGTGATATTAAAGTTATGCTAGTTGAGTAGTTGTGAATTTGGAAATACTTGTGTTGAAGTTTGCAAGTCTCGTAGCATGCACATATGGTAAACGTTGTGTAACAAATTTGAAACATGAGGTGTTATTTGATTGTCTTCCTTATGAGTGGCGGTTGGGGACGAGCGATAGTCTTTTCCTACCAATCTATCCCCCTAGGAGCATGCACGTAATACTTGGTTTTTCAAGACTTGTAGATTTTTGCGATAAGTATGTAAGTTCTTTATGACTAATGTTGAGTCCATGGATTACACGCACTCTCACCCTTCCATCATTGCCAGCCTCTTCGGTACCGTGCATTGCCCTTTCTCACCTTGAGAGTTGGTGCAAACTTCGCTGGTGCATCCAAACCCCGTGATACTATACGCTCTATCACACATAAACCTCCTTATATCTTCCTCAAAACAGCCACCATACCTACCTATTATGGCATTTCCATAGCCATTCCGAGATATATTTCCATGCAACTTTCCACCGTTCCGTTTATTATGACACACATCATCATTGTCATATTGCCTTGCATGATCATGTAGTTGACATCGTATTTGTGGCAAATCCATCGTTCATAATTCTTTCTTACATGTCACTCATGAGTCATTGCACATCCCGGTACACCGCCGGAGGCATTCATATAGAGTCATATCTTGTTCTAGTATCGAGTTGTAATCATTGATTTGTAAATAAATAGAAGTGTGATGATCATCATTAGTAGAGCATTGTCCCCCAAAAAAGGGAAAGGCCAAATAAAAAATAAGGCCCAAAAAAATTAAAAATAAAAAGGGGCAATGCTACTATCCTTTTTCCACACTTGTGCTTCAAAGTAGCACCATGATCTTTATGATAGAGAGTCTCTTGTTGTGTCATTTTCATATGCTAGTGGGAATTTTTCGTTATAGAACTTGGCTTGTACATTCCAACAATGGGCCTCCTCAAGTGCCCTAGGTCTTCGTGAGCAAGCAAGTTGGATGCACACCCACTTAGTTTCTTTTGTTGAGATTTCATACAGTTATAGCTCTAGTGCATCTGTTGCATGGCAATCCCTACTCCTTGCATTGACATCAATTGATGGGCATCTCCGTAGCCCATTGATTAGCCGCGTCAATGTGATACTTTCTCCTTTTTTGTCTACTCCACATAACCCCCTTCATTATATTCTATTCCACCCATAGTGCTATATCCATGGCTCACGCTCATGTATTGTGTGAAAGTTGAAAAAAGTTTGAGATTACTAAAGTATGAAACAATTGCTTGGCTTGTCATCGGGGTTGTGCATGATGAGAGTATTCTTGTGTGAAGAAAATGGAGCATGAACAAACTATATGATTTTGTAGGGATGAACTTTCTTTAGCCATGTTATTTTGAGAAGACATGATTGCTTAGTTAGTATGCTTGAAGTATTATTATTTTTATGTCAATATTAAACTTTTATCTTGAATCTTTCGGATCTGAACATTCATGCCACAATAATGAAAATTACATTGAGAAATATGTTAGGAAGCATTCCACATCAAAAATTCTGTTTTTATGATTTACCTACTCGAGGACGAGCAGGAATTAAGCTTGGGGATGCTTGATACGTCTCTAACGTATCTATAATTTTTGATTGCTCCATTCTATTATATATATTATATTTTGGATGTTTAATGGGCTTATTTATACACTTTTATATTATTTTTGGGACTAACCTACTAACCGGAGGCCCAGCCCAAATTGTTGTTTTTTTGCCAATTTCAGTGTTTCGTAGGAAAAGAATATCAAACGGAGTCCGAACGGAATGAAACCTTCCGGAGCGTGATTTTTGGAAGAAACGTGATTCAGAGGACTTGGAGTGGACGTAAAGCAACCAACGAGGAGGCAACGAGGCAGGGGGGCGCGCCTACCTCCCTGGGCGCGCCCTCCACCCTCGTGGGACCCTCGTGGCTCCACCGACCTACTTCCTCCTCCTATATATACCTACGTACCCTGAAAACATCAGGGAGGACCACGAAAACCTAATTCCACTGCCGCAACCTTCTATACCCGTGAGATCCCATCTTGGGGCCTTTTTCGGCGGTCCGCCGGAGGGGGCATTGATCACGGAGGGCTTCTACATCAAGACCTTAGCCTCTCCGATGATGTGTGAGTAGTTTACCTCAGACCTTCGGGTCCATAGTTATTAGCTAGATGGCTTCTTCTCTCTCTTTGGACCTCAATACAAAGTTCTCCTCGATTCTCTTCCAGATCTATTCGATGTAATCTTCTTTTGTGGTGTGTTTGTCGAGATCCGATGAATTGTGGGTTTATGATCAAGATTATCTATGAACAATATTTGAATCTTCTCTGAATTCTTTTATGTATGATTGGTTATCTTTGCAAGTCTCTTCGACTTTTCAGTTTGGTTTGGCCTACAAGATTGATCTTTCTTGCAATGGGAGAAGTGCTTAGCTTTGGGTTCAATCTTGCGGTGCTCGATCCCCGTGACAGTAGGGGAAACGACACGTACTATATTGTTGCCATCGAGGATAAAAAGATGGGGTTTATATCATATTGCATGATTTTATCCCTCTACATCATGTCATCTTGCTTAAAGCGTTACTCCGTTCTTATGAACTTAATACTCTAGATGCATACTGGATAGTGGTCTATGTGTGGAGTAATAGTAGTAGATGCAGGCAGGAGTTGGTCTACTTGTCACAAACATGATGCATGTATACATGACCATACCTAGATATTCTCATAACTATGCTCAATTCTATCAATTGCTCGACTATAATTTGTTCACCCACCGTGATACTTATGCAATCTTGAGAGAAGCCACTAGTGAAACCTATGGCACCCGGGTCTATCTTCCATCATATTAATCTTCCGTCAACTAGCTATTTCTGGCACCATTTATTTTGCAATCTTTACTTTCAATCTACATCATAAAAATACCAAAAATATTTATCTTATTATTATCATCTCTATCAGATCTCACTCTTGCAAGTGGTCGTGAAGGGATTGACAACCCCTTTATCGCGCTGGTTGCGAGGTTCTTATTTGTTTGGGTAGGTACGAGGTAGCAGTGGTCGGATTTCTGGGTCGGGGCCATGATAGAGGCGAAGGTGTCGCAATGTTTCGATGAGATAGCAATCATTTTCTATGGGAGTCGACTTTGACGATCCGACTACGAATGTGCGAAGACGCCGCGCCTTAGCAATCGCTAAACCAACGTCGAGGGGTTATTGACAATTTCCTGTGAGCAAACGAAGAACAAGCATGAAACTGAGATTGTAATCTGGATATTGCGAATAAAAGAGGAAAGCTTTATTAATGAAGGTGGGGTTCTCTGACGCCTTTGTCTGGTCCTTGAACACAAACGAAGTATGTGAAGTTGCAGCTATGGGGAACTCTTAATCTAAACAAAACCCAAAGTCTAAATGACGCCCTAAGGGATGTATATATGGAGGAAGAGGGGGGAATTTCGTGGCCCTTGGAGGAGGGGTCCAAAACCAACCCTAACCCTTGTTTCCCCACACATACGGACTCTAAAACAGCCTATACTCAAGTATTTCGAAAATACATGGGCCTGGCCCAATAATAAGGTGACGCAAAACCCAGAATAGCCTCTGGACCAAATTTATGAAGTGGCATCTTGTATATTTCGTCCAAGGCTTCATGCACTTCTTATGGTGGCTTCAAAGTCCTAAAATCATCACTTGTAACTCCGTTCTTCATCCCCTTGCGCATGCCATCATCTCCATGCTTGAACTTGCTCCAAGGTTCATCTTTCTTGTCCAAGCTAGGCCCTTCATTTGTAAGCAAAACAAATGTATCCAATTTAGGCAGCATCATATTCTCATGAACATTTGATTTGTTACCAAGAAATGAAAGTACCTGCTAATTCAATTAGCGGGCACGAGATCTAGTAATTGGTCCAGTATTTATAGCAGCAGGGGCTGTGGGTGTAACAATGGTATTGATGTCCTCATCAGGCCGGATGTCCGGGCCCTACATACTTGGCCACGGGTCCGTTGCTGCAGGTGACACCTCCACGGGCCAGATGACCGGGGTCCTGGCCGAATGTCCGGGTCCTGGGGGTTGTTCTTGGCTCCTTCCACTAGATCTCTTCATCCATGGACTCGGGAACTTGTTCATCTTCACGTGCATCTTCGGGAGGGTCCTCTTGGTACCTGATCATGCACAACATCTCGGATTTAGGTAGTAGCCATGTCTTGAGAGGATCATATGTAATATCACTAAGGAAAGAAGTCACCTCGGTCTCGAGAGCTCTTGCTCTAGCTCATGTCATAGGTCCTCTTGGCTCTTGATGAGATGATGGTAGTTCTATGGGGATGACCGTAGGATGCTCTGCATAAGGTAAGTTCTATATCACATTGATATCATGGTATCACTTCATGGTACATTCATTCTTGCCTTTGCATTGATAACCACATAGGCCATTTTGTGTAGCTTCCCTATCGAGACTAGCCTTTGAGTATTGCCGGCAACGTTACTTGTGCACATTAGTGATCATAGTTCCCATCGCATACATACCATATCATCTTGGTACAAGCACCTTCATATCATCTTTTGTGTCACAATGTTGCCATCGCATATACACAATTGCTATCATGGTTTGTAAAGTTTTGCATCAGAAAGAGCTCAAAAGAGAAAGAGCCAAACAAGCTTTTAAGCAAAACATACAGATAAGCAAAGAGCTTTCAAGCAAGAGCCATAGCATCATACTACATTAAGATTGTCATACTCGATCATCTTGGATCATATCATTGGAGCACCATACATATAGCATACTTGGGATAGAAGTCGTTGCATTTTTCTTAGTAGGTTGTGCACAAGCCTCGTATCCGCCTTTTGTGTAATCGAGCTAGTGTTTCTCTAGCATTGTGCAACAAGAGCATTTTCGTGGATTCCACGTTTTGGATCATTCCTTGGTTGCATGACCCCGTATATCTATCCGTGTGTGTGTTTCCATGTACCTCCTTTTTTCTATTGGTCTACTTGTTACATTTGCCAATTTGTGAATCTTTTCCAACATTATTGAGTCTCACTAACAATTGCATAAATTTTGTCCACCATCCTAACCAAGCTACACTAAAGGCTTATTTGTGTAGGTGTGAGAGATTGACGAGATACGGTACCAATTGTGCTATTTCCTTGTTACATCATTGAGTGATCTTTGATCCATTCTCAACATCGGTCAAGGTACATTTGGTATAGTTCTTTTCTTTCTCCCACTCACACATTTACTTGAAATGATGGATAGGCCAACTACTTTCTACCAACCCACTCTTCATCGAGCAAGACGAGGACCCAAACACCTACATCACCAAGAACCACCTCTTTGGTGCACAAAGAGCATTGCATCAAGAACAACAAGCATTGAGTGACCACATCGTCAATCTCACCACCGACTTGAGAAAATCCAAGCAACGTACAAGAGACTACTTCGACAACAAGTTCGACAAACAAAAACAAGAGAACCATGCAAGAATGGACGAGATTCGCGCCTTGTTGGTCAATCGCTCTTCTACCACGTCGTCCTATTCAAGGTGGAGCTGCTCGAGTTGACATTCCTACGACACCATCTCCGGCTCAAGTACACCAACATTGAACACTCTTCGTCGAGCCACTGCCAAGACCGTCAAGCAAACACAAGAGAGGCAACGCCAACGCCAACAAGAGGAACTTGAAGAGCAAGAGCATCGACATCGTCAAAATTAAGCTACCCTTGCGCAAGCACAAGAGAGGCAATGCCAACGCCAACAAGAGGAAGAGCGAACACACCAACACCAAGACGAACAAGATGCCGTGGCATAGCGTCACAAACAACAACAACATGAAAGCTCAAACACTTGAGGCGCAACGTGCCCTCCAAGACACAAGTCGCATCGTCACCGTACGCAACCGACATACGCATGAGCAAGAAGAAGCACTTCACGAAGAAGTACAAGAGTGACAATATCAAGCACGATTGCACTGACATGTTCGAAAAGCTCATCAAAAAGCTAGACAAGCACAACAAGCCCGACAAGAACCACAAGTTCACCAAGAGCAACAAGACAATGGGAATCCTCCATGCCAAGAGCAGCTTGAGGTTGACAACCCTCCATGTCAAGGGCATCACCACCCTTGACCCCAGCACAATGAAGAGCAATGCTATGGCAAGCTCAAGTTCACCATGCCCAAGCTCTCCGAAAGCAATGATCCCGAAGAGTATCTTTCATGGGCATTGAAGGTTCACAAGATATTTCGTTTGCACAACTATGAGGAAGGGAAGAAGATCGCCATGGCATCCCTTGAGTTCCAAGACTATGTCCTCATTTGGTGGGAGCAAGTCATTGATCGTTGAGAAGCAAGAGGTGAACCAACAATCACAACTTGGGATCAAATGAAGGACGTCATGAGAGCACGCTTTGTGCCAACCTACTACAATCGCAACCTATTCAAGTGACTACAACTCCTCAAGCAAGGAACAAAGTGCGTTGAAGAATACTACAAGGAAATGGAGATTTCCATGATTCGCGCTAATGTCACGGAAGATGATGAGAAAACTATGGCATGTTTCTTGAATGGACTCAACCACCCTATCAACAAGATTGCCGACTTCCAACCTTACTCCAACCTCATTGAGCTAGTGCATCGAGCCACCAAGGTGGAGCGAAAAGTGCAAGATAACTACAAATATGCCAAATACTCTTCCAAGAAGTACGGCTCCTCTGACCAAGCTTCAGTGACTCCAACGCCTTCTACCTCAACAAAACCTTCTAGAAGCAACAGCGACAAGTCAAGTTACAAGAAAACTTCGACAACCTCAAGTTGCCCTCCTACTTCAAGCAACTTCAAACCGAGAGCTTCATCATCTACAACTCCACCGGATGAGACCATCAAGACAAGTTCCATCAAATGCTTCGCATGCGGCGGCTGAGGCCACAAGTCCTTCGAGTGTACTAATAAGCGCACCATGATTATCAACTATGATGGTACATACGACACCATAAGTGAAGGGGAAATGGAAGCCCTTGAGCATGTGTCTACGCACCGGCAAGTCAATGAATATGAAGATGACCAAGTCTATTGTGACAATGATTCGAGCCCGACTCTTGTTGTCTCCAAGGTCTTGACCCATGTCATATCTTCCACACCAAGGCGGGCATCAATGGAAGGTCTGTGAAGGTCATCATCGATGGAGCAAGCGAAGAGCTATGTCCCAAGCTCCAATTGGTCAGGATGAAGAACCCTCGCCCCTACAAGGTCCAATGTCTTAGCGACTCCGGCACAATTCAACAGGAAGACATGGTTCAAGGCTCCTTCAAGATCGGAGCATATGAAGACACTTTGGAGTGTGATGTCGTTCCTATGTCCATTGGCCACCACCTACTTGGACGACCTTGGCAATTTGACTATAGAGTCATGCACAACGAGCGAATCGATCACTATAGCTTCAAGATGAAGGGAAAAGAGTACGTGCTACGACCTATGTCACCAAGCCAAGTGATCACCGACAAGCAAGAAACAAACCATCGTGGAGAGAATAGTGAGAGAGTGAACCACCAAAAACAGAGGGAGCACCACAAGCCAAAATCGAGTGCCTCCACTATGAGCGACAAGAACAACTTCGTGATATTCACCACCAAACGTGAGATGAGAGAAGTGTGTGAGAACCCATCAAGTGTTATGCACTATGTCCTTTTGTGCAAGGATGAAGTGACAAGGACTAACACCTCTCACAATCTAAATTTAATGTTATCTTCTCTATTGCAGTAATTCCAAGATGTATTCCCCGATGAGTTACCTCTGGGTCTACCTCCTCTTCGCGGCATCGAACACCGCATCGACCTCATCCTAGAGCACCTCTTCCTAACAAGGCACCATACCGCGTCAACCCTGAGGAAACCAAGGAGATTCAATGGCAAGTACAACAACTCATCGACAACGGCCATGTACTAGAGAGTTTGAGCCCATGTGCCGTCCCGGTAATCCTTGTTCCCAAGAAATATGGTACATAACGCATGTGTTCCGATTGTCGTCCTACCGATGCTATCACCGTTCATTATCGTTACCGCATTCCACGCCTTGATGATATGCTAGATGAGCTTAGCGGAGCCACCATTTTCTCTAAGATTTATCTTAAGAGTGGCTATAACCAAATTCGCATGCAAGAGGGTGATGAATGGAAAACCGCTTCTAAAACCAAGTTTGGCTTGTATGAATGCTTGGTTATGCCTATGGGCTTATCCAAAGCACCCAACACCTTTATGTGTGCGATGCATTTTGTTCTTCGCCCCTACATTGGCATATTTGTTGTGGTGTACTTTGACGATAATTTTGTATTTAGAAAATCTCTGAAAGATCATGTCACCCATCTTAGAACCGTTTTGCAAACTCTTAAAAAAGAACGCCTTTATGCTAATATGGACAAATGCCTTTTTGGTGTTGACAAGCTCGTTTTCTTTGGTTTCGTTGTGTCTTCTAAGGGTGTTCACGTAAATAAATCGATGATTGAAGATATTAAAACTTGGCTGCAACCAACAAACTTTCAACAAGTGCTTAGTTTTCTTGGCTTAGCCGGATTTTATCGTCGCTTTGTGAAGGATATTAGCACCATCGCTTTACCTTTGAATGCCTTGAGTAAGAAAAATGCACCGTTTGTTTGGGGACCATCTCAAGATACCACATTCAATGAGCTTAAGAATTTGCTTACGCATGCCCCTTTGCTTGCATTACCCAACTTTGATAAACCATTTGAGATACATTGTGATGCTAGAGGGTACTGCATACGAGGTGTGTTGATGCAAGAGAAGCGCCCATAGCTTACTTTGGTGAAAAACTTTCCGGAGTGCAACTTAACTACCCCATCTATGACAAAGATCTATATACTTTAGTGAGAGTCTTGCATGTTTGGGAGCATTATCTCTGCTCTCATGAGTTCACTCTTCACATGGATCATGAAACACTTAAGTATCTTAAGGGTCAAACTAAGTTGAACAAGCATCATGCTAAGTGGAGTTAATTCATTGAGTCCTTTCCTTACGTCATCAAGTATATCAAAGGCAAAGAGAATGTTGTAGCCAATGCGCTTTCCCATAGATGCATGCTTGTTACCCAACTTGAATTGATTGTTATTGGCTTTGAGCACATAAAAGGATTGTATGCGCATGATCCTACTTTTGCTATTCCTTATGCCAAATGTTTGACAGATACATCTTGGGAACGCTATTACATCAAAGATGAGTATCATATGAGAGCTAACAAACTTTGCATACCCGAGTCTTCTCTTCGTTTATTACTTTTGCAAGAGGCTCATGGAGGAGGACTTATGGGACACTTTGGACGTGACAAGACATTTGCTATGCTCTCCAAGAACTACTTTCGGCCCAAGATGTTCTGCGACGTATCCCGCTTCACCAATCAGTGCTCTACATGTCGCAAAGCTAAGTCTAAAGCTCAATCACATGGTCTTTATATTCCACTACCTATTCCATATCACCCACGGGAAGATATTACTATGGAATTTATGCTTAGTTTCCTTAGAACAAGGAATGGCAAAGATTCCGTGTTTGTTTTTGTGGACCGATTCTCTAACATGGCACATTTTATACCATGCAGCAAGATAGACAATGCTTCACATGTTGCAAATCTCTTTTGTAGGGAAATATTGCGTCTACATGGAGTGCCCAAGACTATCGTATCGGACCGTGCCGTCAAGTTTCTTAGCTACTTTTGGAAGACCCTATGCACCAAGCTTGGAATCAAGCTTTTGTTCTCTTCGGCATACCATCCTCAAACCAACAGCCAAACGGAGGTCGCGAACCGGACGCTGTCTACTCTCCTATGGGTGTTGATCGAGAAGAACATCAAGGAGAGGGAAGAGTGCCTACCCATCGCCGAGTATGCCTACAACCGCGCAAGACACTCTACGACCGGCAAGTCCCCCTTCAAGGTCAAATACGGCTTCAATCCGTTGTCCCCATTGGAAATTCTACCTCTACCACTACAAGAGCGCATCAACATGGACGCAAGTGCACGAGTGACCTACCTGAAGAAGATGCAAGAAGATACAAGTTACACCATTGAGTGGCAAGTACAACGACTCACGATAAAGCTCAACGTCAACAAGCAACCCATGATATTCAACATTGGCGATCTTGTATGGATATAGCTTCGCAAGGAACGCTTCGCCAATGAACGCAAGTCCAAGCTATGACCACGAGCCGACGGACCCTTCAAGGTGCCCGAGCGCTACAACAACAATGCGTACAAGATCGACTTACCACACGACAAGTACTCCGTGAGCGACATCAAGGATCTCTCTCCCTACTATGGTGATGAGGCTTTCGATCCAAGGTCGGATCTTTCCTAAGGGTAGGGGGGAGACGATGCAGAGCATCCTATGGCCATCCCCATGCACCTACCTTTGTCTCCTTAGACACCACAAGGACCAATGACAAGAGCTCGAGCCAAGGCTATTGAAACTAAGGTGAACTCGCTCCTCTCTAAACTACCACTTTCTACATGTGAGACATGGCTACTACCTCAAGCGGAAACACTATGTGTGATCAGGTACCTGGAGGATAGCCACGAAGCAACTACACCCAACGGCCAATACGGCAAGGACACCAAGTAAAAGGAACGAGAAGAAGAGTTATCGGAAAATCTCTAGCTACCGGAGGACCGGACCAGTCCGGACCTCCAACGCCAACAGCACCAGCCAGCTAGCCAAGTCCCAGCCTATGAACGCTACAGTGGCCAAACAACCGATGTGGACCGGACGTTCGACACCACCTAGCCACTGCACAACCAAGCCCCTCTGGACGACCGGTATCACCCAACAGAAGGGAAATTGACGGAAATCCGAGACCTTCGGACGACCGATGACCGGACGACTAACCGCCTCCGGAAATCTGACCCCACCTAATTCGAGCTGAAATGTCAGAAATCCGACTACTACCGGACGTACGGACCCTCACGAGCCACCAGACGTCTGGTAGCCGAGGTCGTATCTTTCCCAAGTGGGGGAGATGATGCGGAGCATCCTATGGACATCACCATGTCAAGAGTCTGTTCGGCGAGTGACACGTGCGACATCTACTTCACATACACAAAGGTGAATCATCTTCTTTACACGTGCTCACTTTACCCCTTCGAGGATGGTATACTACTTGACACTCCAGTGGTGTGCATGCATATGTATTGTCCGAGCTTAACGGATGACGAGGAGGAGTGCAAGAGCTAAGGAACAACTACACCATCCGCGAGGGAAGCCTGGAAGCGACGACGGAAGAAGATGGAGCTGCTGAAGCTACAGCAGCCGGACATCTGGGCCAGAGGCCAGACATCCGGCGCCTGGGTAGCCACACAGGAGCTTCCCCAATGGACGGCCAAATGCATCAGTGGCCGGACATCCGGCGCCTCAGCAACGCCCGGACATCTGGCACCCCTCCTGGAAATCTGGCAGGGGCCTATCTAAAGAAGAACGAAACGGTCTATTCCAAGCCGGACATCCGGCCAGTGTCCCGGACATCCGGCGTCTCGCAAATAGCCAGCCATCCGACCCCTAGCCCGGACATCCGGCGCCTGCCTGCGTGCAGCCCCAGGCCAGAGGCCTATGTATCTCCCTTTCCCACTTACCCCTTTGTGGCTTGGACTATAAATAGACATCCCCCTCCTCCATTCTTGGGTCAGAATATGTCATAGCTCGTTTAGAGATAGGGCTTTGCTCATCCATCCATATATACTCCACCGAGAGAGACCGCGGCCTCTACGGAGAAGATCCATCTTGGATTCAAGACCCCGCAAGGGAAGATCCGTCTAGGACTTCATCAAGACCTCCTCATGGAGATGAACTTTACCTTCTATCTTCCTTTTGTTGTTCATGTACCTTGTGGATCTTGTGTGTTTGATCATCTAGTCGATGTGTGATTGGACTTGTTCTTGAGTGTCTCCCGTTGTGATTTCTCTCCGTTCTTCCCCGTGTTCTTCGTGTTCTTCGAGGGAATCCACTCCAATCATGAAAGATCGGCTTACACCAGGTTAGCCCCATATCATATGGTTTCATGAGCCACATTTATCATGTATTTGGAGTCCCTCCCACCATTTTCTAGCCTTGTTTTGCTTGATTTTGTCCTAAATTCGAAAATCCCCACCAAAAATAGCCCCCACTTTTTTCTGTGGTTTGTTGGTTTGATGATGTTTTGTTGATTTTGATCCATGGATTCGTTGTGTCTTCAGTAGATCTAGATTCTCCCCGCTTTTCTCCACCTTCCATCCACAAAATCCGTCAAATTTTGCCCCCAAAATCATCAATTTCTGCCCCAAATCGAGTTTCGAAGTCCAAATCCTGATCTGGAATTGTCGGGCCAGACATCTGGGCCACCGGCTGGACATCTAGGCCATCAGGCCGGACATCCAGGCCCAAACCAGACATCCAGCTCCTGGAGCACCAAGTCTGCACAGTTCTGTACATCCGCCCCCGAATATCCGGCCCCCGACCCCGGATGTCCGACCCCTGGGATTTCAGCCTCCCGTGTTTCACCGTTTGCCCATAACTTTCACATCCGGAGTCCGATTTTCGCGTTCTTTAGCTCTTTGAGTAGCTATGGACATCCTCTATCCATCTATATAGGTTTAAACACCATTTGACTCCATCAAAGTTTTGGCACTTTGGCATCTTTTCCTAGGGCTCCCACCATATCGTTCGCAAAACCACCATAGCCTTCCGCAACCTAACCCATTTTCTTCCATATAGTATTTGAGGTTGTTTGAGTTGTATTCTAGTCTCCTAAGGTGTTCAGACTACTTAGGTAAGGTCACTACTTCATCAACCATCACCATAACTTCTGCATAGGCTTGCCCACCATACACTTCCGCCACCCCAAATTAACCCAATTTTGTTTGTGTTGAGAGTAGTGTCTCCTAAGGTGTTTAGGCTACTTAGGGACTGTGCTTCCAACTCCAACACCATGTATAGACCATCATACCCTTCCACAGCATTAACCCATTTTGACCGGGTTTCCACCGATACTTCCGCAACCACCACCACATTCCCGTTACCACCATTTAACATTTGACATTTGAGATTTTGAGTTCATGGTTTTCCCTTTCCTAAGGTGTTTCGGCTAATTAGGAACGGTTCTACATCAAGAACACCACCGCTCATCATCACCACGAGGTCGTCATTGACATTGACCACTTCATTATTATCCGTCCTTATGTACACTTGACAAACCATTGACGGTAACCTCGACGACACCATTGTATATTCCCCTTGCAATTGCATTGATAAACCCTAGCCCATTTTGCATCACTTGCCTATCGAGACTAGCCATTTGAGTATTGCCGACAATGTTACTTGTGCACATTAGTGCTCATCGATTCGACCTTCCATTGCATACATACCACGTCATATTGGTATCATATCATCTCTTGTGTCACAAGATTGTACCCGCACATACACAATTGCTATCTTGGTTTGTGCATTTCGCATTGTGGCCACATAAAAAATAAGCTTTTACGCAAAGAGAGAACAAAGATCTTATAAGCAAGAGACATAGCATCTTACCATAGTGCATTACAATATATCATATGGTATCATATCCGATCATCTTGGATCATCTTGTGCTAAAGCACCGGAACATCATACATACATAGCATACTTGGGATAGAAAGTTTATCTATTTTGCATCTTATAGGTTGTGCACAAGTGTCGTATCCACCTATTAAGCAATCGTGCTAGCGTCTCTCTTGAGTTGTGCAACATGAGCATTTTCCGTGGATTCCACATTTTGAGCTCATTCCTTGGTTGCATGATGAGGATATCAATACCATTGTTACACCCACAACCCCTCCTGTTATACATACTGGACCAATTACTAGAGCTCGTGCATGCCAATTAAATTATCAAGTACTTCCATTACTTGGTAATGATTCTAATGTTCATGAGAATATGATGCTGCCTAAATTGGATACATTTGTTTTGCTTGCAAATCAAGGGTCTGGCATGGATAAGAGGGATGAACACTGGAGCAAGACCAAGCATGGAGATGATGGCATGTGCAAGGGGATCAAGAACGGAGTTACAAGTGATGATTTCAAGAATTTGAAGCCGCCATAAGGAGTGCATGAAGCCTTGGACGAAATATAAAAGATGTCACTTCATAAATTATGTCCAGAGGCTATTCTAGGTGCTGCGTCACCTTATTATCGGGCCAGGCCCATGTATTTTCAAAATACTTAAGTATAAGGTGTTTTTAGAGTCCGTATGTGTAGGGAAACAAGAGTTAGGGTTGGTTTTGGACCCCTCCTCCAAGGGCCACGAAACCCCCCCCCCTCTTCCTCCATATATACAGCCCTTAGGGCGTCGTTTAGACTTTGGGTTTTGTTTAGATTAAAGTTCGCCATAGCTGCAACTTCGCGTACTTCGTTTGTGTTCAACGACCAGACAAAGGCATCACAAAACCCAACCTTGATCAATAAAGCTTGCCTCTTATATTCGCAATATCCAGATTGCAATCTTAGTTTCTTGCTTGTTCTTCGTTTGCCTGCAAGAAACAGACCTTCGTGGTCAGGTTGATTGTGCTCCGGCATGGTCAATAACCTCTCAGAGTTGGTTTAGCGATTGCTAAGGTGCGACGCCCTCGCATGATCGTAGTCGGATCGTCAAGGTCGACTTCCTCCAAAACGATAGCCACCATCTCATCGAAAGACGGGACACCTTTGCCTCTATCAAGTGGTATCATATTTCCAGGTTGCTCGGTGAGATTTTACAGTTTTTCGTAGTTTAGATCAAGTCTGTTCTTCATACCTACAGTCCATGAAAAAGCCAAAAAAAATCTAGGGTTAGTTCATCATATCTGAACCAATCTGGGCCTTTGCATAATCTTTTTAGGGTTTTGCATTGTTGAATTTGCGGTTGCATCGTCGTGTCTAGTTGCTGGTCTTAGTGTCTAGTCCTTTAGTGTTTTGAGTTCTGTTCACAAGTAGTCACGCTGCCGCCGCATCATCATCATCACCGCTGTCATATACCACCATCATCGTCACCGCTACCATATACCACCATCATCATCACCGCTTCCATATACCACCATCATCACAGCTGCTCCCATATACGACATATCCACCGCCATCACGATAATCCGAGTCCACCTCCATCACAGATTCGCCACCAGTCCGTGGTCCACCGCCCTACATATATTCACCACCGGTCCGAGTTCCACCAGATTCATCTCCGCCACCAGTCCGAGTTCAGTATTTGTTGCATTGCTTTCAAGTTCTAGATCACGCGATACTTCGAGTCATGACAGAGTAGGACTCCCGGGATTCCGTGCTACCCGCAGTAGAAAAATAGTTCCAAACTCAAAAAAAATCTGGCTAGGCAGTTTTTAGACCATTTGTAGACTTCTTCGAAAAAAAATTGTTGCGGAGCAAAAAAAGAGAGGAAAAAAGTGAAAAAAAGGAAAGAAAATTTAGAGCGTGCTCCTCCCTTGTTTACATGCTGTGTCGTGATTTTGTGAGTGTTCTAGGCTCGCGTCTCTAGCACGGTCTAGCCTAGGACAAGCACAATACCGTCGTTGAGCGTTTATTCAACTTTGCATCTCTAAATTGATTATTGTTGACCCTTTTTGCTACCATATTGTAAGCCTTCCCAGCTCCACATACATCTATGTCATGCGTTTGACTCTCCCTGGTAATCGCTCTATCCAAGCTTTGAGAGTTTTGACTACCACGGCTGCCCATCACCGCCTACTGCTAGGAAAGAACTGGTAAGAATTTGAGATTTACTTGACGGATTTGTGACACCCACCACCACCTCTTTTTAGTAGTCTGTAGGATCATATTCTTGTGTGTTTCTATTGCTGCTAACCATGGCAAGCTGACAAGCCGACAAGACTGACTGGGAGAACATGACGAATAAGGAGTTGCATGATAAATTTCAGCAAATGATGGGTGGACAGGTGCAAGATGTGCTAAACAGATTTGAAGAGGCCATGGAGAAGATAGATGGCGTGGAGAAGATAGATGGCATGGAGAAGACGTTCGAAACAAAGCTCGATAACAAGTTTAATGAATTGCTCGCGCGTCTCCCACCACCACCACTGGCTGCACCTAATGCACCTCTACAACAACAACAACAAAGACTACCTCCACATCGCGAAACAACCCTCCGCCGAGCGAGCCGTGTCCCTCTTGCACCTGGACAAACTGTTGGTGCTGTTGTTGATACTTCTGTGGCCCCTGTTGCTGATGCGGCAGAGGATGGTTATGCGGGAGATTACAAGGATGAGGTTGATCAAAATCAGAACTACGTGCAACCACCAGCACCACAACCACCAGGTCGTGCACATGCAAATAATGGCAATGGTAGGGCTCTCCCTCGGGTATGCGATCATGACCATCTCCCTAAACTGAGATTGAATATTCCACCATTTGAGGGTAGATATGTTCCTGATATATATCTTACTTGGGAGTTAGAAACTGAACAACGATTTACATGTTTACAATATCCTGACGAGAGACGTGTTCCTGCTGCTGTTTGTACTTTCACTAGCTTTGCATGTGTTTGGTGGTTTGAACATTGTAGATTATATCCTATTCCAGCTAATTGGGCTGCTTTGAAAACTACTATGCATACTCGTTGGGTTCCACCATATTATCAACTTGAATTAATTCAAAAATTGCAGCATTTAAGAAAAGGAAAAAATTATGTAGAAGAATATTATCAGGAATTACAAACTGGCATGATTAGATGTGGTATTGTTGAGGAGAATGAAGCTATGCTTGCATGTTTTATGGGTGGATTAAATAGAGAGATTCAGACCATTCTAAAGTATAAGGAGTATAATAATATCACTCATTTATTCCATCTTGCTTGTAAAGTTGAATGTGAAGTGCAGGATCGACAGGCATTGGCGCGAACTAACTTTTATGCAGGTCGATCTTCATCATGGACACCACATGCATCCTCTAGTTCCACTACACCAGCACCTCCATCAGGTGCCACCTCCAGCCTGATACAATAAAGCAGGCACAACCAGCACTATCTGCCAAGAACACACCTGTCGGGCCTGCGCAGAGCTCTTCTTCTTCCATGGCATCAATAGGGCACACAAGTGATATTATTTGTCATCGTTGTAAGGGAAGAGGAAATTTTGCAAGAGAATGCAAATCCTAGCGTATGATGATTGCTACTGAGGATGGTGGGTATGAGTCTGCTAGTGACTATGATGAGGAGACTTTGGCTCTTATTACACATGAAGAACACGGTGGAGATGATTCTGATCATGAGACGCAATACATGGCTACTGAAGATGCTGACAGGTATGAATGTTTAGTTGCTCAACGTGTTTTGAGTGTGCAGGTTACAAAAGCTGAGCAAAATCAGAGGCATAATTTGTTCCATACAAAGGGCGTAGTGAAGGAACGTTCTATTCACATCATCATAGATGGAGGGAGCTGCAACAACTTGGCTAGCATGGAGATGGTGGAGAAGCTCTCTCTCACCACAAGACCGCATCCACATCCTTACTACATCCAATGGTTCAACAACAGCAGCAAGGTTAAGGTAACACGTACTGTTCGTGTGCATTTTAGTTTCTCTACATATGTTGATTGTGTTGATTGTGATGTGGTACCTATTCAAGCATGTTCCTTATTAGTTGGTAGACCATGGCAATTTGATAAAAATTATGTACACCATGGTAGAAACAATCAGTATACTCTTGTTCATAAGGACAAAAATATTACTTTGCTTCCTATGACTCCTGATTCCATTTTGAAAGATGATATTAATAGAGCTAATAAACCAAAACAGGAGAAACATAAGAGTGAAAATCAGATTGTGGCAGAATAATTTGAGCAACAAATGAAGCCTAATAATAAACCATCTAGTGTTGCCTCTGAAATTAAATTGAAAAGTGCATGTTTACTTGCCACGAAATCTGATATTGATGATCTAGATTTCAGCAAATCTGTTTGCTATGTTTTTGTGTGCAAAGAGGCATTATTTTCTTTCGAGGATGTACCTTCCTCTTTGCCTCCTGCTGTCACTAACATTTTGCAGGAGTTCGCTGATGTCTTTCCAAAAGATGTGCCACTGGGATTACCACCTATTCGAGGGATTGATCATCAGATTGTCTTAATTCCCGGTGCTTCATTGCCTAACCGTGCGCCAAACCGTACCAATCCAGAGGAGACGAAGGAGGTTATGCGTCAAGTACATGAGTTGCTTGATAAAGGTTATATACGTGAATCTCTTAGTCCTTGTGCTGTTACTATTATACTAGTGCCCAAGAAGGATGGTACGTCGTGTATGTGTGTTGATTGTAGAGGCATTAATAATACTACTATTCGTTATCGTCATCCTATTCCTAGGCTAGACGACATGCTTGATGAATTGAGTGGCTCTACAATATTCTCTGAAGTTGATTTGCGTAGTGGATACCATCAAATTCGTATGAAATTGGGAGATGAATGGAAAACAACATTTCAAACTAAGTTTGGATTATATGAGTGGTTAGTCATGTTTTACGTGCTTTCATTGGACGATTTATGGTAGTCTATTTTGATGATATACTGATTTATAGCAGATCTTTGGAGGAACATTTGGAACATTTACGTGCTGTTTTTATTGCTCTACGTGATGCACGTTTGTTTGGTAACCTTGGGAAGTGCACCTTCTGCAACGACCGAGTATCTTTTCTTGGCTATGTTGTTACTCGACAGGGAATTGAAGTTGATAAAGCCAAGATTGAAGCTATTGAGAGTTGACCGCAGCCCAAAACAGTCACACAAGTGAGGAGTTTTCTTGGCCTCGATGGATTCTATAGACGTTTTGTGAGAGATTTCAGCACCATTGCTGCACCTCTCAATGAGCATACAAAGAAGGATGTACCTTTTGTTTGGGGTACCGCATAGGAAGAAGCCTTCACGGTATTGAAAGATAAGTTGACACATGCCCCTTTACTCCAACTTCCTGATTTTAATAATAGTTTTGAGCTTGAATGTGATGCTAGTGGAATTGGATTAGGAGGTGTGTCATTACAAGATGGCAAACCTGTTGCATACTTTTCTGAAAAAAAAAGTGGGCCAAGTCTGAATTATTATACTTATGATAAATAATTATATGCTCTTGTTCGGACTTTAGAAACACGGCAACATTATTTATGGCCCAAAGAATTTGTTATACATGCTGATCATGAATCGTTGAAACATATTAAAAGTCAAGCTAAATTGAATCATAGACATGCTAATTGGGTTGAATTCATTGAGACTTTCCCTTATGTCATTAAACACAAGAAGGGTAAAGAAAATGTTATTGCTGATGCTTTGTCTCGTCGCTATACTATGCTTTCACAACTTGACTTCAAAATATTTGGTTTGGAGACCATCGAAGATTAATCTATGCATGATGCTGATTTTAAAGATGTAATGCAAAATTGTAAAAAGGAAGAACGTGGAACAAGTTTGTCGTTAATGATTGATTTGTGTTCCGTGCTAACAAGCTATGCATTCCAGCTAGATCCGTTTGTCTTTTGTTGTTGCAGGAGGAGCATGGAGGAGGATTAATGGGACACTTTGGCGTGAACAAGACGGAACACATACTTTCTACACATTTCTTTTGGCCAAATATGAGATGCGATGTTGAGCGTTTTGTTGCTTGCTGCACTACATGTCAAAAAGCTAAGTCACGACTCAATCTTTATGGTTTATATATGCCTTTGCTTATACCTAGTGTTCCTTGGGAGGATATATCTGTGGACTTTGTGTTAGGTTTACCTCGAACAAAGAAGGGGAGGGATAGCATATTTGTTGTCGTGGATAGATTCTCGAAAATGGCACACTTTATACCATGTCATAAAAGCGGTGATGTTGTTAATGTTGCTGATTTGTTCTTTCATGAAATTATTTGCTTGCATGGTGTGCCAAATACTATTATTTCAGATCGTGATACTAAATTTCTTAGCCACTTTTGGAGATGTTTATGGGCTAAGTTGGGGACTAAACTACTTTTTAGTACTACTTGTCACCCCCAAACTGATGGACAAACTGAAGTAGTCAATAGAACATTGTCTACTATGCTTAGGGCTGTTTTGAAGAATAAGAAAATGTGGGAAGAATGCTTGCCTCGTATTGAATTTGCGTATAATCGTTCATTGCATTCTACTACTAAGATGTTCCCTTTCGAAATCGTGTATGGTTTCCTACCTCATGCACCTATTGATTTGTTGCCTCTTCCATCTTCGGAGAAGGTTAATTTTGATGCTAAAGAACATGCTGAATTGATTTTAAAAATGCATGAGTTAACTAAGGAAAACATTGAGCGTAGGAATGTTAAATATAAACTTGCTGGAGATAAGGGTAGAAAACATGTTGTGTTTGCACCTGGAGATCTTGTTTGGTTACATTTGCGTAAGGATAGATTTCCTAATTTGTGCAAATCAAAGCTAATGCCATGTGCTGATGGTCCTTTTAAGGTGTTAGAGAAAATAAATGATAATGCATATAAACTTGAGCTGCCTGCAGATTTTGGGGTTAGTCCCACTTTTAACATTGCAGATTTGAAGCCTTATTTGGGTGAGGAAGATGAGCTTCCATCGAGGACGACTTCATTTCAAGGAGGGGAGGATGATGAGGACATCAATACCATTGTTACACCCACAGCCCCTGCTGCTATACATACTAGACCAATTACTAGAGCTCGCGCACACTAATTAAATTATCAGGTACTTTCATTTCTTGGTAATGATTCTAATGTTCATGAGAATATGATGCTGCCTAAATTGGATATATTTGTTTTGCTTGCAAATCAAGGGCCTGGCATGGATAAGAGGGATGAACACTAGAGCAAGACCAAGCATGGAGATGATGGCATGCGCAAGGGCATCAAGAACGGAGTTACAAGTGATCATTTCAGGACTTCGAAGCCACCATAAGGAGTGCATGAAGCCTTGGACGAAATAT
Organism: Triticum urartu; assembly: GCF_056163025.1. Classification (NCBI taxonomy): domain Eukaryota; kingdom Viridiplantae; phylum Streptophyta; class Magnoliopsida; order Poales; family Poaceae; genus Triticum; species Triticum urartu. The sequence continues at coordinate 263,176,250 of NC_141876.1, forward strand.
ACAAGATGTCACTTCATAAATTTCGTCTAGAGGCTATTCTAGGTGCTGCGTCACCTTATTATTGGGCCAGGCCCATGTATTTTCGAAATACTTGAGTATAGGCTGTTTTAGAGTCCGTATGTGTGGGGAAACAAGATTTAGGGTTGGTTTCGGACACCTCCTCCAAGTGCCACGAAATCCCCCCCCCCTCTTCCTCCATATATACAACCCTTAGGGCGTCGTTTAGACTTTGGGTTTTGTTTAGATTAAAGTTCGCCATAGCTGCAACTTGGCGTACTTTGTTTGTGTTCAACGACCAGGCAAAGGCGTCATAGAACCCCACCTTGATCAATAAAGCTTTCCTCTTATATTCGCAATATCCAAATTGCAATCTTAGTTTATTGCTTGTTCTTCATTTGCCTACAGGAAAACAGACATTCGGGGTCAGGTTGATCGTGCTCCGGCATGGTCAATAACTTCTCGGAGTTGGTTTAGCGATTGCTAAGGCGCGACGTCCTCGCACGATCGTAGTCCGGTCGTCAAAGTCAACTTCCTCCAAAACCATAGCCACCATCTCATCGAAAGACGGGACACCTTTGCCTTTATCATCGCACGACCCCATTTATCTATCCGTGTGCCACATATTGCTATTGGTCTACTTGTTTCACTTGCGAATTTGTGAAACTCTTTCAACATTATTGACTATTGCTAACATTTTGCATCAAATTTTTGTGCCACTATCCTCACCAAGCTACTCCATAAGCTTTACTTGATAGGTGTGAGTGAACAAGTCCGGTACCAATTCCACTATTCTTTCATTGCACATTGAGTGAAACGAGATACATTCTCAACTTTGGGAAAAGGTAACTTGGTATTGTTTATCTCATTTCCTACTCACCTCTACTCGAGTATCGATGCGGAGCATACCAAGGTCATCCACATGGACCTACCATCATCTCACCAAGTGCCTAGTAGACCCATAACACGAGCATGTGCAAGAGCTCTCGAAACCGAGGTGACATCTCTCCTCTCACAAGTTCACTTTGATGCACATGAGACATGGCTACTACCTCAAACAGAGACATTATGCATACTCAGGTGTCAAGGAGTTAGCCATGAAGAAGCTAAGGAGCAAGGAGAATCAGAAGAGGAATATGGACGTGAAGAAGTAGAGATGCGGAAGAAGCTACAGGCTCCGGACGACCGACCAGGGCCGGACGTCCGATGATCTCCAGGCTCTGGACGTCCAACATAGCCCGGATGTCTGACACACCCACACCTGAGCCAAAACTACGGATTTACGAAGCCACCCGGATGACTTGCGCCCGGACGACCGACCCCGACCGGACGTCCGACCGAAGACCACCTGAGCCGAATCTATGGACCTCCGACAGACACCGGACATCCAGACCCTCGCGAGCCTCCGGACGACCGGTGACTCCCGGACGTCCGACGCCTATGTGCTATTACGTGTTGGGCCGCAACCCATGTACCCCTTCGGCCCTCTTTTGCACTAAGACTATAAATAGACCTCCTATTCCTTCTAGCTAGGGTTAGCATTGGTTTAGCTCATATTAGAGATAGAGCATTGCTCATCCACATCGGATCTACTCCACGAGAGAGCCCGTGGCCCCTCTTCGGAGAATATCCCTTTGGATTCAAGACCTCCTTGCAGAGAAGAACATCAAGACCTCCTCACGGAGAAGACCGGCTACCTTTGTATCGTCCTTACTTGTCCGTGGGTCGTGTGATCTCTTATGTACTCGAGGATCTAGCATATGTGTGACTATTTCTTGTTGGTTTAGTGATTCTCTCGTGTTTCCCCTCATGTTTTCCCCTCGTGTTTTTCCCTCGTGTTCATCACGGGATTCGCACCTTTCGTGAAAGATCGGCCAATTAGGGTTCCAACCTACATCATCTTGGTATCATGAGCCACATTGATGGCGATTTCGGAGCCTCCCCGTTGTGTTGCTAGCCTAGTTTTTGTTGATTTTGTCCGTAATTCAAGAATTTGCCACAAAAATAGCCCCAATTTTTTTAGTTTTGTTGGTGTGTTTAAATTTTGTTGGATTTGATCCGTGGATTTGCTTTGTCTTGAGTGGATCTAGCTTTTCCCCCCTTTCCTAACCCTTTCCATCCACGAAATCGCCCAGATTCGACGATTGTCACCTCACCCACCCCGTCCACGAGCTGTTCATTCCCGTGCCCGAAAATAGCCCAGGCACCGGACATCCGACCCCCACCGGACGTCCGACGATCCCTGACGAAACTGAATTTTTTTCAGTTTAGTCACCACCACCACCACACATTTCTGCATAAGCACTCCCACCGCTATACACCATCACCACTTCCGCATACCACCACCTTTACTTACCCGTTTCACTCTTTGACACGTTTTGCCACTTCGAGCTTTGAGAATTTGAGTTGTGGTTCCATGTCCGATTGTGTTTCGGCTATTTAGGTACGGTTCGATATCAACATCACCACCGCTCATCTTCGCCACGGACGCGTCATCAACAACGACCACCTCGACTACATCTTGGTATTCATGCCACAATTTTGACACCATCAATCGTTTCTTGCCATTACATTGACAGCCATCATAGCCTTACTCCTTTGCCTCGCTTACCCATCGAGACTAGCTTTTGAGTATTGCCAGCAAGGAGACTTGTGCACATTAGTGATCATACTTCCCATAGAATACATACACCATTGGTGCATATATAGGTATGATCTCTTGTGTCACAAGGTTGTCATCGCATACACAATTGCTATTTTGGTTCGTGAAGCATTGCATGAGAAAAGAGCACAAACAACAAAGAGCCACACAAGCTTTTAAGCAAAAGGGAGAGATAAGCAAAGAGCTTTTAAGAAAGAACCATAGCATCATACAACATTAAGATTTTCATACTAGATCATCTTGGATCATATCACAGAAACACCTTGCATAGAGCATACATGGGATAGAAGCCCTTGCATTTTTGCTAAGTAGGTTGTGCACAAGTCTTGTATTCGCCTATTGTGCAATTGTGCTAGCGTCTCTCTAGTGTTGTGCAACAAGAGCATTTTTGTGGATTCCACATTTTGGCTCACCCTTGGTTGCACGACCCCACTTATCTTTTTGCGTGTGTTTTCGTGTACCTTATATTGCTTGATCTACTTGTTGCTTTGCAAACTTGCGTATCTTTTCCAACATTATTGAAGCTCACTTACAATTGCATCAAATTTTGTACCACCATCCTAACCAAGCTCCACCATAAGCTTTTACTTGTGTAGGTGTGAGAAACCGACAAGAATTAGTACCAATTGTGCAATTTCCTTGTTCCACATTGGAGTGATCATTGATCCACCTTCAACTTCGGTCAAGGTACATTTGATATATGATCTTCTCTTTCTCCCACTGACATATTTCTCTTGGACTGATGGATAGGCCATGTACTTCTACCAACCCACTCTTCATCAAGCACGATGATGACATGAAATCCTACGTCACCAAGAGCCACCTCTTTGATGCACAACGTGCTTTGCATCAAGAGCAACAAGCATTGAGTGAAAGCATCGACAACCTCGCCGCCGACTTGCGACTCTCTGAGCAACTTGCAAGGGACTACTTCGACCACAAGCTCGACGATCACAAGCAAGAGAACAACGCAAGAATGGACGAGATTCATGCCGTGTTGCTCAACCGCCCTTCTTCCACTTCGTCCTCATCAAGACGGAGCCGCTCAAGTCGAAACTCCGACTTCACCCTCTCCGGCTCAAGTACACCCACAACGAACACTCTTCCTCGTGCCGCGCGCAACGATTGTCAAGCAAGCCTCAATACTCTACACGACACCAACTCTCAAGAGCACCAACAACGTCAAACCCAAGAGGCTTTTGCGCTAGCATGAGAACGGCAAATACAACGCCAACATGAAGAGGAAGAGCGAGCGCGTCTACACCAAGATGCACAAGATGCCGAGGCACAACGACAAGAACAACAACTCCGTGAAGCTCAAGCACTTGAGGCGCAACGTGCCCTCCAAGATTCAAGTCAAGCCAGAGCCAACCAAGGCTGACAAGTTCGTGAACATGAAAAAACACTTCTCGAAGAAGCTCACGAATGACGACATCAAGCTTGCGTGCAACGTCAAGCTCGATAAGTTCCTCCAAAAGTTCACCAAGAGCATGAAGACAATGGGAATCCTCCACGGCAAGAGCAACAGGAGGTTGACAACCCTCTGCGCCAAGAGCACAACGAGTTTGACAATCATCAACAACATGGGCGTCATCATCCTCGACCCCAACACAATGAAGAGCAATGCTATGGCAAGCTAAAGTTCCCCATGCCCAAGTTCAATGGAAGCAACGATACCGAAGAGTACCTTTCATGGGCACTGAAGGTCGACAAAATCTTCCGTTTGCACAACTATGAAGAAGAGAAGAAGATCGCGATGACATCCCTTGAGTTCCAAGACTATGTCCTCATTTGGTGGGACCAAGTGATCAAGCGCCGTGAGGCAAGAGGTGAACCACCCATCACTACTTGGGCACAAATGAAGGATGTCATAAGAGCACGCCTCGTTCCTACCTACTACAATCGCGACCTCTTCAAGAAGCTTCAACTACTCAAGCAAGGAACCTAGAGCGTTGGAGAGTACTACAAGGACATGGAGATTGCCATGATAAGAGCCAACATCACAGAAGATGATGAGAAAACTATGGCACGTTTCTTGAATGGACTCAATCATCCTATCAAGAAGATTGTCGACTTCCAACCATACTCTAACCTCATCGAGCTCGTGCATCAAGCTACAAAAGCGGAACATCAAGTGCAAGACGATTACAAGTATGCCAAGTTCTCATCCAAGTCATACGGCTTCTCCAACACCCAAGCTTCAACGACACCAACACCGCCTACCAAGCCTTCTACAAGCAACGTCGACAAGTCGAGCCACAAGAAAGCTTTATCAACCCCAAGTCATTCTACAACGAGCAACTTCAGGCCGAGAGCTTCATCATCCTGTACCCGAACCAATGAGACCGTCAAGACAAGTTCCCTCAAATGCTTCACATGCGGAGGCCAAGGCCACAAGTCCTACGAGTGCACCAACAAGAAGACCATGATCCTCAATGACGACGACACTTATGACTCGATGAGTGAAGGAGAAATGGAAGCCCTTGAGCAAGTGGCCATACACCAGCAAGTGAATGAAGAAGACACGGAACAAGTCTGTTGCGATGAAGACTCAAGTCCCGCTCTTGTTGTCTCCAAGGTCCCGACTCTTCAACATCAACAAGAAGAAGACCAAAGATGCCACATATTCCACACCAAGGCCAGCATCAATGGAAGATCCCTCAAGGTCATCATCGATGGAGGGAGTTGTCATAACCTCGCAAGTGAAGAACTTTGCTCCAAGATCCAATTGCCCAAGACGAAGCACCCACATCCCTACAAAGTTCAATGGCTTGGCTACTCCGGCACTATCCAAATCGAGCATAGAGTACAAGTCTCCTTCAAAATTGGTGCCTATGAAGACACTTTGGAGTTCAACGTCGTCCCCATGACCGTTTGCCTCATTCTTCTTGGACGTCCATGGCAATTTGATAGAGGTGTCATCCACAACGGCCGAACGAACCACTACATCTTCAAGATGAAAGGAAAGGAGTGCGTACTTCGCCCCATGTCTCCAAGCCAAGTGATTGCCGACAAGCAAGCCACCCATCATGGAGAGAATAGTGAGAGAGAGAGCCACCAAAAAGGGAGGGACCGCCCCAAGCCCAAATCGAGTGTCTCCACGATGAGCGACAAGAAGAACTTAGTACTATTTGCCACCAAAAGTGAGATAAGAGGAGTGTGTGAGAATCCATCTAGTGTCCTACACTACGTACTTTTGTGCAAGGACAATGCAACACAAGCTAACACCAATCACGCTCTACCTTTAGTGTTGTCTTCTCTTTTGCAGGAATTTCAAGATATTTTCCCCGACGAGCTACCTCCGGGACTACGTCCACTACGAGGCATCGAGCACCGCATCGACCTCATCCCCGGATCACCTCTTCCGAACAAAGCTCCCTACCGCGTCAACCCCGAAGAAACCAAAGAAATACAAAGGCAAGTAAAGCATCTCATAGACCATGGACATGTGCGTGAAAGTTGGAGCCCTTGTGCCATCCCGGTCATTCTTTTGCCAAAACGAGACGGTAGCTTTCGCATGTGCTCCGATTGTAGACCTATCAATTCTATCACCGTTCACTATAGGTATCCCATTCCACTCCTTGATGATATGCTTGATGAACTTAGTGGTGCCACTATATTTTCCAAAATTGATCTGAAGAGTGGTTACTATCAAATCCGCATACAAGAGGGTGATGAATGGAAAACCGCTTTCAAAACCAAGTTTGGGTTATATGAGTGGTTAGTCATGCCTATGGGTCTATTGGAAGCACCGGGTACTTTTATGCATCTTACGAATCATGTCTTTCACCCTTACATTGGTGTGTTTGTTGTGGTCTACTTCGATGATATCCTTGTTTATAGCAAATCTCTTAAAGATCATGTCACCCATGTGTGAACCGTTTTGCAAAGTCTTCGAAAAGAGAGTCTCTATGCTAACATGGAAAAGTGCCTTTTTGGCATTGATAAGCTCGTTTTCTTGGGTTTTGTTGTTTCCTCTATGGGTGTTCATGTTGATGATTCCAAGATCAATGCTATTAAAACTTGGCTGCAACCAACCAACTTGCATCAAATGCGTAGTTTTCTTGGCCTTGCGGGTTTCTATCGTTGCTTTGTGAAAGATTTTAGCACCATTACTTCGCCTTTTCATGCTTTGAGCAAGAAAAATGCGCCTTTTTTGGGGACCATCCCAAGATACCGCTTTTAATGAGCTTAAAATTTTTCTTACTCATGCTCCCGTGCTTGCATTACCCAACATTAACAAACCTTTTGAGATTCATTGCGATGCTAGTGGTAATGGCATAGGAGGTGTGTTAATGCAAGAGAAGCTCCCCATAGCTTACTTTAGTGAGAAACTTACCGGAGCGCTACTCAATTACCAGATCTATGACAAAGAGCTATATGCCTTAGTGCATGTTTTGCATGAATGGGAACACTATCTTAGCCCTCATGAATTCATCATTCATAACGATCATGAAACACTCAAGTACCTTAAGGGTCAAACCAAGTTGAATAAGCGTCATGCTAAATGGAGTGAATTTATTAAGTATTTTCCTTATATCTTCAAGTACATTAAAGGTAAGGAAAATATCGTGGCGGATGCCCTTTCCCGCATATGCATGCTTGTTACTCAACTTGAATTGGATGTCTTTGGCTTTGAGCACATAAAATACTTGTATGAGCATGATCCTACTTTTGCTACTCCTTATGCCAAATGCTTGACGCATACCTCTTGGGAATGCTATTACATCAAAGATGGATGTCTTATGAGAGCTAACAAGCTTTGCATTCCCGAGTATTCTCTTCGTTTGTTGCTTTTGCAGGAATCTCATGGAGGAGGATTAATGGGACATTTTGGATGCGACAAGACTTTCGCCACGCTCTCCAAGAAATATAATTGGCCCAATATGTTTCGCGACGTCAACCGCTTCACCAACGATGCTCTACATGTCGCAAAGCTAAGTCTAAAGCTCAATCCCATGGAATTTACATGCCTCTCCCAATTCCATATCAACCATGGGAAGACATCAGCATGGATTCCGTACTTGGATTGCCTAGGACTAGAAATGGAAAGGATTCGGTATTTGTCGTTGTGGACCGTTTCTCTAAGATGGCACATTTCATTCCTTGCAACAAGATAGATGATGCTTCACATGTTGCCAATATCTTTTGTAGGGAAATATTGCGTCTACATGGAGTGCCAAAGACGATCATCTCGGACCATGACGTCAAGTTCCTAAGATACTTTTGGAAGACCCTATGCGCCAAGCTCGGAATCAAGCTACTCTTCTCCACGGCATATCATCCACAAACCGACGGCCAAATGGAGGTGACCAACCGCACACTCTCCGCTCTACTTCGCTTACTCATCAAGAAGAACATCAAGGAGTGGGAGGAGTGTCTACCTATCGCCGAGTTCGCCTACAACCGAGCAAGACACTCAACAACCGACAAGTCCCCCTTCGAGGTCGTCTACGGATTCAACCCATTGTCCCCATTGGACATTCTCCCTCTACCACTACAAGAGTGCATCAATTTGGACGCAAGTGCATGTGTGAACCATCTCAATAAGGTGCATGAAGGTACAAGGTACACCATCGAGCACTAAGTACAACGACTTGCGACCAAGCTCAACATCAATAAGCAACCCATGGTATTCGACATTGGTGATCTTGTGTGGCAACACCTTCGCAAAGACCGCTTCCCCACCGAACACAAGTCCAAGCTTCTACCTCGAGCGGATGGACCCTTCAAGGTGCTCGCGCACTACAACAACAATGCTTACAAGATTGACATCCCACGCGACATGTACGACGTGAGCGACATCTTCAATGTCAAGGACCTTTCGCCCTACCATGGTGATGAAGAATTTGATCCGAGGTCAGATCTTCCCCAAGGGAGGGGAGATGATGCGGAGCATCCCAAGGTTATCGCCATGGACCTACCATCGTCTCACCAAGTGCCTAGCGGACCCATAACACAAGCACATGCAAGAGCTCTCGAAACCGAGGTGCCATCTCTCCTATCACAAGTTCACTTCGATGCACATGAGACATGGCTACTACCACAAACATAGACATTATGCATACTCAGGTGTTAAGGAGTTAGCCATGAAGAAGCTAAGGAGTAAGGAGAATCAGAAGAGGAAGATGGACGTGAAGAAGAAGAGATGCGGAAGAAGCTACAGGCTCCGGACGACCGACCAGGGCCGGACGTCCGACGATCTCCAAGCTCCGGACGTCCGACCCAGTCCGGACGTCCGACACACCCACACCCGAGCCAAAACTACAGATTTCCGAACACCCGGACGACCTGCACCCGGACGACCGACCCCGACCGGATGTCCGACCGAAGACCACCCGAGCCGAATCTACGGACGTCCGACCGACACCGGACATCCAGACCCTCGCGAGCCTCTGGACGAATGGTGACTCCCGGACGTCCGACGCCCGTGTGCTGTTACATGTTGGGACGCAGCCCATGTACCCCTTCGGCCCTCTTTTGCACTAAGACTATATATAGACCTCCTATTCCTTCTAGCTAGGGTTAGCATTAGTTTAGCTCATATTAGAGATAGAGCATTGCTCATCCACATCGGATCTAATCCACGAGAGAGACCGCGGACCCTCTTCGAAGAAGACCCCTTTGGATTCAACACCTCCTTGCAGAGAAGAACGTCAAGACCTCCTCACGGAGAAGACCAGCTACCTTTGTATCGTCCTTAGTTGTCCGTGGATCGTGTGATCTCTTATGTACTCGAGGATCTAGCATATGTGTGACTATTTCTTGTTGGTTTAGTGATTCTCTCGTGTTTCCCCTCGTGTTTTCCCCTCGTGTTCTTCGTGTTCTTCGCGTGATCCGCTCCTTTCGTGAAAGATTGTCCAATTAGGGTTCCAACCTACATCAAGTATTGTGATGGATAGGCAAGGCATTTCATCTTCGGTCTACAACGATAATGACGAGTTCGGTGCCATTAAAAACAACTTGGACGCCAGGATGGATGCTCAAATGGAGGAGATCAAGGCCCTCATCAAGTCCTACAAGAGATCTTCCTCATCTTCAAGAAGACGCTCAAGTACACATGCTTCTGAGCTACCATGTTTGGCAAGATCACATCGGCATCGACACCATCAACAACAAAAACATGAAGGTCAAGAGCTCAACACCAACTACCGCTCAATGTCTTCACCATCTCCCTTCGCATCTTTGCCAAGCGACTTCAAGGCATCTTCGCCTATGGACATATGTCATCTTAGCCTACAAGCACCTCAACACTACTCTCAAGAGAAGCTCCCCAAGCTCAAGTCCGCGGCTTCAATGAGCTACTACGACCTTGACATCGACCATGAGATTCCTTTCTATGGAACTCTAGAACCCAAGGAGTATCTCGAGTGGGAACGCTTGATGGACGACTACCTTAACCTACATCAAGTTCCTCCCGAAGATCAAGTGAAGGGCGCCACAAGAAACTTCCATGACTACTCGTCAACATGGTGGCTTCACTCACCTTCGGAGAGCTACGACATGAGTTGGCCCAAGACGAAGAGAGCTATGCGGCGAGAGTTCGTGCGTCCAACCTACACGGAACAGCTTCGACGCAAATTGGAGAACACCATCCAAGGATCCAAGCCCATCGACGCGTAATTCAAGAAGATGAAGATTGCCTTGTGACGAGCCAGTGTGGATGACCCCATTTTGATGAAGTTCCACTTCATGATGGGATTGCACAATGACATCTCCAAGACTATCTTCCTCAAGAACTACAAGTCCCTCGACGACTACTACATTGGTGCTCTCAAGGCGGAACAAGTACTCATGAAGGCCAAGGCTTCTCCACCCCAAGCACACTTCTCTAAGACCAAGCTCCAAGATGACGAGCATGAGGCTAGTAGCACCACGATGTCCAAGCCCAATGAGCTCCAAGACGATGCTCCCAAGTTCGACTTCACCGCCTTCCCTCTTTGTGGCATTGATGGTGCCGAGTCTACTTCGACTCTTTTTCAAGATGGTGCGGCGACGACTACGACTACGAAGCCTCTCAAGGAACAAGCTTTGGAGGCGAGCGACATGGTGATGAGCAAGGATGATGGTTCCATCTTAGGAGGCGAGAGTGATGATGTGCCATCTTCGGCCTTCATCCACGGAGACGACGATGAGATGATCAAGCATGGGATTTTCCCTTCGGTCATGGAGGAGAGTGATGATGAGCCATCTTCGGCCTTCATCCACGCCGACGACGATGAGATGGTTGAGTATTTCACCTCGACCACGGCGATGTATGATGATTTGAGTGACTTTTGCCACCGTATATGAGAGTGAGAGTGACTTCACCACTAGCCCATATATGATGTGTTGCCACAATTCCCATGTGAGGAGAGCCACAACCCCCACCACTTGAGTGAGATGAGTGACTCCACCATATGTGAGTTTGAGTGCACCTATTTTAAGGGAGTGAGTGAGGCACCACATAGAGAGAGTGTGATAGTTGATAGGGCATGTGAAGCCAGTATCTTTCCCTAATAATAAAGCATAGATTGACTCCTTGGGTTCACCGTCACAATATGCTTTTCCCGTGAATTTACGCTTTCAGTTTTTTCACTCTATATTATTTTCTACATCTGAGGTAGTACTATTGTATGGTACTAATATTTTCATCTATACACCTAAGGCGTTTTTCGTTCACCATATTGGGCAGTCAGGAGCAATACACGTCCCACTCTATCGGAAAAAGATTCGTTTTTCATGTTAGCGGCAGTGGGCTGCCCAGCAATAGTGCGTGTGTTGACTCATGTGGACGAATCTGCATATTCTTCCTTCAATTAATAATACCACATCGCCTGTTTACATCTAAGATCATCGGTTTATATATGTATATGCCCTGGTGATTCACCAAGCGACCATGAAAATTAACAAGCAGAGGTGATGAGGATGATTTATAGATGTCCTTCTTACCGAAGAAGAGAAGGAAGGAAAGGAGAAAAAGCAGGGCGTGAAGGAAAAATAGAGAACTACGCCCGGATGATTGTGTCCGCAGAAATTAATAAGCTGGCATATGTGGCGGAGGACCCAGGTGCACCGGTGGAGGTTGGTGCTCGAGGGCGTTGCCGATGATTCCCAGGCCGATGCGGCGGAGGATCTAGGCGCGACGGGTGGAGGTGCTACTAGATAGCGAGCCGGATAGATGTCTGGGCGACATGCCCGGATTCGGGGACCTCTTGGGTGTTGTAGATGCCGGGTCACCGCGCGTGGGGGAGCCCGATGGTCGGCGATTTGGTTGTGCGACTTGGCCAGCGCCGATTCCGAGGGCTCAAAGATCGGGCGAGCTTTGAGCGCAGAGGCGAGGCAGTCGGCCGCGAGCTCGACCTGCCGGGCGACATCGGATTCATGGGTGTGGGCGAGGATGGCGCCAGATGGCTCACCGGCTCCTCTGCTGACGTGTTATGCAAGCCCGGAGGCATTGCTGGAGCTTCCCTACCAGGTCGGACTGCTGGAGCAGGGACATGCGCCGCCTCCCTCAAGCGAGACAAGATGAGATAGTAGTAGTTTTGGGCGGCGGCGTCCAGCATCCCCTCTCTCCCTCTGCTTTTGCAGATCAACAGAAATAAGAGAGCAAAGGAAGAGAGAGGGCCATCGTCGCAGTCACGGGCTATTGTCGGGAGTCTCTGGCTTTTTGAGCAGAACATTGCTTTCATGGCTGGACTCCTGCTAGTTGTTGTGGGAGGCTGGTTGTTGCTTTTTCGCAAGGGAATTAACAACCAGATGTGTACGGGAGACATCAAAATGCCAAAGAAGTGAGGCTTACACGTGATGGTGTGTCTACGTGGCGCTGCTTCGATTGTGTTGGGGGTAGTACATGGTGCCGCTCAACCTCTGATTTATTAATGAATGATCGTTGTGTATTTATTGGCTGGCAGAGGCTTTTTACTCCAAAGAAACATAGGAAGTTTTTTATTGACAAATGGGAACGGGAAGATGTGTGCATATCTGTTTTAGACAAGAGCGCTGCTACACAGCCGACGGGTTCTGGACGATCTTAAGACGATGCAGCACATCTCGCCATCGATGCGTAGAGCAAAGGTGAACGGGACCATTCAATTCTTCAATCGTCCGGAGTTCGGCCAGCAACTGTCGTGTGTACAGTAATTCCATTTAGACAAAGAGCTGTTGTGTATGTGAAATGTTTATGTTTGGGAGTTGGGACTTTGGGTCGTCCAAGTAGTGCAACAAAAGAATATAATCTTGTCAACCAAACAACCAACATTCTCCAATAAAATCAACAATGTAAAACCCCACTTTCGTTCGAATATAATAAAATTTATAGAAACAATTCCACTTCGATCTACCACTACTCTTTCATCTGATGATAGTGCGAAACTGAATGAGACTTCGTCGAAGGACATGAATGCATGCAAAGGTTTAAGTGAAACTTTTTTCAAAACACAATATACCGAGCACACAAACACGTACATACACTCTGCTCTATGTATGTTCACACATATCATACCCAAGAACCGAGAGACTGCACCGATGGATTTTGAAATTGATAAGTCATCACAAGCGCCTCACTATCGACGAGAACATCACTTTCAACGGAAAGTGTTGTGCCTTAATGAGACACCAAAGTGTCAGACGTGGGGTTTAATCCCTGGTTGCATTGGAGTCCCACTGCCCTATTAGCCATCCAATCAGATGTTGCTTGTCATGGTTATGGCAAAACTGACTGATTCAAGTAACCTTCCCTATTTATTCAGTGGCCATGCATCCATGCCCCGTAGTAATGGACATTAAAGGATGATTTGTGTTTCTTCTATTCCTCAGCATGCGCATCCCTACCCCATCACGCTGCACTGATGGGTGTTTTCGTAAACATCTCAATTTTCTCTTCCGTTGCAATGCATTGACACATCTATATCTATACCTACATCCATATTTATACATACTATTAAAGCAAGGTGATATTCTTGGTTTCGTCACGCGTCTATCCTATGTTATGTGAAATACATGAGGTGGTACTAATTTGTAGAGAAAATTTTTGTATCGGTTATTAAAAAGGTTTGTATCAGCTGAGTTGGGCCTGTGTTCCTCCACTTGGGCCTTCACACGTACGCTGTGATCAAGACCCTTAGTTTGTTTCAGTTTTGTTTCTAAAAAAAGGTTGTTTCAGTTTTTTCTAAGAATCCTACCTTCTCACGTAAGGGATCGAGAAGGCGATCGAGCTCCTCCCTTTTTTAGTTTTGTTTGTAAAAAAAGTTATTTCAGTTTTTAAAGAATCCTACCTTCTCACACAAGGGATCGACCAGGCGATCGAGGTCCTCCCGTTTCCTATGCCCTCCCATAAGTTGTTTCAGTTTTTTTCTAAACAAAAAAATCAGTCGTCCGGCTGGGCCTTATGGGCCAGCAGACAGGTCTCAGCTTTCAATGGAATCAAAAATCTTCTCAACTAGCGTATGTCTGTATATGATGCATCTTTTTTTGTCAATAGTCCCACCTTGCTAAGTTAAACTAATGACCGTCATTTTATATACTTTCTCAAACGATTGCCATCATTCGCCTTGGGAAATAAATAGTGAGCTTATAAAACGGGATTACCGAAATAGTTTGTGAATTACAATAGGGATTATTAATTCATAAAATATTTGCTGATTCAGAAAATGCTCGTAAATTTCAAAAAAAATCCACCAATTTGAAAAAAATGTTCGTCTATTCTAGAATTGTTTGCCGATTCAAAAGAAAATGTTTAAAAACAATCCGCAATATAAGATAATGTTCACAAATTTTTAAAAATGATTGTAATAGTTAAAATGTTCACGATTTTAAAAAATATTCCCAAATTCATAAAAATGTTCATGAATCATCGAAGGTATGTAGTTAAACAGTAATGCTTTTGAATGTTTGTGACTATAAACTCGCGTGAATTTTGAAGAATTAAGTGCCGGGGTGGATTGAAATATTATAGTATGTTTTTTTTAATATGTTTCTTGAAATTCAGAATAATTCTTTGAATTACCAAGTTTTTTTGACAACCGCGATATTATTTCAAAACTGTGCACATTGCTTCGATTTGTGAATAAATTTAGAAAAAAGCATTTTCTTGCATTTGTGAACAAATGTTCAAAATCATGCGATGAGATGTGAACAAAATGTGGTCATCATCATTGAACATTATGATTTTTCCCCGTTGCAACACACGAGCCCTTTTGCTAGTGATTTCTAACGACTTAACCTCTACCTCTATTGTGTCTTCTCATTTGGTGTTTGGTCCCATATATGATGACGCGTCGATCCTCGACGACTACGTCCTTCCTTTGGACAAGATGATGGCCATGGTGGAATATGATGCACCCCCACATGGTTCCATCACGATGAAGACGACTACCATTTGGTCTTTACCACCTCACCTACACCACTTGAGTGGAATGAGAAAGGTAACATAGGTGAAGGTGATGCTCTAGTCCCACTAGTGGACATTCTTGAGATTGATTGCTTGCATGATGTTGATCCACCTATTACCATGCTTCATGCTAGTGTGACTTCCTCATGTGATGATCTCTTGCCCATTTACGATGAGTATGATGATTCTCATGTGGATTCTACTAGTTGTGATGCCATGTTACATAGGATTTCTTATGACAATTCTCTTGGTCACATCATGTTTGACAATCTGCCTGACTTGTCATATGCTATGCATGAGATCAACCATATG
The DNA here is from genome assembly GCF_056163025.1 of Triticum urartu. Classification (NCBI taxonomy): domain Eukaryota; kingdom Viridiplantae; phylum Streptophyta; class Magnoliopsida; order Poales; family Poaceae; genus Triticum; species Triticum urartu. The sequence goes on from NC_141876.1 coordinate 263,191,591, forward strand.
TCATATTTGCAATCTCATCGTAGTGACTATGCCTATGCCATTAAAATTAACCCAATTTGCACTTATGGCATAGATGATAAGCCCATGGTTATTGGCATTTGTTTTTCTTGTGATGATATTGATATGCTCCCTTTGCATCATTTATCTCATATGCCATGCCATGTCCACCTAGCTTCGGATATGCATTGTTTTGGATGTTGTCCATTTTCTCCATATGTTGTTTCCAATATTGCTCATGAGGAGACCCCCATAGTTTCCTCATACATTTTATGAAACTTTGATCCATCCCATCCATTGCATGATCCCAATAATTATGTGCACAATATGCTCCCCATGAATGATAATGATATTGCCGTGACATATACTTGCCCGCTCAATTTGTTTCCCCATCGTGTTATACATAACAACTATTCTTTCATGATGGATGACATGTTCTTATACCATGCTTCCAATTTCTTTGAGCGATGCTTATCTTGTGCTAACTCTCATGTGCACATACACATCATGATGGATGATGTGTACATTTACCACTCACACAATTTCTTTGGTTTGTGTCTCTTTTGTGTAGGTACCCATGAATACTTGTCAACCTCACAATCCCATGAGTTGACAAAACGAGCTCTAGAGAGCAATGATGAGTTGGGATCCCATGGATTGTCTTTCCTACCGCTCTCTTTGCACAAAGACTTCGCGCATTTCTTTTACATGGCCCTCAGATGGCTATGGGTTATTCTCCAATACATATTCTATGCCCATCTTGCCATGTTCACTTTGCATGTTATGCTTATTCCTATGCCTTTGCCATGCATTTGTGACCCATACTTTGCATTACACATGATGATTGATTCTAGTACTAGTATGTCTATTTGCAAGCTTGGTGGAGATATTGCTTGTTATTTCCATGTTTGATGAGGACAATAATACCATTGTTACACCCATAGCCCATGCTGCTATACATACTAGACCAATTACTAGAGCTCGCGCATGCCAATTAAATTATCATGTACTTTCGTTTCTTGGTAATGATTCAAATGTTCATGAGAATATGATGCTGCCTAAATTGGATACATTTTTTTGCTTAAAAATGAAGGGACTGGCATGGATAAGAGGGATGAACACTGTAGCAAGAACAAGCATGGAGATGATGGCATGCGCAAGGGGAACAAGAACGGAGTTACAAGTGATGATTTTAGGACTTTGAAGCCACCATAAGGAGTGCATGAAGCCTTGGACGAAATATACAAGATGCCACTGAATAAATTTCATCTAGAGGCTACTCTAGGTGCTGCGTCACCTTATTGTTCGGCCAGGCCCATGTATTTTCGAAATACCTAAGTATAGGCTGTTTTTAGAGTCCGTATGTGTGGGGAAACAAGAGTTAGGGTTGGTTTTGAACCCCTCCTCCAAGGGCCATGAAATTCCCCCCTCTTCCTCCATATATACAGCCCTTAGGGCGTCATTTAGACTTTGGGTTTTGTTTAGATTAAAGTTTGCCATAGCTGCTACTTAACATACTTCGTTTGTGTTCAACGACCAGACAAAGGTGTCACATAACCCCACCTTCATCAATAAAGCTTTTCTCTTATATTCGCAATATCCATATTGCAATCTTAGTTTGTTGCTTGTTCTTCGTTTGCCTGCAGGAAACAGACCTTCGTGGTCAGGTTGATCATGCTTCGGCATGGTCAATAATCTCTTGGAGTTGGTTTAGCGATTGCTAAGGCGCGACGTCTGTCGGTGTCAAAACCGGTGGATCTCGGGTAGGGGGTCCCGAACTGTGCGTCTAAGGTCGATGGTAACAGGAGACAGGGGACGCGATGTTTACCCAGGTTCGGGCCCTCTTGATGGAGGTGATACCCTATGTCCTACTTGATTGATGTTGATGAGTATGAGAATTACAATAGTTGATCTACCACAAGATCGATGTGGCTAAACCCTAGAAGTCTAGCCTGTATGATTGTGATTGTCCTCTACAGAGTAAACCCTTCAGTTTATATAGATACCGGAGGGGCCTACGGTTATACAAAGTCGGTTATAGAGAAAGGAAATAATACATCCGGATGCCTAGCTTGCCATCCACGCAAAGGAGAGTCCCATCCGGACACAAGAGGAAGTCTTTTATCTTGTATCTTCATGGCCCAACAGTCCGGCCCATGTCACACAAGCCGGACACCCGAGGACCCCTTAATCCAGGACTCCCTCAATAACCCCTGAACCAGGCTTCAATGATGAGGTGTCCGGCGCACATATTGTCTTTGGCATTGCAAGGCGGATTCCTCCTCTGAATATTTCAAAGTAGTCCTCGAACACAGAGAATGTGTCCAGCTCTGCAAAACAGGCTACATAGAGAGTATAATATTTGACAAGTCCCATCTACTGACATTTTTTGTAGTGAGACGCCACGTCTCCGACCGGTCATTATTTCAAACCAGTTTTTAGCCTCCCGCTCCACGTTTCGAGACGTGGTTTTCATTGGCACGTCTTGTTGAAGCAGAGATCGTGTCCCCTTATTTCGGGATTCTCATCAATACGAGCGTGGGTAATCCAACCGCGCCGTCTGCACGGCCCTTGAGAAATAGGCGAGTTTTAAGGCAAGTGGGGGAGGCGCTTGATATTCGCTGCCTTTATAAAGAGATAAGGATGCACCTCTTTCACCCATGCCTTCCTTCTCTCTGCCCATCCAGCGCCTGAGCTCCCATCTTTTCCTCCTCAAAAAAGCACTCCAGCCATGTCCGGACCCGGAGCGCAGGGCAAGTGGATGGCCTCCTCCGTCATGGAGAAGGACATTATGAAGCTCCGAGAGGCGGGGTACTTGGCCTCGGAAATCGCCCACCGGCATCCGACCAAGCGGCAGATCGTCCCCACCCCCGAGTCTCATGAGAGGGTGGTATTCATCCCCCACTTTGTCCGCGGACTAGGATTTCCTCTCCACCTGTTCATCCGCGGACTCATGTTTTACTACGGGCTAGATTTCCATGATCTGGCCCCAAATTATTTCCTCAACATCTCGGCATTCATTGTCGTGTGTGAGGACTTCCTCCGCATCCCTCCTCACTTCGGCCTATGGCTGAAGACATTCAATGTGAAGCCGAAGGTGGTGGGCGGTCAACAGGCAGAGTGCAGAGGCGCCATGGTGAGAAAGATATCCAACGTCCCATGGCCCAAAGGTACCTTCGTGGAGACCGTCAAGGGGTGGCAGAAGTAGGGGTTCTATGTCACAAAGCCCCGCTACACCACCTAGGCCGCAGATCTCGAATTCAAATCCGCGGCCCCAATGCAGCTTACCTCCTCGCAAGAGAAGGGCCTAGACTGGGCATCATCGGACGAGCTGGTTACGCTGCAAATGCGCATCAAGAACATGGCGGACAAGAAAATCAAGCATGTCAATGTGATCCAGGTGATGCTTTTTCGTCGGATACTTCCTTGCGAGAGGCGGACATGCAATTTATGGGAGTTCGATCCGGCCAAGCACCAGACCCTTCAACAGTTCTTCGGTGCTACTCACGAAGACATCTGGAGGGTGCTTTTTAAGGCCAATGAAACGTGGCCGAAGACGACCAAGGACCGTGGGTACAACCTGGCCCATCCCGCCAGTACGGTAAATTTTCTGTATTTTGAGATGTATCCTTCACCTGTATATTCAAGGAAGACATTTAAGCTTCCCTATCTATCTTTCCAGGTCTGGACAAAGAAGGTGGAGCGGATCCTGTGCCCGGCTGCGCTGCCTGAAGACCTAGCAATCCCACTTCGAACGAAGATGCTGGTTCCGGCGCCTTACCAGGCGCTGGAGAAGAGGGGCAAGAATAAGGCCAAGGAGACCCGAAGTGGCCTCCGCCGCAAAGGCACTTCGGACGTGACGTCCGAAGACGCCAAAACCCATTCCTCCCCCGCTGCCGAAGACGACGAGGAGGAGGAGGAAGAATAGGAGGAAAGCAACTTCCCCCGATGGGGAAGGAAGAAAAGGCTGGCCTCCACGGATCTGGAGGCAGAGGCGCCCAAGAAGGGGAGGGTCCCCCTCGTGGACAACTCCGTGTTGGACACGGACAGCTGCTACGAGTGGCGCCCCCGGGAGAAGCCCCTGGCCGAATCGTAAGGACTCAAAAGCTCCTATGAACACATATATCCACCTTCTTTATTTCATGGATTTCATGTGTCGAATCATGCATTGTAGTCCGGCTCACGCCCGCCCCCAGCGATCCTCATCTTCGGGGAACTCACTGGATCCAAAGGTGATGGACAGCGGGTCGCTTCCGGAGGCCTTCTATCCCAAGGCCACGGACGATGCCAAGGTGTTGTCCTAAAAGACCTTCCCAGGTTAGGGAGAGGAACAAGAGGCTGTCAGGGCAGCGCCAGAAGGTGAGACCTCGGTCGTCGGACACATGGGGGAGCAAATCTCCTCGGAGACTGGCGATGGGGGCCATGTCCAATTCGGCCCCAAGCCGAACACTATTCCGGAGGCCCATACGGCTCCGGGATTAGGCAAGCAGCCTCCTTCACGAGAAGGAGGTGCACCTATTCCGCCGGCGACCTCTGTCCATCCAGAGGCACCGGATACTTTACTGGAAGCACTGCAAAGTGCTTCTATTGTTGAAGAGCACCGTACCCTCATGGGTATGGTGGTTGAGAGGGTTCGGTCCACTAAGAGCAGACTGACCGAAGCCTGCACTAGCCTTCTGACAGGCTTTGAGGTATGCGACATAATTTATGCAAAAAAGAATATCATACTATAGACAGTAGCCCCTGAGACACTGTCCGGTGCTCAAAAAGAGAAGCCGGACAGAGGATCAAATAATTTTTGTAGGAGACTAACCAGTATATGTCTGTATGAATATGCTGGCTGCGACCTCTCATTCTGCCGAAGTCTCTAAACTGAAGCAGATTTTGGAGCGGGCCAGGAAGAGCTCGGCCATGTTAGAAAACAACTAGAGGACCAGCAAGGCATGCAATGATCTATTTGGATGTAGAAAGATGTGAATTGTGTATGTTGATCATACTATCATGATATTTCATAGGGGCTGCGACCGAGTCCCTATGTGACGTAAGTCGTCGGCATCCAGGGGTCAGACATATGTGCCTTGGAAGTTGTCACGGAAGGCGTCTTCCAAGTCCTCCCAGCTGCCAATGGAGTTTTCGGGCAGGCTGTTCAACCAGTGCCGAGCTGGTCCCTTGAGTTTTAGCGGGAGGTATTTGATGGCATGAAGATCATCACCGCGGGCCATATGAATGTGGAGAAGAAAGTCGTCAATCCATACTACGGGATCTGTTGTTCCATCATATGATTCGATATTTACGGGTTTGAACCCTTTTGGGAATTCATGCTCCATTACTTCATCAGTGAAGCAGAGGGGGTGTGCGGCGCCTCTATATCGGGCCAGGTCGTGATGTAGTTCGGATGGAGTCCGTCTGCGGTTTTTGGCCCGGGCGTGATTATGCTTGTCATGTTTGGCTTGATAGCCGTTGTCTCACGTCAGGGCACGCCCCCGCGATCCATAGATCGATCTGGCCAGACCTGCTCTATTCTTCAGGTCCTGCCGCAGGTCATATGTGTACCCCCGAGCTGTTGTGTCTCTGCCCTTACGGCGAGATAGTATGGGTCGGTGTCCAGCTTGAGTTGCCATTTTGTCCCCGCCACGTGGTGGTCGGTCAGCCGTATCACGTGCTGCTGGTACAAGATCAAGTGCCTCGTCATTGAATTGCGGTAGCAGTTTACGTTTTAGGTAACTTTTGGTTGGGTGCACGAGGCCGTATTCCTCGGCTGCCAGGACATTAGTCCATCTGTCATTGAGTAGATCTTGATCAGCCTGAAGCTGCTGCTGTTTCTTTTTTAGGCTCCTTGGAGTTGCTATTAGCCGATGCTTAAAGCGCTCCGGCTCGAGAGGTTCCTCGGGCACGATAAAGTCTTCGTCGCCAAGGCTGACCTCATCCTCGGAGAGTGGAAGGTAATTACTGCCCTCTGAATCTTCGTTTACGGCCTGTTCATTAGGGCTGACTTGCCCATCCTCCGGATCGTCTTGTTCGGAGTTTTGCTTGACGTGATTTTCTTGGTCTTCGGCATTGTCCGAAGTATTGTTGTCTCTCGTGCTGGTGTTGCTGTCTTTGTCGCGGCGCGATTTAGAGCAGCGTAGTCGGCGTTTCGGTTGTGTCTGAGGAGGTTTATCCTCTACTGGATTTTTCTCGTTGTCGCCGTCACCCTCTTTGGGTGTATCCACCATGTATACATCATACGAAGAGGTGTCCGTCCAGCGTCCAGTAAAGGGCAGGTTTGGGCATGCTATTCTCCGGCATCATCGTCCATACCATCGATGTCTTCGGAGTCGTAATCGAGAGTGCCAGTTAAGTCCTCGGCAGTGGCGATGAAGTGGGTGGTGGGTGGGATGTAAAACTCCCTGCTCTCAGCCCCTAGTCCGGGCTGGGCATAGTTCGGACGTTGCTCCTCTATAAGAACGAGGGATCACATCAAGTCCAGAGCCTCGCTTAAAGGCGAGGTTTGTCCAGGGAGAAAAGAATTCGTGGAGTATGGCACAAAGGGGACTCCATGGCCGAGCTCACACGATGCTGTCTCCGAGGGTTTGGAGCTAGTGTCGGGAGAAGAGTCCGGCTTTGTGATGGTTGCCAGCAGCACTGCTTCCTCCGACTCTCCCGTACTGGGCTTAGTAGCCGCAGATAGTCCGGCGGGTTTAGAAATCCCGTCTTCGGACCTGGCGACACGCTCCGGCACTAAGGCCAGAGCGGAGGTTGGGGTCATGAATCCTTGGAAGATCAAGTCTCCTCGGATATCAGCGACATAATCCAGGTTTCCAAAACTAATCTGGTGACCTGGGGCGTAGCTGTCGATCTGCTCCAGATGGCCAAGCGAGTTGACCCGCAGTCGAAAGCCACCAAATACGAAGATCTGGCTGTCAGGACCCCGATTCTAAGTCACACCGATCTAGCCTGTAACACCTCATATCACGTTGCGGCCTCACGCATGGTATTCCCATGGGTGTCGCCTTACGATGGCCCGGGACCGTTTGCGCCTTTTGGCTCACGTATATGATAGTGTCGCTAGCATCCATATGACAGAGAACCCGGACCGACATGACTAGTCATGAACCCAAAGTGGCACTAACTTATGGGAACAGGCATACATGAATCAACATCGAGCATGTCGGTCAGCAGCGTGTGAATCCGGGCTGTAGCTGGGCTAACAGGAATCCAGGAACCCGGGCTGTAGCAGGCTAGGCACGACTCCGGATGTCACCGCGTGACATTTCCCCGAAGGGACAGACACAGGAACGAAGTGAATCACATGCCGGCCAGTCAAGTGCTCTGGAGCAGTAGTGCTAGGCTAGCAGGACTCCGGTGAACTACTATGGCTCATGGAAGCACAAGACTACATTTCCCCATAAGAGAGGCTACCAAGGGTAAACAACTAGGTTGTTGGATCCCACACATACCAAGCATTTCAATCATACACACAATATGCTCGATATGTGTAAATACAACATGGCATCACAACATAACTCTATGACTCACGTATTTATTCATTAGGCTCCGAGGAGCGAGATATTACAAACATGGGTCTCATGACCCAACATTCAGAGCATACAAGTCAAAGCACATGCGGAAGCTTAACTTGTCTGAGTACAGACAACTAAAAATGAAGAAGGCTGAGGCGCCTAACTATCTACCAGACCCTCCCAAGGGTACAAGATCGTAGCTGAGGTAACAAGCTAAACGTCGAAGTCCACGTGGAACTACTAGCGAGACTGAAGTCTCTCTGCAAAACATAAAATAAGCAAACATGAGTACAAAGGTACCCAGCAAGACTTACATCAGAACTAACTACATATGCATCATTATCAACGAAGGGATGGTGGAGTTTAACTGCAGCAAGCCAGCTTTGACACGGTGGCTATCCTGAACTACAACTGCAAGTAACTCTTTTGAGGTGGCGCACACGAGTCCACATATTCACCATATCAATACACCACTATGGATCCGCTCCCATCTCCTTACGAGAACGCCATCCATAGCACTCACGCTTATCTTGCGCATTTTAGAGTATCCACTTTCACTTGTCTATGAACTATGCAAGGGGTCCAAGTTTCCATATCCGAGGAATCCGGCTATTCGAATAGATAATGATAACCCTGCAGGGGTGTACTTCTTCACACATGCTCTCGCCACTTATGGCCCTGTACACGTCATGTACCACGGCAACCTTCAAACGGAAGCCGGGCGAGGGTGTCGGCCACGACCTGACTAACCACACAAGTCTCTCATCCAGGTTTATCGCCTATTCGGGTTCCATCTGCAAGTAGATCCGGCCGGGGTGTCGCTCATGGCCCAAACGATGTATGCAGGGTTCCCAAGCCCACCATCCGGGTGCCACTTGGTACACCGTGCCACTGTGCCTAGTCTGTCTGAAGCCCACCTGTGTCGGGTGCCACTTGGTACACTACTAACACTACCTACAAACACCAGAAACTAGTTGCAACTCCTGAGATCGAGTTGATTAATAAGCCGAGAGGGGCCGAGTTACCGGAACCCAATGTGTGGTAGTAACTATTCATGGATCACAAACAAAGAACTCAGTTCTTGAGAACGGCTACAATGAGACAACCCACCATGTACTCCTGCATGGCCTCTCACCGCTACCTTTACCAAATCGTGTTCACACACTTAGCTCTCAACGGTAGGACATGTTCACCACGTTCCAATTCATTCCCGATGAATCAGACCTGACTCAACTCTAAGCAGTATCAGGCATGACAACAAGCATAAATGAGTAGGCACATTAGGGCTCAAACAATTCCTACTCATGCTAGTGGGTTTCATCTATTTACTATGGCAATGACAGGTCATGCAGAGGAAAGGGGTTCAGCTACCGCAGCATGTAACAGTTGAAACGTTGTTGTCCTAATGCAGTAAAAGAGAGCAGGAGCGAGAGAGTGGGATTGTATCAGAATGACCAAGGGGGTTTTGCTTGCCTGGCACTTCTGAAGACATTATAGTTCTTCATCGGTGTCATCAATCAAATTGTCGGAACGTCGTCTACTGAGAGGGGACAAACACCGGCAACAAAGAGGAAACACAATCAATGCAGTGCAACAATATGATGCATCAATGTGACATGGCAATAATGTTATGATTTGCACTAATGCATCTAGCAACAATTTAAATGAAGTCCATATGGACCAAGGGTTCATATGCAAACTCCATATTTAGCATTTAAAATGCCATTATCATGTTTTCACTTATACAGTGGGTATAAGTTGGTTGATCATGCATGAAAGTAGCATAAATGGATAGATTGGATTTTTCTGATAATTTTTCATATATAAAATATTTCATTTGGAGTTACGGTTGAATTTCTATGATTTTTAGAAGTTTGAACTATTTTCTGGAATTTCCTGAATAAGAATAAATCCAGAAAGGGCATTACTGCGTCAGCATTGCGTCATGCTGACCTCAGCAGGTCAACAGACCCGGTCCAGGTCAAACCTGACCAGTGGGACCCACTAGTCAGTGTCTCAGTGCTGTTTAGGGACGCTGACGTGTGGGCCCAGTCAATGGCCATGTCAACATGGTCAATGCTGACGCGTGGGGCCACTGGGATTAGTTAATACTAAGCAGAAACTTAATCTAAGCTTAATTAGGTGGCGGGGCCCTACTGTCAGTCTCACTAGGTCATAACTAACTGCATCATTAGCCTAAACTAATCTGCCACGTCACATCGCCGAAGTTACGCCGGCGGCGACCAAAACGCGGCGGAGACACACTGGGTTGGTTCGGGTTTTTCCCACGGTCAACCAAATTGACCATAGTTTTGTCCTACGCGTAGCTGGGACTCGCGCGCATCTGGTAGGGCAAACGGAAGGGGCTAGGGTGGGCGAGCTCGCCGGAGTCGAGCTCGTATCGGCGGCCGGCGTTTGGGTGTTGAGCGAGACGGGGCTACAGAGCATGGGGAGATGGATGGGTGTGTGCGTTATGCTCAGGGGAGTGCGATCAGTTTGGTGGTGAGCTCAGACGCGAGTGGCGGTGGCTAGAACAACGGCGGTGTCATGCGCGGCGGAGCCGAGCTCTCGACCATTGCGGAGATGCATCCTGGAGCTCGCGAACGCGAGGGGGAAGAGAGGGTTTTAGCACGGAGGCTCACAGCGGGTCTGGCAGCAACAACGGCGAGATGCTCAGCGGGATTGGGGAGGCTTCAGAGTCGGTGAATCGTCGGCGGTGATCCACGGCCAAAGGTTGAAGACGACGGCCTAGGCGAGGCTGCGGCGCGTCTGGCGTCACGTGGCTTGGTCGAGAGGAAGAGGGAGTCGTGGCGGAGCCTCTAGGCGGTACGGAGAGGGGTAGGGTGGCCAGTGGCGGCGGTAACGGTGAGCGGCGGTGACGGGCATGTTCGGTCGTGCTCGGAGAGGGAGCTAGAGGAGAGGGAGAGAGCTCCAGAGTGAGGGGGGGGGTTAGAGGGGGTCGAGGATGGTCCAGAGCGAGGGGACCAGCACGGAGAGGCCAAGCAGGAGGTGGCGCTGCTTGGCTGCGGCATGCCTAGCACGCAGCTACTCCTACTGGCAGTAGCTTGAAGAAGCTCGCTGGAGCTAGTGGGCCGGGCCTCTCTGGTGGGCTGGACCAGCAGGAGTTGGGCCAGGTGGACTGGACAGGTAAGCTCCAGGTAAGGTTGCTCTGTTTTATTTTTCTGTTATGTTTTCTTTTGTTAAATATTCTGCCACTGTTCAAAATTCAAAACAATTTCAAAACAGTGACAAAACCCCTTGAATAATTTTATGTTGCAAAATGGACATTTCCAAATGCACATAAAATGTTTCAAAGATATTTTAAATTATATTCTAGTTATATGAATATAACTCAAATTCAAATAGCTATTGATTTAAATTCAGAGTCCAAAAAATAAATCCTTAAAAATGTTCCTAAATTCTGGTTTGATATATAGCTCTTGCCAAAATTCTCAAACATTGCAAAAGGACATCTTGGAAACAAAGAATGAGATTTCCAGGGTTCTTTACCCTTCTTTTATTTAAGTTTATAAGGCTTCCACTTTCCTCAATTCCAAGTTCCAGAAATTTAGACATGATGCAAGCAAGATACAAACACTAGGCAGCACCAGAAGCTAGGGACATGACACTGGCCGAGCAGAAAAACCTCCCCCGGGGCAGCATCGTTGCGGATGATTGATGGAGCCATCGAACCTTCTGGAGGTGACACAATGGAACTCTCAATGAAAGCACCAATGTTGGTGTCAAAACCGATGGATGTCCGGTAGGGGGTCCCAAAATGTGCGTCTAAGGTCGACGGTAACAGGAGACAGGGGACACGATGTTTACCCAGGTTCGGGCCCTCTTGATGGAGGTAATACCCTACGTCCTGCTTGATTGATCTTGATGAGTATGAGGATTACAAGAGTTGATCTACCACTAGATCGATGTGGCTAAACCCTAGAAGTCTAGCCTGTATGATTGTGATTGTCCTCTATGGACTAAACCCTTTGGTTTATATAGACACCGGAGGGGCCTAGGGTTATACAAAGTCGGTTACAGAGAAAGGAAATAATACATCCAGACGCCTAGCTTTCCATCCACACAAAGGAGAGTCCCATCTGGATACGGGAGGAAGTCTTTTATCTTGTATCTTAATGGCCCAATAGTCCGGCCCATGTCACATAGGCCAGACGCCCGAGGACCCCTTAATCCAGGACTCCCTCAACGTCCTCGCATGTTCGTAGTCGGATCATCAAAGTCGACTTCCTCCAAAACGATAGCCACCATCTCATTGAAAGACGGGACACCTTTGCCTCTATCAATGTTCCACCTATGCCTCATGCCTATGATGATACTATGATCTTGCTTTGTGCTCGTGTTTGCAATATGTCATGTGCATTGTCTATGCCTATTATTTGCTCACATGACATGATTGCCATGATTTCCTCTAGTATGTTGCATTTTCGCACTACTAGCTTGCACGACTTGATTACTATGATTGCTTGCCTTGTTGCATCACCGATGATTCATACTTGCTCGTTTCATGCGGTTGATGACAACCATCTACATGCTTTGTACATGATTGTTATTGCTCCTTGTCATATATCTCCATATGTTGCCTCTCTCATGCTTGATGATTTTCCATGTATTGAGTGCAACAATGATTCTACTCTTGCTCCTGAGATTGCCCCCATAGCATTCTCATATATTAGGAGATTTTGACATATTTCTTGTGAAGCATGCTTGTCTTACCTCTTTACACCATATACCTAGTGTCATGAATATAGCCATTGTTGCATCATATTATTCATGCACTTGTGCTTCCAATGCTTATGTGCAAGAGATGAGAACCATCACGATGGATGATGTGTTTATCTACCATGATCATATGTTCTTTGTTTTGTTTTGTGCATGTGTAGGCTACTTGGACTTTGTGTCGACTTCCACTTCACATGAGTTGACCATTTGAGCTCTTGAGAGCAAGCCTCATACATTCTACCACGACTCGCTTCTACACCGATGCACAAGGACACACCTTCAAGGTGACATCTTTCTTGAACATGGATATTTCAGACCATGAGACCTATTGTTCATCTTGGACCACTTGATTGCACACATGTTAGAGATCGTGCTTCGACTTGTCATTTTCACCGTTCCATGCATCATGATATATATGCCCTGTGTGTTGCATCCAGTTCTTGGATTATTTTCTCCTATCATATGCTTGGTTGTAACAATATCATTTCTTCACATATGCCATGTCCCATTGCTTGTCACATGCTGGACTTGATTGCCTCACAAATGATGAACAATTGCTCTTTCTATTGTGTTGAGTGCCACACTATCTTCACTACACCCTATGCATGTTATGCTCGGATTGTCTTGCACTTGACCCACGTGTTTAGACATATCATCTTCTTTGGTGTTGTGAACGATTCTTATGCCTACCATAGACCTTTCATTGAGCAATTTGTGAATGCTTGCTTTGAACTTGAGGTAGATGCTTATTATCTTGACACACATATTTGCATCACTACCTCAAAATTGCATATTTGTCCCCATGATTTCTTTCCTTGTGCTCGATTGATATGCTTACATGCCATGTCACAATCCTTTGTCACACCATATGCTTTGCATGATGACGGCACTTGTTTAGTGAATCACCTCTTGAATGCTTAGTTTTGCACTAACGCTAACCACGTTTGTTTTTCCAAGTGTTTGTTGTCCTTACTCCTCTTAAGGAATCACAAGACGCTGCGACATTGGAGAGTGCCCATTTCGAGCTTCAAGATGACGAGTACTTGGTGAATGTCCAGTCCTACACGGCGAAGCCATCTCTTTCCCATGGTGATTTGGTTTTCGATCTGAGGTCGGATCTTTCCCAAGGGGGGGAGATGATGCGGAGCATCCTATGGACATCACCATGTCAAGTGTCCGTTCGGTGAGTGACACATGTGACATCTACTTCACATACACAAAGGTGAATCATCTCCTTTACACGCACTCACTTGACACCTTCGAGGATGGTATACTACTTGACACTCCACTTGTGTGCATGCATAGGTATTGTCGGAGCTACACGGATGACGAGGAGGAGTGCAAGCGCCAAGGAACAACTACACTATTTGCGAGGGAAGCCTGGAAGCGACGACGGAAGAAGACGGGGCTGTTGAAGATATAGCGGCCGGACATCCGAGCTAGAGGCCAGACATTCGGCGCCTAGGCAGCCGGCAGGAGCTGCCCCAATGGACGGCCAAATGCATCAGCGGACAGACATCCGGCGGCCAGCCCAGACATCCGGCGCCTCAGCAATGCCCGGACATCTGGCACCCCTCCCGGAAATCTGGCAGGGGCCTATAGAGGAAAGAACGAAATGGCTTGTTCCAGGCCGTACATCTGGCCAGTGCCCCGGACATCCGATGTCTCATGAATAGCCGGACATGCGGCCCCCAGCCCGCACATCCAGCGCTTGTCTGCGTGCAGCCCCGGGCCAAAGGCCCATGTATCTCCCTTTCCCACTTACCCCTTCGTGGCTTAGACTATAAATAGACATCCCCCTCGTCCATTCTAGGGTCAGCAAATGTGATTGCTCATTCAGAGATAGAGCTTTGCTCATCCATCCGGATCTACTCCACCGAGAGAGATCGCGGCTTCTACGGAGAAGATCCATCTTGGATTCAAGACCCCGCAAGGGAAGATCCGTCTAGGATATCATCAAGACCATGTCATGGAGATGAACTTTACCTTGTGGATCTTGTGTGTTTGATTGTCTAGTGGATGTGTGATTGGACTTGTTCTTGAGTGTTTCCCCTTGTGATTTCTCTCGGTTCTTCCCCATGTTCTTTGTGTTCTTCGAGGGAATCCACTCCAATCGTGAAAGATCGGCCTAAACCAGGTTAGCTCCATATCATGAGATCTGATAGAGATGGATAAATGGTAAAGTAATATTTTTGGTATTTTTGGTTTATGGAACGGAAAGTAAAAGATTGCAAAGAAACTAAATCGGAAACAAAAAGTGTAGATCAGAAACTTATATGATGGAAAATAGACCCGGGGCCATAGGTTTCACTAGAGGCTTCTCTCAACATGGAAATTATAATGGTGGGTGAACAAATTACTACCAAGAAATTGACAGAAATGTGAAAAGTTATGATGATATCTAAGGCAATGATCATGAATATAGGCATCACATCCGTGTCATGTAGATCGAAATGATTGTGCATCTACTACTATTACTCCACACATCGACCGACTCCTGCCTGCATCTAGATATTAAGTTCATAAGAACAGAGTAACGCATTAAGCAAGATGACATGATGTATCGGGATTAACTCAAGCAATATGATGAAAACCCCATCTTGTTATCCTTGATGGCAACAATTCAATACGTGCCTTACTGCCCCTACTGTCGCTGTGAAAGGACACTGCAAGATTGAACCCAAAGCTAAGCACTTCTCCCATTGCAAGAAAAACCAACCTAGTTAGCCAAACCAAATCGATAGTTTGAAGAGACTTGCAAAGATATCAAATCATGCATATAAGAATTCAGAGGAGATTCAAATAATATTCATAGATAAGCTGATCATAAATCCAAAATTCATTGGATCGCGGCAAACACATCGCAAAAGAGTATTACATCGAATAGATCTCCAAGAACATCAAGGAGAACTTTGTATTGAGAATCAAAGAGAGAGAAGAAACCATCTAGCTACTAGCTATAGACCCATAGGTCCGAAGTAAACTACTCACGCTTCATCGGGGAGGTAATGGTGTTGATGTAGAAGCCCTCCGTGATCGATTCCCCCTCTGGCAGGATGCCAGAAAAGGCCCCAGGACGGGATCTCATGGGTACAGAAGGTTGCAGCGGTGGAAAAGTGGTCTCGTGGCTCCCCTGGATGTTTTTGGGGTATAAGAGTATATATAGGTGGAAGAATTAGGTCAGGGGTGCTACGAGGGGCCCACAAGGTCGGGGGGCATGTCCCACCCCTAGGCGCGCCTTCCACTCTTGTGGCTGCCTCGAGGCTCCTCTGACTTGTACTCCAAGTTTCCTGGTTGTCTTCTAGTCCAAGAAAAATCATGGCGAAAGTTTTATTCTATTTGGACTCCGTTTGCTATTCCTTTTCTACGAAACTCTAAAACAAGGAAAAATAGAAACTGGCACTGGGCTCTAGGTTAATAGGTTAGTCCCAAAAATCATATAAAATAGCATATTAATGCATGTAAAACATCCAAAACAGATAATATAATAGCATGGAAGAATCAAAAATTATAGATACGTTGGAGACGTATCAAGCATCCCCAAGATTAATTCCTGCTCGTCCTCGAGTAGGTAAATGATCAAAACAGAATTTTTTATCTGGAATGCTACCTAACATATTTATCCATATAGTTCTCTTTATTGTGGCATGAATGTTCAGATCCATAAGATTCAAAATAAAAGTTTAATATTGACATAAAAACAATAATACTTCAAGCATACTAACAAAATAATTATGCATTCTCAAAATAACATGGCCCAAGAAAGCTTATCCCTACAAAATCATATAGTTTGGTGCTCAATATTCATCACACAAAATATTCAAGTCATGCACAACCCCGATGACAAACCAACAAATTGTTTCATACTTTTGATGTTCTCAAGCCTTTTCAACTTTCACGCAATACATGAGCGTGAGCCATGGACATATAACTATAGGTGGAATAGATGATGGTTGTGGAGAAGACAAAAAGAAGGAGATGCTCTCAGATCAACTAGGCGTATTGCTACCTCTTGAGCACTTGCGTTGGTTTTCCCATGAAGAGGAAAGGGTGATGCAACAAAGTAGCATAAGTATTTCCCTCAGTTTTTGAGAACCAATGTATCAATCCAGTAGGAGGCCACGCACGAGTCCCTCGTACCTACACAAACAAATAAAACCTCGCAACCAACGCGATAAGGGGTTGTCAATCCCTACACGGTAACTTATGAGAGTGAGATCTGATAGATATGATAATGTAATATTTTTGGTATTTTTATGATAAAGATGCAAAGTAAAATAAAAGGCAATAAAAATAACTAAGTATTGGAAGATTAATATAATGGAAGATAGACCCGGGGGCCATAGGTTTCACTAGTGGCTTCTCTCGAGAGCATAAGTATTCACGGCGGGTAAACAAATTACTATTGAGCAATTGATAGAATTGAGCATAGTTATGAGAATATCTAGGTATGATCATGTATATAGGCATCACGTCCGAGACAAGTAGACCGACTCCTGCCTACATCTACTACTATTACTCCACACATCCACCGCTATCCAGCATGCATCTAGAGTATTAAGTTCAAGATAACAGAGTAACGCTTTAAGCAAGATGACATGATGTAGAGGGATAAACTCATGCAATATGAAATAAACCCCATCTTGTTATCCTCGATGGCAACAATACAATACGTGCCTTGCCGCCCCTACTGTCACTGGGAAAGGACACCGCAAGATTGAACCCAAAGCTAAGCACTTCTCCCATTGCAAGAAAGATCAATATAGTAGGCCAAACCAAACTGATAATTCGAAGAGACTTGCAAAGATAACCAATCATACATAAAAGAATTCAGAGAAGATTCAAATATTGTTCATAGATAAACTTGATCATAAACCCACAATTCATCGGTCTCAACAAACACACTGCAAAAGAAGATTACATCGAATAGATCTCCATAAGAGAGGGGGAGAACTTTGTATTGAGATCCAAAAAAAGAGAAGAATCCATCTAGCTAATAACTATGGACCCGTAGGTCTGAGGTAAACTACTCACACTTCATCGGAAGGGCTATGGTGTTGATGTAGAAGCCCACCGTGATCGATGCCCCCTCCAGCGGAGCTCTAGAACATGCCCCAAGATGGGATCTCGTGGATACAGAAAGTTACGGCGGTGGAATTAGGGTTTTGGCTCCGTATCTGGTAGTTTGGGGGTACGCAGGTATATGTAGGAGGAAGGAGTACGTCGAGGGAGCAACAGGGGGCCCACGAGGGTGGAGGGCGCGCCCAGGGGGGTAGGCGCACCCCCTACCTTGTGGCCTCCTGGTTGATGTCTTGACGTAGGGTCCAAGTCCTCTGGATCATGTTTGTTCCGAAAATCACGTCCCCGAAGGTTTCATTCCGTTTGGACTCCATTTGATATTCTTTTTCTGCGAAACCCTAAAATAGGCAGAAAACTGTAATTCTAGGCTGGGCCTCCGGTTAATAGGTTAGTCCCAAAAATAATATAGCATGGAACAATCAAAAATTATAGATACGTTCGAGACGTATCAAGCATCCCCAAGCTTAATTCCTACTCGTCCTCGAGTAGCTAAATGTTAAAAACAGAATTTTTGATGTGGAATGCTACTTGGCATAATTTCAATGTAATTCTCTTAATTGTGGTATGAATATTCAGATCCGAAAGATTCAAGACAAAAGTTTAATATTGACATAGAAATAATAATACTTCAAGCATACTAACTAAGCAATTATGTCTCTTCAAAATAACATGGCCAAAGAAAGTTATCCCTACAAAATCATATAGTCTGGCTATGCACCATCTTCACCGCACAAAGTATTCAAATCATGCACAACCCCGATGACAAGCCAAGCAATTGTTTCATACTTTTAATCTTCTTAAACTTTTTCAATCTTCACGCAATACATGAGCGTGAGCCATGGACATAGCACTATAGGTGGAATAGAATGGTGGTTGTGGAGGATACAAAAAGGGGAAGATAGTCTCACATCATCTAGGCGTATCAACGGGCTACGGAGATGCCCATCAATAGATACTAATGTGAGTGAGTAGGGATTGCCATGAAACGGATGCACTAGAGTTATAAATATATGAAAGATCAACAAAAAGAAACTAAGTGGGTGTGCATCCAACTTGCTTGCTCACGAAGACCTAGGGCATTTTGAGGAAGCCCGTCGTTGGAATATACAAGGCAAGTTCTATAATGAAAAATTCCCACTAGTATATGAAAGTGATAACAAAGGGAACTCTCTATCATGAAGATCATGGTGCTACTTTGAAGCACAAGTGTGGAAAAAGGATAGTAGTATTGCCCCCTTTTTTTTCTTTGGCCTTTCTTTTTTTTTAATTTTGTACAATACCCTATGAATGATGATCATCACACTTCTATTTATTTACAACTCAATGATTACAACTCGATACTAGAACAAAGTATGACTCTATATGAATGCCTTTGGTGGTGTACCAGGATAGCAATGATGCATGAGTGACTTATATGAAAGAATTATGAACGGTGTCTTTGCCACTACTAAAATGTCAACTACATGATCATGCAAAGCAATATGACAATGATAGGTAGGTATGGTGGAAAGTTGCATCGCAATATATCTCGGAATGGCTATGGAAATTCCATGATAGGTAGGTATGGTGGCTGTTTTGAGGAAGGTATATGGTGGGTATATGATACTGGCGAAAGGTGTGCGGTATTAGAGAGGCTAGAAATGCTGGAAGGGTGAGAGTGTGTATAATCCATGGAATCAACATTAGTCATAAAGGACTCACATACTTATTGCAAAAATCTATTAGTTATTGAAGAAAAGTACTACGCGCATGCTCCTAGGGGGATAGATTGGTAGAAAAATACCATCGCTCGTCCCCGACCGCCACTCATAAGGAGGACAATCAATAAATACATCATGCTCCGATTTCTTAACATAACGGTTCACCATACGTGCATGCTACGGGAATCACAAACTTTAACACAAGCATTTCTCAAATTCACAACTACTCAACTAGCACGACTCTAATATCACCATCTCCATATCTCAAAACAATTTTCAAGTTTCAAACTTCTCATAGTATTCAACACACTCATAAGAAAATTTTATTTATTAATATTGAATGCCTCAAATAATTAAAGCAAATTACCATGATGTTTTGTAGGACTCTCAAAAATAATCTAAGTGAAGCATGAGATAACAATGGTTTCTATAAAACAAATCTACCACCGTGCTCTAAAAGATATAAGTGAAGCACTAGAGCAAAAACTATATAACTCAAAAGATATAAGTGAAGCACATAGAGTATTCTAATAATTTCCGAATCATGTGTGTCTCTCTCAAAAAGGTGTGTGAAGCAAGGATGATTGTGGAAAACTAAGAAATAAAGACTCAAATAATACGAGATGCTCCAAGCAAAACACATATCATGTGGTAAATAAAAATATAGCTCCAAGTAAAGTTAACGATAGAAGTAGACGAAAGAGGGGATGCCTTCCGGGGCATCCCCAATCTTTGGATTTTAGGTGTCCTTAGATTATCTTGGGTGCCATGGGCATCCCCAAACTTAGGCTCTTGTCACTCCTTGTTCCATAATCCATCAAATCTTTACCCAATTCTTGAGAACTTCACAACACAAAACTTAAAGTAGAAAATCTGGTGAGCTCCGTTAGCGAAAGAAAACAAAACACCACTTGAAGGTACTGTAATGAACTAATTATTTATTTATATTGGTGTTAAACCTACTGTATTCCAACTTCTATAAGGTTTATAAACTATTTTACTAGCCATAGATTCACCAAAATAAGCAAACAACACATGAAAAACAGAATCTGTCAAAAACAGAATAGTCTGTAGTAATCTATAGCTAACGCAAGATCTGGAACCCCAAAAATTATAAAATAAATTGCTGGACGTGCGTAATTTATCTATTTATAATCTGCAAAAATAAATAACTAAATAGAACTTTCCAAATAAAAATGGCAGCAGTTCTCGTGAGCGCTAAAGTTTCTGTTTTTTTACAGCAAGATTAACAAGACTCTCCCCAAGTCTTCCCAACGGTTCTACTTGGCACAAACAGTAATTAAACACAAAAAACCACAACAAAAACAGAGGCTAGATAAATTATTTATTACTAAACAGGAGCAAAAAGCAAGGAATAAAAATAAAATTGGGTTGCCTCCCAACAAGCGCTATCGTTCAACGCCCCTGGCTAGGCATAAAAAGCAAGGATAGATCTAGGTGTTGCCATCTTTGGTAGGCAATCCATAAGTGGATCTTGTAATAGATTCATCAGGTAATTTAATTTTGTTTCTAGGGAAGTGTTCCATGCCTTTCCTTAACGGAAATTGGAATCTAATATTCCCTTCCTTCATATCAATAATTGCACCAATCGTTCTAAGGAAAGGTCTACCAAGAATAATATGACATGAAGGAATGCAATATTTGTCAAGAACAATAAACTTTACGGGCACATAATTCCTATTTTCAACAATAAGAATATCATTAATTCTTCCCATAGGTTTCTTAATAGTGGAATCTAGAAGGTGCAAGTTTATAGAGCAATCGTCAAAATCACGGAAACCTAAAAATCACACAAAGTCTATGGAATCGTGGAAACACTAGCACCCAAATCACACAAAGCATAGTATTCATGATCTTTAATTTTAATTATTAATAGTAGGTTCCCACTCATCATAAAGTTTTATAGGGATAGAAACTTCCAACTCAAGTTTTTCTTCATAAGATTGCATCAAAGCATCAATGATATGTTTAGTAAAAGCTTTATTTTGACTATAAGCATGAGGAGAATTTAGCACGGATTGCAACAAGGAAATACAATCTATCAAAGAGCAATTGTCATAATTAAATTTCTTGAAATCCAAAATAGTGGGTTCATCAATATTTAAAGTTTTGACTTCTTTAATCCCACTTTTAACAATTTTAGCGTCAAGATCTAAAGACTCCGAATTTTTGGAACGCCGTCTAGGTAAAGGTGGATCATATTCAGTCCCATTATTATCAAGATTCATATTGCAAAACAAAAATTTAATAGGGGAGACATTAATAACTTTTAGATCTTCATCTTTATTATCATGGAAACTAGAAGAACACGCTTTTATAAAACAATCTTTCTTAGCACGCATCCTAGCGGTTCTTTCTTTGCACTCATCAATGGAAATTCTCATGGATTTGAGAGACTCATTGATATCATGCTTAGGTGGAATAGATCTAAGTTTCAAAGAATCAACATCAAGAGAAATTCTATCAACGTTCCTAGCCAACTCATCAATCTTAAGAAATTTTTCTTCAATCAAAGCATTGAAATTCTTTTCCGAAGCAATAAATTATTTAATATTAGATTCAAAATAAGAGGGTGTCTTATTATAATTTCCATAAGAATTGTTGTAGGAATTACCATAATTATTAGAGTAATTACTAGGATACGGCCTAGGGTTAAAGTTTCCTCTATATGCGTTGTTACCAAAATTGTTCCTACCAACAAAATTCACATCCATAGATTCGTTATTATTCTCAAAAAAGTAGATAAAGGGATATCATTAGGATCGGAAGAAACACTTTTATTAGAAAATAATTTCATAAGTTCATCCATCTTAACACTCAAAACATTAACTTCTTCTATCGCATGCACTTTCTTATTAGTAGATCTTTCAGTGTGCCATTGAGAATAATTAACCATAATATTATCTAGGAGTTTAGTAGCTTCTCCTAAAGTGATTTCCATAAAAGTGCCTCCCGCGGCCAAATCTAAAAGATTTCTAGAAGAAAAATTCAATCCGGCATAAAAAATTGTATAATCATCCACAAATTCAAACCATGCGTAGGGAAATTACGTATCATTAATTTCATCCTCTCCGAAGCTTGTGCAACATGTTCATCATCAAGTTTCTTAAAATTCATAATATCGTTTCTAAGAGAGATGATCTTAGCGGGAGGAAAATACTTAGAGATGAAAGCATCTTTGCACTTATTCCACGAATCAATACTATTTTTCGGCAAAGACGAAAACCAAGCTTTAGCACGATCTCTAAGCGAAAAAGGAAATAGCTTCAATTTAACAATATCATTATCCACATCTTTCTTCTTTTGCATATTACACAAATCAACGAAGCTATTTAGAAGGGTAGCAGCATCTTCACTAGGAAGGCTGGAAAACGGATTTTTCATGACAAGATTCAGCAAGGCAGCATTAATTTCACAAGATTCAACATCGGTAAGAGGAGCAATCGGAGTGCTAATAAAATCATTGTTGTTGGTATTGGTAAAGTCACACAATTTAGGGTTATCTTGAGCCATCATGACAAGCAAGCAATCCAACACACAAGCAAATGAGGAATGGGCAACAAGAGGCAAATAGAGAAAGAGAGGGAGGGTAGAGAGAGAGAGGGCGAATAAAACGGCAAGGGTGAAGTGGGGGAGAGGAAAACGAGAGGCAAATGGCAAATAATGTAATGCGGGGGATAAGGGTTGTGATGGGTACTTGGTATGTTGACTTTTGCGTAGACCTCCCCGGCAACGGCACCAGAAATCTTTCTTGCTACCTCTTGAGCACTTGCGTTGGTTTTCCCATGAAGAGGAAAGGGTGATGCAGCAGAGTAGCGTAAGTATTTCCCTCGGTTTTTGAGAACCAAGGTATCAATCCAGTAGGAGGCTGATACGTCCATTTTGCATCATGCTTTTATATCTCTCCCTAATAATAAAGCACGGATTGAGTCTCCGGGTTCACCGTCACGGTGTTTTTAAAAAAAGACCTTACGTTTTTTGTAATTCTACCAGCAGTCCTCCTAACAAGTCAACACGAACCGCTACGTGAGAGAAAAAAAAAGAACCCACGCGACACGGCGACAACCTACCTCCCATCTCCACCTCGAGCGCATCTCCATGCTCCAACACGGCGCCAACCCCTGCCACACGCCGCCGCAGCCGGCCCCCGCCCCTCCGCCGCGCGTCGCCACCACCGGCAACTGTCGTCCGCAGCCCCTCTGTTGTGCATCGCTCCTCCGCTATGCGTCGCCACCGCTGGCCACCGCAGTCCAGATCCACCCCTTTGCATCGAGGTTCTTCAAATCTCCGACGAATCCCTCTATGGATGGAGCAGCATCGCTGGCCACGTATGCGTTCGGACGGCTGGATCCGCACCACCGCCGCCCGTGCCGGCGTTCCCACGGTCACGTTCCTCTCCACCGTCACCTGCACCCGCCAGCGCTCATCCATAGCCGTGTTCTTTATGGCTTCGTTGACCATGATGCCTCGGCTGAGACCCAGGCCTGCTTGGCCGCCGGATGGATGGATACCGGCCAAGCTCACCCTCGGCGCCCCAGCTGCAACCCATGGTTGATTGGCCGCCGGCTGGAAGGGGGCGTCCTGCTCCTCCCGACTAAGCTTGATGTGGGGCGTTGGACTGACAGCCTGGTGTGTGCGACCTGCGGATGGCACTCGCTAAATGATGCATCTTCTCTTGTCATCCTCATGCTCTCTGCCCTTAATTTGTTATCCTATGTATCTGATTGTTGGCTACATGCGCAGGTGTTTGAGGCAGGACCGCATGAGTAGTGGCTTGCATCCAGTAGGAGGCAGCAAGAAGCAGTGACGATTCTAAACTAGCTGCTAGCAATGCACCCCCACCCATCTCATCTACTTACATGGATTTTCAACGGCCAAACTACATTCTTGATTCTTTCTTTAGCGCTTTCAGTTTTCACTAACAATCCATATTTTGTACACCGTGAACCCTGTTCATGAGCATCTGACAACAACCTGTTTGATGTTATGCATACAACGGATTGAGGTACAGTCTAATTTTCAGGTCAAACTCTTACCTCTGTTTAGAAAAATCAATATGAAGAAACAGGTGTATCTAATGTATGATCTGCACTTAAGAACAAGTGTACATGTTGCTCCAAGCCGCCGACGTTGACATCCAAAGAGTCGGCCAGGGTCCACGGTCCATTTGATTTCGTGGGGATTATTCAGTAAAATGCGATCTACACAGAATCCAATCCGATCCAGGTGAAACAGAAGTTGGTAGATTATTCCGGCGACGGGGCTTCTACTTGTGTGGCTCTGCATGTATGTTGCGATCTACACAGAATCCAATCCGATCCAGGTGAAACAGAAGTTGGTAGATTATTCCGGCGATGGGGCTTCTACTTGTGCGGCTCTGCATGTATGTTTTCAACTTGCAAATGGCCTGATTTTATCAAGTATTCCTTGATGAAAGACTAACCAGTTTATGCCTGACATTTGCGTCTACATTTATGCGGTACCATTCCAGAGCTCAAGGCATCAGGTCTTCTTTAGAGAAAAAACTCTCGCTCAGTTTATTTTCCATGTTGTGTTAAATTCCAATGAACTATCTTCATTATAAATGGTAAGCTAAAGCAGATTAAAAAGGGTAATAAATTTGCTCAATCCATGGTCAGTTGCTAAACTCAGCAGGATCTGCACTTCAAGGAGCTAACTGTTCACTATAATCCATGGTCAGCCTTTAGGGTATTCATCCACTCAGTGTCCTGTATCTGAATTTTGTGGTCTGGAAATTTTTACCGGTTATTTCATAAATAAGATTATAGAGTTGTTCTCCCTATGTTTTGCTAATCTGCTCACTTGCTATAGTAAATAAATAATTAAATTATCGGGAGTCGTAATTTCAAGGAAAGAAACAAGAGCACTTTGAGGTCACTGCTATCGCACCAGTACTGGCAGTACATGGGAACATTTGTTGGTGTTGTATTCACATCAGTGGAGATTTCTCCTTCAGTCACCATGCCAATCCATGTCTAGCATGTTTAGTCACATTGAGCTCTTCCAACTTTTCTTAAGCTATGTTGTACACACACACAAGTTTGCAGCTGAATATGGATCAATTTATTGTGATTTTTCATTATCATGTAACGTGTTCTTTTATCTGATGAACAATAATATAATTCCAAGCCTAAAATCATAGTTTGGGAATGTATTTCTCTGTCATCTGATTTCCGTCAATTATTAGTTGAAGAGACAGTCGATCAACCCCTCTCTATTGTATGGTTATTTGGTAAACGTGATTACGTGAATGTTTCAGTTATATATTTGATATTTTTATGCAGAAACCCATTTTTTTCATGTGTGAACTTTGTATACTCTACACAGGGTAGGAGGAAATATTTACATTTCTAAAGGGTCAGTGGATTGTTGTAAATGAGTTCTCATCAAAGAGGTTCTCACATTTTCTTTTGAAAGGAGTGGCTCAAGCTATCTCATAAAGCTATATAGTAGATGAAGCACAACTCAGAGAGACGGAGATGTGGGGTGGAGGAAGGAGTAACTCAACAGTAAAAAAGGTAGACAATGATGCCTGATGTACATAATAAGAGTCCTAATAAAAACATCCGATACAAAAAATTGGTATTGAACCATAGAATATGCATCTTTAAGATATATGTTACACAAAATTGGTATTGGACCATAAATATGCATGCCTGTTGCAACACACAGACTCATTTACTTTATATGATAGTTCAACTTTCTTTGATTCTACATATGATGATTTTTCATTGAAACCATGTAAGTATTTTATTTGCTAGCCGTTGGTTTCATGTATTTCCCTTTTTGCTTTTACTATGAAAAGTGCACTATGAGTTTCTATAGAAAGGGAAAATAATATGCATGGTTTGTTCATGTCATTTCTTCATCATGTGACAAGCTTTTGGCTGTCGCTCTATGTTGGCACGTGGTAGATGTAGTCATCCCTCTAAAAACTTTCTAAAGACTTGTCAAACATGGAGGAGCAGGGTGAGTGGGGCATGTGGTAGCCGAGCTTGGGATTGACCATGTCCAGATGTGTTGTGATTGGGTGGACACCACGAGCACTATCGGCAAGGGCCAGAAGAAAAATAAGCGGCAACACAGGTGGCGCTCCATGTTAAAATACATAACATGGATCTATGGGTCACGACTCATACTTATTGGGCTAACGATATGTGATTTCTTCTCCCTGTTGCAACGCACGGGCATTTTTGCTAGTCGATATTTATTGCATTATGGACTGCTATTTCACTTTATGTCACAATACTTATGGCTAATCTCTCTTATTTTACAAGGTTTACATAAGGAGGGAGAATGCCGGCAGCTGGAATTCTAGGCTGGAACAGGAGCAAATATTAGAGACCTATTCTGCGCAACTCCAAAAGTCCTAAAACTTCACGGAACATCTTAAAATAAATAAAGAAAAATCCTCGCCAAAGATGAAGGCCAGGGGGCCCACACCTTTCTCACGAGGGTGGGGGCGCGCCCCCCCTAGGGCGCGCCCCCTACCTCGTGGGCCCCCTAGTGGCTCTCCGACGTCCATCTTCTCCTATATGAAGTCTTTTGATGAGAAAAAAATCAGAAGGAACTTTTTGGGACGAGACTCCGCCGCCACGAGGCGGAACCTTGGTGGAACCAATCTAGAGCTTCGGCAGAGCTGTTCTGCCGGGGATACTTCCCTCCGGGAGGGGGAAATCATCACCATCGTCATCACCAATGCTCCTATCATTGGGAGAGGGCAATCTCCATCAACATCTTCACCAGCACCATCTCATCTCCAAACCCTAGTTCATCTCTTGTATCCAATTCTTGTTCCAAAGTCCGGGATTGGTGCTAGTAGGTTGCTAGTAGTGTTGATTACTCCTTGTAGTTGATGCTAGTTGGTTTATTTGGTGGAAGATCATATGTTCAGATCCTATATGCATATTATTACCCCTCTGGTTATGAACATGAATATGCTTTGTGAGTAATTACATTTGTTCCTGAGGACAAGGGAGAAGTCTTGCTATGAGTAGTTATGTGAATTTGGTATTCGTTTGATATTTTGATAAGATGTATGTTGTCTAGCCTCTAGTGGTGTTATGTGAACGTCGACTACATAACACTTCACCATTATTTGGGCCTAGAAGAAGGCATTGGGAAGTACTAAGTAGATGATGGGTTGCTAGAGTGACAGATGCTTAAACCCTAGTTTATGCGTTGCTTCGTAAGGGGCTGATTTGGATCCACAGGTTTCATGCTATGGTTAGGTTTACCTTAATACTTTTGTTGTAGTCGCGGATGCTTGCAATAGAGGTTAATCATAAGTGGGATGCTTGTTCAAGTAAGAACAGCACCCAAGCACCGGTCCACCCACATATCAAATTATCAAAGTATCGAACGAGAATCATATGAACGTGATGAAAACTAGCTTGACGATATTCCCATGTGTCCTTGGGAGCGCTTTTCCTATTATAAGAGTTTGTTCCGGTTTGTCCTTTGCAACAAAAAGGATTGGGCCACCTTGCTGCACTTTATTTACTTTTGTTACTTGTTGCTCATTACAATCTATCTTATCACAAAACTATCTATTACCACTTATTTCAGTACTTGTAGAGAATACCTTGCTGAAAACCGCTTATCATTTCCTTCTGCTCCTCGTTGGGTTCGACACTATTACTTATCGAAAGGACTACGATATCCCCTATACTTGTGGGTCATCAGAGGCCACGCATGAGTCCCTTGTACCTACACAAACAAATAAATCCTCGCAACCAACGCGATAAGGGGTTGTCAATCCCTACACGGTCACTTACGAGAGTGAGATCTAGTAGATATGATAAGATAATATTTTTGGTATTTTTATGATAAAGATGCAAAGTAAAATAAAAGGCAATAAAAATAACTAAGTATTGGAAGATTAATATGATGGAAGATAGACCCGGGGGGCATAGGTTTCACTAGTGGCTTCTCCCAAGAGCATAAGTATTCACGGCGGGTAAACAAATTACTGTTGAGCAATTGACAGAATTGAGCATAGTTATGAGAATATCGGTATGATCATGTATATAGGCATCACGTCCGAGACAAGTAGACCGACTCCTGCCTGCATCTACTACTATTAATCCACACATCGACCGCTATCCAGCATGCATCTAGAGTATTAAGTTCAAGGGAACAGAGAAACGCTTTAAGCAAGATGACATGATGTAGAGGGATAAACTCATGCAATATGAAATAACCCCATCTTGTTATACTCGATGGTAACAATACAATACGTGCCTTGCTGCCCCTACTATCACTGGGAAAGGACACCGCAAGATTGAACCCAAAGCTAAGAACTGCTCCCATTGCAAGAAAGATCAATCTAGTAGGCCAAATCAAACTGATAATTCGAAGAGACTTGAAAATATAACCAATCATACATAAAAGAATTCAGAGAATATTCGAATATTGTTCATAGATAAACTTGATCATAAACCCACAATTCATCGGTCTCAACAAACACACCGCAAAAGAAGATTACATCGAATAGATCTCCACAAGAGAGGGGGAGAACTCTGTATTGAGATCCAAAATGAGAGAAGAAGCCATCTAGCTAATAACTATGGACCCGTACGTCTGAGGTAAACTACTCACACTTCATCGGAAGGGCTATGGTGTTGATGTAGAAGCCCTCCGTGATCGATGCCCCCTCTGGTGGAGCTTCAGAATAGGCCCAAGATGGGATCTCATGGATATAGAAATTTACGGCGGTGGAATTAGGGTTTTGGCTCTGTATCTGGTAGTTTGGGGGTACGTAGGTATATATAGGAGGAAGGAGTACGTCGGTGGAGCAACATGGGGCCCACGAGGGTGGAGGGCGCGCCCCCTACCTCATGGCCTCCTGGTTGATGTCTTGACGTATGGTCCAAGCCCTCTGGATCATGTTTGTTCCGAAAATCACGTTCTCGAAGGTTTCATTCCATTTGGACTCTGTTTGATATTCTTTTTCTGCAAAACCCTAAAATAGGAAAAAAAATAGCAATTCTGGGCTGGGCCTCCGGTTAATAGGTTAGTCCCAAAAATAATATAAAAGTGTATAATAAAGCCCAATAATGTTCAAAACAGAATATAATATAGCATGGAACAATCAAAAATTATAGATACGTTGGAGACGTATCACGTATCAATAGGCTATGGAGATGCCCATTAATAAATATCAATGTGAGTGAGTAGGGATTGCCATGCAACAAATGCACTAGAGCTATAAGTTTACAAAAGCTCAGAAAGAAAACTAAGTGGGTGTGCATCCAACTTGCTTGCTCATGAAGACCTAGGGCATTTGAGGAAGGCCATCATTAGATTATACAAGCCAAGTTCTATAATGAAAAATTCCCACTAGCATATGAAAGTGATATCATAGGAGACTCTCTATCATGAAGATCTTGGGGCTACTTTGAAGCACAAGTGTGGCAAAAAGGATAGTAACATTGTCCCTTCTCTATTTTTCTCTCATTTTTTGGGCCTTCTCTTTTTTTGGCCTTTCTCTTCTTTTTCCTCACATGGGACAATGCTCTAATAATGAAAATCATCACACTTCTATTTAGTTACAACTCCAGAATTACAACTCGATACTAGAATGAAAATATGACTCTATGTGAATGCCTCTAGCGGTGTATCGGAATGTGCAATGAATCAACAGTGACATGTATAAAAATGATGAACGGTGGCTTTGCCACAAATACGATGTCAACTACATGATCATGCAAAGCAATATGATAATGATGACGCGTGTCATAATAAATGGAACGATGGAAAGTTGCATGGCAATATATCTTGGAATGGCTATGGAAATGCCATAATAGGTAGGTATGGTGGTTGTTTTGAGGAAGGATACGTGGTGGGTTTATGGTACCACTGAAAGTTGCGTCGTACTAGAGAGGCTAGCAATGGCGGAAAGGTGAGAGTGCGTATAATCCATGGACTCAACATCAGTCATAAAGAACTCACATACTTATTGAAAAAATCAATTACTCATCGAAACAAAGTACTACGCGCATGCTCCTAGGGTGATAGATTGCTAGGAAAAGACCATCGCTCGTCCCCGACCGCCACTCATAAGGAAGACAATCAAAAAACATATCATGCTCCAACTTCGTTACATAATGGTTCACCAAACGTGGATGCTACGAGACTCACAAACCTTAACACAAGTATTTCTCAGATTCACAACTACTTACTAGCATGACTCTAATATTACCATCTTCATATCTCAAAACAATCAGAAGGAATCAAAATTCTCATAGTATTCAACACACTTTATATGAAAGTTTTTATTATATCCCTCTTGGATGTCTTTCATATTAGGACTAATTTTGTAACCAAAGTAAATTACCATGATGTTTAGAGACTCTCAAAATAATATAAGTGAAGTATGAGAGTTCATCAATTTCTATAAAATAAAACCACCACCGTGCTCTAAAAAGATATAAGTGAAGCACTAGAGCAAATTTGCCTAGCTCAAAAAATATAAATGAAGCACATAGAGCATTCTAATAAATCACGATTCATGCGTGTCTATCCCAAAAGGTGTGTACAGAAAGGATGATTGTGACAAACTAAAAAGCAAAGACTCAAATCATACAAGACGCTCCAGGCAAAACACATCATGTGGTGAATAAAAATATAGCCTCAAGTAAACTTACCGATAGACGAAGACGAAAAGAGGGGATGCCTTCCCGGGGCATCACCAAGCTTAGGCTTTTTTAAATCCTTGAATATTACCTTGGGGTGCCTTGGGCATCCCCAAGCTTAGGCTCTTGCCACTCCTTATTCCATAGTCCATCAAATCCTTACCCAAAACATGAAAACTTCAGAACACAAAACTCCAACAGAAAATCTCGTAACCTCTGTTAGTATAACAAAATAAATCACCACTTTTGGTAATGTTGTGAACTCATTCTTTATTTACCTTGGTGTAATATCTACTGTATTCCAACTTTTCCATGGTTCATACCCCCCGACACAAGCCATAGATGCATCAAAATAAGCAAACAACATGAGAAAAACAGAACAACCTTTAGAAATCCGGAGATTTGCAATACTTCTGTAACTCCAGAAATTCTAAGAAATTAGGACGTCCTAGATAGTTGCTTATAAATCCTATGATAAAGGAATCAGTATTTTGTTGCGCTTCTGTTAAAAATTAAAACTAATCTCCTCGGCGCAAAAGTTTCTGGTTTTCAGCAGGATCAAATCAACTATCATTGTAAGCTATCCCAAAGGTCTTACTTGGCACAAACACTAATTAAAAACACAAAACCACATCCAGCTAGAGGCTAGATGATTTATTAAAAGCCAAACAGGACCTAAAAAGCAAGAACAAAAATAAAATTGGGTTGCCTCCAACAAACGCTATTGTTTAACGCCCCTAGCTAGGCATAAAAACATGAATAGATCTAAGTATAATCGTAATAATGATAATGCAAATCTCGAAAACTCATCTCATACTCTCTTCGTTTAGCAGCAAGTTTTATTTGAGGCAAGCAAAAGTAATCAAAAGGGCTAAATTTAATGGGATTGGAATCCCCAAGATCGATCTCGGAAGGAATTGGTTCATCCTTCGGCCCTTCATATTGTATGACCAACTCATCATTATAAGCATTCTTTTGGTAAAAAGTCATGAGCTTGTGTCCAAGAGAGAAACCCAATCTGTTTTTTTGAATAGCAAAATCATCATTAAGCTTAGAAATCTTATTTACTAAAACATCGACAGGAACCCTCTTTCTTAAATTTTCCTTATAAGCAACTTGATCCAAAGGCCGTAAATGCATTATACCCTCATGATTAAAGGGAATTCCCTGTGTGGGAGGGCGACCACCATCTACTTTATAATGAGAGAAAACTTCACTAGATTCTTTCATAATAAATCTAAACTCATGAGCTAGCAATATAGTGGCAGCCCGCTTAACGAAAGAAAACTCTAGAAAAATCCTTTGTATGGATGGATGCATGCGAACAAATTGTCTTTCAAGTTCAACAACAAGCAAAGATATAGCATCCGCAAGGCTACTAGTTTTATGGAGGATAGATCCACCCATAGTGGGGAGTGCACCGGCACAAGTAAAGAAATCTTGAATAACCCCCTTTCCAATAATATTTCCACTACCTATGCGGAATTTCTTTGTGTGCAAGATAGTAGTTTCTTTATGCGGATCAGAATTAACAAAAGCACCAAAGTTTCCCCCATCCTTACTACTATCCTTTTCGACAATAACCTCCCTAGTTTCAGACATGGTGGCGACAAACGAGCAAACAGAAAGGCAAATGAAAGAGAGGCGAAGAAAAGGAGAATCTTTTTGAAAATCGTTTTAGAAGTGGGGGAAAGGAAAACAAGAGGCGAATGGCGAATAATGTAATGCGGGAGATGAGAGTTTATGATGGGTACTTGGTATGTCTTGACTTGGTGTAGATCTCCCCGGCAACGGTGCCAGAAATCCTTCTTGCTACCTCTTGAGCTTGCGTTGGTTTTTTCCCTTGAAGAGGAAAGGGTGATGCAGCAAAGGAGCGTAACTATTTCCCTCAGTTTTTAGAACCAAGGTATCAATCCAGTAGGAGACTATGCAACAAGCCACCGAATACCTGCACAAATAAACAC
Organism: Triticum urartu; assembly: GCF_056163025.1. Classification (NCBI taxonomy): domain Eukaryota; kingdom Viridiplantae; phylum Streptophyta; class Magnoliopsida; order Poales; family Poaceae; genus Triticum; species Triticum urartu. Next base: position 263,224,251 of record NC_141876.1, read on the forward strand.
CAACTTGCAACCAACGCGACAAAGGTGTTGTCAATCCCTTCACGCTATTCGCAAAGTGAGATCTGATAGAGATGGATAAACGGTAAAGTAATATTTTTGGTATTTTTGGTTTATGGAACGGAAATTAAAAGATTGCATAGAAAGTAAATCGGAAACTAAAACTGTAGATTGGAAACTTATATGATGGAAAATACACCCGGGGGCCATAGGTTTCACTAGAGGCTTCTCTCAAGATAGAAATTATTACGGTGGGTGAAAAATTATTGCCGAGCAATTGATAGAAAAGTGCAAAATTATGATGATATCTGAGGCAATGATCATGAATATAGGCATCACGTCCATGTCAAGTAGATCGAAACGATTATGTATCTACTACTATTACTCCACACATCAACCGACTCCTTCCTGCATCTAGAGTATTAAGTTCGTAAGAACAGAGTAACACATTAAGCAAGATGACATGATGTAGCGGGATTAACTCAAGCAATATGATGAAAACCCCATCTTGTTATCCTCGATGGCAATAATACAATACGTGCCTTGTTGCCTCTACTGTCACTGGGAAAGGACACCAAAAGATTGAACCCAAAGCTAAGCACTTCTCCCATTGCAAGAAAAACCAATCTAGTTGGTCAAACCAAACGATAGTTCGAAGAGACTTGCAAAGATATCAAATCATGCATATAAAAATTTAGAGGAGATTCAAATAATATTCATAGATAAGCTGATAATAAATCCACAATTCATCGAATCTTGGCAAACACACCGCATAAGAGTATTACATCGAATAGATCTCCAAGAACATCGAGGAGAACTTAGTATTGAGAATCAAAGATAGAGAAGAAACCATCTAGCTACTAGCTATAGACCCGTGGGTCTGAAGTAAACTACTCACGCTTCATCGGAGAGGAAATGGTGTTGATGTAGAAGCCCTGCGTGATCGATTCCCCCTTCGGCAGGATGCCGAAAAAGGCCCCAAGATGGGATCTCATGGGTACAGAAGGTTGCGGCAGTGGAGAAGTGGTTTCGTGACTCCCCTGGATGTTTTTGGGGTATAAGAGTATATATAGGTAGAAGAATTAGGCCAGGGGAGCTAAGAGGGGCCCACAAGGTCAGGGGTGCGCCCTCCACCCTTGTGGCCGCCTCGAGGCTCCTCTGACTTGTACTCCAAGTCTCCTAGGTGTCTTCTGGTCCAAGAAAAATCATGGCGAAAGTTTTATTCCGTTTGGACTCCATTTGGTATTCCTTTTCTGCGAAACTATAAAACAAGGAAAAAACAGAAACTGACACTGGGCTCTAGGTTAATAGGTTAGTCCCCAAAATCATATAAAATAGCATATTAATGCATATAAGACATCCAAAATAGATAATATAATAGCATGGAATAATCAAAAATTATAGATATGTTGGAGATGTATCAAGGTCATCATCGATGGAGGAAGTTGCCATAACTTGGCAAGCGAAGAGCTATGCTACAAGCTCCAATTGGTCAAGATGAAGCACCCTCGCCCCTATAAGGTCCAATGGCTTAGCGGCTCTGGAACAATTCAAGTGGAATACATGGTTCAAGTCTCCTTCAAGATCGGAGCATATGAAGACACTTAGGAGTGTGATGTCATTCCTATATCTGTTTTCCACCTACTTGGACAACCTTGGCAATTTGATTGTGGAGTCATCCACAATGGGTGAACCGATCACTATAGCTTCAAGATGAAGGGAAAAGAGTACGTGCTACGACCCATGTCACCAAGCCAAGTGATCGCCGACAAGCAAGCAGCAAACCATTGTGGAGAGAATAGTGAGAGAGTGAACCACCAAAAAAAGAGTGAGCGCCACAAGCCAAAATCGAGTGCCTCCATGATGAGCGACAATTACAACTTAGTTCTATTCACCACCAAAAGTGAGATGAGAGAAGTGTGTGAGAACCCATCAATTGTTATGCACTATGTCCTTCTGTGCAGGGATGAAGTGACAAGGACTGACACCTCTATCAATCTACCTTTATTGTTATCTTCTCTATTGCAGGAATTCCAAGATGTATTCCTAGATGAGTTACCTCTGGGTCTACCTCCTCTTCGCAGCATCGAACACCGCATTGATCTCATCCCCGGAGCACCTCTTCCTAACAAGGCACCATACCGCGTCAACCCCAAGGAAACCAAGGAGATCCAACAGCAAGTACAACAACTCATCGACAATGACCATGTACGAGAGAGCTTGATCCCATGTGTCGTCCCGGTAATCCTTGTTCCCAAGAAAGATGGTACATATCGCATGCGTTTCGATTGTCGTCCTATCAATGTTATCACCGTTTGTTATTATTACCCCATTCCACGCCTTGATGATATGCTAAATGAGCTTAGAGGAGCCACCACTTTCTCTAATATTGATATTAAGAGTGGCTATTACCAAATTCTCATCCAAGAGGGTGATGAATGGAAAACCGCTTTCAAAACCAAGTTTGGCTTGTATGAATGGTTCGCTATGCCTATGGGTTTATCTGAAGCACCCGACACCTTTATGCGTGTGATGCATTTTGTTCTTCACCCCTACATTGGCGTATTTGTTGTGGTCTACTTTGACGATATTCTGGTATTTAGCAAATCTCTCAAAGATTATGTCACCCATCTTAGAACCGTTTTGCAAACTCTTAGAAAAGAGTGCCTTTTATGCTAATATGGACAAATGCCTTTTTGGTGTTGACAAGCTCATTTTCTTAGGTTTCGTTGTGTCCTCTAAGGGTGTTCATGTAGATGAATCTAAGATTAAAGCTATTAAAACTTGGGCCCAACCAACAAACTTGCAAAAATTGCATAGTTTTCTTGGCTTAGCCGGATTTTATCGTCGCTTTGTGAAGGATTTTAGCACCATCGCTTTACCTTTGCATGCCTTGAGTATGAAAAATGCACCATCTGTTTGGGGACCATCTCAAGATACCGCATTCAATGACCTTAAGAATTTGCTTATGCATGCCCCTTTGCTTCCATTACCCAACTTTGACAAACCATTTGAGATACATTGTGATGCTAATGGGTACGGTATAAGAGGCATGTTGATTCAAGAGAAGCGCCCACTAGCTTACTTTAGTGAAAAACTTTCCGGAGCGCAACTTAACTACCCCATCTAAGACAAAGAGCTATATGCTTTATTGAGACTATTGCATGTTTGGGAGCATTATCTCCGTCCTCATGAGTTCATTCTTCACACGGATCATGAAACACTTCAGTATCTTAAGGGTATTACGAAGTTGAACAAGCATCATGCTAAGTGGAGTGAATTCATTGAGTCTTTTCCTTATGTCATCAAGTATATCAAAGGAAAAGAGAATGTTGTGGCCAATGCGCTTTCCCGTAGATGCATGCTTGTTACCCAACATGAACTGAATGTTATTGGCTTTGAGCACATCAAAGACTTGTATGCGCATGATTCTACTTGTGCTATTCCTTATGCCAAATGTTTGACATATACATCTTGGGAACGCTGTCAGCATTCTTGATACGGGGGTACCCAGACTTGCCTGCCTGCGGCCCACGTCGTGGCTCTGTCGACGGCCTGGTATGGCCCAGCTTCAACAACAACAACAACCCAAGACCCTCACGAGGGTCCAAGCCGCACGAGGCGGATGACACCAGGACCTTCCTGGGGGGTAGCCTCACCAGGCTGGCTCCCAAGGAGCGGAGATATCAATGCAATGTGCACCTTGTGAGGTTCATATGACGTGAGCCATGACCACCAAGGCCAGGTGGGCGCCAGTGGGCGTAGTGTACCAGTTTCTTCTTCGGTGCTAAGGAGGCAAGCGTAGGCACACAGTTCCGATGAATCAAGAAAAGGTTTACATTTCGGTGCAACAAGACCAAGACCGCCCGGACGGCGGGATGGAGGTCACCGCGGAGCCCACCATGGCGTCATGACCAGGAGCTTTTGGCAGGCGAAGACTACTTTTGTCAGGATAACATGTACTAGTTGTTTCCCTTCAAATTTGGCCATTGTGGGATCCCTTCTCGCCTTACATTTGGGAACAGGACCAAGGACACTATAAATTGGACCTAGCCACCACCATAGAGGGGATCAGATCCATTCCAGCCTGACCAGCTCACCAGCTCATCGAGCACAAGAACACCTCTCCTGAGGTTGTTCGACCATTGTACCGGTTCACCCAGAACCACTCGAGGCCAATCCCCCACAAAGCGGGAGTAGGGTTTTACACCTTAAGGTGGCCCGAACCTGGGTAAACTGCTGTGTCTCTTGTCCATTTGGTTCGTCGAGCTAGGCCATGGAATTGTTGCGTAGGCAGACTGGGGTGGACGATTTCTTCGCACGCACCCCAGAGTTCGAAGCTCTCAAGGGTCTGCGGAACCCTAAATCTGACATTTGGCGCCCTCGGCAGTGGTGCCTCAAAGATCTGCCACTCCATTCTCCACGCTCTGCTATATGGCTCTCATGGTGAACGCTTCTCCATCGACTGGACTGATGCATGCCCTCGCAGGAGTCGAGGGCCTCCGAGCCTTCACCCCCGCCCTCCGGCGGGTCTAGTGGCCTCCCAAGTTCAGGCCAGAGATGCCACCCCGCTACAACGGCGCGGCGAACTCGGCGGCCTTCCTTCAGGCGTACGAGGAAGCCATATGGGAAGCCGGTGGTGACGAGAAGGTCATGGCCAACTAGTTTCACATGGCCCTTGCAGGCGCACCGCGTTCCTTGCTTCTCATCCTACCCAGATCTTCTGGAACCTCCTGGGAGGAGCCGCACAACCTCTTCGTCACACGCTTCGCGGCACCAGCGCCCCACGTCGTTGCAGCTCTCCTCGGTGGCTCGCAGACGCCACCCTCAGACCGCCATGTCAAGCAGTTCTTCCACCAGGTGGGCACCGCCCATGTGCATCAGAGAGCCCCTCCGGGATGGGCGGCACCCAAGGCTGACCTCACCTTCGACTCAAGAGATCACCCTGTGACCACTATGATCACCGGCACGCTCCCGATGCTTTGCACCCCAACCGTCTGCAACATGTCGGTCACCAAGACCCTCATCGATGGCGGGCTGGCCGCAACGTACTCTCCGTGGAAGCTTTCAGCTTGCTGCATGTGCCACACGGCCAACTCCACCCCACCAAGCTCTTCTCTGTAGTCATTGACGGCTCCACCTACCCCCTAGGGCAGATCCGCCTCCCCGTCACCTTCAGCACCTCCGACAACTACCGCACCGAGCATATCGACTTCAACATCGCCCGCATCAGCCTCTCATACAATGCTATCCTCGGGTACCTAGCCCTGGCTAAGTTCATGGCGGCAACTCACCCTCCCTACAACCTCATGAGGATGCCAGGGAGCAACTGCATCCTCACTGTGGCCGATGACACCAAAGAAGCCACGACGGCCCTCAAGCTCTCCTTTAGGTCCGCAGCGGCGGCGCGCTCGGCCGAGGAAGGAGCCCGAGAGGCCCCAGGAGCTGCGCCAACCAGGAAGAAGCAACTGTTCTCTCAAGATCGTGCTGAGATGAAGCAGGTGCTGGTTGACGAAGACGGGGCATCGGGCGCCACATTCACCATAGGCGCCAACCTTCCTCCAGATCAGGAAAGGGTGTTGGTCGATTTCTTGTGTGCGAACAAGGAGGTGTTCACCTGGGAACCCAAGGATCTGGTCGGGATCCCGAGGGGGATAATTGACCACCACCTGAGGGTGTGCCCCAAAGTGCGCCCAGTGAAGCTGAAGGCGTGGCGGCAATCCACGGAGAAGCAGTCTTTCATCATCTAGGAAATCCACAAACTACAAGAAGCTGGTATCATTCGGGAGGTGTGGTACCCGGAATGGCTCGCGAACCGGGTCGTCGTCCCCAAGAAAGGCGGGAAGGAACGCATGTGCGTCGACTTCACCAACCTCAATAAGGCTTGCCCTCAAGTCCCCTTTCCGCTCCCGCACATCGAACAGATCGTCGATTCCACTGCCGAGTGTGACCTGCTGTGCTTCATGGACGCCTTCTCGGGCTATCATCAAATCAAGATGGCGGTACAAGATGTTGAGAAGACGGCCTTCCTGTCCCCATGCGGGTTGTACTGCTACACCTGCATGCCATTTGGCTTGCGCAACACTGGGGCAACCTTCTAGTGGCTGATGCACATCGCCCTGAGCCAGCAGCTCTGGAGGAACACTGAGGCATATGTAGATGACATAGTAGTGAAGTCTCGGGAGGCATGGACCCTTGTCAAGGACCTAGAGGAAACATTTTCCATTCTGCGCACGGTGGACCCGCGGCTCAACCCAAAGAAATGCGTGTTTGGCGTTCCCTTCGGCAAGCTGCTAGGCTTTCTGGTGTCACACAGGGGAATTGAAGCAAATCCAGAGAAGCTCAAGGCGATAGAAGAGATGAGCCCACCACAGACTCTCAAAGAGATGCAAAAACTGGCGGGTTGTGTAACCTCGTTGGGGCGTTTCATCTCCAATCTGGGGAAGCGCGCCCTCCCATTCTTCAAGCTAATGAAAAGGAAGGGCCCATTCGAGTGGACTCCGTAGGCTGACGCGGCATTTTAAGACCTCAAGAGATACCTCACCAGCCCACCGGTGATGGTGGCGCCGCGCCCTCTTAAGCCCCTGGTACTTTACCTGGCCGCCACACCACACTCCGCCAGCGAAGCGCTGGTGGTGGTCCGGGAGGAGCACCAAGCCAAGGGCCTGCCGGGCAATGCCCCACGACAGGGCAAGGCAATGCAGCGTCAGGGCAGTGCGCATGAGGCCTCGGCGGCACCAGCAGATGACCAGGCCCCTCAAGACGATGCTCCTGAGGCCGCGGCTGCCCCAACAAGCGACCAAGCTCCTGAGGTCCCCCAGCCTCAGGAGGTGCAAGACTCCACCAACACTTCCGCCCTCGTCGAGCACCCGGTGTACTTCATCAGCACGGTACTACGTGACGCGTGGGCTCGCTACCCCATGCCGCAGAATCTCTTGCTCACGCTCCTCGTCGCCTCTCGCAAGATGCGCCACTACTTCCAAGGCCACCCCATCAAGGTCATCTCATCTTACCCCCTGGAAGAGTGCTCCGGAGCCCCAATGCTGCGGGGAGAGTCGCCGAGTGGAACATCGAATTATAGGCGGTCTAGTTGGAGTTCAGCACCACCAGAGTCATCAGGGGTTCCGCGCTCGCCGACTTCATGGCAGAATGTACAGACGTTCCCAGCCCCGAAGCAGGCGGGGACCGCCCACTCTCACCAGGAAGCGAGGTGCCAGACGGCTGGGTCATGTCCTTCGACGGCGCCTTCGCGCGTCACGGCGCGGGGGCTAGAGCCATGCTCATCTCACCCACCCAGGACAACCTATGCTACGCCGTGCAGCTCTGCTTCCAGCAGGGCGAGAAGGTCTCCAACAACATCGTGGAGTACGAAGGCTTGATCGCCGGCCTCAAGGCTGTGGCAGCCTTGGGAGTAAAGCACCTCACCATCAAGGACGACTCTTAGCTCCTCGTCAACTTCTCCAAGAAGGTATAGGAGTCGAAGGATGAGCACATGGAGGCATACCTTATGGAGGTACGCAAAATTGAAAAACAATTCTTGGGTCTGGAACTGCAGCATGTGCCGCGCGGCACAGACAAGGAAGAAGACGACATCGCCAAGAGGGTGTCCCGACGCCTGCCTCAAGATCCCGGCGTCTTTGAGGAGCGGCTCTTCAAGCCTTCTGCCGCCCCGCCCGCAGCAACACCATCATCGCCTCGTGAGGACCTCCCTCAGGCCCCTCCCTCGGGCGCCCCGGCTTGTAGCCCGACCTCGGACCCGCCTCCTTCTTGCGCTGGAACCTCGGGAGGGGTGCTAGATTGAAGAGTTCAAGGCGTATCTGCTTTAGGGGAGGGACCCTGCCAGAGAAGGAGGAGGACGCGGAGCATGTGGCTCTATAGGCCACTGCCTACTGCATCCGGGACAATGAGCTCTATAGGAAACGGTCAAATGATGTTTCTCTACGATGCATCTCCAGGGAGCAGGGACATGAGCTGCTGGCCGACATACATAGCGGGGACTGCGGGCATCGCTCGTCATCATGCACCCTCGTGGGCAAGGCATTCTGCAGCAGGTTCTATTGGCCCACAACGCTCAATGATGCCACCGAGCTGGTGTGATCTTGTGAAGCATGCCAATTCCACGCCAAGCAGATCCACCAGCCCGCTCAGGGCCTCCAAACCATTCCGCTCACATGGATGTTCACGGTCTAGGGCTGGACATCTTGGGACCATTCCCACGGGTACCCGGGGGTTACCGCTACCTCTACGTCGCCATCGACAAGTTCACCTAGTGGGCGGAGTTGGAAGCCGTCCGCACCATCCCGGCCGGCTCGGCAGTCAAGTTCATCAAGGGCCTCGTGAGCCGTTTTGGGGTCCCTAATCATATCATCACTGATAATGGCTCATAGTTCACTAGCAACCTCTTCAAAACATATTGTGCTAACCTTGGAACGCAGATATGCTATGTTTCAGTGGCATACCCCAAGAGAAACAGCCAAGTTGAGGGCGCCAGCGTGGAGGTCTTGAGAGGTCTCAAGAAAAGAACCTTCAAGAAGAAGCTCGAGGTGTAACGCCCCGTGACCGATGTGCCAGGTGTCTTCCAGTTATTCGCTGTTGTTGCCTTGTCATGTGCTTGCGTGTCATGCATCTCATACCATGTCATCATGTGCATTTCATTTGCATACATGTTTGTCTCACGCTTCCGAGCATTTTCCCCGTTGTCCGTTTTGCATTCCGGCGCTGCTATGTCACCGGGTGTCCCTTTCTACTTCTTTTCGTGTGCGGATGTTAAACGTTTTTGGATTGGACCGAGACTTGTCATGTGGCTTTGGTTTACTATCGTAGACCACCTGTCAAGTTTCGTACCATTTGGACTTTGTTTGATACACCAACGGTTAACCAAGGGACCGGAAAGGCCTTGTGTGTGTTGCAGCCCAACACCCCTCCAAAGTGGCCCAAAACCCACCTAAACCTCCTCCATCACCTAGGTCGTTTGATCATGATCGCGTGGCCGCAAACCGCACCTCATTTGGACTCTCCTAGCTCCCTCTACCTATAAATATGTGGCCTCCCCCGAAAAATCCGTGGACGAAACCCTAATCCTCTTCCCCTCTCGCCCGCCGGACATGTCCGTCCCGGACGAACGAAATCGCGCCGCCCGCCACAGCCAATCCGCGCCGGCCACGTCATCGATCGCCGCCTTCTCCACCGCGCGGCCCGTGGAACCCAGATCTGGCCCGCGCGGGCCCATCTCGTCGCCGCCGCCTACCCGTGGCCTCCCGCGCGTGCCCCACCGCCTCAGGAGCCGCGCTGCCGCAGAGCGCCTCGTCACCGGAGTTCCATCGGCACCGCCATGGAGCCGCACCTTGCCGCCTTGCCGGAGCACCCCCATGCCGAACTCAGCGCCACCGCCTCGTCATGGCCAGATCCGGCCCCAGGGAGCCGAGCCCCGCAAGATCCGGCGCTCCCTTGCCTCCCTGCCTCACCGGAGGTTCCCCAACCGCCTCGCCGGAGCTCCTATCGCGCTGCCACCGCCGAACGGGATCGGGAGAGCCCCGATCCGCCCCCTCCTTTGACCGCGCCACCACGTGGGCCACGGCCCAACTCCTCCCAGGCCAACCGCGTCCTTCGGCAGTTCCAGCAATCGGCCTGCCTACCTCCTCCTCAGATGGGGTCGGCACATGGGTGAGCCTCTCCTATTCCCCGCCCGTGCAAAGAATAGTTATCTTCCGCTCAGCTGTTATTTTTTGCTAAGTGCCCAGGTCTGCTACATTCTATTGCATACTTCATCATGCCATAACTCTGCACCCGTTGCTCCGATTCGTGTGTAGCATATCGAAATGTTCGTCTCGATGAGTACTCCATTTCATCTCATTGCATCATTTTCATTTGAGCTCATCTTGATGCCCGAAATGCTGTTGGAAGAGGGCTATGTGATGTTAGTTTCAGATTCATATCAGCAAATGCACTTCTGTCATTTTTGCCATGATTAATGTGTGCACGCTATGACCCTGAGCTCTACATGTGTTTTGAAGTATGCCATGCCATCCTTACAGGGTTGTATGCCATGTATTTTTGTGATCTATGTGGTGACTAGCACAAGCATGCAAAGTAGCTTACTCAATGTTGTTTATTTCAGGGACATAGAATTTCTCTAAGTCCTTGTTCTGTTATTATTTTTATGCCATGTGTTCATGTTGATACCGAGTGATCCGTGCCTCTTTTGAGCATGATCAGTAAGTATGTTTTATAGATAATGTTGTGCTCTATCCATCCATCTCTTTGTTTGCAATTATGGAGCACCCTAGCTTGAGTCAATCGAGCTCTACTTTTGCTATAAAATGTTCCTGGCAGTTTGCTAACGTGTTTAGCACTTCTGCCGAGCTCGTTGTTGTTGATCCATGCATGCTATGTTGTTGTTCTTGCCATGTCTAGCTTCTATGCCATGTCTACTTGCTGGGTGTATGCTTAGTTTATCATGCAATGCCTCGTGGTGAGTGCATCAAGCTCATAAACATGCCTACTTGATGTCTGTTTTGCATGCTCCAGTTTTTCACTAAGTCTGAATCTGTTTCGTTAATTGTTATGTTCACGTGGTTGCAATTGTATTTTCTGATCCCTTTTGGCTTATGGTCACTAAGGGACTTTTTTTGTATGCTTTGAGTAGCTTCATGCCATGCTTTGCGTTGCCATGATATGTTCCAGTAGCATGTAGTTATCGTGCTCTAAACATTGCTTCCTGATGTTAAATTCCTGACATGTTGATAATTTTGCACTTTTGCCGTTTGCACTTTTGCCATGCTTGTTTGAACCTGCTATTGAGCGAATTAGCCGTAGCTCAGTGTTCATATTTTGCCAAGAATATTGAGTGGATCCCTGCCATGTATTTTGTTGCTATGTTGGAGTGCTGTAGCATGTAGTTCTTGATGCATTTAGATGGTCTGGTGCTGTTAATCGCAGCCAGGTGCCATATTTGTTTTGCTTGCCATTTGCAAACCATGCATCCGATTCCGGCGATCTTTATATCGATTTCGACCGAAATCAACTCCTCTTTCCAGTGGCACTCTTGGTTTTCCAAGTTTAGGCCAGTTTCAATCATTCCTTTCCAAATCATGCATATGCATCACATATCGCATCCACATATCATACCAAGTCTTGCATCATGTTGCTTGAGCATTGCACGTGGTGGATTGTTCTCCCTTTTGCTTGTTGTTCTTGCCTTGGTTAGAGCCGGGAGACGAGTTCGTGTTCGAGGAGCCCGTTGAGTACGCTTACGAGGTTCAAGCCTTCGTCTTCTTGGAGAACTTTGCAGGCAAGATGACCATACCCTCGAAATCACTTCTATCTTTGCTTGCTAGTTGCTCGCTCTTTTGCTATGCCTATGCTACGATACATACCACTTGCTTATCATGCCTCCCATATTTCCATGTCAAGCCTCTAACCCACCTTGTCCTAGCAAACCGTTGTTTGGCTATGTTACCGCTTTGCTCAGCCCCTCTTATAGCGTCGTTAGTTGCAGGTGACAATTGGAGTTTGTTCCTTGTTGGAACATGGATATTTTTGTTGGGATATCACAATATCTCTTACTATATTAATGCATCTATATACTTGGTAAAGGGTGGAAGGCTCGGCCTTATGCCTGGTGTTTTGTTCCACTCTTGCCGCCCTAGTTTCTGTCATATCGGTGTTATGTTCCCGGATTTTGCGTTCCTTACACGGTTGGGTTATAATCAGAACCCCTTGACAGTTCGCTTTGAATAAAACTCCTCCAGCAAGGCCCAACCTTGGTTTTACCATTCGCCACCTAGCCTTTTTCCCTTGGGAGTCGCGCATCCCGAGGGTCATCGTTATTTTAAACCCCCGGGCCAGTGCTTGTCTAAGTGTTGGTCCAACCCAGAGCATCGTGCGGGGCCGTCCCTTGGGAACTTGGGTTACGTTGGCTCCCGTACGCTTAGCTTATCCGATGTGCCCTGAGAACGAGATATGTGCAGCTCCTATCGGGATTTGTCGGCAGAGTGGGTGGTCTTGCTGGACTTGTTTTACCATTGTCGAGGATGTCTTGTAACCGGGATTCCGAGTCTGATCGGATTGTCTTGGGAGAAGGAATATCCTTCGTTGACCACGAGAGCTTGTGATGGGCTAAGTTGGGACACCCCTGCAGGGATTTGAACTTTCGAAAGCCGTGCCCGCGGTTATGGGCAGATGGGAATTTGTTAATGTCCGGTTGTAGAAAACCTGGATCTCATCTTAATTAAAATGCATCAACCGTGTGTGTAGCCGTGATGGTCTCTTTCCGGCGGAGTCTGGGAAGTGAACACGGTGTTGGAGTAATGCTTGAACGTAGGTTGTTTCTAGGATCACTTCTTGATCATAGTTTTTCCGACCGTGCTTTGCCTTCTCTTCTCGCTCTCATTTGCGTATATTAGCCACCATATATGCTAGTCGCTTGCTGCAGCTCAACCTCATACCTTTTACCCTACCTATAAGCTTAAATAGTCTTGATCGCGAGGGTGTGAGGTTGCTGAGTCCCCGTGACTGACAAATACTTCAAAAACCAGTTTGTAGGTGCCAATGAAACCGTGCAGGTGACGCAACCGAGCTCAAGGAGGAGCTCGATGAAGATCTCGTTCACTGTGTTGTTTCGTTTCAGTTGATCAGTAGTGGAGCCCAGTTGGGACGATTGGGGATCTGTGTAGCATTTGGGGTAGTCTTCTTTATTTTGGTTCCATAGACGGACCTTGAGTGTATCTGGATGAATGTAATGCTTTATTCATGTATTGTGTGAAGTGGTGATTGTAAGCCAACTACATACCTTTTTCCCTTATTGTATTACATGGGTTGTTGTGAAGATTACCTCACTTGCGACATTGCTTTCAATGCGGTTATGCCTCTAAGTCGTGCTTTGACACGTGGGAGATATAGCCGCATCGAGGGCGTTACACGAGGCCTGCGGTAGGGGCTGGCTCAACAAGCTCCAGTCCATGCTATGGTCCATCCGCACCATCGCCACCAAGCCGACGGGCAAGACTCCATTATTGATCGTCTATGGAGCCGAAGCGGTTCTCCCTCATGAGGTTAAGCTTCGCTCCGTGTGGGTCTTGGCGTTTGATGAGGCACGCCAGGACGCCACGCGGGGGATGGACCTCATGATGGGGGGAGGAACACCGCCGTCAAGCCTCGCTCCGGGCGGGAAGGTACCAGCAGGCGCTGCGGCGGTAACACTACCGCGACGTCCACTACACGACACTCGAGGTGGGTGATCTCGTCTTGAGACAAGTGCTCTCCAGGGAGGTGCTGCATAAGCTCTCACCCATGTGGGAGGGTCCGTTTAGGATTGCCCGCATCTCTAGGCCTGGCGCCGCACGCGTGGAGACGCCGGACGGGATCCCCATCCAAAACATCTGGAACATTCAGCATCTCCGGAAGTTCTACCCATGAAGCAAGGCCCAGTGCATGTGAAGGTCTCCGCTCGTGACACTCTCACGTAATAATGAGTGGGTTTGTACACGCCCTGGAGTGTCTGGAGAGCCACCCCCGGGCCTCGGGGGCTCCCTCCCACGTCCTAGTCACAGGACTTAGCTTTGCACTGGTGAGAAGACTAGTCTAGGTGTCGGACGCAGTTGTTCATTTGCTTGCTTTCTGTAGTTGGTTTGCCCCCCTTTCTTTTAATGGAATTTGGAGTTCTCGCATTTTCGATTGCCAAGTTGGATTTCCCCTTCATCTTCCCTCTTTCCCTTCGGTCTTGGCCCAGGAGGAGCGGCAGTTGCCCATCGCTCTTCCTTGCATGTCTCGCGCGTGGGGGCTGGGCAGGTGTGTGCGTGCGCGTCGGGCCCTCCCCGCGCCGCAAACACACTTCGCCACAGCCCTGTCCCCCCCAGGGCCACGCCTTTTTCTATCCTCGTGAGACACCCTCGAACGAGCTTGTGGTTTGCGCATCTTCTTATGTCTGTGCCCCCCGGGTACCGCGACGCGATGCACTAAGCCATGACTAGCCCACGCCCGAGGGCTCGTGCAAGGAAGAACATGACACCCAACAAAATTTTCTAACAATTCTACAGCTTCACGATGTCTCCTGAGTCCAGCGACCCCTGAGTCAGCAGCAAGGGGGCCTCACGAGTCATGAGATGCTGGAGGGCGCGCCATCGTGAGGTGTGAGGCTACCATGAGTGTATCGAGCTAAGTTATCCTACCGCACCTACCCAGAACATGAACATCACGGCATACATCAGAACAATAAGCATAGCATAATGGCAAAAGAACCATGGTTCATTACACACCCCAGCAGGGCCCTCTACTTTTTCCAAAACACAGGAGAAATGAAAGGCTAAACAAAAGTGGCCCGCGTGACCACAGCAGCTCCCGAGGCCGTGCTCCGGAGGCCCCCCGGGCTCAGCCCGATCCTTCCTCGCACTTCACCAGAGCATGGCGACGAGGCGATCCGCCACCTTCCTCGAAGCGAGCCCGACGATGTGGAGGCTGGTCGTAGCCGCTACTACTTGTGTTCTCGCTGGAGGAGCCGCCGCCGCTGAACGAGCCGTGGCCGTTGCCAAGGGCGAGATCACCCCCGGCGTCGTCGCGGCTGTCATCAAGGCCAAGCTCATCGTCGCCGCCATCGCCTTCGGAGCAGCACCCTGTGCGACGGTCGTCTTCCCCGAACACCCTCACGCAGAGGGTCGTGATGCCGTTGTACATGAAGTGGAGGGTGCACCTCCCGCTCAGCCATGCGTGCGGGCAAATGCCAGCCAGCCACGGGCCAAGCAGACGTTCCCGATGGCGGAAACTGCGACCCCGACCCATGAAGCCTTGCTGCAACAGCCATCAGCCTGCAGCCTGAGGCCGTCAGGCCCTGCGGCCGGCAGCTCACCCGCGAAGAAGCGGGGGAACGGGAGCCGGGTTCCGGCTGGCCTCTCCGACCACACAACAAACTCCGGGAGCACCTCCGCCGACGAGGCTGGGAAACCATGGCACGCCTCCCCTTGTCGCAGGGGTTGCCTCGCCCTTGGCGGCTCCCGCAACGAGAAGAAACGTTGCCATGGCCAGCCAAGGCATACCCATGCCCCCGAGGAGCCACCGCAGGAGTCGCGACATGCTTGCGGGGGCGGCCTCGCCCTCTCTTGGGAGGCGGCGAGCCAGGTCCCTCCTTGGGGGCCTTCCCCTTCTCGGGGCGGAGAACTTCCTCGTCGGAGCCATGAGGACTACAACGAGGCAGTAAGGCAGAGAGGAGGAAGAAGAAGCAGGCGGCGAGGCCAACCGCCCCTCTCTTCATTTATTGCTGAGGGAGGCCAACCGCTGGCCTCCATGATCACACGCAACGATGGATTTCTCTGTATGTAGCATCGTCTCGTCAGGTCGATTGGTTGCCGAGGAAGCGTGGGGAAGCGGAGGCGCGCACGTCCCATCAATCACCACACATCGACCAAGGCCGCAGGTGGTTAGGGCCCGCGGCGCTCCGCACTTGCCCTTTAGCTTCACCTCGAAGCCAAGTTCGAGCTCGCCTTGGTCCCGGGGCCTACTGTCGGTGTTCTGGATATGGGGGTACCCAGACTTGCCTTCCTGCGGCCCACGGCATGGCTCTGTCGATAGCTTGGTATGGCCCAACTTCAGCAACAATAATCCAAGACCCTCACGAGGGGCCAAGCATCGCGAGGCGGATGACACTAGGACTTCCCTGGGGGGCAGCCTCACCAGGCTGGCTCCCGAGGAGCGGAGATATCAATGCAAGGTGCACCTCACGAGGTTCATATGATGTGAGCCATGATGACCAAGGCCAGGCGGGCGCTAGCGGGCGCAGTGTACCAGTTTCCTCTTGGGTGCTAAGGAGGCAAGCGCAGGTGCGTAGTCCTGAGGAATCAAGCAAAGGTTTCCATTTCAGTGCACCAAGACCAAGACCGCCGGGACGGCAGGATGGAGGTCACCGCGGATCCCACCACGGTATCATGACCAGGAGCTTTTGGCAGGCGAAGACTACTTTTGTCAGGATAGCATGTACTAGTTGTTTCCCTTCAAATTTGGCCGTTGTGGGATCCCTTCCCGCCTTACATTTGTGAAGGAGACCAAGGCCACTATAAATAAGACCTAGCCACTAAAATAGAGGGGATCAGATCCATTCCACCCTGACCAGCTCACCAGCTCATCGAGCACAAGAACACCTCACCTCCTGAGGCTGTTCGACCATTGTACCAGTTCATCCATAGCCCCTCGAGGCCAATCCAGCACAAAGCAGGAGTAGGGTTTTACACCGCAAGGTGGCCCGAACCTGGGTAAACTACTGTGTCTCTTGTCCATTTGGTTCGTTGAGCTAGGTCGTGGAATTGGTAAGTAGGAAAACTGGGAGGACGAGTTCTTCGCATGCACCCCAGATTTCGAACCTCTCAAGGGTCTGCGGAACCCTGAATCCGACAAATGCTATTACATCAAAGAGGATTATCCTATGAGAGATAACAAACTTTTATTCCTGAGTCTTCTCTTTGTTTTTTTACTTTTGCAAGAGGCTCATGGAGGACTTATGGGACACTTTTGATGCGACAAAACATTTGCTACGCTCTCCAAGAACTACTTATGGCCCATGATGTTCTGCAACGTCTCACACTTCACCAACCGATGCTCTACATGTCGCAAAGCTAAGTGTAAAGCTCAACCCCATGGTCTCTATATGCCACTAGCTATTCCATATCACCCATGGGAAGATATTAGTATCAACTTTGTGCTTGGTTTTCCTAGAACTAGGAATGGCAAAGGTTCCGTGTTTGTTGTTGTGGATCTATTCTCCAAGATGGCACATTTTATACCGCGCAACAACATAGATCATGCTTCACCTATTACAAGCCTTTTTTGTAGGGAAATATTGCATCTACATGGAGTGCCCAAGACTATCATATCGGACCGCGACGTCAAGTTCCTTTTCTACTTTTGGAAGACCATATGGGCCAAGCACGGAATCAAACTTTTGTTCTCTTCGGCATACCATCCTCAAACCGACGGCCAAACAGAGGTCATGAACTGGACGCTATCTACTCCCCTATGCATGTTGATCAAGAAGAACATTAGGGAGTGGGAAGAGTGACTACCCATCATCGAGTATGCCTACAACCGCGCAAGACACTTTACGACCGGCAAGTCACCCTTCGAGGTCGTCTACGGTTTCAACCAGTTGTCCCCATTGGACATTCTACCTCTACAACTACAAGAGCACATCAACAATGACGCATGTGCACAAGTGAGCTACCTCAAGAAGATGGATGAAGATACAAGGCACACCGTTCAGCACCAAGTACAACGACTCGCGACAAAGCTCAATGTCAACAAGCAACCCATGATATTCAACATTGAAGATCTTGTATGGCAACCCCTTGGCAAGGAACGCTTCCCCAGTGAACGCAAGTCCAAGCTATGACCATGAGCCGATGATCCCTTCAGAGTGCTCGAGCGCTACAACAACAATGCGTACAAGTTTGACTTACCACGCAACAAGTACTCCATGAGTGACATCTTCAATGTCAAAGATCTCTCTCCCTACCATGGTTATGAGGCTTTTGATCCGAGGTCAGATCTTTCCCAAGGGGGGGGACCTATGACACCACATGGACCACTGACAAGAGCTCGAGCCAAGGCTATTGAAACTAAGGTGAACTCGCTTCTCTCTGAACTACCACTTTCTACATGTGAGACTTGCCTACTACCTCAAGCGGAAACACTATGTGTGATTAGGTACCTAGAGGATAGCCACGGAGCGAGTACACCCAACGGCCAAGATGGAAAGGACACAAAGTACAAGGAACAATAAGAAGAGCTACCAGAAAATCTCTAGCCACGGGAAGACCGGACCAGGCCAGACGTACGATGCCTGAAGCGCCAGCCAGCCAGCCATGTCCCAGCCTGCGAACGCTACAACGGCCGGATGACCGACGTGGACTGGACGTCCGACACCACCAAGCCACTGCACGACAAAGCCCCTCCGGACGATTGGTGTCACCCAATAGATGGGAAATTGATGGAAATCCGAGACCTTCGGACGACCGACGACCAGACGACCAACCGCCTCCAAAAATCTGACCCCGCCTGATCCGAGGCAAAATGTCGGACATCCGACTACTAACGAATGTCCTGACCCTCATGAGCCACCAAATGTCCGGTAACTGCTGAATGACCTACACATGTCTGCGCACAGCGTGTTGGGCCGAGGCCCATGTACCCCTTCGCCCCCTTATACTATATATACTCCTCCTCCTCCCTCTTTCTAGGGTTAGCAAATGATTAGCTCATTTGAGAGATAGAGCTTTGCTCATCCACTACAACATGTTGGGTCGAGGCCCATGTACCCTTCGCCCCTTTAGACTATATATACTCCTCCTCCTCCCTTGTTCTAGGGTTAGCAAAGGATTAGCTCATTTGAGAGATAGATCTTTGCTCATCCACTTGATACCTTCTCCGTCGGAGTTCACGACTTTTACGGAGAAGATCCCCCAAGTGGATCCAAGACCCCTAACGGGAAGACCCCTCAAGACCTCCTCACGAAGAAGAACTACCGCCTCTTGTATCGTCCTTTATTGCGTTTGGATCTTGTATCACTCTTTATGTTCATGGATCTAGCACATGTGTGATTGTTCCTCATTGATTTGAGTGTTTCCTCTCATTTACCCTCGTGTTCTTCGTAGGATCCTCTCTAATCATGAAAGCTTGGCCCTGGGTTTCCACCCTACATCACCCGGCCCTCTGAGGGCGGGTTATATCATGGGGTTATATACCCAACACTGGCGAACACGCGACGGCCAGAAGAGGTCCTAATAGCAGGCACTATGGAGGCTTGCGAGGTTGATGCACATGCGCACCTTGCCGCCCTTCTCAGGGATGACGACCGGGTAGGCGGACATCGCGAGGCAGTGCTCCGCACGAAAGGCCTGAACTTCTTGTAGCTTATAAATCTCCTGGATGACGAACTCTTGCTTCCCTGGTGCCTGGTGCCTGGTGCCGTGCTCCTTGCTTTATGGGGCCTGCGCTAGGGCTCACAGCTAGGTGGTGCTCGATCACCTCCCTCCACACTACAGGAAGGTCAGATGCTTTCCTGGCAACAACACCCATGCCTTCCCAAAGGGAGGCGCCGAGCGCATCTTCATATATGGGAGGAAGGCATGAGCCGGCGGCGAGGGCAGGGTCTTGACCGCTGCCATCCGCCGATGCCTTCTTTGCCTCATGGCGGCCTTGGGAGAGCAGCTACTTCTTCTTTATCAGAGCGGCCTCTTGAGACCACATCCTTCTCGTCGCTGATGATGGTGATGACGCCACTACAGCCATGTATCTTGAGGGCGTTGTAGCCGTGGTTGGTTGCCACCATGTACATGGCAAGTGTCGTATATCCCAGGATGGCATTGTAGGGGAGACCTATTTGCGCCACATCGAAGTCGATGAGCTTGGTGTGGTAATTGTGGCGGGTGCCAAAGGTGACTGGGAGGCGCACTTTCCCCCGGGGGATGGTAGACCCATCAGCCACCCCGGAGCAGGGCCTGGTCGGCATTAGTTGGTCGTAGGGCACTTGGAGCGTCTCGAAGGTCTCGATGGATATCACTTTGAGACCGGCACCTCCATCGATTAGGGTCTTGGTGACCGTGATGTTCCTGATGGTGGGGGTGCACAACATGGGGAGCGCGCCAGCTGCGGCCGTAGAGTTGAGGTGGTCCTTGGAGTCGAAGGTGAGGGCGTATTGCGACCACTTGGGGGGTCGCACAGCTTCAAGCCTCGGGAGGACAGCGTTCACCTCGCGAGAGAACTGCTTGAAGAGGCAGTTGGAAGTAGGGGGCTGAGCTCCCCCGAGGATGTAGGCCACCACCCGTGGTTCTTGGTAGCCCCCAGCCCCCTTGTCGAGCTGGTTGACATCATTCCTCCTGGTGGCGGCGGCAGCGGCGGAAGGGCAACGTTGGACTGAGCATGCGCCTCGCGAGGCTGTGATGTAGAGCATCCTACAGCCATCCCCATGGACCTATCTTCCTCTCCCAAGACACCACGTGGACTGATGACACGAGCGTGTGCAAGGGCTATAGAGAACAAGGTTAACTCTCTCCTTTTTGAACTCCCCTTTGACCAACTTGATACATGGCTACTACCTCAAACGGAGATGTTTTGTGTGCTTAGATACCAAGGAAGCAACCTAGGAGAAGTTACAGCGCAAGACGGACATCGAGAGCATGAAGAGAATCTGCCTAGCGCAGAAATACCGGTACAACCGCTCGACTACTGCCCAACTACCGGTCAAGCTTCTGTGATCAAGCGGTGGAAAGCCGGTACAACACCGGTTTATCCCCGTAATAGTTATCAGACCGGTACAACCACTCCAAACACTGGTAAAACCACCAAGCACCTCCATAAACACCTCCAGGCACCCGCATCTGAGCTCCCAGCGGTGCAACCACCCCCATGACTGGTACTACCGCCCTGCCTGTGCGCAGTGAAAGGGGTTTCACCCCATGTATCCCCAACTTACCCTTCGACTATATATACTCATCCCCTAGCTCCGTATTAGGGAAGCATTGTGTTAGCTCATATGTGAGATAGAGCTTCGCTCATCCATCTGGATCTACTCCACCGTGAGGGACTGACACCTCTTTGGAGAAGATCCTCCTTGGATTCACGGCCCATTTTGGGAAGATCATCAAGACCTCCTTTGGAGATGAACTAGCTACCCTATGTATTGTCCTTTGTTGGATTTGGATCGTGTATCTCTTTGTGTTTCGAGGATCTAGCATATGTGTGATCATTCTTGTTGGTTTGAGTGATTCTCTCGTGTTTCCCCTCGTGTTCTTTGTGGGTTTTGCTCCAATCGTGAAAGATTGGTCAACTAGGATTCTACCCTACATCATCTTGTTATGATGAGCCACGTTGATCACGAATTTGGAGTCTCCCCTACCGTTTTCTAGTCTTCTTTTGTTTGTTTTCATCCTAAATTCGAAAATCCCCACCCAAAATAGCCCTAATTTTTTTTTGTGATTTGTTGGTGTCATGAATTTTTGTTGGATCTGATCCATGGATTTCGTGTGTAGCAAGTAGATCTAGCTTGGCCACAAGTTTCCCCACCTTCCATCCTCGAAATCTTCGCCATTTTGCCGCCTAAATCATCCATTTCCGCCCCAAGTTCATCCTGTATCCAGATCTGAGAATTTTCCCGACAAAAGCGGTACAACTGCTCCCCCATAACCTGATACTTCTGCCAGCCAAAATTGGAACCCCAAGATGCTCCTGGAGCGGTACAACCGTCAACTCAAGCGGTACAAACGCCCCTCCCAGTTTTAGCCTCTGCTAATTGACAGTTTTGACCATAACTAATTCATCCGGACTCGGATTTTGACGTTCTTTAGCTCGTTTTGAAGCTATTGACATTCCAAATCCCACAAAAATACTTCCAACATCATTTCACTCCTTCAAAGTTTTGTAACTTTGGCATCTTTGCCTAGGGCCATCCCCACATCATCCGCTATACCACCACCGATTTCCGCAACTTAACCCATTTTGTTTCCCATGGCATTTGTAATTGCTTGAGTTGTGATTTGAGTCTCCTAAGGTGTTTCGGCTACTTAGGGACGGTTGCTCCTTCTTCAACCACCACCACTACCACCATTTGACTTTGGTTTTGAGAATTTGAGTTGTGGTTCATCGTTTCCTAGGGTGTTTCGGCTAACTAGGAACGGCTCGACATCGACATCAGCGCCGCTCATCTTCGCCACAGACTCGTCATCAACGACGAACATTTCACCATTTTGACACCTCACCGTAAGCAAGAACGGTAACCTCCATACCATCTCGGTATCATGATATATCATCATTGTACATTCTTGCCATTGCATTGATAACCCCATAGACCATTTCCCGTACCTTTCCTATCGAGACTAGCCTTTGAGTATTGCCGACAATGTTACTTGTGCACATTAGTGATCATAGTTTCCCATTGCATACATACCATATCATCTTGGTACATATCTTGGTATCATCTCTTGTGTCACAAGGTTGTCATAAGCATACATGATTGCTATCTTGGTTCGTGAAGTTTTGCATGAGAAAGAGCTCACAAGTGAAAGAGCCAAACAAGCTTTTAAGAAAAAGGAAAAGATAAGCAAAGGTCTTATAAGAAAGAAGCATAGCATCATACTACATTAAGATTGTCATACTAGATCATCTTGGATCATATCACCGGAATACCATACATATAGCATACTTGGGATAGAAGTCGTTGCATTTTTGCTTAGTAGGTAGTGCACAAGTTTCGTATCCGCCTATGTTGCAATCGTACTAGCGTCTCCCTAGTGTTGTGCAACAAGAGCATTTTCTTGGATTCCACATTTTGGATCATTCCTTGGTTGCACGACCCCATTTATCTATCCGTGTGTGAGTTTCCGTGTACCATATCTTGCTATTGGTCTACTTGTTGCATTTGAAAATTTGTGAATCTTTGCCAACATTATTTAGGCTCACAAACAATTGCATAAAATTTTGTGCCACCATCCTAACCGAGCTCCACTATAATCTTTTACTTGTGTAGGTGTGAGAAACCGACAAGAATTGGTACCAATTGTGTTATTTCCTTGTTCCACATTTGAGTGATCATTGATCCATCTTCAACATCAGTCAAAGTACCTTTGGTGTAAGTTCTTCTATTTCTCCCACTCACATATTTGCTTGGAATGATGGATAGACCAAGTACTTCTACCAACCCACTCTTCATCGAGCAAGATGACGACATGACCTCCTACATCACAAAGAGCCACTTCTTTGGTGCACAACGAGCTTTGCATCAAGAGCAACAAGCAATGAACAAACGCATCGACAACCTCGCCACCGACTTGCGACTCTCTGATCAACGTACAAGAGGCTACTTCGACAACAAGCTCGATGACCACAAACAAGAGAATGACACAAGAATGGACGAGATTCATGCTTTGTTGGTCAACCGCTCTTATACCAATCGTCCTACTCAAAACGGAGCCGCTCAAGTCGACACTCTGTTGACACCATATCCGGCTCAAGTACTCCGACATCGAACACTCTTCGACGAACCGCGTGCCAAGACCGTCAAGCAAATCGCAATCCTCTACACGACTACGACTCTCAAGAGCAAGTTCACATGCAAGAACATTGACACCATCAAAACCAAGATACTTTCGTGCAAGCACAAGAACGGCAACGCCTATGCCAACAAGTAAAGGAAGAGCGAGCGCGACAACACCAAGATGAAGAAGATGCCGAGGCACAATGTCAAGAACAATATCAACGAGAAGATCAAGAACTTGAGGCGCAACGTGCCCTCTAAGATTCAAGTCGAGCCATAGCCACGCGCAACCGGCTAGCTCGTGAGCAATAAGAAGCGCTTCACGATGAAGTTCAAGAATGAATATATCAAGCTCGCGTACATCGTTAAGTTCCTCAAGCTCCTCCACAAGCTAGACAAGCTCCTCCACAAGCTCGACAAGAACCTCAAGTTCACCAAGAGCAAGAAGACAATGGAAATACTCCACGACAAGAGCAAGTTGAGGGAGACAATCCTCCTCGTCAAGGACGTCATCACCCTCGACCCCAACACAATGAAGAGCAATGCTACGGCAAGCTAAAGTTCACCATGCCGAAGTTTTCCAGAAGCAATGATCCCGAAGAATACCTTTCATGGGCATTGAAGGTCGACAAAATCTTTCGTGAGCACAACTATGAGGAAGAGAAGAATATCGCGATGGCATCCCTTGAGTTCCAAGATTACATCCTCATTTGGTCAGAGCAAGTCATTGAGCACCGTGAGGCAAGAGATGAACCACCCATCACAACTTGGGCGCAATTGAAGGATGTCATGAGAGCACGTTTTGTGCCAATCTACTACAACCACGACCTCTTCAAGAAACTCCAACTCCTCAAGCAAGGAACAAGGAGCATTGAAGAATACTACAAGGAAATGGAGATTGACATGATAAGAGCCAATGTCACGGAAAATGATCAGCACACTATGGCACGTTTCCTGAATGGACTCAATCATCCTATCAAGAAGATCGCCAACTTCCAACCTTACTCCAATATCATCAAGCTAGTGCATCAAGCTACCAAGGCGGAACGGCAAGTGCAAGATGACTTCAAGTATGCCAAGTACTCTTCCAAGAGCTACGACTTCTCCAACACCTTCTACCTCAACAAAGCCTTCTACAAGCAATGGCGATAAGTCAAGTTACAAGAAAACTTTGACAACTTCAAGTCATCCTCCTACTACAAGCAACTTCAAGACGAGAGCTTCATCATCATCTACTCCAACCAATGAGACCATCAAGACAAGTTCCTTCAAATGCTTCACATGCAGCGGCCAAGGCCACAAGTCCTTTGTAACATCCCAAATTTTCAATTTGGAATTTTATAAATTAGATCATCATTGCATATCATATTTTATTTTGCATTTAGGTTGATCCTAGAAAATTCTACGCAACTCAAGGACCCACGGAGAGAGTTGGGGATTTCGTTATTTTCATATTTCAGTTTTCTCAAATTTTGAGAATAGGATCATTTGATTTTATTTATTTTATCATCAATTATTTCTATTACAAAAATATGAGAGAGGGAATAAAATGACTTTCCCAAAATAGAGAAATATTGAGGATTTAATAATAAAATCAAATAAGATTTTATTTCGGAGTTTTTCGGTGTTTTATTTGAATTTAGGACAAATGTGCATTTTTCAAAATTGCATTTAGGGCCCAAATAAATGTTCACTTTGTCGCGCTTGATTTTAGAAGGCCGGGAAAATTTATTTCGGGATTTTTGGAGTCCGTTTACTATTTCTTTTTATTTTTCTTCCGAGCGTAACTATTTAAAAAAAAAGGGGAACCGACCTACGGGCCGTGTCCGAATAGGACTCCCGGCCCGTAGGGGCTTTATAAGCCAGCCCACCCCGGGGGGGGGGGGGGGGAACCCTAGCCCAGCGCCCCGCCCCAGCCCCGCCGCCGCCACCGCCGCGCCGCCTGCGCGCCGCCGCCGCCCCGACGCGCCGCTCGCCGAAGCCGCCGCCCCGCCGCACGCCCGCCGAGGTTCGCTGCCGCCTCGTAGTCCGTGCCGCCGGTTTTTTTGGAAACTGAACGGCTTTTCGTCGGTTTTTTTCCGGTTTTTTTTAATTTTCGTTTGTTTTATCGGTTTTTTTCGGTTTAGGTTAAATAGCGAGCTTTCGCTCGTTTGTTCGTTTAAACGAGCACGTTCATCGTTTAGATCTGGATAACAAACATTCGTTCATTAATCCGTTCGTCGTTTTCTTTTCTCGGATTAAATCCACGATTTTTCTGATCGCGATTCCTCATCCGATTTTCGTTTTAGTATAATTTTTCGCTCGTTTATCGGAATCAGGCGATTCAAGCGCCTAGAGTTTCGTCTCGAAACCCTCTATCCGTTTACCCAACTTAAACAAGATTTTGCTACTGTAAAACTTGCCCTAGATCCAGATTACTAGAACGAAGTTGTTTTCTTTCGCCGTTTGACTTTCGTTGCTTCGTTCGATTTGATTCTTTTTGCCAACCGGAGTTCTTAAGTTGAACCTTCTGGTTAGATATCTTATTTGAGTATTACCTGTGCATTAGATGAGTACTTATTGTATCCTCGTTTGTTGTTTGCGATAGAGTATCCGGAGTGCACCCCTGTTACTTCGAATCGTTAGGTTTCCCGGATCATCAGCAAGGCAAGTAACACTTTGATCATACCTTTTCTACTATCCAGTTTTATTGCATTAGATCAATCCTCACACATTGCATGATTAGGACCTAATTAAATTGTGGGATGGGAAGTAGATGAGGTAGTACCTATTACCTGTTTATTATCAAACCTTTGGGAGTTACTTCTATGTTTGCTTATTATGCCGTGCTATGCTAGTAGACGTGGATTGGGTGAGTGAAATCCATGACAGATGTGAGATTGTTAATTAATGGTTTATCTAAGGTGGCAACTTAAACACACATCTGGGTGGATTGAGGCACCTGGGTATTCCAGGACTTGCCTGTTTTCTTTTGGACTGCCACCCAGGCTCAAAGGGATCATGAGATTATTCATACTAGAAACTTCCGTGTGCAGCCACAAGCTATTATGGGCTCTAGCATAGTTGACTAAGTCATGCGAACTCTTACAGTGGTAGACTAGCAGATGTAGGGGATGTAGGTGGTACGGTCTACCCGATCGTAAGGTGCTAGCGCTTCTGAAAGGCTATGTCTCGGTCATCCGTCTTCTCAAACACCATGTAGTGCGAGAAAACAAACGGAGGCGATCGAGTCTTGTGGGCAGAAGTGCGCAAACCTCTGCAGAGTGTAACAAACTAATCATGGTTAGCCATGTCCCCGGTTATGGACATCTTGAGTATCTAGTACCTGGATTTTCATGTGAATCTCAACATGTTACTCTAAACTAATTTTGTTGGGTTATGTTTAATGATGATGCTTAATTGGGATTGAGAATGCTGTCAACCATTCTCAATGTTTAACAACCACCATGATAGTAATTAAATTTATTCCTTTGCAGTAGGGAAAAATTGGCTTTACGCAAAACAGTAACCATAGAGCTTTCCACCAGCCAAATATGCATATAGTATAGCTGTTTCATTCCATTACTCTCTATGTGTTACCTTGCCAGCATATTCCATGTGCTGACCCGTTTTCGGGCTGCAACGTTAATGTTGCAGACTTTTCAGACGATGATTAAGGAGTTTTAGGTCATGGTTCTATACTCAGTGATGCCGTTGGAGTTGATGGACTCACTTATCTTCCAAGCCTTCCGCTGTTATCGTTATTAGATGGCCTTAAGCCATATTTATTGTAATAAGTTCTCTTTTGAGACACTCGATGTAGTAAGTGTGTGATTGCTACTCTACTATAAATCCTCCGAGTACTGTGTGGTGTCAGCATTACTGATCCAGGGATGACACCGGAGCACAGAGATCAGACTGTTTGAGGTCTGGTCGCTACAGAGATGGTATCAAAGCACACGCTGACTGTAGGACACGACCACTAAGCTACAGACCTAGATCACTCTCTTCTCTTCTGACTTCTCATCTTTTCTACTCTTTAGGATGGCGGATGCAAGGAACAAGTTCACACAACCGGATGAAGATACACCCTTTGGACGACACTTGAAGGAAGTCACTAGATACCTGAACATAGGAGTACCAAGCTTCACAGGAACCTACAACGCCACTTTACCTGAAGAAGAGCGCTGGATGATTCAAGTTCAAGTTCCAGGAAGAACGTTCATGCCAGTCACTGAGCCCATAGAGTTTTCTTTTGATGCAGCAACTTGGAGTCTAGGAAAGAGCATGGCAGCTCACATTGCCATGGGACGGATTGGAGAAGTCTACCGCAAGGATCTCAAGGATACTATCTACCAGATTTGTGGGCGCCGAGATGAACATGGGACGGATTGATTGAAGTGAATTGTTTGCTTTTGCCTCATGTGTATATGGGTAGTGTTTTCTCTTTAGACCCCCTCTATTCTTAGATCTCATCTTTTCTAAACCCTCAGATGCCTCCGAGATGTGACCCCGGATTTGCCTTTCCACCGGAGCTCACCCAGTTGATCCAGCAGCAGAACACCTTGATGCAGTTGCTAGTCCAGAATCAGAATCAGGGGAACAACAACAACAACCCACCACCACCACCACCACCTGTTGACCACTTAGCCCGTTTTCTTAGGCTAAATCCGCCGGTGTTTTCCAGTAGCACCGAGCCGATAGTAGCAGATGATTGGCTCCGCAAGACAGCTAGGGAGTTGACCACAGCAGGATGCACAGATGCGGAGAAGGTGAAGTTTGCCGCACATCAGTTAGAAGGACCCG
This sequence comes from Triticum urartu, assembly GCF_056163025.1. Taxonomy (NCBI): domain Eukaryota; kingdom Viridiplantae; phylum Streptophyta; class Magnoliopsida; order Poales; family Poaceae; genus Triticum; species Triticum urartu. The sequence continues at coordinate 263,252,041 of NC_141876.1, forward strand.
CAGCATCATGGTGGGAGAATTTCACAGCCACTTTCCCAGTAGACACTGTCACATGGGACCAGTTTCAGCAGGCTTTCCGTACTGCCCATGTTTTAGCAGGAGCTATGGCCATGAAGAAGCATGAGTTTCGCAACTTGCGCCAAGGAGGAAGGACAGTTGGCCAGTATGTGGAGGAATTTAGTAAGTTAGCACGTTATGCCCCAGATGACGTCGCTATGGATGCAGCTAAGCAAGAGAAGTTTTTGGAAGGACTGAATGATGAGTTGAGCATGCAGTTGATGGTAGCCACCTTCAATAACTACCAGGAGTTGATAGACCGTGCTCTTATGATTGAAGGGAAGCAGCAGCAAATTGAGAATTGCAAGAGGAAGTATGGACAAGGAAAGTACAATTCAGGAGCTCAGCAGAAGCCATGTTTTACCCCTAGACCGGGAGGACATTTTCAGCATACCCAAGGAGGAGGTAGCTCGCACAATCACAATGGCACCAAGAATGGTAATGGCAATGGAGGAAGCAACGGCCAGAACCGCACCAACCCCTCAACCCCAACCAAGAAGGACTTGAGCCAAGTCACTTGCTATAAGTGTTCGAAGACCGGACATTATGCCAATGAATGTCCTGAAGGCCAAAATGGCAATGGAAGTTCTGGGAAGAAGCCGAACCCTTTCAACAGGGGACAGGTGAACCACGTTAGCGTGGAGGAGGTTGAAGCTCATCCCGATGCAGTAATAGGTAAGTTTTTGGTTAAGTCATTTACTGCACTCGTTCTTTTTGATACTGGTGCGTCGCATTCATACATCTCAAGGGGATTTGTGGATAAGTATAACCTACCAACCCAAGCCCTTAGGTCACCCATGTTAGTAACCTCGTCCGGAGCAGAGTATGTGGCTAGTCTATGGTGTGATCAGTTACCATTAAGGATTGGTAACTATGTTTTTTCCCTCAGACCTAATAGTATTGGAATCTCAAGGATTGGATGTGATATTAGGCATGGATTGGTTATCAAAGTATGAAGGGAATATTGAATTTGCTAGTAAGTCAATTTTGCTTACCACACCAGAAGGGAGAAGGATCAAGTATGTATCCCGGCATGTGCCAAAGAGGACCCAAGTAAATTGCCTAACAGGAGTTGTGCAGGAGGAAGTACCAGTGGTAAGGGATTTCCCTGATGTATTTCCAGAAGAGTTGCCAGGCATGCCACCGGATAGAGATATTGAGTTCTTGATTGAGCTACTGCCCGGCACTGGGCCAATATCAAAGAGACCTTATAGGATGCCAGCAAAGGATTTGGTGGAAATTAAGAAGCAGATTAAGGAGTTACTAGATAAGGGATATATTCGCCCAAGTTCTTCACCTTGGGGATCGCCAGTACTTCTAGTGGAGAAGAAGGATGGATCGTTAAGGATGGTTGTTGATTATCGAGGATTGAACGAAGTAACGATCAAGAACAAGTACCCACTACCAATGATCAATGATCTATTTGATCGATTGCAAGGAGCTAAGGTATTTTCCAAGATCGATCTGCGATCAGGATACCACCAGTTGAAGATTCGAGAACAGGATATTCCGAAGACAGCTTTTACCACCAGGTATGGGCTGTATGAGTATACCGTTATGTCATTTGGTTTGACTAACGCGCCTGCCTACTTTATGAACATGATGAAAAAAGTGTTTATGGAGTTTTTGGATAAGTTCGTCGTAGTGTTCATTGATGATATCCTGGTTTATTCGAAGAATGAAGAGGAGCATAAGGAGCATTTGCGTTTGGTACTGGGAAAGCTCAGAGAACACCAATTATATGCCAAGTTCAGCAAACGCGAGTTTTGGTTGAAAGAAGTAGGATTCCTCGGACACGTTATATCCGAAGAAGGTATAGCAGTAGATCCCGCTAAATTTGAAACCATGACCAAGTGGGAAGCCCCAACAACAGTTGGAGAGATCCAGAGTTTTCTTGGACTCGCAGGATACTACCGGAGATTTATTGAGAATTTCCCAAAGATTGCGAAGCCTATGACTGAGTTGTTAAAGAAAGATACCAAGTTCATATGGACAGAGCAGTGTGAGGCTAGTTTTCAGGAGTTGAAGAAACGCTTGGTTACCTCACCAGTGTTGATTTTGCCAGACGAGACCAAAGATTATGAGGTGTACTGCGACGCTTCACGTCGAGGACTTGGAGCAGTGCTTATGCAGGAAGGGAGAGTTGTTTCATATGCCTCAAGACAACTGAAGCCCCATGAGTTGAATTATGCTACGCATGATTTGGAGTTAGCAGTCGTAGTGCATGCTTTGAAAACATGGAGACATTTCCTCATTGGAAACCATTGTGAGGTGTACACGGATCATAAGAGTTTGAAGTACATTTTCACACAGAAGGAGTTGAATCTCAGACAAAGGAGATGGTTGGAGCTTATCAAAGATTATGATATGAAATTACATTATCATCCCGGAAAGGCTAATGTAGTAGCTGACGCATTAAGCCGTAAGATCCATGTCAATACGTTAATGACGGGAGAAATACCCAAGGAGTTAGCAGAAAATATTCGTGAACTATGTTTGGAAATAGTTCCGAGAGGCTATGTAGCAGCATTGGAGATTCAGTCAACCTTGATGTATAAAATCAGGGAAGCTCAGAAGACTGACAAAGTGGTTGCCGCTATAAAGAAGAACCTGAGCAAAGGAAAAGCTAAAGGATTTCGTGAGGATGAGCACGATACCCTATGGTTTGAAGACCGTGTTTATGTGCCCAATAACCCGGAGATCAGGAAGTTGATTTTGCAAGAGGCACATGATTCACCGTATTCGATCCACCCAGGAAATACCAAGGTGTATTTGGATTTGAAGGATATTTTCTGGTGGACCGGAATGAAGAAGGATATAGCGGAGTATGTAGTAGTTTGTGATGTATGCCAGAGAGTAAAGGCAGAGCATCAGAAGCCAGCAGGATTGTTACAACCATTGTCGATACCCAAATGGAAGTGGGATAAGCTAGGCATGGATTTTATCATGGGTTTGCCCAGGACTCGTTCAAGCTATGACTCAATTTGGGTTGTAGTTAATCGATTGACGAAAGTAGCTCATTTCATCCCAGTAAAGACCACTTACACCAGTGCTAAGTTGGCAAAGATATACATGACCAGAATTGTATGTCTGCATGGAGTTCCGAGGAGTATAGTATCTAATAGAGGAACCCAGTTTACCTCAAAGTTCTGGAAGCAGTTGCACGAAACTTTGGGTACCAGGCTAGAATTCAGTACAGCTTTTTCATCCACAGACAGATGGACAAACCGAGAGAGTCAATCAGATTATGGAGGATATGCTGAGAGCTTGTGCGCTAGATTATGGATCTAGTTGGGACGACAATCTGCCATATGCCGAGTTCTCTTACAACAACAGTTACCAACCCAGTTTGAAGATGGCCCCTTTCGAAGCTTTGTACGGAAGGAGGTGCAGGACACCGCTGTCGTGGGACGAAGTTGGAGACCGCCAGTTGTTTGGACCTGACTTGATTAAAGAATCTGAACAGAAGGTGAAATTGATTCGCGATAGGCTCAAGGTAGCCCAGTCCAGACAGAAAAGTTATGCAGATTCTAAACGCAAGGAGATAGTTTACAAAGTCAGAGATAGAGCTTATCTTCGAGTATCTCCACTTCGGGGAACAAAACGTTTTGGAGTTAAAGGGAAGTTAGCGCCACGATTTGTAGGGCCATATTGAGTTTTGGAGCGTATGGGAGAAGTGGCCTACCAGTTGGAATTGCCTGAAGGATTGTCAGGAGTGCATGATGTGTTCCACGTTTCTCAGCTGAAGAAGTGTCACGCGGAGATGGCTGACATACCATTGAGAGATAAAATGCCTTTGGAAACTATACAGTTGGATAACGATTTGACCTATGAGGAGAAGTCAGTCAAGATTCTCGAGTTTGTCAGCCGAGTTACCCGCAGCAAAGTTATCAAGTTTTGCAAAGTTCAGTGGAGCCACCACTCGGAGGATGAAGCCACCTGGGAACGAGAGGAAGATTTGCTCAAAGACCACCCTCACCTATTTTCTAGCCAACCCGAATCTCGAGGGCGAGATTCATCTTAAGGGGGGTAGGTTTGTAACATCCCAAATTTTCAATTTGGAATGTTATACATTAGATCATCATTGCATATCATATTTTATTTTGCATTTTGGTTGATCCTAGAAAATTCTACGCAACTCAAGGACCCACGGAGAGAGTTGGGGATTTCATTATTTTCATATTTGAGTTTTCTCAAATTTTGAGAATAGGATCATTTGATTTTATTTATTTTATCATCAATTATTTCTATTACAAAAATATGAGAGAGGGAATAAAATGACTTTCCCAAAATAGAGAAATATTGAGGATTTAATAATAAAATCAAATAAGATTTTATTTCGGAGTTTTTCTGTGTTTTATTTGAATTTAGGAAAAATGTGTGTTTTTCAAAATTGCATTTAGGGCCCAAATAAATGTTCACTTTGTCGGGCTTGATTTTAGAAGCCCGGGAAAATTTATTTCGGGATTTTTGGAGTCTGTTTAGTATTTCTTTTTATTTTTCTTCCGAGCGTTACTATTTAAAAAAAGGGGGGAACCGACCTACGGGCCGTGTCCGACTAGGACTCCCGGCCCGTAGGGTCTTTATAAGCCGGCCCACCCCGGGGGGGAAACCCTAGCCCAACGCCCCGCCCTAGCGCCCCGCCCCAGCCCCGCCGCTGCCGCCGCCCCGCCGCGCCGCTCGCCTCCCCGCCGCACCGCCCGCCAGAGACACCGCCCCGCCACACGCCTGCCGAGGTTCGCCGCCGGTTTTTTTTTGAAAACCGAACGGTTTTCCGTCGGTTTTTTTTCGGTTTTTTTTAGTTTTCGTTTTTTTGATCGTTTTTTTTTGGTTTAGGTTAAATAGCGAGCGTTCGCTCATTTGTTCGTTTAAACGAACACGTTCATCGTTTAGATCTGGATAACGAACATTCGTTCATTAATCCGTTCGTCATTTTCTTTTCTCGGATTAAATCCGCGATTTTTCTGATCGCGATTCCTGATCCGATTTTCGTTTTAGTATAATTTTTTGCTCGTTTATCGGAATCAGGCGATTCAAGTGCCTAGAGTTTCGTCTCGAAACCCTCTATCCGTTTAACCAACTTAAACAAGATTTTGCTACTGTAAAACTTTCCCTAGATCCAGATTACTAGAATGAAGTTGTTTTCTTTCGCCGTTTGACTTTCGTTGCTTCGTTCGATTTGATTCTTTTTGCCAACCGGAGTTCTTAAGTTGAACCTTCTGGTTAGATCTCTTATTTGAGTTTTACCTGTGCATTAGATGAGTACTTATTGTATGCTCGTTTGTTGTTTGCGATAGAGTATCCGGAGTGCGCCCCCTGTTACTTCGAATCGTTAGGTTTCCCGGATCATCAGCAAGGCAAGTAACACTTTGATCATACCTTTTCTACTATCCAGTTTTATTGCATTAGATCAATCCTCACACATTGCATGATTAGGACCTAATTAAATTGTGGGATGGGAAGTAGATGAGGTAGTACCTATTACCTGTTTATTATCAAACCTTTGGGAGCTACTTCTATGTTTGCTTATTATGCCGTGCTATGCTAGTAGACGTGGATTGGGTGAGTGAAATCCATGACAGATGTGAGATTGTTAATTAATGGTTTGTCTAAGGTGGCAACTTAAACACACATCTGGGTGGATTGAGGCACCTGGGTATTCCAGGACTTGCCTGTTTTCTTTTGGACTGCCACCCAGGCTCAGAGGGATCATGAGATCATTCATACTAGAAACTTCCGTGTGCAGCCACAAGCTATTATGGGCTCTAGCATAGTTGACTAAGTCGTGCGAACTCTTACAGTGGTAGACTAGCAGATGTAGGGGATGTAGGTGGTACGGTCTACCCGATCGTAAGGTGCTAGCGCTTCTGAAAGGCTATGTCTCGGTCATCCGTCTTCTCAAACACCATGTAGTGCGAGAAAACAAACGGAGGCGATCGAGTCTTGTGGGCAAAAGTGCGCAAACCTCTGCAGAGTGTAACAAACTAATCATGGTTGGCCGTGTCCCCGGTTATGGACATCTTGAGTATCTAGTACCTGGATTTTCATGTGAATCTCAACATGTTACTCTAAACTAATTTTGTTGGGTTATGTTTAATGATGATGCTTAATTGGGATTGAGAATGCTGTCAACCATTCTCAATGTTTAACAACCACCATGATAGTAATTAAATTTATTCCTTTACAGTAGGGAAAAATTGGCTTTACGCAAAACAGTAACCATAGAGCTTTCCACCAGCCAAATATGCATATAGTATAGTTGTTTCATTCCATTACTCTCTATGTGTTACCTTTCCAGCATATTCCATGTGCTGACCCGTTTTCGGGCTGCAACGTTAATGTTGCAGACTTTTCAGACGATGATTAAGGAGTTTTAGGTCGTGGTTCTATACTCAGTGATGCCATTGGAGTTGATGGACTCACTTATCTTCCAAGCCTTCCGTTGTTATCGTTATTAGATGGCCTTAAGCCATATTTATTGTAATAAGTTCTCTTTTGAGACACTCGATGTAATAAGTGTGTGGTTGCTACTCTTCTATAAATCCTCCGAGTACAGTGTGGTGTCAGCATTACTGATCCAGGGATGACACCGGAGCACAGAGATCAGACTGTTTGAGGTCTGGTCACTACATCCTTCGAGTGTACCAACAAGAGCACCATGATCTTTAATGACGATGGTACATATGACTCCACGAGTGAAGGCGAAATGGAAGCCCTTGAGCAAGTGGCCATGCACCGGCAAGTAAACGAAGATGAAGATGATCAAGTATTTTGCGACGAAGATCCGAGCCCCGCTCTTGCTGTCTCCAAGGTCTTGATGCTTCAACGTCAACAAGATGAAGACCAAATATGCCATATCTTCCACACCAAGGCCGGCATCAATGGATGGTCCGTGGAGGTCATCATCGATGGAGGGAGTTGCCATAACTTAGCAAGTGAAGAAGTATGCTCCAAGATCCAATTGGTAGATATGAAGCACCCACATCCCTACAAGGTTCAATGGCTAAGCGACTCCGGCACTATCCAAGTCGAGCATATGGTACAAGTTTCCTTCAAGATCGGAGCTTACGAAGACACTTTGGAGTGTGATGTTGTTCCTATGTCCGTTTTCCACCTACATCTTGGACGGCTATGGAAATTTAACCGAGGCGTCATCCACAACGGAAGGACCAATCACTATAGCTTCAAGATGAAGGGAAATGAGTACGTTCCACGACCTATGTCTCCAAGCCAAGTGATTGCCGACAAGCAAGCCACCTATCGTGGAGAGAATAGTGAGAGAGCGAACCACCAAAAAGAGTGAGTGCCATAAGCCCAAATTGAGTACATCCACGATGAGCGACAAGAAAAGCCTTGTCCTATTTGCCACCAAAAGTGAGATGAGAGAAGTGTGTGAGAACACATCATGTGTCATGCACTATGTCCTTTTGTGGAAGGACGAGGCACCAAAAACTAACAACTCTCAGAATCTAACTTTAGTGTTATCTTCTCTATTGCAGGAATTCCAAGATGTATTCCTTGACGAGCTACCTCCGGGTCTACCTCCACTACGAGGCATCGAACACTGAATCGACCTCATCCTCGGAGCAGCACCTCCAAACAAGGCTCCCTACCGCGTCAACCCCGAGGAAACAAAGGAGATCCAATGACGAGTACAACAACTCATCAGCAAAGGCCATGTATGAGAAAGCTTGAGCCCTTGTGCCGTCCCAGTAATCCTTGTTCCCAAGAAAGATGGTTCCTTTCGCATGTGTTCGGATTGTCGTCCTATCAATGCTATTACCGTGCGTTATCGTTACCCTATTCCACGCCTAGATGATAGGCTAGATGAGCTTAGCGGAGCCACCATTTTCTCTAAAATTGATCTTAAAACTGACTACTATCAAATAAGCATCCAAGAAGGTGATGAATGGAAAACCGCATTTAAGACCAAATTTGGCTTATATGAATGGCTTGTTGTGCCAATGGATTTAACCGAAGCACCCGGTACCTTTATGAGAGTCATGCATTTTGTTCTTCGACCCTATATTTGTGTATATGTTGTAGTCTATTTTGAAGATATTCTTGTGTTTAGCAAATCTCTCAAAGATCATGTCACCCATCTTAGAATCGTGTTGCAAACTCTTAGAAAAAAGCGCCTTTATGCTAATATGGACAAATGCCTTTTTAGTATTGATAAGCTTGTTTTATTGGGTTTTGTTGTGTCTTCTAAGGGTGTTCATGTAGATGAATCTAAGATCAATGCTATTAAAACTTGGCCTCAACCAACCAACTTGCAACAAGTGCGTAGTTTTCTTGGTCTAGCTGGTTTCCATCATATATTTGTGAAGGATTTTAGCACCGCTGCTTCACCTTTGCATGATTTGAGTAATAAAAATGTGCCATTTATTTGGGGACCATCCCAAGATACCGCATTTAATGAGCTTAAGAATTTGCTTACTCATGCTCCCATGCTTGCATTACCCAAGTTGCTTACCGCATTTAATGAGCTTAAGAATTTTCTTACTCTCTCGGCCGGCATGCCGCTTCAATGCCGGCGCTAGTGAGAGGTCGCGTCCGCTCTGGCTGGGCATGAATGCGGCACTGACCATTTCGGGCGGGAAGCACGCGCGGGTGATGAAGAGGGTTCGGGTTGGTTAGGAGCGTGTGTGGCAGCGGTCGGACGTCCGCCAACAAGAGATGTTGTACGTTAATATTGCTACGTATATAATTAACAACGTAAATAATGTGCTAGTTGGAAAAATATGATTGGAGATGGAGATGGAGATGGAATTTTACGTAAACACGGATATGCATGTGTATGTCTATGTGTGTGTGCACGACGACTCTCGCGACCTGTAAGCGGGGCCTGTTTTTTTGATCAAGTTTTCTTTCTTGGTACGTTAACAAATTGTCCGCCACTTTTCGTTTCTTTTTTCCGAGAATGCGCGTATTCTATTTAAAACCACTGCTATGGAGATTTTTTCACTCCATTGTACATATAGACTCTTGTTTGATAGGGTTTCTCGCGTCTCGCTCTCTCACCCTCTCCATATAAAAACAAGATGATAGTGTCCACTCTATCTGTGTCCTCACCGGTGGTCACTGATGCAGCTGAATCCCGTCCGCTGCGAGAGGTGAGGAGGTGCAGCGTTGACGTTGCCGCCGTCAGCGATGGAGGAAGCCGATGTGCACCGTCCTCTCAGAGTCGGTGCTGGCGCGGACGAAGGTCCTCTAGGCCCTTGTTTGCTGCCGTCGTGTGGGCAGATCCCGCCCGACCGCCTAAGTGACATCTCGCCCACCTGAGGTATAACTTCTTGTACTGGTCCAGCTCCCCAGCTCGCTGCATGCGGGTTTTCTTCTATGCGACTACTCCCTAGCTCCCCATGTATAGTAGCTAGGGTTCGTCGGCTGGTCCTATTGCTGCTGCTAATCTAATACTATCACTGGTTAAATGAAGAAATGCTTTTTTTCTCGGGTATCCTAAGCATCCCCAATAGCTTGTCTATATGGATCTCTATTCTCATTTTCCATGATGTGTGCCCAAAACAGGCGTCCAACAGCTTGTCTATATGGTCGTCCAAATATACACTTCCTCTAAATCGACCTCGACAATGTCCACGCCTAGACAATGTGAAGGCGTCATCTAAACTCGACTGCAGTCATGATTTCTTCTCTCCCCAGCGATGGCCCACCTGTCATGGTCCCTGTATATAGACGTTCTGATGCAAAACTAGACGTGTATATGAGGGGATCTTTTTAGACCATTGTCTATATGTATATATAGACATCCAAATAGGCACATGTTGTTGAAGATGCTCTTATATGTCCCATCAAAATAATCATGATGCTTCTGTTTGTTGGTGTACTCTTCATTAATTCTTATTGACAATTGAGATGTCGTTGTTAATCTTGTACCACCGCCAAAACAAAGTAACAATACTATATCCCTTTTTTATATTTTTTCAAACAGCGATGCGTATCTCCATACCCGGGTATGTCTTCCTCAATTTTAGTGAAACTGCACAAAATTGGATGCCCATTGTTGTTCTGCCTCACTATCCTCTACCACGTGGTTCGTCCTTCCTCGAGCTTGATTAATGAGAAGAAACAGACCACAGTGATGATTTGTCTAACTTCATAAGTGCCTCACCCAAACTTGATGCCAAATGCATGATGCATCACCATGATGACCTATCGATGCTCATGGTTGCGTCTCATGGTTGCGTCGGCTGGTGAAGCTGATCGATTTTCCTCGAAAAAAGATGTCTTCCATCAGTGCTCTTTGCTTGTTACCCACAAAGATGATATCCTTCATCAATTCACCTTGGTTGCGTTGGAGACACAATCATCTTTCACGTTGGTGCAATTTTATCACACAATTGGCTATGAACCAAATGTTTCCTCGAAGAAGGATCGACGTTGGTACTAAGAGCATATGTTTTGTATAGATTTCTAGGCCTTCTCACAACTTTGTCTTCAGCTCCCCTGTAATTTTATTTGTCCAGCTATTAACTTTGATTAAAAAAATGGTGTGCACTAAAAACATGGATGGACATAGTAGCCCTCCATTTTTATTTACTCTGCATATTAGATTTGACTGAAGTCAAACTTTGTAAAGTTTGACCAAGTTTAGGCCGAACACTACAAACCATAATTATTGAGAGAGGGCAAACTGTACATACTGTCAAACCTTTCCGATAATTGAAATTAAAATTCTTTATTTGTACACACTCTCACATGTTTCCGATAATTTGGCGCATGTGTGGTTGTTCACTTAAGGGAGGGTAGTGTACCGCACGTGAAGGACAGGAAGTGCGACCAGGACGCGTGGATCGTTAGTTCATCGGAAGTAGTAGTTTTCTTCACTGGTATGTTAAATAAAGAGTTTCGTTTCATACATACACAATTTAAAACAATTTTTGTGGAGAGAATAAGAAAACCACTCCACTATATATTAGTAGTATACACGAGTACTATATGGACGCAGCTTCATTGACTTAGTACACCTGCCTTTGGGTGTATGACAAGTGGGCCCAAAATGTGGTTGTCCCACCTATGATACAGCAAAAGGCAGGTGTAGTTAAGGCACCGGAGCTTAGTCCGTAATACAATATATATGTAGTACACTGTCAGCATCCTGGGAACGGGGGTACCCAGACTTGCCTGCCTGCGGCCCAGGGCGTGGCTCATCCAGCAGCCTAGTACGGTCCATCTTCACCAGCAACCACTCAAGACCCTCACGAGGGGCCAAGCCTCGCGAGGCAGACAACACCAAGACCTCCTCTGGGGCGGCCTACCTAGGCTGGCTCTTGAGGAGCGGAGATATCTATGCAAGCGACACCTCACGAGGTTCACGTGACGTGAGCCATGACGACCAAGAAGGCCAGGCGGGCGCTAGCGGGCGCAGGGTGCCAATTTCCTCTTTGGTGCTAAAGAGGCAAGCGTAGGCAAGGATTCCCGAGGCATCAGGCAAAAGTTTCCATATCGGTGCAACAAGACCAAGACCAGCAGGACGGCATGACAGAGGTCACCACGGATCCCACGGCGGCGTCACCAGCAGAGCCTTTGGCAGGTGAAGACCACTGTCGGTGTCAAAACCGGCGGATCTCGGGTAGGGGGTCCCGAACTGTGCGTCTAAGGCGGATGGTAACAGGAGGCATGGGACACAATGTTTTACCAAGGTTCGGGCCCTCTTGATGGAAGCAAAACCCTACGTCCTGCTTGATTAATATTGATGATATGGGTAGTACAAGAGTAGATCTACCATGTGATCGGAGAGGCTAAACCCTAGAAGCTAGCCTATGGTATGTGATGCGGAGCATCCCAAGGTCATCCCCATGGACCTACCATCGTCTCATCAAGTGCCTACCGGACCCATGACTCGATCACGTGCAAGAGCCCTTGAAACCGAGGTGACATCTCTCCTCTCACAATTCCACTTCGATGCACATGAAGCATGGTTACTACCTCATATGGATACTTTGTGCATACTCAGGTACAATGGAGAACCTAAGGAGCAAGGACAAGAAGAAGAGGAAGATGGATGAGAAGACGGAGAAGAAGAAGGGCTGCAGGAAAAGTCCCAGCCACCGGACGACCGGCCGGGACCAGACGTCCGGCGCCTGAAGCGTCAGCCGAGCCCCAGCGAGCGGACGTCCGGTCCAGACCGGACGACCGGTGCCCCTGCACCCGAGGCCAATGAGCGGACGTCCGGCCCTGACGGGACGACCGGTGCGACCGCACCCGAGCCAACATCAGCGGAAGTCCGGAGCCTCCAGACGTCCAGCACCCCCATCATAGAACGGAACCAGCGGACGACCGGAGGACACCAGACATCCGGCAGCTCCTGACACACCGGATGACCGGTCCCCAACGGACGTCCGGTACCTGTCTATGCATAGTGTTTGGGCCCGAGGCCCATGTACCCCTTCACTTCGCCCCATTTGCACTTAGACTATAAATAGACCCCCCATTCATCCTAGCTAGGGTTAGTATTGGTTTAGCTCATTTGAGAGATAGAGCATTGCTCATCCATATCGGATCTACTCCACGAGAGAGACCGTGGCCCCTCTACGGAGAAGACCCACCTTGGATTCAAGACCCCTTTACAGGAAGATCCCCTTGTGGATTCAAGACCTCCTCAAGGATAAGAACCGGTTACCGTGTATCGTCCCTAGTTGTCCGTGGATTCGTGTATCATTCTATGTACTCGAGGATCTAGCCCATTTGTGACTTATTCGTGTCGGTTTAGTGATTTCCTCTTGTGTTTTCCTTCTGTTCATCCTCGTGTTCTTCTTGTTTTTCCCCGGGATCCGCTCCTTTCATGAAAGATTGGGAGATTAGGGTCTCTACCCTACATCATCTTGGTATCATGAGCAAGGTTTATCACGATTTCGGAGCACCCCTCTTTGTTTTCTAGCTTGATTTTGTTGTTTTTCGTCCTAATCCGAAAATCCCCACAAAAATAGCCCCAAAAAAATTTCTTGTGTTTTGTGAGTTTTCATGATGTTTTGTTGGTCTTGATCCTTTAATTTGTTGTGTTGCAAGTGGATCTAGCCTTCCCCCACCATCTCCACCTCAAAATCCCTCCCAAATTCCCCATATTCTGCCCAAAACCGCCTCCCGGATCTGCAATTTCGCGTTGACCCCGACCACCGGACGACCGTCACTTCACCGGACGTCCGGCGACCTAGGAAGCACCGGACGTCCGACCTTATCGGACGACCGGCGACCGGACATCCGTCCATTTTCGGACGACCGCTCCTTCCACCACATCATCCGCTACACCACCACCGACTTTCCGCAAACTTTGCCAATATCCCAACCCACACCACCACCTAACCGCTACCTACTACAACAATTTTGCTCGCACTTGGTTTTGAGAATTTGAGTTGCGGTACCGTATCCTTTTGTGTTTCGGCTATCTAGGTACGGTTCGACATCGACATCACCGCCGCTCATTTTCGCCACGGACGCGCCATCAACAATGACCACCTCGACTACGACTTGGTATTCGTGCCACCATTTTGACACCATACCGGAACCAAGACCGGTAACCTCATCTTGGTATTGGACATATCACTCTTGCCATTACATTGATATCCATCATAGCCTTACTCCTTTGCGTTGCTTACCCATTGAGACTAGCCATTGTGTATTGCCGGCAACGAGACTTGTGCACATTAGTGATCATACTTCCCATAGCATACATACATACACCATTGTTGCCTATATTGGTATCATATCTTGTGTCACAAAGTTGTCATCGCATACTCACTTGCTATCTTGGTTCGTCAAGCATTGCATAAGAAAAGAGCTCAAACATCAAAGAGCCAACCAAGCTTTTAAGCAAAGAGGAAAGATAAGCAAAGAGATTTTAAGCAAGAACCATAGCATCCTACAACATTAAGATTGTCATACTCGATCATCTTGGATCATATCATAGCAACACCTTGCATAAAACATATTTGGGATAGAAGTCGTTGCATTTTTGCTAAGTAGGTTGCGCACAAGTTCTTGTATCCGCCTATCGTGCAATCGTGCTAGCGTCTCTCTAGTGTTGTGCAACAAGAGCATTTTTTGTGGATTCCACATTTTGGCTCACCGTTGGTTGCACAACCCCACTTATCTTTTTGCGCGTGTGTTTCCGTGTACCGTATATGCTTGGTCTACTTGTTACACTGCATCTTGCGAATCTTCTCCAACATTATTGAATCTTGCTTACATTCACATTAAAAATTGTGCCACCATCCTAACCAATCTCCACCATAAGCTTTTACTTCTGTAGGTGTGAGAAACCGACGAGAATTCGTACCAATTGGGCTATTTCCTTGTCCTACATTGGAGTGATCATCGATTCACATTCAACTTCGGTCTAGGTACATTTGGTATTCGTTCTTCTCTTTCTACCACTCACATTTGTCTTGGAATTATGGATAGGCCAAGTACTTCTACCAACACACTCTTCATGGAGCAAGACGACGACATGAACTCCTTCGTCACCAAGAGTCACCTCTTTGGTGCACAACGTGCTTTGCATCAAGAGCAACAAGCTATGAGTGAACGCATCGACAACCTTGCCGCCGACTTGCGACTTTCCGAGCAACGTATAAGGGACTACTTCGACCACAAGCTCGACGATCACAAGCAAGAGAATGACGCAAGGATGGACGAGATTCACGCTTTGTTGCTCAACCGATCTTCTTCCACTTCAAGAAGGAGCCATTCAAGTCGCCATTCTGACTTTACCCTCTCCGGCTCAAGTACACCGACATCGAACACTCTTCGTTGAGCCACGCGCACCGACCGTCAAGCAAACCTCAATCCACTTTGGGACACCGACTCTCAAGAGCGCCGACGACGTCAAGACGAAGAAGCCTTTGTGCTAGCTCGAGAACGACAACAACAACGCCAACATGAAGAGGAAGAACGCGCGCGTCTACACCAAAATGCACAAGATGCCGAGGCTCAACGTCAAGAACAACAACTCCATGACGCTCAAGAACTTGAGGCGCAACAAGCTCTACGTGATGCGAGTCGAGCTGTTGCCGACCGAGGCCGACAAGCATGTGAACAAGAGGAAGCACTTCGCAAAGAACTTCATGAACGACGATTTCAAGCTCGCCTGGATCGTCTAGTTCCCCCTCGAGCTCAACGCGCTCCTCCACAAGCTCGCCAAGACCATCAAGTTCATCAAGAGCATGAACACAATGGGAATCCTCCGCGACAAGAGAACACGAGGTTGACAACCCTCTACGTCAAGAGCACCACGAGTTGGACAATCATCTACAACATGGGCGTCATCATCCCCGACCCCAACACAATGAAGAGCAACGCTACGGCAAGCTCAAGTTCACCATGCCCAAGTTCAACGGAAGCAACGATCCCGAAGAATACCTTTCATGGGCATTGAAAGTTGACAACATCTTCCCTTTGCACAATTATGATGAAGAGAAGAAGATCGCGATGGCATCCCTTGAGTTCCAAGACTATGTCCTCATTTGGTGGGAACAAATCATAGAGCGCCGCGAGGCAAGAGGTGAACCACCCATCACTACTTGGGCACAAATGAAGGATGTCATGAGAGCATGCTTCGTGCCTACCTACTACAACCACGACCTCTTCAAGAAACTCCAACAACTCAAGCAAGGAACCAAGAGCGTTGAAGAATACTACAAGGAGATGGAGATTGCAATGATAAGAACCAATGTGACGGAAGATGATGAGCAAACTATGGCACGTTTCTTGAATGGACTCAATCATCCTATCAAGAAGATTGCCGACTTCCAACCATACTCAAATCTCATCGAGCTCGTGCACCAAGCTACCAAAGCGGAACGCCAAGTGCAAGATGATTTCAAGTATGCCAAGTTCTCATCCAAGTCCTACGGCTTCTCCAATAACCAAGCTTCAACGACTCCAACACCGACCACAAGACCCTCTACTTCCAACATCGACAAGTCAACTTCCAAGAAAGCTTCGTCAACTACAAGCCATCCTCCTACGAGCAACTTCAAGCCGAGAGCTTCATCATCACCTACCCCAACCGATGAGACTGTCAAGATGAGTTCCTTCAAGTGTTTCACTTGCGGCGGCCGAGGCCACAAGTCCTATGAGTGCACCAACAAGCGCACCATGATCTTCAACGACGATGGCACTTATGATTCCATGAGCGAAGGAGAAATGGAAGCCCTTGAGAAAGTCGCCATGCACCGCCAAGTGAACAATGAAGAAGAACAAGTCTTTTGTGATGAAGATTCATGTCCCGCACTTGTTGTCTCCAAAGTCTTGACTCTCCAACATCACCAAGAAGAAGACCAAAGATGCACCATATTCCACACCAAGGCCGGCATCAATGGATGATCTGTCAAGGTCATCATCGATGGATGGAGTTGTCACAATCTCACAAGTGAAGAACTTTGCTCCAAGCTCCAATTTCCCAAGACGAAGCATCCACATCCATACAAAGTGCAATGGCTTAGTGACTCCGGCACTATCCAAGTCGAGCACCGAGTACAAATCTCCTTCAAAATCGGCGCCTACGAAGACACCTTGGAGTGCGAGGTCATCCCAATGACCGTTTGCCATCTTCTCCTTGGACGACCATCGCAATTCGATAGAGGAGTCGTCCACAATGGGCGTACAAACCACTATAGCTTCAAGATGCAAGGAAAGGAGTTTGTGTTACGACCTATGTCTCCAAGCCAAGTGATCGCCGATAAGCAAGCCACCCATTGTGGAGAGAATGGTGAGAGAGTGAGCCACCAAAAAGAGAGCGAGCGCCACAAGCCCAAATTGAGTGCCTCCACGATGAGCGAAAACAAGAACCTAGTTCTATTTGCCACCAAACGTGAGATGAGAGAAGTGTGTGAGAACCCATCTAGTGTCCTACACTACATCCTCGTGTGCAAGGACAATGCAACACAAACTAACACTTCTCACACTCTTCCTCTAGTGTTGTCATCTCTTTTACAGGAATTTCAAGATGTTTTCCCCGATGAGCTACCTCCGGGACTACCTCCACTACGAGGCATTGAGCACCGCATCGACCTCATCCCCGGAGCACCGCTTCCGAACAAAGCTCCCTACCGCGTCAACCCCGAAGAAACCAAAGAAATCCAAAGGCAAGTAAAGCATCTCATAGACCATGGACATGTGCGTGAAAGTTTGAGCCCTTGTGCCGTACTGGTCATTCTTGTGCCAAAACGTGACGGTAGTTTTCGCATGTGCTCCGATTGTAGACCTATCAATGCTGTCACCGTTCGTTATAGGTATCCCAGTCCACGCCTAGATGATATGCTAGATGAGCTTAGTGGTGCCACTATATTTTCCAAAATTGATCTTAAGAGTGGTTACTATCAAATCCGCATACAAGAGGGTGATGAATGGAAAACCGCATTCAAAACAAAGTTTGGTTTGTATGAGTGGTTAGTCATGCCTATGGGTCTCTCGGAAGCACCGGGCACTTTTATGCGCCTTATGAATCATGTCTTTCGCCCTTACATTGGTACATTTGTTGTGGTTTACTTCGATGACATTCTTGTGTTTAGCAAATCTTTCCAAGAGCATGTCACCCATGTCCGCACCGTTTTGCAAACTCTTAGAAAAGAGTGTCTCTATGCTAATATGGAGAAATGCCTTTTTGGTGTTGATAAGCTCGTTTTCTTGGGTTTTGTTGTCTCTTCTAAGGGTGTTCATGTAGATGAGTCCAAGATAAATGCTATTAAGACTTGGCCGCAACCAACCAACTTGCATCAAGTGCGTAGTTTTCTTGGTCTTGCAGGTTTCTATCATCGCTTTGTGAAGGATTTTAGCAACATTGCTTCGCCTTTGAATGCTTTGAGCAAGAAGAATGCGCCGTTTATTTTGGGACCATCCCAAGATACCTTATTCAATGATCTTAAGAATTTGCTTACTCATGCTCCCATGCTTGCTTTACCCAACTTCGACAACCCTTTTGAGATTCATTGCGATGCTAGCGGTAATGGCATAGGAGGTGAGTTAACGCAAGAGAAGCGCCCCATAGCTTAATTTAGTGAGAAACTTTCCGGAGCGCAAATCAACTATCCCATCTATGACAAAGAGCTATATGCTTTAGTCTGCGTTTTACATGAATGGGAACATTACCTTCGTCCCCATGAGTTTATCATTCATACCGATCATGAGACCCTCAAGTATCTCAAGGGTAAAACTAAGTTGAACAAGCATCATGCTAAATGGAGTGAATTCATCGAGTCTTTTCCCTATGTCATCAAGTACATCAAGGGTAAAGAAAACATCGTAGCGGATGCTCTTTCCCGCATATGCATGCTAGTCACGCAACTTGAGTTAGATGTCTTTGGCTTTGAGCATATCAAAGAATTGTATGCGCATGATGAAACTTTTGCCACTCCTTATGCCAAGTGTGTGTCGAATACATCGTGAGAATGCTATTACATCAAAGACGGCTATCTTATGAGAGCTAACAAACTTTGCATCCCCAAGTCGTCCCTTCATCTCTTGCTTTTGCAGGAATCACATGGAGGAGGCTTAATGGGACATTTCGGACGCGACAAGATGTTCGCCACGCTCTCGAAGAGCTACTTTTGGCCAAAGATGTTTCGGGACGTCAATCACTTCACCAACCGATGTTCGACGTGCCGCAAAGCTAAGTCCAAAGCTCAATCTCATGGCCTCTATATGCCTCTACCGATTCCATACCAACCATGGGAAGACATTAGCATGGACTTTGTACTTGGTTTGCCTAGAACTCGCAATGGGAAAGATTCCATATTTGTCGTTGTGCACCGTTTCTCCAAAATGGCACATTTTATTCCTTGTCACAAGATAGACGATGCTTCACATGTTGCTAATCTGTTTTGTAGGGAAATATTGCGTCTCCATGGTGTGCCAAAGACAATTTCCTCGGACCGCGATGTCAAGTTCCTTAGCTACTTTTGGAAGACTCTATGCGCCAAGCTCGGAATCAAGCTACTCTTCTCCACGGCGTACCATCCTCAAACCGACGGCCAAACGGAGGTGACAAACCGCACACTCTCCGCTCTACTTCGAGTACTCATCAAGAAGAACATCAAGGAGTGTGAGGAGTGCCTACCTATCGCCGAGTTCGCCTACAACCGAGCAAGACACTCAACAACCGGCAAGTCACCTTTCGAGGTCGTTTACGGATTCAACCCATTGTCACCATTGGACATTCTTCCTCTACCACTCCAAGAGCGCATCAATTTGGACGCAAGTGCGCGTGTGACACATCTCAAGAAGATGCGTGAAGATACAAGAAACACCATCGAGCGCCAAGTTCAACGTCTTGAGACCAAGCTCAACTTCAACAAGCAACCTATGGTCTTCAACATTGGTGATCGAGTGTGGCTACACCTTCGCAAAGACCTCTTACCACAAGAACGAAAATCCATGCTTCGACCACGAGCGGATGGACCCTTCAAGGTGCTTGCACGCTACAACGACAACGCTTACAAGATCGACCTCCCACGCGACAAGTACAACGTGAGCGACATCTTCAACGTCAAAGATCTCTCTCCCTTCCATGGTGATGAAGATTTTGATCCGAGGACGGATCTTCCCCAAGGGAGGGGAGATGATGCGGAGCATCCCAAGGTCATCCCCATGGACCTACCATCGTCTCATCAAGTGCCTACCGGACCCATAACTCGATCACGTGCAAGAGCCCTTGAAACCGAGGTGACATCTCTCCTCTCAATATTCCACTTTGATGCACATGAAGCATGGCTACTACCTCATATGGATACTTTGTGCATACTCAGGTACAATGGAGAAGCTAAGGAGCAAGGACAAGAAGGAGAGGAAGATGGACGAGAAGACGGAGAAGAAGAAGGGCTGCGGGAAAAGTCCCAGCCACCGGACGACTAGCCGGGACCGGACGTCCAGCGCCTGAAGCATCAGTCGAGCCCCAGCGAGCGGACGTCCGGTCCAGACCGGACGACCGGTGCCCTTGCACCCGAGGCCAATGAGCAGACGTCCGGCCCCGACCGGACGACCGGCGCGACCGCACCCGAGCCAACATCAGCGGAAGTCCGGAGCCTCTGGACGTCTGGCACTCCCATCACAGAACGAAACCAGCGGACGACCGGAGGACACCAGACGTTCGGCAGCTCCTGAGACACCGGACGACCGGTCCCCAGCGGACGTCCGGTACCTGTCTATGCACAGTGTTCGGGCCCGAGGCCCATGTACCCCTTCACTTCGCCCCATTTGCACTTAGACTATAAATAGACCCCCCCCCCCATTCATCCTAGCTAGGGTTAGCATTGGTTTAGCTCATTTGAGAGATAGAGCATTGCTCATCCATATCGGATCTACTCGACGAGAGAGACCGCGGCCCCTCTACGGAGAAGATCCACCTTGGATTCAAGACCCCTTTACGGGAAGATCCCCTTGTGGATTCAAGACCTCCTCATGGAGAAGAACCGGTTACCGTGTATCGTCCCTAGTTGTCTGTGGATTCGTGTATCGTTCTATGTACTCGAGGATCTAGCCCATGTGTGACTTATTCGTGTCGGTTTAGTGATTTCCTCTTGTGTTTTCCTTCCATTCATCCTTGTGTTCTTCATGTTTTTCCCCAGGATCCACTCCTTTTGTGAAAGATCGGGCGATTAGGGTCTCTACCCTACATCAGTATGATTGTATGTTGTCCTACGGACTAAAACCCTCAGTTTATATAGACACCGGAGAGGTTAGGGTTATACAAGGTCGGTTACAAGGAAGGAGATCTACATATCCATATTGCCAAGCTTTCCTTCCACGCCAAGGAGAGTCCCATCCGGACACGGGACAAAGTCTTCAATCTTGTATCTTCATAATCCAACAGTCCGGCCAATGGATATAGTCCAGCTGTCCGGAGACCCCCTAATCCAGGACTCCCACAGTAGCCCTTGAACTAGGCTTTCAATGACGATGAGTCCGGCGCGCAATATTGTCTTCGGCATTGCAAGGCGGGTTCCTCCTCCGAATATACCACGGAAGAATTTGAATATAAGGATAGTGTCCGACCCTGCAAAATAAGTTCCACATACCACCGTAGAGAGAATAATATTTCCACAAATCCAATTTGCTAACTTATTTTGGCAACACGACATTATGTCGCGGCCCAGTGGTTATTCGAACAGTTTCCTTTAGCTAGCCCTGCACATAACGTGAGGCAGTTTTTTGACATGTCTTGTCAAAGTAGAGATCATGTCCCCTTATCACGGGATTCTCATCAATACGGGTGTGGGTAACCCAATCGTGCCATCGATTACGGTGCTTGGGGAACAAGCGAGTTTTACCAGGCTAGTGGGGACGCATAGTTTCGTCCGCCCATATAAAGGGACAAGGTTTAACCTTTTTCTACCCATGCCTTCTTCCTCCTTGCTCATCCACTCTTGCACACTCGAGCTCCAGTGCCCAAGTTCGCATTTCCCACCTCGACCTTCTCCAACCATGTCTAGAGCGGGAGGCAGATGGATGGTCTCCTCCGTCATGGAGGGACACATCAAGAAGCTGAGGAGAGCCAGATACTTGCCCGATGACATCGCACACCGGCTCCCAGAAGAGGGGCAGCTCATCCCCACCCCAAGGCCCCATGAGAGGGTAGTGTTCCTCACCCATTTCCTCCGCAGACTGGGATTTCCTCTCCACCCATTTGTCTGGGGGCTCATGTTCTACTACGGCCTGGATTTCCACGATTTGGCCCCGAACTTCATCCTCAACATCTCGGCGTTTATCGTCGTGTGCGAGGCTTTCCTCCGCATCAAGCACCACTTCGGCTTATGGCTGAAGACTTTCAATGTCAAGCCGAAGGTAGTGAGCGGCCGCCAGGCGGAGTGCGGAGGCGCCATGGTGGGCAAGATGCCCAACGTCACATGGCTCGAGGGCTCCTTCGTGGAGACTATAAAGGGGTGGCAATCGGGGTGGTTCTACATCACCGAGCCGCGTGACCCTGCATGGGTAGCGGCCCCCGAGTTCCGATCTAGCTTCCCCACACGGCTCACCTCCTGGAAAGAGAAGGGCCTGTCTTGGGGTAGTTCGGGAGAGCTGACCGTACTCCAAACATGTATTCAAAACATGGTGAACAAGAAGCTCAAGCTCGTTAATGTAGTCCAGGTCATGCTCCACCGCCAGATCCTCCCGTGCCAACAACGAGACTTCAACTTGTGGGAGTTCGACCCGGTGCAACACCGAACTCTGAACAGGATCTTCGACACAACTCACGAAGATGCCTGGAGGGTGCTGTTCAAGAGCGCCGAGGTCCCCCCTCCCATTACTGAGGATCGCGGATTCAGCGCAAAGCGCCAAGCCAGAGCAGTAAGCTGCTTTACCTCTCACAGGATACTTATTTTTTATAGATTGACTCCATGCGGGATCTAAACTCCCATACCTTTGACAGGACTGGCAGGAGACAGCCGGATAGATCGACTGTCTGGCTCCTTTGCCCGAAGGCCCAACAGACGCTCTTCTGGCGAAGATGCTGACTCCGGCTCCTTATACGGTGCCGGAGAAGACCAAGAAGGCCAAGGGAACCCGAAAGAGTTCCCGACACCAGGCGTCGTCGGACTCACCCTCCGAGGACTCTACGGTGCAATCCTCCCCCGAAGACGAGGAGGCAGACGAAGAGGCTCCCCCTCCAGACGGGGGAGACAAGAAAAGGAAGGCCGCCCCAACTGGGGAGGCCGAAGGGTCCAAGAAGGGGAGAACTCTCCTTCCGGACTGCTCTACCGCCGCCGCCGCCGACGAAGACGAGTGGCTGCCCAGGGCCAAGCCCCTGGGGAAGTCGTAAGTATTCGAATACCAGAGTAATTCATAGTATTCCTTTGTCGCACTACTTCACCTAACGCCGAAATATGATTATGCAGGCCGCCCTGAGCCCGTATCGATGTATCATCGGACGGCTCCTTGGGTTCGTCGGATATGGATAGAGACCCAGTCCCGACCGCCACCTCCCCTCATCCTGTGGATGACGCTGAGGTGCTGTCTCATGAGGCACGGGGCCGAGGGGAGACAGTCCCGGAGGCGCCTCAAGGCGGCCTCCCGGACTCCGGGAGCCGAAGGGACAAAGCCTCTGAGAGCTCCGAGTTCGTCCCTCAGCCGAACACCATGCCGAAACCTCCAGTTGTTCCGGACTCGGGCAGGCAACCTCCTTCTAAGAGGGGCGAGACGCCTGTACCGGCGACCTCTGTCCATCCAGAGGCGCCGGACAATCTGCTGGAAGCGCTTCGCAGTGCTTCCATCGACGAGGAGCACCACACTATCATGAGTGCGGTGATCCAGAAGGTTCAGTCCGCCAAAAGTGGATTGCCTGAAGCATGTGCCAGCCTTCTAACAGGCTTTGAGGTAAGTGTTTAAAATATAGGAAAATATTACCGCATAGACAGTAGCCCCTGATGCTCTGTTCGGTGTTCACAAAGAAAAGCCAAACAGAGGATCAAACAATATCACAGGAGTCTCGGCCTTGCTAAGAGGCAGCTCGAGGAGAACAAAGGTAAGTAGTACCTAGTCCGTGGATATGTATAAAAAGAGTGCGATTGCAAAATGACAGGATCATCATGAATTTGGCAGGGGCCACGACCGAAGTGGCGACCCTAAAGCTAGCGTTGTCCGAGGCCGAAGATAAAGCGGCCAAGGAGCGCACCGAGCGAGAAATGCAAGAGGCTCGGGTGGGCGAGGTGCAGCAAGAGCTCCAGGCTCTCATAACAAAGCACGAGGTGTTGGAGCTTGACTCGAAGACGCGAGAGTCTGAGCTTGCCGCGGCCCTCGAGAGCGCAAAAAGTGCCAAGGCCGAAGCCCAAAAGGCCCTCCAGGAGATCGACGCAATGAGGAGGATATCAGCGGTAAGGCATTCTATATGTAGAGCAAGCATGTAAAAGTAAATTACCGATTACTTACCCGAATTCGGAGCTCTCCAGGAGCATTCACAGATTTGCCCCGCAGCGTGTCGGATGCCGCACAGTTTTACCAGGCCGAGGAGGGAAGCTCGTCGGAGAAGCTACTCTGGTCTCAGTATACTGGGACCGAACACCCGATGCCTCTGAGCGACCAACTGAAGCAGCTGGTCGAGCTGCACAAGGCGGCCGAACAAGCCATGAAGGGCTTTATAGTCCGGCTGTGGCCTGGCGATGCCCTTCCGAACAGCTACTTCGGCCTGGTGAGGCATCTTGTGGATGCCTGCCCACTGCTGGAGGTCGTCAAGCGGTCCGTCTGCATCGAAGGTGCACGCCTGGCTTTCGCCCGTGTGAAGGTGCAGTGGGCCAAGCTAGACGCTGTGAGGCTGATCGAGGAAGGGCCACCGCAGGGCAAGGAGCATCGCACCCCCAAAATTTATTGTGAGGGTGTCCTGAAGGGTTCCCGTATTGTAGAGGACGAATGTTCCAAGGATGTAATATTTGAGTAGACTTGCTCGTGTGATCCTGTATGATGAAAACTTGTTTCATATGCGCTATGCCACACTTGTGTGAATTTAAAATATTACCTTCTGTTTGGCTGTTTATCCAATCTGAGAGATGGCTAGTCCTCGGCTTCTGCCCCCATTCCATGAGTGCTGGGGTGTTCAGGATAAACCTGAGCACTCTTGTTCCCATGTTTGGGTCCTTCGAGGGAGGTGCTCAGCACAACAGACAAGGCAACCGGACTAATAATGCTTTATCACTCTCACTTAGACATAGAATTCTATAATTTTAAATTTCGGCGAAGCCCCTGGTATTCGGAAGGCCGAATTTGGGGCGCGATACATGCCTTTTAAGCCGGACAGGGCCGGCCCCTCGCTCTAAGCGGCATAAGTCTTTAGGGACTCGAAAATCTCGCCGAACAGCGACCAGTCTCTCGCCTTATCATGACAGTCAGTTTTAGCTTTCTCTACTGAGGTGCTAAGCCCGGCAGAACTGGGGCACAATCGCAGTAGTTCTCCTAGTGCTACCTTAGCCGATAGAGCGGAACGTAAGGTACCAAAACATAGGAGCCGGGCAAACCCAACATTTGACCAAAGACATGATTCGGAGCTGATGCATATAATGCTATAAGTTCGGGGTGCCGCACTTGTGAAAGTGTTCGGACTTTTCACACCATATTGTGGGGTACGTAAGCCCCTGGTGTATTGGCCGTACCAAAGTGTATGGTTGCAAGGCATCATTAATGAACACACACATATATATGTATATATATAACAAGAATGCAATAATAGTCGTAATGTTATGCATTGTTTATTCAAAAAGGTGTGTTAAAGCAAAATGATACAGATGGTGCGATAAGCCAAGAGTACTATGTCCCTTCCAAGGGCAAGCTGAGGAATAGTATTAAATCAAATATTTCGCTCGTTATTGTATTCCACCTGGGAATTCCATGGTGTGACGTAGCTTTCTGCCTCCTTGGTTGCTGCATCCTGCGTTCGGCAATAGTGCTGCCGAATAGTGTTTCTAGAGATTTAGGTCCTGAAAAAAGAGAAAAATAACCAAACAGGAAGCCCCTAGTGCAGTTTAAGCCACGTCTTGGGGCGTGCCACAGTTGTGCCCCCCTTGCCACCTGTGCCCATGGTATTTTTAATGCGTAATTATGTACACGTGGCACGAGTTTCGCCGTTTGGCTGGGACTGGGGTGGGGGCCGCACTGCTACGCGAGCTCAGATCGCGCCAGGCGGTCTATTTGCCGATTGCTCCGAGCGCGCTTGAAGGTGTCCGGGTCTTGAAACGCCGAACTGGTTGATTGCTTTGAGAGGCTGCTTTGCGCTTCTGCTACGAGGGCCGCAGTGTGCTCCTCTATTCGGAGAGAGCGCTCTGTGTTTCCACTGACTGTAATAACCCCGCGAGGTCCTGGCATCTTGAGCTTGAGGTATGCATAATGCGGTACCGCATTGAATCTCTTAAATCCGGTTCGCCCGAGCAGTGCATGATAACCACTACGAAACGGGACTATATCGAAGATTAACTCTTCGCTTCGGAAGTTATCCGGGGATCCGAAGACCACTTCTAGTGTAATTGAGCCTGTGCAATGGGCCTCTACGCCTGGAATGACACCTTTAAAGGTCATTTTTGTCGGTTTGATCCTTGAGGGGTCTATACCCATTTTGCGCACTGTGTCCTGATAAAGCAGTTTCAGGCTGCTGCCGCCATCCATAAGGACTCGAGTGAGGTGAAATCCGTCAATGATTCGGTCCAGAACCAGTGCGACGAATCCTCCATGACGAATACTGGTGGGGTGGTCCCTGCGATCAAAAGTGATCGGATAGGAGGTCATCGGTTGAACTTTGGGGCGACTGGCTCCAACGCATATATGTCCCTGAGCGCACGCTTCCGCTCCCTCTTAGGGATGTGGGTTGCGTATATCATGTTCACCGTCCGCACTTGTGGGGGAAACCTCTTCTGTCCTCCGGTGTGTGGCTGCCGGGGCTCCTCCTCGTCATCGCTATGTGGCCCCTTGTCCTTGTTTTCGGCAATTAACTTGCCGGCCTGCTTGAACACCCAACAATCCCTGTTGGTGTGATTGGTTGGCTTGTCTGGGGTGCCGTGTATTTGACACGAGCGATCGAGTATACGGTCCAAGCTGGACGGGCCCGGTGTACTTTGTTTGAATGGCTTTTTCCGCTGACCGGGTTTAGAGCCTTTGAATCCGGCATTGACTGCCGTATCCTCGGTATTATCGCTGTTAATGCGGCGCTTATGTTTGTTGCGACGTGACCTGCTATTGCTGTCCTTGGTATCTGAAGTACCATGGTTCTTCGATATGTTATTACTGTGACCCAGCCAGCTGTCTTCTCCCGCACAAAAGCGGGTCATGAGTGTCATGAGGACTGCCATAGATTTCGGCTTTTCCTGACCAAGGTGCCGGGCTAGCCATTCGTCACGGATGTTGTGTTTGAAAGCCACTAGGGCCTCTGCATCCGAACAGTCGACAATTTGATTTTTCTTTGTTAGGAACCGAGTCCAGAATTGCCTGCCGATTCTTCTGGCTGCTGAATTATGTGGCTCAAATCATCGGCCTCTGGTGGCCGCACATAAGTGCCCTGAAACTTGTCGAGGAATGCGGATTCCAGATCTTCCCAACAGGTAATGGACTCTGCTGGCAAGCTATTAAGCCAATGCCGCGCTGGTCCTTTGAGCTTTAGTGGGAGGTATTTGATGGCGTGTAAGTAATCACCACGGGCCATGTGGATGTGGAGGAGGAAATCCTCGATCCATACCGCGGCGTCTGTTGTGCCGTCGTATGATTCAATATTTACAGGTTTGAAACCTTCTGGGATTTGATGATCCATTACTTCGTCTGTGAAGCATAAGGGGTGTGCGGCGCCTCTGTATTGGGCTATATCGCGACGCAGCTCGAATGGGTCTTGCCCGCTGTGTTCGGCCCGGACGGATTTACTTTTACTGTATCCGGCGTGATGTTTATCGTCTCGCATCGTGGCGTGCCCTCGTGATCCGTAGATCGATCTTGCGTGCTTTGCTTTGTCCTCCAATATGTTTCGCAGGTCTAGCGTATCTCCCCATGCCTTTTTATTTGAATGGCGTCGGGGTGTAGGCTGAGTTTTTGGCTAGAATGCCTCTCTATCGCGGCCACGAGGTGGCCGATCAGCCGCGTCATACGCTTCTTCCTCTAGTCGGGGTAGCAATCTGCATTTTGGGTAACCCTTGGAGGGGCGCTCGAGTTTATATTCCTCGGCCGCGAGGACATCGGTCCATCTGTCAGCTAGCAGATCTTGATCAGCTTGAAGCTGTTGCTGTTTTTTCTTAAGGCTATTTGCCGTGGCTATAAGCCGGCGTTTGAAGCGCTCTTGTTCGACAGGATCCTCTGGCACGGCGAATTCGTCGTCGCCGAGGCTTGCCTCGTCTTCGTAGGGGGCATTGTAATTATCATCCTCCGCCTCTCCATCTGCCGCTCTCTCAGGAGGTCTGGCTCCTCAATCCTCCTGCTCTGAATCTTGCTGGAGGGGATTGTTGTTGTCTTCGGCACTATCCGGAGTGTTATTATCTCCTGTGCCGGTATCACCACTTTTGCTTTGGCGGGAATTAGAGCGGCGCTGCTGACGTCGGCGTTTGGGTTGCTTCTTGGAGGGGTCATCCTCCGCTATCTTGTCGCCATTGCCTTCTTTGGGTGTGTCCACCATGTATATATCGTATGATGAGGTGGCTGTCCAGTGCCCTGTGGGCAGTGGTTCCTCTTCGTCTCCCGCATCGTCGTCCATACCATGGATGTCTTCGGAGTCGAAGTCGAGCATGTCGGTTAAGTCATCGATAGTGGCTACTAAGTGGGTGGTGGGTGGGCCACGAATTTCTTCGTCGTCCGCATCCCAGTCCTGCTGGACATAGTTCGGCAAGGATCCTCCTGACAAGGAGAGAGACCTTAATGAGTTCAGTATGTCGCCAAAGGGCGAGTGCTGAAAAATATCCGCGGAGGTAAACTCCATGATCGGCGCCCAATTGGATTCGATAGGAATGGGCGCAGGCGGTTCGGAGTCCGTGGCCAGAGAAGGATTCGGCAGCTTAACAACACGACTCTCGTGCAAGGTAAGGTCAATGTTTGGCTCGATCGCCGCTGAGGGTAAGGCCTCCGTGGAGGGGTCCATCCACCCGTCCATGGACGGCGCAACTGGCTCTGAATTGAGGGTCGGAGCGGCTGCCTGTGCGATCTCCTGAACACTGTCCGATGGTAGAGCTAAATCGTACTCATCGTGACCGCGTGACGCAGAAGGCAGAGGCTCGAATCCGTCGAAGATCAAGTCTCCACGGATATCGACAGTGTAGTTTAAGCTCCCAAATCTGACCTGGTGTCCAGGGGCGTAACTTTCAATCTGCTCCAGATGGCCAAGCGAATTGGCCCGCAGTGCAAAGCCACCGAACACGAAGATCTGTCCGGGGAGAAAAGTCTCACCCTGGACTGCATCGCTATCGATGATAGTAGGAGCCATCAAGCCTAACGGCGACGACATAGAGGAACTCTCAATGAAAGCACCAATGTCAGTGTCAAAACCGGTGGATCTCGGGTAGGGGGTCCTGAACTGTGCGTCTAAGGTGGATGGTAACAGGAGGCAGGGGACACAATGTTTTACCCAGGTTCGGGCCCTCTTGATGTAGGTAAAACCCTATGTGCTGCTTGATTAATATTGATGATATGGGTAGTACAAGAGTAGATCTACGACAAGATCGGAGAGGCTAAACCCTAGAAGCTAGCCTATGGTATGATTGTATGTTGTCCTACGGACTAAAACCCTCCGATTTATATAGACACCGGAGAGGTTAGGGTTATACAAGGTCGGTTACAAGGAAGGAGATCTACATATCCGTATTGCCAAGCTTGCCTTCCACGCCAAGGAGAGTCCCATCCGGACACGGGATGAAGTCTTCAATCTTGTATCTTCATAGTCCAACAGCCCGGCCAATGGATATAGTCCGGCTGTCTGGAGACCCCCTAATCCAGGACTCCCACAACCACCTTTTGTCAGGATAACTTGTACTAGTTGTCCTCCTTGGAAATTGAAAGTTGTGGGATCGCTTCCCGCCTAAACATTTGGAACAGGACTAGGGCCTCTATAAATAGGACTAGCCACCACCTTGGCAAGGGACGGATCATCGAGACCATCCTGACACACACAAGCTCGCCAAGCTCAAGAACACCTCTCCTCAGGAGGCTATTCATCCCTTGTACTAGTTAATCATCAGCCTACGAAGCAATCCACCACAGCACACTAGAGTAGGGTATTACACCACAACGGTGGCCCCCACCAGTATAAGCTCTCGTGTCTCTTGTTCCTTGAGTTCGGCGAGCTAGGCCTAGAGATCATTGCGAGAGTGAGCGAGGGAGAGAGAGAGATCTTCGTGTGCACCCCAGTGTTCTAACCTTAAGGGTTTGCCGGAACCCACGATCCGACATTTGGCGCGCCAGGTAGGGGGGTGGGGGCTTCTAGGAACCGCATGTCGTCGCCTGTATCTTGGGAGGTGCTCAAGCCCCAGCCTCACAGCGTGTCTTCAAGCAGTCTGCTCGCGAGGTGAATGTGGCCCTTCCCAGGCTCGAGGACACGCGGCCGCTCAGGTGGTCCAAGTGTGCCATCACCTTCAGCTCGGCGGACCAGCTCAAGTGCGCGGCAACTGTCGGCGCTCTCCCGATGCTCCGCTCAACCGTCATCAGCAACGTTCAAGTCACCAAGACCCTCATCGACGGCGGCACAGGGCTCAACATCCTGTCTGTTGAGACATTCGACAGCCTTCAGGTGTCATACGGTCAGCTACAGCCTACCAAGGCTTTCTCAGGTGTGACCGATGGTTCCACCACCCTGATAGGGCAGGTCCGCCTCCCTGTCATCTTTGGCCGGCATGACAACTACCGCACCAAGCTCATTGACTTCGACGTCGCCCACATCTGCCTGCAGTACAACACTATCCTTGGATATCCAGCCTTGGCCAAGTTCATGGCAATGACCCACCACGGCTACAACGTCCTCAAGGCGCCAGGAAGCGGCGGCGTCATGTCAGTCGCTTGCGAGGAAAGAGATGTGGTGCGCTCCCTCGAGCGCGCTTACCAGGCTACAGCGGCTGAAGACCCCGACAATAGAGGCAACTCGTGCCCTCTTGAGGCCAACCCCAAGAAGAAGAAGCAGCTACTCCTCCAAGGACCTCAGGAGGGCGGCGTCTCTAGCAGTACCACCTCAGGACTTGCGCCCACAGATCGGACGCCTCCTTCCCTCACATAGGAAGGCGCACCCGGCGCCCTCCTCAGGCTGGGCTCGGGGCTCTCTTCTAGAGGGCCTCTGACCTAGCCAACGTCACGAGGGAGGCGCTCGGGCACCATGTGGAGGCATGCTTCGCCGCATGTTTCCCTCAAGAGGGCGCGAGGCGCGGAGCGCCCAGTGCTCAGGAATTCATCACCAAGGCGATCCAGGAGCTTCAAGAGGCAGGGTCCATACGTGGCGGCCGTCGCCCACCATCCAGCGTAGCTCTCCACCCTGGCGAGGGCGGCGGGCTGTGCGTCTGCGTCGCCATTCCAAGGCTCAACAAGGCCGCGTCTCAGCAATGGTTTTGGCCTTCACGCATTGGACGGTGCAAGGATCCACCTCACAGCTATGTTCGCATGCCGTTTGGCTTGCCGAACGCGGCTGTCACCTTATAGCGCCACCTACGGAGCATTCTAGTGGGTCAGGAGGCACGACATCACGCCGTCCTGGAGGAGATCGCGATGGTTCTTCAGGAGCCACCTGGGCCTACAGAGCCCTTTGAGGCTCAGGACCCTGGCGGCTGGTGAGGAGCAACCTCTTCGGCATGCATCTTCAGCTGCCCCGGCACCACTCCGGCATTGTATCAAGTGACTCTTTATAGTTCATTCAGTAAGGGGCGCCCATCGGGCAGCATTATCCCCAAGTCGCATGGGCCTGTCCCTACGGCGTGTGTCCTTTTGCATCTTTAGCTTACTCTATTGGGGGCGCCTCACGGGCCGCATCATCCCCAGGCCGCTCGGGTCTGTCCCAGTGGCATGTATCATTCTTGCACCTATTTGAACTAATTTGCCTTCTCGTGTGAATTGCTCCATAACCACTACTCACTTGTTGCATGCTCGCCGCGGCCTCCTGCGCTGCCGATCGGCCCCTTACTCATCTCACAAAGGGGGCTACTCATGCTGGCACAGCGCTTGTGCTTGGGTCCGTCCATGCAATGTTGAAAAATCTGTGCGGTCGAGCTCTGGCTCGCGGCATGCCTAGCGCACGTCACCTCACCAGGTCGTTAGTGCCTTCGTCTTCTTGCGGAACGACATGTGGCAGACCGACAGGCGTGGTTGCAACCTGTATTCCTCCCTCGCGCTAACCTGCAGGAATCTCCGAAGGCTGATAGCGGGCGGCACCGTAGGCTCCTTCCTTTTTCATGCAATTCACTTGTGCGTTAAAGGGGGGCTCCTGAGCATCGCGACTCAGGAGCCCTTACTGGCTCTTCAGTCCTCACCCCCGGGCCTTGACCACGACATCACGAACTGGCATACCAGTGGTGGATGAGCTCACTTGAGGGCTGGAACCTGAGGACGCAAAGCACACAGAAGAGCGTGAAAAAGAGGGGGGAGCCAACACGAGGCCTGACCCAGCTAAACTAAAGCCATTAACGCACAAATCGGGTGCTACGCAAGGAATCGACCAAGGATCGCCAAGATAAGTCATGCACTTAAGCCAGCTCGGCGCTGTGACGCGGGGTCTCCATATGTTGCAGCCTTGCTACGGTGATGCCACCTTCCTTTCCCGCCTCCAGGTAGTCGCTTGCATGCTAAAGGGGACCTCTTGAGCATCGCTCCTTAGGAGCTCTCATCGGACCTCGGGCCGCTCACCTCCTGGCCTTGACCATGACATCGTGACCTGGCATACCAGCAACGGCTGAAGCCTGCCTGGGGACTGGGACCTGTCGGCGTAGAGCACTAAGCTACCGCAAGGTTGGAAAGGGGGGACCGAGCCGGAGCAAGATGCGCGGTCACAAATTTCATAATAAGAGTAACATTGCTGCAAAAATCGCTACAAAGTCTTTACATGCCCCCACGGGTTCGTCTCGATCTCTCACAGGGAACAAAAGAAGAAGGTTTCTAGAGGTAATATCTACAGGTGTCGCCGCCGGCGCCATCATCAACAGTGGGCCACGAGGGACCGGCGCCAACCCCATCCAGATCAGCGATGGCGACGAGCGAATGCCGCCGCTGCGCTCCGGGCACGATGGGAGCTCGGTGGCACGTAGCTGTCGTCGCTCGTCTGGCTCGGGAGAGCCGCTGGACTCCCAGGAGCCACCGCTGATGCTGGAGGAGCTGTCAGCAGGTCCAAGGGTGGGCTAAGCGCATGACGCCGTGCCGTCCTGACGGCCCCCTCCAGGGCAGCACTCTAGGCGGCGGCCTTCCTCATCAAAGACCCTGAAGAACATCGTGGAGGGGCCGTCGTACTAGAAATGGATCACGAGGGCCCCCTCCACGCGACATACGCGAGCGACCTCGCCCCATCCATGGGTCATGAAGATCTTGCCCTGGGAGACGGCCTCAACCTCTGCTCCCATCGTCGGGGTACCGCACTCAGCGTGCTTCAGCCATAACTCGAGTGGCCCCCTTGGCGGCATCACTTCGGTAAAGAAACAGCGGGAATCGGATCAACGTGCGCAGTGGCATCGCCGCCCACACCACGAGTTCTCGCGAGGAGCCCTCGGCGTGTGTTCGCGGGGTGCCGATGGGTGCCACCACTGCACGGCCATCGCGGCCATGGCGCGAGAGGCATCGGTCGCTGCCTCCTCCAGAGCCTCCTGCCTGAGCGTACAAGGGCAGCGGGTAGCCCGGGCGAGGCCGCTCGTACCAAGGCCTCGTCACCTCCGGCCTCACGACAATGTCGTAGGAGCGGACCGGCCTCTTCTTTGATGGGAGTGGCCCAAGTTCTTCTTGGGGGGGTTCCCCTTCTCGGCGGTGGAGAACCTCCTTATTGGTGCCATGGGTGTCGCCGCAAGGAGGAGGAAGAAGAAGCAAGCGGGACGGAGGAGGAGACGAGCAACGAGGACTCCGCCCCTGCCTCATTTATAGCCAGAGGGAGGCCAACCACCGGCCTCCATGATCTAAGGTAATGATGATTTTCTTCTACATGCAGCAGGGTCTCGTCAAGTCGGGCAGTTGCCGAGGCATCATGGGGAAGTAGAGACGCCCATGACATATCAATCACCACGCGTCAATCGAGGCCGCAGGCTATTGGGGCCGGCGGTGCTCTGCACTTGCCCCTTGTCTTCGCCTTGAAGCCATGTCCGAGCGCGCCTTGGGCCTTGGGCTACTATCGGTGTCCTAGGAACGGGGGTAGCCAGACTTGCCTGACTGCGGCTCAGGGCGTGGCTCATCCAGCGGCCTAGTACGGCCCATCTTCACCAGCAACCACTCAAGACCCTCGCGAGGGGCCAAGCCTCGCGAGGCGGACGACACAAAGACCTCCTCCGGGCCGGCCTCCCTAGGCTGGCTCCCGAGGAGCGGAGATATCTATGCAAGGGGCACCTCACGAGGTTCATGTGATGTGAGCCATGACGACCAAGGCCAGGCAGGCACCAGCGGGCACAGGGTGCCAGTTTCTTCTTTGGTGCTAAAGACGCAAGCGCAGGCGAGGAGTCTCGAGGCATCAGGCAAAGGTTTCCATATCGGTGCAACAAGACCAAGACCAGCAGGATGGCATGACGGAGGTCACCGCGGAGCCCACGGGGCCGTCACCACCAGAGCCTTTGGCAGGCGAAGACCATCTTTTGTCAGGATAACTTGTACTAGTTGTCCCCCTTCGAAATTGGCCATTTTGGGATCCCTTCCCGCCTAAACATTTGGGAAGAGGACCAGGGCCTCTATAAATAGGACTAGCCACCACCTTGGCAAGGGACGGATCACTGAGACCATCCTCACACACACAAGCTCACCGAGCTCAAGAACACCTCTCGTCAGGAGGTTGTTCATCCCTTGTACTAGTTCATCATCAGCCTACGAGGCAATCCACCACACCACACTAGAGTAGGGTATTACACCACAACGATGGCCCGAACCAGTATAAGCTCTCGTGTCTCTTGTTCCTTGGGTTTGGCGAGCTAGGCCTAAAGATCGTTGCGAGAGTGAGCGAGAGAGAGAGATATATCTTCGTGCGCACCCCAGTGTTCGAACCTCAAGGGTTTGTCAGAACCCACAATCCGACATACACTATATAAGCTGGAGCCTCAGCGCTTGTTCGCTAGGGTTTGCACTCTCCACACTCTCGCTGCACTACATATATATACACATTGGAGGCTCAGCGTTTCTTTGCCAGCGTTTGCTATATTCACAGTATCTCACCCTCTTCACCAGATCTAAACAAAGACTGCGTTGTGGCCTCTGTCTCTCTACCCCTCACAGCTGGTGAAGGAGGCGTCCGGATCCCGTCGCACCGGGAAGGGGAGGAGGTGCAGCGTTCACTCTATCACCTTCGGCGAGGGAGGCAATCCACTGCCGGCTGTGCTATTCTCTTTCACCCAGCGCCTGTGCGGGAGGGCCACCGACCCCTTCTTCCTTGCAGTCATATGTAGTGTGGGCAGATCCGGCCTCCCGCCGCACACCTTTCCACATCCCGACGACCCTAAGGTATAAGTTTCTTTGAAACCGTCATTGCTCTAGCTGCATACGGATCTTTTTCAGTTCTGTAGTCGAATCTAGATCTTGGTTCAAAGAGGAAAGAAGGGTGTGGTGGGGTGGAGCTCGAATCTAGGACGTGGTTCAATGAGGAAAGGAGGGAGGGAAAGTAGTATAGACTGGCTATCCAGCCGCTTTGTTGGTCGAAAAGGGAAAAAGGGGGGTAACCCAGTAAGGAACTGATCTGTTTGTTGAAAAGGGAAAGAAACAGGGATATCTATTCAACTTGTTGCTATAGCAAACTTAAACGTCACACCGGCGACTTTGCTTGATTTCAGTGCAACTGTACAAAACGAGATTGGATTTCCTATTTGTGTTGGCAGATTTGTAGGTGATCCTGTGTGCGTCATGACAGGTTGGTACTTGCCTTCATCCACATGATCGTGCAGTGTGTTTTGAGATGTTGTGCTACTTGTATTGGTACTGTTTTAAATAAATGTTGAATTGAACCTATTGTATTGCTCTCTTTTCCCATTAAGCAGTGAACAAAAATGGTACCAACCCAGACATGATGCTTGTTGCTTTGTTACAACAAACTCTACATCACCCCCTTTATAAGTAGATGGAAGCACATGGTGTTGTTGCACCCACTCTCCCCTGGAATTGTTTATGCCTTTTGTTAATCTAATGCCGCTGGTAAAATTAAGCAATGCCACTCTCAGAATTAACTACTGAATCTTAATTCAAAACTACAACACTTGTTAGGGATTGGCGGGATTACAATTTTTGTGGCCGCATGTTTCATCCTCCTTTATTGGCCAGTAATTGATTCTTTTTTTTCCTCTATTAAAATAGGGATATCTATTCAACTTGTTGCTATTGTGACATTTTGCTTCGCTACGCGAAACACTTTTGATTTAAGAGTGTTTTGTGCAGTTCAACTTGAATGTCACACCGGCGACTTTGCTTAATTTTGGTGGAACTGCACAAAAGGAGATCATGGATTTTCATATATGTGTTGGGATTTCTTTCAAGTCCTCCTTGCAAGTTGTTTCAAATCTTGGTAAAGAAAGGTCAGTACCGACTTTCATCCACAAGATGCTGCAGTGTGCTTTGAGATGTTGTGCTACTTGTATTGGTACTATTTTAGATAAATGTTGAATTGAAGCTAGTGAACTGTTGTCTTTTACCATTAAGTGGGCAAAAATTGTTCCAACCCAGACATGCTGCTTGTTGCTTTGTTACAACAAACTCTGCATCACCCCCTTTATAAGTAGATGGAAGCACATGGTGTTGTTGCGCCCACTCTCCCCTGGAACTTTTTATGCTTTTTCTTAATCTAATGCCGCTGGTAAAATTAAGCAATGCCACTCTCAGAATTAACTAATGAACTGTTTTAAGAGAATTTCTTTGTTAATATGACTCAATGCAACCGTTTTAGAAATTCTACCGTCCTATACTTTGTTTTCCATCAAGATAAGGTAGATGCTTCTTTTTGTGGCCGCACGTTTCATCCTCCTTTATTGGCTAGTAATTGTTTCCTTTTTTGCCTTTGTTAAAACAAGGATATCTATTCAACTTGTTGCTATAGCAAACTTAAATGTCACATCGATAACTTTGCTTGATTTCAGTGCAACTGCGCAAAGCGAGATTGCATTTCCTATTCTATTCATGTGCTACTTGTATTGGTACTGTTTTAAATAAATGATGAATTGAAGCTATTGTATTCTGTCTTTTACCATTAAGTAGTGAACAAAAATGGGACCAACGCAGACATGATGCTTGTTGCTTTGTTACAAAAAACTCTGCATCACCCCCTTTATAAGTAGATGGAAGCACATGTTGTTGTTGCGCCCACTCTCCCGTGGAATTGTTTATGCTTTTTGTTAATCTAATGCCGCTGGTAAAATTAAGCAATGCCACTCCCAAAACTAACTACTGAATCTTAGTTCAAAACTGCAACACTTGTTAGGGATTGGCGGGATTACCATTTTTGTGGCCTCATGTTTCATCCTCCTTTATTGGCTAGTAATTGATACCTTTTTTGCCTCTGTTAAAACAGGGATATCTTTTCAACTTGTTGCTATTGCGACATTTTGCTTCGCTTAATTTTGGTGGAACTGCACAAAAGGATACCGGATTTCCATATATGTGTTGAGATCTCTTTTAGTTCTTCCACACGAGTTGTTTCAAATCTTGGTCTTGAAAGATCAGTACCGACTTCCCTCAGAATTAACTACTGAATCTTAGTTCAAAACTACAACACTTGTTAGGGATCGGCGGGAGTACCATTTCTATTAGGGATCGGCCGAAGTACATGTGTAAGAAATGTATTGTTCAGATAATGTCTCTGTTATTATATATAAGTTACAATGTTTTACAAATGGTACTATCCTTCTTTGTAGTTCTTTCTACATGTTTAACCAAGGTATTGTTAAGATAATGACTATGTTAAAATGAATCAGTCACATTGTTTTAGGAATGGTACTTTTCTGTTTTGTCGTTCTTTATACATGTTGAAACAAGGCATTGTTAAGATAATGTCTCAGTTAATATGAATGAATCACACTGATTGAGAATTGCTACTCTCCTGCTTTGTTTCCCATTAAGATAAGGTAGATCAGTAGATGTTTTTCTTCTGGGAGTACAAGTCATCAACCGTTATTTCTCAGCAATTGTTTCCCTTATACGTATTGTTGCTTATAGGGATATCAAAATTAAAGCTCGGTTTTATTCTGACTTTGATTTTAGGTGAAGTGCACAAAAGGAGCCAATGTGTCTAAGGCAAGCTGCTGCATTAGTGGGTCCAGTTGGTATTACCACTTTGTAGAAAGCAGCAGTCACTATTTGCACTAAATTATACAAGGAATGATCGAAAAGCTTTACAGAGTATTAGTAGACGCTGGTGACATGACTAGTCTGCAGAGAGCATAGACGCTGGTAAACTCTACAACACGTGGAGTGCATTGAGCAAAAAGTGCCCAAACAAGTACACGAAGCCAGGACAGGACTCCAAATCTGTCAATGTCATTCTAAGCAACAATGATGGGGCATCTGGGTATGGTAATCTGTTTACCGTACTTTCAGTTTGTTACTCCATCGATTGGTGGGTTGATACGGGGGCCAATATTCATGTGTGTGCTGATGTGTCTTTGTTTTCTGGCAGCATATAAATACGAAATCCACAGGGATACTTAGGTTAATTTTAGTGGTACTGCACAAAATGTTCACATGGCTCATGTCCTCCATAATACTTCATCATGCACAATACATCGAATGGTTCTCTAATCATTCGTCATCACATTGAGCCACCGGACTATCGGATGACAACCTGATGACAAACCCTGCCCATTCCACAGTCATAGGCATTACATATTTTGAATGGGAAAATCTTGTCAAAGTTTAATCATTGATGTTAGCAAGAATACATTAGTTTAATATATTAGAATTGGAAAACCTTGTCAATTTTTGCTCATTTATGTTAGCCAGAAGATATGCATTTGATATTTTTGAGCGGGGAGCCTTTTGCTTTGAGCAATGTCGATCGTTTTTTCCTATTCCTGTCTTCAGTTCAGAAGTAAATATTTACTCTGCTGAGATGCATAGTCACATGAATGTTGACTTATGTAAGGCATTTTAAGAGTTTGTTCTGAATGTTTTCTATGTAATGCCAGGCCTTGTGAGTTTGATTGCAAAGTTGAGCTTGGAATGCTTTGCATGCGGCATCATGAGCTGTTCACCGTGCCTCCTGAGAATAATGCTTCATATTGTTTTGTATGTTGATCTAATGCCCGTGATTTGCATGTTAAGAAGATCATCCTCTTCTGTTGTTTCTGTGGTTAAGAAGTTCATTGTCTTATGTTTAGAGGTCAAACCTTATGATCTTCTGACCAACTCATCATCTTAGGCCGTAATTGGATCGTCGTTTTCCAACCAAAACCTCTTGTAAAACTGACACTTGTAAATAAAAGCAGATGGTCTCGGGCGAAGCGCTTGGTTGGTCGTGTTCAACTAGTAAAATATACACTGGTCTCTCAAATTACACGTGTAACTCGCCGGTTTTACTTACAGCCCTCGGTTTCATTACGCCTGTATTTTACACGTTGTTTCCGATGACGAGTAAATTACACTTGTATCTTAATACAGGTGTGAAATAAAACAGAGCTCCCAAGCACGGCCTTACCGTTTCATGCCATCTCAGTCTCTCGAAGGTGCTCATAGGTGTCCGATGATCCTGAATGAGCAGCGGACGCTGTATCAGACCATCCATAGGGCCCGTGAGGCATTTCTCTTTAGAAAAGAATGACCTTGGTTAACACAAGCCGGAAAACACAATATGCGTATGTGCCACACCTTCATAACTCCAAATACCCGGATTCCTTCCTTTCTCTCTATAAGAATAGTTCATTCCGAGGTGTGAAGTGGGAGAGAGGGATGTGATGATTGAGGTTTTGAATAAGACGACCTTTGCATTTTAGATTTGGGGATGATATCTTTCTCGAAACAAACAAAAAGGAAAAGAAAGAGAAAATAGAAATCATGATCAACTAAGCCCTCTCGAGGGCTTGCTTAAGAATAAGAAAGAAGAATCTTATGGAAATAGCATGGTGTCACCTTTTGCGTCGTGTCAAAAATAGCCATTCCCGAGATTAGCCACCCGCCTGGGGAGTTTATAAACAAAAAATATCACTAATTTGTGCTTCCCGATACTGTATTTGAAGCAGTTCTTCGAATTCCTTTTGATATGCAATTGAAACAAGTTCTTGCTAATGGAAAAAAGGGAGGGTTGAATGTAGGTGTTGTTCTTATTTTTCCCGAGGGATTCGAATTAGTGCCGCCCGATCGTATTTCCCCTGAGTTAAAAGAAAAGATAGGAAATCTTGCTTTTCAGAGTTATCATCCCGATAAAAAAAACATTCTTGTGATAGGCCCTGTTCCCGGTAAGAAATATAGTGAAATTATCTTTCCCCTGATTCTTAAAATATCCCATACATGTAGGGGGAAACCGAGGAAGAGGACAGATCTATCCTGATGGTAGCAAGCCTTTTTCAAACCTGCTCTGCTCCCATTTAAGGAAAAAAAGAATTTCACGTTCTTCCTGAAAGGAAGGGAGGATTAGGAAAGTCCTATTGATTGCTGCTTTCTCCAAACCGCCGGCAAAAGCATGAAAAAGGCTCGAATGGTACGATCCCTCATCACCCCAGAAAGTTCAATAGCTTTACGTCTGCTATCCCGATCATGATTTTCCTACCCTGAGGGGGAAAGTAAAGGCCCTTCCCCCTTTGGAAAGCTGTGGGCTAGGAGGGATTCGAACCCCCGACACCGTGGTTCGTAGACACATGCTCTAACCCTCTGATCTACAGGCCCATATGTCTCCACTAGATCTCTTCCCGGGGGTACCCCTTCATTTTAGGTTAAAAAGATGGGAAAGCTCCTTTCTCTCTATAAGAACAGTGTGTTCCGAGGTGTGAAGCAAGGAGATTCCCCAAAATCATGCTAAGAATAGCTAGGATTTCCAAAAGAAGATGCCATTTGTTTGATTAGAAATAAAAGAAATATCGAGAATTCGAATGGCTGAAGCTGAAGCAGCTACTTTCGAAGTAATAGAATGAAAAGCAACAACTGGAGTGGGGGAGTCAGAGTCGAAAATAGGATTCCTCGTAAGGACGTAGGGATTTCTATGTAAACAGAGTATCCTAATTCCATAGGCTTGAATGACCCCTTCTCATAATAAGAATGTGCACGGTCTAGTTCGGTATGGAATGAACTTATAATCTGATGATCGAGTCGATTCCATGATTATAAGTTAATAACCCTAGCGCACATTCCCATTTTAGGCGGAACAAATCTACTAATTCTTTTATTCCAGTTAGTAAGAGGGAGAATGGCAGTTCAAAAAAAACGTACTTCAATGTCAAAAAAGTGTATTCGTAAAAATATTCGGTAGAAAAAGACTTATTTTTCCATAGTACAATCTTATTATTTAGTAAAATCAACATCATTTTCGAGCGGTAATGAGCATCCAAAACCAAAGGGTTTTTCTGGGCAACAAACAAATAATAAGATTTTGGAATAATATGAATTGACTTATCAAAAAAGTTTTTCTCTAAGGAAATTAATGCACGTCATAGTCTAATTTCTATTATTATCGACAGAAATTCAAATCATTTTCTCGAGCCGTGTGAGGAGAAAACCTCCTATACGTTTCTAGGGGGCATTGTTTATCTACATCTACCCCTATAAGCTTTCTATCGAATTGTTGCAATTGATGTTCGATCTCGAAGAGAAGGAAGAGATCTTCAAAAAGTAGGTTCTTATGATTACCCGAGTGGTACTTCTTTCCCGTGTTTCAAATACTCCGTACGGTACCTAATAAGTTATTGGGCGTTATTTTAATGGTTTATGTGCCAACAGGCTTATTGATAGTACCTTTTCTAGAGAATGTCAATAAATTCCAAAATCCATTTCGCCACCAGTCCGTCGTCCTTCGAGTTGTTGCACTCGCCGTGGCGCCGAGCATTGTCAACATGGTCAACGAACATGAGGATTCAGGACATGACTTTATTTTGACTGGATGATGGTAGGGACCCACTAGGGCCATAGCCGTACGTATGCAAGTGCCTCCTTATTATGTACAACTATATTTTTTTGCTTCCTCCTGGTTTCCTGACATCACGGCCCCACACCATTGTCAACCTATGTAGTCAATAAATGAGAGAATAGCACAAGGAGCGGCGACAGCTAGGACCAAGCAGCTCGAGCAGTGCAGAGTTTTTCTTGAGCAATGTTTTCATTGTTGTTCACGGGAGAGTAGGGTATTAACTGGGTTGGCTGTGGCCCATCTAGCCTAGGCCAGATATCCAGCCCAGATATTAATTTTTTTCAAGCTGAAAATGGCTAGCCCAATTAAACTTTTTTGAGGAATACCCAGACAGGGTCAAGTTGTTATTCTCCGCCCCGCTAGGCTGCAAATCTTTCCTAGGAGGGATGCATTAGGCTTAACAGGAAATGGGCTTTAATAAATATTAAATGGGATGTAATTATAAAAATTGGGCAGTAACTATAAAAAATGCACCATACACGTAATTAGTTTATAAAATATTATTTTTGGATCTTGAAATTTTTAATTTCATTAATTGTTGCGCGCGCAATGTTTTGTTGGATTTTTACGTAATACAAATTTATATTAAAATTGTATTTAATCTGACTAGAAATTTCGGGATAAAAATATTTCGTATCCCGCCAAAATGTTTTTGAATTATGTTTTGAATGGTTGGTTGAAATGATTAATCATTGTCCTTGCTAGAAAATGGGTTGTACTTTTAACAAACTGTAAATGGGCTGTAGTAAATTCCAATAGAATTCAAAAATGGCCTGTACATTCTTACAAATCGCAAATGGGCTATAAGTTCTCTGCCACACACTTGTGGGCCTACTAAGTTGACGCGTCCCTTAGAAAAGTAAGTTGACGCGCACCCTAAAAAAGTAAGTTGATGCATATGCAAGGCTTTGTCAACTTAAGGTCAACACACGGTTCTAGCAGTAGTGGCCGTTGGATGTCCATCCAACGGATGTCGTGCTTCTTCTTCAATCTCGGATATTCTAGTTTCAGCCGCCCAAAAAATCATTCCTCCCCCTACCATCTGGGGTGCATCATTTCGGAGGCTGACCTATGGGCCTACTAAGTTAACACGTACAAGGGCTTTGTCAACTTAGTCATTGTAAACGATTCTACTTGCAGTGACCGTACGATGTCCATCCAACGGCCGTCGTGCTTCTTAAACCTCTGGTCTTCTTGCTCCAGCCGCCCAAATCAGCATCGGTCGTGCCACCATCTCCCGCCTCCCATGGCCCGCTTTGCTGCCGCAGAGGCCTCACCGCCCCTCCTACTCCCACCGCTGGCTAGGCCATCCCTCTACTCACCCACACCCCCTATTATTCTGCGGTGACGGTAGCCTCACACCGCAGCTGAACCAGTGAACCCTCGTACTCCTCTCCGCATGGGCATCCACTACCATGTCTTCCCCGGCTCTGCGTCATCCCCTTCCTAGGCCTCACTGTCGTCCACCGCCCTGGTGCTCTCGGCGCGGCATGGTCAACTGGGTCAACGAACGACATCCCTCAGACGTGGACTGTATGTGGAGAGGCTGACAGCTGGGTCCACGGCCGCACACAAGGAAATGCCTCGTTATTACGCGCAAAATAATGATTCCTCCACATGACATCTGGGACCCACCGGAAGGGCCTCTGTATTTCACGAAAAAACATTCCCCCCACTGGCAGGTCGGACCCACCAGCTATATCTTCGCACACAAGGAAGTGCCTCCTTATTACACACAAAAAATGAATACTCCCCCTTCTAGCTGGGACCCAGCATAGTGGGAGGCTGACTTGTGGGCCTACTAAGTTGACGGGGACGGAGGGGTTTCTCAACTTAGTCAATATGAACGATTCTAGCTCAAGTGAATGTACGATGTCCGTCCAACGATCGCAGTGCTTCTTCAACCTTTGGTCTTCTTGCTCCAGCCGCCCAAAGCAGCGCTGGTCGTGCCGCCTGCTCCTGCCTCCTGTGGCTGGCTGTGCTGCCATGGAGGCCTCACCGCCCCCTACTACTCCCACCGCTGGCCAAGCCAT
The DNA here is from genome assembly GCF_056163025.1 of Triticum urartu. Classification (NCBI taxonomy): domain Eukaryota; kingdom Viridiplantae; phylum Streptophyta; class Magnoliopsida; order Poales; family Poaceae; genus Triticum; species Triticum urartu. The sequence continues at coordinate 263,295,769 of NC_141876.1, forward strand.
CCCTCCACTCACCCACACCCCCTGTTATTCTGCGGCAACGGCAGCCTCACACAGAAGTCGAACCAGTGAACCCTCGTACTCCTCTCCGCATGGGCATCCACTGCCGCTTCTTTCGCAGCTCCGCGTCGTCCCCTTCCTAGGCCTTGCCGTCGTCCACCGCCCTGGTGCTCTCGGCACAGCACGGTCAACATGGTCAAGGAACGACTTCCATCGGAAGAGTACTGTACGTGGAGAGGCTGACGGCTGGGTCCACGGCCGCAGCAAGGAAGTGCCTCCTTATTACACGGAAAATAGTGATTCCTCCACCTGACAACAGGGACCCACCGGACGGGCCACCGTATTTCACAAAAAAACATTTGCCCCCTGACTGCTAGGACCCACCAGCTACATCTTCGCACACAAGGAAGTGCCTGACAGTTGGGACCCACCCGGTCAAAGCGTACGTAGCGTTGTCATTCTGGTCGCGAACGTGTAGGTACATACGATCGGTCTGTCTGCACGCTGCACCGATGAACCGTGGTCGTGTAAGGTAGGGCACATGTTGTAGTAGAGGCGCGCACGTAGCATGTACACGTACGAATAGCGGCCAGGGTGCAAGAAAGTAAATACGGCCACGTACATACATACGGGCGGGGTTTCAAACGCCTACTCGCGCATATGTAAGGCCAGGGCTCGTGTAGATGGCTAGGCCGGAATGGAGAAGCTGCGCCGTCGTCATGATCATGGGGAGGCAACCGGCTGGGTCGGAACGGAATACGCCGTCATGTTCATTGGGAGCCAAATGGCTTGGACGGAACAACCGATAGAAACGAGGCCTAGCATACCAAAGATCAGAGGAAACGGCCTTGTGTTCGACCGGCCATAGTCGAAACAGGATCCTATTCATCGGGAGGGGTCTGGCATACCGCAAAACGGAGGAAACGGACCTCCTATGGTGGAAACGAGGTCTTGTTGATCGGGAGGGGTGTGGCGTACCGCAAAACAGAGGAAACAGACTTGTGTTGGAGTGCTACGGTCGAAACGGGGGTCCTTTTCATCGGGAGGGGTGTGGCGTAACGCAAAACAGGAATCCACGGTGATGTACGGTGGAACCCAAGATGGCCGATCTTTCACGAAAGGAGCGGATCCCTTGATGAACACGAAGAACACGAGGGGAAACACGAGAGAAACACTAAAACCAACAAGTATGATCACACATGTGCTAGATCCATGAACACAAAAGGAAATACATGATCCACGATCAACAAGGGATGATACACGGTAACCAGTTCTTCTCCAAAGGAGGTCTTGATGGGGCCACCCAAAAGGGGGTCTTGAATCTAAGGGGATCTTCTACGTAGAGGGGCCGCGGTCTCTCTCGAGGAGTAGATACGATGTGGATGAGCGAGGCTCTATCTCTAATATGAGCTATCACAACGCTGACCCGCAAATGGTGGGGGTGGAGGAGTATATATAGTCTAGAGCCACATAGGGGCAAGTGGGAGAGGGATACAAGGCCAAAGGCCCGACTGCACACAGGCAGGTACCGATCGTCCAGTGGCCCAGGAGGGACCGGTCGTCCGCTAGTCACTGGACGTCCACTGAAGACATTCTATGAAGAGGCACCGGACGTCCAGTGTCTTCGGATGACCATTAATATTACTGGTCATCCGGTGGGGGCCGGACGTCCGCTCGCTGGGAGGTGTTGTAGCTGGCGTTGGCTGTGCTTCAGGCGCCGGTCGTCCGGTGGAGGACGGACTTCCGCTCACTGGCCGATCGTCCGGTGGAGGCCGAACGTCCGCTCGCTGGAGCTTCTTTGGCAGCTCCTTGTACTTGGTGTCCTTGCCGTCTTGTCGATGGTCTTCCTCTTTGTTCCTGGTCATGCATAGCACATATATTTGAGGTAGTAGCCATGTCTCACGTATGGAAAGTGATGGTTCGAAGAGGAGCGAGTTCACCTTGTGTCTAATGGTGTATAGTTGAGGTCTCATCTTATGTATCCTTGGGGCTTGGAGAGTAGTCGGAGTGTACATGGGGATGAACGTGGGATGCTCCGCATCATCTCCCCCCCCCCTTTGGGAAGATCTGACCTCAGATCGTGATCCTCATCACCATGGAAACGGTTGTTGTGGACGGACTTGTAGTTGGACGGAGTTGAAGACATTGTGCAATCCAAGTACTCCAAGGTGTCACCGGAGTGGTATACATGCAAAAAGAGCAAACACAAACAACACTTGGAAATACAATGGTTAGCACACACAAAGTGTCCATCATGTAAGACTAAGTCCGTTCGGCAAGATTGTTCGTGACCAAGCGCATGAAGCTTATGAAGATGGTACAGAATGAGATGTAAAGGAGCAAAAGCATTCATTGTGCACACAAATGTATTGTGAATGTGATCAGTGCAACCATTGTGCAAAATGATGTCATAATGGGATGGTTTATCAAAAGTATGAACATGGTAATGGGTGCTCAATATGAGTATGTGATCATGCAATTGATGATGGGCAATATGATCAGGATGTATGAAGATGCCATCAAGAAAGATCACAACAAATTTGCTAAGGAAATGCACAAGCTCATATATCATGGATGACATGGGAATACAAGATGCAACAAGGCAATCATAATGTGAGTCAATCCATGCATAAGATACAAATTTGTCATGTGTATGATATGTCCATCGAGCATGACATGTGTGAGCACAATCAACAAATATGGAGGTGTTGGTGTACCAATGCTCGATGTCGTGCCATGAGTGGAGGTTCGAAGGTGCATCCAATAAGTCCGAGCGCTCCTCAATGTGAAGGTCCATAGAGCCAATCTTCAATGTCGCTCCTCCGTTCGCGAGATGTATCATGTAGACAACAAGAAGGAAACAACAATGAAAGAGTGACCCATCCAATATGCGTATTTGAGGATGGATTAGAGGGAAGGAGTTCACCTTTAAGAGAATGTCGAAAATGTTGGTGTCGCACATCGTGTGTGTCTTCACATGACCAAGTTGTCACATAACAACACCGCCTTGTGAATCCTCCGAAATGAAAGAACATGACAAACACTTGGAAAAACAAATGAGGTTAGCGGAAGTGCAAAACCTATCATTCGTGTGGTAAGATACCCAACAAGTGTATGTATCATGCTCATCATAAGAAAGGACAAGGGAGCATTTCAGAGTATGGAGGCATATGATGCAAGAAAAACAAAATACAATAGGTTCAATGAAACAAGCATGCATCACAAGTAATATGTCCAAGTCTCCACGATCAATAAGCATATCAAGTTGGCACTCAATACAAGTGGATATGAAGGATGCCACTAATGGAGATAAGAGACAATGATCAAGATAAATCATGTGAGAGGCAAGAGCATATATGTCATCAACCTAAGAAAGCATGTAAGAATGGAACATGGGTGATGCGACAAAGCAAGTAATCAAAGCGATCAAGTGGTGCAAGCTAGTAGTGCAAATATGCAACATACTAGAGGTAATCATGTCAAGCATGTCATGGGTGCAAATAGTGTGCATGAATAATTCACATGACATAGCACAAGCTTAAAAGGAGGATATGAGTAAAGTATCATGAATGTATTGGCGAGAGGCCATTTGTAAGTAGCAATGGGACATTATGACTCTCCCAACACAACAAGCAAGAATAGCATGAGGCACATGGTAAACATGGCAATAGCAACAAGGATCTCCACCAAGCATGCAAATACACATATGAGTAGTTAAATGGTGAATCATGGGTAAATGCAAGCAAGGGTCACAATTGCATGGCAAAGGCATAGAAACAAGCATAACATGCAAAGTGAACATGGTAGAATGGGCATAAGGTAATAAGTGATATATATCCCATAGCCGTGTGAGAGCCAAGTATAATAGATGTGTGTAGTCGTTGCACGAAGAAAATGGTGGGAAGGACAATCTATAGGATCCCAAGTCATCGTTGCTCACAAGAGCTCGTTTCGTCAACTCTTGGGATTGAGAGGTTGACGAGTATACGTGAGTACCTACACAAAACAAAGACAAAGAAAAAATTGTGTGTGCACGGTATATGTACACATCATCCATCATGATGCGCATGTGTTTGTGTTGGTCAGCACAAAATATCCAATGCTCAAATAAATGAGATGTGTGATATAGAAACATGTCATCCATCATGATAGGTTTATTGTTATGTATAGCATAATGGAGACTCAAATTGTGTAATGCACCATGGGAAATATCTAGGCCATTGTTATGTGTGGAATTCATATGGTGCAAGCAATTATGAAAATCATGCAAAGTATGGAATGCATCAAAATCTCCTAATATGTATGAGGAAACTATGGGGATCTCCTCATGATCATTAGTGGAAACATCACATGGAGAATATTGACAACATCCAAAACAATGCATATTTGGAACATTGTGATCATGGCATGGCATAGTAGATGAATTACGCAAATCATGTAAAGGAAGCATGGCAATATCATCACATGAAAAACTAAATCTAATGACCATCATCTTGTCATCTATGCCATAAGTGCAAATGGGATTTATTTTAATGGGACATGCATAGTTACTATGTTGAGATTGAAATGATGCAATATGGGAGATCTCACTCATAGCATATGACAAGTTTAATGGATTGTCAAGCATGATGTGACCAAAAGAATTTTCACATGATATCCTATGGAGCATAACATCACAACTACGCAACTCGACATGCTCGTCATCATATTCGTCATAAATAGGTAAGTCATGACATGAGGAAGTCGCACTAGCATGAAGCATGGGAATAGGTGTGTCAACATCATGCAAGCAATCATTCATAAAATAGTCCACTAGTGGGACAAGAGAAGCACCATCACCTATGTTACCTTTGGAGCATCGCTCATGTGTTGTAGGTGAGGTGTCGAATACCAAGTCGTGGTCATCTTCATCTTGATGGAACCATGTGGGGGTGCATCTTCTTCCACCGTGGCCATCGTTGTCTCCATTGGAGGTATGGACTCGTCGAGGATAGGCGTGTCATCATGTAGGAGACCTAGCACCGAACAAGAAAACACACTCGGAGTAGAGGTTATGTCATTAGAAATCATAATGGCCTCACATGCCGTGTCAACTACCTCACTCACTCCCTCTTGGATGCTCTCACTCGTATTGTTGGTGGAGTCACTCAAATGGCTCTCAAGCTCACATAGGATGTGTGGCATGCTCTCGTGTGTGGGGCTTGTGGTGGTCACACTCATCCTCTCATAGAAAATGCTCTCAATGTCATGTATGGTGGAGTCACTCATATCACTCGTGGGGTGGTGGCTCTCCTCACATGGAAATTGGGGCATCTCGTCGCATGTCGGTGTCGGAGAGATGTTGGTGCAAATGTCTCCATGCTCAATCATGTCGTAGTCAGTGCCGTGGATGAGGGCCGAAGATGGCACATCATCACTCTCCTCTAAGACCAAAGATAAGGTCTCATGTGTCTCGTAGCTGGACTCGGAGTATGAGTCCAATATGGGCGTCGTCTTCATGTTGTTGAAGAGGTTCGTGCTCATTGCCGTGGTCGAAGGGGATGGACCTTGCTCGACCTTCTTGTCGCCGTCTTGTTGTAGGAGGCCCATATGATGTGGCACCTTGTAGCTCGTCTCCATGACCGAAGGGAATGTCCAATGGTCGGCCATCTTCCTTGGGTGGCTTCCGAAGATGGAAGTGTCGCCCTCGCTAGTAGGTGGTCGCCTCGTTGTTGAAGTTGTCGATGTAGGCGAACTCACGGGAATTAGGAGAATATGACATGCGTCCAAAGGCGAAGATGCCTTGATAGCACTTGCCGAAGATGCCGAAGTGGTTGTTGTAGCCGTAGCTCCGTCTTGGTGGTGCTTGTCTCGCGGTCTTCTCTTTTTCTCATGAAGCTTGGACGTAGCTTGATGTAGAGCTTGTTGGGACTTGTAGGTAGGTGCATCTCAAGCATCTTCATGATGATGGTGTCATTGTCGTGCTTGAGCTCGATGGCATTCATCGTCGTCGTGCACATGATGCTTGGAGGTGACTTGCCCTTCATGACGAGTTGTATCACGAATGTGATGATGGTCGCCATGGAGATGTGGACATGGAAGACTTGAGCTTGTATCATGTTTGCACTCCGAAGACTTGTGACTTGAATGTTGCCGCCTTGAGGATGATGAAGGGGAAGAAAGGTTGATCAACAAGGTTCGAATATCCTCCATCCTTGCATCTTGCTCCTACTTCAGTGTAGAAAGCTTGTTGTCGATGTAGTCCCTTTCCTTGCTTTGGAGTGACGAATGTTGATGGAGATGTTCTCGATGCGCTCTCGCAATCTTGATTGTGCGCCTTGCATTTGTCGTTGTAGATCGAAGATTGACGCTTTGGTGATGTAGTTGTTCACGCCGTCATTTTTGTTGAAGACCGGAGATGAAATGCCTTGCCTATCCATCGCAAGACTCGAGCAAATATGAGTGGGAGAAAGAGAAGAACTATACCAAATGTACCTTGACTGATGTTGAAGATGGATCAATGATCACTCGATGATGTAACAAGGAAATAGCACAATTGGTACCAATCTTGTCGATTTCTCACACCTACACAAGTAAGGCTTATAGTGGAGCTCGGTGAGGATATTGGCACAAAAATTTGATGCAAAATGTTAGCAAGAGTCAATAATGTTGAAAGAGATTCAAAAATTCGCAAGTGAAACAAGTAGACCAATAGCAATATGTGGCACATGGAAGCGCACACACCGAAAGATAAATGGGGTCGTGCAACCAAGGAGTGAGCACAAAATGTGGAATCCACGGAAAACGCTCGTGTTGCACATCTCAAGAGAGACGCTAGCATGATTTCTCTATAGGCGGATACGACACTTGTGCACAACCTATAAGATGCAAAATGTATGAACTTTCTATCCCAAGTATGCTATGTATGTATGGTTCCCGGTGTTATGATCCAAGATGACCGGATATGACAATCTTATATGCAATGTGGTATGATGCTATGGCTCTTGCTTACAAGCTTCTTTGCTCTTTCTCTTTTGCTTAAAAGCTTTTTTTGTGTGTATGGCCACTTTTGCACAATGCACAAACGAAGATAGCAATTGTGTATATGCGAGAACACACTTGAGGCACATGAGATGATATGATACCAAGATGATACCCATATGGTATGGTATGTATGCAATGGAAGGTGTAGATCGATGATCACTAATGTGCACAAGTAACGTTGCCGGCAATACTCAAATGGCTAGTCTCGATAGGCAAGTGACGCAAAATATGCTAGGGGTTATCAATGCAATGGCAAGGGAATATACAATGGAGGGATACCACGATACCAAGATGATATGGAGGTTACCGTCGAAGGTTTCTCGTTTGTAAGCCACGGACGGATGATGGTGAAGTGGTCAAAGTCGATGATGACCTCGTGGTGATGATGAGTGGCGGTGTTCTTGATGTAAATACCAAGATGATGGAGACTCATCCCTAAGTAGCTAAAACACCTTAGGAAATGAAAAAAACCGTGAACTTAAAATCCCAAATGACAAATGTGAAATGGTAGTAGCGGAATGCGGTGGTGGTGTTGCGTAAGCTCAATGGGATTGTGGAAATGTAATGATGGGTTATGCGAGTAGACAATGCGGAAGTGGAGGGTATAGGGTTATGTGAGTCGGAGTTGAAGGTCACCGTCCCTAAGTAGCCGAAACACCTTAGGAGACACAACTCACAACTCAAACAAAAATTGGGTTAAGTTCGGGTGGTGGAAGTGTATGGTGGGTAAGCCTATGCGGTAGTGGTGGTGGTGGTTGATGAAGAAGCAACCATCCCTAAGTAGCCGAAACACCTTAGGAGACTCGAATCACTACTCAAGAAACCACTAATTCTATATGGATCACAATGGGTTAGGTTGCGGAAGTCGGTGGTGGTCTAGCAGATGATGTGGTGGAAGCCCTAGGCAAAGATGCCAATGCTCCAAACATTTGATGGTGTCAAATGATGGAGGTAGTATTTTTGTGTGAAGGGGGGTGTCAAGAGCTTCAAAACTAGCTAAAGAATGTCAAAATCGGAGTTTGGATGAATTAGTTATGGCCGAAACAAAATTTCAGCAAAGTCAGTTTTTATAGGTAGCGGACGTCCGGAAATGGACGAATGTCCGGTCGCCGGACGTCCGGTCGGGTCGGAAATCCACTAATTTCTGCTCGGGGAGGTTCCGGTCGGACTTCCGGTGGTTTCTGGGGCTCCAGACATTCAGTAAAGTGACGGTCGTCCGGTGTATCGGGGTCAAAGCGAGATGCAAGTTTCGGGACGCGATTTTGGATGAAAATTGATGATTTGGGGGTCAAAATTGATGAGATTTCGTTAATGGAAAGTGGGGAAACTTGGGGAAATGCTAGATCCACCTGAAACCAAGCAAATCCATGGATCAAATTGTAACATCCCAAATTTTCAATTTGGAATGTTATACAATAGATCATCATTGCATATCATATTTTATTGCATTTTGGTTGATCCTACAAATTTCACGCAACTCAAGGACCCTCGGAGAGAGTTGGGGATTTCATTATTTTCATCTATTAGTTTTCTCAAATTTTGAAAATAGGATCATTTGATTTTATTTATTTTATCTTCAATTATTTCTATTATAAAAATATGAGACAGGGAATAAAATGACTTTCCCAAAATAAAGAAATGTTGAGGATTATAAAATAAAATCAAATAAGATTTTATTTTGGTTTTATTTGCTATTTTATTTGAATTTAGGAAAAATGCGCGTTTTTCAAAATTGCATTTAGGTCCCAAATAAATGTTCATCATGTGCGGCCTTATTTTAGAAGCAGGGGAAAATTTATTTCGGGAATTTTGGAGTCCTTTTAGTATTCCTTTTGTTTTTTTCTGAGCGCAATTATTTAAAAAAACGCGAACTGACCTACGGGCCGTGTTAGGCCCGGACTCCTCCGGGGGAGGCTTTATATAGTGCGCCCCGGGGGCCCGAGCAGCCCAACCCGCCGCCCCAACCCTAACCCTAGGCCGCGCCGCCCCAACCCTAACCCTAGGCCGCGCCGCCCGCTGCAGCCGCCCCGCCGCCGCCGGAGGTCGCTGCCGACGAGGTCGAACCACCGCCGCCCGCCGGTTTGTTTTCAGAAAACCGTTGGTTTTCACCGGGTTTTTTTTGGTTTTTTCGATTCGTTTTTTAGATAGATCGGTTTTTTCTTCGGTTTAGTTATTTAGCGAGCGTTCGCTCGTTCGTTCGTTTTAACGAACGTGTTCATCGTTTAGATCCAGATAACGAACGTTCGTTCATTAATCTGTTCGTCGTTTTTCTTTTTCTTGGATTAAATCCGCGATTTTTCTGATCGAGATTTTTGATCCGATTTTCGTTTTAGTATAACTTTTCGCTCGTTTATCAGAATCAGGCAATTCAAGCGCCTGGAGTTTCGTCTCGAAACCCTCTTTCCGTTTAACCAACTCAAACAAGTTTTTGCCTCTGTAAAATTTGACCTAGATCCAGATTAGTAAATGAAGCTTGTTTTTTTGCCGTTTGTCTTTCGTTGCTTCATTCGATTTGGTTCTTTTTGCCAACCGGAGTTCTTAAGTTGAACTTTCTAGATAGATCTCTTATTTGACTTTTACCTGTGCATTAGTTGAGTACTTATTGTATGCTTGTTTGTTTGCGATCGAGTACCCGGAGTGCGCCGCTTGCTACTTTGAATCGCTAGGTTTTGCGGATCATCAACAAGGCAAGTAACACTTTGATCATACTTCCTATTACCCACTTTTTATTGCATTAGATCAATCCTCACACATTGCATGATTAGGATCTAATTAAATTGTGGATTTGGGAAGTAGATGAGGTAGTGCCTATTACCTATTATTATCAAACCTTTGGGAGTTACTTCTACGTTTGCTTATTATGCCATGCTATGCTAGTAGACGTGGATTGGGTGAGTGTATCCATGACAGATGTGAGATTGTTAAATTAATGGTTTATCTAAGGTGGCAACTTAAATACACATCTGGGTGGATTGAGGCACCTGGGTATTCCAGCGATTGCCTGTTTTTCTTTTGCACCGCCACCCAGGCTCAAAGGGATCATGAGATTATTCATACAAGAAACTTCTATGTGCAGCCTCAAGCTACTATGGGCTCTAGCATAGTTGATTAAGTCGTGCGAACTCTTATAGTGGTAGACTAGCATATGTAGGGGAAAGTAGGTGTAACAGTCTACCCGATCGTAAGGTGCTAGCTCTTCTCAAAGACTATGTCTCGGTTATCCGTTTCTCAAACACCATGTAGTGCGAGAATCCCAGCAGAGGAGATCGAGTCTTGTGGGGAAAATTGCGCAAACCTCTGCAGAGTGTATAAACTAATCATGGTTAGTCGTGTCCCCGGTTTTGGACATTTTGAGTATCTAGTACTCGGATTATCTTGTGAATCTCTTCATGTTACTCTGATTAATTTTGTTGGGTTTTAATGATGATTCTTAATTGGGATTGAGAGGGTGTCTACACTCTCAATGTTTAACAACCACCATGTTAGTTAAATAAAATGTATTCCTTTGCAGTAGGGAAAAATTGGCTTTACGCAAAACTGTAACCATAGAGCTTTCCACCAGCCAAATATGCATGTAGTATAGCCTTATTCCTTCATTGCTCTCTATGTGTTACATTGCCAGCATATTCCATGTGCTGACCCTTTTCGGGCTGCAACGTTCATGTTGCAGACTTTTCAGACGACGAGTAAGGTGCCTTTAGGTCGTGGTTCTATACTCAGTGATGCCGTTGGAGTTGATGGACTCACTTATCTTCCAAGCCTTCCGCTGTTATCGTATTTAGCCATATTTATTGTAATAAGCTCTCTTTTGAGACACTCGATGTAATAAGTGTGTGATTGCTACTCTGTTATAAATCCTTCAAGTACTATGTGGTGTCAGCATTACTGATCCAGGGATGACACCGGAGCACAGAGATTAGACCGTTTGAGGTCTGGTCGCTACAAGATGGTATCAGAGCGCACGCTGACTGTAGGATACGACCACTAAGCTCAAGCCCTAGATCACTACTCACTCTTCTCATTCTGACTCCTCATCTTTTCTACTCTTTTAGGATGGCGGATGCCAGGAACAAGTTCACGCAACCGGATGAAGATACACCCTTTGGACGTCACTTGAAGGAAGTCACTAGATATCTGAACATAGGAGTACCAAGCTTCATCGGAACCTACAACGCCATTTTATCGGAAGAAGAGTGCTGGATGATTCAAGTTCAAGTTCCAGTAAGGACGTTCATGCCAGTTACTGAGCCCATAGAGTTTTCCTTTGAAGCACCAACCTGGAGTCTAGGAAAGAGCATGGAAGCTCACATCGCCATGGGACGTATTGGAGAAGTTTACCGCAATGATCTCAAGGATACTATCTACCAGATTTGTGGGCGCCGAGATGAACACTGGGAGATGATCAGCACCAGGAAGGATAGATCAATTGCAGCTTTTATCTAGGAGTTAAACCAGCACATTCGACGTCAGGAGAACCAGATGTGCGCCGACATGATAGATCTAAAGAAGGCGAGGACAAGAATCACGGAACTGGGGGAAGAACTCAAGGCTACACGTGAAGATTATGAAGAGGAAATCGAAGTACTAGTGGACAAGAATGCCGACCTAACAATGAAGATAGGAATATTCATGGGAGGCCCTACACCAGTAGAAGAAGACGAAGAACCCAAGGAGATTCGCCCGGAAGACTACATCATCATCGACGACACCGACTCGAATCCAGATGATAGCGATGATGACTATGTTGATGAAGCTGGAACAGATATCATGGAGTCTGCAACCGAAGAATATTTCTAGTAGACCACCCCAACAGTAGTAGTAGTCCACCATGTAAATATAGTAGTCCGAGCACTTTTGCGATAGTCAGATCGATTGTATGCCCTTATTTGATTGAATGAAGTGAATTGGTTGCTTTTGCCTCATGTGCATATGGGTAGTGTTTTCTCTCTAGACCCCTCTCTATTATTAAATCTCATCCTTTCTAAACCCTCAGATGCCTCCGAGACATGACCCCGGATTTACCTTCCCACCGGAGCTCACTTAGTTGATCCAGCAGCAGAACACATCGATGCAGTTGCTACCCAGAATCAGAATCAGGGGAACAACAACAACAACCCACCAGCACCACCACCTGTTGATCATTTAGCCCGTTTTCTTAGGCTGAATCCGCCGGTGTTTTCTAGTAGCACCGAGCCTATAGTAGCAGATGATTGGCTCCGCAAGACAGCAAGGGAGTTGACCACGGCAGGATGCACAGATGGGGAAAAGGTGAAGTTTTCCGCACATCAGCTTGAAGGACCCGCAGCATCATGGTGGGAGAATTTCACCGCCACTTTACCTATCGACACTGTCACATGGGACCAGTTCCAGCAAGCTTTTTGTACTGCCCATGTTTCAGCAGGAGCTATGGCCATGAAGAAGCGTGAGTTTCGTAACTTACGCCAAGGAGGACGGAAAGTTGGCCAGTATGTGGAGGACCTTAGTAAGCTAGCACGTTATGCCCCAGATGACGTTGCTACGGATGCAGCTAAGCAGGAGAAGTTTCTGGAAGGACTGAATGACGAGTTGAGCATGCAGTTGATGGTAGCAACCTTCAACAACTACCAGGAGTTGGTAGATCGTGCTCTCATGATTGAAGGGAAGCAGCAACATATTGAGAATCGCAAGAGGAAGTATGGCCAAGGAAAGTACAATTCAGGAGCTCAGCAGAAGCCATGTTTTACCCCTAGACCGGGAGGACATTTTCAGCATACCCATGGAGGAGGTAGCTCGCACAATCATAATGGCACCAAGAATGGTAATGGGAATGGAGGAAGCAACGGCCAGAACCGTACCAACCCATCAACCCCAGCCAAGAGAGACCTGAGCCAAGTCACTTGCTTTAAGTGCCAGAAGACCGGACATTATGCCTATGAATGTCCCAAATCTCAGAATGGAAACGGCAATGGAAGCTCTAGGAAGAAGCGGAACCCTTTCAATAGGGGACAGGTACACCATGTTAACGTGGAGGAGGTTGAAGAGTAGTCGGATGCAGTAATCGGTAAGTTTTTTGGTTAAGTCATTTACTGCACTTGTTCTTTTTGATACTAGTGCATCACATTCATACATATCAAGGGGATTCGTGGATAAGTATAACCTGCCCACCAAAGTTCTTAGAACACCTATGTTAGTAAGCTCACCAGGAGCGGAGTATATGGCTAGTAAGGGATGTTTTCAAGTGCCATTGAGTATAGGTAGGCATGTGTTTCCTTCGGATTTGATCATTTTGGAATCACAAGGTTTGGATGTAATTCTGGGTATGGATTGGCTGTCGATATATGGAGGAAACATCGATTGTGCCAGTAAGTCAATTATGCTTACCACCCAGAAGGGAGAAGGATCAAGTATGTGTCCCGGCATGTGCCTAAAAGGACTCAAGTAAATTCGTTAACAACAGTTGTGTAGGAGGAAGTACCAGTAGTGAAGGATTTCCCTGTTGTATTTCCAGAGGAGTTGCCCGACATGCCACCGGATAGAGATATTGAGTTTTTGATTGAGCTTTTGCCAGGCACAGGGCCAATATCTAAGAGACCATATAGGATGCCCGCAAAGGATTTGGAAGAGATTAAGAAGCAGATTAAGGAGTTACTTGATAAAGGATATATCCACCCAAGTTCTTCGCCTTGGGGATCACCGGTACTTCTAGTGGAGAAGAAGGATGGATCGTTAAGGATGGTTGTTGATTATTGAGGATTGAATGAAGTAACCATCAAGAACAAGTACCCACTACCGATGATCAATGATCTGTTTGATCGATTGCAAGGAGCTAAGGTATTTTCCAAGATCGATCTGCGATCAGGATACCATCAGTTGAAGATTCAAGAATAGGATATACCTAAGACGGCTTTTACCACCAGGTATGGGCTGTACGAGTATACCATTATGTCATTTGGTCTAACTAACGCAACTGCATATTTTATGAACATGATGAACAAAGTGTTTATGGAGTTTTTGGATAAGTTCGTCATAGTGTTCATTGATGATATCCTGGTTTACTCGAAAAATGAAGAGGAGCATAAGGAGCATTTGCGTTTGGTACTTGGTAAGCTCAGAGAACATCAGTTATTTGCCAAATTTAGCAAATGTGAGTTTTGGTTGAAGGAAGTTGGATTTCTCGGACACGTTATATCCGGAGAAGGTATAGCAGTAGATCCCACTAAGGTTAACACTGTGACAAATTGGGAAGCACCAACAATAGTTGGGGAGATCCGGAGTTTTCTTGGACTCGCGGGATACTACCAGAGATTCATTGAAAATTTCTCGAAGATTGCGAAGCCTATGATGGAGTTGTTGAAGAAGGATACCAAGTTCATATGGACCGAGGAATGTGAGGCCAGTTTCCAGGAGTTGAAGGAACGTTTGGTTACATCACCAGTGTTGATTTTGCCAGATCAGACCAAGGATTATGAGGTGTATTGCGACGCTTCACGTCGAGGACTTGGAGAAGTGCTTATGCAGGAAGGAAGAGTGGTTTCATATGCCTCTCGACAGCTTAAGCCTCATGAGTTAAATTATGCCACCCATGATTTGGAGTTAGCAGCCGTAGTACATGCATTGAAGACTTGGAGACATTTTCTCATTGGAAATCATTGTGAGGTGTATACGGATCACAAGAGTTTGAAGTACATTTTCACGCAGAAGGAGTTGAATCTCAGGCAAAGGAGATGGTTGGAGCTCATTAAGGATTATGATATGAGATTGCATTATCACCCCGAAAAAGGCTAACGTAGTAGCTGACGCGTTGAGACATAAAATCCATGTCAACACTCTAATGACGGGAGATTTACCAAGGGAGTTAGCCGAAAATCTTTGTTATCTATGTTTGGAGATAGTCCCGAGAGGCTATGTAGCAGCATTGGAGATTCAGTCTACTTTGATGGATAAGATCAGAGAAGCTCAAAGGACTGACAAGGAGATCGCTTCTATTAAGGAGAAAATGAGAAAAGGAAAAGCTAAAGGATTTCGTGAGGATGAGCACGGTACCTTATGGTTTGAAGACCGTGTTTATGTGCACAACGACCCGGAGATCAGGAAGTTGATTCTGCAAGAGGCCCATGATTCACCATATTCGATTCACCCAGGAAATACCAAGATGTATTTGGATTTGAAGGATACGTTCTGGTGGACCGGAATGAAGAAGGATATTGCGGAGTATGTAGCAGTTTGTGATGTATGTCAGGGAGTAAAGGCAGAGCATCAGAAGCCAGCGGGATTGCTACAGCCATTGCCAATACCCGAATGGAAGTGGGATAAGTTAGGCATGGATTTTATCACAGGATTGCCTAGAATGCATTCAGGCTATGACTCGATTTGGGTTGTAGCCGATCGTTTGACAAAGGTAGCTCATTTCATCCCAGTGAAGACTACCAACACCAGTGCTAAGTTGGCAAAGACATACATGACCAGGATCGTATGTCTACACGGAGTTCCAAGGAGCATTGTATCAGATAGAGGAATCCAATTTACCTCAAAGTTCTGGAATCAGTTGCATGAAACCTTGGGTACCAGGCTAGAGTTCAGTACAGCTTTCCATCCGCAGACAGATGGACAGACCGAGAGAGTCAATCAGATTTTGGAGGATATGCTGAGAGCTTGTGCGCTAGATTATGGATCTAGTTGGGACGAGAATTTGCCATACGCAGAGTTCTCTTACAACAACAGTTATCAATCCAGTTTGAAGATGGCCCCTTTCGAAGCCTTGTACGGAAGGAGGTGCAGGAACCCATTATCGTGGGATGAAATTGGAGACCGTCAGTTGTTTGGACCGGATCTGATTAAGGAGTCTGAACAGAAAGTAAAGTTGATTCGCGGTAGGCTCAAGGTAGCCCAGTCCAGGCAGAAGAGCTACGCAGATTCTAAACGCAAGGAGACAGTTTACGAAGTCGGAGACCGAGTTTATCTTCGAGTATCTCCACTTCAAGGACTTAAGCACTTTGGAGTTAAGGGAAAGTTAGCGCCACGTTTTGTAGGACCATACAAAGTTTTGGAGTGTATGGGAGAAGTAGCCTATAAGTTGGAATTGCTCGAAGGATTGTCAGGAGTTCACGACGTGTTCCATGTTTCCCAGTTAAAGAAGTGCCACGCGGAGATGGCTGATATACCGCTAAGAGATACAGTGCCGCTGGAAGCGATTCAGTTGGACAGTGATTTGACCTATGAGGAGAAGCCAGTTAAGATTCTTGAGTATGCCAGCCGAGTCACCCGCAGCAAGGTTATCAAGTTTTGCAAAGTTCAGTGGAGCCACCACACGGAGGATGAAGCCACCTGGGAACGAGAGGAAGAATTGCTGAAGGACCACCCTCACCTATTTTCTAGCCAACCCGAATCTCGAGGGTGAGATTCATCTTAAGGGGGGTTGGTTTGTAACACCCCAAATTTTCAATTTGGAATGTTATACAATAGATCATCATTGCATATCATATTTTATTGCATTTTGGTTGATCCTAGAAATTTCACGCAACTCAAGGACCCTCGGAGAGAGTTGGGGATTTCGTTATTTTCATATTTGAGTTTTCTCAAATTTTGAAAATAGGATCATTTGATTTTATTTATTTTATCTTCACTTATTTCTATTATAAAAATATGAGAGAGGGAATAAATTGACTTTCCAAAAATAAAGAAATATTGAGGATTTAAAAATAAAATCAAATATGATTTTATTTTGGTTTTATTTGCTATTTTATTTGAATTTAGGAAAAATGCGTGTTTTTCAAAATTGCATTTAGGCCCCAAATAAATGTTCATCATGTGCGGCTTGATTTTAGAAGCCCGGGAAAATTTATTTCGGGAATTTTGGAGTCCGTTTAGTATTCCTTTTTTTCTGAGCATGATTATTTAAAAAAACACGAACCGACCTATGGGCCGTGTTAGGCCCGGACTCCACCGGGGGAGGCTTTATATAGCGCGCCCCGGGGGCCCGAGCAGCCCAAGCCGCCGCCCCAACCCTAACCCTAGGCTGCACCGCCCGCTGCAGCCGCCGCCGCATGCCGCAGCCCCACCGCCGCCGAAGCTCGCCGCCGACGAGGTCAAACCGCCGCCGCCCGCCGGTTTTTTTTCAGAAAACCGTTGGCTTTCACCGGTTTTTTTCGGTTTTTTTAGATTCATTTTTTAGATAGATCGGTTTTTTCTTCAGTTTAGTTATTTAGCGAGCGTTCGCTCGTTCGTTGGTTTTAACGAACGTGTTCATCGTTTAGATCCAGATGACGAACGTTCGTTTGTTAATCTGTTCGTCGTTTTTCTTTTTCTCAGATTAAATCCGCGATTTTTCTGATCGTGATTTCTGATCCGATTTTCATTTTAGTATAACTTTTCGCTCGTTTATAGGAATTGGGCGATTCAAGCGCCTGGAGTTTCGTCTCGAAACCCTCTTTCCGTTTAACCAACTCAAACAAGTTTTTGCCTCTGTAAAATTTGACCTAGATCCAGATTAGTAAACGAAGCTTGTTTCTTTTGCCGTTTGTCTTTCGTTGCTTCGTTCGATTTGGTTCTTTTTGCCAACCGCAGTTCTTAAGTTGAACTTTCTGGTTAGATCTCTTATTTGAGTTTTACCTGTGCATTAGTTGAGTACTTATTGTATGTTTGTTTGTTTGCGATAGAGTACCCGGAGTGCGCCGCTTGCTACTTCGAATCGCTAGGTTTTGCGGATCATCAACAAGGCAAGTAACACTTTGATCATACTTCCTATTACCCAGTTTTTATTGCATTAGATCAATCCTCACACATTGCATGATTAGGATCTAATTAAATTGTGGGTTTGGGAAGTAGATGAGGTAGTACCTATTAGCTATTATTATCAAACCTTTGGGAGTTATTTCTATGTTTGCTTATTATGCCATGGTATGCTATTAGACGTGGATTGGGTGAGTGTATCCATGACATATGTGAGATTGTTAAATTAATGGTTTATCTAAGGTGGCAACTTAAATACACATCTGGGTGGATTGAGGCACCTGGGTATTCCAGCGATTGCCTGTTTTTCTTTTGGACCGCCACCCAGGCTCAAAGGGATCATGAGATTATTCATACTAGAAACTTCCGTGTGCAGCCACAAGCTACTATGGGCTCTAGCATAGTTGATTAAGTCGTGCGAACTCTTACAGTGGTAGACTAGCAGATGTAGGGGAAAGTAGGTTTAACGGTCTACCGATCGTAAGGTGCTAGCGCTTCTGAAAGACTATGTCTCGGTTATCCGTTTCTCAAACACCATGTAGTGCGAGAATCCCAGCAGAGGAGATCGAGTCTTGTGGGGAAAATTGCGCAAACCTCTGCAGAGTGTATATACTAATCATGGTTAGTAGTGTCCCCGATTATGGACATTTTGAGTATCTAGTACTCGGATTATCATGTGAATCTCGTCGTGTTACTCTAATTAATTTTGTTGGGTTTTAATGATGATGCTTAATTGGGATTGAGAGGGTGTCTACACTCTCAATGTTTAACATCCACCATGTTAGTTAAATAAAATGTATTCCTTTGCAGTAGGGAAAATTTGGCTTTACGCAAAACTGTAACCATAGAGCTTTCCACCAGCCAAATATGCATGTAGTATAGCCTTATTCCTTCATTGCTCTCCATGTGTTACATTGCCATCATATTCCATGTGCTGACCCATTTCGGGCTG
This sequence comes from Triticum urartu, assembly GCF_056163025.1. Classification (NCBI taxonomy): domain Eukaryota; kingdom Viridiplantae; phylum Streptophyta; class Magnoliopsida; order Poales; family Poaceae; genus Triticum; species Triticum urartu. The sequence goes on from NC_141876.1 coordinate 263,314,448, forward strand.
CAACGTTCATGTTGCAGACTTTTCAGACGACGAATAAGGTTCCTTTAGGTCGTGGTTCTATACTCAGTGATGCTGTTGGAGTTGATGGACTCACTTATCTTCCAAGCCTTCCGCTGGCCTTAAGCCATATTTATTGTAATAAGCTCTCTTTTGAGACACTCGATGTAATAAGTGTGTGATTGCTACTCTGTTATAAATCCTTCAAGTACTGTGTGGTCTCAGCATTACTGATCTAGGGATGACACCGAAGCACAGAGATTGGACCGTTTGAGGTCTAGTCGCTACACAAATCCAACAAAACTTCCTCAAACCAACAAATCTGGAAAAAAAATTGGGGCTATTTTTAGTGAGCATTTACGAAATTGGGGAAGAACACAACAAAATCAAGCTGGAAAACGAAGAGGGGATGGCCGATCTTTCACGAAAGGAGCGGATCCCGCAATGAACACGAAGGGAAACACGAGGGTAAACACGAGCGGAAACACGAGAGAAACACTAAAACCAACAAGTATGATCACACATGTCCTAGATCCATGAACACAAAAGGAGATACATGATCCACGATCAACAAGGGACGAAACCGGTTCTTCTCCAAAGGTGGTATTGATTGGGCCACCCAAAAGGGGGTCTTGAATCCAAGGGGATCATCTCTGTAGAGGGGCCGCGGTCTCTCTCGAGGAGTAGATCCGATGTGGATGAGCGAGGCTCTGTCTCTAATATGAGCTATCACAACGCTGACCCTCAAATGGTGGGGGTGGAGGAGTATATACAGTCTAGACCCACGAAGGGGTAAGTGGGAGAGGGATACAAGGCCAAAGGCCAGGCTGTGCACAGGCAAGTACCGGTCGTCCGGTGGCCCAGGAGGGAGCGGTCGTCCGCTAGTCGTTGGACGTCCATTGAAGACGTTCTGTGAAGAGGCACCGGACGTCCGATGTCTACGGACGACCGTTAATATTATCGGTCGTCTAGTGGGGGCCGGACGTCCGCTTGCTGGGATGTGCTGTAGCTGGCGTTGGCTGTGCTTTAGGCGCCGGTCGTCCGGTGGAGGCTGGACGTCCGCTCGCTGGCTTGTCGTCCGGTGGAGGCCGGACATCCGCTCGCTGGCGCTTCTTTGGTAGCTCCTTGTACTTGGTGTCCTCCCCGTCTTGTCCATGGTCTTCCTCTTTGTTCTTGGTCATGCATAGCACATATATTTGAGGTAGTAGCCATGTCTCACATATGGAAAGTGATGGTTCAAAGAGGAGGAAGTTCACCATGTGTACAATGGTGTATAGTCGAGGTCTCATCTTATGTATCCTTGGGGCTTGGAGAGCAGTCGGAGTGTACATGGGGATGAACGTGGGATGCTCCGCGTCACACGGGATACTGTTCATCTCCACTGTCGACTGCCTCCACGGGCTACTGTTCATCCACCATTGACCTCCTCCAGCCTCCACCTACGACTGTTCATCCACGGGCTCCTATTCATCCAGCCTCCATCGCGCGCTCCTCCATCGGCTACTGTTCAACCAAGCCTCTCCACAGGGTGCTGTTCAAACACCCCTCCGCAGGCTACTGTTCATCCAGCCCTCCACCGGCTACTGTTCAACCAGCCCTCCATGGGGTCCTATTCATCCAGCTCTCCATGGGGTCTTGTTCATCCACCGGCTCGATCGATCGGGGTACTGTTCGTCCAGCGGCAACAGCCTCTACTACCATGGGTCCTATTCATCCAACCCCATCGGGAACTGTTCATCCAATGCCCCCCAACAACGCTCACTGTTAATCCAGAGCCAGCATCGATCAGCTTGAGTTAGCAGCAGTAGCGAAGGAATCACTCTGTTTTAGTTAACAATGAGGGATCGATCGATCGCTCGGGTTCAGTAACGTGTAGCCTGCAGTGCAATCGCTATGGTTCAGTTAGATCCAAATGCCTCGCTGGGGTTCAGTTAGAGCCCAATGCCTTGCACACACGTGCGCACGTACGAGAGAAACACGCATCGCTCGGCCCCGGACCACCCACCGTAACCGGGAAGTCCCCCGATATTTTCCTCGTCGTCGCTTCTACCACGGTTTTTCCCATCATGGACGGCCCAAAGAATGTCATGCAGTTGCGTCTCTAGCCCGCCCAGGATGAAAAGCCCATTTTTTGTCATGATTTTTTGTCATAGAAGTAGGAGCCCACCACATCTATGATGATACCGGGTTTTTTCACAATTATCGTCATAGAAGTGTCATAAGCATGACAAGAAAAAAATCCGCTCAGCCCAAAATGTCACAGATGTGTCTTTTTTTGTAGTGAAGAGCACATCAACATGGACGCGAGTGCACGAGCAAGCTATCTCAATAAGGTGCATGAAGATAAAAGGCACACCATCGACCGACAAGTACAATGCCTCGCGAACAAGATAAACACGAGGAAGCACCCCATGATATTCAACACTGGAGTTCTTGTGTGGCTACACCTTCGCAAGGACCGCTTCCCCAACGAACGCAAGTCCAAGCTTCTACCTCGAGCCGATGGACCCTTCAAGGTGCTAGCACGGTACAACAAGAACGCCTACAAGATCGACATCCCGCGGGACAAGTACTCCGTGAGCGACATATTTAACGTCAAAGATCTCTCTCCCTACCATGGTGATGAGGTTTTCGACCTGGTCGGATCCTTCCCCAGGGGGGAGATGATGCGGAGTATCTTACGACCATCCCCATGGACCTATCTTCCTCTCCCAATACACCACGTGGACCGATGACATGAGTGCGTGCAAGGGCTATCGAGAACGAGGTTAACTCTCTCCTTGTTGAACTCCCCTTTGACCCACTTGAGACATGGATACTACCTCAAACAGAGATGTTTTCTATGCTTAGGTACCAAGGAAGCAACCTAGGAGAAGTTACGATGCATGACGGACATCGAGAGCATGAAGAGAATCTGCCCAGCACAGAAATACCGGTACAACCACTCGAGAACTGCCCAACTACCGGTCAAGCTTCTGTGATTGAGCGGTGAAAGGCCAGTACAACACTGGTTTATCCCGTAACAGCCATCAGACTAGCACAATCACTCCAAACACTGGTACAACCGCCAAGAACCTCCGGAAACACCTCCAGGCACCCGCACCTGAGCTCCCAGCGGTACAACCGCCCCCATGACCGATACTACCACCCTGCCTGTGCGCAGTGAAAGGGGTTTCGCCCCATGTATCCCCAACTTACCCCTTGGACTATATATACTCGTCCCCTAGCTCCATATTAGGGCAGCGTTGTGTTAGCTCATATGTGAGATAGAGCTTCGCTCATCCATCCGGATCTACTCCACTGCGAGGGACCGACACCTCTTCGGAGAATATCCTCCTTGGATTCGAGACCCCTTTTGGGAAGATCATCAAGACCTCCTTTGGACATGAACTAGCTACCCTATGTATCGTCCTTTGTTGGAATCAGATCGTGTATCTCTTTGTGTTTCGAAGATCTAGCATATGTGTGATCGTTCTTGTTGGTTTGAGTGATTCTCTCGTGTTTCCCCTCCTATTCTTCGTGTTCTTTGTGGGTTTCGCTCCAATCGTGAAAGTTGGGCAACTATGGTTCTACCCTACAGCAGGATGGTAGCGCCAGGCGCCATCACGAGGTTGATTGTGGTAGCCATGGTGGGAGTTGCCGTTGCGGTTGTCCCATCGACCACCGCCATGGACACCTCGGTGACCGGCGCCGCAGTCGTTGTAGGCTCCTCGACAGCCCAGGCGCTCATCATGGAGCGACTTGAGTTCCTGGTAGTCTTCAGTGTTGTGGGTGCGCACGTTGTGGTTGATGCAGAATGGGCGGTTGTCCTTCTCCGTCTCGTCGTGGTCGTGGCCGCGCTCCACTGCTAGCATGGCAGGGCCTTTGCGCTTGACGTCCTTGCCCTTGGACTTTCTGTCATTTGGCGTGGCGTCAGGGTCGTTGTGGATGAAGAGGCGGCCCTCCTCGGCCTTGGCGCACCGGTCGGCGAGGTTAAACAGCTCTAGCGTCGAGTCCAGATCATCATTGATGGCGAGCTTCTCGCACATCCTGATGTCCGTGACGCCGATGGACAACACGGAGATGATGGCCTTGTCAGAAGCGCGTGGGAACTGGTGGCGCACCTGGCTGAGGCGCTGTATGTACTTACCGAGGGTCTTACTAGGGCGCGTCTGCACGCACCGCAGCTCGTCGACGGTGAGGGGGCGATCGTGCTTGCCCTTGAAGTTAGCGATGAACTGGTCGCAGAGCTCGCCCCACGAAGAGATCGACCCCTTGGACAAGTTCATGAGCTCAGAGCACGCGCTGTCCTTGAGGTGCATGGGGAACCAGTTCGCCATGACCTTGTCGTCACCCTTTTCCACCTTGATGCTCAGCGCATAGAGCTGGAGGAACTCCGCGGGGTCGGGAATGCCATTGTAGCGCGGGGGCAACTCCAGCTTCAACTTGGTACGCCAGACCACCCGGCACAGCTTGCGGGTGAAGGCCCGACAGCCCATGCCGCTCGAGGGCGCCCCACAAGCAAGGGCGGCACGGTTCTAGAGCCCCACCTCTGTGACTTCTTGGACGATCCGGTCTTGGCACTAGCACTATTGCTTGAGGAGCACACATGTATCAAGTGGCGCATGACAAACGATCTGGCAGCTGGCCTCGGCCCGGGTTAGCGGGGGCGCTAAGCAAGGCATGGACGCGCATCACGCCGGGGCTCGCCGAGGTCGCTGCACAAGGGAGGTGGTGGAGGTGCGCTACGTTCCCAGCGCAGGACAGTGGATGGCGGAGCGAGTGAGACGGCACTAGGGTGTCTCCAGGAGCGTTGACAAGCTCGGTGATGCAGCCAAGCTAGGAATCTAGCCGGCATCGGCCGGGTGGTAGCAAAGCAGTTCACGTGCCATGAGCAGCGCATCTTGCGTGTTCGGCGGCCCGCGATGGGCAAGGGAGAACGAGGCCGTCGTGGAGGGGTACATGGAGGAGTCCTGCTGCTCGTGGGTGGCAAGGTCGATGGCAATGGAAGTCGTGGCTCTGACTGAGCGGCGGCGGTCGTCGCGGCCCACAGGAACCGTTTGGATGACGTGAGCCATCGCGCGCTCAACACGCACACGACAAGCGTCAGCCATGGAGATGGTGAAGCGGAAGAATGAAGGCTCCAGAGACAGTAGGGTTTGAACTCTGGGGTGCGCTTCTTCTTGACGCCCTACGCTACCCTACAACGATCCATGGCGGAACTATGACAGAAGCGACCTAGCGGGAGCAGATGGAGACACGGAAGTTACCCAGGTTCGGGCCACCTTGCGGTGTAAACCCTACTCCTACTTAGTTTTTGGATTAATATGGTGGAGAAGACAAGGGTAGAAGTGCTGAAGAGCCAGAATGGTCGACCCGCTGTATATAATCTCCCTGCCCCTCTTTTATGCACGTATTGGTCCTCTTCCCCTGAAAACACTAGAGGGAAGGGTTGTCAAACAATGGAAATTTGAAGGGGGACAGGGGTGCAGTCTATCCTAACAAAAGTTGGTCTTTGCCTGCAAAGCCTCCGTCCATGACGCACCGGTGGGCTCGATGGTGACCTCCGTCGCGCGTAGTCGCCGTCCTGGTCTTCTTGCACCGATCAGGCAACCTTTGGGCATTGCTTTGGGAACCGGCGTGCTGGCCCTACTCCCTTATCACCAAAGAGGAAACCCTCTTCATCTGCACCCGCTGGCACAGCCTCTAGCACCGTTTGTCGTCGCGCGCGTCACCCACATGAATGCACGGGGCCACGAGACCAGCTGATCAGCCCTCGATTTGTCCGCCCCCTAAAGGGGGCCTCGAGAGGCTCTAGTGGGGTTGCCTAGTCTCCTTAGGACATCTGTTGTTGGGGGCATCGCAAGCAAGGAACTCACGAGGGGTCTTGCGTGTTATGTCTGCTGGGGGCCAGCTATTGGATCCTTGGATGAGCGTCGCACCCTGGGCTGAAGGTAGACGGGCATGGGTTACCCCCGGTTCCATGGGCCTGACAGATCGTGCGATGACCAGTCTTTGATTTCCTACTCAAGAACATTCTTCGCTGGCTTGAAGACTTGAACAACGGCATCTCGGTGGATGACAACGCCGGCAAAGCACGCTGTCTCTGCCGCAATTAGTTTTTTTGGGTTTAATATTGTATCTCGATCGTATGAATGTAAAGTCATAGTGTGATTGAATGAAACCTATGGTTTGAACAAACTTGCATTTTTTTTCTCTGAATGTACAGAATTGTCAAAGAAAAATAAAATAAAAAACATCAATGTTTCCCTAAATAAAACACTCATCGCAGATGCTTTAGATAAAACACCCGTATACAAGGCAAGAGCGATGGTTCCTTTCCAAGTATGACAAGGGAAAATTTGCCGCACATGATTTGGGCATCTCTTCATCGCAAATAGTTCAGGTTGAACACCGTATACAAAGGGAGAGCTATGGTTCATTCATCACTAAGCTAAGAGAAAATCTGGTGCGCACAATTTGTACATCTCTTTATCGCAAACATTTTTTTATGATGACCCGTGTGCAAACACATACATACAATTTTGGTAAGATTTGCAACTGTCATATTGGGTATATTACCATTTGTCAAACTAGAAACATTGGCATTTGTCAATCTAGTAACATTGCCATTTGTCAACCTTGTAACACTGCCATTTCTTAAAATTTGCAGCTAAAATTTACTAGCACTGTCTAATTTTGCAACTGAAATTCAGTAAACATAGTTTTCATTCATAGATTAAGCAGTTTTTCTTTATACAAAGAGCTCAAGTCGATAGCTGAACCGAACAAACTTTTCCCCAATTGCTGCCAACCACGAACTGAAATAGCTAGCTCAACTATATATATTAGCCAATTTTAAGTACGTAGTACCGTTCAACCATATGTATAGTCAGATGAAATGAACAAAATAGCCCCTACATACTACTATGGAGGGGCTTTATACTACTTCTAGTAGCCTCTGCCAAGCGCTCATTAAGAGGCAAATGAGGAAGAGCCTACTAACGAGCTGGAGAACTAGAGTCCTACGCCTACCACTGCTGCACCTTTAGTGACGCTCACCTCGAAAGCCCTATGCCACTCCAGATGACCCCTCTCGATGCGGCGGGACTCCTCGTAGATCTCCGCATTATGCGCCTCTGCCATTGTTTGTTGCGGCCATGGCGGCAGTAAGACTCTTTGTGTGCTTGACCAAGTGCTCCTATCCTCTCGCGGGAATTCCATGTAGCATGCAAGGTCACTAATGCACATGTGGGGCTCCACCTCCCGCCTTTGGGCGGCGGTGGCAGATCGGGTGATGACCCCAGCGGTCAACGGTGGGGTGGCGGCCACAATAGCCGATGGTGGGTTCGCGGCCACGATGGCCACCTCCCGCCTTCGGGCCATGGTGGCGGAGGAGGTGATGGCCACGATGACCGACGGTGGGGTGGCGGCCACGACGGCCACCTCCCGCCCTTGAGTCGCGGTGGCGGAGAGGGGCGATGGCCCTGGCTTTCAATGGTGGTGTTGCGACCACGGCGACCGACGGTAGGATGGTGCCAACGACGGCAGGGAATGACTGCCGATGGCGGAGTGTGTGGTGGGTGTTGTGCGCACACCCAACAGGGACACCAAGCATAGTACACGATGTCAGGGACTGCGTCGCCGTCGTGGTGCAGCCTCCCAACTAGAGTTGTCCTCTGATTATGGCGAAGTGGCCGAGCGATGATGGCAGACCGGTGCCATTTGCGATTGTGGGATAAGAAGACAAGATAAGATACAAGGAGGAAGGGGAAACTGTAGCACATGACTCATTGGTCGTGAGGGTATATATACCAGGCCAGTAAGCATTGGGGTTTTGGGGGGATTTCGCCGAGTCGGGCGGGAAGCTTGCGTGGCTGCGCGATGGCGCGGCAATGGGCTCACCAACAATTCATTGGTGCCTCTTTGAGCCAACATTTGGCCAAAAGAAAACCTATGCGGTGCTCAATCTTGCGCTCAAAGCCTCCTGCGCTAGCGCAGCTACAAGACGTGCGAGAGGAGAATGAAATAACACGTGCACACAAGGTTGATTAAAAAAACATTTGCAATAGCACATGACCGATCTCTACGTCGCAAATGATTGTTCGCCCACTATGTGATGTGGAATACGACATAGTTTCACATCATGCCGTCGGCTCCCAACTGCCGGCTAGGTTGTAGATGGCCATTCCCTGCATGTTCAACTGCTCTATGTGTGTGGTTGCTCATGGTTGAGGCGGCTATGACGCGCTCTACTCGCGTCCCTCCACGTGCTCTGCCCATGTCCCTCCATGTGCGGTGCCAGCATTTGGGGCCGGCACACAATCACGTACGTTCATGCTGCCATAATGCATGTGGTTGCACTAGGCGCGGCACCATGATGCAGTTACCCGCTACAAAAGCTGCCATGCGGGCGTGTCGAGAATCCAGGCTGCCTGGCCGCCATTTATTCTCGCCGCCATTTACCTTAATCTCTCGCGCCCCACGACACAGTTGCACACCCATGATGACACTTATAGAGAGGATGTCCAGCGGCTCCAATGACGCTCCCCGTGGCTCTAATGGCGCATCCTGCGCCTGACGACGAGCGGCAGTTCACCACGTGTCACGTAGTGGAAATTCACGTGAGGAGCAAGGTCCACTCGGTGGTCTACACGAATGAGCCGGTCTCGGTGGAGAGCTCCATCCACAGTATGGAGCAGTTGCTTGCTGAGGACAAGTATCAAGTGGTCGGCTTCGACCTCGAGTTCACTAGCGGTTGTGTCGGGTATGATCAGAAGGTTGCCATCACCCAGTTGTGAGTGCGCCATGATGTCCTCATCTACCACAACCACCTAGCCACAAGGCCTTGTGAGAGTTTTGCCAAGTTTATCAATAGCCTCGACTATAGTTTTGCTATGATGGACACCAACAACGATGTAAAAGCACTCGAGATTTCGGGCTTGGACTGTGAAATCTTGTCGACATCCGTGGCCACTACACTGTCTGGGGAAGCACGAATGTCAAGCAGGACTCCCTAGTTGACCTTGCCTCGGCCATCATGGACCCCTTCTACATGAAGATGAAGGATGAGAGCAAGAAGGACAAGATCACCTGGCACAGTGCCTCGGAGCAGTAACTGGATGAAGAACACATGAAGTATGCGGCCAAGGATATGTACACAACCTACGAGATGTATAGGCAGATCGTTGACATGAGGAAGTGCCTTCGTCCTGCTCGAGACAAGGGATCGAGCCATAGAGCAGTGGCGGCGGCGTCACAAGAAGTAGATGATTAGATGATCGTATCTCCTAGTTTATAATGCATGTAATTGTTTATTGAGGTGTGTGCGAATGTTTTGTATAGTCATTTATGTAATTGTTCTGTAGATAGAGCAAATTGCATCGCACACGGACTAAACTACGCAACCCATCGGTGATGATTTCATCAATAGCTGACAATTTTATACTAGCAAGCATTTGCCCACAACACACATGGCTTATTAGCAATAATCGTCTATGTTAATATTGGTCATCCCACACATTTTTGATTACGTACATATTTGTCGTGGATCACACACATCTTCTTAAGTTGAACCGTTTCTGTTGTTTTCGCTCATCACAAATAGTTCATTCGAGTAAACTGTATGCCGTCTATCACACACACCTTTATCTGGCCAACCATTTTTGTGTGTTTCATAATCGAAAACCATTCATCCAAGTGAACTGTATGTCATATATCACACACTCCTAGATTTGGCTGACCATCTCGGTTGTTCTGGTCATCGCAAATAGTTTGTATGGATCAACTATATGCCAGGTATCGCACATGCAACTCTAATTTGAATTGTGATTGATGTCTTCGCCAACGCACACAGTTCGTCTTATTGGTGATAGTTTTATTAGGACACCGTTTGTGATTCATGCATGGCACACAGTTTGGTCAAAGGGTCTCTTATTCATGTGCCGCGTTAGCAGGTCCCTGCACCAATATGAGGAGCACCATCTTGATCATCTTGAGCATCATCTTGAGCTTCCTCTTGATCTTGAGCTTGCTCGAAGCCTTGAACATGATCTTGGGCATCATTTGTTGCACCACAATCATCATGAGGTCTATCTTGCCCGTGATCATGTTCATTTGGTTGAGGGCCTTCACTTTGTTCTTCGAAAGTATGTGGGTCTACGTCGCCAATGGTTCCACTTGAATAGAACATTGTCCTTCTCCTTCGGCCACAAGGGGTTCCTCAATGGGGAGTATTTCACCAATCCCCATTCTTCCTATGGCTTCGGGAAGAATTTCATCACCTACATCACAAAGACCACTTTGCTCCACTTGGGAGCCGTTATTTTCATCAAACTCCATGTTACAAGTCTCCTCAATGTGTCCATTGGACTTGTTAAGGACACAGTAAGCATGAGAGTTTGTAGCATAACCAAAAAATATGCCCTCTTGAGCTCAAGGTTCAAATTTAGACAAATGAACACCTTTCTTGAGAATGAGATAGTTACACCCAAAAACTCGGAAGTACTTGAGGTTGGGCTTATTACTGGTAAGTATCACATATGGAGTCTTGTTCAAGACTTTGCAGAGGTAGAGCCGATTGGATGCATGACATGCGGTGTTGATGGCTTCGGCCCAAAAGATGTACGGAGATTTGAATTCCTCCATCATGGTCCTTGCTGCATCCATGAACGTTCGATTCTTCCTCTCCGTAGCACCATTTTGTTGAGGGGTATAAGGTACATTGTATTGATGCTTGATCCCCTCATCACTAAGGAACTCATTCAAGGTGTAGTTATTGAACACGGTGCCTTTGTCACATCTAATCATCAATATATTTGCATCATCTTAATATTGAGCTTCATTTGCAAAGTCGATGATGGTTTGATGGGTCTCACTTTTCCTCTTGGAGAAGTATACCCATGTGTATCTTAAGTAATCATCCACAATCACCAAGCAATATTTTCGTCCCCCGAGACTATCAAAGGATGGAGGGCAATTTCATGTAGATGATAGTCGTGGGTCGATGAGCCATCTCATGTAGCTTTCCTTCAATACAAGCGCTACAAGCACGATCTTTGGCAAAACTCACATCTGTTAGTCCATGAACGTGATCCCCTTTGAGGAGACTTTGCAAAGATCTCATATTGGCATGGGCTAAACGGCGATGCCAAAGCCACTCCATGTCAACTTTAACCATTAGGCAAGTTGCGGTCCTAGTGGGTCGCTCCGAAAAGTTAACCACATAAGATCATTCTCGACATGCCCAACAAAAGCTACTTTAAGAGCCTTGCTCCACAAAAGTGCCATAGCATCAAGACCAAAGAATGTTACAAAGCGCATGAGTGCAAGTTGATGAACAGAAAGTAAATAGTATACAAGAGTCTCAACGAGTATGACCTTGTAAATATATAAATCTTGTGAGATGACCACCTTGCCAAGACCTAATACCCTAGATGTTGAAGTATCGCCGAATTGGACATGGGTGGGCATAGATGGGCTTGGTTGCACGTCCACCACCAAGTCCTTGCTCCCGATCATATGATTTGTTCCTACACTATCGAGCAACCATGACACCCCACCGGAAGCAAACTCTTACAAGAGATCAAATCTTGGAATTAGGTACCCATTGTTGAATCGTCCTAAGATGTTAGTAACAAGGGTCTTAGGAAACCAAATAGACCATTCAATGTACTCATATGAAGAACCGACAAATTTGGCATAAACGTGCCCATCAGGATCACAACATAAAACATAAGAGGGGTTAAAGTCGCTGGCTTTGTTGGTAGGAGTGGTCTTGCCCTTCTTGGAATTACCATCGCCCTTGTCCTTCTTCTTGTCATGAGCACCCTCCCTGCCTTGACGAATCCTTCCTTGAGCAGGAGAGGTTGCTTGGTCTTGCTCTTCTTCTTAGTCTTCTTTGACTTGGGTACTAATCTAAGCCCTTACTTTGCCACAACTTCCTTTTGATTGCTCAAAAGGTCATTGAGGTTCTTCTCACCTTGTATGCAAGTCACAAGGACTTTCTCAAGTGGTTCTTTTAGCTTGGCATTATCCTCCACAAGGTGCACATGCTCACAACAAGGGTTAGTAGCATGGGCGTTGTCAATTAATACAAGGGGGGCAAGTGGCTATTTCCTTTGTTAGCTTCACTTGGAGTTGATCATGAGACTCCTTAAGAGAAGCATGATCACTCTTCAAGGCCTTGTGAGCCTTGTCAAGTGTGTCAAACTTTTCCTTGAGTCTATATTGGCCAACCCATGTTCAACCTTCTCAGAATTAAGCAGAAGAGTAAGAACAAGAGCATGATCATGATCTTTCTGTAATTTAGCAAGGTCATCATTGTGTGACTCATTAAGAGCCAAACGAATACCACACTCTTCCTCAAGAGCAATGGAAAGATCCGCTATCTCCCGGCATAGTCACGGCTATGCCCCTCCTGAAGGAAATATGCCCTAGAGGCAATAATAAAGTTGTTATTTATATTTCCTTATATCATGATAAATGTTTATTATTCATGCTAGAATTGTATTAATCGGAAACTTGACACATGTGTGAATACATAGACAAAACAGAGTGTCCCTAGTATGCCTCTACTTGACTAGCTCGTTAATCAAAGGTGGTTAAGTTTCCTGACCATAGACATGTTTTGTCATTTGATGAACGGGATGACATCATTAGGAGAATGATGTGATGGACAAGACCCATCTGTTAGCTTAGCATAATGATCGTTAAGTTTTATTGTTATTGCTTTCTTCATGACTTATACATATTCCTTTGACTATGAGATTATGCTACTCCCGAATACCGGAGGAACACCTTGTGTGCTGTCAAACATTACAACGTAACTGGGTGATTATAAAGATGATCTACAAGTGTCTTCGAAGGTGTTTGTTGGGTTGGTACAGATCGAGATTAGGATTTGTCACTCTGAGTATTGGAGAGGTATCTCTGGGCCCTCTTGGTAATGCACATCACGATAAGCCTTGCAAGCAATCAGACTAATGAGTTACTTGTGGGATGATGCATTATGGAGCGAATAAAGAGACTTGCCGGTAATGAGATTGAACTAGGTATGATGATACCGACGATCGAATCTCGGGCAAGTAACATACCGATGACAAAGGAAATTACGTATGTTGTCATTGCAGTTTGACCGATAAAGATCTTCATAGAATATGTAGGAACCAATATGAGCATTGATGTTCCGCTGTTGGTTATTGACTGGAGATGTGTCTCGGTCATGTCTACATAGTTCTCAAACCCGTAGGGTCCGCACACTTAACGTTCGATATGGCAATTTGTATTATGAGTTATGTGTTTTGGTGACCGAAGATTGTTCGGAGTCCCGGTTGAGATCACGGACATGACGAGGAGTCTCGAAATGGTCGAGAGGTAAAGATTGATATATTGGACGACGGTATTCGGATAGCGGAATGGTTTTGGAGTTGTTCTGGTATTTTTTGGAGTACTGAGGGGTTTCCGAAACCCCTTGGGGAAAGTAATGGGACTACATGGGCCATAGGGGAGAGGGGAGGAAGCCCACAAGGGGTGGCCGCACCCCCTCCCATAGGGAGTCCAAATTGGACTAGGGGAGGGGGCGCGCCCCCTTTCCTTATCCTCTTCCCTCTCCCTTCTCCTTTCCCCCTCCGTAAGAAAGGAAGGGGGCCGAATAGGACTTGGAGTCCTATTCAGTTTCCCCCCATGGCGTGCCCCCTTAGGCCGGCAGCCTCCTCCCCTCCTCCTTTATATCCGGGGGCAGGGGGCACCCCAAGGCACAACCATTGTTCTCTTAGCCGTGTGCGGTGCCCCTCCACAGTCTACTCCTATGGTCATAGCGTTGTAGTGCTTAGGCGAAGCCCTGCGTGAATCACATCACCATCACTGTCACCATGCCATCGTGCTGACGAAACTCTCCCTCGACCCTCTACTGGATCAAGAGTTCGAGGGATGTCATGTGTTGAACTCGGAGTTGTCGTATGTTCGGTACTAGATCGGTTGGATCGTGAAGACATTCCACTACATCAACTGCATTAACCTAACGCTTCCGCTTTCGGTCTACGAGGGTAGGTGGACACACTCCCCCCCTCTCATTGCAATGCATCTCCTAGATAGATCTTGCGTGATTGTAGGATTTTTTTTAAATTGCATGCTATGTTCCCCAACATTGGCATCCAAGCCAGGTCTATGCATAGATGACATGCACGAGTAGAACACAAAGAGTTATGGGCGATCATAGTCATACTGCTTACCACCAACGTCTTATTTTGATTCGGCGGTTTTGTTGGATGAAGCAGCCCGAACAAACCTTATATGGCCACGTTCATGAGACCGGTTCCACGGACAGACATGCAACTTGTTTTGCATAAAGGTGGCTGGCCGGTGTCTATTTGTCCAACGTTAGTTGAATCGAATTTGACTACGACCGGTCCTTACTGAAGGTTAAAACATCACGCTTGATGAAAAATCATTGTGGTTTTGATGCGTAGGTAAGAACGGTTCTTGCTAGAAGCTCGTAGCAGCCACGTAACACTTGCAACAATAAAGTAGAGGACATCTAACTTGTTTTTGCAGGGCATGTTGTGATGTGATATACGTTATTGTATGAGATGATCATGTTTTGTAAAAGTTATTGACAACTGGCAGGAGCCTTATGGTTGTCGCTTTATTGTATGAAATACAATCGCCATGTAATTGATTTACTTTATCACTATGCGTTAGCGATAGTCGTAGAAGCAATAGTTGGTGAGACGACAACGACGCTACGATGGGTATCAAGGTGTCAAGCCAGTGACGATGGAGATCATGATGGTGCTATGGAGATGGAGATCAAAGCACAAGATGATGATGGCCATATCATGTCACATATTTTGATTGCATGTGATGTTTATCTTTTATGCATCTTATTTTGCTTAGTAAAGTGGTAGCATTATAAGATGATCCCTCACTAAATTTCAAGGTATAAGTGTTCTCTCTCAGTATGCACTATTGCGACAGTTCATCATGCCGAGACACCACGTGATGATCGGGTGTGATAAGCTCTACGTTCACATACAACGGGTGTAAGAGAGTTTTGCACATGCAGAATACTTGGGTTAAACTTGACGAGCCTAGCATGTACAGACATGGCCTCAGAACACTGAGACCGAAAGGTCGAACGTGAATGATATAGTTGATATGATCAACATAGAGATGTTCACCATTCAAAACTACTCCATCTCACGTGATGATCGGACATGGTTTAGTTGATATGGATCACGTGATCATTTAGATGACTATAGGTATGTCTATCTAAGTGGGAGTTCTTTACTAATATGATTAACTGAACTTAAATTTATCATGAACTTAGTCCTGATAGTTTTTGCATATCTATGTTGTAGATCAATGGCCCGTGCTACCGCTCCCTTGAATTTTAATGCGTTCCTAGAGAAAGCTAAGTTGATAGATGATGGTAGCAACTACATGAACTGGTCCGTACCTTGTGGATTATCCTCATTGTTGCACAGAACAATTACATCCTTTAAGCACCGCTGGGTGCAAAGCCTGCTGCAGGAGCAACTCGGGACGTTATGAATGTCTGGCAAGCTAAATCTGATGACTACTCGATAGTTCAGTGTGCCATGCTTTACAACTTAGAATCGGGTGACTTCAAAGACGTTTTGAACGTCATGGAGCATATGAGATGTTCCAGGAGTTGAAGTTAAAATTTCAAGCAAATGCCTGAGTTGAGAGATATGAAGTCTCCAACAAGTTCTATAGCTGCAAGATGGAGGAGAACAGTTCTGTCAGTGAACACATACTCAGAATGTCTGGGTACCATAACCACTTGACTCAGCTGGGAGTTAACCTTCCGTATGATAGTGTCATTGGAAGAGTTCTTCAATCACAGCAAGCAAGCTATAAAGGCTTCGTGATGAACTATAATATACAAGGGACAGAAAAGACAATTCCTAAGCTCTTCGCGATGCTTAAGGCTGCAGAGGTAGAAATCAAGAAGGAGCATCATATGTTGATGGTTAACAAGACCACTAGTTTCAAGAAAAAGGGCAAAGGTAAGAAGGGGAACTTCAAGAAGAATAGCAAGAAAGTTGCTGCTCATAGGAAGAAGCCCAAGTATGGACCTAAGCCTGAAACTGAGTGCTTCTACTACAAAGGGACTGGTCACTGGAAACGAAATTGTCCCAAGTATTTGGCGGATAAGAAGGATGGCAAAGTGAAAGGTATATTTGATATACATGTTATTGATGTGTACCTTACTAATGCTCGTAGTAGCGCCTGGGTATTTGATATTGGTTATGTTGCTCATATTTGCAACTCGAAACAGGGCTACAGATTAAACGAAGATTGGCTAAGGGCGAGGTGACGATACGCATCGGAAATGGTTCCAAGGTCGATGTGATCGCCGTCGGCACGCTACCTCTACATCTACCTTCAGGATTAGTTTTAGACCTGAATAATTGTTATTTGGTGCCACTGTTGAGCATGAACATTATATCTGGATCTTGTTTGATGCGAGATGGTTATTCATTTAAATCAGAGAATAATGGTTGTTCTATTTATATGAGTAATAACTTTTATGGTCATGCACCCTTGATGAGTGGTCTATTTTTGTTGAATCTCGATAGTAGTGATACAGATATTCATTATATCGAAGCTAAAAGATGCAAAGTTAATAATGATAGTGCAACTTATTTGTGGCACTGCCGTTTAGGTCATATTGGTGTAAAGCACATGAAGAAACTCCATGCAGATGGGCTTTTGGAATCACTTGATTATGAATCACTTGACGCTTGCAAACCATGCCTCATGGGCAAGATGACTAAGACTCTGTTCTCCGGAACAATAGAGCGAGCCACTGACTTATTGGAAATAATACATACTGATGTATGCGGTCTGATGAGTGTTGAGGCTCACGGCGGGTATCATTATTTCCTGACCTTCACAAATGATTTAAGTAGATATGGGTTTATCTACTTAATGAAACATAAGTTTGAAACATTTGAAAAGTTCAAAGAATTTCAGAGTGAAGTGGAAAATCATCATAACAAGAAAATAAAGTTTCTACGATCTGATCGCGGAGGCGAATATTTGAGTTATGAGTTTGGTCTTCATTTGAAACAATGTGGAATAGTTTCGCAACTCACGCCACCTGGAACACCATAGCGTAATGGTGTGTCCGAACATCATAACCGTACTTTATTAGATATGGTGCGATCTATGATCTCTCTTATCGATTTACCACGATCATTTTGGGGTTATGCTTTAGAGACGGCTGCATTCACGTTAAATAGGCCACCATCTAAATCCGCTGAGACGACACCATATGAACTGTGGTTTAGCAAGAAACATAAGCCGCCATTTCTTAAAGTTTGGGGTTGCGATGCTTATGTGAAAAAGCTGCAGCCTGATAAGCTCGAACCCAAATCGGAGAAATTTGTCCTCATAGGATACCCAAAAGAAACTATTGGGTACACCTTCTATCACAGATCCGAAGGCAAGATATTTGTTGCTAAAAATGGATCCTTTCTAGAGAAGGAGTTTCTCTCGAAAGAAGTGAGTGGGAGGAAAGTAGAACTTGATGAGGTAGTTGTATCTTCTCCCGAATTGGAAATTAGTTCATCATAGAAATCAATTCTAGTGATGCCTACACCAATTAGTGAGGAAGTTAATGATGATGATCATGAAACTTCAGATCAATTTACTACCGAACCTTGTAGGTCAAGCAGAGTACGTTCCGCACCAGAGTGGTACGGTAATCCTGTTCTGGAAGTCATGTTACTAGACCATGATGAACCTACGAACTATGAGGAAGCGATGATGAGACCAGATTGCACCAAATGGCTTGAGGCCATAAAATCTGAGATGGGATCCATGTATGAGAACAAAGTATGGACTTTGGTTGACTTGCCCGATGATCGGAAATCCATAGAGAATAAATGGATCTTCAAGAAGACTGACGCTGATGGTAATGTTACTGTCTACAAATCTCGAGTTGTTGCAAAAGGTTTTCGACAAGTTCAAGGAGTTGACTACGATGAGACCTTCTCACCCATAGCGATACCTAAGTCTGTCTGAATCATGTTAGCAATTGCCACATTTTATGATTATGAAATTTGGCAAATGGACGTCAAAACTGCATTCCTTAATGGATTTCTTAAAGAAGAGTTGTATATGATGCAACCAGAAGGTTTTGTCGATCCTAAAGGTTCTAACAAAGTGTGCAAGCTCCAGCGATCCATTTATGGACTGGTGCAAGCCTCTCGGAGTTGGAATATATGCTTTGATAGTGTGATCAAAGCATATGGTTTTATACAGACTTTTGGAGAAGCCTGTATTCACAAGAAAGTGAGTGGGAGCTCTGTAGCATTTCTAATATTATATGAGGATGATATATTGTTGATTGGAAATAATACAGAATTTCTGGATAGCATAAAAGGATACTTGGATAAGAATTTTTCAATGAAAGACCTCGGTGAAGCTGCTTATATATTGGGCATCAAGATCTATAGAGATAGATCAAGGCGCTTAATTGGACTTTCACAAAGCACATACCTTGATAGAGTTTTGAAGAAATTCAAAATGGATCAGTCAAAGAAAGGGTTTTTGCATGCGTTACAAGGTGTGAAATTGAGTCAGACTCAACGCCCAACCACTGCAGAAGATAGAGAGAAAATGAAAGTCATTCCCTATGCTTCAGCCGTAGGTTCTATCATGTATGCAATGTTGTGTACCAGACCTGATGTGTGCCTTGCTATAAGTTTAGCGGGTAGGTACCAAAGGACAGCGGTCAAGAACATCCTGAAATACCTGAAAAGGACTAAGGATATGTTTCTCGTTATGGAGGTGACAAAGAGCTTGCCATAAATGGTTACGTCGATGCTAGCTTTGACACTGATCCAGATGACTCTAAGTCGCAAACCAGATACGTATTTATATTGAATGGTGGAGCTTTCAGCTGGTGCAGTTCCAAGTAGAGCGTCGTGGCTAGATCTACGTGTGAAGCGGAGTACATAGCTGCTTCAGAAGCAGCAACTAAAGGAGTCTTGATGAAGGAGTTCATATCCGATCTAGGTGTAATACCTAGTGCATCGGGTCCAGTGAAAATCTGTTGTGACAATACTTGAGAAATTGCCTTAGTGAAGGAATCCAGATTTCACAAGAAAACCAAACACATTAAGAGACACTTCGACAACATCCGCGATCAAGTCAAGGAGGGGGACCTAGAGATTTGCAAAATACATACGGATCTAAATTTTGCAGACCCGTTGACTAAGAGTCTTCCATGAGCAAAACATGATCAACACCAAGACTCCATGGGTATTAGAATCATTACAATGTAATCTAGATTATTGACTCTAGTGCAAGTGGGAGACTGAAGAAAATATGCCCTAGAGGCAATAATAAAGCTGTTATTTATATTTCCTTATATCATGATAAATGTTTATTATTCCTGCTAGAATTTTATGAACCGGAAACTTGATACATGTGTGAATACATAGACAAAATAGAGTGTCCCTAGTATGCCTCTACTTGACTAGCTCGTTAATCAAAGATGGCTAAGTTTCCCAACCATAGACATGTGTTGTCATTTGATGAACGGGATCACATCATTAGGAGAATGATGTGATGGACAAGACCCATCCGCTAGCTTAGCATAATGATTGATAAGTTTTATTGCTATTGCTTTATTCACGACTTATACCTATTACTTTGACTATGAGATTATGCAACTCCCAGATACGGGAGGAACACCTTGTGTGCTATCAAACGTCACAACGTAACTGGGTGATTATGAAGATGCTCTACAGGTGTCTCCGAAGGTCTTTGTTGGGTTGGCATAGATCAAGATTAGGATTTGTCACTCCGACTATCGGAGAGGTATTTCTGGGCCCTCTCGGTAATGCACATCATGATAAGCCTTGGCAAGAAATGTGACTAATGAGTTAGTTGCGGGATGATGCATTACGGAACGAGTAAAGAGACTTGCCGGTAATGAGATTGAACTAGGTTTGATGATACTCGAATCTCGGGCAAGTAACATACCGATGACAAAGGGAATTATGTATGTTGTCATTGCGGTTTGACCGATAAAGATATTCGTAGAATATGTAGGAACCAATATGAGCATCTAGGTTCCGCTATTGGTTATTGACCGGAGATGTATCTCGGCCATGTCTACATAGTTCTCGAACCCGTAGGGTCCGCATGCTTAAAGTTTGATGATGATTTGTATTATGAGTTATGTGTTTTGGTGACCGAAGATTGTTCGGAGTCCCAAATGAGACCACGGACATGACGAGGAGTCTCGAAATGGTCGGGAGGTAAAGATTGATATATTGGATGATGGTATTCGGACACCGCAATGGTTTCAGAGTGGTTCGGGTATTTTACGGAGTACCGAGGGGTTACCGGAACCCCTCACGGAAAGTAATGGGCCTACATGGGCCATAGGGGAGAGGGGAGGCAGCCCACAAGGGGTGGCCACGGCCCCTCCCATAGGGAGTCCAAATTGGAATAGGGGAGGGGGCACGCCCCCCTTTCCTTCTCCTCTCCCCTCTCCATTCCCCTTTCCCCCTCCATAAGAAAGGAAGGTGGCCGAAAAGGACTTGGAGTCCTATTCGGTTTCCCCCCATGGCGTGCTCCCTTAGGCCGGCAGCCTCCTCCCCTCCTCCTTTATATACGTTGGCAGGGGGGCACCCCAAGTCACAATAATTCTCTTAGCCGTGTGCGGTGCCCCCCTCCATAGTTTACTCCTCCGGTCATAGCGTCGTAGTGCTTAGGCGAAGCCCTGCACGGATCACATCACCATCACCGTCACCATGCCGTCATGCTAACGAAACTCCCCCTCGACCCTCTGCTGGATCAAGAGTTCGAGGGACGTCTTCGAGCTGAATGTGTGCTGAACCCGGAGGTGTCGTACGTTCGGTACTAGATCGGTTGGATCATGAAGACGTTCAACTACATCAACCGCGTTAACCTAACGCTTCCGCTTTCGGTTTACGAGGGTACGTGTACACACTCTCCCCCTCTCATTGCTTTGCATCTCGTAGATAGATCTTGCGTGATCGTAGGATTATTTTTTTGAAATTGCATGCTACGTTCCCCAACACCTCCATCTTAGTGATGGTTTCCTCATGAGACTCAAGGATCTCATTGGCCTCAGCTAGTTTTTCCAAGAGAGCAACAAAGTGCTTCTTGGTGTCACCTTTGAGCTTACCCAAGAACTTGTTAAACGCGTTCTCATCCACCTTTACCTTGACATGTTCATCCACACAACCCAATAAAGAAGGATTAGTAGTGATGGAAGTTTCGATGTTGGAGGTTACCATGTTGATGCATTTAGCCATGAGAGCAACTCCAACGCGCCGACCCAAACGGATGGCGCTTTTGTTTGCTTTTTGTCTGTTTGGGTCGGCCGCCTGCTCGGCGTCCGCCCTGTTTATCATTTGAGTCGGCAGTGGGCCGAACGCATGCGACCCATTTCATTTTTGCGCACAAATTTGAAAAGGCTCACGGCCGTAGATCATTTCAGCAGCCATGCCATCGCCCAAAGTTCATGTCGGCACCATGCCAGTGGCTAGCATACAATGCCAGCTCTAGAAAAACACCGCACATATCCTGGCGCATTTGCTAGTGGCCGGCACCAATGTGAGCACATAAAAAGGGGCGAGAAACTCAACCACACCTTCTCGGCCATGGTCATGCCAGTACACTTTCCCGCCATACAAAAAAGGATGGTAGTCGCTGCCATAGATCACTCATCGTGGAACTTGAGCTTGTCGGCCGGCATCTTCTCCAACCACGGCCTCTTCCTCGGTGACCCAGTGTTGCGGTCCACCTTCATGATCTCCAGCCCCTCATCATGCTAGCGAGAGCCACTTCTTTCGCCTTGGTCTTGGCATTGGTAGCCTCGATCTCTAGCATCTTGTCTTGCTTCTCCGCCACCATCTCAAGCATCCTCGCGTGGTTGTCCACGTCCATCTTAAGCCGCCTCCTTTGGATCTCCATGAAGGCGTTCATTTGCTCTTCGTTGTCTTGCCGGTGCTTCTCCTCCCTTGAGTCCTTCTTGGTCATCATGCCCTCCACGGTTGCGAGAAAGGTGATCGAGGCTGCATCCTGCTTGTCCTCCTTCTTGGAGTTGGTCTTTCCCCATGGTCGTGGCTTCTCGCCCTCCCCAACCTCCTCCACCGCTTTCTTCCCCCAACACGCCATGAGGGCGGCATATTGCGCCTTGAACTTCTCCTCCCCGTTGATGATCCTCCAACAATGAGAGAGGTTGAAGGACTTGCCTTCATGTTGTACCATGAATGACTCCAAAGCTTGGAATGCCTACAAATGAATTGCATGCAAGCATATGGGCAAATGGATATGCAAGCATAAACGGAATGAAAACAAAGAGGGGCGCATGCATGCATACCATGCCTTGCATGCCGATGCCGCTCATGGGGCGTACCTTGATGCTCTCAAGAGTGGCACAAAACTTGTTGCACTCATTTTGGATGACCTTCCATCGCTTCGAAATGGACACCCACCCATGCGTGCTTTGCATTTGGTATGGCGGAAACTTCTTGTGCTCATGAAACTCACGGTGGACAGGAGTCCAAAAGGTTGATGCCTTTTGTTCGATGTCGACCTTAGGGTCTTGCCCAATGTATCTCCAACACTCACAAACGAGCTTGTCCTAGGCCGCCGTGTATGCCTTCGTCCGCTCACTCTTGCGCTTTGGCTTCGCCCCGGTGGCTTGGTTCGCGAGCTCATTCTCTTACAAAGTCTCCCCATCGATATCCAACTCATCCTCTTCCTCGAGGCCCTAGTCCTCTAGAAATTCATGGTCGAGCAGGAAGCCGTCCAGGTCCAGGCCGACCTGTTCTTGCATGAACGCGTCGTGCAAGCCAGCTTGATCATAGGACGCCGGCGTGAATGGCCCTCAGTCGTGCTGGCTTTGAGTCTCGTCGGGATCATAGCCAGCCGCGGCGACACCACGAGCAGCCACCGAACCACCCTCAAAGATGATTTTCTTCATGAACCAGTTGCCCGTCTCGTCGGCAGCGGCCACCCCTATGGAAAGCTACATACACTTGCCATTCATACAGTCATTCCTCGTTGCGCTTGTTGTTACAAGATGCCACGAAATTCACTCTATTGTTTCGAGAATCCTTTGAGCTTACTATCTTGCAGTTCCTTGCCACATGAATACCCCCCTACAGATAATTCCTCGAACTTACCTAGTATCCGTTCTTCCCCAGTTGTTCATATGATTCACAAGATACATTGAACTACTATCTAATATTCTAGTAACCCTATGCCAGCTATTGCTCTGCAAATACTTGTGTGCTTGCATTATGGTTACTTCCCATATGTCTAGCAATATTCTTTAGTATCCTTTGTCATCGTCATTTTGAGCCTTTGAGTCGATATGTTTGTGAATGGTCGCAATCATCATTCAAAACTAGAATTCATCCCTTTGGCTCAGACGTCACTCCAGACATGAGTTGGCTCTCGATCAATCAAATTGCCATCGATTGTACCCCTAAGACTATTCAACATATCCATCCTTAATCGGAGTGTTTTCTTCTGATCCCTAGGTTTGGAAATCATAATTCCTTTTCATTTGATATTTGAATTAGTCAGTTGTTTCTATAATCTGATCTCCTTTCATTCTTTCTTCTTCTGGTTGGGTACCAATGCTCACATCAGATCCTTGTGGACCACCAAATCCTTTGTTGGATTATTATCCGGCAGTGCCCCTCATATTTAATCACCTTGTGAGTTCTTCCCTGAACATAATGCCTTTGGTAAATTGTATCCTCTCCTTTTGTCAACCATGCTCTACCTTCGAGCTTGTGTTAGTTACTCTTTAAGTTCATGGTATATGTTCCTAAGATGCCCCTATGGGTTGAACCTATGCCTTCCCTAATCCTGTGAACCCGAGAGTTTTCTTGATTCATACTCTTCTGGTGTTTTTCCAGATATAATTTCAACACTACAACTTCATCGAAAGCGAGAACTGAATGGAAGGTTATGCATTGAAGAAGTGGGAGTCCACCTTGAACTTTGTGTTCATGCCCATGGACCCGATGTGGATCTTATCATGGAAACTTCTTTTAAAATTAATTATCCCCTTGGTGTCAGTTCATCTTATATCTGGGAATTGGTCCTTTGCAATCGTAGTTCCGACCATGTTGTTCTTCTTTGATCCCATTTCTCGAACAAGTTGAAGTACTTGTCTTCTACAGATCGATACAGCTATCCAACCTCTATTCTGCCCAACCTTTGAGTATTACCCTCTGGTATCTCGGGAATATCACAGAACTACATAACCTCTTATGAGTTCTTCATCAACTATTAATTCTTGTCGATTCCGATGTCCCAGCGGTTCCGAGCTATTATTCACTCCAGGACACCAATAAGTGAATCGATTCCGCACTCTGATTCAATAAATCTAAGTAATTTTCATTGCATACGAGTTTAATAATCCTTCAAGTCATTCCTAGCCCAATCGGCTATATCATTATCATGCAAAATTTTAAATGTGCTACCTAGTCCTTCTTCCTGGAACACTATTTTGACGATGAGCTAAGCTTACGTTGATCTTCCTCGTCATATCGTTTCGCCTTGAACAGCAATCTTGATTTCGAGTTTGTGTCGTACCCATGGTTCCAATAACCTTTCGCTTCATCATTCCTTTGACTTGATGTCATCGCTGATCGATTAAATCTTCATGAAATCTCTCGACAATTGTGTCGTGCTCATCATCAACAATCTGAGCTCTCCCAGGATGTCAATCGAATTCGTGATGAGAAATACCATCCTTGCCCCTCGATGATTGTGTTATCATCAACAACATTCTTGTCTTCTCCCCCAACATAAACTCGTTCATGTAAATTTTGGAAATGCATCCATTTTGACATGTCGGTGGATTGCTGCTGAATCCATCGGCCACATCCTCATCTTTTTCTTGCTGAAATTGTATGACTTATTTTATAAGTTGTTTCCGATGGATTCTTTGTGTAACCAAAGTTTGTCCTTTACTCGATGACCATGTCAATGCTATTCTGAAGCATGACTGTGGTACTCAAACTCCAACAAGAACTTTAGAAGCATAATGCTAAATGTTTCTTGATCAATTTTCCAAGTACCATTGTATGGGTAATATCATGAGTTTCCTCGCCCCTTTCCTAGATGGTTATCTACTTCCAGTACTGTCATGATTATCCCGCTCTGCTTGCTCTTGGGAAGGAGAAACACCTAATAATCATGTATGCACATTTTCCTTTTCATTTTTCTGTTGAAATCTCAAAATTACATTTTCCTTTTCATTGTTTTGTTTAATATTTCTTGTGATCTATATGATATAAGAAGTAACAAATCCCTGCTTAAGTAAGCACCTCGGTGTACAACTCTATCAGTAAAACCCTGTTACTATTGTTGATGACATTTCTATAGCCACCAGTGGACGAGAACTTTTCCAATTGGTCCGCCTCGTTTAACGAGCAGGAAAATGGTTCTCTTCATCCCTCTCCCTTGGTACCAATGTTGTTGCCAACATAACTAATGGGCTATCCTCTAACATACCTTGCTATCAAAACCGTGCAAGATGTCAGCGTCCTTTCTACTTTTAACCGACATGGTGGGCCCATAACCCATAGTCCCACAAGATCGAAACCTGACTCTTCTGTACAACCTTGATTCTGAAGTACCCTTTGCGCTTGGCTTCGTATGTAATTCACGAGCCACCTTCCTGGAGATCTACTCTGGAATCAAACACAATGTTTGTTCCATTGCTTTGAACCCCTTTCACCTTCTGAGCAGGCATTGAGCAATTTCCTGCTTGTTCAAAACTTCTCATGGTACCTTCTTACTTGCTCTCGATATTTTCTTAAGTTTCAATTCGAGAGTTACTTTCCGCCACCTTCCCTGAGTTATCTCCCAAATAAGCAACCTTGTAGAGATTCATTCTTCTGAAGTTACCCCTTGTCCCTTCTTCGTAAATATGGTGACGATCCGGAAGGAACAATGGCAACTTCTTCATGATGCATTGGTGTAGAGAAATGAAGACATCAACGAAAGGCATCAACTCCTTTGAGAAGAGCAACCAAGAACGAGCAGATCCATTAGAATTTCATAATCAATTCCTTCCCCTTAGGGCACCTCTTAAATCTTGGGGCGAGTTTTCTTGTAGTGGAGGAGATTTGTAACACCCCCAGTATCATGCTATAGTAATATCCCCCCTAATGATGCCATGTCATCATGTTTAGCAAGCTTAAGTGCCACTCGATAAAAAAATCAGTTAGAATGAAATTCGTGTTGCAAGTCAAATATTTATTTCTTCAAACAGTAAAATTAAAGTGTTCGCGTTACCCTATAATTCCTCTGATCATTTGTCATGTCGAACCCGACTTTATTTGACCCACCAATTAAGCCCTAGGAATTAATAAATGGCCCAACAACAAATATTTTGGCCTTTTTCAAGACAAACAAATATCTATACTTTTCCAAATGATGTGAAACCCTGTTTGTGGTCTTGAAATGTTGTACTGGATTTATATGACAAGTCTTAACTCAAACAAAACTCATTTGCTAATTTAAATAAATGAGAAAACATCAACTGATTTAATTGACAGAAAAAGAAGAAAAAGACCTAACACTACTATAGCGCTGGGCCATAAGTGGCCACATCGCACAAGGCCCGGGCCAACTGGGGTCATCCCTAACCTCCTGTTATAGGAGCAAGGATGCGTGGCGGGCATCCCACGGCCATGAGCGCCCCCGGCCAGGTGCCGTTCATCCGCCGCCCTCTTGAGGTAGATAAGAACCACCCCGATGCCATGGACCAACCTAGCCCCTCGTTTCCCCTCCGTTGCTCCATCCCCGATCTAGAAGCATAGCCGAGTGAAGCTGTCGCCGCCGCATTCGTCGATATCGCGGCCACCGGCCTCCCCTCACCACGCCAAGACATCCAGGAGCTCCTCCATCGTTGTCTCCTTTGCCCTCGCATAAGGGCCCGAGCTAGGAGGCCTCGTACGCTCGCCATCGCCGTCGTCTTCACCCACGGCTGCCGCATCTCATCGTCGAGTTCTTCGTGTCCGGCCAGCCTCGCGCTCCCTGACCACGTTCACAAGCTCTGCGGTGAGCTTCTCTTTCCATTCCCCTCCTTTCCCCTTTCATAGGTCACTGTAGTCGTCGCCTTATGCTTGTCCTTGGCCGTACACGTGCTGTACATGCCGTGCTGCCTGCTTGCGCCGTGCTCACTGCACCCGCGATCCACACCCCGCTCGCCCCGTGCGCGCCCCGGCGGAGTCCACACGCACGCTCGGCCGTCCCTGACTATGCCCTCGCCCGAGCTCCCATGCCGCAGCTGCTCCGCTGCCTTGCTGCTTTGTTGCTCAATGCCGTTGCTCCCTGTTACTGCTGCTCTTGTCGCCGCGGCCGCACTGCTACTACTCCTGCTGCCGCGGCTAGTACTGCTGCTGCTCGATGTTCACTACTGGTGTTCCTTGCATGCTGCTGCACTGCCCTACGCTACTATGCTTGGTGCCGCAGCTGGCCATGGCAAAGGCCATGGTCGTGGTGTGTGTGTGTGTGAGTGCAGCGTGGTGTGTGTGTAGCATGTGTGTGTGAGTGTGTTATGTGTGTGCATGGGAGGCAGGGCTAGCTCACTGCCAAGTGAGGCCGGCCCTGATTAGTTTAGGTTGATTAAATAATTAGTGGGTAGATTAGTTAGACTAATTGGTACTTAGGATAATTGCTAGCCTATGACATGTGCCCCCCATGTTAATTTGACCCCTCCATTTTAATGTATCCATAAATTAAATTACGTGTCAATGACATGTGGGCCACATCCCCCCCCTTTTGACTTGTCAATCTGACTTGGTCAAATTCGGAATAGATTAAATAAAAATATTCCAGAAATTTTTAGAAAATACTATAAACTTTGAAATTTTATATGAAATAAACTGTAAGTCAGATGAAAATAATTTATATATGAAAGTTTCTCAGAAAAATATGATAAATCTGAATATGCCATCCGTTCATCTGTCATGTGCCCCTAGCATAGCGAACATGGACATGTCCTCTTCGACTCATATGTCCGGTAAATGCCCAAAGTCAAGGAAACATCCACAAATATTTTCCTGCTCTGTCTGTAACTTGTAGCACTGCGTTAGGTCACCATAACCCCGCGCATTGACATGTTGTACTTCGTGATGCTTTTGATTGCTCTGTTATTTATTGTTTTGCCTTTTCGTTAGTTCTTTACAGTAGACCCCGAGACCGCGGTTGAACCAGTGCTCGACTATTTCACCGTTGAGGATCCGTATCTGTCCGCAAAGCTTCTAGGAAAGCAAACCCCCTTGATCATTCTGATATCGCCCATTCCATTCTCTCTTATGCTTGCATTAGATTTTGCTACTGTATTCGATTGCTCCTATTCTGATGCATAGCCTAATTTTGTATCCTGTTCTTGTACCTTACCTGCTTATCCTAAACTGCTTAATATAGGTTGGCTTGTGATCCATCAGTGACCCCTCACCTTGTCCCAGTTGGCATCGCTTGATGACCGATGACTCGATCAATGTGATCGACATCCAGAGCCCGACACATCACATCACACTCCCCTTAGTTGTACGACTCTACAGAGCTACTATCGAGTGCCGAGGGTGATACCTCATATAGCACTTATAATGTTAACTCTATAGTGTAGCTAATCGGTCATGGTCTTCGAGGGTGATTCCTCCTTCACCACTCCCGATAACGACTCTGTCGTGCAACCCCTCAAGTGTGGACCATCAAAGGTGTTTCCTCCAAGTCCACCTTGATGGTTACATCGAATGGAAATCCATCGAGGGTGATTCCTTGGGCTTCCCCTTTTGCTGTTTTGGACACACAGTTACTTTGACTTTACTACAGAACCATGACTGAAGTCAGGTCGGCCAGAGGGGTACCCGTGAGGGAAAAGTGCAATCGAGTTAACCGGGAATGTACCCACGAGTTGATGTGAAGTCGCGTTGATATCGAGGATACCCGCGAGTTTTCCACGCGGCGCGGCCAGGCATTCTTAGCCCTTGTCGCAAGTCCGTGAGACGGTGCGATGGGACCACATATCATGGACCATTGATCGTTGCCGCGTGCTAGCAAGACACTAACAATTTGGATATTTGATCCGAGTAGGCCTATGACCTTTTTGGACAGACCACCACAAGGGAATAAGTATGGGCACTCTATGTCGTATGTATCAGTCGAAAGCTCTTCGGACGTCAGCAATGGAGCGGCGCGCACCGGGTTGGACCGCGTAAGCACCTGCCTTTATAATGGAGGTTGCCAGGTCTGCTCACCAGCCGCGTACGCAACATGCAGGAGTGCAACGGGTGATGGGACCAAGACCCCTACGCACTTAGGATGTAGACCAGCGTGCTGGCCTCTCTATTGAGCCCTGTGTGTTGATCAGCCGAGGACGGACATGACCTGATGGTGTGTCTGGTCAGAGTTGATCGAGCATGTTGGGTAAGTTTGTGCACCCCTGTAGGGGAGTATTCTATCTATTCGAATAGTCGTGTCCACGGTAATGGACGCTTGGAGTTGTATCCTGATTGATACAACTAGAACTGGATGTTGAGGCATGTAATGGAAATGATGGCTCCGGGAATGCTTTCTCGTAGGGAGTTGAGGAAGTGATCTCTAGGCGATGTTACAACATACTTAATACTTTTATAATATGTTACTCTTACCTCTTCTGATGCTGCAAGATGCTTGAAGATGCTAGTCTTTGATAGGCTAGGCCTTCCCTTCTCTTCTGGCATTCTATAGTTCAGTCCACAGATACAGCCCATCCCTTTGATACTGATAAATATTTAGTTTAGTTCTGACGTAAGTATTGTTAGTACTTTGGATAAGTACTCATGATTGTTTTGCTACCCCTGTTTCCCCCATACCCGTTTGTTGCGATCAAATGACAGATCCCAGGAGCCAGACGCCACCACCGACGACTACTATTACTACCCGAGGGTGCTTACTACTCCGTGGAGATCGCCGACGACCAGGAATAGTTGGGAGGCTCCCAGGCAGGAGGCCTTGCCTTTTTGATCATTATTGCTTCGTGCTAGCCTTCTTAAGGCAAACTTGATTAACATATGTCTGTACTCAGATATTGTTGTTTCCGCTGACTCGTTTGTGTTTGAGATGTTGTATTCGAGACCTCGAGGCCCCTGGCTTGTAATATAAAGATTGTATGACTTTAATTTGTGTCTAGAGTTGTGTTATGATATCTTCCCGTGAGTCCTTGATCTTGATCGTACACATTTGCATGTATGATTAGTGTACGATTGAATCGGGGGCGTCACACCAGAGGGCACACCAAAAATACTTCTCCACCGCCGCAAGTTTCTGTCTTCGTGAGATCCCATCTGAGGACCTTTTCCAGTACTCTGTCAGAGGGGGATTCGATCACGGAGGGCATCTACATCAACCTTGCTGCCCTTCCGATGATGTGTGAGCACTTTACCTCAGACCTACGGGTCCATAGCTAGTAGCTAGATGGCTTCTTCTCTCTCTTTGATCTTCAATACAATGTTCTCCTTGATGTTCTTCGAGATTTATTCGATGTAACCTTCTTTTGTGGTGTGTTTGTTGAGATCCAATAAATCATGGGTTTATGATCAGATTATCTATGAATATTATTTCAGTCTTCTCTGAACTCTTTTATGCATGATTTATATAGCTTTATTTTTCTCTCGGATCCATTTATTTGGTTTGGCCAACTAGATTGTTTTTTCTTGCAATGGGAGAGGTGCTTTGTAATGGGTTCAATCTTGCGGTGCTCAATCGCAGTGATAGAAGGGGACATGACACGTATTTGTATTGTTGCCATTAAGGATAAAAAGATGGGGTTTGTTCATACTGATTAGATCTATCCCTCTACATCATGTCATCTTGTTTAAGGCATTACTCTCTTCTTGTTAACTTAATACATTAGATGCATGCTGGATAGCGGTTGATGTGTGATACGTCCATTTTGCATCATGCTTTTATATTGATATTATTTGCATTATGGGCTGTTATTACACAATTATGTCACAATACTTATGCCTATTCTCTCTTATTTTACAAGCTTAGCATAAAGAGGGAGAATGCCGACAGCTGGGATTCTGGGCTGGAAAAGGAGCAAATATTAGAGACCTATTCTGCACAGCTCCAATAGTCCTAAAACTTCATGGAAGAGGGTTTCAGAATATATATAAAATACTCAGCGGAAGAAGTTCATCGGGGGGGCCACACCCTGCCCACGAGGGTGGGGGTGCGCCCTACCCCCTGGCCGCGCCCCCTACCTCGTGGGCCCCCTGGTGGCTCTCCGGTGGCCATCTTCTGCTATATGAAGTCTTTCGATGAGAAAAAAACCATAAGCCATCTTCTTGGACGAAACTCCGCCACCACGAGGCGGAACCTTGGCGGAACCAATCTAGGGCTCTGGCAGAGCTGTTCTGCCCGGGAAACTTCCCTCCGGGAGGGGGAAATCATCGCCATCATCATCACCAACACTCCTCTCATCGGGAGAGGGCAATCTCCATCAACATCTTCATCAGCACCATCTCCTCTCAAAACCCTAGTTCATCTCTTGTACCCAATTCTTGTCTTCAAGTCCGGAATTGGTGCTAGTAGGTTGCTAGTAGTGTTAATTACTCCTTGTAGTTGATGCTAGTTGGTTTATTTGGTGGAAGATCATATGTTCAGATCCTATATGCATATTAATACCCCTCTGATTATGAGCATGAATATGCTTTGTGAGTAGTTACATTTGTTCCTGAGGACATGGGAGAAGTCTTGCTATTTGTAGTCATGTGAATTTGGTATTAGTTCGATATTTTGATGAGATGTATGTTGTCTCTCCTCTAGTAGTGTTATGTGAACCTCGACTACATGACACTTCACCATTATTTGGGCCTAGAGGAAGGCATTGGGAAGTAATAAGTAGATGATGGGTTGCTAGAGTGGCAGAAGCTTAAACCCTAGTTTATGCATTGCTTCGTAAGGGGCTGATTTGGATCCATATGTTTCATGCTATGGTTAGGTTTACCTTAATACTTTTGTTATAGTTGCGGATGCTTGCAATAGAGGTTAATCATAAGTGGGATGCTTGTCCAAGTAAGGACAGTACCCAAGCACCGGTCCACCCACATACCAAATTATCAAAGTACCGAACGTGAATCATACGAACGTGATGAAAACTAGCTTGACGATATTCCCATGTGTCCTCAGGAGCGCTTTTCTCTATATAAAAGTTTGTCCAGGCTTGTCCTTTGCTACAAAAAGTATTGGGCCATCTTGCTGCACTTTATTTACTTTTGTTACTTGTTGCTCGTTACAAATTATCCTATCACAAAACTATCTATTACCACTTATTTTAGTACTTGCAGAGAATACCTTGCTGGAAACCGCTTATCATTTCCTTCTGCTCTTCGTTGGGTTCGACACTCTTACTTATTGAAAGGACTACGCTAGATCCCCTATACTTGTGGGTCATCAAGACTCTTTTCTGGCGCCGTTGCCGGGGAGTGAAGCGCCTTTGGTAGGTAGAATTTGGTAAGGAAAAATTTATATAGTGTGCTGAAATTTACTATCACTTGTTACTATGGAAAGTAATCCTCTGAGGGGCTTGTTCGGGGTATCTTCACCCCGACCAGTAGAGCAAAGAGTTAATCCTCAACCTACTGAACCTATTGAAAATGAAAATGTCTTCTTTGAAATTCCTTCGGGTATGATAGAAAAACTGCTAGCTAATCCTTTTGCAGGAGATGGAACAAAGCATCCTGATGAGCATCTAAAAAATGTGGATGAAGTTTGTGGATTATTTAAGCTTGCAGGTGTACCCGGAGATGTTGTTAAGAAGAAGGTATTCCCTATATCTTTGAAGGGAGATGCATCGACATGGTATAGGCTATGTGATGATATGGGGTCATGGAACTACGAACGATTGAAATTGGAATTTCATCAGAAGTTTTATCCTATGCATCTTGTTCATCGTGATCGCAATTATATATATAATTTTTGGCCTCGTGAAGGAGAAAGCATCGCTCAAGCTTGTGTGAGGCTTAAATCAATGTTATATTCATGCCCCAATCATGAGCTCTCAAGAGAAATGATTATTTAAATTTTTTATGCTCGGCTTTCTGATAGCAGTCGCACCATGCTTGATACTTCTTGTGCTGGCTCTTTTATGATGAAGACTATTGAATTCAAATGGGATTTATTGTAAAGAATTAAACACAACTCTGAAGATTTGGACCTCGACAAAGGTAAGGAGTCAGGTATGACACCTAGGTTTGATTGTGTTAAATATTTTATGGTACCGATGTTTTCCGTAAATTTAGCACTAAATATGGACTTGACTCTGAGATAGTAGCTTCTTTCTGTGAATCTTTTGCTACTCATGTTGATCTCCCCAAGGAGAAGTGGTTAAAATATCATCCTCCCATAGAAGTAAAAGTAGCTGCACCTATTAAAGTTGAAGAAAAGATTGTCACTTATAATGATCCAATTGTTCCTACTTCTTATGTTGAGAAACCACCTTTCCCTGTCAGGATTAAGGATCATGCTAAAGCTTCAACTGTGGTTCATAAACGCAATATTAAAACTTATGCACCTCGTGAGCAAATTAAAGTTGAACCTAATACTACGATTGTTAAAGATCTCTTGTCTGATAATATTGATGGGCATGTTATTTATTTCTGTGATGGAACTGCTAGAATTGCTAAACCTTGTGCTAAAGATAAACCTAGACCTGTGGTAGGCATGCCTGTTATTTCTGTTAAAACAGGAGATCATTGTTATCATGGCTTATGTGATATGCGTGCCAGTGCTAGTGCATTACCTATTAGCCTATATACAGAAATCATGCATGATATTGCACCTGTTGAGTTAGAAGATATTGATCTCACAATTAAACTTGCCAATAGAGATACTATTTCACCAATGGGAATTGTTAGGGATGTTGAAGTCTTGTGTGGGAAAACTAAATATCCTGCTGATTTTCTTGTTCTTGGTTCCCCACAAGATATCTTGTGTCCCATTATATTTGGTAGACCCTTCTTAAACACTGTTAGTGCTCCCATAGATTGCAAAAGGGATGTTGCTACTACCAGTTTAGATGATATGAATCATGAATTTAATTTCTCTAAATTTAGTAGACAACACCGTGAAGAAGAATTACCTAGTAAGGATGAAATTATTGGTCTTGCTTCTATTGCCATACCTCCTAGTGATCCTTTAAAACAATATTTGCTAGACCATGAAAATGATATGTTTATGAATGAAAGAAGGGAAATAGATGAAGTATTCTTTAAACATGAACCTATTCTGAAACCCAATTTTCCTATTGAAATCCTAGGTGATCCTCCTGCACCCAAGGGTGATCCCGTGTTTGAGCTTAAACCATTACCTGATACTCTTAAATATGCTTATCTTGATGAGAAAAAAGATATACCCTGTTATTATTAGTGCTAACCTTTCAGAGCATGAGGAAGAGAGATTATTGAAAACTCTGAAGAAGCACTGTGCTGCTATTGGGTATACTCTTGATGATCTTAAGGGCATTAGTCCCACTCTATGTCAACATAAAATAAATTTGTAAGAAGATGCTAAACCAGTTCGTGATCATCAGCGACGGCTGAATCCCAAAATGAAAGAAATGGTAAGAAAGGAAATACTAAAGCTCCTTGAGGCAGGTATAATCTATCCCGTTGCTGATAGTCAGTGGGTAAGTCATGTCCATTGTGTCCCTAAGAAGGGAGGTATTACTGTCGTTCCTAATGATAAAGATGAATTGATTCCTCAAAGAATTATTACAGGTTATAGCATGGTAATTGATTTCCGCAAATTAAATAAGGCCACTAAAAAGGATCATTACCCCTTACCTTTTATCGATCAAATGCTAGAAAGATTATCCAAACATACACATTTTTGCTTTCTAGATGGTTACTCTGGTTTCTCTCAAATACCTGTGTCAGCCAAGGATCAATCAAAGACTACTTTTACTTGCCCTGTTGGTACCTTTTCTTATAGACTTATGCCTTTTGGTTTATGTAATGCACCTGCTACCTTTCAAAGATGCATGATGGCTATATTCTCTGACTTTTGTGAAAAGATTTGTGAGGTTTTCATGGACGATTTCTCCGTCTATGGATCTTCTTTTGATGATTGCTTGAGCAACCTTGATCGAGTTTTGCAGAGATGTGAAGAAACTAATCTTGTCTTGAATTGGGAAAAGTGTCACTTTATGGTTAATGAAGGTATTGTCTTGGGGCATAAAGTTTCCGAAAGAGGTATTGAGGTTGATAAAGCCAAGGTTGATGCTATTGAGAAGATGCCATGTCCGAAGGACATCAAAGGTATAAGAAGTTTCCTTGGTCATACCGGATTTTATAGGAGGTTCATTAAGGACTTCTCAAAAATTTCTCGGCCTGTGACTAATTTATTACCAAAAGATATACCATTTGTCTTTGATGATGATTGTGTAGAAGCATTTGAAATACTTAAGAAAGCATTGATCTCTGCACCTATTGTTCAGCCACCTGATTGGAATTTACCCTTTGAAATTATGTGTGATGCTAGTGATTATGTTGTAGGTGCTGTTCTAGGGCAAAGAGTTGATAAGAAATTAAATTTTATTCAATATGCTAGTAAAATGTGGAGTCTTGGAGTATTTCGATCGATCGGTCATATAGGCCTGAGTCAGACATCAAATAGCTTCGATTTGCATTATCCGTAGGACACCTTATATGTATCAAAATCAAAAAGATGAAAGATTTACAATCCAATTTATCGATTCAATAGAATCCCAAAGAGGTGCATATGGTACCCAAATAAGATCAGGATAGATATGTTAAAAGCAGGTCTGATTACACCTATTCCTAATCCTAAGTAGAATGGAAGGACGTAGGGATTTCTATGTAAACAGAGTATCCTATTTCCATAGGCTCGAATGACCACATCTCATAATAAGAATGTGCACGATCTGGTTCGGTATGGAATGAACTTATAATCTGATGATCGAGTCGATTCCATGATTAGAAGTTCATAACCCTAGCGCCCATTCCCATTTTGGGCGGAACAGATCTACTAATTCTTTTATTCCAGTTAGTAAGAGGGATCTTGAACTAAGAAATAGACCTAGTAGCTAAAAGAGGGT